>NC_073232.2:130645000-131845000 GCF_029281585.2 Gorilla gorilla gorilla
GTGAAAGTCACCTGATGCTTATGATTTAATGATAAAAATGTGTAGTCAATTTGCAATGAAGTTAAGACCTACAACCCTGGAATATTTTAACTACAAATTCTTGCAGATACCTGAGGAACTTTGAAAGGTGAACAACCCGAAGTACTGAAATGTTCTCAGCATGAATTAAGTAATTCATCTCTAAAGTGGTCTGAAGATAGAGGCAATAGAATTTCCAGTAATAACAAATGATCAGAGATGGATTTGGCCTGACACTCCAAGAAAGTACAGGTGTTGCATTAATCTGGCAACAAAATAATTGTATCAGTAATTTTTTAGAGAAGAGATATTATAATATTGGAAGTAAAGACATGTTAGTAGCATCATTAATCATAAACCTCACATAAATTTTTAAAATCAGCTCTAGGTTTGGCAATAAAAGTCCTAAGTATAATTCATTCATTCAAATAAATAAATACTTATGTAATTCTTACTATGAATGAAGGCTGGTGTAGACAATCTGGCATGAAAGTGGGCAGATTCCAGGGGATATAAAGATGAATTAAACACAGTCTTGTCTTTGAGGAACTTGAAATGAGAGGAGTGTGATGTTTTTACCAAAATTTCACCATTATTGTTTGAGTCATTTCCATTGAGCAGTGTTTTACCTTTATAATCAGAACCAATAGTGTTGATTTTTTTAAAAAGGATTTAAGTGCCATTGAGTGAGATGCAAAGTTTTATAAGAGTTCAGAAGAGAAATCCCTGTCAAAGAAAATTTTCGAGGAAGAGTGAGCGTGTGAGCTGGGCATGGAAAGTTGGCCAGCTTAATGACAGACTGAGTGGGGGAAGGCAGTCCAGGTGCAAGGTATCATATCAGCTAAAGTTGAAACATGAAATTAATGGAAAACAATGCAGTATGGCTGCAGGTTAGGATGCATATAGAGCAGAAAAAGCTAGCATGTAATATTAGGGCTCAATGATAGGAGGCCTACACTATCACACTCAGGAATTCATATTCGTTTTGCCAGGTCATGTATGTAAGGTACTTAGCAAACAGTGCCGTGGGCATCAAGATATACGAGCCATTATCATTAGCGTTCAATGTCTCATAAGAAGATGGAGCAGAGCAAAGGCTATAGATAATCCTGGGCAGCCAGTCCAGTGTCCTTCCGTCTATCCCATAGGTAGGCTCTAGATGACTGTGCCCCAGCAAGTAGGTCTGTACTGGGGTGTGACTCACTTTCAGATTGTCCCTGACTCACCGTCTCCCCCAGCACTCATCATATTCCTCAGCGGCAAGCATTGACACTCTGAAAGTTCCTTCAGTGCAAAGACTATGTCCTCTTCTATGTCTTTGTTTCTATGGCCTTAGCACATATTAGGTGTTCAAGAAATGCTTGTTGAACCAACTCCACATTAGGTATGAATACTCCCAGACAAATAAATACATTGATACTCTGACCAATGTGTCAGAACAGATGGCCTATTCATTTAGTAATTGAGTTTGTCACCACTGGACATACTAATGATAGCTAGTTTCTGGATCTGCCAGGTTCCCAAATGAGGCATTGTCCAGAGAGGACCTTGCTTGCAATCCTCTGGATATTGACATCCTCTCGGTTCTCCTCCTTTACCCCTAAACTACCACACCTACCTCCATAGGGATATTGTGGGTGAAATAAGGGTTTTCACATGCCTTGCATTGTGCCTGATGCATACTAAAATTCACTAAGCATGCTCGTTCCCCTAAACAGAATTTCTGACTTGTCCACCCATTGGCTACAGCATGGTAGACCATTTAGTGTACTGTTTTGGAGATGAAAGAAGTAAGAGAAGGCTCTTTCACAATTTTCGTCTGAATGTCTCCTTTAGACAGACGGAGCCACCCTTGTGGACATTGACATACTCTTCCCTTTTCTACGATGGTACACAACTCCTTGTGGCTGAGCTCAGTTCTTAAAAATTCAGAATTATAAAGTTCAGAGCTGCAGTATAGGTCAAGTTCCTCTTCCCACTGATATCTAAGGGATTGAAGTTCACAGTGAAGGACTAAAGGAGGGATTGAGGCCCAGAGTGGTCCAGTGACTTGCCTCTGCTGAGCACTGTTATGAAGTGGGAGAGAAGAAGATTGTTCAGTTTTAATCAGAATCTTTGCCATCATGGAGACAGTGAAGCCAAGTGGATAAGAGCAGGGGCCAAACTGACACACAAATCCCAGCCCCCCACCTATTTTTACAAATAAAGTTTTACCAGAACAGGGTCATGCCCCTTAATTTATGCATCATCTATGACTGCATTTGCACTACAGCAGCAGCAGAGATGAGTGGGTGCAACAGAGATCATAAGTCCTACAAGGCCTGAAATATTTGCTATCTGGCCTTTTGCAAAAAATGTGCGCTGACCTTCTGTTAAGAATAATGACTTTGTTAAGCAGAACTGAGTTTAAATCCTAGTTCCAACTTGGGTGAGTTAACCTCTTTACACCTCAGTTTTTCATCTGTAAAGTGGGAATAATAAGAGCATCTACTTTGAGGGATTATCATGAGGATTAAATACCCCAAAGTACCTAGCACAATGCTTGGACCATAGTAAACTTATTGAATGTGAGCAATGACAATGATGATGGTGTACATATATGTAAAATTTGTCATACTGAGGACACTGTACCTCCAAAAGGCTTTAACAGTGTGTTTTAAAATGTACCTGGAATTTGTTTTAATCAAGTATGCTGAGATACACGGACACAAGAATAACTGTCATGAAGGAGGAAGTTATATTCACGGATCTCTAGAAACAGGAGGCAGGGTACACCAGGAGGCAGGGTACACCTTCGAGCAGAAGGCAAAGGGAGTGAGGGGGAAACGTGGGCAGGAGCCTTTATTGAAGTTTCTGCGAGAAAGACAAGCAGGGTAGGCAGTTAGGATGGGCTAGTTCGGATAATTTCCCCAGGTTCTGAGGTACAGGAACCACCCCAAGTCTCCTGATACCTGGCCCTAGGGTAAGTGGGGCAGGGGGATAGTGTCCCTGAGAGGAGGAGCTTGATAAAGGAGGTGGTTGAGGGTGTGGGCTCTGGATTGGTTGGTTTGTATATGAAAGGTTCACTCCTGGGGAGGTGTTTACTATCTCTAGGTATTGACTACCTCTGGAAGGGGCAGGCTGTCCATGATCAGCAAGACTCCAAAATGTCAAAGCATGAGAAAATAAGAAAATAATTAACATGAAACGGCTTGTTGAAGGCCTATAATAGATACACCCATACATACATATATACATGTAATACATGAAAAAGATATATGTATTAATGCGAGTAAAATACATACACATACACATATATATTACATATAACATATATGAAACATACAAGTATTAAGGCAAGCAGAATACACACACACACTCACACACACACACAAATAATCTGTGCCCCCACAAAAAATACTTTCTCAGTTTCTAGGAACAATACTACCAGAGTGATGAAACTACTCTACCTGATTGTATGATCCTTGTACTAAAAGTAAAATAGAGGTCACATGGGAGTGGAGAGTAGGTTGAATTTAGGAATACATCTACTGTGGTTTTTCCTTTGCCCTCTATCCCTTTAGGATTCCTCTTTAGCTCCTTCCATTTTTTTCCCCCATCCAGTGGTGAAATTGAATCACTGAAGCAGCTGAGGCAGAGAGCTTTTCCTTCAGGATTCTCGTCCTATTTCTCAGTTCTGGGAAGACAACTCTAACAACTCAACAGAGTGAAGAGAGATAAAGATGTTGGGAATGACTGATTTCAAACAATCAAAACTGCTTTGGGGATGAGGATGAAGTTGGGACATTACTGCCTTGTATACCACATACTATAATGTTTATTATGTCTATTGTTTATTGTGTGTGTCCTTCTTTAGAATTTTAACTCCCCAAGGGCAAAGATCCCTGACTGTTTTGTTTATCAATGTATCCAAAAGGCCTAAAACAGAGCCTTGTACCTTATACACACTCTGCAAATATTTGCTGAATTGAATAAAAGGCTGCCGATGTATAAACTATGCTGCTTTCAAATAAAACTAAGACAAGGACATTGATAGCATATCCTCGTCCCCTGTCTGGCCTCTTGGATTTGATTTGAGCCTCTGTGATTAGAATGATGAAGTCTGTTGGGGCTGTTTTCAGGAGAGGTTGTGAGACTCTGGGCACCAGAAGAGCTGCCCTGGGACACAGAGAGGAAAAAGTAATAAATAATGGAGAAGAAAAAAAAAAAAAAACCATGGGAAACAAACAAACTCAAACTAGAAATGAAATAAGCTATGGCTTCTGTAATCCTCCTGCACATAACAACTATGGGTTTTGGACAAAATACAAAAAGCAGCTATCCAGAGGCACTGAAGAGAAGCCAAGCAGGCAGACAATGGAGGGGAATCTGCATATGGAAGAAGGAGATGACAGTGGGAAAGTTCCCATTATTACAGCTCTTTGCTGGAAAGCCGGTCCCAATCCATGCCAAATAAAGGTTACTAAAACATGAATAGAAAATCTGTAGTCTTACTGGCATGAAGAGCCAGGAGACAGGGTTCATGGTGATTATAGCAACCAGAAAGTGAGGAGGGGGAAATCTTGGAAAAATGAGAGCCAAAGAGTGGGAAGTAACATGTTCTATGTATAAACTCTGCACAAGTCATTGGCTGACTCATGAACCATGTGTGCAAATAGCCCAGCTAAGGCTAGAAGAACCAAACAGAGATTTCTGTTGCTGCGCACTGGAGACAGTTTACAGTTTGAAGTAGTTAAATTAGCTGCCTGCTTAAAACAAATCATCACTCTTCAGAGGAATATAACAGAACCCAGAGGCTCTGCAACATATCATTCACAGTTTTCTGGATAATATCTAAAATACTAGGCATATGAAGAAAAAAAGAAAATGTAAGTCAAAAACAATCAATGCAGACTGACACTCAGATAAATAATTAGCAGACAAAAATTTTAAATCAGCTATTTTAACTATGCTCATGAATGTAAAGGAAAATAGGTTTGTAAAGAATTAACAAATACAAAATCTCAGAGAACTAGAAACTATTAAAATGATCAAATAAAAATTCTAAGACCAAAAACTGTAATAAAATATTTGAAATAAATGTTGCCATATGGGCCTGACAGTAAATGGAAATGACTGAAGAAAAACTGAGAGAATTTGAAGACAGATCAATATAACTAATTCTATCTAAAGAATATAGAGGAAAAAATACTGGGAAAAATGAGCAGAACTTCAGGGACTTGTGGGACAATACTGAAAGATCTAGCATACATATAATTAAGTTTCAGAAAGAAAAGAGACAGAGAATGTTATAGAAAAAAATATTGAGGAAGATGTAATATACATGATAAATGTATATTAGCAGAAGTGAGTCTACTTTAAAATGTAATTTTAGATTTCAGATATATATGTGGTAGAAATAAAAAAATCAAAAAAAGATAATTGATATAGAAGATAATAACAAGGATATCCAAATTGTGTGAAAAATGTTCTGGAGATCGAACAAATAGCAAAAGAACAAAAAGATCAAATCACACCAGAGTAACACTTTTCAGAACTGAAAAAAAGTAGTATCATAAACCAAGAAATATCCTTAGACACTTATAACTGAGACATGAGAGTTTTCAACTTTTTTTTTTTTTTTGAGATGGAGTCTCGCTCTGTCACCCAGGCTGGAGTGCAATGGCGCGATCTCAGCTCACTGCAAGCTCCGCCTCCTGGATTCACGCCATTCTCCTGCCTCAGCCTCCCAAGTAGCTGGGACTGCAGGCGCCCGCCACCATGCCTGGCTAATTTTTTGTATTTTTAGTAGAGACGGGATTTCACTGTGTTAGCCAGGATGGTCTCGATCTCCTGACCTCATGATCTGCCTGCCTCGGCCTCCCAAAGTGTTGGGATTACAGGCATGAGCCACCGCGCCTGGCGAGAGTTTTCAACTTTTAAAGAGAAAAACTTTAGATTCCTTTTTAAATTTTATATTTGAATCATTTTAAGTTTATTTCTAAATATTTCATATATCATGAACAATCTAAAAATAATATGTCAAACACTTGTGTATGCTCCACCTGGTTTAAGAAATAAAGCAAGCTGGGTGTGGTGGCACACACCTGTAATCCCAGCTACTTGGGAGGCTGAGGTGGGAAAATGTCTTGAGCCAGGAGTTTGAGGCTGGCTATGATCAAGGCAGAGAATAGCCACTGAACTCCAGCCTGGGCAACACAGTGAGACCATGGAAAGAGAAAAGAAAGAAGGAAAGAAGGAGAGAAGGACAGAAGGAGAGAAGGAAAGAAAAGAAAAGAAAGAAAGAAAGACAGAAAGAGAGAGGGAGGGAGGGAAGGAAAAGAAAGAAAGAAGGAAGGAAGGAAGGAAAGAAAGAAAGAAAGAAAGAAAGAAAAAGAAAGAAAAAGAAAAAGGAAGGAAGGAAGGAAAGAAAGAAGAAAGAAAGAAAGAAAGAGAAAGAGAGACAGAAAGAGACAGAAAGAGAGAGAGGGAGGGAGGGAAGGAAAGAAGGAAGGAAGGAAAGAAAGGAAAGAAAGAAAGAAAGAAAGAAAGAAAGAAAGAAAGAAAGAAAGAAAGAAAAGAAAGAAAGAAAGAAAGGAAGAAAAAGAAAGAAAAAAGGAAGGAGAAAGAGAGAGAGAGAAAGGAAGGGAAAGGAAGGAAGTGAGGCAAGTGGTGGGGAGGAGGAAGGAAGGGAGGAAGGAAGGGAGGGAGGGAGGGAGGCAGGGAGGAAGGGAGGGAGGGACAAAGGAAGGGAGGGAACATTACCAAATACTATTGGACACTCAGCCGTTTACCCTTCTCTGATTTTACTTTTCTCTACACACTCCCACATTGTAACCACTATATTGACTTTTTTTTTTTTTTTTTTTTTGAGACGGAGTCTTGCTCTGTCGCCCAGGCTGGAGTGCAGTGGTACGATCTCGGCTCACTGCAAGCTCCACCTCCTGGGTTCATGCCATTCTGCTGTCTCCGCCTCCCAAGTAGCTGGGACTACAGGCACCCACCACCATGCCCAGCTAATTTTTTGTATTTTTAGTAGAGATGGGGTTTCACCGTGTTAGCCAGGATGGTCTTGATCTCCTGACTTCATGATCCGCCTGCCTCGGCCTCCCAAAGTGCTGGGATTACAGGCGTGAGCCACCGTGCCCGGCCCCTTGATTCTAATGAGATTGATCACCTTTCTGTTTGTTAGTCATCCATATTTTTTCTGTGACATGTCTGTTCCTGTCTTTTGTCCATTTTTCTATTGGATTGTCTTTTTTCTGACTGAGTTCTTTATTCATCCTTGCCAGTTAGATGTTTTGGGAATACCTTGTCCTAGTCTCTGGTTTTTTGTTTTTGTTTTTGTTTTTTACTTTTAAATGGTGTTTTTTGGTCAACGAAAGTCTTTAATTTTAATGTGTCATATTGATTATTTTTCTGTGTGCTTTGTGATTTTTTCATCTGACTTAAGCAATCCTTTCCTACCGTGAGGTAATAAAGATGTCCTACTTTATTTTATTCTAAAAGTCTTAACATTTTCCTCTCATATTTAGATCTTGAATCTACATTGACTTTATTATATACAGTGTGAAATATGAATTTTTTTCCATATGGATAAATGATTGTCCCAGTTACAGTGAATACGTAGATTTTAGGAAAGAGAATCAACACCTTTATAGTACTGAGTCTCCCTGTTCCTATTCATGATTGTGCAATTTGTCCATTTATTTAGGCCATTTTAAATGTATTTCAATAAGATTTAATAATCTTTGGTAAACTTATTCGTAGATATCTTATATTTTTAGTTGCTTTATAAATAGTACCTTTTAAAAATAAGTTTATATTTTCCAAGTGTTTGTTTCTGGAGTTAAAAAAAAACAATTTTTATATGATGGTCTTCTAGCCACCAACCTTACTTAACATCAAAATGGTAAAAACCAGACCACATTTATCATATTCTGCTATAGCAATCATTACAAGATGCTGGACTAACATCTCTGGAACGCTTAGGAAAATAGTGGGAGACCTTGGGATACCCCACTTAGGGAAGCTGTCATTCACACATAAATGCAAAAGAAAGGAGACTCACAAATCCATAAAGTCTCAGACTGTCTTTTTCACAGCTTACTCGAGGCCACATACCAAAATATTAGGAAATGAATTAGAATTTTTAAATAATGGAGATGTTACTGCTAAGATGAATCTGAGGTAACCCCTTGTCAAAACGGAAGTAAGTAAACAAGAGCTCAAACTAGAAGGCCGCTGCTGCTGTCTGGTTTAAGTGACTTTAAAAATGGTAGTACACAAAACAGAAAAATATCCTGGGATCAAATGGGGGTGAGGAGGACATTCAGAACTTTAGATTCAAGAAATGAAGGATGGAAAAAGTGGAACCAGCATGAAAAATCTCTTGTTTTCCACCCAGAAAAGCAACAAGCCTATAGTTTTTACCAGATACATTTAAAGTGTGAAATGCTGTTTTATGTGATGGTTTGAGTGAAAAACATACATGTCTACAATCCAAATTGTTTAAAAACATCAAAGGAGACAATACTGTACAGGTGCCAAAAGGTATATAAAGGACAACAAAGTATTAAAATGGGAAAATAACTATACACAATGATTATAATGAATATAGTTATATAAATTCCCCATCGGCTCCTATCGAATAAAAAACTTTAATAATATTTTGCTTACCAGAATTTTTTCAACCAAAGCACTACAAACATGATTAAAAATAGAATGATGGTTATTCCATATACAAAAAGCCTATTGAAGAGAAGAGAGTTGTATTTGGGAAAAAGCTTCTGAAGATTTTTGCTTTGTATGACAGAATACAGAAAGATATGTTTAATGTCGACTACAAAAAAGTTTCTAAATCTCATTTATTTTGTTTGTTTAGCAAATACTTTTATAGTGCTTACCATGTGCCAGCTATTATTCTAAGTGCTTTACAAAGAGAAACTCATTCTATTAGTCCAGATCCTGGCAGGAAACAGATGGCACGCTCAAACTGGATAAATTGAAGTGAATTGAATACAAGGAATATTTACAAAGGTGTGAGTGGGATTTAGAAAATGCAATAGGGGATTGTGCAACACCCTGGCTCACAGCAGCAGGGAGCCTATACCACCCCCGGGCCTGCCTGAAGGGCCTCAGAGAGGGAGTGGTTGGAGGTACCTAGTGAGAGCCTCTTCCTAGAAGCTGCTTGGCAGGAGCACTGGGTGGCAGACAACCCATGACAACCTGACAGGCAGGGAACAAGGGGAATAATCACCCCAACCTCACTGTCCTCCTGCCCCTGGCTCTCCTGCCCATACTCTCATTAGCTAAACCCAACAGAAAGCCGGAGAGCAGAAAGCTCATTGATGCCCCTTGTACAGGTCGGCCTCCCAGGGTACAGAAGCAGGTTGGAGAAAGGTTGGAAGTGGACCTAAAGGAGCAAAGAGAAGTTACTCCACATACTTATAATAACCCTATTTAGTAGGTACTATTGTTGCATGCATTTTATAGAATCTGACGCACAGAGAGGCGTCAGTTGCCCAAGAACTTGCTCAAGATCACAGAGCTCGTAAGTGATGGATCCAGGATTTTAACCCAGGCATTGAGCTATCTCTCTTACAATATTATCATACAGAAAACCTATGTAATCATCCTCTATATTTAAAAACATTTCTTAATGCTGCCCGATATACTGAAATTTAAATGGATAAAAAAAGACCGTTTTAAGAGTCATTTCTGACTTCTTTCTACCACCTGTTTAAGGGCTGGGAGGAGTTTTTATGTTATTGGAGGCACTTAACTACCAAGATTTCCATTATGATTCAGAGATCATTATGAAAATTGAGCAATTTTCATGATAGGCATACTTCCCAGCAGCTTCTTAGTAGAGTTGGGAGGATTATAGCTAGGGGAAATGCAGGAGGTGAAAATGTGGTCTCATTGGAACGTGTTCAGTTGTGAATGTGGATGGTGGTTTTATTAAATTTGTACACTTGAAGTCTTTTAATTTTCCAATAGAATTGTAGGAATCTGGCACTTCCTAACAATCAGGGCACAAATCCTTTCTAGTTTTTTTTTTAGTAAGTATTTTCCAATATTAAAACTAAGCCATGAGTTCAGTATAAAATGAGTGTGATACAGCAAATAAACTGTAAAGCATGTTTCTAGAGAGAAAGATATATTTTCTCGCTGATTTCTATTATTTGGTTAGTATCCCTCGAATAAACTACTTACTAGAAGCTTCAGAATTGGGAATAAGTACAAGGCTAGAACGGTTGCCAAGTCCAATATTGTTTTCCTGGACATGTTTGCATTTTAAGAGCTTTTTTCTTTCCCCAGAACTTTTCTGCTTTACATCTACCCTTCCATGTTGTACCCCTGCCCTTGTTTCTGCTTGTCGGCCATACACTGGTGCCCAGGCATGTGTTTCCCCTCCCTTTTCCCCAGAGAACGCATTTCATACCTTTGTGCCTTTTCATTTGCTTTTCCCTTGGCCTTCCATGCCCCTCTCTTATACTTGGTCACTCCTGTTCTTCATTTAGGAATCTAAAGACTGTCTTTTGTGAGAATGTTTCCCCATCTCACCTAGAAAGAGCCTATCACTCCCTTCCATGAGCGTCTAGGGTTTTGTGTACATACCTTGTTTGCAGCCCTCTACCATATTGTATTAACCTTATTTGCTGGCATATTTATTTATTACACTGAACTGTGACTTCTTGGAGGCCAAGATCCTAGTCTACTGAAGAGTTTTACAAAAGTCGTTGGATGAACAACTATTCCTGAACCAACTAAAAGTAGTTGTAAAATTCTTGGCCATCACACAGGGACCAGAAACCCCTTCAAAGTCTGTTTATATTTTTCTGTGTCTGCCACCTGCAGGAAGAGATTCAGAAAATAGCCCAGGAGCATGAAACATCATATCTATCCTGATTTGCATTTTACTAATATTAGGGTCAGTGAGTTAAATATCAGTTTGGTGTAATTCTTCAGTAGGTAGATCTAAAATTTCAGAATTCCCAAATCATTAATAGCTTCCTTAGCTATTTTTATAATGATGCTTTCAGTAAATTCACTTCATTGGAAGTATACTAAAAATTAGATACATGCTCAAAATAGTAAATGATTATTTCCAATAGCATTCTTCTGAACAAGTATTAAAACGAGAATACGAGTTAGGTTCATATTATCACAAATGGGGAAGAAATTTTGGTTTAGAAAAATACTCTTCAGTCCCCTGAATGACATTATAATTACTCTTCAGTCCCCTGAATGACATAACGGGCACAGTATCTTTGTGTTTAATTTGAGTATAAGGGCTGGTCTTTTTAAAAGAGTGAGCGAGCGTCTCTCTGGATCTCCTTTTGGGTTTCAGATGCCTCCCTCAGTAGGTGTCATTTCAAACTGCTCCATCATGAGTGTTCCAGTTTCCATCTACCTGGTCTACCTGCCCACTCACCCAGTTTTCCCAGGCGCTCACTACCCACACGGCTTACTTTCAATTCCGTTTATGGTGGACCACTAGTTTTCTTTTATCACTTCCACCACTGGCTCCTGACCATGCCTCCCTCTACTTGGGAGCGAGACAGAGTGACTCCAAGGCCATGCATTGTTTAATGTCTATAGGTGGCACTGGGGCTGGGGAGGCAAGAACAAAGTAGCAGCTGTTTCCATAACCCATTTCTCCCCAAGTGCTAATAGTAAACTCTCAGTGGTGTCATAGAACCTTATTCTACTTGAGATTTAGTTTAGGGAAGATCATTCACTAAGATAGCCTCTTCAGTTCTCTTTCTCCATGGCCAGACATGTCCCCAGCATCATTTATCAATGAAGACACCACGTGCAGAAGTGTATGATCAACCATGAAACAGTAGTAGAGGGAAAAACATTATCTTTACCTAAACTGTGAAAGAACAAGGAAATTTGTAGATGTTTTCGAAACTAGAAATCTGTGTGGTATAAAAAAAAGTGTTCTGTCAAGAGACCTCAATATGTAGCATGAGGACTTAAAACTCAGTAATATTTTTCTTGGTTTCTAGAACTACATTCCTGTTTACTGAAAGTTTGTGGCTTAAGAAGTGTTATCTGAATCCTCAAGTTGGCTAATGATTTGGAATGTTTCTCTAAGTTGTTAGTATGTTTTTCCAGTATTTTTTCTCCCTTAATCTGCCTTATGGCATATATTTATTCTTAACATTACTGTAAATTAAAATTAATTTTGTTTTAGGGATTTGAAAGAATTCCATAAAATCTCTTGAAGTAGTTGGAAATGTCCTGCAGTTGAAACAAACTAGGGTTGGGAGACACTAATCTAGATTAATGTTAATAAGCAACATGTTGGGACCAATCATGTGTTTTTGCACTTTCTGTCTTGAGACAGAGGGCCACAAAGTGGTGGAGTTTGCAAATAATAGTTAATCCCAATGTACTGAAAGTAACATTTTGTTCTTTAATATATCTTGGAATGCAACCATGACTCATTTTCTTCTTTTGGTTTACAGCTCTTATTTGGAAGTTAATAGTAAATGAATTATAGCTCACTATGAATTACAGCAGAAATCTACCTCATGGTTTATGCAAATGAACAGTCATAAGATTTTAACCAAGTAGTTTATGATGAATAATTTATAACAAGATCAGTTTTACCATTAAAGAAAAGCACAATAAATTGAAAAGGATAAGATGAATGAGAAGTGCTTGGCACTTTGCTTTGTTCTTAGCACGTTGGCAATTCCTGTCATTAACAACACTTGGCTTTAATGTGGCAAATTTCATTTTGGATGTTTAAAGTACTTCAGAAACATTTGTTTGTTATTCTTCCCAGCATCCCAGGTCCATGGGTGCACTACCTCAGAAGAACATTTGTTTTCATTAGGAGTTAAAAGTAGAGTTAGAACCAAATAAAAGTCAACAAGCCTTTTAGAGGGGAAATAAGGATTACATCAAATTCCCAGTGGCTTCTTCTTTACTAGCTCATGGGGAAATATTTTTTCTGCAGCCTCGAGGTGAAGGAAGCAAAAGTGACCCCTTCCTTACAGCTTCAGAATGAGATGAATTATTCCACCCTATGTAGACCCACAAAACACTTCTGTCCATGAGTCTAGGATGGGTCAGTAATGTGGACTGAGTTGGAAATTGTTGCTCCATGAGTCATATGCTCAAAGTGCTCCATTCTTTTGATTCCTCCAATTCTTCCTCGTAGTTTTTTATTTATTTATTTATTTATTTATTTTTCCCCACTGCTGATAACTTGTGTTCTCTAAGCAGTAATTTTCTGTTGAGAAAACTATGAGACATCCATCACCTCTGTTTGGGTGAGAGCTTCTTGAGTGCTGGGATTTTACTTTTTTATCTCTATATAATCAAGATTTAGCACAGAGCCTGGGATGGACAGTCCACACACATGCACACACACACACGTTATTAACTGATTGACTAAATGGTAAATATCATCAGTAAGTCATAGAGAAATTTAGCCCCTCAAGCTCTATAAATGCCATTTAGTGTGCAAAATGCAGCAATACATCACAAAATCAGGGCAGACAACCCTGCTTAGTACAATCATTAACAGTGGCATTGCTTATCATCTCCAACAGCCACCCCAGTTTTCTCTTACATCTATTTGAATCTTTGCAGGTTAGTGGTCCTTGTAATTTAAGCCACAGTCACAATAAGCACATCCTTTAGAGTCTATAGTTTGGGTTCAGCAAACAATGATTACTCATACTTGCTTAGTCTCCTTCAGTAGTCAACAGGTCTAGCAATTTTGTGGCTTTTCAACAACCTAGGCAGACACTGACAAAATGCTTTAGAAGGACTTAGTCTTATTTTTCCTCTTAGGGCTAGAGATGATCTTCTCATTGCTAATAACAGCTTTTGAAAATTTCAGGAATGTTGAAGACAAAAAATACAGGTGGGAGTGAAGGGAATGTTGGAGCTGATTCCACAATTTTGCAGGTGGATTAGATATTGAAGTTAGATGTTTTCAGATCATATTGTACTTTGTAGGCATCAAACTAGCCAAACAAAATAAAAAGAACCTGCCTCGCTCTTGCCTGTATAATGTATTCCTGTTTAGTTAATAGAAACACTGCTCCTCCAAATTTCCAGGTTAATCTCCAATTTTGTAATTATATTAGAAATTAGTATAAATTAACATAATTAATTGAGAATTAATTAACACACTTGAGAACTATTTATCCAGGAACTTTGAATATTATGGTATTCTATATAAGTCAGCTTAAGATATTAACTGGACCTGCAGTATCACAAATTTTAGAAACCATTCACCTTAAATATATGAAATCTTTTTAAATTTCCTTTAGAAGAGACAAATTGTGGGAGGTTATTTCCAAGCATTATTTTGTCATTCTAAATCTATGTTTGTTTCCTAGACTGCAAGATGACTAGTAGTGATTACAATTGCAGCTAAAAGTATTCTCATTAAACATACCTAGAAATAGGCAGGGTGAGGTGGTCCACGTTTATAATTTTAGCACCTTGAAAGGCCAGGGTGGGAGCCTGCGCTCAACTCACTTGAGCCCAGGAGTTTGAGACTGACCTGAGCAACATAGGGAGACCCCTTCTCTACAAATACTTTAAAAATTAACCCAGTGTGCACCAGCAGTCCCAGTTACTCAAGAGGCTGTGGCTGGAGGATCCCCTGAGCACCAGAGGTCAAGACCATGGTGAGCTGCAATCACACCACTGCACTCTAGCCTGGGTGACAGAATGAGACCTGGTCTCAAAAAAACAACAACAAAAAAAACATAGAAATAGTAAATATTGTCTTCATTATCTCAAAGAAATAAGGTTAAAGATGGCTGCTCTTTTCTCGGGCATAACTCTGTGTCATAATTTCATGTCTGGGGCATAACTCATATGTTTAGATTTAGGGTGGAAATAAGCATGCAGGATAAGAATCACATTAATGACAACCCAGTAACTATTTGATCTTACCTATTCAGGCCCTCCATGCCCCCAATCAAATATAATTTACTTAGTCACTTTCTTCACTTCGGCTATGAAAACCATAGTTTGCTAATATGATTCTTATGTAATATTTCAGCATACTGTAGAATTGCATTTGGCAAACTTGAAACCTAGACTAATAATTTATTACCCTTTTTAGTTCACTTAAAAAAGTAGATGGGATATTGGAGGTGCTGAATACTCAGACTGATTTTTCTCTGGCTGGGAAAATGAGGAGGTCTCTAACTGACTTTTCCAAGAAAAATATGTTACCATTCTGGAGAATAATGTTGGAAACAGAAACCATGCAGGGAGGATTATAGAGAAAAACAAAAATAAGACATAGCAGTGAAAGCCTTGCCATTCATCACAAAAGAACAGTCAGGTGGGCGAGGAAAACAAGCATGTCTGGGAAGTCCCAGTTAGGTGCTCTTCCTCCCCTCACCTACCTTTAAGCAGAAGAAAATAAATTAGGAAGGATTTAAAGCCAGGCAAGTTGAAGCAAACAATGCAGGGATATACAGACTAGACTCGTAGTTCCTCCAGATCCACACAAAGCCAGTCCAAAGAGCTGAAAGAAACCAGAGCTTTCAATCCAGTACGTCAACCAGAATGGAGTGGCAAGAGGAAGAGTTAAGGGAAAGATGTGGTTCAGGCTTATTACAGTTATTTATAATGAAGACAATGACTTGGGTATGGGACATGGGTTTGGATTCCAGTTCTACCACACATTCACCATGTGATTTAATCTCCTTAAATTTGAGTTTCATCATCTGGTAAATGGAGATAATAATTGTATTTAAGTCTTTTTTTTTTTTAAGATAATCTCACTCTATTGCCCAGGCTGGAGTGCAGAAGCATGATCTTGGCTCACTGCAACCTCCAACTCCCAGGTTCAAGTGATCTTCCCACTTCAGCCTCCCAAGTAGCTGGGATTACAGGCACACACCACCACGCCTGGCTAATTTTTGTATTTTTAGTAGAGATAGGGCTTCACCATGCTGGCCAGACTGGTCTCAAACTCCTGGCCTCAAGTGATCCACCTGCCTCAGCCTCCTAAAGTGCTGGGATTACAGGGGTGAGGCACCGTGTCCGGCAAGTAGTTAACTCTTAGAGTTATTCTCAGAGTAAAAATAACAATAGCTGATATTTGCAGAACATGTATTGTGTGTCTGGCATTGTACTGATCAGGTATTTGTTATCTGTCTTAATACTATTTTTAGTCTCATTGTACAGATGAGGAAAGCAAGGTTTGGAAAGATTAAGTGTTTTGCCCCAAGTCACTCATCTAAGAGGTGGCAAGGCCTTGACTAAGTGAAAGAAATCCATATTGTATACAATATGGTGCAAGCATCACTGAATACTGAAGAAATGGCAGCTATTATGATTTCCCATGTATCTGTCTAGACGTGTTGTGCCATCAGATAATATGGCAGAAGTAGAGAGAAGCACCAGCCCCCCATCAACTCTTGGAGTTGACCAGCTGGCAACTTTCAGTGGATAAGGTGACACTAGCATTTTGCATGGTGCCGTGGAAAATCAGCCCATTTGCCTTCTTAGCCTCTATCTTGGGTTTCCATCTTCTGTTCTAATAAATAAAGCACTCAACTGGGATTGAGGAAAATTGCGTTCTAGCCCCATAGTTGCATACACCTTGATTGTATCCCAGGCATACATCAGCCATGTGACATCTTAGGAGATCAACAATCAAGAGCATGTTGCTACCTGATTAATTCTGTCTCTCAGGGGTTGGCATTGCTAGAAACTGGAGAACCTGCACTCTGGGGCACCCAGGTGGGTGTAGGACAGGACAGATGTCATCTGGCTGTTCCCTCAGCTAAGACATTATTGAAACTGCTACTGACACAAAGGGCAAAACCAAGGATATCGGTCTTACTTTGAAGTTATCTTCATTTCTTAGATTGAGATTTGATAGAAACACCTGGTAAAACAAAGAGAGTTTTTATAAGTTAAACATTTTTTAATTTCTATTTTTTTCTCACTCTGTCTCATGGTGCTGATAAACTTGTTTTAAACCAATAAATTATAGAATGCTACATTTCCCAGTATTATTTTTGCCATGATTTTTGCTTCAGTGGCTGACCCCAGAAATTAGCAAGGGAAAAGTATTCCCATGAAGCTGGCTCATCTCGGATGTTAAACAAAATTACTGTAACCATTCTTTAGTTCATAGGTAAGTCTTCCATCGATGTCAAAGGAAATTCAGGATACCGAGAAGGTGATATTTTCTTATAGAATCCAGCAAGACGATGTGTAAAGGTTTTAGACGTGTAGCTCCTATCAGAGTTAACACGAGCTGTGCTGTTAAAATCCCCTCCTGACACTTTGCATTCTATCCTGGGAAGTCTGAAGAAGTTGCAGAAGGGTCATCAAAACATCAGCATCACTTTGATAAACTTGTCAACAGATAAAATAAAATACATATATGTTTGCTTCTTTTCCTCTGAAATCTAAAGTAATCACGACTATATAAAAACCTTTTACCATAACTAATTAACTAGAAGCTCCTCATAAACTATGTGTCGACAGCACCAAATGTCTAATTATCTTCTTTCACTTTGGAATTGTGATGTTGAATAATGAAGAAAACATTATCTGATGAAGTCTTTTATTTTATGATGATATCTCAGGAGACAAAGGAGACACAAAGGCTTAAATGCCATCTTCAGTTACATCTTGGCCTTGGCAATCTTTTAGCTGGTTTTGATTTGCATGGAAACCACGTTATATTTTTTAAAGCATATAGAAAGATGGAAGGAAGGAAGGAGGGAAGGAAGGAAGGAAGGAAGGAAGGAAGGAAGGAAGGAAGGAAGGAAAGAAGGAAGGCAGGCAGGCAGGCAGGCAGGCAGGCAGGAAGGAGTTGTAAGATATTCTGTATAGCTGTTTAATTGCACTGTTGATTCTAGGCATGAGGAACCCTTTTCACATGAAGAAAGCCATGGCATAGCTGTTAACTGCTATGCTAACTGCTAGCCTATTCTGCTGGACATTGTGGCTTGGGTTTTGCCAATTCCATTAAAATGTCTATTCTCTCCCTGCCACATAATGATCTACTTTAATTCAAACCAGGCAAGCATGAACTTATGTGACAGATATGACAGAAACAGGGAGGTGAGTGGCTTTTTTTTTTTTACTTTTGAAAGCAATGGATCAAATCCATACCTGCAGACACTTATGTGTAGACCCAGACCTGCTAGAGAGGGCATTTTCAATCCTTGCCTACTCCCAAACCTGTGCCCACCTCCTAAATATTTCTACATTTCTGTCAAAACTCGAGAATATATTTCAACATAGTTGGCCATTAAGTGGCACTTTCCTTGCTTTCACAGCCACCCCTGTCCTTGGATGCTCTATGCAAGGTCCATTAAAGTACAGGAGATCTGGCAGAGGGAGAGACTTGGGGAGTACACAGCTATAACTGGGGCACCCCAAGGGCCTGAGTTTCTTTTCCTCAGGGTTTCTGTTTGATGCTTTCTGTCTTGCACAGATGGGCTGGGGTCTTCTGACATAGTGCTTCCTACACTGACATGCACATGAGCCACTTAAGAGTCTTATTAAAATGCAGACTGTTTTTTATTTTCTTTCTTTCTTTCTCTTTCTTTTCTTTCTTTTTTCTTTCTTTTCCTTCCTTCCTTCTTTCTCTTTCTCTTGCTCTTTCTCTCTTTTCTTTCTTTTCTTTTCTTTCTTTTTTTTGAGACAGGGTCTTTCTCTGTCACCTACGCTGGAGTGCAGTGGCATGATCATGGCTCTCTGCAGCCTCAAACTCTTGGGCTCAAGCAGTCCTTCCACCTCAGCCTCCCAAGTTGTGAGACTATAGGCATACGCCACTGTGCCTGGCTAATTTTTTTGTAATTTTGTAGAGAGAGTGTGTCACTATATTGCCCAGGCTGGTCTTGAACTCCTGGGCTCAAGTGACTCTCCTGCCTCAGCCTCCCAAATTTCTGGGATTACAGATGTCAGCCATCATGCCCGGCCAAAATGCAGATTCTAATTTAGTCGGTCTGAGATGGGGCCTGGGGGTCTGCATTTTTTATCAAGTTTCCAAGGGATGCTGGCATTGCTGGCCCAAGGACCACACTTTGAGTGTTGACACTCCCACTCCACTGAGCCAATTCAGGACTTTCTCTCCCCAAATCCATTTTTTGGGTTTTTGTTTTGTTTCGTTTTGTTTTGTTTTCCGATACTCTGTCACGTGCAGGCTGGAGTGCAATGGCGTGATCTCGGCTCACTGCAACCTCTGCCTCCCGGTTCAAGAGATTCTTCTGCCTCAGCCTCCGGAGTAGCTGGGACTACAGGTGCACACCATCACACCCGTCTAATTTTTGTATTTTGTGTAGAGACGGGGTTTCACCATATTGGCCAGGCTGGTCTCCAACTCCTGATCTCATGATCCGCCTCAGCCTCCCAAGTGCTGGGATTACAGGAGTGAGCCACCACACCCAGCCCCCAAATCCTTTCTTTTCCTCCTCAGTCCCTGCTCTGAATTTTGGGAGCGCCGATGGACAATACTTAGTACTAATCTTGGTACTTCTCAGCCTCTGTCTCCTGGGTATGAAGCTTAATGTTAAGCTGCATAAGTAAATGTTTCCTGGGTGTGAGGTTTATCTTTGTAAGTAGATTCTAAGCTCTGCCACCTCCCTTTACCTCCAGACAGCAGCAACAATGATGACACAGCACAGAAGGCCATGGTAATTATTGTTGAATTGAATTGAGTTGGATTGGATTGAACTCCAGGCTTTCTTACACTATGTTGAGAATACGTTTCTTCCCAAACTGGATTCAATGACTGATATGGGAGACCTTTAAGGCAGGTTTGATGTGTTTAGATGTTTGCAGCAGTGATGCTCAAATAAGCAATTGAATTCCAGCATTGGATCTCATGCCTTGTCTCCCTGGTCCCACCAACCTTTCCTCAAACACACAAGCCAAAACAGAAAAGTAAACACAACCAGCAACTGAGTCTATTTCTACTTCCCCAAAGAAATTTCCTCAGGTCCCCATCCTTCCTACCCCATCTCTCTGACCCCAACCAAGTGTCTTGCAACTTTCAGAAAAATGAAAGAAGTATCTCCTCCTCATAAAAAGAAGAGAGAGAGAAACGTATTAATTTGGTAACTTAAATGTATAACAAAGCCCTACTTACTATCTTTTTCTCTGAATCAACTTCCAGCCAAGTGGGTTTAATGTATATGCCCCTCCTCCAACTTAAATGAAACCATGGTGATTTGTTGTTTCCTGCCATTATTTCGTCGTCTTGTAATACCCCATCTCTTTGTTGCCTATCCCCTTGCTACACATCCCTGTGGCTCCAACGCAAATCCAGCCTCTCACAACCAGTTTTTCCCCCATGCTTCCCCAGCCTGAGGGAACTCCACTCTTCTTGGAAATTGCAGAGCTGTAGTTTAGAGTATATTCAGCCATTGATTGTGCAGTATCCAGTGCCATATTTTTCTATGTTGTCTCAGCCTGCTTTTTAAAGATTTTATTGTTAGCTAACTTTAGACATATTTATGCCTTATTAAAAGAGGGTAGATTAAAATTTGCTCAAGAAATCCATGACCTACACCTGTGTTCCCTTTGGGTCTGGCGTTCATTCACCATTCAACAATTAATATGTGAGCACCCTAACAGTGGAGTGATTGATGAATAACCAAAATAAAGTGAATATATGTACATAATTGAACTTAAAACCTGATATTTCACAATCCAAGTACTTTCACATATAACATCTCGTTGTCCTTGTGACATCCTTCTGAAGCAAATGGGAAAAGGTAATATGTCATGCAAAGCATTTAATTAGTAAATTCACTTTGACAGTGTTTCAAGCCAGCATGTGGGGGGAAAAAAGTTATTAAGTGAAATAATATAAAAGTTAATTGTGACATGTCAAACAAACTCTTGGAGAAGATTCATAAAAATACCAAAGAAGAACAGTGCTCCAAAACCTAAACAACGGTGGATCGATTTATGGCTTATTTAACCAAATCAACAATCTGGAAAAGGTACCTATTAAATTTGAACTGAAAGCTTGACAGAGAGTAAGACAGCCTGACCTCCATGGTTAATAAATTCCATAAGTAGAGAGCAAACATTAAAAATGCCCTGTAGCTCAATGTCTTCAGCCAAAAAGAACTAATCCAATTGAGTGAGACCAAAGAAAATGACTGGGGATGTATGGTTCCAGAATGTCTCTGAGGTATTCAAACCCAAGTCAATTTAAGGACTTGTAAGTTAATAACTAGGACTTTACACATAATCCTGTACTTTACAGGTAGCCAGTGAAGGTTTTATACAACCAGGGTAATGTGATTTTCATGCTTGGTGTCAGTCAAAATGTCAGTAACTGAGTTCCAGACCAAGAGAAGTTCCTCAATCAGTCCATTATAGAGTCCCCCGGAAGAGAGACAGGCGGGGGCAGCAGGGGTCCCAGGAAGACAGGAGACACAAACACATATAAACAGGAGAGAGCAGTGGACAGCAGCCATGGAGAGGGCTGGTTCACAGGGGCTTTTAATGGTGGATCTGGTAAATAATTAAATAGGAAGCCTTAAAGATATGTCAGGATCAAAGATTAAGTACAAATTCATAATAGAAATCTTACGAGCGAACAGCCTTCAAAGCTGTAGTTCTGGGCAATTTACGGATTTGCAGTAATGGTGAGAACCCAGAAGCAATGAGAGTTTCTTCTTAGTGTGATTCATCATCAGCTTTTAACAGTCAGGCTGAGAACATCCGGAGTTTAGGTGGTCAGAGAGTGAATTTAAGTTTCAAAGGGGTGAGATGACTACTTATTGATGTAATACGTAATGTTAAATGGATATTTTAAATGCATTGATTGGATTCCTTTTTTACAAACATCATTTAAGAGCTCTCTGTGTGTATGCATGTGTTTTAATTTCCCAGTGGAAATATTATAATGTCAGATGATAAAATCTTTCCAGATTGGATATTGACTTACGTTTAAAAAAATAAAATGGGAAAAGCAACCAGACGATTAACTGAGCACCTAATCTGTTCCAATTACAAGACCAGGTACTTTATACACATTCTTTTATTCTTATTTTAATATTGCAAGATAGATGGGATTAGCTCCAAATATAAACTAGGAAATGAAAGCTCAGAGGAATATGTTGCTCTGGCTCCTGACCACTCAAAATTTGCAGACCTGCACCATTAGCATCACTTGGGATGGGGTTAAAATGCAGAATTTCAGGCCCTACCCTAGACTGACTGACCAGAATCTACCTTACCCAGTAGCTGTAGCATTCTGAAAGGTCCCTTCTATATATCACTTGAGTAAGTTCTCACAGAAAACCTGGGGCAGGAGGCAGACCGGTGACCAATGACCAGCTACCAGTAACCAAGCTCAGGGCTTGCCAGCCACCTCTGCCATGCAAATGAGCTTCAGCCCCTGGGGCTCCTCACCAAGGAAATGCATGTATATAGGATCCCTGGGGAAGTACCTGTAGTGCAAAAGGAAGAAATGAGGCATCTTTGGGCTGGCTTTGGCAGAGAGTGCAGGAGCCCATGGACTCTCAGGAAGAGTCATTCCACACAAATTTACTGAGCAGCAACCATGTATTACCAAAATAGAGGTTAAGGCAGTAGGTTCTGGAGCCAGACTGTATTTCAGATCTGCTGAGTGCTGGATTTGGGCCTTGTGCAACTTGCTTAATCTCTTTATCCCTCCGTTTCCTTATTTGAAAAATGGGGATACTGATGGAGTCATGGTAAGGCATACAGAAAGAGCTCATTGGACATTTGCTTTCATTATTTCCCATGTTGTGCTATGGGGACTATGTCCGGTGTGGAATAAGACTGCTGTGGCCCCTGCCTTAGGTTTTAGAGGAGGAGACAGACATTACTAGGTACAGTTGTGACAGGTGCTATGCCAGAAGAGCTGGGAACTATGGAAACAGGTAAGAGAGAAGCTAGACTTAGAAAGCAATTAAAGAATACTTCTTATGTAATTGACCTTTGCTTGTGATCTGAAGCTTGAGTAGGGAGAAAGACCAGCATTAAACAATCAAATGAGGAACTGAACCTTGGAGGAGATGCAAGAGGGCCTGTAGGATGAGGACAGAGAGCGAGGGGGTTCTGGAGAGGCAGAGGAGTAGGCAGCCAGCAAACAGCCCTGCCCAAACTCCTGGAAATGACAAATATCCTCTTTGCTACATAGTAGAATCCTAAAAAATGGGAAACCCTTAGTTGCTAGAATTGATGAAAGAACTGAGTAAAGCAGTGAGCTACACCCTGGCTGCCTTGAAGGAGTTATTGATCTCAGTAACCTCAAGGCTTAGCTAGGAGATGATGAGGCTCTGGGCTGTAGGTAAGAAGTTGTAGCCGAACCCCGTTCCCAAAGCTGAGACATTTAAATGGTGGATCAGGAAAACTCACTGAACAGCACAGGGACAGAATGAGGAAATAGTCTGCCTTCTTGGGTGGAGAGAAAGACAGAGGTCATTAGATTCATATTTCAAAAATACCATGCCAGCTGCAGGTTGGAGGAGGGCAAAAGTGGTATGGGCATGTGAAGTAGGAAGTTCAGCATTCAGGGGAGACTTTCTCATGGCTCTGACTATGACAGGGGCAGTGCAGCCAGTTCACACAACTGGTAGCATGATTGATTCCAGGTCCAAAATTGTCACCACAAGTGAATGATGGAGCTTAACAGGGAGCTTATGAAATGATGCAGAAACATGAAATGGATCAATATCAAGGGTCAAGCTTCCAGAGACTGGAAACATAGAGGTCCATAGGATCCGAGTTGTGGGAGATTTTGGCATAGTCAATGCAAGACGGTCCAGGAGAGGGGAACAATTGCTAATTCACTAGGGTCAGACAGGAGGGAAACTTCACATCCCGGAGGGTAATGGAAGATAACCACCTGCCACAGAGCTGCAGAGTAGCCCCGAGCAAGGTGGGGGATGGTCTTTGGGCTCACGGCTGGAGCTGAGACTTGGAAGAAAATTCTGGAGGTGGGGAAGGAGCAGTGTCATTGACTCAAAATTGTTTCAGTCTAGGAGATTGAGTATTATAGCATTTCATACACCTTGTACAGCTGAAAGAAATGAGATGTGTAAAACCTAGTCTGCTACTCAATGTGTGTGGCCTGTAGACCAGCAATACCAGCGTCACCACGGGGCAGGTTAGGAATGCAGAATTTTGGCCCCACCCTGGGGCCTCCTGAGCAAGAATCTGTATTTTAACGTGGTCCCTAGGGATTCCTACATGCATGACCATTTACCATGTGTGGCCGTAAAAGATCATGTCACTTGCATCATCTGTGACTGAGGGCATGGGAGGTGTGACCCAGGATAAAAGACACTCCTTAATGGAATATGTGAAGATAGTTTTGAAATATTTGTGACTCATGTCAGGCAAACCAAAAATTGGAGAGATTTGGCCACATCTAGGCAAAGAAAACCAGAAATATTGGAACCCTCCTACAAGTCAGTCTGGGTAAGCACAACGACAGGACAAAACCAATCTAAAAAAAAGTGAGGTGGAATGAGATGGAAAGAAAGATGCAACCTTGAGAAGTAGTTAAGATTGTAATTTCTAATTTCTTTCCACTCCCTTCAAATTACATGAGTAGCCAGTTCACATCAGCCTCAAACTTACCATGCAACTTTAAAATGCTTACAGGTGTAATTATTTTGGATTCAAATTCACAGCCATAGCAACTTTGCACTGAAGCTACATTTTTTTCAATAATACATTAAAATCCTCCTATATCACTCCGATGTGAAGTCTTTTGCCCTAATGCAGTTAGAATGATTCTATAACATCGCTAATGTCAACTTGAGTTGTATTACTATTCACTCATTCAGCAAATTCAATTGAGCACCTACCACGTACCTGTGCTAGACACTGGAGATGCAACTGTGAACATGATGTTCACTTAACGTAGTCACTGCTCTCAAGATGCTTTGAGTCTGTGAGATTAAATATAATCATTACAGTTCTAGCTACTTTCCTAAGTGTTATTAACATTTGAACTGATTTCATTATTCTAATGCTTTGTGGTAGCCCAAGAAACCTTTATATTTGCATGTCTGTTGTTTTACTATATACCTACATGACGTTTGCATCAGAAACCTCTTCTGTGCTCTATTTTCAGCAATATCTTCTTTCAGCTTCAATATACTCCTTTCCTGTAGTGAAAAAGTCCTGAGCTGCCTAAGGGATGGCAATTAAACACGTAAGGATGTAACATTCTCATTGAATTAATAGACCTGCTTTGGGTTTTTGTGTTTTTTTTTTTGGCTCGTTAGAATATATGTATCTGGCAACTTCTCTAAAACTCTATCGTTTCAGTCTCTTGGGGGAAAATGTGAGAATCAAGGAGCATAGCGTAAGCGTCAGAGTCTTTTTGTCTCTAGATAGCTCTGCCGATTCTCCATGGGCTGTGGAAGATAATTTGTCAGCTTAACTTCAGCGGCAGCCATTATGGAAGAAGACTATGACTTCTCTTCCAGCAATAGATGTGCAGAAATAGCATCCGAAACCAGAGAATGTAGGCAGGTGGGAATTTAATCCTCCCCCCTGTATCCCTACCCTATCCTGGCCTTACATTTCTTCCTTCTCTATTAGTAATCACATGTCCTGATAGGTGCCTGTGTCTTTAGATATATTTAGGTTATAGTCTATACGTAAAGAGACCAACAAAACCTGGGTTCCTTGGCAAAAGGCAGGTAGCATTTTACACTTTGTGCTTGGAGAGATAAGACAATAAAATTAGGTAAGAATATCCGTTGTCATTGATTTAATTTTGATAAAATATAGAAAAATATACCCTTTGTATCTTACCTTTGTCTTTTCCCCTTCCTCTGTCCCCATTGATTATGCATTAACTTAATCATTGTCTCCATAGAAGGGAGACAGTCTATAGAGGGGTTTGTATTCTCAGACATCTAGTACCCAAGAGCCAATTATAATAAGCTCAGTTTTGTTGGTGACACTCATATTCATCTGGTTGGGAGATGAGAACACATTCTTGGGTATGTTAGGATAATGAGAAGTCTTCTTCAAATACCTCATTACTGCCAGCAGCAGCACAGCGCTCTTGTCTTCCCAGGGTAGACTTCTTCCGTCCTTCACTGTCTTTTTCCAGCTATCACTTTGCACTGTCATTACTTCCTTTATACTATATTTGTATTCACCCCCTTCCTCTCCATGCACATAACTACATCCCCAGTCTAGACTCTAGTTTTCTCTTCCTTGCATTATTGTATTAGCTGATCTTTGGGGTCCACTCTGTCTCCACACCTATCCATCCCACTAGGATGATCTTAGGTAAAGGTCACTTTTGTTCTATTACTTCTTGGCTTCAACATTCTAGATGAAAGATAGTTCTGTACCGTTCAACTTAGGTCTTATGTGTCTAAGAAATATAGACCATAGAATCAGAAGGACCTGGGTTTGAATCCCATTTCCACCAGTTACTTATTTGCAAGTTCTCTCATCTCCCTAATCTTTACGTTTTTTATTTCTCTGTTTTGTTGCTGCAAAATATAGATAACATAAAAAATTTGCTGTTTTAATTATTTAAAGCATATAATTCAGGGACTTTATTTACATTCACAATGTTGTGCCACCATCACACGTGTGTGTGTGTGTGTGTGTGTGTGTGTGTGTGTGTGTGTGAAAGAGAGAGAGAATATGATCTATCATGCAATTTAGCAATGGGTTGGTCCCAAATTTAGCTGAATAAAAATTTATAATGGATAATTTACTATTTTTCCCTCTCTTTAGGCAATTCTTACATACAAACCTTTTACAATTTTTTTATTTTGGTAAAATATATACAACATAAAATTTGCCATTTGAACACTTTTTTAAGTGTACATTCAGTAGTATTAATTACATACACAGTGTTGTGCAACCATCACCGTTATCTTTTTCCAGAACTTTTTATAACCCCAAACAGAAACTCTGTATCCATTAAGCAATAACTCCCCATTTCCCGTCCTCACCATCCGCCCCTAGTAACCTCTAATCCACATTCTTTCTCGATGAATTTACCTAATTCTAGATATTTCATTTGAGTAGAATCATACAACATTTGTCCTTTTGTGTCTAGCTTATTTCACTTGGCACAATGGTTTCAAGATTCATCCACGTCGAACCTTGTGTCAGAACTTTATTCATTTTGATGGCTGAATAATATTCTGTTGTATGTATATACCACCTTTTGCTTATTCATTTCTTGATGGACACTTGAGTTGTTTCCATCTTTTGACTATTGTGAATAATGCTGCAATGAATACTGGTATACAAGCATCTACTGAATCTTTTTTTTTTTTTTTTGGCAGAGTCTCACTCTGTCACCCAGGCTGGAGTGCAGTGGCATGATCTCCACTCAGCTGTGACCTCCCGGGCTCAAGGAATCCTCTCACCTCAGCCTCCTGAGTAGCTGGGACTATAGGTGTGTTCCACTATGCCCAGCTAATTTAAAAATTTTTTTTTTAGAGACTGGGTTTCACTCCTGAACTCAAGTGATATGTCTGCTTCAGCCTTCTAAAATGCTGGGATTACAGGCATGAGCCACTGGGCCCACCCAGAATCATTGTTTTCAATTCTCTCATGTATATACCTACAGGTAGAACTATTGGGTCATATGGTGCTAGGGACCGAATTGTGCCACCCCAAAATCCATATGTTGAAGCCCTAACACCCAATGTGATGGCATTTGGAGATGAGGCCTTTAGGGGGTAATTAGGTTTAATAAGCTTGTGAGGGTGGGGCCCTAATAGTGGGATTAGTGCCCTTATAAGAAGAAGAAGACACACCAGAGCTCTCTGTCCACCATGTGAGGACACAGGGGGAAGGTGGCCATCTGCAAGCCAGGCAGAGAGGTCTTACTGGGAGTTGAATCAACTAGCACCTTGATCTTGGATTTCCCAGCCTCCAGAACTGTGAGAAATAAATTTATCTTGTTTAAGCTACCCAGTCTGTGGTATTTTGCATGGCAGCCCAAGAAGACGAATACATATGGTAACTCTTTGTTTAGCTTCTGAGGAACCACCAAGTTATTTTCCACAGCAGCTACACTTCACCATTTTACATTTCCTCAAGCAATGCACAAGGAAGGGTTCTAATTTCTCTATATCCTGAACCTTTGTCATTTTCTGTTTTTGTTTTGTTTAGCAATTCTAGTTGAGGTGTATTGATACCTTGTGGTTTTGATCTGCATTTCCCTAATGACTAATAATGTTGAACATCTTTTCATGTGCTTATTGGTCATTTGTATATCATTTTTGGGAAAATGCCCATTTTTTAAATTGTGTTGTTTGTGATGTTGCTGCATTTTAGCAGTTATTCCTATATTCCGGATATTAAATCTTTGTCTCCTACATGTTTGACAAATACTTCCCATTCCGTAGGTTGTTGTTTCTCTTTCTTGATGGTGTACTTTGATGAATAAAAGTTTTAAATTTAAGTACAACATGTTATTTTTCTTGTTTTGTTTGTGTTTTTAGGTCATATCTAAGAATACATTCTGAAATTTAAGGTTAAGAAGATTTACCCCTATGTTTTCTTCTAAGACTTTTTTGGCTTTGGTTTTAATATTTAGGTCACTGATCCATTTTGAATTAACTTTTGTGTATGGTGTGAGGTAGGCATCCAACTTCATTCTTTTACATGTAGAAATCCAGCTGTCCCAAGACCATTTGTTGAAGAAACTGTTCTTTTCCCATTGAATGAAGTTGAAATCCTTATCAAAAGCCAGTGGGCCACAGATGTTTGTGTTTATTTCTGGACTCTTAATTCTATCTCATTAATTTATCCTATGACATTACCAAACTGTTTTGATTAATGTACCTTTGTAGTACATTTTGAAATTAGGAGGTGTGATTCCTCCAACTCTGTTCTTTTTCAAGATTGTTTTGGTTATTTGGTGCTCTTTGTAATTCTATATGAATTTGAGAGTTTGCAAAAACAAAAAAGAGGCTCTAGGGAATTTGATAGAGATTACATTGAATCTGTAGATCACTTTAGAAAGCATTGCCATCTTAATAGTATTGTCTTCAAACCCATGAACATTGGGTGTGCTTTCATTTATTTAGATCTTTTGACTTTCTTTCAGTCATGTTTCATAGTTTTTATTGTACAAGTCATACATCTCCTTGGTTAAATTTATTCCTAAGTATTTTAATCTTTTAGATGCTATCGTAAATGGAATTGCTTTCTTCATTTCCTTTTCAGATTGTTTATTGCTGGTGTATAGTAACAGAGGTGAGCTTTGTGTGTTTATCCTGTGCTCTGCAACTTTGTTGAATCTGTTTGTTAGCTTTAGTTTTCATGTGAATTCTTTGGGATTTTCCTTATATAGGATCATGTTCTCTGTGAATAGAGATAGTTCTACTTCTTCCTTTCCAATTTGGATGCTCTTTATTTCATTTTCCTCTCTAATTATTCTGGCTAGAAAGAATTTCCAGTACAACGTTGACTAGCCGTGGTAAGAGTAAACACCCTTGACTTGTTTCTGATGAACAATTTACTTTTAAAATACACATTAAATAGAAAAATTGTTTAGAGCAGTTTTACTAAAGCTAATAGTCATTGAATTCAAAAGTATCTTTTAAATTAACTTCTCATCTATTTGAAGATGAATTTGCCCATTTGGAAAGGACAACATTAAGATGAATTATCACTAAGTGAACGTGCCCATGTCACCACAACCAGCTAAAAAAATTAACATCACCAGCTCCCTAGAAACCCCCTTGGGCCCCTCCCAATCATTACCTTCTTCCTTCTCCCCAAATGGAATCATTATCCTGACTTTTAAAATCATCAGTTACCTTTGTTATTTTTTGAGCTTTGTGTAAATGAGATCTCACAACATGCACTCCTCTTGGCTCTTCTTTGGCTTCTTGTGCCCAGCTTTTCCTATTTTTAACATCTTACATTTGTATGGTACATTTGTTACAGCTAAAGAACCATCACGGATATGTTATTATTAACTGAAGTCCATAGTTTCTGTTTCCTTAGTTTTTACCTTAATGTGCTTTTTCTCTTCCAGGATCTCATCCAGGACACCTTATTACAATTAGTCGTCTTATCTCCTCAGGGTCCTCTTGGCTGTTTCTCTGATTCTTCTAGTTTTCAATGACCTTTACAGTTTTGAGAAATACTGGTCAGGCATTTTGTGGCATGTTCCTCAACTGGGATTTATTTGATATTTTACCACATGATTAGACTGGGAATATGGACTTTGGAAAGAAAAACCCACAGAGGTAAAGTGCTGTTCTCATCATATTAAAGGCACATGCTATCAACAGAACTTATTACTGTACATGTTAACTTAGGTCACCTGGCTGAGGTCGTGGTTGTCAGGTTTCACCCCTGTAAAGATCATCTTTTTTCCCATTTTCATACTGTGCTCGTTGGCAGGAAGTCACTATGCACAACCCATACTTAAGGAATGAGAAATTATGCTCCACCGTCTTGAGGGGAGAATATCTACAGAAATTATTTGGAATTCTATTGCATGTGAGATTTCTCCCCCACTTATTCATTTACATAGTCATTTACATCAGTATAGATATTTATTTATACTGTGGGTTATAATTCAACTAATTTATTTGTTTTGTTGCTTAAATTATTTCAGCTTTGCAGAAGTCTTTTTCAGTTTATTCCTTTGTCTCTTTGACATATCACTCTTATTGTGAGTTTTTTTTTTCTTAATTGCTTCCTTACTGGCATGGACTGAATATCTGTGTCCCCCACAAACTCACATGCTGAAACCTTAATCTCCAATGTGATGGTATTTGGAGATAGGACCTTTAGGAAGTAATTGGGTCACAAAGATGGAGCGCTCATGATGGAATTAGTGCCCTAATAAGAAGAGACAAGAGAGAGCTTGCTTCCCCCCCTCTCCCATGTGAGGACATAATGAGAAGTCTTCTCTACAAGGCAGGAAGAAGGCCTTTGCCAGAACCCTACCATGCCAACATTGTGATCTTGGACTTCCCAGACTCTAGAACTGTGAAAAAAAATTATCTATTGTTTAATCCACACAGCTTATGGTATTTTTGTTATAACAGCCTGAACTCAGTAAGACACTTACTTCTGGGCACTACAAGATGCTCCAGAGTCACTTTGTCTGTTTCTTGCCCCAGTTCTAAAATTTGCCATTTCTCTAAGGAGACCTGGTTCGTTTTGTTAGAGAATGGTATTGGAAACCAAGATCTAGGCACTTGGTGAGCTCACTGCTACTAAGATGTCATTGCTTCTAGAACCTCTCAGTTGCTGGAAAAATGAAATATGTGTGTACACTAGCACACATGCATGTGTATGTGTTGTGTATGTATAAATATTTCTATGTTGCTATTTATCTCACAATGACCTGCAGATGTCAAGTTAGCCTGACTGCTGGTTTTGGTAGCATGATGGAGGTGGAAACCAGGTTATAGAGTACTGAAGTGGCACTTGATAGATGCATAAGAGATAGATTATTTCTGTCCTGATAAGTTTAGTGCTGAAGGAAAGCTTGCAAGCGGGAATTATAGTGTGAAGAGGCAGTATAGCCAAGGAAATGGTTTTTAAGATCAGTAAAACTAGTTCAATTTTTGGAGAAGAAAAAGAACAAGCTGAACTGGAGAATGAAAGAAGATCAGCCAATAATTGGGTGGGTTTGGGAAGGGCAAGGACTCACCCCATTAGGGAACAGAGCCCTGAAGGGGGCAATTGGTTCATTTGTAATAGCGCCTTTCCTCCCTAAAGCTCATGAGGAGGTACATTGCATCCCCATTTTACAGATGAGAACGTTGAGGCTCAAAAGTGAGGTAAACTTGTGTGAGCCCTCGCTGCTAATAAGCATCAGAGTTAGGATTCAGCTGGTGCCCACCCTCTGCTGGTCCTTAGCTCTTGAAGGCCTGTTAGCCTTTGCAACGTCCAAATGCAAATACGTCCAAAAGGTCAAATGACTCCTCTGCATTCCTGAATCCCAAGAGTCAGTGGTTTCCTCTAGGAAAAAGCCAGAGGGAACGCTTGTTCTGCAGACCCCAGAGAAAAAGCCAGAGGGAACGCTTGTTCTGCAGACCCCAGAGAAAGAACCAGACCCCATACCCAAGCAATAAATCCAAAGGGCCTTTTCTTGCTTTTGGCACTGACTCTTTGGCAAGTTACTTCTCTCCTTGCAGTGTGACCTAACCTTCCACCCTTCCCTGGCTCCACTTAGGAGCTCTCACTAAGACATCTGTTGAGGACAGCCCCCGAATGAGTTTCAGATTTGGTAGTTAAGCTCTTGGATGTCATGCTCTCATTCCCAGCTCTATCCACAAGGGAAGTGAGCAACAGGCCTCTCCGTCTTAAAATTTGAGATGAAAATAATAGTCTGTTGGGCAGAGCCTGTGAGAGCCTATAGAAATACTTCCCCACCGCCTTGATTATAAACAAGTAAATGTCCACTGGCATTCTGTACATTGACAGCACGTCCATATGCAGAAAATATGTATGACAGAGAGAAGATTTCAATTCTGAGGCCCAGAGCCCATTGTAAAACGCATACGTACAAATTTTCTTTCAATCATTTTTCTCTCTACTTGCTGGGAACTATTTACAACTGTGAAATGTGAGAGTTATTAGGTACGAATTTTAAAATTCTTCATTTCACACATGAGGAAACGGAGGTAGAAAACTACCTTGCTATATTGTGTATACATTATGTAAAGATTTAATTAACATTCTGTTTATGTAAGATAGAAAACCTTATTGTGGCTTAGAAGAATTACTTAGTCTTTTAAACTTTAGCTTTTAATAAAACTTTATTACAAAACCTTTGCATTAAATGGGATCTAGAGGAATCTGCAGATATTTCTAGGCTGTTAGGCAAGGAAACAAGGATATTTGTATCCTTTCCCTGTATCTATGTTTAATTATTGACTTTAAATCACAAGGGATGGAAAACGGAAGCTTTATGACATACTCAGGTCATTCTAAGAAAAGAGTACACATAGAAATCCAAACTTTCGAAGCAGATACATTAAGGAATTATTCTGTACAGTACAAGTAAATTACCTGCCTTATAAAATTAATCATTTTATTTAGCATATGTAAAAATTATTAACATAAAAAATATCTATGTAGGCTATATGGCTAAATTTAGAAGGGAGGTACACTAGCACCCGGTTATAAATGTAAACATTAAGAAATTTATTAATCCTAATATGATACAGAGTCTTATCTTCTAATTTATTTGTTTTCTTAAAGTTCAATTATTATTTTTTTAAATCCTTGAAGTTTTTGTTCAGTAAATCATACCTGTAATCCTGTTTGGTCTTAGAAAAGAAAGACATAAAACTACTGTTTCAACAAAGTGTATTCCTGAGCCGCAGGCTAAGCTGAAATCCATATTTTACTGTCGACAGAGTTAAGGAGATGCATGATCTTTATGGCATAGAAACTCTTTCCTCATATCCTTGTCATCAAACTGTCATGAAAACTATTTCATGCTATTGTGGGTCAAGATAATTATTATATGCTTTTTCTCAACTTGGAAGAACTAATCATATTATAGACCTATCAAATTGCACATATATTATGAGGAGCATTTCTCAAATGTTTCATACTTAAAAGAAACTTCTAGAAGTCCAGAGGTTGTTTGCAGAAGTTCAGTACTCCGCTAGACCTCTCATTTCCCTATCCTCCCTCATTAGAGCCTGCAAAGGGAGCCCTACTCTCCTAAGATTATGAATAAACAAATGATGGGTAACAGACTGATCCCAGATGAGAGCATTTCCTTCAGGCTCTCGTGTTAAGATGATAAATGGGTGGACCACTTGGCCTTAAACAAATGACAGAGATATATTACAACTGATTATGGGGTATTTTCAGTTTTGTTATATGTGTCCACTCTTGACCCTCTAGATACATGAATAAAAGAAAATTTATATTATCTCTGACATTTCAAGACAAAAGCTCTAAGGAAGCTTCCTCTATTGGACTTCCTGCTTTCAGCAGTAGTAAAACAGGGTGTGGTTTTATTAAAACAACAAAAGCCTGCATGGCAGAACTTTCTGCCCTCCTTTTGTATTACAAACAATAGATAAAACCAGATTCTAATTCAGTCTTTGCCAGTGATTATTTCCCATGCCTTCTTAGCAGACTCCAGGTATTCATATTTTTGTTTCTGTTCTTACTCGATTGCATGGTCATGTTTGGAGCAGGAAGGGGGATATTTTAAACACATTTAACCAGGTCTTCAGTTTGGGGTCAGAAATGTGCTGCAACTCCCACACCAGTCTGCAAACATCTGGCGTCCCAGATGGGAGCAATAACAACTCCGCTCTTATTTTCATAACTGCATTGCAGAAGATGTTCACTGGTTTCCTCCTCGGTGAGTTTAATTCACACCAATATTTTAAGGAAGATTAGAAAAAGAGAAAAAAAAGAAATGAAAGAAAACATTTCTGACAGCACAGAGAGTTGGGTTTTCATGCTCCCATTGTACAAAAGATTCTAAGATAATTATAACATATAACAGATCTCTTAGGCTTATTTTGTGAATCAAATCAGCTATATATTATTTTCTATGCCAAAGTTTTATACGCACCACAAAAATGCTATATTTTTCGCCCAGATTTAGGTATTATGTTTTTCTTCTAAAATGATTTTTACCAGTTAAATGGCTTTGTTGTTGTTGTTGTTGTTGTTGTTTTTGTTTTGTAAAACCAGCTGCAAATCAAGCCACATAGTAGAGTTGCTTTCATTCAGCCTCACTGGAAATATTAACATTAAAAGGTGCCCTGTCTATTGCATCACCAACACTTTTCAACAGCTGCACTAAGGAGGAATAGTGTTATCTTATTTCTTGCTTCTTCCCTGAGATAATTTTCAACAGTATTGTCCAGATTTGCTGTAGTCGTTTTGCTGCTGAGAGGTTGTAAACAAATCAGGGACCCACAGGGAGACTGGCAGCTCCTGGCTGAGAGGAGTCCTCAAGGGGCAGACCACAGGATCACAGATCCAAAGCTGGACAAGGCCTGGAGTCACCAGCACAGTGATCTTCATTTGCAGAGGATAAACTAGGGGCAGAGTCATGTCTGAACTCAGCAGCCTAGCATTCCTGAAAAGTAGACCACTAAATGCAAGGGCTGCGAGAACTGGGGTTTTCGTCCCTTTGGTTGACCGATGGGTCCTAAGCAGTGCTTAGGAAGAGTGCTTGGCACATCGTGGGCACTCAATAAATATTTATTGAATGGATGAATATAATACCCAGCTTCTCAATCAAGTTCACAAACCACTGGGCGTCAGACTTGACTTTCTTGTGTAATCCTACATAACCGGCGTTGGCAGCATGAGTGAGTGAGAGGAGTACCCAGATCCAATTCGTCACTCAGCCACTCACCTATGTGACCTCAGCCAAGTAATTTGGGACTGTATTTCAAAGAGCAGGTGACTCACAGCCTTAGCTTTCTCATTTGTAAGCTGAAGTAATACTGGACCTACCTATTTCATAGGATTGGATGCACATCAAATTAGCTAGCTCACAACAAACTCTACAGTGCTCTAAGCATATTGTTACTTTGGCAAATGGACTCTGAGATGTAGTCATTTTATTAACAGAGGTGTTGGCTGCAGCTAAGCTTGCGCAGGAACTCTCCAATGTGATGAAAGTCTTGACCAAGGGACATGCTAGGAGCCATGATGTGGGCTGCTGGTGAGCCGGAACCAGCTCCAGCAGAAGCCAGGCAATGAACGCACCCCATGATGAGTGCAAGGTTGGGTGGAGGAGCTGATGGGAGCAGTCACAAAGAGGGTAGGACTAGGCAGAGGTTCAAGTTAATTATCCCAAATATAAGATATAGAGCACTTTAGGAGGCCGAGGCAGGTGGATCACTTGAGGCCAGGAATTCGAGACCAGCCTGACCGACATAGAGAAACTCTGTCTCTATTAAAAATAAAAAAATTAGCCAGGCATGGTGGCGCATGCCTGTAATCCCAGCTACTCGGGAGGCTGAGGCAGGAGAATTGCTTGAACCCGGGAGGCAGAGGTTGCATTGAGCCGAGATGGCGCCATTGCACTCCAGCCTGGGCAACAAGAGCGAAACTCTGTCTCAAAAAAAAAAAAAAATAAGAAAGAAAAGAAAAAATGTAGAGGATACAATTATGATAATTAGTCCAGGTAGCAGGCTAAAATGCAGTGTTGAGAATTCTGGGTGGATGTAGTTGTCAATATTCAGAGACATTTAGATCATTGGTAGACAAATCTATTCTCAGGACTAGGTAAAGGCATCTGGAAACCATGGCTAACTATAAGGGAAGGAAGCTGGCAGATTCTAGGAGACAGAAATGGAATTTGGGCTCTCTTGGGTGCCGGGAGTACACCAGGTAGCAGAGGCTGAGGGGCAGGCTTGTCTTGCACTGGGGTAGAGGAAGGAGTTCAGGACTCACGTGATGCCCAGGGCTTTGTCCACTCCAGTGCCTAGACATTAGAGGTTGGGTTTCAAGCCTCACTGAATCCCGGGGAGGGTTTCCTAATGCACCAGCAGACCTAGGCAGGGCTAAGCCCACAGAGGTTCAGGTGGAAAGGTCTGGGTTCTCTGATGCTTAGAACTGGTGCTGACGGGAAGAAAGCAATTTAAAAAAAAAAACTTCAAAGGATGTTGTCTTTGCTGTGGGGTGATGGGAAACAACAGTTGTGGACAAACTGCAGATGCTACTTTGTGACATCTTAAAGCACAGTATCATAAAGCAAAATCCTGAATGCATACTCACCAGTTTTCAAGCGTTTTTTCTGAAGGAAAAACATCAGGAAGTCAGCACCATCACTGATGCAGCAGACCAAAGAGCAATGCTTGTTTGTAGACCTTGTTTACTGAGCCCTGTAACTGGAAGTCATTCCACCTTGTTCATTGGCCATCTAGTTGACAGGCATTAAGGGAGGCCAGGGTTCATGGCTGTTACCCAAAACCTCCTCATCATTCTCATCCATTCTAGGTCTACCAGGATTCTGACAGGTGCCCTCCAAGAACGGTGGGTGTCTCGGCCTCTGGCTCCATCCACTCCTAGACATCTAGCTGGGTAGTGCTTTGCTTAAGCTCTGACCCTGCCATCACACATAGCCTGCATCGGCCTGACCAGCACCCAGATGGGCTCACTCCAGCCACCGTAAAGGTGCAACATTGCAAACAACCTGCCTCAGCCTCTCTACTGGGGTTCCTCCAACCACTTCCATGAGAGACCTTGGACAGGAGCCCAAAGCTTTTTTTAGGCACTGCCTATCAGATGTGGAAGAAAACAGCAAGGCGAGAAGAGGCAGTGACCCAGGAAAGGCCCACCAGCTCCAGAAGGTGCCTACTCCACAATACGGAGATTGCTCATTTCTTTTAAGGACCATTCATTTGAACTATGCAAATAATTCATTGAAAGTTGGGAAATTTTAAATTCCTAGTGGAAATACACACACACAACTATCTAGGATACTAATGTTCCTTTTTTGAGTTTTTTAAAGTTAGCTCTGGTTAAGAGCTATTTCTAAACTTCTTGAAGGTTGGGCTGGTAGATTTCACAAAATGGGGGCAAGACATGGAGGGTGGAGAGAGAGAGAAAGAATTAAAAAGTACAGGACACCCAGTTAAATTTGAATCTCAGACCATGCTATGCTCATTATTTTTTACTCCACAATGCTTAAAAAACAGATTTGTATGTAGTAGTTTTCCCCAAAGTTATTTGTTAAACTGAATTGGACATCATTTCAAAGTATTTGCCTATTTATTAATGTAGCACATACATAGCACTAACTAGGGGCTAAGCACTCTTCTAAGTGCTTTACAAAATTATTTATTACAAATTTATTTACAAATTTATACAACTTATTTAATTTAGGCAACTGAATCACAAATATAGAAAATCACAGATAATAGTTTCTCTCTCTTGAGAATTTTAGATCTCTGTTATCTTTCTTCATAGGATGAACACAATTTGAATCTGCTTGCCATCAGTGTAAAGTTTTGCATATGTGATTTTTCTTTGATTATGAAAGTAGTACATGTTCAAGTAAAAAATTAGGAAAATACAGAAAAGTGCAAAGGAGATAATGAAATCACTCTTCACAGAGATAATCCATATTAGAATTTTCCATTAGACATACATTTTTGAATAGCTATGAAATAACTAGCTGCAATTTCTGCACATCTATCCAAATAACATCCCAGGCCCAGTCATTCTCCATCCTATCATCCTATTTTATTGCAGTCATTACAGTTATCACTATCTGGAATTACCTCATTTCAGAGAGTGAAAACTAAATAGTTTTCATTTCTGCTGTCTCCTGCTACTAGAATCAAACCCCACTTTATGTCCCCAGTTCCAAGTACATAGTCGATGCTCAATAAATATTTCTTTTTTTTTTTTTCCAGACAGAGTCTCGCTCTGTCGCCCAGGCTGGAGTGCAGTGACACTATCTTGGCTGACTGCAAGCTCCGCCTCCTGGGTTCACGCCATTCTCCTGCCTCAGCCTCCTGAGTAGCTGGGACTACAAGCACCCGCCACTACGCCCGGCTAATTTTTTTTTGTATTTTTGGTAGAGGCGGGGTTTCACCATGTTAGTCGTGATGGTCTCGATCTCTTGACCTCGTGATCTGCCCTCCTCGGCCTCCCAAAGTGCTGGGATAACAGGCGTGAGCCACCGTGCCCAGCCTAAATGTTTCTTAAATGAATAAATATTCTCCATCTGTTGTGCATCAGGTCATTGTGATCAATTCAGTGTGATAACATCACATTGTGCCTCTGGTGTAGGCACATCTGAAATCATTCTCCTCAAGATTTCTTAGGCTCATGATTGAGAAAAGTTAGAATTTTGGCTACAATTTAGAGTTCACCATATCTGAAAAAATTCTATACACACTGAAGTGTGTGAAAGCATTTGCAAAAATACTTTCAAAATGCCAGGGAGGTCTTGTTCATTTTGGAATGTTATGGATTAATCCTTTCCTTCCTGAGACTCTCATGGGCAGAAACTTGACAATACAAATTTCAAGTGAGAACATATTTAACAAGGTCAACAGAAAATGTCATCTTCCTGTGTTCTATGAAGCCAAAATTTTGCTATTTCCCTAAAATCTTATTTGACAGAACAGCATTGTTAGGTATGAAAAATTCAATACACCAAAGGAATTCAGAACACTAAGGGAAAATCTAAATAGGGGCATTCATTTAACAATAATTGGTGTCTGAAAAGATGCCTTATCATGGCCCTAGGACACACTGGGATGCAAAGAAGAGGGCCTGATTTACTTACGGCTCTTTCCATCATTAAAGAAAATTAAATTTGATCACGTGTATTATCACAACATTTCCATGAAGAAGATGATAAAGACGCTATCATTGTTCCCATACTGCAGGGTTGTAAACTAACAAGTACTTATTAAGCATTCATTGCATGTCCAGTTCTGTGTTAAGTGAAATGTGCCTAAGAAAAAGTTTGGTTTAAAGCAGTTTTAGATATAAAGCAATTGGAAAAAAGAGCAAAACTGAGTGGCACTCATTTATTACACAAGTTTCAGGGTGGGAGAAGTAGGCCTGGGCAACATGGAGAAGTAGCATTTCCAGAGATGAGAGGGAAGCAGAGAAGGGAGCTGTCGCAAGGACAACTATAATAGAGCCTCACGTGGATCGAGAGCTCACCATCTGCCAAGTACTACCCTAAGTGCTTTGCACAAACTCATGCAGTCCTCACAAGAACTCATTGAAATTGATCCTTTTCTGATCCCCACAGATGAGGAAACTGCAGAATAAAAAAAAAAGTTGAGCTGGGCGCAGTGACTCATGCCTGTAATCCCAGCACTTTGGGAGGCCAAGGCAGATGGATCCCTTGAGTGCAGGAGTTCGAGACCAGTCTAGACAACATGGCAAAGCCTCATCGCTACAAAAAATACAAAAAATTAGCCCCGCGTGATGCACTGTGTCTGTAGTCTCAGCGACTTGGGAGGATCACTCGAGCCCAGGAGGTTGAGGCCACAGTGAGCCGTGATGGCGCCACTGCACTTCAGCCTGGGTGATGAAGTTGAGATAATAATATCCCAGTTATGCAGAACTTTGAGTCCTAGTTTGGGTTCAGTCTTATAAGGCAGCAGCTCTTAAAGTTTTTGGCTTCAGGACCCTTCATGCTCCCAGCGATTATTGAGAACCCCAAAGAGCTTCTGTTTACATAGGTTTTACCTATCAGTGTTTACTACATACAAGTTAAAACCAAAGCAAATTTTAAACCTCAACATTTTTAATAGTAAAATATTAAATGACAGTGATAACCCATTACATGATAAAAATAACACTTTCCTGAAGAATAATTATATTTTCCAAAACAAACAAAAATTCCGAGAATATTATTTCTATATATTTGCAGATTTCTTTCATGTCTAGCTTAATAGAAGGCAGCTGGATTCTCAAATCTTCTGCATTTAGTATGTTTAGCATGGTTAAAGCATATGAAGAAAGTCTACTCTAACACAGATACATAGTTGGAAAAAAGGAGTATTTTAATAGCCTTTTCAGGTAATTGTGGATCATCTTCTTATGCATACTACACCAAAACTTGAAAATTTCTAGTGTCGTTTTTCTTTTTTGTTAAAATATTATTTATACATGAAAAAATTTACCAGTTTTAAATGTACAGTATGATGAAATTTAGTGCTGGTCTTAAAGTACGAAACCGTTTCCTAATCCTCAAAAATACCTTCATGCCACTTGGCACTCACTTTCCTCCCCTCACCACTAGTTCCAGGCTACCAGTGATCTGCTTTCTGTCACTATAGTTTTATCTTTTCTAGAATTTCATGTAAATGGGATCATTCGTAGTCTTTTATGTTTGTCTTCCTTCATTTCCCATGATAATTTTGAGGTTTGTCCATGTTGTATATATTAATATTTGTTCTTTTTTATACCTAAGTAGTATTCTATTGTATGGATATACCACAATTTCTTTATTATATTCACCAACTGTTAGATACTTGGGCTGCTTCCAGTTCTTGGTTATAAACAATAATGGTGCTATCAACATTTACCTACACATTTTTTTTTGTGGATGTGTATTTTCATTTCTCCTAGGTAAATACTTGTAAGTAGAATTGCTGGAACATATCGTAAACATGTATAATTTTATAAGGTGCTGACATAGCAGTTTTCAAAAGTACCTTCACCATTTAGCATTCCAGTCTGCAGTGCATGAGAGCTCCATTTGCTCCACACCCTTCCCAACACTTAGTATTGCCAGTATATTCCCTTTTCTAGTGGGTGTGTAGTGGTTTTTCATTGTAGTTTTAATCTGCATTTCTTTTATGACTAGTGATGTTGAACATGTTTTCATGTGCTTATTGGCTATCTTCTTTTGTGAAAATTTCTGTTCAATTGCCCATTTTTAAATTGAGTTGTTTGTCTTATTATTAACTTGTAAGAGTTTTTTAGATATGCTGGGTACAGGCCATCCATTGGATTTATGTCTTGCAAAATTTTCCCCCTGTCTGTGACTCTCCTTTTTGTTATCTTAATTATGTCATTTAAAGAACAGAAGTTTTTAATCTTGATGAAACTCATTTTATCAGTTTATTCCTTTTTGAAAACATTTTTATTTGAGTTAATTTTTGTATATGGTGTGAGGTAATGGTTAAGGTTCTTTTTTATCTAAATACAGATATCCCACTTTTCCAGCACCATTTGTTGCAAAAACTGTCTTTTCCCCATTAAATTACCTTGGCATCTTTGATCAAATCAAATGACCTTATAATTGTGCATCTGTTTCTAGACTCTCTATTCTGTTCCTTGATCTATTTTTACACTAGTGCATCGTTGTCTTGATATATAGCTTTATGGTGAGTCACCAGATGGGGTACTATGAGTCCTCTAATTCTGTTCTTTTTCTAAATTGTTTCAGCTACTCTAAGTCCTTTGCTTTGATGTATACATTTTCAAATTAACTTTCTTATTTCTTCAAAAACGCTTGTTAGGATTTTGGTTGGTATTGCACTGAATCCGTGGATCAATTTGGGAGGATCGCCATCTTATTGCCATCTTAGCAATATTGAATCTTCTAATCCAGGGATCAACAAACTACAGTCTGCAGGCCAAATCTAGCCTATTTCTATATGCCTGTGAGCTAAGAATAACTTTTACATTTTGAAAGAGTGGTAAAAACAAAACAAAGAAGAATATTCCACAGAGACTATGTGGCCCCAAAAGCCAAAAACATTTACTATGCGGCCCTCTATAGAAAAAGTTTGCCAATGTCTCTGATAATGTTTGACTATGGTGCATCTCTCCATTTATTTAGTGCTTTGCAATGTTTTGTAGTTTTCAATGTACAGGTCTTGCACATCTTTCACTAAAGGTATGCCTACGCATTATTGTGGACCATACTTTGAGAACCATTGCAGAAAGCGGTGGGGGCAGGGGATATTAATAGATTTTTTGAAGTCAAATTACATGGTAAAAATACCGAAGTATTATTTTAATAATGCTATGGAAAGACCCACAGAGGCTAGAAGCAGGGCAAATGGGAAATCTACAATATTTCCATTGACAGGTGCTAGAGACATGGGTTCGGGTAGTGGGAGAAAAGAAGGAGTAAATGTTAAAAACATTTCAAAGGCAGGAAAAGCAAGACTGGTAATGGATTGGACAAAGGGGATGAAATAGAGGGAAGAGTCAAAGACAACTTCAAGGTTTCTAGCCTGTGATGTTAAATGGCTCGTCCATGGTGATTTTTATTTGGTTTCCTTTTATCATCTGGAGGCACAAATAGGATTTTCCCACATCTAGCTATTGTAGTTCCCTATATTCAGATTTACTATTGAAATTGCCTTCTATCTCTTCACACCCTGTTAGTGAACAGGTAGTATTTTGATGGATGTTACATGATCAGAGAAATCCCAGGTCTTGGCAGCATGAGGAAGCTTTCTTTAAATCTTTGTCTTAATTAATCATTTTTTAGTATTTTGAAAGCTTTTTGGTGTTGTAGCAACCTAATAGAACATTATTTTTACAACCTTGTTTGTTCAGAAATCATTAGCCCTTTAAGACATTTATGTTATTGATGACATTTATTATTTTTTTCTTTTTCCATCCTTTGGCTTCCTTTTGAAGTCACACTATTAAACCTCCTTAAAAATATTTATGTGTGTTTAGTTAACAAAAGCTTCTGTAAGTTGAATCCATGCTGGGAAAAGGTTCAGGTAAGCTCTCTATATAAGCTTACAGACAATTGTGTAAATCTTCAGCCATTAAAGAGAAAGGAGAAAAAAGCCACCCTCATTACACTGCTGTCATTTACTCTTCATCTCCTGTCCTCTTTAGCAGCATTAAGATGGGATGTAAATTTGCCAGTTAATGCTGTTAGAAAATGGATGGTTCAAGAAGGGCAGGAATTAGAGATCAGTATTAGGTGCAGATAAGCTCCTTTGCCTCCGCAGTGGCGGCTGTTTAACATTCATGGGAAAATCATCATCAAACAGCGTTATCACAGCTCTGTTGATGGCTGAGGAACTTCATCACTATGATAATTTTTTTATAGCTGTGAGCCAAAAAGCTCCCTTTTATTTCTGCTGTCTAGAGCTGTGATAGAAGTTTGTTTGTATGGGTAGGAGACAGCAAACCCTGGGCTCCTCAGCCGGGTTTGATTTCGCCCCCACCCCCCGTCTCTGTTCTTCCCTTGTGCATGTTGCACTAAACAGTCCTACTGATAAATATATATATATATATAAATGGAAGTCCTCCAACAATCCTTCAAAGCATAACAGATATTTTTATGATCAGTAATTCAAAGTTTGACAAGTGATGCCATTCTGTAATGAAACTGTCATCCATTTTATTGTGAGCAAAATGCTAACTTGATAAATGGAAGGTGGAGAGGTGGGAGCCAGCCCAAAGCAGGGTAAATAAATGCCTGAGTCTGAATACCTGGAAAGCAAACTACTCAAAACAGTCCAAGTATCCCTCAATGGCGTATTTCTCATCAATAGGCTAAGTCGTCAAAGCTCCTTGCCTGTAATTATTCCTTTCTGAGTCAAGCAGAGTAAACCGGAGCCCGGCTCCTCTGTAGTCCCTTTTTGGTTCTATTCTATGTTTATTTTTAGAGTGTTTGGGGACAACATTGGTTATGTTATTCTAAACCAACCAAATTTGCTTTAGAACACACAATCTTTGCACATGATATTTCCCTGACATGTTTAGACATCTTCAAGTATATTAGAGATAAAAGTCACAGGCGTTGCTTGCAGCACATATGGGGCAAAGACGTCCGGTATTCTTCGTAGATAGATAAGGAAATGATTCAAAGAAAATTTACATTTATTAAGGCGCTCACGCTTGTGCTTCTTTGCAGCTTCGACCTCATTTTTGGAGGCTTAACTGCTCTAAATGACTTTTTCCCCTTTTTGGAATGCAGCTAAAAAGCGTAGCACTGAAAAGCAGTTTTGTAGTCTGGACAGAAAGGTACTATCATTTAAATAGTTGGGATTTGAATTCAGGATTGATTTAACTACTTCAGTAATTTACTTTCAACCCCAGCTCATTCCCTTTCTTTCCCCGAGAGCAGACTTCCAGTCCTGCCATGATGGGCTGAAATATGCTTGGAGTTTGGAGATAAGGACTTTTGTCTATGAGGCTCAGCTTAGACGACCAAACTCATTTCCCAGAAGACTAGAGTTTGAATCCAGTTAGGATCCTGGAGGTGAAAGGCTAGCGCCTTATCATTTAAGTATAGCTATTTAAACATAAGTTTAAAAGAGATACTGCAGGATGGAGGGACAGCGTTTCTCCTTGAAGGATAATCTTGGGGACAAGCTGGCTGACTGTTCCCTAAAGATCAGATAGCCCTCTCCATCCCCAAATAGCTTTGGCCACCTCTGACTTCTCAAGATCAAAAGCCAAGAACGCTTCCTCATTCCAAGATTTTCTGTCCCATGTTTGTTTAAAAAAAAAAAAAATCTAAGGAGGTGTTTAATTTTTGTTCACACACTCCATCATAAACTGACAATGGGTTTAAGTCTTAACTCCATGCCTGAAAGGAATTCCCAATATTTCCTCTCTCAGCTGAGGAAACTGCATGGTGCTTACCATCATCCTTCACTTGCTTGTTGCCTCGATGTCTCTAGTGTCATGTAAGTTCAATGAGGGAAGACTTCTTTCTCTCTCTTTTTCCTGCAGTATTTCCAGTACCTAGAACAGAGAGCCTGACATGTGGTAAATATTTAAGAGATATTGAGGAACAAATGAGTTCTTGTCTGAAGCTGAAGCCTGGGAAAACTTCATGGTATTGTAGCAAGAGGTTCCAGGAGCTAAACCTGGCTGATAGCCAGAGACATCTCAAGAGCAGCAGGGACATTCCACAACACGAGAAGTGAGAAGCAGGAAAGCCCCTTTGGCTTCCCAGGTCTGTGAAGGAAGGAGGGCAGTTGGCTCAGTTCTGAAGCTGAGTCTAAAGGAAGCAGATTCTGAGGAAGGTGTGTTTCAGATGTCTATTGCAGTGGCATGGTGTGGAAAAGGAAACTGAAGTGGGGGACTAGTGGGACTCCTTTTTACCAACAATGTCAAAAAATAATGTTTATTGCCATTGGCCCCCTCTAGCCCTTTCTTTCTGTGGAAATACAGATCAGGGATTCCCCTCCTTAATGTTAAAGACTGTGTAGTGATAAGTCTTGCATCATAAAGTGGCCTTTTTCCAGAGTAGATGAAGAAGAAAGGGGGCCCAGGGAGCAAGCGGGAGGGAGCGGTGGCATTAGAGAGCCCACCAGCACGTGCCAGCCCCAGAAGGAGTCAAGGCCTTCATTGCATCAGCCCACAGAGGCTTATGAGCAGCAGTACGAGCCACACAAAGTAGGCCAGGCTGCATTTAGCCACCACCGAAATCACACATTCTCTAATTTAGTTCATTTTACACTAACAACTACAAGAAACAGCTTTGAGGTCACAAGAACAAAAGACAACGATGATAATTTCCTCTGGCTCTTTTGCCAAGCCATCAGCAATTTTCTAGCTTTCTTTCCCCCACTTAAATCCACTCATCTATCTCATTATCTTGAATTCACCTTATTTTTTCTTGGAAATGAAAAAAAATTAATTAACCTTTTAGTAACTAGAACCTATTATAGAGATATCTTGTATTCACAGTATGTAGGCTATGACTCAGTTATTAATTAATGCATCTTTTACCTAATTTTGACTTTAGAGCTAAGCATAATCGCATAAAAATTGTATTTTAACTTTACTAGACATATCTGTCTAGTAAAATCCATGTACACCCACGTATTTGACAGATTTATAGTACAGGTCAGTTTTGCTGCAAACCCAAGTTTATATAAATCTTTGTATTTTCAGATTTCCTGTGGATATCAGGACTTCCTCTGGAAAATGTAAAGATAATCTTACAACATCTGAGTTTATGTCAATTAACAAATGAGGATAACAAGCTGGTTGTTTTCGTTGATACTATCTGATATGGCATTGGGGATTCTTATCTAAATCTGTTTATCAACACTTTCAATCAAATCAAAAGGAAGAGATGCTTTGTAATGCAGAAACCATTCTTTTGTCTCAGGGGTATGAGGAAACAGTTCATTCTGACAGAAGTGGCTATTGGTGAGGAATGCTTGGTAGCATTTTGGGTGGAAGCCAGATTTCCAGAATGTTATTCTACGTGGCCTATTTTTTCACCTGGTTCCCCTACTGTACATTCTTTAGGAAGAACATTGGCACTAAGAAATCACAAATAGTCATGCGTAGGTCTTCACTCATAGGATCTTGAACCAACCTTTTGTTTTGTTACCCAATATAATGGGGGGGGGTTCTGCAATTCCCCTGAACTTACATAAGAACTGAGTATCTGCCCTTCCCCATATACACATAACAGAGATGCTGCTGAATACCTCATCCAAGTCAGTTTCCTTTATGGAATGGATAGACTTGTTCTGGTCCATTTATATCCTCTTGCCCTTCTGGACCCAGCACACACCTCTGAGTCAGCTGACCGACTGATGGAGGCACCGGAGATCATGGCATGGTGATAAGCCAATTGGCCCATTTAGGGTCAATCCCTGAATGTTGGAGCTAAGTCGACTAGCCACAAACTCCAGGGAACACACGGCTGCATCTGAAAGCATACAGGTTCATCTGCATTGCAGCACTGCCCATTGCCACACCTGCTACCCACTGCAGCCAGTGAGAGGTGCTCTTTGACGTTCTGCCCTTCACACGGTGCCTCATTAGTCATAGACCAACCAGGCCATGAGAAAACATCAGAATACATCTGTCACCTGTAACAATTCATGGAGCAGATTCTCCATTTCCTTTGTTATGCTATGAATAATTCTGCAGCTTCTCCGATTTTATTAAGAAGCCTTTCCCTTGGTTTCTCTTTGTTCTTCTCATCTAATCTCTTAATGGAAGTTGCTAATTAAATTCCTATAGCCATTTTTTCAACAGTGTTTTGAATAGCAAAGTCTGTCAACTGCAGAAAGTGTATATTCTTATCAACACGCCTGTTGCCTGGAGGAGCGAAGGCCTCACTGACAGATGGCTGCCGAGGAAGGCCCAGCAGGCCTCACATCTGCAGCACCTGGTGGTGGGGGCACGGGAGCAAGCGCAGGGCTGGAGACGAGGGCCTGTTTGGGCTCAATCATTAGAATCCAGGTTGCTGGAGAGGTTCTGTGAATCTCAAGTGGAACTTGGCAAATTTCAGCAAAGTGTTCTGGGCATGTAGTTGTTTCTAAGCATCTTTTGATGCTGTCCCATTAACAGCCTCGTATCCCTTTAAATCTAAGTGATAGCACCTCTCTAAAGGGAAATTTTAAAAGCCAAGTGCCTGACATACTGTATACCAACATTTGATGGACACAAGTCATCAAATTGAGTTCCATTAAGTTTACTTGTTGCTGTCTGGTAGGAGGTTTCAAGGCCCTCATGAATAACAATGAATCATCCTTTAGCCTGAATTTATATGGAAATTAAGAATGCAAATATGTTCCTTTAAAGCAACTTCATTTTTACCCCCACATAGGTAGTCAGCAACACAATATCTTGTAGTTGTGAGTGGTTAATTGAAGGATAATCCACTAACACAAGAATCAGTACTAAATCAGTCCCTTTAAGGGATCATTGGTCCTTGATCAAATGTTGGTACCTGCCTAAAACAAAAATTCATTTATTCTCTCAACAAACACTTTCTTCTTGCCTAATAGTTGTCATATAATGATGCTGGGTACTAGACATACAGAGGTTGTGACAACCTGGCTCAAGAGAGCAGGCAGAGCCCACAGGTCTGCTGGCTCCTACATCCACATTTCACAAATCATCAGAACAGAGATGTGAGTGTGTGAGTGACTGTGTGATTGAGTGAGTGAGAGAGAGAGAGAGAGAGAGAGTGTGTGTGTGTGTGTGTGTGTGTGTGCACGCGCATCCTCATAACAGTGTTGGAAACTACGAGAGACTGACCAGGGCTTTAGGAAATTTCTGAACAACAGAAGGCATCAAATCTATGGAAAAGTACACTAAGAGTCCAGCAGAAAGTACCGCTCAAGAAAAAAGAGGGGGAAACGCCCCTGAGAGAGAAGCCATTTGGGGTTCAGCTCCAAGTTCAGAGGCAAAGGATGGAGGGAGGCAGGCAGGTTCCCTGTGGAAATTGTCTGAGTGGTTAAAAATTAACTCAGCAATTATATCTGTCTGAAAGAAATACTTACATTTGTGCAGTCTCTGTATGAAAGACGGTGAGCCTTGCTGCATGACTCGTAATGTGAAAACAACCTGATCGTCCATCTCTCAGTGAGTGAGTTACTATGAAATTATGTAGATCATCATGTGTCAACATGAAAAGATCTCCAAGTCCTGATGTTAAAGGAAAAAAGCAATTTGTAGAAAAGACACAGTAAAGGGAAAGAAAGAGAGAGAAATGATGATAGATAGATAGATAGATAGATAGATAGATAGATAGATAGATAATAGATAGATAGATAGATTAATATAAATGATAGATGGATGAATGGATGGAAGGATGGATAGAGTGTATGTACACATGTTTGTGAATGGAAAACTACAGGTCTGGAAGGAGACTTACCAAATAGTTATTAAAGACTTTACCTTTTAGACACTGAATGAGGGTGTAGTAGGGTGGGGCGGACATTCACTTTTTATTATCATGTTTATGTAATGCCTGAAATTGTATGAGGCCATATTAACATAATACATATGATTACAGGTATATAAAGTGCAAAAAAAAGAAAAAAAACAGACATACTGCCCCTTCCCAAGGAGCTTACATAGGAGATAAATGCAGGTAGGGAAAAATTATTGGCAATTCAGTGAAACAGGTGCACAGATAGAGTAACATCAAGGTGGCTTAGCTCCTCAAAAAGGTGCATGACCCGATCTAGATCACAAAGGGCTCCCCTGAAGCAGTGACAGCTAAGCTGAACTCTGAAGTTCCCACGAAGAAGTGGGGACAAGAAGCAGGGGGCCAGTCAGCAAAGCTGAGGTGCTCAGTTCAAAGTGCATATCAAAGATGAGCCTGGACAGGGATCAGGAGGAACCTGACAGGTCGTGAAGGTCCTTGTAAGCTGTCTTGAGCCATGTCACCTCCCTCCTGAGCCTCTCACTGGGGCACATGGTGTGTCGGAACCCCAGATGTGAGGGTGAGAACTATACCGGGGAAGCAGCGCCTTCATCTCCAGTGAGCTTATCTCACTGTCGCCCTTCTCCAACAAGACACTGACTGCTCAGAGACACACAGAATTGCGTGGAAGTGACTGAGACAGCCTCTCTGGAGGTTGGGTCATCAGTTGGAATTCTTCTCTCCAGTTGGGCCTTTGGGAACACCCCCATGACATCTTCATTCTTTCTTTTCTGCTGGCCCAAGCTGCTCTCTGCTGGTGGTCAAGATGATTCAGGTAAGGATGACAGAGCAGGCACCTCTTTCTTCATCCCTTTTCTCTGCCTTCTACTAAGATCAGCCAACTACTAATAAACTCCTGCCCAGAAAATTTTACTTCCTGAAACCTTTCAGAAAACTTACAAGTGGACCAGTCACTCCTTCAAGAAGCATGAACTTGAGGTCAAGTGCACGGACTTTCCATGATACCAAGAGGGTTTGGGGGTAGGGGAGTTACACAGTCAAGGCAGGAGAGGAGAGCTGCTTTTTCCTGAAGTAGCAGCTCATAAATTCCCCACAGCACTGCAGCTTTCCAGAAGGTTTCATGCTTGGTCTTTCCCGAGTCCAAGATGGCAACGGAGAAGAACAGGAATGGCTCTCAGCGCTTGGCATAGGCCCGTGCAACCTCCAGTGAGTGTGTGCTTGAAGGACAGCTGCCACATCAGCACTGGATCAGCTTCCTAGGGCTACAGCAGCAAAATGCCACAAACCAGATGGCTTAAACTGACAGAAAGTTATACTCTTGCAGTTCTGGAGTCTAGAAGTCTGAAATCAAGGGGCCAGCAGGGCCGTGCCCCCTCTGAAGGCCACAGGGGAGAATTCTTCCTTCAGTCTTCTGGCTCTGGTTGCCTCCAGGCCTTCCTTGGCTTGTGACTGCATCACTCCAATCTCGCCTCTGTCTTTACTTTGCTTTCCTTCTGTGTCTGTGTCTTCTCTTTTTCTGTCTCCTGCAAGAACACTTGTCATGAGATTTAGGGTCCGCCCATGTAATCCAAGATGATCTCATCTTAATATCTTTACCTTAACTATATCTGCAAAGATCCTTTTTCCAAATAAGTTCACATTCATAGGTTCCTGGGGTCAGGATGTGGACCTATCTTTTGGAGGGGCATAATTCAACCCTCCATAGGTGCCTAGTAATCTTGTTGCTATTCTTGAGGCCTTTGCTCTCATTTTCTTCACCAGGTTCAGAGTCGGTTTTAGCCCTCACACTTGGTTTAACATCTATCTAGGATGCTATTTTGCATAAAAGGAGAACAGCAGATAAAATGGTGTGGCTTTAGAGATGAGATTCAGTACGCTCATTAGTTAGATGCAAAAATAAGCCAGAAAAATCTACTTGCTTGCCCAAAGTCACAGTTTAGACACAGAGCGGAGACTCAAATTCAGGAGACCTTTCCACCACCCCATGTTTTGGAGGTACAAGGTTCTAAGTACTTATGTTTGACCTCGGTTTCAGGCTGGGTATTAGGCAGATGACAGTTATTTTGAGGAGAAAATATTAAAAATAAATAGCACTTTCATCTTGCAACTTCTTATCCTATAGCAGGGCCTTGAAAATTCCACTCCTGTTGGGCAGAACAGAACTAGGATCACTCAGATTGTTGAATACTTTCTTGGTTATTTCTCACCTCGTCCCAGTAAAGCAATTTGTCTCTTAATTTTCAGAAAGTTTTGGTGTACTAAACTGTGCTTTGATCCAATTAGAGAAAAAACTACGCCAAATGCTATGAAAACAAAACATTTTAGTTCATGAACTTGAAGAAGTGTTATCAAGGCCTTTAGCTCAGTCTGGTAAACCAAGGAGTAGGATAGCACACTTCAAAGACTGGGCAGTATTTTTCTTGGGACCTGAATTAGGAAAGAATGGGGCTGGGGAGGAGTGGGGTGGGTGGGGGCGGGTGTTCTTTGGACTTGCTTACAAGGCTTGGCTTGATAGGAGCACTGGGTGCCTGTGAATATCTGTTATGTAATGCATACCCCAAGCAGTTGTAAAGTCATTCAGACAATGGTCACACTTGGGAAGTTTCCAACTCATGAATACTGCAGATAGCCCATTTTCTTCACCTTCAGTTGAATCTGATACTTTTGAATAGACTGTGAGGTGTTCGGGACTTTATCTGAGCCAGAGCCGCTAAGCTGAAAGGAGACGTGAATGGAGGAGGCAGTCATTCAAAAAACGCTTTCATTTGGTTTCAGAAACACTTTCTTTGTTTTGATGTGCTCAGAACATCATCTATTTGAAGTCTGGCTCCACTAGAGTTTTTATCTCCAAAGCAAGAAAAATATGGTAATTTTAAATAAATAAGCCACCACAACAAAATGTATTTGGGGGGAAAAAAACTGTTTCCAGGAGATTTGTGCATTTTGAACATGGGTAATGCCTGTATAAAAGTCTAAATGAGTGACTCTAAGCTATAGTCTGTCTTTCTCTTTGTTCTTTAAGAAAAATATTCACATCTCTCCAACTAAATTAACATATATTATCACAAATGTGTCATTCTCAAATTTCCTGAGCTTGGCTTATCACTCACCGTTCTTTTTTTCTTTTTTTGCTCATGACTGTCTTTCTGAAAACAAAACAACATTATTCACACCAATAAGTGTAACAGGCACAATGGGAGAAAGTGCTGGAAGCGACTTCTTTGTACTTATCGGGGTGACCTCTCGCTCTTGGCTTTTCCTTTCTTCGCCTCTCTGGAGTCACATCTCTGAGAAGGAACTGTGGAACTCTATGTTCCATTAATGTCCCCACACCCATTTGTCCTCTACATGCCCTTTGTGCTCTGGGAGAATTCAGCATCCAGGCAAAATCTAACTCCTGACTTTATTCTGCAGCTGACAACAGTGTATCTTGTTTAAAGAGAAATACTCTATTCCTTTCATTATCTTAATTCATAGGTGGTTTAAATGGCTAGAGAAAAAGCCTAAGTCTCCTGAGCTTGAATAAAAAATAAAATGAACCATTGACTTAATGCCCCATTTGAAGCCACGGGCCCTTTGGAGAGTTTGGCCAGACCAGTTGTAAGATTGGAGATGGTATTTGCATACATTCCCACACCCGGGAGTGAATCTGTGTAATAGACACTTGGATATATACCAGTGAGAAATACAAGTTGGGAGTGTCTACCAGGGAGGAGATCTCAGCCCATACTAAATTCTAATTCAGGTCAGGAAAAGACAGTTCCCTAGCAAGATTCCTTTTATATCCAAATTTAAGATTCAGAACCAACACAGTAGAGAAACAGAATTCAGAATTTTCTGTCTAATGCCAGTGGGATACTAAGAGTATTACTTTCAGATTCACCATTTAAAGCAACTTACCACTAAAAATATCTTCTGATGAAATGGAAACTGAACCCCCTACCAGGATATTAGAAATTATGCAGAAACAGGTTATAGTTTTCTGACTTTATTAAGATAGATTTCTCTGTGTGAACTGAGAGGCAAATACCATTGACACAGGTTGCTAAATGCTTATGGATTAGGATAATGACACGAAATAGCTTGAGCTCTGCTATTTTTGCAATAGACAAATTTAGGTATAAAGCATATTACTTATCTTTGCCTGATGTTTATATTTCTCACAAACTTTTCAGTCAATCTAATTTTTTAAATCAAAATATAACCAAAGCCCTAGAGGTTGCTCAGGTTAAAAATATATTTTAACTATGACTATCATAGGAACACTAGTGACCAAAAATGTATTTTACCAATGACTCCCAGAAATCTAAGCTTTCAGAATTTTCAGAACCACCAGAATAGAAACAGACTTTGGTGGACACCGGATTTTTATTTTTGTTTTTGTTTTAACAAACCCCACCTCTTTCTCCAGCATCTTATCAGTACATGCAGGCCATTTATGATTTTTCCTACATATTCATTCCTTTCTCGGAGAAATTTAAGACTTTATTACCAATTTTGTTGGATATTCTGTCTAACTTTTATGTTGGACAGGACTTAAGAGACCCTGAGCCAAATGGGGCCCCTGTTTCTGTTGCTTCCAGACAGTGAAGGACCTGAAGGCTGAACTGGGGTGTGTGTGTGTGTGTGTGTGTGTGTGTGTGTGTGTGTGTGTGTCTATGTGTGTGTGTCTATGTGTGTGTGTCTGTGTACATGTGTGTGTGTCGGGGTGGGGACAATTGCTCTGTCTTTTCCTTAAATTTTCTTATAAGTCACCTCTAATGAGCAGAAGTTGTATGCAAACTCCCTAAAGAGAGGGCAGGTAAATTATTTCTTAATTCTGCTCAGCCACCACAGATCAACATTTATTCCTCTGGCTCAAAAATTACAAAGTTGGTTCATGCCTGGATGCTTAAGCCTGTGGGGACTCGAGAACTCTAAACCGTACTGGGCCTTGACAGGCAGAATGTCTGTAAAATTACTCTGAAAACATTAAATCTTCATGGCTGGGAGATTAAGACTCTCTTCCTCAGTGTAGGTATTTTTTAGTACAGAGTGTTAAAATCGACTTGCCTTTGTTAAAGCTTCCATGTTCCTACGGTTCCCACCTAAGCCAGTAAGGAGACATAGGGATGTATTTTTGGTGCTAGAACACTGTAAAGACCGTGCCCATATCAGGGGCACACACAGAGCTTTTCTTGAAATAGACTTTTGGTGTAAGCCTTTTTCTGAAATAAGGCTTTGGGGAAAACAAAAAGAAAGAAAAACAGCTACCTGCTCTGATTAGGCTCACAAAGAGACTATAGTACTCCACATTATCTTAAGAAAAACAAAAGCCCGAAAGCACAGCCTACAGCCTTTCCATCAAGTAGCAGGCATTAAAGTACATTAGCTCTATCATTTGTATGTCTATAAATATCAATAAAGTATGTGATTTGGCTTCACTTTCACACAAAGAAGGAGGACTATCCTTTTCAGGAAATTTCGCAGAGACACTCACCAACAAAAGTTCAGTAACTTAATCTTTAGAAAGCTCAATAATGCTGAGTTCAAAATTGCAGGTTTTAAACTAATGTACCTGATAAGTGCTGATGGCAGAACTAAAGCGAGCCATTATTAGGTAATCCAATATTCCCAATCCTGGTTATCTGTAACAGAGAAGAGCCTCCCTAAAACAGCAGTAATGTGTTCACATCTACATTCATCTCGGAAGTCAAAAAGAGGCATTCTTCATGGGCTTTATCTGTTTCCAAATGTCTGCCTCCACAAGGAGTGATTTCGCACTGCTGAGGCAACTATGCAGATGACTCCAATATCTTTGTCCGATGGGTGCTATTTCTTACGGATCTCCGGGACTCTGTCCTACAGGCTGGACTTTCACAGCTGTCTGGCTTTTATGTTGAACAGAACTTGGAGACCCTGAGCCAAATGGGGCCTCTCCTTCTGTTGCTTATAAGGGGTGGGGGAAGTTGGTCAGGGTTTTTTTCTCTTCTATGTGTCATACTGCTTCCAACTTTTCTCCAGCACAAGTTTTCCCTTGCAAGGTGTCATGATGCCTATGGAGAGGGTTTGTAGAGCATCCCTCATGCAAATTTATTTGCACAGGGCCACTTATCACTGCTATTGGTTTGAAACATCTATCTTGTTTCTCCTGAGTGGCAGACCCTACTTCCAGAGCTGAAATAAACATGGTCCTCAAACTATTCGTTATTCAGTAACACTTTAAGAGATAAGGTGAAAAAAGGTAAAACTTATTCAAGGTGCGATATTTGTCCTGCCTCCCTCCTATGGCAACATGGGCAGCGACTCTTTTATTACATTTGTGTGTTGCACAGTTTTACATGTTCTAACTTGGAATTAAATTTATTTTTTAAAGATATTTTTAAACCAGAATCTAAGCCTGAATTAAGATAATCCCAATAAGATCCAGAGTGTAGGATGGCAGGTGGATAACTTAGAATGGGGCTACCACTTCTTTTCTCCACAGTCTCGACGGGTTCTTGCCTGGAAACACACATTTTCATAAACAAATATATTGACATATGTGAATTTGCATGTTTCATCTTACGAGTCCAACAGAATTAAGTTAATAAGTACAATCTTTGGGAAATGCATGCAAGGGCAGGGGCAGTGACAGGAGCCTGCTGAGCAGAACATTAGTGTTCTTTCACTAGCCTCCCACCCTGGACTAGTTCACAGGAGACAACTTAGGACAGAAAAGAAGGATCAAAACAAGGACTCTCCCTCAAAAATAGGCACTCTGATAATTTTGTTATGAGCCACTTATGATCCTACAATCTCTTTTCAGAAGTTGTGTGTGTGAAGCAGGAATTCTCTAAGAATCAGTAAGTTTTTCTATTTTATAATGACCATCTGAAGAAGGCACTTGGCTTTCTATTGAAAGTTTGGCAAGCTCCAGAGTGAAAAGAAGTAGACAGCAATCTCCCATTTACTCAGAATGGTTTAAGAACATTCAACTATTTCATACTATTAAGAGTTATCATCCATATCAAATACAGATTACCAATTTTTAAATAACCTTATCAAGCTAAACTACACCAAAGTCTAAAACTATATTGAATACACTTCACCTAAAGTCAGGAACTTGCACCGCTGCCGAGTCAATGCTGAGGCCATCGGTTAACATCCTATAATCCTATAGCTGTAGAAAATGTATGAGATTGAGCTGAGCACATGTTGAATTTATTAGGATACACCTGGGGGAACTGACATTTTAAACAAGCCTGAGACTTCAGCTTCTTATTGTCAACTGTTTCTTGCTAATAAAAGTAGAGCACAGAACGTGAAAAAATTCAATTAAGGTGCTGAAGATGTAGTAGTGTGGAGGTTATGAGCTCAAATGGACACCATAAGTAACATAAGTTACATCTAGAGCAGACATCCTCCAACATGCATGTACAACAGAATTATGGAGCCTTTTTTGAAACAGGGTCTCAGCTCCACCTCAGGGATTCTGATTTAGGAGATTTGTTCTGAGAATTTACATTTCTAGCAAGTTCCCCAGGTGATGCTGATGTTGTTTGGTTTGGGAACCATATTCTGAGAACTGTTGCTCTAGAGTCAAATGAAAGTTTGTTTATTCATTTGATTGCTTATTTCCCATTAACTTGATTAGGTCAATGCAAACTCAAATAAGTCTGTCCATAAAATTACCTTTTCTTCCCTCAGAATTATAGGTTGGCCAGACTGATTAAAAAAAAACCAACAAATTTTTATTTTTCTTTTGTACCACCTTGATAAGGAGTCATAAAAATGTCACCCTATAACCACAAAGAGCATTTAAGCATTTCAGTATGTCCATGCAGCAGTTAAGCTAGATAGACTTGGATTCATAGTTACTATGTCCTTTCCAGCTATATGACCTTGGGCAAGCCATTTACTAGCTCTAAACCTCAATCTTTATGAAATAGGACTAATAATTTAAACTCCAATGGATTGTTATGAAGATTATAAAGTCTTTATGTAATGCACCTAGCATGGTTGGAGCATAATATTATCTACTTGTTTCAAAAGATTCAATCTAGTAACATTCTAATAACTGTAGAGAGCTATAATAACTCAGATAACTATGGATTACTCAGAGATGAATAACTCAGAGAGCTATAGATTACTTAGAGAAAGCCATGGAGTGTTCTGTAAAGATGCAACTCCTCAATATATAATATTACAACATTCCATTAAATATCAATCAGTTAGAATATGGGAATTGACTTAATTTTCTGATTAGCAGAAGTTTTAAGAAACTTCTTGCTTCAACCTTGGCTGAAATTCTTTTTAACTCCCCTGCCTTGTAATATAATATGCATATTCAGGTAGTCTTTCATTGCTGAATTAGGGTCACTCATTGCCTCAGAGTCATCACTGTACACCAAATTGTCATTATAATCATAGAAAGTAGTGGAAAGTATATTGAATAAGTTGTAATTCTAAAATATAATTTATTTTTAAAAGATATATAATTCCCATTATAAATTAGATTTGTGTGTGTGTGTGTGTGTGGTGCTTTCCTCACCATGGACAATCTAGACAATAGAAAAATTCTAGTAAATAAATGATGTAGCTAGTTAGGGCTTAGGAAATTGATAATACAGTGAGACTTCGTAGGGCACTGGAGGACTACAAAAGATACAGTTCAACTGGGACATATGAGTGTTCAAACAACATGTGGCTCTGCTGATTGGGTGGGAAATGGTGTTTTGGGGACCTCTTCCTCCAAATTCATCAACTTAGTATGTTTCATTGTCTGATACCTTCCGACGCACCTCTCCACTCTACACTTCAAATTCCATGGATCCCTCCGTAGTTAGCATTATTTGGTCCCTTTATGTACAATCCAAATGTCAAGGCAAGAAGCCCCAGCTCACTCCCCATCTGCACTCCAGAGGTTCCCAAATGAAGAAGGTTTGCCTTAAAAGAAGAGTTTCTCCACAGGGGCCCTACTGGCATTTGGAGCCAGACCATTCTTTCTTGCAGGGGCTGTCCTGGGCATCAAAGGAAGTTTAGCCACAGCCCTGGGTTTTACCCTCAAGATAACACTCCCCTTCCCAAGTTAAGATAATAAAAAATGTCTCCAGACATTGCCAAATATCCCATGAGGGGCAAAATTGACCTCACTTCCCCCAGTTATGAACCACCACCCTAAAGACCAGTCCTCAATTAGAAGACTGAGGGGACATTTTCTCCCTGCCAGTCCCTCTGATGTTAATCATGTGGAAATGACCAATGACAATTCTGGGAATCTGCCCATTTCTCTCCTCCTACTAATTATTTTGATTAGGCCAGCAAAGCAGAGAGATTTCTTCACTCCAACAGAGTCTTATGGAACAGACAGTTTATGTCAGATAAAAGCACACTTATGGTATGGATTTCAGAGCCTGTCACTCAGGATGTATGTACAACTTTGACAACAGATTCCTGAAGGATTTGCATTTTACAAAGTACAGTCTAGGCAAGCCTGACCTTACTAGTTCCTTGAATCCCTTGATTAACTGAAAGTCAACAAAAATGCCTTACCAAAAACCTAGATGTGAAGCATCTTCATAAAATTCTTCTTATGCTGATAATTATGAAAAAAATTATTTGAGTGGCACACTGAAAGTGACTCAAGGTCCCTGTTCTGATTATGAATTTTCATTGTAATTTAGTGGCATAAGAAGTTGAGCTGGCTATGACTACCTTGAAAATTCTTCCTTCCCGTGTCTGGGTATGTGTGTTTTAAAATGAAATTCTCAATATGGGCTTTTGAAAATGATTTTCATCTTATTCCTCTAAGTATAATACAAAAAAGAATATGGCATATTTTATGTTTCAGGTACTGTGTAGCATATCAAAGCAGGAAAGAGGCTGCTACCCTCAGGCTTATTCCCTATCCATGTGGGCGGATAACACCAATACCCGTGAAAGAAGGAGAGGAACGTACTGCTCTGGAACAGAACAGTGCACGCTCTGTATGATGCAGAGTACAAGGTATTCAGAGAATGGGACTCTGTGAAGGTTGGGGTCCTCAGGAAAGGCTTCGCAAAGGATATCAACCTGAACCAACGTACATGGCCACATGGTGCTGCTTTCCCCTGCAGACAACCCAGACTTGGAGGTTGAGAAGTGGCACAGCAGTTGGACAGAATCCAACTCATTTATGATCATGACCAAGAGGGTATTTATAAACAGCCAAATAAGACAGAATAGTAAGGATGTTAAAATATGCCATGTTCTGGTTAATTATTATTTCCTTGTAATAATAATATCAGAAAGGAATCCAAGGACTAAAATATTGACATAAGTCATAAATAACCTGAAGTTTGAGTTATTTATTTCTATGCTACCATTGCTGTGAGGTAATTAAGAAGTGCTACTATTCACAATAGCAAAGAATTGGAACCAACCCAAATGTCAATAATAGACTGGATTAAGAAAATGTGGCACATATACACCATGGAATACTATGCAGCCATAAAAAAGGATGAGTTCATGTCCTTTGTAGGGACATGGATGAAGCTGGAAACCATCATTCTCAGCAAACTATCGCAAGGACAGAAAACCAAATACCACATGTTCTCACTCATAGGTGGGAATTGAACAATGAGGACACTTGGACACAGGGCGGGGAATATCACACACCGGGGCCTGTAGTAGGGTGGGGGGAGGAGACAGGGATAGCATTAGGAGAAATACCTAATGTAAATGATGAGTTAATGGGTGCAGCACACCAACATGGCACATGTATACATATGTAACAAACCTGCATGTTGTGCACAAGTACCCTAGAACATAAAATATAATAAAACAAATTAATTAAATTAAATTAAAAAGGTAAGTGAGAAGTGCTAAACGAACAAGGAGCCTCTCCTATTCCTTTGGTAGGTCACGTATCTTATCTATTCGGTTTGGTGGCAGGATCTAGATTCTCTCTATATTAATAGAACACCAACTGAATAACAACCATCTAATGCACCAGGCATGGGACTGTGGCACCTATTATTATTCCAGGAGCTGGAGACGCAGGGGCAAACTGAACAGACGAAGCCTCTGTTCTCAGGACCTGCCTTTTCTACTGTGGGAAGGCTGACAATTAAACCAGTAAACAATCAGAAGGTGATTGTGTCCACTGGAGAAAACTAAGCAGTGTAACGTGACAAAACAGGGGTCTGCAAACTATGGCCTACAGACAAAGCCAGCCCACTGCCTGTTTTTCTATGGCCCATAAGCTAAGAATGGCTTTTATACTTGAACCCCAACAAGTGGAATGTGTCTTCTCATTCATAGACCTACATTACAAAAAAAATTATGCTTAATTGTCCTATTTTGAGTTTCCTTTTTTTTTTTAAATTGTGCTAATTTGTTTTCTCTGTTGTCATTTAAGTACTTACATGATATCGTCAATTTTGCCTCTTGGCCTACTGTGCGTCCCTTTACATAAAAATGTTGCCATCTGCTGTGTTAGAGACCCACAACACTGGTAGAAAAGGACCCAAGGCCAGAACTGCGAAGGAAGACCTTTCTGAGCAGGTGACATCAAGGCTGAGACGTGAATGACTACAGGGCATCCTGGGTTCTCGTCCACTTCTGCCAGGGCTATGTAACCTCTGGGTCTCTCTTTCCTTATTTGTAAAATATCTCGGTTGAACTATATCCTCTGCCTTCCCCAAACCGCTATAGCTCCGTTTCTCTGTTGACTGAACATGGCACATCCTTCATCATTATTCATCTTTCATCACACATCTATGCCCATTTCATGAGTATGAAGAAGAAACAGATCAGCAGAAGAGACGTTTCCAATTCTCCACTTTTGCACGCATCAAACAGTTTGGCAAGATTCACAGAAGTCCCATACATGAGAGTTCTACAATTAACCTCCAATACCTTGATGAAGTATGTGGAAGTTTGTCAGAGCACAAGGCCAGATGCCTTACAATTTTCCAAACATTACTAAAAAAACAGCCCACGCTCACTCTGAATTATTGTGGTCTTTCAAAGTCTATACAAAGTAATATGCAAGGAGACAAAGCTATTTTACCAGGCAGACAGATATTCCAAATTACTGGTTCTTAACAAGCATGGTAATACATCAGTCAAAAGCAATAAATTTAAACTTAATGAAATCTCAATTTGCCTACAGTGCATTTCACTTTGACATTTTCTATATTGCCATGGTGCTTTGATAAAGTTTTTTAAAATGCAAAGAAAGTGTCTGTAAGGCTAAAGACCAGACTTGGTACCATTGTGGCCAAGGCAACATTACAGTACTTAAGTTTCATCACTCTATGCCCCGTGGCAGGCAGAGCCCCGGCGCTAACACAGGTTCAGTTTTCATTATCATCGTACGATTATGCATTTTACTGCATTTAACTGATAATACAACTACCAGCTCACCTTAAAAGAATTAGCTTGGAGGTTTCATTGCTTTCCAAATGGAATTCATTTGACAAACAAATGACAATTAGCCTAGTCTCCCTGTTCTGCGTCAGGATGCTTTTTGATTGAACCTAGACCAATTTACAATTTTTAAATGAGTTTAGACATTTACATTTAAAATGTCTAGAGGAAATTAGCCCTGGGACATCCAACAGCCAAAATGCTTTTTGAAGTTGATTATTATTTGATCTAGTACCCTCTACCTGTACATTTTGTTCTGACTTCAAAGTTTGGGAATGTAAATGCCACCTCACCTCAAAGCACAGGGAGAAACTTAAAAGCGGTTTTGCTCATTATGTTATGCAAAGGAGCCCATATTTTAATATTCGTTTAATATGGTTAGTTAGCTTTAATGACACCAGTGTGACAGTGTCATAGTTTTGGAATCTGAAAGCGCTGATTGAAGTTTCCGGCCGCTGCCTCTATTTTTCTGCACAGAAAGGAATCTTGCCCTTTGAAGGACAGATCAGCTCCTGGCTGCGTCCATTCTGGCGAGGGCTAAACGTGATAACTTTGAGATGAAGAGTTCACCTGCCTCAGTGAAGAAAGCACAAATCATGATATCAGGGGCTACAGAGACACTTGACTGTCAGATTCCAATTCTGTGTGTTTTCTAAGTGCAAGCCCTTTGCCCACCGCTGCTGAGGAAGCTGCTAGTAATTCCATTATAAACATGCAGTGCTGATAACCCAGCCACAGAAACTGGTATTGCCCTGAAATTGAGCCCACTGATTTCTAGCCGAGAGCATATTTTATTTATTTATTATTGTTTTTATAGCTACATTATTGTCAAAATGAGAAAACAACAGCCTTTTTCTCATTCCGTGTTGTACAACTGCAAAACTTTTATGGTGAGGGGAAAGCTTGCAAAATGTTCTATTGCACCCATCACCCTGTTCTGAAGGCCTGGTAATCAGTGTTATCCACAATATATTCAAAGGAACGCTCTAGAAGAAAGGGCATGTGACACAGTGCTGAGGAGTCGGTAAGTCCCTATCTGCATGGAGTTATCATGGCTTTCACAGGTCATCCCTGAGAGCTCACCAGAATATTTTGAATTTCTAGTTTTGTCTCACACTACAGGACACACACCACATGTTTTCAAAATAACTTTGAGTTCAAAAGAGTTCCCTAATGATAACACTGTATAACCCCAGCACAGAATTAATGGTTTTGAAGACTGTTTTCTGTGAAGGCAGCAGAGGCTGACTTCAGTAATCCTGGCCCTCCGGAGTGCTCGCTCACAACAGTGTCATGAGGCAAGAATGCCTGGAGAGGGAGACGTCACAGATCTAAGAATGGCAGCGGAGGGTGCCATGTTTGGTCTCCTTGGGAGAATTGGTCTGAATCCCCTGATCTCACCACCATTTATTGTGAAAATAGTGATAAAATAAAAAAATAAAAAAAGTCTTTTCATCCATTTTATTGCTGAAGAGATTAGACGTCCTCTAAATTGTGTGATTTCGCATCAGCATCCTTTCACCCTGCTGCACTCCAACCTCATTTTCCTTAATGAAAATGGAATCCAGGTCTCCGCCAAAGTGTCCTTGGAGTCAACTCTGTTTTGATTCTAAATGTAACACACAAGCACCACATTTTCTCACGCACACATTGTCCCGAGTAGAGACACGCCAATTCTTTCTATCAAGGGCTTCTCATTGTCTATTTTTATTCCAGTAGAAACAGTACCCTTTCTTCCTGTGCTAACACCCTGGCGGCAACCATCTTGCACAGCATCCTCAGCCCGTGGCTTTGAAGTCTCCAGAGTTGCCTAAGAGGCCGGGCTGCACAGCTGGAAACCTGGAGGTTTTTGCTACCTCGTCCGCCCTCTGCTGGATGGACCGACGTCTGCTTACGAAGTGGCCCACAAATAGCCGAAAGGTTTCCCCTTAAGATGGATGGGGTTTGTCACTAAGCCACGGGAAATCATTTTGGGATTTTATAAAATAAATTTTTCTTTTTTTTCAGAGATTTTTAGAAATACACTTTCTTCTCTCCAGATATACAGGTATACCAGTTTATTCTGCCTATTTGTTTGGAAAAAAACAGAGAATTTGTCAGTGAAAACCATGAAAGATTCTAACATCTCTCTCTGACAATCAAATGCTATATGTGCCCCTGCCCTGGCACTAATGACCTGGCAACAAGGAAATAAAATAAGCTAAATCAGAATAATTATTCTAATATTCTCACAACACGAAGAAGCAGAATATGATGAGGGTTAAGACCGTGAAAACAGACTGCCTGGGTATAAATACTTCTCTGACTGTTATTAACTCTGAGACCTTGCACAAGTTAAATAACCTCTCCAAGCTTGAGCTTCCTCTTCTGTAATATGAAGTTATAATACTATTTGTCTCCTGTGGTTGTTATAGTTAACATATATATATATATACACACACACACACTCAGAGTTATATCTGTATACGTATATAACTGTATTTATATATAGTTAACATATATAACTGTATATATATGGGTTAACTATATATAAAACTGTATACATAGTTAACAAATATAAGTGTATTTATATATAGTTAACATATATAACTATTTATATATGTTAACATATATAAAACTGTATATATGAATGTTTATATGAATGTTTATGTTTTATATGAATGTTTATATGAACTGTATATATGAGTGTTTTATATGTTAACATATATACAACTGTATATATGAATAGGTTAACTATATGTTAACTATATATGTGTGTTATATATACAACACACATATATATTAATTATATTAATATATAAACTATAATATAATTATAGTTATATAACTATAATATTAACTATAATATATATTGACTATAATTAATATTATAGTCAATATATTAATATAATTAATATATATGTGTTGTATATATAACACACACATATATAGTTTATATATATATTATATGGATTGTTACGATTAGCCCTATATATAGTTATACATATACTCTATATATATTATAATACTATTTGTCTCCCAAGGTTGTTATAGTTAACCCATATAAGACCAATAGTATTATAAATTCTGATTCTTGAGAAAAGGGGCTAGCTTTGCAGGAATTATTGATATCTTCCTTGTAGGCCTTCATAAAAGAAGGCTAATAGTTAAAATAGTTTTTATGTAGTAGACACACATTAACATGGAGACTACTTATTCATCTACTCAACAAATATTTAATGTGCCCCCACCCTACAGATCAGAGGCTGAGTAGAGAAGATGCAGATATAAATATGACAGACATGGTCTCTACAATGTGGAGCTTGCAGACTGACGGGGAAAACACAGTAAACAAGCAATTAAAGGTGAAGAATGGTCTAAAATGACCATATAGAATGCAAAACCTCACCTGGAATTCCCACTTCCTAATTTTACAAAAGATTCCTTTGTATGGAGAGATCTCTGTGCTGGAAAATGTCACAATCTAAAAGAATGACAGAAGAGATATAAAGTCCTCATTATCCAGGGTCCAGAGACTTTGTATTTAGGAAAATCCGCAAATAGAAAGGATATAATTGCCCACAAAAAATAACATAGGAGTTGCAGTGCCAATTCAGTAATACACAGAGCAAAACATCACATCCTTGTGCTCAAAGTTTCATCTTCACGAAATAGAAAATGCATTTTCTATTTCATACAGTGGTCGATAAAACTCCACGCCACAGCGGTGCAGAATATTCTTGAAGGGTTCTCAGAATTAAAGTGGGTTGGTAGGTACTAACTCAAACACTCTTAAGGGTTGCTGAAGAGCAACTGGGGATATTGCAGATATGCCAGAAGATATTTTTTCTCTGTTAAAAAGTGGAGCATCTGTAGGTATAAGATACAGATATACACAGTGTATACTGTATATAATGAATCTTCTCTCTTATCCAATTTCCCAAATAGCTGAAGTGATATAAGAGGGAAATAACTACATCTTGTTCATCAGGCCACGATAAATCATATCTCTACGAAACTTCAAGTTAAATTATTATTGGAATCTACTGTATGCTGGATTCCATCTTTCTTTAATGAATTTCCATGGAGGAAAACAACCTGAGGTTAATTCACAGGTCACAGAACAAGCCCATGATGATGGCCTGTTCTTCATCACTGTGTGTGAAACTATTTTTAGTAACCTACCTTCTACTCCTTTTTACTGCAAATTGATAACTTATAATTGTATAGATTTATGGGGTACAAAATGATGTTATGGTTTATGAATACAATGTGGAATTAAATCAAGCTAGTTCACATACCCATCACCTCAAATACTTAACACTTTTTGTGGTGAGAACATTTGAAATATACTCTTTTAGCAATTTTAAAATGTACAATACTCTATTATTAACTATATTCACCACACTGTGCAATAGAACTAAAAAGAACGCTATATTCCTCCTGTCTGAGATTTTGTAGCCTCCAACCATTATCTCCCCTTTCCTCTCACTCCCCAGCCTCTGTAACCACCATTCCACTCTGTGCTTCTATGAATTCAATTGTTTTCAATTTTACCTATAAATGAGAACATGAAGTATTTGTCTTCCAGTGCTTGGCTTATTCCAGTTAGCATAAGGCTCTCCAAATGCTGTTGCAAATGTCAGAATTCCCTTCTTTTTTAAGGCTAAATAGTATTCCATTGTGTATACATACCACATGCTCTTTATTCATTCATCTGCTGTGAACACGGGTTGATTCTACAACTTGGCTATTGTGACTAGTGCTGCAGAGGCCATGGGAGTGCAGACACTTCTTTGACAAGCTGACTTCAAATCTTTTGGGAAAATACCCAGAACTGGGATTACTGGATCATATGGTAATTCTATTTTTAGTTTCTTTTTTAGGAACCTCCATACAGTTTTTCAAAATTGCTGTACTTAAACTCTTGTTGCTTTTTCTCACTCCCTTAATCTTTTTTCTCAGTAACTAATCATGCTCAAGTCAAAGTTATAAACATCCAGTCAAGTAGAGATGAGACATACGAGAATATTATTGCTCAAATATTTAAATCGTCAGATTAAATGATCCAGATGAATATATTTATTTGTATACAAAAGTTATATATACATGTATATTCACATATGTGTATATATATATGTAAACACACATACAACATATCTGTAGATGCACATTCATGAGCACACACACACACACATACTTATCCCACAGAAAGCAAACTACCCATGTACCAAGTGGACCCACAATGATTGGCTCAAGATTATTATCTTCGTTATAAACGTGGTAAAATGAGCAAACTCCACTTAAGAAACAAGCTGCTGTTCTTCACATTTACAAGTCACAGTCTGAGGGATCTTAGAGTCTAAGATCTCATAATTGAGGGGTGCTTATCTCCAAGGTAACTTGACATTTGCAGAAAAATATTGAATCTTTTTTGCAATGTATTAAATTTTGATTACATTGACTAGTCTCTAATGATTCCCTGTAGTTAGATAGTTTGCTGGTTGGTACCCTTCCCTGGAAACCAGTAGGTTTCTTCATCCACATGCATAAATTACATTTGGTGATGTTGTAGCAGAGATTAGTAGAGCTTTGGTTTGGTAAAACTAATTCTTAAGCATAGATAAAGAGCCATTCCATTCACTTGGGAAAGATCTGCAATGAAAGTCACCATTCATGGGTCCAGAGCCATCTCCTCTCAGTGTGGCCACAGGTTCCCATTCTCAAGGCGGAGTGAAAGTGAGACCGAGGAACTCTCACTTGACAAACGCTTTTTCATGTGAAATAACATGAACTCCTTTTCCCCCTAGACTAAGTTGTGTCAGATCATTGTCTCTTCCGCAGTACAGGAAGAGAAGCTAATCTATAAAACAATGAGACTTCACTCTGGATGCCAAAATCTGCAATTACATTGTACGGAGTGGCTTCATGAATAATTCCTGGGGTATGATCTGACATTAATCTGGAAGTTAATACAGAGCTGGGGCATTGCCAGCATAAAGCTGACTGATTTCTTTATAACAGAGCACTTTCAAGGTGAGGATACAGGCTTTTCTCTAAGTTATACTCTCCATCCAAGCTGAGCACTAAGCTATCATCTTTACGTCTTCTGTTTCCTCCTCTGAGTTGGATGTCTGGGTATTGGCAACACAGTACCATCTTAGAAAAAAAAGGCACTTCAATTAGGCAAGACAGCTCCAAGATTTTAGCTATTTCTCACATATTAGTTAGTTTTAAATGGCCTTGTAAGAAAATACCCTAGTGTGGTATAACTGTACATGTGACACTGTTCCTGGCCAAGCCTTCGACCAAGGTCCCAGTTTGCTCTCAGAACTGGTCCCTTACTAAGGCCTAGGGAAAATAATCTCAGAAAATCTCCTTTAGGAGTTATTGATGGATCAATGTTGGTATCACCTCTTGAAGTAAATCAGAATTATGATGAGTCTTTTCTGATGATCTTTTCTTAGTTAACATGTTTCTTGATTCAAATGCATATTTATAGGGTACATATGTTCAGCATTGTAACAGAAATTTTCATAAATTATTAAGAGAAAAAAAAAAACCTAACCAATCAACAACAACATGTTTTCTGCCCTGGTGGATCTTCCTATCCAGCTAAAGAAAAATAAGTAGAACAGATAATAATGTTTAGAGGAAGAAGTGGTGAGTGGAATGGAACGCTGGGAGAAAGCATTTTGCCAAGGAGGGATAAGTTTGGGTTGAGCTTTGGTGGCTGGTAAGAGTTTGGGTTGATGAAGAGAAATTTTGTGATTTTTTTTAAGATAATAATAACAAAGCAAAAGAGTGGGCATGACACTGATTTTCCTGTGTAATATTTAAAATATTTGACAACAGGTATGGCACAGATACTAACCAATCAGAGTGGCTGCAACCTGCCATTAACAACCAACACACCGTAACAGTGCAGAACGCTGAAATAGCAGCCTGGCTCGGGACTGTTCAGCATTTTCTTGTTCTGTTTGTTGGCATGCCTATTGTCTGTCTCCCTCCCCTAGAATATAACTGTACCTGCAGCACACGAAGAACTGCCTGAGTATGACTGTTTCTCTGTATTTGTTCAGCGGCTGAATGTTTACAAAACTGTACACAAAAATCTCAGATTGGCCTGACGAGAACAGAAAACTGATATCAGGGGGTTGAAAATGAAAAGTAGAGAGATAGGATGGGCAAAACAATGGCCATCTTTAAATGTCGAGATTAGAAATTTGAACAATTTTCTGTGAATAGTGAAAAATCAATGGAGATATACAAAAATACAGGAACAGCAATCAGATCGTCAGCCTCATACCTAAAATCATTGCTGTGTCCCTAACCCTGACGAACTGTTACTCGGTGCCAGATTTCTGGCATTAGTACTTTGTGTTTTACATGCATCACCTCATTATGCCCTTGTAACAACTCTATGAAGCGGATCCTATTATTATGTTTTTTACAAATGTGCAACTTAAAGGTCTCCTGTAACCTGTTCAAGGTCACATAATTACCAACCACCATACTATATGCACACACACACACACACACACACACACACAGATTGAAATGGTTTTCCTAGAAAAATTACATAACATTTCAAAATTACCCATAATTTCAGCATGATACCACTCTTATAATTTCTTCATACTTTCTTTCAGGCTGTTACTCACATTTTATATAGTTGTACTACAACTATTATACAATTTTGTGATATGCTCTTTTTTACATAATGTTATCGTGTAAAAGTTCTCTTTTCACATAATATTTATAATTATAATTTGTAATGGTTGTTGTTTAGTTCCTTTTCTCTAGTTAAATTTTTTTTTTGCTATTACAAATGATGTTTCAGTAAACATGTTCTTCTACATACCATATTTACTTTCTAATTATTTCTTTTGAATTAATTCCCAGTAGTGATTAGACTGTGTCAGAGAGTAGGAACATTTCACAGGTCCTGAATTGTATTGCCAAATTGTTTTGCAAGAGGGTTATACTAGCTTCTATTACTTCCAATAATTACTATTTGCCAATGTTACTAAAAATCTCATGATCATCAACTATTACCTAACAAAAATAAATGCTAATAAAACTTTAACCTAATAACAATGAATGCTACTTTTGACACATGCATGTGAATGTTCATTACAGCACTATTCACAATAGCAAGGACATGGAATCAACCTAAATGCGCATCAATGACAGATTGGATAAAGAAAACGTGGTACACATACACCATGGAATACTATGCAGCCATAAAAACGGATGAGATCATGTCTTTTGCAGGAATCCCAGGAGCTGGGGTCTATTATCCTTAACAAATTAACACAGGAACAGAAAACCAGATACTGCATGTTCTCCCTTATAAGTGGGAGCTAAATGATATGAACTTATGAACACAAAGAGGAAGCAACAGACACTAGGGTCTACTTGAGAGTGGAGGGTGGGAGGAGGGAGAGGAGCAGAACAGATACCTATTGGGCACTGGGCTTAATACTTGGGTGATGAAATACTCTGTACAACAAAACCCCATGGCACATGTTTACCTATGTAACAAACCTTCACATGTAACCCCGAACCTAAAAGTTAGAATAAATAAATAAATTAAATAAGTGGTACTTTTCATTTGCATTTTTGTTACTAGCTAATTTAAATATTTTTAAAACCAATGTATCTCTTCAAACTTAAATTGTCTGGGCAAATCTTTGGTCCATTTATTCATTGGAGTCTTCATATTATTCTTACAAGATCCATTAAGATCTTTATACCCTATAAATATACAGCACTACATAAATAGCACTACAAAAAGTACTACAGTTTGTCTTTTTTATATAAATATATTATCTAACTTGAATTTATTTTTACTTTTTATATTTTTACTGCAGAGGCATTTTAACATTTGTTTGCAATTTATTACTTTGCAATTCCTTCAGTTGCTTCAATCTTTGGAAAGTTCTCATCCTTCCGTCTACCTGATATTCTATTTTATTTTTGGCTGATTTTCATTGATTTGATCTTTTTCAGCTTAAATTTTTTTCCATATGGATATTGGTTTTGGTACATAGAAAACAAGGAATAAAGGAATTTTCCTCACTCTCAACGTTTATAAAATAATTCTTCATTTTGCTATTGCTTTTAATACTATATTGCATATTAAATTTTTCTGTTTAATTTATGAGCTTCTATCCTGTTCCACTGACCTATTTTATTTGTTAGTACTCTAGTCTTGTACTTTTTACTGCTGTTGTTTTATAGTATGGCTTTATATTTGATAGGACTGGCTTTTTTCTTTTCAACAACATTGTTGAGAGTCACACCATTTACTTTTTCAAATGAAGTCATAAATGACTTTTGTTTTATCCAAAATAAACTTCTGAAATTTCAAGTGAGATTACTTTAGCCTATATGTAATCTTAGGAAAAATTAGTAGCATTTTAAGCTTCCTTTATTCTAACCTTTTCTAGACCATTTATTCTAACCTTTTATATTTTCCAATAAAGATGTCTTTGTGTAAGTCACTGACATCTTTTATTATGCTGTTTCTTAGGTTTTTACATTAATACTTCTGAATGTTATTGTCAACAAGACTCCTGCATAAACTCTAATTAATTTTCATTGATAAAAAAGAATGTAATTTATTTCATGTTTCATTTGTATTTAGCTAAAACTATATATTTTGCTAGAAAATTATAGAAATTATAATGTGTATGTTCTAGCAATAGTATAAAATAAATTTATATTTATACATTATAACATGTATTTATATATTTATAGCAATAAATATACATCTATTTAGCTAAACACTATATAGAGAAACATATATTTATAATATACATTTAGTTATTTCTAGAAGGAAAGACTGTAGATTAACTATTATAAAACCTAAACCTCAACCATTATTTTAGGCATTCCTCACCTTTAACTTATTTATAGCCAAAAGTTTCCTATGGCAAATTACCTTAATTATCTGATTGTGCAAATAGTTTTTTTGAAACATATATAGGAGATTAGTTTTTAATAGTCAATGTGAATGTTAAATTACTAATCCTTTAAAAATTAACTGAGCTAAAATTATCATGGTTGTGGCCTTTGGGACCTACATCACTTATTTATCTCTATATTAGAGCCAATTCAAAATTATTCCTTGGGAATTTTATCACTTCAGGTAAGTTTCAAGTGCAAGTAATAGAAACTCATGAAGCCATGGCTAAAACAAGTGAGTCTCACAGATTCACAGTCATTGAGGCCCAGGCTTCTTCAAGCTGAGTCTCTGATGGAACAGCTGTCTGCTTCAACCTATGACAGCCTTCATCTGCATACTCCAAAATGGCTGTTGGAGTACCAGCCATCATCTTCTCATTCCATCTTCTCATTCTCGTTCCAAGCAGCAGGATGAAGAATGAGGAAAGAAAGGTACACTTCCCCCATTTTAATGAGACTTCCCAGAAGCTTCACAGCCCATTGCCTGTAACTTTGATATATGATCAAATCTAGCTGCTGTCACGGAGCCTGAAGGATCTAATTGTTTTTTTAACCCAGCAGCAATGTGCCCAGCTAAAAATTAGATTTTTTTTCAATTTGAGAGAGGAGGGTGAAAATAACTCTTTGGTAGGTAACTGTCTGGGCCACAGAATCTTGACACTGACCAAATATAATTCTTTGACCTGAGGCAAGTCAAGATGGCCTTCTATTCAAACACGTATACTTTCAAAGCTTATCAGTCTTTATGTCAGTCTTCCTTGTCTTAGTCCATGTTGCATTGCTACAAAGGAATACCTGAGGCTGGGTAATTTATCAAGAAAGGAGGTTTATTTTGAGCTCACAGTTCTGCGAGCTGTACAAGAGGCATGGTGCTGGCATCTGCTTCTGGTGAGGGCCTCAAGAAGCTCACAATCATGGTGGAAGGCAAAGGGAGAGCAGGCAGTGTCACATGGGGAGAGAGGGAGCAAGAAAGAGGGGTGGAGAGGAAGTGCCAGGCTCTTTTAGACAACTAGCTCTGGTGTGAACCAATAGAGTGAAAACTCATTCATCACCAAGGGAATGGCACCAAGCCACTCATGAGGGTCTGCCCCCATGACCGGAACACCTCCCACCCAGCTCTAGCTTTAATATTGGGAATCAAATTTCAACATGACATTTTGAGGGGACAAATACAGCATTTTTCCCAGGAGAGCTGATTGTTAAGAGTATTTAACCAATACCATACACTATCTGACCCTGGGTACTTTTTAGAGCTTATAATTTTAAACTCACTCCTGCACAATGTCTGTCAATGTTGTTATTTGTATCTTAAATTGGTTCTCTTTAACAAATTGAAAAATATCCTATTCCAATTAAATTTTGTAAGTTAGAAATGAAAAACTTTTGTCAAATTTTTCTTTTGCTATATTTAAGATGAATTATTCATTTTTAAAAATTTGACCTACAACTGTGAATTATTTCATCAAGTTTTTTTTAGTAATTATAGTCAGTTCTTAGTTTGAACTTTCCTTGCATTCCAGGAGTAAATTTATTGAACAATTATTTGTTTAAAGTATTACTGAATTATTCTTACTACATTTTATTTGAAAATTTCACATATATATTCATAAGTCTTGCCACTCGTGTTTTCTGTTATCTTCATTTTGTTTTGGATGAGAACTAAATCATGATTAGATTAAACTATATTTTCATGGAGACTAAATTAGGTAGTTTACCATATTTTTCTATGTTCAAAATAGTTTTATATAATAGTAATTTTCTATTCCTTATATTAATCTATTGGTTCTCTTTGCCTTTTGATATTTGTAGGAAAGCAGTAATATTATTAAGAATTTTTCAATTCTTTCTTTGTGTATTGATCTATGCAAGACTTCTTATGCTCATTTTCAAGTTTTAGATGATCAGAATTTCATTTATTTTATCAGGTTTCAAAATTGACCATACTGAGGCATAATATCGATATTTTAAGATTACATTTATTTTTATTATGATATTTTTCTCATTTAGAATTTTGTTTCTCAACTTTTCTTCCCAATTACATTTTCTGGAGGTTCTTCTAATATATTAATCTTTTAAAAGATTGAGTGCTCTAATTTATCAACTCTTCCAGTTTATATTCATAATTTACTTGTTCTTGCTTGTACCCTTATTATTTTCTTCTACTTATTTGCTTCAGTTTATTCTTTTCTGTCTGGTCTACAATCTTAAAATTAGATATTATGCCACTTTGTCTTTCTTAAAATTGGGGCATCTAATTTAAAAGTCTAAATTCAGTTATTAGAATGTATACATGTTTATATCTATATGGGTTTTTAAATTACCATTATTTTCTTGTCTGCTCTTAAACCACTTGTGGGTATATTTAATGTATATATAAATCCTGAGATATTTAGTGAAGTTTTAACAAATTGTAGTTTGGTGATTTAAAGCTTATTGAGATCTTTCTTTGTGGAAGTATTTTGTATTCAGTTTCTAAATATTCTGAGGATACACAAACAAGGACTGTTCCATGGTTATAAAACAAAAATCTAACACATATTTATTAATTCCTCCATTATTTATCTTTTTAACCTCCTCGATGCCTTTTTGTCTACTTATTTGATATTAATTTTAGGTTTTGCTTTTAAGTATTTTATGCCTTTGTTAATTTTCTTTTGTCTTTGGCTTATCCTTGTCTTCCTTCATACTTTGTTACATGAAAGTCCATGTTACTGTTATTAATTACCTGGGTCCTGCTTTCTTTTTGTTCCATTGCAATACCTCTTTTCCTGTGCTTTTGTTTTACTATATTTGTGTATATGTATGCTCCTTTTAAGGTGTCTCTTCTCTTGAATTACATAATTGGTTTTGATAGTTTGCCTCTTAATGCAAGCAAGTTTGAGCATTTATGTTTATTTTTTAATTAATTAGCTGATTAATTAATCCAGTCATTTGAAACCTACTTATTTGAAGACCCCTATGTGCCAGGCAGTACTCTAAGTGCTTAGGATGGTCATTATTGCAGTGGAATAATTACTACTATGTGATTTGTCTTTTGTTATTGATATGGTTTGGTTCTGTGTCCCCACCCAAATCTCATCTTCTAGCTCCCATAATTCCCAAGTGTTGTGGGAGGGACCCAGTGGGAGGTCACTGAATCATGGAGGTGTCTTTCCCGTGCTGTTCTCATGACAGTGAATAAGTCTCACGAGATCCGATGGCTTTAAAAATGGGAATTTGCCTGCACAAGCTCTCTCATTGCCTGCTGCCATCCACGTAATACGCGACTTGCTCCTCCTTGCCTTAGACCATGATTATGAGGGCTCCCCAACCACACAGAACTGTGAGTCCAGTTAAACCTCTTTCTTTTGTAAATTGTCCAGTCTGGGGTATGTCTTTATCAGCAGTATGAAAACGGACTAATACAGTTATCATGTCGTGTATTTTTCATGAAATACACAAGTAAAAAGTTCATCAGATTTAAAATCAACAATGTAATTCAATCTCTCAGCCTCACTGAGCTCCAGTTTCCTATTTGTAAAATGGAACTATCAATAACACCTACCACAACAAAACAAGCCTCTACCTCTAGCTTGTGTATATCTGATATACATTAGGGTTACTTTGATTGGAGATTTCATTTTCCCTTTTTGGCCTATAGGTTAAGTCACATCTCTGTGGATAGGTACAGTTATTACCGAAAACACTTGATAATCATTCTTAATGCTATATTTGACTATATTTATTGTTAATGTTTTTGGACTGATTTTTATGGCAGACAAAGACTGTTGGCATTTTGAAATTCCCTCCTTTTCCTTCATTCATTCACTTTTTCATTTATTTAACCTAAAATCCTGAAATATCTCTATTTTGCTTCTTCAGTTTTCTTGACTTAAAGAGTTTTTTTTTAGTTCAGTGGTAGCTTCAACTAGTTAAACTTATCAGTAACAACCCCTTTCTTAATATGTGTTGCTTATTTACTTTTCACCATCTATTAACCCATGCTTGTTACATCCACCAGCATCCTTTAAGAAAAAGGGTTTGTGAATTTTACATGTTCTAAGACAGCTATTCTGAGAATGCCTTTTAGTTTACTCTATATACTGACCCTAGTAAACTGCATATACTTCTATGACATCATCATTCTCTTCATACTGAAGTCACTCAAATCTATATCTGCAGCCCAAACCCATTGATTTTACCATCTGCCTACAGGACATTTCCCTGGCATGTGCCCAAAATTTCCCCCAAACTGCTGCTTCTTCTGAATTCCCCAGTCCAGTTGTTCCAGCAGAAACATCAGTATCAACTTCAACTTCACACTCTTCCATTCCTTTCCTTCCACCTGTGTCTTAAATATCTCTCAAGTACATTTGCTTCTTTCTAACTCTAATGCCACCACCCCGGTCCGAGTTACCATCATTTCTTGTCTGAACAACGGCAACAAGGTCCCTACTCATCCCTCTCCCACCAAGCTTTATTCATATTTGATTTATTCTCCCCTGCACATCCAGAGGATTTCTTAAATGTAAAACTGTTTCTCATCCTCTTAGTTGAAACACTTTGGTAGCTCTCCAGTGTACTCAGGATAGAGTCAAGAGTCCTTAACGTGGTTTGTCCACCATGTGCCCACCCAGCCTTACTTCTCACCATCCCTCTGCACTCTCCTACTCTACCCCCTTTCCCTGGATGATCCCTTCCCATCCTTCCAGCCTCCGTGTTGCTACCCAACCCCAACTCCACCCCTGGCCCTAACATCACACTCAAAACCCTCCATGTTTCCTGAGCGCTCTAAGTTAAATGAATATATGAACTTCTGACTCAGTTGTCTTTATGAATGAAACACATTCTTTAGCCACATTCTTTCTCCTTGAAATGCGATTCCACCATGTCTAACTTTGATCATTTAAATGGGAAAGGATAAAAACCCTCTCCAGTTTATTCTCCTTTCTAAGTAACCTCAATTTTTTACTTGTAAACAAGGAATATCCCTTTTCTTTTCATGAAGCTATATTTCAGTGTTAGTCCCTGTCTATAGCACATCAACCCTATAGCCTTCTCAATTTATAGTCTCATGTGCACACATATTCCTCTCTTCAGGAACTCCTATCACCCACCTAGGATCCGTTCTCTACGCTCCAGTTCTATATGCTTTTTGCTATATATTCAGCTTATATGACTTCATTTTATCTTCTCTACTGATCTAATTTTCATATTTTAATTCTAATTTTTATTACTTCCAATGGTAAGCTAATGCTGTTTTCTTTTTTTGATTCAGTTTTCTGCCTTTTCTCTCTCTCTCTGCCTTTCTCCTTTCCTCCCTCTGTCCCTCCCTTTCTCTCTTTCTTCCCATATCAGGATAAATAAGATGAAGATGTTTAGTAACCATGCATCTTTGGTTATATCTTTGAATATAAATTCCAGCCATTCTCAGAAATAGTTTTTTTTTTGTAAATATGCATTTCAGGTGTAGTCTTACAAGTTCTTTTTTTTTCTTCTTAAGTTTTCCCTTTTTTTTTTTTTTTTTTTTTTTTTTTTTGTTTTTGACACAGGTTCTTGCGCTGTCCCTGGCTGGAGTGCAACGACACTGCAGCCTTAAACTTCAGGCTTGAACAACCATAATCCTACCTCAGCCTTCTGAGTAGCTGGGACTATAGATGCCAGTTGCAAGCCACTGTGCCTTGCTAATTTTCTTGTAATTTTGTAAAGGTGGAGTGTCAGTATGTTGTCCAGGCTGATCTCAAACTCTTAACCTCAAGCAGTCCTCCAACCTCAGCCTCCCAAAGTAATGTGGTTACAGGTGTAACCCACTGTGCCCAGCCTCAAACCTTTTTTTCAGAGCTACTTTTATTTCTGATTATTCATGCATTCTTAAATTTCACCTTCCAATCTTTGCTGAAATTTCTGAAAGTGGCCTACATTTCAGGTAACATCGACGATTTTTTTAATAGAATTTTAAAGGAGGGGTTTGCTACTGTTCTTGCGTGGTTGTCATTCTAAATGTCTCCCTCTAAAGGAGACACTTTTAAAGGACTTGTTTGGAGGATGGATAAGAAGGCAACAGAACAGTTAGGAGGTTTGCAATAAACAGTGTCTGTAGCAATACAAGCTTAGATTACAATAACAATGGGAAACAAACAAACATGAAAAGGCTGACCATGAGATATATGCTAACTGACTTCATCCAAATCTGGTGTTCTGCAGCATGAACTAGATCAATGAATCATTCTGTCATTTAACCCATTTGACATGGGACAAATTTAAAATGCTAACAGCTATCAATTTTCTTGGGCAGTAATGACAATCAGTATTGTTTCTGAGCATTCTTGAAGTAAGTAAAGCACAATTCCCCAAAGAAAATCTATAAGAGCTGCCTTTTCATCAGCTTTCTGTGTGCAAGCACCCGTCATCTAAGCCATACAACTCAACAGGACAATCTGATTAGGGCCTTGAGCTGCAGGAGGGGAGGCAGCCACACTTTGCAGCCCTGCCTGGTCTACTGTGAGCCTACCGTTAGCCCCTTATCCCTACATGAATGTTAAAAGTAAACTACAGTAATAGAGTTAATTCTTCTTTTCACATTGCCCCAATATTACCAGCATCATTATTGGAGTAGTTGGGTCTCTTGAGATATGTTCTGGAAAGATCTTGCAAATAGGAGTTAAATGCCTGCCTGCATTGAAGAGTAACAAAAATGTAAATTTCAGTCATCTTACTCGTAAAGTAGACATATTTCACCAAGGCCAGATGAATCTAACAGCTGCATTTCCATTCTTGTGTGCTGTTAAGTAAAAACAGACCTACAGAATAGTCAAACAGGCAGAAGTGCTTCTCTAAATACATACAGTGTGCAGAGACCCTGGCCAGTGGAAAGGATCCCAACAGGGACCCCTAAAGAGATGTGATGACACATTGCAGGAGAGAAGAAGGCTTTCCACATTGGAAGTACTTAAATAAATACTGTGTAGCTTAGGAATGCTTAAAAGCAACACATTAGGTCTGTTTCGAGGTAACTAGCAGGAAATGGCCCAGAGATATTCTGCTTTAGATGGAGTTGGAAATTATGTGTATTCAATTCTTGCTTGACTCTACCGAGTGACCATAAATTTCAAAGCTGTGACCTCTAATTGTTGCTCAGAAACGTACTTGTGCCATAGCCCTTTAAAAGCCACGTAATCCTCTCACTTCCTCCATTTTTAAGAAAGCCCTGCTTTAAAAAGCACATTAATGTCTCACTCTTCAAATATTTTTGAGGACCTTCATTGTGCTGAGGCAGGCAGGCATAAAGGGCTCTGTGCTGCCCTCTGGGAATTCCCAGAGTAGGTGCCAGAGTGGCACCATGAATCAATAAGGCAGGTGATGGGTCAGCAGGAAATTGTATACAAATCCAGCCAATGGAAAAGACTGGATTTGGATAGGGGACAGGAGAAGAGCAGCCATGCTAGAGGAGCAACATTTACGTCCCTGGTGAATGCAGAGAGCCCTTTCTTCTCTGGTCCTCTGAGGCATTGTCTGTTAGCATTGATAGCACTGCATCATCATCATTTGTTTTTAGTTCATCTCTGCAAGTCATGGTGGGATCTTCAAAATCAGGCACCATGACTTACTCATTTCTTCCCCATAGTGCCTGGCATTTAGCATATGCTCAATCTCTGTGTGTCCAATAAATAAATGGATGAACAATAACGTTTCATCATCAAAGTGAGAATAAAGCTGCCATGTCCATTAATATAGGAGAGATTGGCTTCCCACCTTCATGTGGGCGGGAACTGTCCTCAATGGCCATGCCTGCTGGAGGAGGGCTTCATAGGACTCACATGTATGGGAAGGAGTTCCTGGTAGATCCACCCACAGCAAAGGGCCAAAGGTTGGGAGATGGAAATCACCCATCAGGCATCAGAATTGGAGGGGCTGAGCAGAAGTAGGATTTTTTTTTTAATTGGTAAGAGAGGGGTTTGGGGAAGGAGAGCATCAGAAAGAATAGCTAATGGATGCTGGGCTTAATAACTAGGTGATGGGATGATCTGTGCAGCAAAACACTATGGCACACATACACCTATGTAACCTGCACATCCTGCACAAGTACCCCTGAACTTAAACTACAAGTTGAAGGGAAAAAAAGGTAAAAAAAATGGCAAATTGCTGTTTAATTTTTTGTTTCTTTAATTCTTTCCTGCTGTATTATTATTTGCACTTTTGTTCTCCTTCTGTTTGTTGATCACTTGTACACCTCCCTTTTTATTGCTTAGTAAATTGTCATTCATGCTCCTTGCCAAGTTTTCCAACTTTTCTCTCTTTTTTTTTTTTTGCTTTTATATTCAGGGAAATTCATTGTGTACTAATAATTTTGACACTGTGTTACATTTTCAGCAGTTTGATACTTATGTTTTTTATTTTTATACACAAACTGTTGTTGGTAAAACATAATCATTAAGGTCACATTCTAGGATGTAGAAGTTTCAATATGCAAAGCATTTTTCTACCAGCTTGTTCTGTTTAATAAAGAAAATAATTATTGGTTTCCTTGGAAGAGGAATTTTACTTATCAAAACTGCTTCAATAGAAAAAAAAGATAAAATTCGGTAACAGTTGGTAAAGATGGGTAAGTAAAATAAAGCAAAGAGATGACATGGAGTGGTTGAGTACAGGAATGACAAAGGGCCTTGAGGCATGACCTGGTACAAATCCTTTGTGCTGAGAACAGAGTCCTCAAGGAGTGTTGCCAGATAAAATATGTCTTAAATATGCCATGGGATATACTTACACTAAATACTCCATGCGACATACTTGTACTAAAAAAAAAAGTATTTGTTGTTTATCTGAAATTCAAATGTGTCTTGACATTTTATTTGCTAAACCCAGCAACCCTGTCTTCATAGAGCAACCAGGATGGAAATCAGGATGCACAAGACTAGTGGAATGAGATTAAGAAAAGTTAAATCCCATGAGGCTTCACAGCTCGGCAACTTTATCCAAACACATTATTATTTAGTGATCAAGGACCCTCTCAAAAGACAAGAAGGGATGTAGGGAGTGAGACGGTGATGTGATTCTCAAGGAATAGTAAATATTCTTGGGTGTTCTCTTCTCCTGAGACTTTTCCACCTGTGCCTAGGGTCACCTGAACTTTTAAACATCCCACATGTGGCTTCTGCCTAGCTGCCAGTCACACAGCCTTCCTCACTAGATCCTACCCTCCAGAGGCTCAGGGGTAAGAAAACCCTCCCCCGGTCTCCCCTGTGAGAAACAAGGGACTGAATGAATTTTCCACATGGTGGAAAATGTTCTGTGGTGGTGGGTGTACTTTAGTGGACATTTGGCTACAAAATTCCTACTTAAAACATCTTAGACAGGAGTTTGTTTTTCCTGCATAATAAGACATATAGAGGTGGGAGGCTTCAGGCACTGGCTTCTTTGCTCAGTGATGTCAAGTCCACATGCCTGAAATGCTCTCAGTTTCTACCTCATGGTTGCAAGCTGGCTGCTGCAGCGCCAGCTACTGCATTCTTGTTCAAGCCAAAAAGAAGGCAAAGAATTAGGGCCGTTCAGCTGCTCCTGATCCTAGTCTTCTTTCCTTAAGGAAACAAATGGCTTCCTGAACCCTACCCATCTCCACAGACATTTGGTTATGTCACATAAAAGTCTACAGTGGGAGATAATTAGGAAGAAAGAGTTGGGCGTAGCTTTTGGGTATTCAAAAAACAGTTGAAAGGACTGGCCAGCTTTCAGAAAGGGGCAGCTGCAAGAAACACTAAAAAGAACTCAGGCTCTGGGATCCATGTTGGATCAAATGCAGGCTCTACCCCTCACTACTCATATGTCTTTGAGGAAGGCACTTAATCTTTGTCAATGCTCATCCCCCCATTTGCAAAATGAGGGTCAAATGGTGACCTCAAAGTAGAGGGAGATGAGGACCAGAGATAATGTACATTAGGCCCCTGGAATGGTGTGTGGCAGTAGATATAAAATGAAGAGTGGCTACTATCATTTGGAGACACCAGCCAATTAAACATCAGTTTTTCCTACTTGGATTAAATACACCTTCTTTTATGTACATATTATCAAAAAATTAAGTTCCAGATTATGTGGATTTTAACTCTACAATGTATTTGCAATTCAACAGAACCATTTTAGAATGATTATAACAGTGACTTTTGATTGCCTGGATTAACCATGGTCATAAATCAAAAAGTATTACAAACACTTTGGGAGGCTGTGGCGGGTAGATGGCTTGAGTTCAGGTGTTCAAGACCAGCCTGGGCAACATGGCAAGACCCCACCTCTACTGAAAATCCAAAAAAAAATAGCCAGGTGTGGTGGTGTGTGCCGGTGGTCTCAGCTACTCAGGAGGCTGAGCTGGGAGAATCACTTGAACCAGGGGGGCAGAGGTTACAATGAGCCAAGATCATACCACTGAACTTTAGCCTGGGTAACAGAGAGAGACCCTGTCTCAAATTTAAAAAAAAAAAAAAAAAAGGATTACAAAAAGATGTTTCTGGATGCAAGTGGGTGTGGGGCACTGCTCTGAATTTGTAAGATGTCATTTCTTCCTTGAAATACATAAAAAGAATTTTGGATTTGAGGAATGTTTAGTTCTAGATGAAACAAGTCCCACCTTGAAAGCACTTAATTTAAAAACATATTTTATATTCAGATTCCTATTGGAAGGAGACTATAGAATTCAAGGTAATCAATATGGCTTCAAGGGCCAAACAATAGAAGGGCTAATGGACTCACTGTCATGACCATCTATAAAATGGTCTTTGAAGGCTATCAGCATTCACTCGACTTGACAATTGAAGCTTCACAAACTCTTCACAGAGATGAAAGAGAATTATATATGTTATTGCAATATTTAGATATTAAGAGTCTAAATATGGCCTAGAGAAATTAGAATAAGCTATTACACATGCACAGATGTTTAAAATTTACCAGAATAAACGCACATGCCAGAACTTGAGAAAATGACAGAAGAAATGGCATTAGAATTCTTTATTATTTGTAAAAACGTCTTATATACAAGCCAATTTAATACATACAATGCAAATTGCAATGACTTGTCCAAGGGAATATTGAAATCCATTAGGGTTGCACATGCATAATCTGATTCAACAAGTCAGTATATTTTTCTCAAAAACATAATATCTTTTCTGTATTGTGTGAGATGAAGGATAGATTACATTTCTTGCCTGTGCAATAATTCCCACATCATAAATTCTGATGAAATTATATCAATATATAAAGGGAATGGATGTCTGACCCACCATCGTTTTCTAGTTTTCAGAGAGAGGCTGACATACAAGCAAATCCCCAGCTGCTTGGAGTGATGCTATTACAGCCTGCCTTTGCCTGGGAACTGTTATTAACTATCTTGACCAGGAGCGGCTGTTAGAGTTTGTGGTTTCTGCTCTGAATATTAAACTTGGGCATACAAGAGTCCTTATTGTGGGGAGCACTTGGAAATGGTAATGCAAAATTGCTTTATATTTGCGGGATTTGATTGCTTTAGATGATACAGCCCTAGCTGGTGGGCCTCTCTTGCTGCTTGTATTTCCAGATTATAAATCATTCCTTTGACAGAGTATCTGCCACAACCAGGTCTCAGTTTCTGTGGTATCATTTTTTATATTACAGCTGGCAACTGCTCTTCTGGGCTGTTCATATAAATGACACATTTTGCATAACTTATGAGAACAGGGTCAAAATGAAAGCTAATAAAGCTCCCACCTGCCCCACCCCCCACCCCAAATGTTTCTTGTATATGTTAAAGCATCTCTGGCTTTAAGTTTTGAGGGGACTGGGTCATGGATAGAAGATGCCCAATTTTTCTATGGCATTGGTAGGCACTGTGTTTTACCAATACTGAAATTGAATATTGCAAAAGTCAACACAAAGCAAAACTCCATTTACAATTAGCCAACTAATTACTGATAATTCAATCTTCAAGAGCAAAATAATATTTCCTTAAAGGCATTTGATGCATGCACACATAGTAAAGGCGGCCAGAAGCTGGGTGCAGTGGACCACGCCTGTAATCCCAGCACTTTGAGAGGCTGAGTCAGGTGGATCACTAGGTCAGGAGTTCGAGACCAGCCTGATCAACATGGTGAAACCCAGTCTCTACTAAAAATACAAAAAAAATAGCCAGGGGTGGTGGTGTGCACCTGTCATCCTAGCTACTCAGGAGGCTGAGGTAGGAGAATCGCTTGAACCCAGGAGGCAGAGATTGCAGTGAGCTGAGATGGTGCTATTGCACTCCAGCCTGGGCAACAGAGCAAGACTCCATCTCAAAAAAAAAAAATAGTGGCTATAAACAGGTGCCTCGTGTTCTTCTTCTGAAAATAAGTGTGTTGAATGAGGTTGTTGGCAGGCTTCCTTCCCATTCTGACATTTTGGTGACTACAAAATTCACTGGTAAGATTAAACGACAATGAACAAAGATAATCCTAACAAACCTACCCTGCTTTATTGTTGCAAACCTGAAGTTTAGATTTAGACCTAAGATTTAAGAATCTGAACCCACTTTCATTCCTGGAATCCACACAGCAGCTATATAACAGAACCCATTCCTAAAGATATATGTTTTAAATCCCAGAACACAGCTGACTTCTCCCAGCTGTGCCTGAGATGTCCTGGTTTTTCTGTATGTGAATTCAGGGATATATTAATTTGGAAGATGATACCCAACAAGCATTATGAGATATAAGTAATAGTGTGAGGTGCCTTCCAAATTATGCTCTTAGGCCCTTACAAATTTATAAATGAAGGAATCAGTAGTTTTAAAGATTGCTTTGAAAGAACCTTGGCCTAGAAATGAGAAGCTTTCCATCACTCTCCACCCAGAGGCCTGGCTTACTCTTGGTTTCCTTAGTTGCTCTTATTAGATCAATGCTTTTTTTTTTTTTTTGACATTCTATTAGTCATAATACAAAGCAGGAACTGTGAGTGGCCCAAGGCTCAACATTAGCTGGGAGTGGTTTCCAAATTAACCAAGTTCAGCATTTCCTGAGCAATTATTTGCCCTTCTCCATCTACCCTCCCCCATCATCCCAAAGAGGGTTTATGTGTATTTTCAAATATAACCAAAATATAGTTGTAGTGTAACCAGAGAAATCTGGTACTAAACTTCTGTTGGAAGTCCAAAGAGACTGTCCCTGAGCCAAGTTGGTTTAATAAAGTGGCTTCCCCCATCTTGGGCTTCGTTCATGTGCATGGTCTACACACTTCAGAGCCCCTGGGGAAGCATGTCTTTCCAAAGCCTGAAAGACAGACATTGACAATGTGGAGCGATTTCTTTTTTTGTTACTGATAATTATTGAATGTTGAAATTGATTTCTTTGGGAATTGTATTTAGTCATTGGATTTTAAAACTGAGGAAACATCATAGACAATTGCTTCATTTTACAGATGAGAGACAGAGACCCATAAGAGTCTTGCCCAAGGTCACAGAAGCAGTGGCAGAATTGGAACCAGAACCCAAGTCGCTTATGCACAATGACTTTTGAGCTGTCTTGATTACGAACTGCTATAAGCAGCGTACTTTCCATTGTGATCCAGTCACATTTGTATACAAGCGACTGGAACAAAATTTCAAGAAGCAAATCTGACCTACATTGTATGTGATTTGAGCTGATCTGTGCACTCTGCTTGATTCTAGTTCACTGATTTCTTTTTATTCTGGTCCTGAACTGCTCATGGAACTGCTCACCTATGATTTTAAAAACACTATTCTACAATACATATGCTCAAAAATTGCTGATTGAATTTCTTTTACTAAAAATCTTCTAAAGCCAAGCACAGTGGCTCACACCTGTAGTCCCAGCACTTTGGGAGGCATAGGCTAGAAGATTGCTTGAGCCCAGGAATTCCCAGTCTGAGCAAGAAGGCAAGACACTGTCTCTACATCAAATGACAAAATCAGCTGGGCATGGTAGCATGCACCTTTAGTCCTAGCTCCTTGGGAGGCTGATGTGGGAGGAAACTGGGAATTGCTTGAGCCCAGGAATTTAAGGTGGCAGGGAGCTATGATCATGCCCCTGCACTCCAGTGTGGGCAACAAAGCCAGACCCCATCTCTAAAAAATAAAATAAAATACCTTCTAATAATGAGCTCCCACTTTCCTTCCCTGTCAGAGAGGCAGGGTGGCATCGAACAGGAAGACTTCATCCAAGCCTAGGATTCTGCAGATCTGCTACGTTCGATAAAAACATAATTGACTCCTGCAAGAAGTTATCAGCTTTTTGAAAAACTAGATGACTAGAAAAAGAAAACACAAATAATACAAGATCCAGAACTTATCAGAAGTAACAACTCTATGAAAAGGGGAGTTGTTCAGACAGTGGAAGTGCACTGCTCTCGGCCTAGTTTTAGGGCTCTTTGCTTTGGAATAAGTGACCTTTGTTAATAACTGCTGCATGGAGCTCAGTGCAATATTTTGGCTTATTTGGCTGGCTTTGGTGAACACCCAAATTTATTAGTCCAGTTTCACTAGCCGGGGGGAAAGGTGGTTTTTGCTAAGAAGCTAAGCCAGGCTTGACAGCCCATCAAAGAATAAGGAGGAGGAATCTCTTGCCGAGTGGTTTTGGGGTATTTGCTTGCTTACGGCCTTTCAAATGATATCCTCAGGTGATCTGTTCCTCCAGTCTTCTCTTTAGCAAAGGACTGGATATCCTAGTTTCAATATATCCGTCGTTTAACATGTGGTGAGTATTCTTTTCTCGCCAGAGTGAAGAACAGAGCCAACAAATCTGAGCCGGGATAGAAAACTGCAAGTGCCCCAGATGCCAGGAGCAGGAAGCATGGAAACAGTTCGCAGAAGACAGACACCCGACGTGGCCAACTCCCAGCTCGCCAGGACAGGCACAGCCCCATCCGAAGTGGCTGCCTGCCAGGATCGTGACCACAACAAGCAGGAACTCCCTTTGTCCACTTCCTCCACGGGATGAGGGACGGAACTGCATCCCATCAGTTCACAATATGCTTGATTCCAACCCTGGGGTTCATCCTTGCAGACGGGGATGGAACAGCTTAGCTTCTTTCACTGTAAATTCCCATACCCCTCCCCTGTCCTGTGGTTATCCTGAGCCAGCCAAACCTTGTTTTACATTCAGGCCTCATTTCTGACAAAATTCCCCTTCCAGGACTCTAGCACTGACAGAGGTTAATGGGTACCATTTAGCCACTCTCGGCAGCAGTGGTTTGATCTTCTTGGCTCTGATATTCTTCCTCCTCTTGGCACAAGAAAATTCAGCTTTTGCCCTTTATCTTGTTATCCAAGAGCCTGAATGCCCATGACAGCCGTGGATGCAGATGCTGTGCCTTCAAAGTCCTTGGCAGAGGGGTAGAATTCAGACCCACACAGGCAATGTGCATTGAGCTCTTTATTTTTTTTCCTAAACAGCCAGCTGGCCTGTTGCTGAAACCAAGACCAATCAGAAAAGACACACATGTATATGAGACGGGTACTGCCTTTTTTTCTCCTCCACGAAGAAAGCAAGGGAACAGATACAGGCTGGAGGAGGCAGCTTCTCACTCTCAGGAAGGAAAGATGATTAAATCTGCCCTGAATCCAAAGAAGAATCCTTGCCTACCCTGCTGTCCTAAGTCCCTAGACGTGCATCAGCCCACATGGTTACTGGTGACCAAGACTTTGGAAGAAGAATGCCAAGGTAAACCTGACTGCTTCTTGGCAAACAAGTGGGCATCGGTTCCAATGACACACAAAGGGCCACTCTCTTCTGGAGCACCCACTTCTTCTTAGATCCACTTTGGAAGGCTCCTGGCCCTCAGCTGAAGACCCCACAATAGAGAATTAGGAATGAGAGGGGCACACAGTGCAAACCCACTTTATTTTGAGAATGCCTCATGTTGTCCATAAGAGTGCAAGATTGTACCAAGCCTCTCCTGGGAAACACGGACTTACCAGACCATTTAGCATAGGCAGTTTTTCCTCCAGCATAGGAACAAATCACTGTTTCTTTGACTGGACATCAGATGAAATAGTTGGCTTAGACTTAGGGACCCAAGATGCTCATCTTTTAATACAAGTCTCATACTAGGAGAAGCAAGAAGCTCGAAATTGGGACTGGGACTCACTAAGGACACGGTGTCACTGCCGATATCCTCAAGTGGATGGGACACAGAATCGCCAAGCCAGGCAAACACGTGCACGACTCACCTCCTCTGGGAACACCCCCCTGCTGGCCGCCTCTCTTCTGCCTTTTCTCTCCCAACATACAGCTGAAACCTGCCCATGTTAAATGTGCATGAGAAGTAGTTCCACTGAATGGGGTTTCTAGAATCTTCATTCCTGAATATGGCTGGGAGGGGAGCTCAACTTCCCATTTAGAATTCCTACTCCATTCCCCACCATGAAGATTCCAGATTAAATCATTCCCATTGCTAGCTACATGTAAGTTCCAAAAGTTCAAAAACGTTTGGATGAGGATATTCTGAAATCAAAATTCCGCTCATGAAGTGCAGGGGAAAGAACAGAGGGTAATAGGGACTTCACAGAGCAGCACAGGGCCTCAGTTTACCAGCTCTGAAATGGGAATGGTAGCACCCTCCTCTGTGGAGAGGCTGGAATCAAGTTAATTAATTGGCCTCTGTAGAGCAGAAAATGTGTCATCCTCTTCAAACCTTAAGATGAAAGGTATGAAATGGTGTCATTGTTTCATAAATTGCTACATCAAACATGGGACAGGACGCCTATAAACCCGCAGCAGGTAATTATCATAAAAATCACACACTGTTAAAACTCCCAAGAAGACCCTGGCAAATTTGACTACAGGGGAGGAAGAGGAGCGCACGTGGTCCTGAGCGCAGAACCCCACCTCCACTCCACCTTCCAGGACCCAGCAACCACCACCTTTTTCTGGAATTCCTGCAGCTGCGGGTTTCCTGACTCCTGCCCCACCTCCTTCAGTCTATTCGCTACCCAGCAGCCAGAGTGATCACAGCCGTCCTGGGCTCAGAACTCTCCATTCACCTCCCACCACACTCACAGTAAAAGCCCAAGTCCCTGCAGTGGCCTAGGAGAACCGTTCTTCCCTGAGTCTAACCTGACCATCACCTGGCCAGCCCTACTACCTGTCTTACCTGGTCCTCGAATACTTTCCCCTTTTCTGACCATGTTGTTTAAAAGCTCAAACCTCACTCTAAATATAATCAATCCCCTCTCCCCCTTCCTGGTTTATTGTTTTTCATCTTTCGTGTCCATCTGACTGATTTGTTTATTTATCTTCTGTCTTCTGCCAGGGGCAATGTCAGCTCTGTGAAGGCCAGGATTTTGTCCTGTTCTCCCTGCCACCATCTGGGAGTCTAGAACAGTGCCTAGCATGTGAAGGGGTTCCATAAATATTTATTGGCAGAATGAATGAATTATAAGTTCTTTCAAACTAAGGGCTCCTTGAAATTTCTATGAGACTATCCTGGTCAGCCTCTCTATCACTTCTGCAGCTGCCCTTTTAGACTATTTTTAGATGTTCACATCTGCCTTAGAGGAAAGTGTCTGGTGGAGATGGGGGAAGCAATGAGAAATTCACTCATGAGTGATTGAAATCACGAATGAAAAAGCTAGCATAAGCAATATTTACTCTCTGCCTCCAGTCCTATGGTTTCTTTTCGCAGTTGACCTTTTTAGATCTGTTTTGTGCACCTCTCTGTGTCTTCAGTTAACATTTTCTGTCTCTGCACACATGAGTTAGACACTGTCTCCCCAGGTGATTCTGTGGTCTCTTCAGTTCAAGCATTTGTCTATATGCCAGCACCAGCAGTAGTCCAGAGCTCCTGTTCCTAATTCCAGGGAGAGAAAATCTAATCACCTGGCTTGGGATTGATGTCCATCCTGATATAATTTTCAATGGCAATGGGGGTGAGGTATCTTACAGGTCTGCAATTCCTTATCCGAAATGTTTGGGTACAAATGTGTTTTGTTTTTCACAGCTTTTCATATTTTATAACGTCAATGTGGTTCATATACTGTATATTATATAACATCACCACTGGGTCTGAGGTCACATTCTAAAATTAAAGACATGAACATTTCTGCAGGAAATGTATGAATATTCATAATAAATGAGACAAATAAAAATTATAAACATCTTCAGATCAGGCTACCACAGGTTTTGCTGTCAAATAAATTCAGATCAGGTTGGAATTTGCCCCAAATGAGTTAGAAAATCTTTTGGTTTTCAAGAGTTGTTTGGATTCCTGATTGAGAATGTGTAGGGTAACCATGAAATTTATCATCCAAACTTCACTTCTGAAAGTAAAGGGGATGCTATTAAGAATTACATTGGGAGGAAACACTGAGAATATGCAGTAGTAGCAGTGTCGTTTTTAAATTTCCCAACCTTCCCATAATCATGGTTAGAGCAACGAGGATAGCAAAATCAAAACCCATGAGCAATATCTACCCAAAAAAAAGAAAAGAAGAGAAAACCTAAGTGACAGAAATCCCCATAAATTCCAAAAGCAACTAAATCTTTAGGAGAGCTACAAGATCTGCATGGCATCCATGTAGGTGGAAGCAAAAGGAAGCTAAGGGGCATCAAAGGACCTGAGAACAGGAGAATCCACAGATTCCCCCCATTGACACATACTGAAAATGTGGCAGGTCCACTTGAAAATAGCAACTGAAAGTGAAAGGGATATTTGCACACTCCAGTTCTCAGGTGAGTGCAAAGATTTGTGGAAGATGTCCAGAGGGCTGCTGTAGTCTGGGTCCTATAAACTCTCAAACAAACAAAGCAATGTCTCCTTTTAGGACAAACTCCTCACCTAGAAGAAACATTGGGAGTTGATCCAGAATAGGACAGGGACAGCAAAGAAAAAAATAAGATCCAGATAAAAACTGTGGGTAGGCAACATCAGGGGCAGTTCTCTGAAGTATGAAGCCATAGTTTTAAAATCACTCCTTGGAAAAAAATCAGAAGAGAGAGCTCTAGAGCTTTGACATGAGGATATTGAGGATGTGCTCTAACTCCCCCACCCCCTCCTTAAAGTGAAATAAAATTAATTTTACATAATAATGACCAAGAAAATACAATTATGGTCGAATCCCATACAAAGTTTTTATTTTAAATAAGAGAATAAAGAAGAGAATATGTAGCATGTCAGAAAACATGCCCTCAAAATTGATAAGAAATGCAGCTACTATTTCAAAATGAGTTAAAAGAAATAAAGAAAATGATATAAAATTACAGAAAATATTTTAAACATCATAGGTCAGATTTTTTTAAATCTAGAAATGAAGTTACAGAACTCAGGAAAAAAATCAGAAATAAAGTAATAAATTACTTCATAAATGAAGAATAAATGGTACAAAATACAAAAGTGAATAAACACAACATATAATGCCTTATGAAATGCAAAGGCAAAAAGACAAAAGTTTTTTAAATTTAAAATAAATAAAGATATGAAAAGGACTCAAAAGAAAATGATGGATATAGGAGATGGGACAGAAAAAGAAAAGCAACATAGGTATAATAGGGGTCCCCCCACCTCGAAGAAGAAAACCAAAGCAGTGGAATAGGTCAAATACTGAAATCAAGAATTGAAGAAAACTTTCCTGAAATAAAAAGTCACTTGAAACTGCATATTGAAAGGACATAGCATGGACTTAGAAGGAAGGAAGGAAAGAAGGAAGGAAGGAAGGGAGGGAGGGAGGAAGGAAGAGAGGAAAAAAGGAAAGGAGGGAGGGAGGAAAGCTCAGAAAAACCAACACTGAAATGTAGTTTTGAAAAATCTGCTAGACTTTAAGAAGAAAATCTTTCAGGCATTCAGACAAAAAAGACAAGTCACTTAGAAAGAAAATATGATTATCATCAGACTTTTGAATAACAATGCTTTATGTCAAAGGAAAATGACGTGATATATTTAATATAACCAAGGGAAGAAAATGTGATTTTATATTTTGTATCCAGCCAAATTTATATCAAAGTATAAATAGTGAGTGTAAACTGTTAAGAACATTAAAAACTCAAAATATTTTTTTCTCATGCGCTGTTCCTGAGGAATCTATTCAATAATAAGCTTCATGTGATCGAAATGTCAGGAGAGGCAGTGACATAAGGACTGGTGATTCAAGATTCTTGGCATGAGAACATGAAGATACAAACATAAGATCAAAATTTTAAAGTAAAAATCTTGTAATCCTGAACTTGAGGTGGAAGTATCAGCATAAACTCATGTTATGTTTTATCTTTAAAATTGTCTTAGCTATATCCATTGAAAAGGCGTAAAACCATGACCAATGAATTAACATCTCAAGTGCCCAGATTGTGGTCTCTAAATACTGCCTTGCTAAAAGAAAACAGGACTTGTTGGAGCAATAGCTGATTCCAGGACTGCAGCAGGAAATGCACAAGATAAGCCTGGACCATCTTGTTCTATCAGAAGCAAGGAAGCTATCAAAGACTATTGGGATCTTGTCAAAGAACTCAAGAGCCAACATGAAGATATGCCCACTGGCCAAACACGGAACAATTTGAGTACCAATAAGGATAAGAGATGTAATAAATTAAAACACATAAAATATACTTAAATTCATGAATTATGATGCAAAAATAATAAATTGAAAGAAAAAAGATACAAGGAAGAAACCTAAAGATGAAAAAAGACTTAATGGACATATCAATGCATGCCCTTATTTGAATCCTAATTCAAACAAAAAAAACCTTTAAAAAGATCACATTTATAACATTTATGAGAAAAGTTACACTTTAAGCACTTGATATTTCATTATATTACAAAATTATTTTTCATAATCTTCAGTGTGATGATAGTATTATGGTTATGCTTTCTCTTATGGTCTTATCTCTTATAATTATGATGCCTGGGATTTGTTTAAAAACAGTACAGGAAGCCCAAACGTAGTGGCACATCTCAGCACTTTGAGAGGCCAAGGCAGGAGGATCACTTGAGCCCAGGTGATCGAGGCTGTAGTGAGCTATGATCATGCCACTGCACTCCAGATGGGGTGATGGAGTGAGACCCTGTCTCAAAAAAAAACAAAACAAACAAACAAACAAAAATAGTACAGGAGAAGAAATGAGGATGCACGGAGTCTTATTATTCTATTGTGTATATTTTTATACATTTTTGAAGTTTTCTATAATAAAATTTTTTTTATTTACATCAGGATAAAAGACATAAATTAGGAATGTCCCACGCAAACCAAGCTGCATTTGGCCTATGGAAAAGAGGTGATAGATTTATGAGCCAGACAGTTACAGGGACTCAGAGAAGTAGAAGGATAATTGGGTCACACTCCAAAAGGTGTCCAGTATGGTTACATTCTGATTGTTTGGTATTTTGGATGTTATCAGCGCATCTATTTTTCTTTTTATTTTTACCTGCCTCAATCTGTGTTTAATTCAAGTAACAATAATTTCTTATTTGAGAAGTTCTACCATGTGCTTTTTTTTTTGTTGTTAAATCTAGCTCAGTTTCTCCAAAAGAGCCTCTAGCAAACAGGCCACTAAGATTTGGCAGCTTTATTGTTGAATGCATTCAATTATCATTTTTAAAGTCTAGCACCACATTCCTTTAATGATTTAGGACCTTGCATGGTTTTAAATGTCTCCCAAAGCTTTCATTGTAAATTGTGTTCAACATCAAAGGAGGTAAGTGATGCCCAGATGCTGTTTACCGCCTGTGAAATTCTCAGCACTAAATGGGACGAGTATCCCTTGACAGATTCAGAATTAGAGCTGGATAGAAAGAAATAACCTTCATTTTTGGATGCTAATCCCAAACCTAGCACTGGGTAGGAAAAACCACACACAAAAATCTTTTCTAAAATGGACCTTCTGCAATGACTCCTCTGCTTTTATTTCGAGTTCCATCAAGAAGCACAGTGACAATTCTGAAGTCCACAGGGGCAAAGAGGTCCTCTGAGGCTACAGCTGATTTAGGGTTTCTATTACTGGATTTCAATGGCATTTGTTTAAACTGGGCCCCTACACCAGAACCTTAGAAACGTCCTCCTTATCCTTTATAAGCTCCTTTAAAACAAAATCAAAACTAAAGTATCTGGACATCCTCTGCTGTTTTCTTTGCAATGTCCTGCTGGGAGATGTTGTTCGTATGCCAGGTGCCATGCCTGATGCTTCTCCTCACATACTTTGATGTTGAGATATTCGTGTAATTCATAAGGGGGTTTATTCTAAAGAAATATCCCTTATGCTTTCAGGACATATTTTTAAAAGGAAAAACAAAAAAAGCAACTTCCACTTACCCCAAACCACCATGAAACGTTTGCTAGCTTTGTGTCTTTCTGGCTGGTTGGTTACTTTTCAACACAAATCCCTACTATGGCCTATCCAGTATAGCAGGGTTTCATATTGAAAACTCTGTCATTTTCATAGTAGAATTTTAAATAGGCCAATAGTAGGGTTTCATGTTGAAAATTCTGCATTGCATGGTGAAAATTCTCCATTGCATGGTGGCAGAGAGATCCCTACCCTTCTCCTCTCATGCTAAAATTCATTCCCATCCCACTGGACACACTTGTCTGTCTGTCCCCAGATGTTTACCAAGGACCAATCACGTTCCAGAACAGTTTTGGCCTCTGGGGAACAAGTTGCACAGCCACAGGCCTCCTTTCTTTTTTCCTAAAAGGCTTCAGGTGGTGCAGGCTAATCTGCAGTGTTGAGGTTGTTCTTGTGTTTCTTTCTTTGTGACTCGGGTTGCTGGATAACACTGCGGTTAAGAATGTGGGCCCTGGGGCCAGGCTGCCTGACGTTGGGTTCTGGCTTTGGGACCTCAGACAAGTCTCTGAGATTGGCTCTGCCTCAGTGGACTCATCTCTAGGGTGGAGATACTAAAGTTCCTACCTCCTGGGGTGGGTGTGAGAATAAATCAACACACATAAATAAATTTGTTGTGAAAATAAATCAATCCACATAAAAGCGCTGAGAAAGTGATAAATGTTCCGGACAAGTCAGTGATTTGCTATGGAAGCAGAAGACACAGCCATCGGCTCCCAGGCAGCCGGTGACTCTCAGGCCTCCCCATAACGTATCCCTCTCCTCTCTCCTCCCCTTTGCAGCCCCCTGACCCTTCTATTGTCATTCTCACCTTCTTCCCTGGTCTACTATTTTCTTGTACTTTCCAATCATTCACTTCTCTTCAACAACCCAAAAAAGAGCATACACTCTGATCGCGTAGCTTGCTTTTTAAAATAATTTCTGTTGAACATAACCTGAGAGTGTTTCCTCTCACATACAGGGCATGAGACTTTCTGGCCTCTCTCTTCTCTCCTTCTAAAGAGGAAGGCTTTCTTGTGCTCAGCCCCCGGTCTTGCTTTTGCTGAGATGAGGCCAGGGATGGAGTCGCAGGGGTGAGAGCAGGAGACTCTCCCTGTGCCAGGGAGGGCTGAGTTTTGGCTGGAAAACAGAAAGCCCCTGAGTGGGGTGGGGAGAAGGGAGCCAAAGGGACAAGAGAGGCTTTGGGGAACTGGTGTGGGGCTGGAGTTTTGAAATTAAAAAGGGAGAAAAATAATTTGGGGCACTTCAGAGAGAAAGAGGAATACAGGCTATTTTAGAAGTTTGGCTGCGTGTGTGTGTGTGTGTGTGTGTGTGTGTGTGTGCAATTTCCCCTCTATTGCCTTTCAAGAAAGAGTGCTTCAAGGATGTACACATTACCACCAGGGCTTTCAAAATTGATTCGTGTTTCTTTTGGATTCTGTGAGCAGGAAGGCCCAAATGTATTCGGGTTACAATTACAATAGGAGCTAGCACTCACTGAGCACCCACTGTATCCCAGGTACCAGGCTGGGGGCCTCATTAGGCAAAGTCTCTCATCCTCAGAGAAACTGTGCAAAGAAGGTAAGCTGATTCCTTTTTTACTGGAATTTAGTTCCAGTGAAGTTAAACAAAATCGCCTTGCACCACACAGCTAATGAGAGACAGAGTTGGGATTTGAACCCAAGTCTGTCTGATTCCAATGTCTGGAGTCTTTCTACCACTTCACTGGATCTGAGCATAAGCCTTTAGAGTGTATGTTTAAAATGTTCTGTTTATTATTATTACTACTTTTTAAAATTTCAGTGGCGTGTCTAATGTAATGCCATGTGCGTTCTAGAATGTGTTGTCCTTAGCACCTTTGAAGTCAGATACCATCTCACAGTTAGTGGATGCTGCTAGTCGTATGGTTATTAGAGTTTCATATCAAAACTTCCTATCCAGGTGTCAGAATGAGACTCAAAGAAATTGATAATTTTTCAAATATTTTATTGCGTGTGTACATACTGCCAGAGAAAGACGGGCTCTAAGGAGACTGTTTAAGATTTTAGTGCAGCTACTCAAAAATAAGTACATAATGTTGTTTGATTTCTGAGAGGCCTAAAAGAATAGTAAACAAATCGTGCAGCCAGCATTTTAGAGCGTACTACCTGGGAAAAGCATTGTTTGTTCATAGCAAATATGTAACCACAAAACACATTAAAATGCAGAAAAATCATCTGACCAAACAAAATAACAATAAATCAGCTTGAAACTTGTTGCCATCACAGGATATTAAATACGCTCATCTAGGAAAGAAGATGCATTAGTCACCGACCGAACTGTGCACACAATTAAAGGGGTGGCCACACTATGATTTATAGGTTGGATCTTCTAATTACTTAGCTGTAGCAATTAGGATTTTCTTTGTATTACACTTCTTCAGGCCAAAGATGCCTTCTATCACTCGGGCCAGATTTAGGAGGGCAAATTCTGGCTTCCATCCCATTCCCCATTGCCATCCCCCAGCTGAAGCTGTTCTTAACTGGAGATCTTAAAGGCAAGTCCAATGCTGTGAGGAGGAGATGAGAGGAGAGTCACTGTGATGACCGCACTTGATGTCTCCTGCAAAGACCACTTTGCTTGGGGTCTCTTCTCCATTTCAGGAGGCCTGTAGCCTTGGAGACGTGGAGTTCTGTTTTCATCGAATACAGTAGCTCCCAGACATTACTAGAGAAAGATCAGAAGGGGCAGGAGCTAAACAGAAATATATATCACGTTTTTTAAACCTGCGTATTCCATAACGGTATCATTTTTTACAAGGTTTTAGGAGGCCATTGCAGCAGGAACAGGAAGGGGAGTACATCTATTATTTATCTAATGCATTCCATGTGAAGGAACTCTGCTGGAGTCAAAATGGCAGGGTTCAAATCATGGCTCAGACACTTACAAGCTATGTGGCAACAGGAGACTTACTTAAACTCTCTGAACTTCAGTTTTCCTATCTGTAAAATGGGACTAACTAGATTATCTACCACAAAGAGTTTTAAAGATTAAAGAAGATAAAACTTTAAAGCAAGCACTTAGCATAGCTGTCAATCAGTTAGCAAAGCACTCAATGCATGCATTATTTGTAGTGTATTTAACATTTTCAACTCTGCGAATCATTGACTCAAATTGACAGCAAATATTTGAGTACCTATTGACTGACCCAGAAGGCCATATTCTTTTTATTACCCTTTCTTTCCCTCCCAGGACATAAACCATAAACTCCTAGGCACAGGAAAGCCATTTATTATGTTGAATAAGAAAAATTCAACTTTTTGAAGTGTCAAAGCCTTGGATTTAAGCTAGTGTAAATCAGTTTTCAGATATTACAGAGCTCTGGAGAACACACACCCAAATGTCAGCAGAGCAGAGCCATGTGGCTGAAGCTCCTCGCATCAGAGCAGCCTGTTGGGTTACACCGAGATGGCTACATGAAAGCTTGGTGGTGTTTTCCAAAGATTCTGTTTAGGGCCTGGGAAGAGAGGATAGACCCTCACTTTAATTCTGCAAACATTGGTGAGCTATGCCATGTGCCCAAATCTGTGCTGGTGTCTGGGACCCGTGCTGTCTGTTCTCAGTAGCCTTGGCATGAACATTCAAACACTCATTGGCCATGCCAGTGACAAGAGTAAGAGCCACTGAAAGAAAGAGTAGCTGATGTTGCTTGGTGACATCTAGGGAGGCATCCCAGAGGAGGGGACATCTGAGCTACTGTTTGCCATGAAAATAAAGATGGAAGAATTTCATGGGGAACCAAAGAAACCCTGTAATAAGTTTTGAACTAAATAACAGAAGTCATAATCACAGCTACTGCGGATGTAGTCAAACTCAAAATCCATATTAAACTCTTTTCTTTTTTTTATGTGAAGGATCTTATCTTTTACTGTTCTGAACGACTTTCCCAGTGTGAAGGGATCTCTTTCAATGAGGTTCAGTTAAATCAAGACAGGACAGTGGCCTCCAAGGCATCTCGAACAAGGGAGAATGCCTAACAGGCATTCCACAAAACATGCTGAATGGAAGGCATGCGCCCACAGAAGGTTCAGCTCCTCCTTTCTTCTACCTAGCCTGAAAGGAACAACTACATTGTACCTTGGCTTGTTTCCCTTGGCAAAGAGAATTACAAAATGTGTTCTCCTTTCTATTTGTGAACAAATCAGTACTCCAGAAGATCATGCTGTTTGCTTTGGCAATATAAGCAAAAGTGGACAGGTTGTCACCAAATAACTTCTGTGGCCATGAAATACCCACCCATCAACTTGCCCTCCAATAAATAGGATCTTTTATCAGTAGAAACGAAATAGTGTTGCCAGCTAGAAAATAGCCCAGTTGGAAATATGACCTTATATCATTTGGTGAGTAACCTGGCTTTGCACTGAAGTGTTTGAGATCCTGCTACGTGGTTGGAGTGTTGTTTGCTTGTTTATTTTTCCTTTTTAAATTTCATTAAACAGCATTTACTTGTGACAAAAGTCAAAGGTTTGATTGCAACAATCAGGAAGTGAGCTCCTCTTTCTGTGTGCTGGGGGAAAATACTTCAACTGAGACAAGACCAGCAGCAAACGTCATCCTGAGAAGCAGCTGAAAAACATCTCTCCCAAAAAACGTTTGTCCCAGCTCAATACACTGAACGTGCGGTGGTCAGAACTTATGAGGGCTTCTGTCGTCCTCTGCCCAGGAAAGCCAGTGGGACTCTCGTGCTCATTCTGCCCTCTGGTGGCTTCTTTTGTAAAATGCATCGGGACGGCTGTATTCTAAGCAGAGATGACTTTCTTCGTCATATGATTTCATGTGATTCTTATCTACAATTACAAAGCCCAACTATCTTCTGACCCATAGACCTCAGATTCAGTTTACTAATCAAATTGACTAAAATCCTGACATATATTTAATTAAACACGCAATGAGGGTTAAAAATGTAGTCAATGGTCAGCTTTAAGCCAGCTTGGGTGAGCTGCAGATGAATTGTATTAATGAATGAATTCACCTGGTGAGTGAAACCCACTATACGATGTGCTCAAATCCTTAAACACTGAAAGATCAGTGAATTTAATTCATCAGACAACAAATTCATTTTTTAGTAGATTATTGACATGCTGAGGCTAAAATCTATATGACTAAGAATAACAAAATTCATTTGAACAAGAATTAAGAAGCATGACTTGCTTATAAAGATACGTTAATTAAATCAGTATTGGTACAAGAATAGACAAAGCTCAGAAACAAACCCACATATGCATGGAAACTTGATATAGGAGAGATGGATATTTTAAATCAGAGCAGAAGTCCCTCACTCAGGATAAGTGGTACTGGAGAAACTGATTATTCTTCTGTGCAAAAATAAATTTAGATCATACATCAAAGTACAGAAAAATAATAATATATCTCAAATGTAATATAGGCCTCAGTTTGAAAACCCAAACTTAGAAGTTTACAACAAAAAAGGAGACTATCTATAAATAGGATGCAAAAATGCCTAGAAAAAAGCAATAACGGATGTATACAATTATCCTGTATACAACTTTTGTAAAAGTCACCTTAAACAGTGTCAGCAGAAAAGAAGATATTTGCAGCACAAATGTCCAATGAAATCTTAGTATCCAGGCTATATAAAGATTTCCTAGAAATCTATTTTTTAAAGGCAAATAACCCAATAGAATACAAGAGAAAAAAGCACAAGCAGGCAATTTGTAGAAGAGAGAGCCCAAATGGCCAGTATATTGCACGATTTATGAGGAATGAAGGAAATGCAGATCAAAATCTTGATGAGACAGTATTCAGCTCCCAATATATCATTCATTAAAAAAATCTGGCAATAACAGATCCAGATGAAAACAAGGATGTGGAGAAAGTGGAAAATTTTTGAATTGGCACAATCACTATTTAATATTTAACAAACAACTAATTAATAATGAATACCTAATTAATTGAACTTTAATAATAACTAGTGTGTATTAAATCAATATGTAATACATAATGAACATCTAGGTAATGTCTATGAAGCTGATAACACACATTCTGTACAGCCAAGCTCTTCCAAGTCTAGAGAATTTTTTGCATATGTGCACCGGGAGACATGCTGGCAATAATGGGATTGATGGGCCATTGTGGTACAATCAGCCTCAGGTACCCCAGAGCACCAGTCATACTTCTGGCAGAGCTCAGCATGATGGTTACAAGCATGGGCTTTGGGGGTCACACAGACCTGGGGGCTCTTACACTTTGTAGCTATCCAGCAATAGCACCATTTCTCTGGGCCCTAGTTTGCTCATTTCTTGGTGAGGATAGTGAGGTCTCTGTCCCAAAATTATTGGGAAATTTAAATGGCAGAGCTATTTGTATGGCTGTAAAGTATCTTTGCACAGTGCCTGGCACAGATAAATGGTTGCTATTGTTTTCATTATCATTATTATAATTATCCTCATTGGGCATTCATACTAATTTATGACTCAGGAGAAATAATCTTTTCTGACTAGGAAGACAGTTATCAAGAAAGAATGTCCAATGATATATTCTTAGGATAGCAAGATTGGTAGTCAGAGTGTTCAAATGGTGAAATAACCAGAGGTGTGTAAACAGTTTCACCATTCATTGGATTATAAACCAAAGTCTCACCAGCCCAAGTCATCATTCTCCCAGAGCAATTATGGTTGGCCCCCTCTCACTCGCAGTAGAGCCTGGTAGGACATGGTAACTCATCAGACTCTCTCACTCAACTTGATACCCTTGGTTCTGGTCGTCAATAACATACCTGCACTGAGTTTGTGAGGTGTCCCATTTTTCACTAAAGACCCTACATTGTCTGATGCCCAACCCCTAACCCAGCCAAGAGGAAGACCAAGAAGTCAGATTTATCTAATGAAGTAGGCTGGCTTGGCATGTGCCTACAGGATTGAGACCTGAAGGATGAGAGCCATATTTAAAAAAAAAAAAAAAAAAAAAAAAAAAAGCTCAAAGGCCTCGTAGGATGTGAAAGCCACACAGAAATAGCATAACGAACTGTACTTTACACTCTAAAGAATTTTCCCCCCAGAACTCACAAATGTATTTATATAAGAAATGGCAAATTAAAGAACCCTTTCACCTGTCTTCACCAGAAAGTTTCATAGGACATAAACTGAACTAATCAGATTTTATGTGAGATGCTTTCTCCAGGTCTCCAAAATGTTCACTATCCCCTTTAAATTATGGTTAAGGGAAATTCAAAATGGAAACATCCAAATAAAATTGCTGAGTTTAGCTTTCATGAGGAATTAATCCTTAGCTTGGGTAATGATTAATGGGTGCTAAGACCTATAAATTTCATAACTTTGTCCTTGATATAGTTATTTTTCTTCCTTAAAACCTAAAAATACATCTTCCCTTCCAGCAAGATAGAGACACAAGATGTCCCTGTGGATGAAAGGTGCTCAAGACAGCTATCCCTCTACAAAGACTCTCTAATGCACTGTTGGCCATTGTTCCTGAAATTCATTTGCGGGACAGTTGGTGGAGTAGGTTGTAAGAGCAGACTGATGAAAAGAATGTAGAATTTGACATGGCATGCCAAATGTAAGAGGGAAATGCCTGACAAGCAAAGAAATCAGTACCAAGTCAAATAACTTTACATATATGCAAATGGGCTGGAATTGTGCCTGTCAGCCATCACTTTGTGGCCTGAATGCTGAAAGGTATTCAGAACCATAGACAAGACTGGGTGAACCAGAACAAATTTAATTCTTCAACAGCCCTGGACAATGCTCACAGCAGCCAGTATCCACATTCTCCCAGGGCCTGGGCTGTGCCAACCTCCACTGCTCTCTGAATCGGGCTGCAGGGACTCTTCAACACTTATTTGTTCATGCATTTATGCTGCAGTTACTAAGAAAGCATCTTCTACATGCAAACAATAGGTAGGGTACCTGCCATAAGATGCTTTGGCTTAAGAAGGAAGGGAATTTTTGGGACAACTTCAGGGTCTACTTTGAGTTCTTTGATCGTCCCTCTTTCTAGCCAGGTGAATTTATCTGTCTGCTCTCCCATCTGTTAGTACCAAGTTGCCCAGTCCCTAACATGACATCCTGCATATTATAGCCTTAGTGTTCATGTCCCCCACAGTTCACATGCTGAAATCCTCACCCTCAAGGTGATGGCATTAGGAGGTGAGGCCTTTGGGATAGGATTAGGTCATGAGGGTGGGGCTCTCATGAATGGGATTAGTGTCCTTATCAAAGAGGCCTGAGAGACCCCTCACTCCTTCTACCACGTGAGCACGCAGCAAAAAGGTGCAGGCTGTGAGCCAGACCCTCACCAGACACCAGATACAAAGTCTGCTGGCACCTTGACTTTGAACTTCCCACGTCCAGAGCTGTGAGAAATAAATGACTATGTATAAGCCACCCAGTCTATGGTACTTTGCTATAGCAGCCCGAACATATTGCCCTACCAGGGAGCACACTGGGATAATCCGGGGACTTCCACAAAGGTTCGTCACCCCTCTCCTGATGACCCACACCTTTCCCTGACTTCCAGGCTCCATCCAGAATCCTGCCTGCTTTACTGCCCAGCAGATGCCCGTAGATTTCTTAATTCTGCTGCTGCCAGACTGGCACCTGTTGTCTGCAAACCTTTCTCCGTCCCACTCTGGGCATCATGTTCAGAGTCCTTTCCTGCCAGTATAGGTGGAGTTTTCTGGAAGCTGCTGCTGTGATGGAGTTTGGGCTGCAAGATGTTTATAGGGGATCCACACATGTGGAATGAAGGAGGAATTTGGGATTGGGCAGAGGGAGAAGACTGCCAATATGGCACAGAGCTCTAGATGAATGTAGCCTGTCAGAGTTGTCCCCTGTTGAGGCAAAATGGCCAGGGCTTTATCCTCCAGCCTCGCTCAATCACGGGATGTGGGTTCCTCTAAGGGAAGGTGTGACCTTGGGCAAGCTGGCTGTCCACAGCTGAGGAGGTTGCCTGCTGTTCCCACTCCCCATTTGGGGTTCTGGGGGTGGGTGTCTTCAAGTCTCACATCTATTGTCTTCAGTACAGACCCCTGCTGGCTTTGACCTCACAAATCTGCCTGCCTAGGGTTCCAATCTGCTTCTGTCATTGTTCATAGGCTCTCTTGACTTCTGGCATAGAAGACAACTCAGCTTCCTAAAACTTATGATTGTCACATTAATGCCTGGGAGACACAGATACTGGGAAGCTCTGCTGTCAACCCCACTGCCCAGATGTGGTCCAGTTACACGCCCCCCCTCACATATGCCCCTAACCCCCCAACTATCCCATCCTCTGAACAGTCCTGCCTGCACTATGGGTCTGTTTCTCACTGAAAAAAAGGAGATGGGAAGAGAGAGATCGCTTCCAGGGCAGGAAGCCAAGTTGGACTCATCTAAATGCATGGTTACAACCACACGGCAGACCTATTGTGGGGTTGTATTAGTCCATTCTCACACTGCTATAAAGAACTTCCCAGAGACTGGGTAACTTATAAAGGAAAGAGATCTAATTGACTCTGCAAGGCTGGGGAAGCCTCAGGAAACTTACAGTCATGGCGGAAGGGGAAGCAGGCACCTTCTTTACAAGGTGGCAGGAGAGAGAAGAGAAAGCAAAGGGGAAGAGCCCCCTATAAAACTATCAGATTAGCTGGGCGTGGTGGCTCACGCCTGTAATCCTAGCACTTTAGGAGGCTGAGACAGGTGGATTGCCTGAGTTCAGGAGTTTGAGACCGGTCTGATCAACATGGCGAAATACTATCTCTACTAAAAATACAAAAATTAGCCGGGCGTGATGGCGGGTGCCTGTAATTCCAGCTACTAGGGAGGCTGAGGCAGGAGAATTGCTTGAACCTGGGAGGCAGAAGTTGCAGTGAGCTGAGATAGTGCACTGCACTCCAGCCTGGGCAACAGAGTAAGACACTGTCTCAAAAAAAAAAAAAAAAAAAAAAAACAAAAAACCACACATGCACAAGCAAACAAACAAAATCATCAGATCTCGTGAACACTCACTCACTATCACGAGAACAGCATGGGGGAAACCACCCCATGATCCAATCACCTCCCTCCCTCGACACTGGGGATTACAGGTCCCTCCCTCAATGCGTGAGAATTACAAATTAAGGTGAGATTTGGGTGGGGACACAGAGTCAAACCATATCAGGAGTAAACAGCGAGAGAAAGAGAATTGGGTTCTATGTGCCAATATCTGCAAGATGGTTTTAACTCCTTGTGAATGATGCCAAAAGAAACCATTTTAGCTAGGACATTCAGGGGGCCTGGGATCTATTTTAAGCTCTAGAGGCCATGGAAAATCATTTGAAGGCTAGTTTCTTGAGTGTTCAGTAAATCCTTACTGGAGTAAGAACTGCTCTTCCTCAAATATCATTCGTATTTCTCAGCTAGGAACTAACCCTCAGGCGGAGATCCTTTAACCCTGCCAGCTTTTCTCTTTCCCCTCAGATTGCTGTTCTCTGCTTCCACCATGACTTGCATTATTTCTACCTTTGCACATAGACAATTTTCTCAGCCTCAATTTTCCTCCCTGCCTCAAAAGAAAGAAAGAAGAAAAAAAGGAAAGGAAGGAAAGAGAGAGAGAGAAAGAGAAAGAAGGAGGAAAGGAGGGAGGGAAGAAGGAAGGAAGGAATGAAGGAAGGAAGGAAAGGGAGGAAGGAAGGAAGGAAAAAATCACCTCCCCCTGAGAACCTTCTTTGATTAGCATCTCCTAACCCTGATTATGAGTTGACTCTGTTTGTTTCCAGGAATAGGTCTAATGACATTGTATAAGATTTCAAAGGATTGCACAAACTATTATTTTTATTGCATTAGTTCCTTTTTTAAATCAGTTAAGCAGCAAATAAGACTGGAGGACGTTTTAGTGCCATTAGGGATAGTTTAGGTTGTTGCTTTTTGCTTTTTATAAACTGGATTTGTTGTAATGAGATTTGGCCTGGTGGTTATTTGCATGAGGGTATTTGCTGAACATTTGCAATTGTTTCTAGCAGGGAATCTATATGAAATTGGTCTGTTTCAGTCACAATCAAAAGACCCCATCGTGATATAACAAGATTTCCTGTAACCCTATATAGGTTTATTAAGATGCTATCCCTCATTAGGGACCTCTAGTACAAAAAGGTGCCAGTGTGCTTCAAACACTTGTTCCTCATCTGAGTGCAGCCTTCTCGACCACATGGTAGACACTCAGGGTGATGACCACACCCTCAATAAACAGCAGCATCAACAAACGCACATTGGACCTCCACTCCATACCAGTCACTGGATCAGGGGCTTATGTGGACTAATTTAACCCCTCCAGTGATTCCAGGAGAAAACTGAGATAAGTGGGTTTCAAAACTTTGTCCAAGGTCAAACAGGTGATGAGATTGGTTAGAAATCTGGATCCAGATTTTCTTTCCAAATCCTACTGCTTTTTCTCCAAGTACTTTGTTACCAGCCCACGACAGGATCAGTACAGGTCTCTGAAACCCAACAACTCAAAGTTGGCTAACCACAGCTCCCATCCCCCAGGAAGTCAGGATGTAAAGACGTTTTCCTAAAGAGCCAAAAATTAAGGGGATGCCATCCTCCCTGATCCAAGAAGGCTGTGTTGAGCAAGGGTATCTGCCATGCACTGTAGCTTTTCTCTGCATTATACATCACATGTTCCTGGTCTCCTCCTGCCACACACATGTCAGGTCACAGGTCACACCAGATAAAATAAAGAGCAGTATCAGGAACACCACACAATCTGCTTGGGTCTTGGATCGGAGCTTTCAGGAAACCCACAGCAACCTGTCTCTAGGTGAGCCCTGGCAAGTAATCAGCACGTTGCCTCTCAAAACTCGTTCAATTAGCAGATGGGCCTTTGCCTAAAGTGACTATTAGTAAGAAGGACAGGCATTGTTTTATCAAATTGTCTTCCTGGGATCTGTTGTATTTAGTGCCATGCAATCACCCAGATTTTCTCTTATTACAAAAAAAAAATCTCGTAAGCAAAATAAGGGTGAAGTACGCCTCCTCCCCGCCCACCTAATGTATGATGGAATGAAAATGCAGGTCGTGAATAAAAATCCAGCCCCTGCCTAATATATTTCCCTGTGGGGGAGCTGTGGCTTAGCAGCTCTGGCACTGCATAGGCAAAAATGCAGAGTTTGTCTCTTTTGTCAGTCTGGAGATAAAATCCTATTCTTTGTAATCCCTGAAGAAACAAATCAAATAAACTCGGGCTGAGCTAACCATTTTCAATCCATCAAAGCAATCAAATTCTGTTTACCTGAATCACAATGATTTCTAAAATGTTATTCAAAAGTAAAATGGAGTTTAACTATTCCAAAAAACCGAAAATGATGTGCAAACACAAAAGGGATAAGATTTCTGTAATTATGTAGACATAAAGTCGGTGCCATCATTTGTGCCACAATACATTGTAGCTATGGCATGTAAAGATAAAAAGCCCTTTGTCTAACACCGCTGCTGCAAGTGATGCAAAAACGTAATTAATGTAAGAAGTCTTCAAAGGGGTGACTATTCATTTCGTTAGTTTTATTGCTCTTTCGGCAAACAACGGTTTTATAATTTAATAAACCAATTAACTGATTATGTCTCACCCAAAATATTTGTATATCACCCATTCTATCATCTCAAAAGTCCTCATCCCATTTCTTACCCTGACAGTGTTGTTGTAAATGTGTCTAATTAGGATATTTGGCAAATGGGTGGCTGGCAGGTTATTTCGAAGCAAATTCTTTGGGATTTTTGTCTCGAGGTGCTTTTGCAAACATTTGCAACGACAACAGAGAGCCTTCTCTTTCGGTGTCATTAAAAGTTCAGATACCACATTATCACGACTGTTTAGAGCCACTTTGAAAGAATGATTGTGGACCTGTCTCTTTATTATAATTCCTTAACTATTCTGCAGGGGGGACTATGCAGTCCCTAAGCGTGGCATGCCTTATCACCTCTCAAAATGGCTTCTTCTGTTCAGTCAAGAGTCATTCTGTGGACTGCAGGTACCTATCGCTGGCTGTATTATAACAGTGATGCTCACCACATTGCAGCCGATGAATCTGCAGCATTTCCATTACAATCCTCCATTATCGAGGACAGAAAAGCCGGCTAGGAAAAAAAAATGCACCCAGGAATAAAACTTGACATCCTGGCAAACGAAAGAAAGTTTCAACCTAGGCACATTTTTTCAGCACTTTGAAATGTGAAATTGTCATGACAGGTTTTCAGTAGCAAGAATATATGTCAATAAAAGCATAGAAATGGAGTCATTTAAGAGGATTTCCTGGAACTCTCCATCAAAGGTGCTTTTATTACACGTACAAATGCACTCCCTGCTCTAGTCCCCAAAAGCGACTGACGATCTCAAGCGGGGACTTTACTTACTAGTGTTGCATAGTGAATGTTATTCTAACCTGTAAGCTGTTGGTTTTATCTTTTCAGCAAAGCATTCATTCACTTGTTCATGGAACCAAAAATCAAGAGCCTCCCACCCACCCATCATGAACTAGAAGGGGCCCCTGCCTTCACGGAGGACACCGTCTAGGGAGAATAAGCACAGGCACAATATAGATGCAATGGGTGCTATGAGAGGGGCAATCCACGGCCCTATAAGACACACAGGAGAGCACTTAGATCAAGAGGATCGGGGAAGCCCTTTTCTGCAGGAGGTGATGCATAAGCTCCTGGCATTCAGGAGTGGAGTTAGCCAAGTAACTGAGGAGGGAACAGAGTCTGGTGGTTGCTCAAAGGTGCAGTGGTGAGAGAAAATGCCCATTCAGGACCCCAGGAACCCTTTATCATGGCAGGAGCCTGGACCGCAAGGCAGAGGGGTAGAAGAGAGAATCACACGGTGGACGAGCCCATACTGCTCAGGGTTGGGGTCATAACAAGGAATTTGAACTTCATGCCAAGAGGAACATGGGGCTACTGAAGGTTTTCAGCAGGGGAGTCACGTGATCAGATTTGCATTCTAGAAATATGCACCTACACTTTCAAAGAACTCATCTTTCCTATACCCCACCTCCCAAAAAGTCTAATGGTTTATGGTTATATGTGACATATGGTTTATTTTCCCTGTGAAAAATAACACTGAGCTATTAGTATCAATCTTTCCAAAGATGCAGTGGAGCACCAACCTCCTGAGTTACCATGTATTCATTTGGTGCCTAGACTTCACTGGAGTCTCTGCGAAGGATCTTCCCTCAAGCTGGGGACAGAAAACATAAACCCCAATAACACCCAGATAAAAACTAGATCCCTGAGGTCCCACACGATGAAAGGACAGACAGGATGTTCTGAACGTTAGAGGGATGCCTTTCTGTGGACTGGGGTGTGTGGGGAAGGTTCATGGAGGTGGCATGTTCTGAGATGGGCAGGAGAAACGACCTGAGCAGAGGGCGAGGTGGGAATGATCATGACAGCACAGAGAAGCAGCCAAGCTGTCTCATCCTAGTGAGTGACAACAGCAAGAGGAGAAAGTCGAAAGGAGGGTGCAAGCACGTCGGATGTAAAGCATAGGGTTTTGATCTCCACCTGGTGGATGACTAAGTAGGGTGATGACAACATCATTGCCACCACCAACACCATAGGGTATGGTGTGTATAGGGCACTTATCTTCACTGCTTTGAGCTGGGACTCAGTCCTAGGTCTTCTGATTCTGGACTCTGTTCCTTTCTACTGTACCTTACTGTCTTTCCAAGACTGCCAGGAGAGAGAGAAAGAGGGATGAGTGACAGGTGACACAGACAACGTGGATGCTTCTTGAGGAGGATATGCTTGAACAGGATGCCAAGGACCAGAGGGAACTTAGCATGTCGTGCAAGACCCTTTGTGACTTGGTCCTAACAACGTCTCCAGGTTTTCTCTCCCTCATGCTCCCCGAACACAAGACATCCTGAAACACTTGCAGTCCTCCCTCCTGGCTCCATGTTTCTTTATGTGCCACCCCTTCCTACCCAGGAAGCCCTTCCTCATCCTCTGAGACCCAGGTGGCACCTTCTCTGGGAAGCCCTGCACAGCTATCCCTCCACCTACCCCAGGCCACCCTGGAAATCGCTCCTATAGAACTTTGTGTTATTGACCACTCGTTCACCTGTCCTTGACATCCTCTGGTCTAGGAACTTCTTGGCTAAGCACAGGGATTACGAGCTTGGCCTCTGGTTTGATTTCGCAAGCCCTTCTAAGATAGCACCAGAATGTAGCAGCAGCTCCATCACCATTGGAGGAATGTAAGGCTGGATAAATGAACTCAGGGAGAAGAGGCTCTCTCATAGAACCTGCCAAACCCAATGGTGCAGAAAAGACTACTAAGGAAATTATATTTTCCAAGCTCCAGAAAGTGACAGTGGCTATCAGAAGAATGTTTACTTCGAGGCTACTCCTGCTTAAAACAAGCCTCTTGGCTGTATCACACTGCCTCTAAACAATCATTCAATGCAGACACTGAAAGAGAAAAAAAAAAAAGTCAATTCCAAGAGGGGAAAAGTCAACTCAAGGGGTTTTTTGATTTCTTTGGTCTTCCAACTCAATCAAAAAGGTCACTCTTACAGCCCTGTGTAAATATAGCCTGGGTCTGAGTGTCTTGAATCATGTGACAATGTTATCTCATTAATTCCTTCAAAGCAAGTAACAAGTATGGCTGAGTAAGATAACAAGCATTACCCAACGGCCTAGGCCAGTGATTCTCAAACTTCAGGACACATCTGAATCACCTGCAAGGTTTATTACAACACTAGCTGCTGGGCCCCGCCTCCGGAGTTTCTAATACAGTAGGTCTAGGATAGGGCTCTTGAAGATGTGTTTCTTCTGTGATTTTTTTTTTTTTTTTTTTTTTTTTAGTGAATACATAAGTTCCTATGCGATGTTGATGCTGCTGGTCTGGGGACTGCACTTTGAAAATCACTGCCTTTGGACTAGTGATAACCTTGCATTAAGAACTCTTTTATCAGTTCTTTTTTTTTTTTTTTTTTGATAGAGATAGGGTGGTAGGGGGAGCAGGGGTCGGGGAGAGGGCTCGCTTTGTTGCCCAGGCTAGTCTCGAACTCCTGACATCCAGCAATCCTCCCACCTTGGCCTCCCAAAGTGCTGGGATTACAGGCATGAGCCACCAAGCCCAGCCTCATTTATCAGTTCTCAGACACTTGGTGCCAGATTGATTTGCTTCAGCTGAGCAAATACTGAGGTCACAAAATAAAGTGAAATCAGCATGTTCACCTGGCCTGAATTGTTTCTCCTGTAGTTCAAGATGGGAGCGGCCACTTGCCAGCTCCAGTCAGACCACAGAGCCAGAAAGGCCATGTCTGGGGGTATTATTTTTTCAAACAAGAATCCCTGATATCAACTGCATGCAAATTACTCCAGCTCTCCCTTTGAGACAGCCATGATAGGGATTTGAAAAGGAGGTCAAAGTAAAATTGAGTTCTGACTCAGATTTCACCAAAATGGGTTTTCAAATCAAATCAGATAAAGCCTCTAGGTACATGGGATTCGTTTGCCCCTACCCAAATGTGACCTCTCCTATTAAGAAGGGAGGAAAATGCTTGAAGAACCTCTTCAACATCAAATAGCAACTTAAGAGCATTTTCTGGTGACTTAAACTTAAATGAATCAGAAACATCTGGATTAGATTTTACGCAAATGCTACACAATCTAAATAATTAAGGTGGGAGAGGAAGCACGTGGCAAACTGCCCTTTGGGTTTAATCAGGTCTGGAGCACTTGAAAATGGGTCTGAGGTGTCAATGAGCTCCGGGTAAGGTCCTCAGACAGAGCTTTTCTACTTTGAAAGCTCAAAAGTCACACAAATCACCTTCCCTTCTCTCAGGATTCCTGGAGGGCCCCATTGGGACAGCTCATTCACAATGTGATGCTCCAGACGAAGCTGGATGCCTGATGACCAGGGGCCAGTGGGCATTATGAAGTGCACACATCAGCCTGAGCACAGCGGCCAAGAGCCTGTGCTTGTCAGGATAATGAAGCCAGCTGTGGCCACACACGAGTCCTGACGTCTCAGTGGCTTTACACAGCTAAATCCATTTCTTACTCATGCCATCTGGGTTGAATGACTCTGTGGTACATCTCTCCTCCACACAGTCACTCAGGAATCCAGGCTGCTTCCAGCTCATGATTCTGCAATGCATTTTACTATGCATATCTCCATGGTTACTGCTGAGGGGGAAAAGAGGGACAGAAGCATGAAATGCCCAGTTTTGCATCTCAATTCTGTTATTAAAGAGCTGTGGAGCATTCTGCAGACACTTGACCTCTTTAAGCTTCCATTCATTTCTTCCCCTATAAAATGAGATTCATAATGGTACTCCCTCATGGAGTACATGTGAAAATCAAATGAGATTTGTCATTGGACCCCTGCTACTCCAAGGGTGGGCTGCTGACCCGTAGCATTGGCACCACCTGGAACCCTACAAGAACCATGGACCCTCAGGCCCCACCCCATACCTACTGAATCAGAATCTGCATTTTAATCAGCTCCCCGGAGATTGATGTGCACGTCACAGTTTGAGAACACCACAAGGAAGGCTCCAACACACAGTACATGCTCAGTGAGCATTAGTCATGTTATTATGATCTAAACTCCAGCTGCCTTTCCAGGTCTGAAAATCACTGAGTCAATTAGCAACTCACAATCAGCAGGGGCATCGGGGGAGACTAGCAGGTTTAGGGTCTGGCTTCTCATCATGCAAAACAGTGACACTTCCTACTGATGCCCTTTCATGAAAGAGCGGAGAAGGGGTTGTTATTTTAACTGACAAATCAAAGCAAGTCAGGACTAAAACTGCAATCATTTGATCCTCATTATCCCAAGGAATTTCAGCCCATATGGCATGCTGCCCTCATCATTACACACTGATCACAGACCCTGTACATTACCTGGGACCAGCCCAGAAACATAAAAGGTAGGGAATGGACCCAAATTTCTAGACAGGCTGTCATGGAAAATTTCCCTCCTTGGGGGGCTGGAGAGGGGAGGATTAGGATCAGTGTCAAGTAAACCATTACCCCTCCTGGTAAAACACATTTCCACGGTCGGCCCAGCTGTCGAGCTCACTTAGTTTATGGCGCTCGTGTCCCGGGATGTGGAGGGATTCTCTTGGCTGGCTGCCTGCATGGCTAATTTCCGTGCCTACACCAAATCATCATCCAGAAAGTGCCCTCTGCAAAATGACTAAACTCATATCAGGTGTCTCTCCCCAGCCCCTTCCCCTGCCTCCACCTCCCTCCACAAAAGCCCTGTCTGTGACACATGACACTTGAATGCTTTCTCTTGGTAATGGATCATACAACTTCTGAAGCTCAATTTCCTTTCCTCCTCAACACGGTGTCACCTCAACCACATTGATCAATATGAAGGGGAGTAATGCTCATAGCAGCTTGCAGCCTGCCCTCTCTCTCCCTCCCTCCTCCCCTCTGCTCCCTCTCCTTCCTCCCTCTTTTACACACACACACCCACATACACAAACACACACACACACACACACGCAAAATACTCAGAACATTAAAGAAAGCTGTTAAGCTAATCTTGGTACATCTAAATGGGCAATATATATTGAATCCATGCTCCATTGATCATAATTATTGCAGGGCCCTTTATCAAGTAGCCATCTTAAACCATTATTTAGAGATCATTTTGCTTTCCATTACTGTCACTATATTGCAAAATTCGCTGGGAATTGGATGCCTGGTGATAGAGGGGTGTGCACAGTATTAGCCGGGAATCTGCCCATGTCATCCAGGAGTGTTTCCACATAGAAAGACTTAGCGCCACAGTCAGTGAACTTTTGAAGAGCTCCCCCACGCCCCGATCAGCTCTATGGCAGAAAAATAAATCCTCCACCCGGGTCTGATTTTCCACCTTGCCTCTGCAAACAATATCACCATTATTCTTGCCTTACAATAATCCCCAGTAAGACCCTCAACATACAAAGCCCCCGACTCACACGGGGCATTTGCAGATGAAGTGTGGTCGTTGCAAAGTGCCTGAATAAAGGCATCTGGCCTGTGGGAAAGAAAACAAGGGCACCTTATCCGGAATGCCCCAGTCTCCTAAAAGGGAACGTTTATGCCAAAACAATGGCTCTCTTTCTTCCCCATCCTAAGGATGCCCTGTTCTACCTCAGTACCATCTCTTCTCCATCCATCCGCTATTTGCAGAGAAGGATACATTGGTACTTCTCAACAACGATGAGATGAGTGCCAAAGTGTGGTGGTTAAAGCCGTTGACTCAGTCATCAGAGCCGGGCTCAAACCCAGACTTGGCCACCTGCTCTCGGCAGAGCCTCAGGCAATCCATTTACTCTCTGCCAGGCTCCAATATGGCTTCTGTGGAAATAGGAATTAAGATAATTACAAACCCCCAACTCATATGGCAGTTGGATGGTTCTGATCCAGTGCACAGTGAGTGCTCAGTACAATTTAGCTATTATTACTGACACCTCCAGCAGTGCTTCTCAAATGTTAACGTGCACCAGGATCATCCCAGCTGCCATCCCCAGCCCTGGAGTTTCTGATCCTGTAGGTCTTGGGTGGGGCCTGAGATTTTACATTTATAACAAGTTCCCAGGTGATGCTAATGGTCTGCGGCCATACTTTGAGAGTTCCTGCTCTATGGAACTGAGAAGTAAACAGACTTTACTTCCTTGCTTGGGTCAATGGCCAAAAAACAACAGTGAATGAAACAGACTGAAGCCTGTCCTGTTGTCAAAGAAATATCGTAAGATTTAGAGTCAGACTCACCTGAATCTGCCTCCTGGCTCTACCATTTACTAGCTCTGTGATTTTAAACAACTTCCTCAACTTCTCTGGGCTTCTTTTCTCATCTGAAGGTTTTCTGTACTTCATGGAGTTGTTATTGGAAATTAAATTAGATCACTTGTAGGAAATAACAATACAGTTGCTGGTATGTGACAGATAAAAAAATTGTAATCATTAATAATAATATTACTTTGTATCATGTGAAATTGTTGATATTTGACCATATTTTATCTACCAAAAATGGCAGTTTTATACAGATTGACCTAATAATGATAATAACAATAATGGCAATATCACTGAGCAGACTTTAGCCACGCCAGTTTTGCCAAATAACTAGCTGGCGGACTCTACTAAAGCAAAGTTGAGGACATCATTCAGTTAAATTGCAGCATCATTTTAGCTACCATGTTTGTCGACCTGGATGCCTGATTTATCCCCATTTCCCCAACACACACTTGCACTGTTCTAATTCGCTTGGGCATAGGTCCTGGTTTTTTGGTTTTTAGGAGCTCCTCCAAATGACCCCAGTAAGTGATGAAGGTGTGACTTTGGAGACCCATGTTCTGTGTGGTTTCTTTGGTCCTTGCTGGCCACAACTGAATGACAGCACCTGCCTCTGTCCAGCATCCTTCTTTCTCTTTGGTGTTTTCTAATCTGCTAAGAGCTGGGAAACGAAATAACTTAGCTTTCCTAGCTTATCTTTGTGTCTCCATTTTTTTTAGTAAAATTACTAGTAATAAAATACATGATCAACAATGTTGAATTGAAAATAATTGTTAAGTAGGGCAATGAAAAAACACAGTATCATCTTGATAAGTTCTGAAAGGACATTTCATAAACATTCATGTTCAAAAAAAGCTCTTGGTAAATGTAGAATGTAAGCTACTAACAGTCATGATGGATGTGTGGATGTATGTGTGTATGTATACATACACACACATATACATACACACATACTTTTTTAAACCAATAGCTGCATCATGCATAAAACATGGCAAACACTTCCATTAAAATCCAGGGATGAAACAAGGATCTCTACTTATTATGACTGTTTAACATTGTTCTAGAAGTACCAGCTTATACAATAGTAACAGGAATAAATGTTGGAAAATTCAGAGAAAAATCATCATCATTTTTTTTTTTTGAGACAGCGTCTTTCTCTGTCACCCAAGCTGGAGTGTGGTGGTATAATCATGGCTCATTTCAGCCTCGAACTCCTAGTCTCAGGCGATCCTCCTGATCCAGCCTGGCCCCCCATGGTGCTGGGATTACAGACGTGAGCCACTGCGCCTGGCCTCATCAGCATTTTTAGATGATCTAGCTGTCTGTTTGCAAAACTTATGAGGAAATATTAGAAATTAATAAGAAGCTTCAATGAGGTAGATTGTTATAAAATTGACAAACAAAAATTAATAACACGTCTATAACCACTTAGAAAATACATGCTTCGTAAGAGCCGTAAAAAGTTAATGCCTAGACACGAACTTCTCAATAAATGACTAAAACCTACATAAGAACCACAAAACTACTCAGGAATACAAAGGGATATTTGAATGATTTTAAAAATATATATATATCATGTTCTATGATGAGAAGATCTGGTATTTAAAGATGTTAATACTGACAAATCATGCTGTGAATTGAATGTAATCTCAATTAAGATTCCAATTTTTTTTCAAACTTGACTAGAGTTTATTTGAAGACTGTATGTGTGAGAATAATCAGAGAAAATGGGAGAAAAAGGAAGACTAACAAGAGGTCATTTGCCTTCCCAACTCTTAAAATATATTAAAGCTCTGATAATTAAAACTGAGTCCAAAAAAAGACAGATTAATTAAATAGACTAGGAAATTCAGAAGCAGACCCAAGCATATAAGAAATTTTGATACAGCTACCATCCCCACCTGAGATTTCAAATCAAGCAGGAAAGCTAAAACTATTCAATAAAGAATCTAGGGAAAGAAACTCAGACAAATTATGCCAACATAAATTTCATGTGCATTAAAAAAATTAATATAAAGGTGCTAACAAAAAAATATAAGTATTTATGTAATATCTTATGGGAATTGCTTTTTAAGAATGGCACTGAAGCAAAATTTATAAAATTTAAAATTTAAACTCCTAAATGAGAAAAGAAACCACAAAGTTAAAAGGCAAATAGTCCGGAAAACATATTTTCAATATACATGATAGTCAGAGTTGGTGTCCTTACAACTTAAAGATATATTAAATTCTACAAGAAATATACTTATGGAAAATCCAATAAAAATTGTGATAAAAGACATGAACAAAATACTCATAAATGAAGAAACATAGCAAATAACCACATACAAATGTTCAAGATCACGAGTAATCGAAGAAATAAAAGCTAAACATAATGGTCCCTCCTACTTACTTCTTTTATTATTACATATTTTTAAAAATTATGGCCAGAATTGCCAAAAATGTGAAGCAACACATAGGCATTCTCATATATTGCAGGTAGGAATGTAAGTTAAGATGGTCTTTTGGAGGGAAATTTGGAAGTGTCTAAAGCCTGAGACTTGGACCCAGTAAATACACTTAAGGGATATATCTGAGGAAATAATTAAGCAAATGCACATGGATAGTATAAGGATGATCTTTGCAGCATTATTTATAGTAGCAAAAAACTGGAATATTAGTCAAAAATTATGGCAAAGGCCTGCAAGTATTCAAATGCAAACACAGATATAGGAGAGTCTTGGTTCTCAAACTTTAGTGTACATCAGTGATAACATGGAGAGCGTCTTGAAACAAGATCACTGGCCCCACCCCAACTAAATTTCTGATTTAGTAAGCCTGAGATGGGGCTCTAGAATGTGCATTTCTAAGAGATGCCCAGGTGATGGTGATGCTGATGGTCCACGCATCACACTTTGAGAGCCCCTGTGATAGAGCACTGCTTAGTGAGAAGAGCGAATTACGGCAGACACAGTAGGATCCAGTTTCTCTATATATGTAACTTACGTATGCATAGACAAAAATTCTCAAGGATAAGCCCTAAAATACTAACAATGGTTATTTCGAAGCATCAAGATCATGGGTGCTTTAAATTTTTTATGCTCAACATGAATTATTTATATAAATTTAATTAATCAGCCATTTCTTCCTCTAATAAGGGAATTTTATGAATCCCACATGTGCCTGAGATCTCTCAAGCTGCCTCTTTCTTGCCCTGAATTATCTGGGCCCAGACTCAAAACTTCAGGGTTTGTTATTATTAATATATCTTAACAGTATTAAGATGTAACTCACATACCATACAATTTGCCCAATTAAAGTGTATACTTCAAGGCTTTTAGAATATTCACAGTTGAACAACCACCACAAGAATCAATTCTAGAACATTTCTATAACCCCAGAAAGAAAACTTACCCCCCAGCAGTCACTCCCATTTTCCCCTAACGCCCTCCCCCAGCCCGTGGCAACCATTAATCAACTTCCTGTTTCTCTGGATTTGTGGGGTCTGAACATTTCATATAAATGGAATCAGACAATATCTGGTCTTTTGTGACTGGCTCCTTTAACTTAGCACATAGTTTTCATACAATACACCTGTCCTTAAGAGGTTCAATTTGCTCTGTGTACCATCCCTCCCCTCATCCCAGGTAATTTTAGCCTTCAGCTTGGTTCTCAGTGCTACCTTGGACTAGTTGAATTTTGAGACACAACTCACTTCCTGATTGACATGGTAAAGATGCGCTATAACTCTGGTAAGAGGGCAGCCCATGGCCTTATCACTAACTCACTCTAGGACCCCAAGCCAGCTGCTTGCTTGGTCTAGATCCTTGTTTCAGGCAACACTAGTACCGCAGAGTTGCTGGAAAACTCAATGAAAGAATGAACATGCTGCTCAGAGTAGTGCCTGCTACCAACAAATGCTCAGCACACGTCAGCTGTTGGCATTATTAGAAGAGTTCATTGAATGTCAATACTTGGCAGTTTCTTTACCACAAAGCCCTAATATGGCCACTGGAGCTCTAAAATGCCTGGAGTAGATGTGGCGACATCTTGTCTTATGAAAATATCCTGCCTCCTTCTTGAAGGGATAAGGAGAAGACTTCAGGCTGATTCTCACCCACAGTTGCCTCCTGCTGAGATAAGCTCTCAGGGAGGGTGCTGGGAGGTTATTAGATCAGACACAAGGACAAACCACAATAATAACAATCACAATGCCAACAAAAGTATATGTTAGAATCAACTCCATATACATACACTTCTTTCCAATAGCTGACTGAAGATGTTACTCAATGCAAGACACCTTCTCAGGCACCAGCAATGCCTGTGGGCTCCTAAATTGACAAACTCAGTTCCCAGGCCTGGAAAAAGCCAGGGACAATTATATGAGACAAAAAAGACACATGGCCAAGCATCTCAGAACAATGATCAGGCCTTACTGATCAGGTTGGTGCTGCTCACTAAACGTTGTGAACTGGGCACAGCAATGTTAGTTGCTCAGAATTTGTCTTATAATATTTAGGGCCTTTTGTCCTTCATCCATTATTTTTGTGTCTTTTCTAATCCAAAGGCATTGCTGTTCTTATCTTTCAAAATTCAGCCTGACCAATACATAGTTTTTAAGAGCAATTGTATTATAAATATTGGCAGAATTTGACTTTTCTGGAAAAGACTATTCTTTTTGTGAAAACATCTGAAATGTTTCAAACAGCTTGGGCTCCCCTCATGATGGAGGTGCAAGGTAACTTCATGTTCCTAATATGTGTGGTGTCATCCGAGAGGGTTCTCCATGTGAGCACCCCCAGCAGCCAGAATAGTCCCAAGAACTGAAACTATGCTGCAGCCTCCCCTCCGGCTCCAGTCTCTCCAGAAACCCTACATTGGATCCATCAGACCCTCTGATATGGTTTGGCTGTGTCCCCACCCAAATCTCATTTTGAATTGTAGCTCCCATAATTCCCCCCTGTTGTGGGAGGGACATGGGGGGATATAATTGAATCATGGGGGCAGTTACACCCATACTGTTCTCGTGGTAGTGAATAAGTCTCACAAGATCTGATGGTTTTATAAGGGGAAACCCCTTTCGCTTGATTCTCAGTCTCTCTTGCCTGCCACCACATAAGATGTGCCTTTTCCCTTCCGCCATGATTGTGAGGCCTCCCCAGCCACGTGGAACCTCTTTTTCTTTATAAATTACCCAGTCTTGGGTATGTCTTTATCAGCAGTGTGAAAATGGACTAATGCGCCCTCCCAGCTCTTGCACACTGTCAACCTCCATTTTATACCAATCTCAACTGCAAAAGAAAAAAGTTCCTGGATGCCCTGTGCCTCTCCTCCTTTTCCTTTCTTCTCTCTTCCTTCTTCCCCTTCCTTTAAGCACCAATAACAATTACTCATGTTACTGAGTAGATGGTTATAGGTATATACTCGTATAGCGCCTGCTTGATCTACCTTTTTATCCTTAGCCTCAGAAACTAGTTCTAATTGTTTTCAATAGTTGGTAAAGTGAAGCCCAATAGTCCTACAGTGCTCTATGAACTAATAAAAATACAAAACCCTAACATAATATTTAATGCCATCAATAGTGGGGCCATTCAGGATGGGAGGCACGGAATCCTTTAATGTCTTAAAAATCTCTGAACACGTTACTGTAATACTCTTTAGTGAAGCAAATGTTGGCTTTTGCTTTACATACAAAAAAAGTTAACATGCTCAGCATTTTTTATATTCTCGAGTATGGTGTTAATCAGACTATGCTTAATAAGATAGTGAATGGTTTGATATCCCCATCGTTTTTTAGAAAAACTTAAAATATTTAAAGCTTTTGTGATTAAAGGACCAAGATTTAGTTGTTTGAAAAACTACACACAGCAAATGGTCATTTCTAGTGACGATCAGATACTGAAGTGTTACTGTACACTGTTGGTGGGAGTATAAATTAGTTCAGCCATTGTGGAAGACGGTGTGGCGATTCTTCAAGGATCTAGAACCAGAAACACCATCTGACCCAGCTATCCCATTACTGGGTATATCCCCAAAGGATTATAAACCATTCTACTATAAAAACACATACACACGTATGTTTACTGCAGCACTATTTACAATAGCAAAGGCTTGGAACCAACCCAAATGCCCATCAGTGATGGACTGGATAAAGAAAATGTGGCATATATAAACCATGGAACACTATGCAGCCATAAAAAAGAATGAGATCATGTCCTTTGCAGGGGCATGGATGAAGCTGGAAGCCATCATTCTCATTAAGCTAACACAGGAACAGAAAACCAAACACCACATGTTCTCACTCATAAGTGGGAGTTGAACAATAAGAACACATGGACACACGGAGGGAAACAACACACACTGGGGCCTTTTTGGGGGTGGGGGCAATGGGAGGGAGAGCATTAGGACAAATACCTAATGCATGCAGGGCTTAAAACCTAGATGACGGGTTGATAGGTGCAGCAAACCACCATGGCACATATATAACCATGTAACAAACCTGCACATTCTGCAAACGTATCCCAGAACTTAAAGTAAAAAATAATAATAATAAATTAAACATAAAACATAGAATAAAACGCAAGTGTGTCATTGTTTCCCTTGAGTCATTACAGGTTCTTGTTATTAATGCCTTTCAGAAAATTTTAAACTGTATGAAACTCAGTCATACACAATTAATATATTAAGACATTTTCCCATTCTGCTAGGCATCTCCTTTGCCAAGTGTGAAACTGACTTAATCATGTTACAAGAAAATATGGCCATGTATCTTTTCACTCTTGGTATCGAGGAAATGCATCTTGTGGCCTCAAGCATGGGCATAATTATATTTATTTATTCAAAACAAATAATGTTGAGACTGCTAGGCTGTATAAAATAACTGCCACCAAAGGTAAGAGAAGATTGCCTGGTAATATCCTTTTTTTGTAAACCTAAGGATAAAAACAAATGAGTCAGTTGGTTTTTAGCTATTTTTGTTAGATGGACTTTTTGCAAGTACCTACCACAAAGTACTGTTGTGAGAATTAGATTTATTTTATCTTTATTTCTTCAACAAATACTTATGTAGTGCTTATGATGTGCCAGTCATTCAACTAAGGCTATATATTACATACACTAACCAAATTAATTATCATGACCACATTTTGATGTTGGTTCAATATCCTCATGGATGTGGAAACACAGACACAGAAAGGTTCTATAGTCACTGCCTCATACGCGGGAGAGGTACACAGTGTGTGACTCATATTTGGAACTTAGCAAACATGAGGGACCATTTCCTCCCAGGTCACACTGACTATCCAAGTTGAAAAGTGGATGAATGCAACTTCAACATTTATAAGGCTGGGAAACAATGAGATATTTCTGATTTACAACGATTTTAGAACTTAGGTAGAATACGATGTACGTATAGTTCAACCTTTCTGCTATTTCTTATTCGAAGGACATTGAGACATTAGAAAAGAATCATTGAGAGAATACACGGGTCATTGATTTTGTGATGTTCTTACTGGGTATAATAACATAGGCATCAGTTCTCAAATCTCAGCGATTCTCTGAAAATACTTAATTGGAGAAATCTAGACTAAACAATTTACTATTTAAAATGCTTGAACTTGTCACATTTTTTATCAATCAGTTGGAGGTATTTTAAGAGAAACAGCTGCTATAAATGGATTTGTTTGTCCAAATAGGATCCTCTATTTGGTGGTTCCATGGTAATTTACCATCTGCCCCCCAAAAGTGCTGTACAGGCAAAATTTCTGATCACAGTCCAAATTGCAGAGAAAACTTAATGTGCATTTGAAATTAATCAACCAGCAAACACATGGGTGTATCTGAGTGTATAGACATATCATGGACCTGCTGTATTTAAAGGATTTTGCCGAAGACACGGAAAAAGATACAAAGACCAGTGGGACACAAGGGCCTTGGAGAAGCTTTCGTCTGAGAGAGAAGATAAAACAAAGGCATATTCAAACATAACCAATGAAATAAATAGGAAGGCATAACGGCAAGGAGAGAATATTGTCAGTGATGACTTAGAGAGCGCAGAGAGGAGCAAGACCACAGTGGACTGGGCTGTACTGGACAGGACTGAGTAGGACTGGGCGGGAGAATTGGGACCATGACTGGCTCCTGGGACTTCTGCCGAATCACACAGGAAGCAAAGGATTTGGCTCATGAGGAAGGGAGAGGGCAGTCCAGGCTGTCTGTTCATTATCACTCCAATGCACATTGCTCCGAGCCCATCAGTGTGATTTATGTTTCTTCTATTTAAGTAGAATAATCCAGATGTAATTTTTCTGCCTATGATGCTCTGCTCTTTTGCCGCATTTTGTGGCTGAGTTTCTCTTTGTGTGCTCCATCCATCACGTAAGTGGCCGTGTTTACTTTGCTCTCTCATTCCCTGTATGTCTCATGAATAACAGAATTATAGAAACAGATCGAACATGTTTGAAATAATTCACATCGTGGTGAACCTTTTGGGTGGCCTGTATCACAGGCATTATCCCTTTATCTTTTCTCCTTTTCCCACTGTGCCTCAAGACATTAATGGTTAATGGGTAGTTGAAAACAGCATTTCCTCCCCAAAGAAATGCCACAAGAAAGAGCACAAAAGAAAGTGTTATTATATGTTTCATTGTACACTGAGGTTTGGTGGTATTTCCAGACAGACCTGTGTTTTCTTTAATATTCTGTCTGATAGGGGCATATCAGAAATGCAGCAGCTGATAGGGGGTTCATTGTCCCCATCTGGGTTGGTAGGAGGGGTAATGTGCTTCATGATTGGGGCTGGCCAACGTGACCCAGTGGGGTAGGTGGACACCGTCAGTAGGTGAACTGACCCACCTGTAGGGGCGCTGCTCTGGGATCCAGAAGTCCAATACGCGGCCCCAGAGGGGTCTCTCGGTAATTGATGGGGGAAGGGGTGTGGTCCACCCAAGAGAGTGGCTCCAATAATGGGGATTCTCATAGGCAGGTTACGCTAACACAGTTCTGGAAGATCAGTCCATCCTATACCCCATGACTGGAGGTGTGAAAATGGAATTCAAGCACGTGGGGATGAATATGCTGGCAGGAGAAAGGCATGGCATCAGCATCACCAGCAGTGGGCCAGGATTGAGGCAAAGCTACAAACCCGCTGGAAATCTGCTTACAACAAAATATGACATGAGGCTCACCCCAGACACGGAATCTCTAGCAGTGCAATGAATTCCATAAATTTCTGGTGGATCAAGGTCACCCACTGGGTCAGGACTGACTTCAGAACAATCTTGGAGGAGTTTCTGGAAGGGGGCAACAGCAGAGATCTTGAGTCAACAAGCAAGGGCCAACATCAGTTCCCAACAACTACATGTCCTCCAGTGCTGGTTTTTTTCTCTTTTATTGAACTCTGTCCTACATAAAGTACACAAATCTTAAGTGATAGATTTTTACGATATACATATGCTTGTGTAACCACCACCCAGATAGAGATACAGAACATTCACAGCACCCGGAAATCCCTGATAGCCCTTCCCAGTCAATAACCACCATTTTGGCTTTTATTATCATACATTAGCTTGACCTGTGGTATGTACTCTTAGCATCTGTCTTCTTTTGCTTGATACTAAACCTATGAGACACTTCCGTGTTGCTGCATGTTGCTATAATTTGTTCATTTTCACTGCTATCTAGTATTCTATTGTATAACTCTACAGAAGTTCTTATTGTCAATGACATTTGGGTCATTTCAAGATTTGGGCTCTTAAGAAAGCCTCTGTGAACATCCTTGTGTATGTCTTTCGGTGGACATAAGCGCTTATTTCTGGTGTCATACACACAGGTGTGGATTGCTGAGTCATAGGACATACGTCATTTAGCTTTAGTTCCTTGGACACTTTTAAGAGTAATTTCCCCACTAGTCAGTTTAGAAAAGAGATGAAAAACTAGTAAGGTTAATCTGCAAAGTATGTTTTGAGGGCAGCACAACATTAGATACTAGCTTAAAGACTAAAGTAATCCATCATTGCTACTACATCGTGTTGTACAAGACAATAAGAACTTCATGAAGGCAATTCCTACGCCCGGTGTAGCACTGCTCACAACAGGAAAATGGTGGAGGAGCTGACTAAATAAATGCAGTGAGGAAATGTGGCATGGGGCTTGGAGTTTACTATTCTGCCCTGTGAAGTACTGCAGAGGGTTAGGATCAGACTTATGAGTGAGGCGGAACCAGGTGACCATCCCAGAACTACCCATCTCCAGCAGCTGATCACAGTGTAGCCACTTAATGTTTCCAATCCCCTCAGCAAAATGAGGGTAATAGTCCTACCTCATTTGGATGTTGTGAAGATCGAATCAGACAATGGTTGCTAAGAATGTACCACAGTGCTTAGCACATAATAAGCAATTAAACAGTACCTATTTTTATTAGCAATGTAATCAGTGATAATTTTGAGATTTTGAATAATAATGATAATTAAAACAAATAAAAAGTTGACTTAGGCTCATTGCATGTGTGAGCTAAAGGGTACCTAGAGATCATCATGTCACCCTGCATACTTCACAGGTGAGAGGACCAAGGCACACAGTGTGTAATCACAGGGTCGAGAGGAGGATAATCTGCAAAGCCCATGCCATCGTGTATTGGTTCTTCTCAGCAAGCCCCTTGGTTGGCTTTAAGTCCTATGTTAAAAATCCTCTTTCTTTGAGGTGGGAAATCCTGTTCTGAGGGTGAAGGATCTGGGTTTAGTGGGTATTTAATCACTGCAGGCATCAGGGTTCCTTAGGTAAACAGGGCAAATAAGGGACACACACACACAGTCTCACACACAGTCTCACACACACAACTCATACACACCACACACACTCACACACACACACGTACTCTCACACGCACACATACTTACACAACACATACACACCACAGCACACACACTCACACCACACACACACACATTCACACACCACACTCACGCACACTCACACACACTCGTTCTCATACACACAATCTCATACACTCACACGCTAACACACTCCCATACACACATGCACACACACCACACACACGCACACACCACACACACACCTTCATACACACTTGTTCAGACACACTCACACACACACACTAACAGTCACATACGCATGCACTGTCATGCACACCACACATGCTCACATTCACATTCTCCCACACTCTCACACTCACACACACACACACATACATATTATTTACCTATTATTTGACTCCATGATCTGTCTTCGCCATAATCCCATCCTGCAAAAGAGGAAGCTGTGTCTTTTTGAGATGAAATAATTGGCCCGAGGTCACCCAGCCTAGAGTGGCAGAGCCAGGAATTGACTCCAGATCATTCTCCACAACACTGCCCTTAGTAAAAGAAAACATAGTGCCAGGAAGACAATAAAATCCAACAACCTTTATAAATAAGTCCTTGAGCTCACCATTCCAGGAGATGGGAATGGTCCAGGACAAAACTTGAATCTGTCATTTCAATCACTCGTGCTCTCCCTGGCTAAAAGATTTAGAAGGAAGAGAAGATTGAAACTTGGCTAAAAGATTTAGAAGGAAGAGAAGATTGAAACTTGCCTTCATCAGGTGTTTCTGAATTATCTGTGGATTTCAGTCCTCTGACTGTTGTGACAGATAAACCAAAGGTGGAATTATGTATGGATACAAAGAAAGGCTCATCATCTTGGGCTGATACAAACATTGAAAAGCTTGATGAAAACCTTGGAAGGAAGTGTTTGAGGAGGGGAAGACCAGGGAATTTTGGGGAACAGTCCAGTCAGTTCTATACCCCAGCCCAGTCTCGTTTCCCCTAGACACCCCCGTTCAAGCCCTCCTCAGGACACTGAGCCCCATCAGGAATTCAGGATGGTGAAAGAGCCTATTTAACTGAACCTGAAGGAAAAGAGCTTCAAAGGGGCTTTTCAAATTATCTTAAGTGTCCAACTGCTCCTGTGTCTAATTTCCTTCAAATGAGTTACGGATACAAGAATTAACCTTTCCTCGAGTAGGAAAACAAATTACACGAGATTTTACATAGTTTTTTTGTTAAAGTGAAAAGAGAAGGGAAGAAAAAGACAAGACAAAGGGAAGAAACAATGTTGGCAGGAACAGTGTTGGCCGCAACAGGGCCCTTTGTGTGAATCAGAAAATGGTCCCTGTGAAATGGGAGAGTTCCTTGATTCCTCTCGCAGGATGTGCAATACGGGTGTGGCTCGCCTGCTTGGTCAGCCTGCAGCTCAAACCCCTAAGGGGAACATGCAGACAGGCAGGTGCAGAGGCCAGCGCGAGCACTTTTGGACTCCCACCCGACGGCAGCATCTGGGGTGGATGTCTGCGACTCTCAAAGCCCAAGTAGGCATATGTTACCAAGCTCTTTCAGATTTGCCGTCTGCAGACGGCTTGTGTGTTAATCAGCTCAAGGGACCCTCTGCCTTATCACAAGGGCAGAGGGGGCCAGTGTGACAGCCTTCTGTATCCTGAGCTCTTGCCCAGTGCCCCAAAAGAATCAGACCAAAGGCAGGCTCAAAGGATGAGTGCAAGGTTTCATTGAGTGGTGGAAGTGACTCTCAGCAAGAAGAACGGGAAGCCTGAAGTGGGGATGGAGTTGGAAGGTGGTCTTTCCTTGGAGTCGGGCCACCCAGTGGCCAGGCTCTTCTCCGACCACCACCAGCCGAACTCCCCTCAGTATCCAGATATCTCTCCTCTTCTCTCTCTCTGCCATGTTGTTCCACTGTCACTGGCCTGCTGGTCCGCTGGTCTGTTGGTCTCAACATTCAGCTGCTTGTGTGCCCACTAAGGTCTTGGGTTTATATGGAGGCAACATGGGGGCATGGCAGGCCAAAAGGCAACTTTTTGGGTGCAAAAACAGAAATGCCTGTCCTCATTTAGGGCAGCAGGTCTTCAGGCTTGAGGGTGGGGCCTTGCCAGGGACCCTGCTCTTCTCCACCCAGCACTTTCCTGACCCCCTCCCGTATCACCTGTCCTCCACCAGGCCAGAGCCCACATTTGGGCAAGTGGTCTGAATTTCAGCTGTTCTCCCCTTCTTTGCTGCATGCCTTGTGAAGTGTACAGTCTCTACAGCTGTTCATGGCAACCTTAGCTGTTGACTTTCTTCCTTCCTCACTTTCTGAGCTCAAGTATTTTTTTAAAAAATTACCTGACAAAATCAAGACAGCATTTGTCTTGGTCAGCTCTTGAGGGGCATGGGGAAAAAAAAGAAAGACAGTCATTCAAAGGGCATCCTTCCTGGAGCTGGCCATGAAAGATTAAACATGCTTCTCCAGATAGGGCAGTTGGTTGGTTCTTTACTAATTCATGACTTAGAGTGTATCAAGGGATGTGATTTAGCTGGGGAAGTACAGGGCAAAGGAGGGTCTGGGTCTGGATGAAACTAATAGAGAAAACTCAGCTCACCCTGCAAATGCCACATGCAGTTTCAGTTTCACAAGGAAGTAAATGTCAGTAAACTCCAGCAGGGCTATGTGGCCACATCTCCTTTTATTTTTTTTTTTTTTCAATCAGAGGCATTCTGATGACAATGTAGTTATCTTTCAGAAAAATGATTATGCCATTTGGACATAATCCAGCAATTCCAAGTGGCCTGTACTGTAAGTTGGCCCACTTAGAAAAAGTGTTATAGATCCATTTTATGTGGGTTACCCTATGTCATAAAATTTTACCTGTAATAAAAATGCAATCATAACAGACTCAGATTATTTCCCTGGAAAACAAAAAGCGTAGCCATAAAGTAATAAGGCAGGGTTTTGCATGTAGTGCCTTAAATCATATTTTTTGTCACATCTGATAGTATCTCTTCCCTTGAAAAGCTAGTGGACATTTCTTGTGGGAAGCCTAAAAGGAATATATTCTTTGTTAACCGTGTTATTTCCAAGATGGCTCACTCCCATAGTTTTTGGCAGGAGGCCTCAGGTCCTCACTGCATGGCCCTCTCCACTGGGCTGCTTGAGTGGAGAGGCTGTCATGGCTGCCATCTTCCCCCAGCATGAGTCAGCAAAGGGAGAGCACAGTGGAAGCCACAATGTCATTCATAACCTAGCTTCAAAAGGCACACTCTATCACTTCCTCAGTGTCCTATTGATTACTCGGCTGATATGGTTTGGCTGTGTCCCAACGCAAATCTCATCTTGAATTCCCTTGTGTCTTGGGAGGGGCCCAGTGGGAGGTAACTGAATCACGGGGGCAGGCCTTTCCCATGCTATTCTCATGATAGTGAATAAGACTCACAATATCTCACAGTTTTATAAGGGGGAGATTCCCTCTACAAACTCTCTTCTCTTGTCTGCTGCCATGTGAGACATGCCTTTCACCTTCTGCCATGATTTTGAGGCCTCCCCAGCCACGTGGAACTGTAAGTCCATTAAACCTCTTTCGTTTGTAAATTTTCCAGTCTCAGGTATGTCTTTAGCAGCACTGTGAAAACGATGAGTACAGTAAATTGGTACCAGAAGCGGGGTGCTGCAGAAAAGATACCTGAAAATGTGGAAGTGACTTTGGAACTGGGAACAGGGAGAGGTTTGGAATAATTCGGAGGGCTCAGAAGAAGATAGGAAAATGTGGGAAAGTTTGGAACTCCCTAGACATTTGTTGAATGGCTTTGCCCAAAATGCTGATAGCGATATGGACAATAAAGTCCAGGCTGAGGTGGTCTCAGATGGAAATAAGGAACTTGTTGGGAACCAGAGCAAAGGTGACTCTTGTTATGTTTTAGCAAAGAGACTGGCAGCATTTTGCCCCTGCCCTAGAGATTTGTGAAACTTTGAACTTGAGAGCGATGATTTAGGGTATCTGGTGAAAGAAATTTCTAAGCAGCATCAAGAGGTGACTTGGGTGCTATTAAAGGAATCCAGTTTTATAAGGGAAGTAGATCATAAAAGTTTGGAAATTTTGCAGCCTGACAATGCAATAGAAATGAAAATCCCATTTTCTGAGGAGAAATTCAAGCTGGTTGCAGAAATTTGCATATGTAACAAGGAGCTGAATGTTAATCTCCAAGACAATGGGGAAAATGTCCCCAGGGCATGTCAGAGGTCTTCACAGCAGCCCCTCCCATCACAGGCTTGGAGGCCTAGGAGGAAAACATGGTTTCACATGTAGACTGGGCCCAGGGTCCCCATGCTGTGTGCAACCTAGGGACTTGGTGCCCTGCAACACAGCTGCTCCAGCCATGGCTGAAAGAGGCCAAAATAGAGCTCATGCCATGGCTTCAGAGGGTGCAACTCCCAAGCCTTGGCACTTCCATGTGATGTTGAGCCTGTGAGTGCACAAAAGTCAAGAAATGAAGTTTGGGAACCTCTGCTTAGATTTCAGAGGGTATATGGAAACACCTGGATGCCCAGGCAGAAGTTTGCTGCAGGGGCAGGGCCGTCATGAAAAACCTCTGCTAGGGCAGCTCAGAAGGAAAATGTGGGGTTGGAGACCCCACACAGAGTCCCTACTGGGACACTGCCTAGTGGAGCTGTGAGAAGAGGGCCACCATCCTCCACCCCAGAATGGGAGATCCACTGACAGCTTGCACTGTGCACCTGGAAAAGCTGCAGACACCCAATGCCAGCCTGTGAAAGCAGCCAGGAGGAAGGCTATGCCCTGCAAAGTGACAGGGGCAGAGCTACCCAAGACCATAGGAACCCACCTCTTGCATCAGTGTGACTTGGATGTGAGACATGGAGTCAAAGATCATTTTGGAGCTTTAAGATTTGACTGCCCCACTGGATTTTGGACTTGCATGGGGCCTGTAGCCGCTTTGTTTTTGCCAATTTATCCATTTGGAATGGCTGTATTTACCCAATACCTGTACCCCCATTATATCAAGGAAGTAACTTACTTTTGATTTTACAGGCTTATAGGCAGAAGGGACTTGCCTTATCTAAGATGAGACTTTGGACTGTGGACTTTTAAGTTAATGCTGAAATGAGTTAAGACCTTGGGGGATTGCTGGGAAGACATGATTGGTTTTGAAATGTGAGGACATGAGATTTGGGAGGGGCCAGGAGTAGAATGATATGATTTGGCTGTGTCCCCACCAAAATCTCATCTTGAATTCCAATGTGTTGTGGGAGGGACCCAGTGGGAGGTAATAGAATCATGGGGACAGGTCTTTCCCATGCTCTTCTCAAGATAGTGAATAAGTCTCATGAGATTTGACAGTTTTATTAGGGGGAGCTTCCCTGCACAAGCTCTCTTCTCTTGTTTGCCACCATGTGAGATGTGCCTTTCATGATTGTGAGGCCTCCCCAGCCACGTGGAACTGTAAGTCCTGTTAAACCTCTTTCTTCTGTAAATTGCCCAGTCTCAGATACGTCTTTATGAGCAGCATGAAAACAGACTAATACACCAGCTCAGCCCTGTTGATGTGACCACACAGGGTATGGATACTAATGGGCAGGACCAGTGGGAGCTGTCTGGGAGACTGGCTGCCACACCTTCCATTGGCAGATGTCTATCAGTCCTTCTCTCACTCCAGGGGACACTGTATTCTCCTAGTTCTCCTCCTGTTCCCTGCAGACTCTTCCTTGTCCTGCTTCCATACTCCCCCTCTTCTGCCCATGGTTTCCATAATGGTATTTTTCAAGGTGAGGCTTTCCCATAAATACATACACATATAGGATATGCAGGGACAACTCCTAGCCTCTATATTTGTCCTAGATTCAGAAGCTCCAGGCCTGTGTTAACATCTCCTTCTGGACTAAGAGGACCAGTGGAATGCATTTCACCTGATTTGTGGGGGAAGGGCCCAGCTCATGACCTTTGTCATCTTCAGATGATGCTAGCATTGGTTGCAAGGAGAAGGATAGAGAACAAAGATCATAGCTGTGCCTTACGCCTTGGGTCCCATCTCTTCCATTTAGCCAGGAACAGTCCGGGTCTATGTCCTTTGACCCAGTGTAATTATTAACGTTGTTCCCTTTTACTCTCAAAAGTGTCTTATTTTGAATGATAAATTATATGATTGTCTCATAGCCTTTTTACAACTCTGGACCATTTATCATTGCTTTATAATGTGTAAATGTTACAGAAGCTATCTACAGACTGGATCTAGACTGATGCAGGGTGTCAGCTGCACGGGTGAAATTGACCATTAGAAACAATTAGATAATATGCTAAGGAATGTTATTCTCCAAACATTTCCGTGGTATTTAACATTCTTTGGCATTTCAGTGACCTTTTATGAGGTACAACACAAGTGGGAAGATTCATTTATGTCATGATCATCACATTGTATCTGAGAGAAAATGAGAGACCCAAAGCAGGTGTCCTGGGCTGAGTTGAATATTGCATTTCAGAACCCATTGACCGGATGCTAATTTCTGTCATTTGCATGGGGGCCCCCATACTATCATTCGTATCACAGTATCCATGTCAGCTCAATTTTCACAGCAGCTGTAGCTGAAACACTGACCCACCACCGATTACCGTGGTGTAATGAAGTGCAATGGGCCGGTAATTATTCTACATTACACCGATCAAGTAACATACGGCCCATGGTGATCACAATGAGATCCCAGTGCTTGGTCAGGATGGAGGAAAAAAGGCCATAAATGTTATTTAAAGGGTGTCATCAAAAATGAGTTTGCAAGGCTAGAAATGTAAGGGGTTCCAGTCCCAAGATGTTATCTTAGCCTCCTGTTTCATAATTGCCTCATAGTTGGTGTACAGAGACCTCCTCTCATAAATTTGTCTTGAGTAACTTAATGAAAGGTTATATTTAAAATCCACCTGTAAATTGAGAAGGATCTTTTGATAGAGAAGAGATCTGGGGGCAGGATGGAGGGAGGACAGGAAAGCCAATAATGAAATTTCAAGCAACTAAACATTCAAAACATTCTGGTTCAGTTGCTTCAGGAAACATCATAATTGACCTGATCAATGTCCCCAAAACTAAGGGTGCTGGTGGGATGGACCCCTAAAATTCCCGGAGAGTGACTTCCGTACAGAGCACAGCCTAGGTTAAAACTTGATTTTAAATGGGTATGAAAACCTGAAAAGAATAAACCAACTCCAGTAATTTAGTAAATATTCACCTTAGGAAAGCTGCCTGAGTTCACTATTTAACAATTGCTACGTCATTATTTTAAAACATTCCACAATTCAGTTGGCCCTAAGCATAGGATTAGTTCTGGAGATGGCTACAGTTTGGGTTTGCAACCTGTTGAAAAACATGGACCCATAAAGTTGTAATGTTACAGAAAGGTAAGGGCATCGTACCAACCTGAGTGTTTCTACCACAAACGCAGCCGCTGCACAACACACCTATATGTCGTACATGCATGCGTAGGTGTACCTGTGTGTGTACACATATACACACACACAGAGCATACATCCTCACAAGAATATAAGATTAGGAACTCAGATATTAGACCATACAAGGTCAAATTCATGATCCATGGAGTCCACTGTCCTATGGCTGAGCCCCTCACTTCCCCCGCAGCCCCCTCTTCCCCTGTCTGCCTCTCCTTTCACCCCTGCTCTCTTTCTTGCTTTGTCGCCACTGCCCCAAAGGCCTGTGCCCTACTGAGGTACAACATCTTCTCTTTGCAGGAAAGAGGTGGAATAGATATCAGCTGAAATTGATGAGTTCTGGGTAGGGCTATTTGAAGACTTCTATAGTCTTTAGACCCCACACCACATCAAATATTTTAATTGCACCCACTTTGTAGACTATTTGTGCTACAAAAATATTTGGGATGATTTTTCTAGGGTTACTGGTGAGATTATTTGTCTAAAATGAACCCATTTGGCTTATACTTGGCCATGACTTTGCAAAAATCACCATAGGCAATCAGGAATTCTTACAAAATGAGAAACTTTAATTGTTGCTAATCCTAAACTTGATAATACAGTTAATGTAATGTCACATTCTATGGGCATCTCATCCTACATTTATCAAGGTTGACTTTAAACTGAATGCATTGTGGGGTTTCTTGTTTGTTTTTTAGGTTTCCAATTTTCCTCATGTCATTGTGGAGCTTGCAGGCCCCATCTACTTTGCCTATAGTGCCTGAAATTGACTGAAAGAATCCTAGAGTAAGAGCCAGACATCCTGGGTTCACAGCCCTCTATCTGGTTGAGCAAGTTATTTGAACTCTTACAGCCTTGGTTTCCTCATCTGCAAATTAAAGATAATAGCCAGGACCACCCTGGTGAAAGCATAGAAAGCATTTATCATAGGGTCAGCTATGCAGCAAGCCACTCAAATAATCTTAGCTGTTATTTTCAGCCATTTGTTTTTACTTTTTATGTTCTTTGCATAATAAGCTTTATAATAATAATAAAGAACTTTCAAAGAAAAAATTACTCATACTCTCCTAATCAAACATTTTCCATGTTCCATTCCATGCCTATATAATTTTACAAAGTTGTAATCTTTTCATATTTAAGTGTTTGTATTTTGAGGAATTTTTTTCTTACAGCTTTGGATCAAAATTACCTTTCCATTGTTTTGGTTTTCAAATAATCATTCTTAAGAGCTGTATAACATTCAATGATGTTAATTTACCATAATTTGTTTAACTGTTCCCATACTGCTAATCATTTGAATTATTTTCATAGACATAAATTATGACTATGTCATTTATATTTTTTAATCCATTTATATTCCTAGCTTTCTTTGCTTTTGGAATGAAGCATTCAGTAAGGTTACTGTCTACTCTGTGAAGTAACATTTCCTTCAATTTGTCTAAAATGTAACTGGATCCTGTTTCAAACGGCTCTTTCCTTCTAGCTTTCCTCTTCTCTGGAGGCCTCTGATAAAGACTACGAGCAAAGGAAGGGGAATAAAGAAAATTTCTTTGCCTCTTCCAAGAGTTGGGAGTAGAATTTCTTATGCCTTCTATGTGTGCAGGGCAGGACCTTACCACAGACCAACATTGCTGGGCCTGACCCCATTTGCCTCTGTGTGCAAGGGAGCCAGTCACTGCCTGACCCAGCCATGCTGCACCATGTGGCCCCATCCCTGGCTGAGGCTTATCAAACCAGAGAGGTGGCCCACATGACCCAAGGTCGGGATGTATGAAGTAGTCAGGTGCAAAGGGGTAGCTGGGTCAATTATTTTTCTTATTTTATTTTATTTTATTTTATTTTATTTTTCGAGATGGAGTCTCTCTCTGTTGCCCAGGCTGGAGTGCAGTGGCATGATCTCAGCTCACTGCAAGCTCCACCTCCCGGGTTCATGCCATTCTCCTGCCTCAGCCTCCCGAGTAGCTGGGACTACAGGTGCCCGCCACCACGCCTGGCTAATTTTTTGTATTTTTTAGTAGGTACGGGGTTTCACCATGTTAGCCAGGATGGTCTCAATCTCCTGACCTTGTGATCCGCCCACCTCGGCCTCCCAAAGTGCTGGGATTACAGGCGTGAGCCACCGTGCCCGGCCATGGTCAGATATTTTTCTTTCTGGAATTTGAACACAAAAATACCTGAAGGTTGGTATCCTCAGTGTCAATGGTGGTGTGAGCCTATAGGCTGGAAATGTTGGCGTGGAGGACCAACTTCAAGAACCCCCACACACACCCTGCCTCCTGGTGTCCATGCCTCTGTGTAGTCCCCTTCCCTTAAGCATGGGCAGGATTGGTGACTTGCTTCTGATCAAAGGTGATGGAATCTGTGGTGTTACATGTATGTGATTACAGAGTTGTGATTAGGTTGTGTAAGACTGCACTGCCCATCTTGGGAGGAGACGTTCTTGCTGACTTTAAAGAAGGAAGCAGCCCTGTTGGGAAGGCCCATGGGACAAGTAGCTGAGGGCGGCCAACAGCCAGCAAGAACTGAGGTTCTCTGTCCAGCAGCCTGCAAGGAACCAGTTCCTTCTAACAAGCACACAAGCTGGGAAGGAGACCCTTCCCCAGCCAAACCTCAGATGAGACCAGTCACAGATGACACTTTGACTGCAGCTTTGTGAGACCCTACAGCACATGGCATGGTTAAGCCTGGCCCACAAGACTCCTGACTCATGGAAATTGTGAGATAACAAATGTGTGTTATTTTTAGCTACTAAGTTTCTGGTCATATTGTCATGCAGCAATAATACTGTTAGTCCACATAAGTCAGAATCAGGAAGGTACAGAAAGTAGGAGGGAGCAGGAACTTAAGATGGAAAAAGAGAATCACAGAGTAAAAGGTGAAGACAGCAGTTGACAGACAGAAAGACACCTGTAAGAAGCCAAGCTCCATCTGCGGTGGAGGCTTGAGCCAGCATCAAGCACTGCTTTTCGGGTTCCCAGGATTCAGAGCTGTGCTGCCAGTACAGTAACCACTGGCCATGTAAAGTTACTACATTTAAAGGTAAATTAATTAAAATTAAATAAAGCTAAAAACTCAGCTCCTCAGACATACTATCTACATTCCAAGTGCTCAGTAACCACTATAGCTAGTGGCTACCAAATTGGTGTAAAAGAGAAAATTTCCATCATTCCAGAAAATTCTATCAGCTAGGGCTGCTCTAGATGCTTCTGAGGCCACTTGGGTCAGTTCTGGTTCCTGAGGGACTCAGCTCTGCCACCATTACTCCCTTCCCAGGCCTGCCACCGCATCTCTTTCTGGTTTGCTGAGCATATGGACTTGAGGTTATTCCAATATTTTGATATCTATTCTTCTACCCAGATGACCCCCACCACACTTCCTCAATGACAAAAATTCTCATTCCATCTTGTCCAACGCACCAGCACTCGTGAGCCTTCTTTTCTTGTCACCCTGGCTGCTCTCACATCTTCCCACCTGCCTTCCATCCCTTGGGTAAGTCAGGAGACATCCTCAATGGCAACTGATTTTTTTTTTTGTTCTAGCTTCTTGGGAATGTACTTGGGGTGAAACTATTGCACTGTCCTACAGGCAGCATTTCCTTGTTCATGTGAGTCCCAGAGCGCTGGCTGAGTTACAGGGTTTTCTTTCCCTGTTGACCTTCGCCCTACCAAGCATGGTTAGCTCATTAACAATTTTGCTATTACTGTACCTTTAAATCAGTCACCAGAAAACGTATTCCCTTGCCATTGTAGGTGTCTGGTGTAAAACTTTATCTCTCCCTCAGCTCAGGTAACAGGATATTAAAATATTTTTATCAAGCATGCTGAAAAGTTCAACTGTCAAAAATAGTAATTTTGCATCAAGTTCAAAATGAAATAGACAGTCCCAGAAGGATAATTTTGAAGAATCTGCTTTTGTCAAACCTGGGGGGAGAGTGGAGGACAGCAATGAATAAAAGAAAGGGAGCAAAGGGGGTGGGGCAGTGAGCAGGGAAAGGTCTGCATTTGATCGGGCTGGATTTTCACATCCAGCGAGTATGTAATTCACACGTAGTAACTCACAGAAAGCAAAATCGCAGGTGAAGGATCGAGTGGCACATAAGCCAAGGGGATTTACTGTCTAATTGTACACCACGACAGTTTCCATTTCCAACTTAGCTCCAGTCAGGAAAGAAATAAGATGTAAGAAATGAGAAATAAGGGGTGGTGAAGAGGAGAAGAAAGTGGAGGGGAAGACTGCATATGGAGCAATGGGAAATTAAACTTCTGTTCAGCCCTGGGCTGCACGTGTGTTCAATTGTTTGTGTTATCTCCAGATGGTGAAGGCTGAGAACCTGTGGGCAGGAGCTGAGTCTTGTGCACTTCTGTCTCCCAGTGCCGGGCTTGTGCCAGGAGTCAATAAATGCATTGTGTCAACTAAGATATTAAAGAATAGCATTGAGGTAAGCCCCAGGACACTCCCAGATTTTCCCTTTTGTTTCTCCTAAGGAAAATTTCTGGATCGTAACTCCCATCCGAAACACGATTCCCCTCTTTGCTGGCAACACACCCTAAAAATTAAAGAGCATGGGTTTTGGAGCCAGTCTTTGGTTCAAGCCTGGCTATGCAGTTTACCAGCTATGGCCCTTGGGCAAGTGACCTCATGGTTCTTGAACTCATTTTCTCATCAGTAAAACACAGATATAATAATTCCTACCTCATCAGTTTTATGGAAGTTAAATAATTTAAGATAGCACATAACGTACACTGAGTCAATAAATATTAGCTGTCACAGTCCTTGTTAATGTCAAGATCTTTGTCACTGTTACCGTTCCTATTACTCAAAATCCAATATAAGTGGCATCAGCTCTGATATGGTTTGGCTGTGCCCCCACTCAAATCTCAACTTGAATTGTATCTCCCAGAATTCCCACGTGTTGTGGGAGGGATCCAAGAGGAGGTAATTGAATCATGGGGGCCGGTGTTTTCCATGCTATTCTCGTGACAGTGAATAAGTCTCACGAGATCTGATGGGTTTATCAGGGTTTCAGCTTTTGCTTCTTTCTCATTTGTCTCTTGCTGCTGCCATGTAAGAAGTGCCTTTCGCCTCCCGCCATGATTCTGAGGCCTCCCCAGCTATGTGGAACTGTAAGTCCAATTAAACCTCTTTTCATTCCCAGTTTCGGGTATGTCTTTATCAGCAGCGTGAAAACAAACTAATACATGCTCTAATAAATAAGTCCCGTCCCTGCTGGACCACACTTAAGGTTCCCTCTTTTGACCATAGCATTTTTGTCTCAGTCAAACCTTTTGTCCCTGGGTTTAACCTTTATAACACATATCACACTTTGAAATTTGATACATATATATTCATTTACTGGTTTATTGTCTGTTTTGTCTCTATTCAATAGAAGAGTCCTACCTATCTTGTTCCTTTCTTGAGTAATTCAAATTATATTAAATTTTTTTAAAAAGAGCCTGTATTGCCTCAGGTGACTGGGAAATCCAAAGTGCTGGATTCAGAGTTCAGATGAAGCTGTCATGACTCTTGTACTCTTTGTCTCTCAGCTCTGCTTGCTTTTTCTTTGCTCCAATGTCACATACTTTTTCCCTCTATGGAGACAATGTGATCCCCTACATTTCCAGAGAAAGAAGTAAATGATGTCGCTCAAATCTCTGGTGAAAAGTTCAAGGGCTGACTCTGATTGAACCATTTGAAGTCACATGCTCATGCCTGAACCAATCACAAGAGTCTATGCATGCAGGAAGAATTGTAATTGGCTAGTCAGGGACACAGTTTTCCCTTACCACAGGAGGGTGGAGTCAGCCTTGACCAAATCAAGTAGAAGGAACAGGAATATTATGGAATAATGAGTGAGGGATAGTTTCCCAAATACTGAGCAGACAAAATAATAATAATAAACACCACCCCACTGTATACATGATGCCTAGCACGGAGCAATCACAGCATAAGTGCTCAATGAATGTTTTTTAAATGAATAAGTAATTTATGTGTTTATTTCTTGCCTCCCTGATGCCTAAAGAAACAAGGGCATGAAAATTCAGGCAGGATCCATCCCAGGATTCAAGGCTTGCTCCAGCCCCTAACAGCAGGGTGATTTGGGGTGAGTTAACGTTCTCCCCTCTGAACACCTGTTCTTCCCTAGAAACCAAGACAGAAAATACTTTCTCTATCAACCTCTCTCAGGATTTTTATGAGGATTAAATCAGATAGCATGTATAAAAGACCTCTTAAAATAGTACACAAGTGGGTGTTGCAAATAATAATGAGGCTGGCAGGCAGCTGTGGCTTAGAGTCACAATATCCTCTACGTCTAGGAAGTGCTTTCAATATTTAGCACATCACATGGAATGTGGTGGCTGTGGGACCACTCCGTGCCTCTTATTTCTTTTCATGTCTGTGTACTGCTTACTTGGATGCTTTGGCTAAAGAAAGAGAGAATAATAAGTTGTGAGTTCATCTGTGTGTGTGTGTATGTGTCTGTTGTTTGTGTCTGGTGTGTGTGTGTGTGTGTGTGTGTGTGTGTTTTAAACCAAGATTTAACTAACCTCAGGAGTTTTCAATCTGTTTTCCTAATAAAGTTTACTCGGAAACATTGGACCGGCAGTGACTGTCGAGAGACCCCAGGGCTCTTTGTGTAAATTGAAAAGACTCCTGAGCTCACTCTTGTTTTTATTATGGGAATCACACTAAATGTGATAATTTTTGTGAAGCATGTTTGCTGTCAACTTCTAATTGTGCTTGTTCATAAGCAGCTGAATAGGAAAAAACCATCTCAATCTATCTGTGATTACAGTCACCAAACATAGAATCTTCCCATCAGACCTGAAATAGAAAACCTCGCCTTTAATAACTTTGTGTCGCACAAACGCTGGGCTCAGACTCTCAGAGGGAACGTGGCATCACATCGAATGTTCTCTCCTCCACAGTTAACTCTTATACTTCAAAGTTGTGCGTGATTTAAGGTTTGATTTGGGGCTGCATTCTCTGCAGCCCCAAATATGAAGTGATTTCCCCATACTAGATACTAACAGGCGTACTACAAGGCTTACTGACCTCTGCTTAGTGGCTATTATGAACTCAGAATTAAGCTGATTGCTAGTAAAACACATGTACTTGGTTATATTTTGTTTATAATCTTTCTCACAGTAAAAGTATCCTCTCAGCAAACTTCTAAGCTCCTTAAGGACATTCTCTTAGTTTAGAACTAGAAAAAAATACCGAAAAACACAGAAGCTGTTTAGTCCAAGCTTGATCTAAAAGAAGCACAGATAGGCTGGGCGTGGGGGCTCATGCCTGTAATCCCAACACTTTGGGAGGCCGAGGCGGGAGGATCACTTGAGGTCAGGAGTTTGAGACCAGCCTGTCCAACATGGTGAAACCCCGTCTCTACTAAAAATATAAAAAGTAGCTGGACGTGGTGGTGGGTGCCTGTAATCCCAGCTACTTGGGAGGCTGAGGCACGAAAATCCCTTAAACCCAGAAGGCGGAGGTTGCAGTGAGCCGAGATTGTGCCACAGCACTCCAGCCTGGGCGTCGGAGTGACACCCTGTCTCAAAATAAATAAATAAATAAATAAATAAATAAATAAATAATGCAAGAAGCATAGATAAATTAAGTCTATTCATTGTAGTCTAAGGCACAGTGCTAAGCACGTAGTAGATGCTTAAAAAACCCTTGCTGGCGTGACTTGAGTGGATTTATAGCCTGTGATTACCTTTTAGCATCATTGGCAGTTTGCCATAAAAAACACAATATCTGTTGACATCTCTTATCATGACATAAAAACAGATGGCTGCCCTGCACAAAATGCATAAGGCCCGAATGGCCCATCAACCAGTCTAGACCAGGCTATCTCAACATTCCACCTGGGCCTGGATTTAACCAGGAGTTGTGCAGAGGATGGAGAATACAGGGAGGCTTCTAAATCTAAACCCTGAGATCTTGAAAATTCCTTGAAAAGGATCTTCTACAAGGAGTTCTTCCAGTCCCTTGCACCCAACACCTCCTATTTATCCATGCTTTTGCTTTGCTATTCCCCCTCTCAGAAATGCCCTATTCCTCTTTTCCTCTCACCCTCACCTGGCTTTCCTGCCTCATCTGCTCTGCACATCCAGACCTTGGGTCACAACCCTCCTGGAAGTGTAGTCACAGCCACAGCGTCTGTGCCAGCAACCATCCCAGCTCCTGGCTGCTGGGCCCAGGCGAGGCACTTTTGACTCATCATCTCCTATGATTATTCATAAAACCCCACAAACACATATGATTTTGCCCCTTTACAGATGGGAAAACTAAGGCAGAGATTAGATAAGTAAACCGCCCAAGGTCACATGGTTAGTAAGTAGCCAAACAAATGTCAACCCCACTCGGTCTGACACCAAAGCCTGTGATCATATCTCTCTCACGATGCAGCTTTGCTTGGGTCGACCACCTTAAAAGACTCTCGTTTCATGGGGTCTTAATTTACCTGAGTTTGGGAATTAAGGTTCATATGCAACTTCGTAGGGTATTTGCCCTGTGCTGATGACCCTATATTTGGTCCTTCTGGGAATGGCTGTGATGCCATTGCCTTAGGGGAGGAAGGCTCAAACCTAAATTCAAAGCCCACAGAAATGAGTCTGTTGGCTGGGAGCATGAAGCAATGTGTTAAGAACATGAGTCACTGAGATTTCACCACCTTTGTGCTCTGCGGATTCCCTTGTCTTGACAAGCTATCATTTTGGGAGTGTTTAGGGCCACTGTGTAGCAGGAGTTCCATTTTGCAGCCTAAGCTGGACTCTGAAGAATTCAGACTTGCCCAGGCATTAGGGAAAAAATGTGCCAAGAATCGATTTGCACAAGGGACCAGGAGCCTGTTGGGAAAAGCCTCACCCTAAGGCAGAGAGAATCCAGGCACATGAGCTCGGGTTGCAGGGAAGAAGAAAACCTCAGTAGAGCCCTGTGTGACAAGTGTCTTTTGCTTTCTCCCCACTCTCAGCCACTAGGCACTCCGGCTGAGTTCAAATGAGAGGGCGCTTCAGTCAGACAGCAAATGAAAGCAAGGCGAGCTCGTTCACTAAAATGTCCTTGAACGGTTGAGGGCCCACGATGGTGCCCTGCTGTTCCGCTCCCCTCACCCTGGATGGCATTGCTACTTCACTGTCATGGAACAGGACAGCCCACTTGGTGAGCACAGAACCATGAGTCTCTGATCCAGTCCCAAGCAGAATGTGCCAGCAGAATATGCCTGTATCTGCAAATGTGTCCTAACTGAAAAGCAAATCAAACCTCCACCACCCTTTCTCATACATCTTTGTGTTAAATATGTTATAGTTTTCTCAAGTCAGATTTTTGCAAAATTCTGGCTGCTTTTCATATGTGGATCTTGTCCATCATTTGTCCCTTTTAGAGAGCAGTCAGCCTCACGTGAGGAGTACTTGTCATTCAACAAGGAATTAGGAGATGCCTGGTGTTTGAAGGGTCACTTGGCCTGTGGCTCCTTGAGGCCAACGCCTAGCCCAGTGCTCCTCCAAACCCTGTCCTTCAAGTGGCTGCGACAGTTGCCCGTTTCCAAGAGGCCTTTCCCCTTATGAAAGGATCCAGCATCCTCACTCAGATTAAATACGATTTCTATTGGTTGTATTTCCTAAATAAATTGCTGGTAAATTACATCATCAAATGCAATTGGCTTTAATGTCATCTTAAAACTTTAAAGATTTTGTAATGTCGTTGGCTTTTTATCTTTTCTGAGCCTTTCTAGTTACATAATGATATGCAATTGCTAGAGGTTTATGCCTTGAAAAAAATACAAAAATGCCACACTGGTTCATGCCTTTTGGCCTTTGCTCAGGTCTTGCCCTCTGCCTGGAATGCTATTAAGAGCTGGCATTTGCTGAGTACACACTACGTGCCAAGCATTATAACAAATGTGTCCCAACATCCTTATGAAATAGACATGGTTATTGGTCTGATTTTGTAGTTTGGGGAAATTGAGGCACAAAGTAATAAATGACTGGCCCAAGTTCATATAAGTGGTAAGCAGTTAGAATTAAAACTCAAAGTCCATCTGCCTGGCACCAAAACTGAGCTCTTGACCATTCTGACAAACTGCTGCCTGACAGAATGTTTTTCAAGCCCACCTCCTTATGTAAACATTGAATGTCTATTCAGCCTTCAGGATGCCGATCCAATATCTGCTCCTTTATGAAGCCCTTCTTGACTCCCATAACAGAGCTAACCCCTCCCTCTGGGCCACTTTGGCACCGTGTACACACTGTCTTGTTTTGCTTTGTCATCAGAATTATTTGTTATCATGTCACATGGGTCTATCAATTCCTTGAGGATAGGAAGCATGTCCCATGCCTCTTTGTATCCTTCAGATGTCTGGCACATAATAGGATGTTCAGTACATGCTGATTGACCACCTATCTGAAAACAAACTTAGGCCAGGCATGGTGGCTTCACCTGTATTCCCAGCACTTTGAGGGACCAAGGCCAGAGGATCACTTGAGCCCAGGAATTTGAGACCAGCCTGGGCAACATGGCAAGACCCCATCTCTACAGAAAATAAAAAAATTAGTTGGGTTTGGTGGCATGTGCCTGTAGTCCCAGCTACTTGGGAGGCTGAGGTGGGAGGATTGCTTGAGCCCAGGAGGTTGAGGCTGCAACAAGCTGTGACTGCACCACTGAACTCCAACCTGGATGACACAGTGAGTCCCCATCAAAAGAAAGAAAGAAAGAGAGAGAGAGAGAGAGAAAGAAAGAAAGAAAGAAAGAAGAAAGAAAGAGGAAGGGAGGAAGGGAGGAAGAAGAGAGAGAGAAAAAGAGAGAGAGAAAAGATAGCTTCATGGCCTTTTGGCTAAGATCAAGTGAGAGAGAGAGGGAGAAAGAAAGAGAAAGACAGAAAGAAAGAAGGAAAGAAAAACAAAGAAAGAAAGAAAGAAAGAAAAGTAAAGAGAGGAAGGAAGGAAAGAAGGAGGGAAGGAAGGAAGGGAGGGGAGAGAAAAAGAGACAGAGAAAAAGATGGCTTCGTGGCCTTTTGGCTAAGATCAAGAGAGAGAGAGACAGAGAAAGAAAAGAAAAGAAAAGAAAGAAGAAAGAGAAAGAAACAAAGAAACAAAGAAAGGAAGGAAGGAAAGAAGGAGGGAAGGAAGGAAGGGGAAGGGAAGGAAGGAAAGGGAAGGGAAGGGAGAGAAAGAGAAAAAGAGACAGAGAAAAAGATGGCTTCGTGGCCTTTTGGCTAAGATCAAGTGAGAGAGAGAGACAGAGAAAGAAAAGAAAAGAAAGAAAGAGAAAGAAAGAAAGAAGAAAGAAAAGAAAGAAAGAAAGAAAAGAAAGAAACAAAGAAAGAAAGAGAAAGAGGAAGCAGGGAAAGGGGGAAGGAAGGAAGGGAAGGGAGGGGAAGGGAGGGGAGGGGAGGGGAAGGGAGGGGAGGGGAAGAAAGAAAAGAAACTTAGACTGTTATTTGGCGGAACATGGGGCTCCTGTATTTCCTCACCCCTTTGAGACTGTGCAACATTGACACGTGCAAAAAAAGCCTTTGAACAATGATCCTCAGGGCTTTAACTCACCTCTAAGAGTAGGCTTTTCCTAGGCTGCTTCTCCTTAGAGCTACTATTTAGAAAGGGAGGCTGACTCATCAGTTTGGTGTCCATGCCACACCCATTGTCTGCCTTACAGCCTCTTGTTTCACCATCACCCATTGTTCTGTTTCCTTCTCAGTGCTCTCCAAAAGCAGCTTACATCAAAAAATCTGATCATGCCACAAAAACAACAGACTGTAATTGCTGTTTTCCACTGAAGCTTAATGATTCTCTCCTTACAACGAACCCATAATTACTTTTCAGAGTTCAGTGAAATTCGTTCAATAACAATGAAGGATGCATTCTTTCCCTAGCATATCTAATTGAAATGGTTTTTTTCTAAATGGTAGCTATGACATGGTGACAAGATAGTACATAAGCTCAGATTTCTGTTGTTGTTAAGTACAAATATTTTGATAAGTGCAGCTAATATGAGATATTTCCTCGTAGCTGGATATGATACACATTGAAATATGACATTGGTACCATCTGTTCTTCATCATAAATATAAATGAAGTGATAATGAGCAAAATGTGTTAAGGACCATCAGGATGATTGCACTCCGATGGTTTAATTTGGATCTTCATTAATCTAAAAATAAAACAATCTATACATGACAAATGAACACGTTTTTACCGACGCTGTGCAAGTAACTTTTAGGCTATAAACTATGTTCGTGCCACTTAAAATGAGAAGTGAATAATACAAAGAAGATTTGTTTTTTAAGCTCCCATTGAGTTCCCTGTTCAAATCACTTACACACTCTTCCCGTGGGTCTGTTTCAAATCCCAGTATGGAAACCTAGCCTGATGTTGTAGGTGGTGAAATAGAGGCAAAACAGACTTCAGTTCAGGCACTTTCTCACTGTGTGACCTTGGCGAAGTTACTTCACCCCTCTGAGGCTCCATCTCCTTATCTCTCAAGGTCGCAAGGAGAACTTTCAGCCAGCCCCAGGCTCATACGTGCACAATGCTTGGCATTGCATAGTGCTCAATAAATAGACCACAAGCTAACATTTAGTGGGCACTTACTGAGATGGATTACTTAATATGTAAATAAATATATAATATTTAAGTATATATTATATATAATATTAAATATATATTATAGATATCTATATCTGTGGATATAGATATCTATATATAGATGATTTAATATGTAAATAAATATATAATATATAAATATATAATATATTATAGATGGATTATTTAATATGTAAATAAATATATAATATGTTATATAATATATATTATATAATAAATTATATTAGATAATATATATTATATATTATATTTTGTATATTATTATATATGATATATATTATATTGTATAATATATGATATATATTATATTGTATAATATGTGATATATATTATATTGTATAATATGTGATATATATTATATTGTATAATATGTGATATATATTATATTGTATAATATGTGATATATATTATATTGTATAATATGTGATATATATTATATTGTATAATATGTGATATATATTATATTGTATAATATGTGATATATATTATATTGTATAATATGTGATATATATTATATTGTATAATATGTGATATATATTATATTGTATAATATGTGATATATATTATATTGTATAATATGTGATATATATTATATTGTATAATATGTGATATATATTATATTGTATAATATGTGATATATTATATTGTATAATATGTGATATATTATATTGTATAATATATGATATATTATATGTATAATATATGATATATTATATTGTATAATATAATATACATTAATATACATATAATATATATATTATATACATATAATATACATATAATATAGTGATATATTATATTGTATAATATATGATATATTATATTGTATAATATATGATATATTATATTGTATAATATATGATATATTATATTGTATAATATATGATATATTATATTGTATAATATATGATATATTATATTGTATAATATATGATATATTATATTGTATAATATATGATATATTATATTGTATAATATATGATATATTATATTGTATAATATATGATATATTATATTGTATAATATATGATATATTATATTGTATAATATATGATATATTATATTGTATAATATATGATATATTATATTGTATAATATATGATATATTATATTGTATAATATATGATATATTATATTGTATAATATATGATATATTATATTGTATAATATATGATATATTATATTGTATAATATATGATATATTATATTGTATAATATATCATATATTATATTGTATAATATATCATATATTATATTGTATAATATATGATATATTATATTGTATAATATATGATATATTATATTGTATAATATATGATATATTATATTGTATAATATATGATATATTATATTGTATAATATATGATATATTATATTGTATAATATATGATATATTATATTGTATAATATATGATATATTATATTGTATAATATATGATATATTATATTGTATAATATATGATATATTATATTGTATAATATATGATATATTATATTGTATAATATATGATATATTATATTGTATAATATATGATATATTATATTGTATAATATATGATATATTATATTGTATAATATATGATATATTATATTGTATAATATATGATATATTATATAATATATACTATTATAGATATCTATATCTATATATTATTTAGATAATATACAGATTATACATTTATAGATTAGATAGTAGATATAGATAGATTATATATCAAAAAATAATCTAATACATAAATAAATTAAATATATTATTTAATATATAAATAATTTATAATTATATAATATATAAATATATTAATATATGTTAATCTGACTAATATATTGATATGGATATAATTATGTATACTTATATGGATTGTATAATGTATTCATTACCATTTCTCTCCATTTTACACATAAAGAAACTGAAGCATACAGAGATAAGCAACCTGCCAGGCTTCAAGTGCCAGAACTGGGATCCAACCCAAGCAATCTCATTCCTCAACTTTATAGTGATTACAATTATCGATGTTGTTATGTATTCTCAATTACTAAGGGGAAAGAAGAACACATTACTTCCTAGTCAAAGTCTCCACAGCTGAAACAAAGTGTAAAGTTGTTGTGGTTAAGCAGGGCCCTGATTATAGTAAGATCTTTTCTGTATTACACAGATTTCACCCAGATCACCAGCGTTTGTCAGTAAATTCTCTTTTCCCAAGCCTACAAGCTCACCTCTAGGGCATTCTTTATTTCCCTCTAGCTGAACACTGCCTGCTAGGCCATTCTTGGAGGAAACAGACAGAAATGTTCATGAGACCACTCAGGGTTTGCTGGACCAGGTGCCTCAAAGTCCAAGTAGCACTGACAGCAACTTTCCCCAGCATCACACTCATCCCCGCAGCCCTGGCCTCTCTGGCCACAGTCCAGGTACCCCTCCTCAGTCTTTCTGCTACTCTCTGCAGTATTTGAGCCCCAGGAGGGTCAAACAGGCCTCACACCTATTCATGTAATCCTTCTCTGTCCCGGTAATCAGGGCTTCCACTTGTGGAGGGCCTACTGCGTGCCAGATGCCATTTCAGGCAATTAACACATATTATGTCATCTAATTCTCGTGGCAACCCTGAAATCATCCTCTCCACTTTACAAAGGGGAAGCTGAGCCTCGGGGAGTTGACATAACCTCCTCATTTTGCATCTCATGCCCGTCTCCTCCCTCTGACCTAAGTGCTTAAAGATAGCTACTGGGGGTGGGGGGGTTCCATGACGTCCCTTTTCTCTCCCCAAGTCACAGTCTGTTTGGATGCCTGTTTCTGGGCTCACAGTGCAGAGGCTGGTCAATGTTCCTGTCACCCTGTGTTAGAATCACAGATACCATTTCCTGGCTTTCCCACTGGAATTGAAGCTCCAGTGTACATGCAAAAGCTAACAGGGCATCCATGAATTAATAAACAAGTGAACAAATGCACATAGAGGTCACGTAGAGGTCATACATGTGGTGGTAAAGCACAAACTTGCAAGCAGACTGCCTGGTGCCTATCTGGCTCTCTATGCCAACTGTGTGTCTCTAGACTAGTAGCCTAATCCCTCTGGGCCTCATTTTTCATCATATACAAAGTGGAGACAATGGCAACTGCCCCATTAGGTTGTAAAGAGCATTAAACAAGTTAACATATATCAACTTTTAAAAAGTGTCTGGCATGTAACAAGACATCAATAAAGAGTAACGACTCTTACTATACCTTGTCATTATCCTCATGATCAGAGCTTTACCAGGCAAAGCCAACCTTGAAGTCCACGTAGTTGCCTTACTTGGGGGAAAAAAAATTGTCAAAATTATGATACTGGAAGAAAAATTAAATAACTCAATTAAAGCATTGTGAAAATCGAACTTGAAAAAAATGTAGACCTGCCCTTGACGGTGCTCAGGAAAAGAAATAGAAGAGCCCATCACTGCTTCTTAGGTGGGCTGCCCAGCATGGTTCTTGGGGTGACCAAGGAGTGACAAGCCACAGGGCTACAGAACGGGTACAAGCCTGAGTGGGGCCTGCTCCTCTGACCCTCTCCTTTTCACCTCAGAATCCTCCTTCTTGCCTGAGGCCAGAGAGTCCAGTGGGTGATGAGGAGAGAGCCTGGGCTGAACCACATGGGCCACATTGCTGTGCTCTGGGCAGGGGCCTCAGGGAGCCCCCAGACATCATTAGCCATTCCATAAAGACATCATTAGTTATAGCAGGTAGGCCAAATCCACCGCTACTGTTGGAAACCAACTCCACAGATATATTTTCAAGAGTCTTCAGCAATGTCATTCTCATACCTAAGAAACAGTGACTCCTCTCTAGGTCAAGCCAGTGGCCTGCTCCCGGGCACTCACTGTGGATCCCTCCTCTGGGCCCAGCCCCTGCCTCGGAGGCCCTTTCTTCTCCACTCCACCTTTAAAGGCCTTTTCCATTCCCTACAGCTCAGGTCCAGTCACTGGTGTTTCTCCCACTCTCTGGCTTCTCTGAAATGCCCAGCAAGCACCTGGCCAGCACAGTTCTGGAACTCTTCACACCTGTCATCTGCATCCCCTTGTAGAGCACGAGTTGTTCCGGCCCAATGCCTATCAGTTATTTTTCCAACACTGGGCTGCAAATGTGGCAGGCCCTTAAAAAAATATGTGTAGACTAAAAGATAAGATTCAGTGGGTGATGAAATAACCCAGTGATGCCCAAAGAAGGTTTGGGGCTAAAATCAAGTTCATGTGATGCTGAGCGTTCAGAAAATCGTTTTTCGTGTTTCTAGTGGAAATAGCTTATGGAATGCTTTTATCACTTACATTTTCTTGGGTTTATTTTCTTCACAGAGTATTTTACCTCTGTTCGCCATGTGTGAAGGAATAACTGTAACTCTGTGGTCTATGGGAGTGCTAGCTCCAAGCTAAAGTCCAAAATGATGAAGTCAAGCGCAAGAAGATATTTTGAGCTCTAACGAGTTTTGGGGGGAAAAGCTCACATAATTCACCAGTGTTCCACATGGCTGTTTTTTCCTACTCAGAGCCCTTCTTACTTAGATGAAAAATACAGATAATACACTGACACATGCCACAGCTGACTAGATTCAAAGATGTTATCCTGTTCCATAATGGGAAAAAAAAATCAAGTAAACATAGAGAGCGTAATAGATTACCCAGTTTTAACCATTGTTTTTTAAGGTTTCTTTTTCGGAGGTGGGCAGGATTCTACATAAGATTTTATATTCATTAAAAAGTGATCTGAAAATACTGTGATCAAATTTTTTAAAAAGAGAATATTGGTTTAATGATCTCTTTCAAGTTTAGTTATTCAGCTGCAACTTGACTTCCAAGTGCACTTAACTCAGTATCACTCTTGTTAGGGTAACACTTCTTTATAAATGCTCAAAACACTCAGATCTTGAAAAGGGTGGCTTAATGAGGGTGGAGTGTGGTAATTGTAGTCAAATCCGTCTATTTAGTATAAGCGATTTACATTTTGATAATCAATGGAATTAAGTGATCTTGAAAGAATAACAATTTTGCTTAGTTGTCTCTATAATTCCAGATACGGACTTCATTATTACCATTGCTCCCTTGTATAGAGTTTTAGATATTTTGATGTATAGCTATTAAGACGTTGTTAAAAATAAACAAATGAAACGCTTGTTGTTCCCACTTCACGTTGTAATTATTCCTCCTGCCTTATGAATAAGTGCCAAGAGAATATCAAAAGTCAGAGGAGATTCTACTGCTCACAAACACTACCAATTTCCTGTTAACACGAGTCAGAAAGTTGGATTGAGTGACTCCTCTGATGCAAAGCTGATTATTTATTTGAAAAAGGTAACATGCTTGTTTTCTGCAATTAACTATTTTATTGAAGAGCAACAGGCATGGAAGAATCACACACCTATGGTGATTTTTTTCAAAGAAAACAATTAGTACCCATATCAAAAAAGCTAATTCACATTAATTAAAGAACACCCACATCAGTTAAATATAATAATCTCCCCTTTCACTTAACTTGCTGTATACAATGTGTTGCTTAAAAGTACTGGGCTTCAAGATAATAAAGAATGACAGTTGAAGGGTCTGGAACTTAGAGAAAAACTTTAGGGTCTGTAACCATTTTAATTGCACATAATTATGGATAAGGAAGTGGAACAATTTAATTTCTGGGCCTTCATGCTATTAGAAGGCTAACAGAACAGTATCAAAATTAGTTATTTAAGTAAAATTGCAAGAAGCTGTTTTTCATTTCAAAGTATAAATGGAAACTAAGTGGAATGATGACTAACTTTTGTTCCATCTTTTCATTTATATGACACAATGGTGATTCAAGATCTGGTGGAAATTATTTATGGAGATTTGGAACAAGTAAAGTAAAATATATTTTTAAATATTCGTTTTATTTTTTTATTTTAGAAAATATAGAAAATTATGATGAAGAAAATAAAAATCCATCCTAATGTGTGCAGAATGTCTCTAGAAGGGAACACAAGAAACTTGTAATGGTTGCATGAGGGGAAGGATCTGGTTGTGTGGAGGGTAGGCATTGGAAGGAGTCTTAACTTTGACTAAATACGTCTTATTATGTTAGACTTTTTTAAATTAAATTAAATTAAGTCTTTAGGAAATTACCCATAATCTCACCAATCAAAGATTAGACTGTTAACATTGAGGTATACTTCCAACACTTTCCTATGGACTAACATTCTATTTCTCTCTTTTAAATTGGGCTCACTATATATTTTATAGCCCATTACATGCTGAGCTTTCCCTGTGTTATTAAACATTCTTCTTAAGCTTGACTATTAACAGGCTAATAGTGTTCATTTGTGGATGAATCAATTATTTAATTAAATCCTCTCTTGTTGGGCATTTAGATTATCTTTCATTTTCCAATGATGTAAATAGCTCTGCAGTGAACATCCTTGTTCTTCACCCTTTCTACGCTCTCCTGAGTATAGCTGACCCTTGAACAATGCAGGAGTTAGGGGTGCTGACCCCTGCACAGTTGAAAATCTATGTATAACTTTCGACTCCCCCAAAACTTAACTACCAATAGCCTACTGTTAACCGGAAGATTTACCAATAACGTAAACAGTCAATAAATACATATTTTATATGTTACATATATAAATACATGCATACATATACTGTATTCTTACAATAAAGTAAGCTAGAGAAAAAGAAAATGTTATTAAGAAAATTATAAGGAAGAGAAAATATATTTTTATATGTATTAAGTGGAAGTGGATCATTATCAAGGTCATCACCCTCATTTTCCTCATGTTGAGTTGGCTGAGGAGGAGGAAAGGGAGGGGTTGGTCTTACTGTCTCAGGAGTGGCAGGGGCAAAAGAAAATCCACATGTAAATAGACCCACACGGTTCAAACCCATGTTGTTCAAGGATCAACTGCATTTTCATAAGAAACATTTTATAGAAGTTGAATTACCAAGTCCAATAGATAAACATTCTAGAGCTTTTGATACGTATTGCCAAAATGCCCTCTAGGAAGAGATTATCAGTTTCTACTCTTATAGCAATATATAGGAATGCCCTTTTCAGGGCACCCTTCCCACACCAGGGAGAGACATTAGGGGAAGGCATGTGTGCAAACTGGGTCTAATGAAATTTTCAAATAAAAATAGGGATTTCTGCAAATATTTTATTCCAAATTTTGGGTGTTGTAGAGATGCTGCCATAGTTAATTCTACAAAATACATTTCTCCCTTTAGGGCTTCCAGTGAAGTGGAATGGTTTCTAAACTTCCCTAACAGAAGGCCAGGACTTCTCAAATGCCAAGAATTGGTTCTGTGCCTTGAAAGCTGACAATATTTTGTAAACCACAAAGTGTTGCAAAGCAGGAAGTCTTGTCAATTCATCACCCAAATCTCTTTGACACAGATTTGGGGGATGAGTTTATGATTTTATGGGAGAGTTTATGATTGAGGGTTGTACGCAACCTCCAGTGATTCAACTTCCCCAGGGTCATCCTGTTCAATATGAGGTCTCACCTCCCTGAACTGGTGTCACTAGCTCCAACCTCCCGTTTTGGGAGGTGCAACAAACCAGCATGGGACATTGGATGTAGTCCCCTTCAGACATTTACCAGAAATAATCCTAACCTGCTTTTAGCTTAGAACTAAAACATATGCCTTTATGACAACACAGGCACTTATACAGAATTTAGAAATTATAGACAGGCACAAAGAAAATAGATATCGCCTTTAATTCCACCACACAGAGATAATCTCTGTTAATATTTCAGTATGTTGTTGGTAATCAATATCCCATCTTTTGTGCATATGCAGATTCTTATTTTGTAAACATGAGATACTATTATGCTTTCTGTGTTGTAACCTCCTTTTTCACTTAATATATCATGAACTATTTTCCAGGTTATTAAATATGTGACAAAAATGTCTTTGATTCCTTTATAATATTCTGTCACATACTATAAAGTTCCTCTGTGATTTTGCAATAAATTAACTTGTTTTGTCACTATACAGACATAGCTTTTTTAAAAAAAAAAATCAACTCCTAATATTTATTTTTAAATTTGTTTGTGAAGGTAGAAACTCTCATACCCATCAGTATAACATATAGCAAATGCCCCAGGCATGTGCAATGGCTCATGAGCCAAACCCAGAGTCCTTTGAAAAGACTAGATAAGAGTAAGACTCCTGTAATCCCAGCACTTTGGGAGGCCGAGGCGGGTGGATCACCAGGTCAGGAGATCGAGACCATCCTGGCTAACACGGTGAAACTCCGTCTCTACTAAAAATACAAAAAAAAATTAGCCGGGCATGGTGGTGGATGCCTGTAGTCCCAGCTACTCGGGAGGCTGAGGCAGGAGAATGGCGTGAATCCCAGGAGGCAGAGCTTGCAGTGAGCGCGACTCCGTCTCAAAAAAAAAAAGAGTGAGACAAAAAAATTTCAATCAATTGCAGAAAAGAAAACTCTAAAATGCGTGCAAAAATTAAAACTAGAATAATTTTTCACTTAAATTACTTCACAAACCCTTTCAAATTCATGCTCCGGTTTAAAGAAATTAACTGTGGAAATGATAGGTAATGCTTTAAGTGTTTGTTGAATGCAAGAAAAATATAGAATCTAATCAACAAGCCCACACTCACAGAAAAGGCCTTGGCCTCATATCAAAATATTGGTAAATTAAGCACAAATCTATGTTTTAAGTTAAAATAAGATCTTTTGGGTGTAGTTCTCATGTGTCCTATTTTAGAATTCCCTGCATTAACCAATTTTTTCAATTAACTGACTGATAACTATTTTTCACTGTATTGGATAAAAGGATTTACAATCAATGCATAACCTTGTGGGAAAAAAATCTTTATGAACAGAATGGATGATGTCATTAATTTATTGCTGAAACAATGGAAAGCCATGTTGGCTCAAATGCATCATGAAAACAAATTGAAAGTTAATAGTTTAACTCATTCACGGGATATATAGTCATTTTCTACTGACCTTTCTATATATGGTATAAATGGTCATGTTCCTCCTTATTCAAAATCCTTTTCCTCGGAAAGCTCTGTTTTACAGGCATGTTGCATTATCTATAGTTAGGAGAGCTATTTCTCATTTTTGGAGACATATCTTCTGTGTCAGTACCCCAGGACATCATCCCTCTGTGCAGATAGTGGCTGAACTGAAAGACATTTAACGTAAGCAGGACTAAGGAAATGTCAGTCCCACAAGTGAGGATGGTATACTTTCTCATGTTATAATCAAACCATCATGAAAATAAAAGGTAAGAGTACTTCCCATCTGCCATTATCTCTAAATGATATGGCAGCCCCAGCTCATTAAAGATGCCATGTTTTCTTTGGGAGGCCAAGGCGGGCAGATCATGAGGTCAGGAGCTTGAGACCATCCTGGCTAACACGGTGAAACCCGTCTCTACTAAAAATACAAAAAAATTAGCCAGGCGTGGTGGCGGATGCCTGTAGTCCCAGCTACTCGGGAGGCTGAGGCAGGAGAATGGCGTAAACCCAGGATCCGGAGCTTGCAGTGAGCCGAGATAGCGCCACTGCACTCAGGCCTGGGCAACGGAGTGAGACTCCATCTCAAAAAACAAACAAACAAACAAACAAAAAAACCATGTTTTGCCAGTAGAAGCTTACATGGAACTTGCTACATATAGATGGAACCAACAATGATTTGGAATATTACCAAGTGATTCTATGATTTTCATTATTACAGTTTTTCATACCGTAACAACAGAGTGTGCATCCTTGGAAGTTGTTTAATAATATTGGTTATTGTTCCATCTTGAGCCTTAAACACAAATCACTGTTACCAATTGTTAATATTATTAGAATAAAAATTTTCCTATTATTATCAAGTTTGCTTTTTCTCTTTGGATTCTGTTTTTCTTGGTGGGTCATTTAATTATTTCCTATCTCCACCGTCGAACATCTGTTCTGATTCCCATTCCACCAACATCTCCTTTCGTTCTTCTTCTTTCAGCTTCAATTAGAAGTTTGCTAATGCTAGGATCTCTGCTCAGATCTTGGACCTTTGCAATTAATTTTAATCAGGCTTGTTAACACTTTTTTAATATGTAAGAAATAAGCAAATATGTAACTAAAAAGCCATTTATGTCTTTTATGAAGGTAACAAATATGCAATTAAAAACTCCTTCTCTCTGTGACTTTGCAATAAATTAACTTGTTTTGTCAGTATTGTGCCTGTATAATGTCATTTACTCTGGAGTTTTGACAGTCGGATTTTTTTTATCCTTGGCAAAATTAGCAAGTAATATTAAGATCTAAGAAATGACAATTAGTTTGTGAATTAGGTGGTATATACAATGTGTTAATTATTGAGGGACCAGGCTGCATGCAATTAAAATTTAGCATCCAGATAATGATAATGTAGTAGGCTTCTGAGTATCTAATGAAGTTGAAAATGTTCATTACCAATAAATTAATTCTCAGTTGCTTAACCAGTCTACACAGATGTCTGTGTCTATACAGAAGAATAGTTCATAATAATCACTATTGTTCACAAGTAGGATAATAACGTGAAATCTTGAAATTCTATCAGGACTATGATTTCATTGTTAGAGTTCCTTGCACACTGACAGGGAACCTTCCCAAAGACTCAGGAATATGATAGCTATAAAGATCTTTGCTTCTCTTAAAAAATTCTTTCAAGTCATCTGAAGATCAAATAATAAGATGAAAAGAATAAAGGACATTGAGAGGAAAGATGGGTTGGGATATCCTACATTTTCTCTAATGAACCCTTAATATTTTAATGGTGATTTGGAAAATGTTGTCTTAACTTTACCTAAATGTATTCTTCGTAATTTGGAAACTCAGTTCCATGTGAATTTCCTACTGTAATAGGTGCCCTTACTGTTCTGGGTGCTAGAGAATCAGTAACAAGTTGCAACTCAAGAAGACCCAGTCTTGTAGGGGGTCAAACACAAAATCAAATCATTATATTACAGCATGATAACTGCTATGGTATAGAAAAAAAGGGTGACTTACATCCTACAAAGTACTTTCCACTGATGAACACAGGGTGGATTGTAGGAGGCAAGAGTGGGAATGGGGAGACCAGCCTGGGCATGCCATGGTCCCTGTGAACAACGATGCTGGTCTACATGGTGGTGGTAATGCTAGAGAGAGGAAAAGTGTAGGATTGTAAATATGTTTGGAGATAAAATTGTTGCCAGGATTTGGCTTGAGGAAATCGAAAGTGTATTGTTGCCTGATTTGGGGAAGGCTTGAGGAATAAGTGGTTTGCAGGGAAACTTCTCGAGTCCTATTTGGGGCTTGTTAAGATTACAACATCCAAAGGACATGTGTGTGTAGGTCTGTGAAGGCACTGGAATTCAGAGGTGAGGTTTCGTTGAGATAGAATTTGGGCAATCATCAGCATATAGATGGTTCTAAGGCCCTGGAATGGATGAGCATACTTAGGGAGAAAGTGTAGGGAGAAAAGAGAAATCCCAATAACTTCAACATTCAGGGGACAAAGTGAAAGAAGAGAAGTTGGCAGAGGAGACTAAGAAAGGGCAACCAAAGAAGGTCCCAAGACAACCAGGAAAGCATGGCATCATGGAAACCAAAAGAGGAGAGGTTTACAAAGGAAAGGTAATCCCATGCCTGTGCTAAGGTTATTCATTGAGACATTGTTTTGACAGTAACAGATCGGAACACCCTAAAGGCCCATAATGAGAGACCGAAAAAAATAACTTAAGGCAGTGGTCCAAACCTTTTTGGCACCAGGGACCGGTTTCATGGGAGACAATTTTTCCATGGACCGGGTTGGGAGGATGGTTTTGGGATAACTCAAGCACATTACATTTATTGTGTGCTTTATTTATATTATTATTACATACTCACCATGATGTAGAATCAGTGGGAGCCCTGGGCTTATTTTCGTGCAACTAGGTGGTCCCATCTGGGGGTGATGGGAGATAGTGAAAGATCATCAGGTGTTAGATTGTCATAAGGAATGTGCAACCTAGATCCCAATCCTTTGCATGTACCATTCGCAATAAGGTTCATGCTCCTACGAGAATCTAATGCTGCTACTGATCTGACAGGAGGTAGAGCTCATGTGATAATATGAGCAATGGGAAGCAGCTATAAATACACATGAAGCTTCACTCAATCACCTGTTGGTCGCCTCCTGCTGTGTGGCCTGGCTCCTTATGGGCCAGAAACAGGTACTTTCATATGGATGGTCCTTAAGTCAAGGGTCGCCAAGCCCCGGTACCCATCTGTGGCCTGGGGGTTAGGAACCTCTGACTTAAGGCCCACCCATACAAAAGAATATGCTGAAGTTGTAGAAAAGGAAAGGGTGGAATAATTTTCAAAATAGTACTGTTACAAAATTCACTCTTACATGAAAAAAAGGAAATTCTTTAGTATGTTATTTGTGCAAAAAAAGAGAAGTATATATAGAATTGCTGATATAAGTATTGAATATTTCCAAAGATACAAACTAAGATGTTTGCCTGTAGGGAAGGCAACTGAATGGCTCAGAAACAGAGGTAGAAGGCATAAGAGTGCTTTTTATCTTAGTGGTGCAGTCTTTAGGACTTTAAAATTTATATTTTATGATGTATACCTTGACTAATCAACATCAAGAAATAATATTGTATTCTGAGTATGATGGGGAGACTTTTGGAAGATCCCAGTTGGGAGGAACTTTGTCCTTGAGCAGAACAATAGAAATAATATTTCTTGAGGTTTAGGATATTGTTTTTGATATGTAGATATTTTATGATATGTTTATGATATGTAGAAATAATATATCTTGATGTTTATAGTATTGTTTTTCATTGTCTTTCATTTCCAAGAGTTACAATATTTACATTGCTCTAAAATCACATTTACCATGGTCATTTGACTAATTCTGTGTTTTAATTGGTTCCTATGCTCACTACTGGTCCTTTTTAAATTTTCACCGCTCATTTCCTAATTTATGAAATCTTTGCTTTATTTATCTCTCATCTGTCTGCTGTATATATTCAGGTAATTTTATCACAAAGCGTACATATATGCCTATTTTCTGGGTCCTCAAATACGTGAAAATTTCTTTCTGTTGCTTTCATACAAAAATAACACTTTGGTAGGCATCTTAGTTTAGGTTCTGCCCAAAATGGAGCCTGAGACAAGGACTTGAGTGCAGGCAGTTTATGTTGGAGCTGCTCCTGGGAAACAGCAGTGAGGGAACAGAGAGAGGGAAGATGGAAAAATCAATAATGAGTGTATAATTGAGCTGATTAATACTGTGGGCAACTGGAGCTCACTGCTCCTGGGGACCTCTGAAGACCCTGTAGAAAGTGCCTCAAAATTGTTCCACAAAAGGTGGGAGCCCAGGGCATTCATCTACCAACTCTTCCCTCCAATTGGTCAAGAATTGACCTGGGAACATTATTAGCTCCCTTTGACTTCTTGCTTCTACAGCTTTGGAGGCTTGAAGTGAGAAGCTGACAGCATATCTGGAAACTGCTACCATGGGCAGTTAAAATGACAAGTGGTCTAAGAGATGTGGTGTAGGACACAAAAAACATCTGCTACAGCTGACCATAACATTCTTGCACTGTACCCCTTTTTACTCTCAAACCACCTTCACGAATGTTGTTCCACATCTTATGGAATCTAACATTGCAGAAAAGTCTAGAGTCAGCCATATATCCCTTTCTATTCTTGGTAACCAGGATGCTTTTAAGATTCAAGACATAGATATTTCTCCAGGTCTTGGCAATTTTTCACTAATTTTACCTATACATGGTGCACCTTTCAATCCATGAATTCAGATCTTTCTTTGGTTCAGGAAAGTTTTCTTCTATCATATCTTTGAATATTTTTCTCTTCTTCAGTAAATCCACTTAGATACCTATATCTATGGAATCTCACCACTGCATCAATTACTATCTCTCTAACCAATTTCCCCACTTAGACCTTTTCCTCTGCATCTGGAAGATTTTTCTCAAGCCTGTTTCCCACATCTTATAAAAAGTTTCAACAGTGTCTACTCTGCTACTAAATGATTATATTATTTTAATTTCTATATTGGCATTATCTGTTTCCATAAATTTTTTTCTTACCTACACCAACATCTCTTTTATTTAGGTCTAATAATATCATTATCATCTCTTATTTCATGTAAATACTTTTCTTTTCATATTTTTATTAGGATCTGGAATACATTATTTCCTCAAACATATGTTCTCCATTATTTGGCTTCCAAATAGATCATCATTTATGGCATGGAAGCTTTTCATGATTCCCTTGTGTTCATTTCCTGTTTTGAGAGCAGATCTCCCCTGGAGTTCATCTCAAATAAGTAGGGATGGGAACAAAATATATTCCTTGGATACCTTCCTTGGTTCCCCGAGCACTGTTAGAATTGTCTTTGTATTTAAGGTAGAAAGCTGGATGATGTCAGTTGCTAGTACCATTTCAGCATTCATCAGCCTGTGGGGATGGCGAGGGGCTAAAGGGGCAGGCAGGGGGCTAAGGACTGGAGCCATCCCAGCTGGGGGGAACTTTGTGCTTGAGCAGATGTTCTCTTTGTCTCTGAGTGGTCCCTTGTAACTGTTCATGGGAGCCAGCCTTCTGTATCAGTTTTCTCTAGAGAAGTGCACTTCCTGGAACATCTGCCCACTGCAGAAATGCAGTGTCTCTGGAGAAATGCACTTCCTGGAACATCTGGCCACTAAGTCAGGAGCAGATCCCTTCCCATTTACAGGAAGGTGACTTCCCTCATCCTAATCCCATGTTTACTACCTCTGAGGCAAGGCCAGTTACATGGGTGTATACCCTGTGCCATTACTGAGAAGGGCCCTGACTTGGTCCTGCTGCTACCATCTTGATTTATGAATTAGGGCCCTACATTTTCATTTTTCACTGGATCCCACAAATTATGCAACTGGTCCTGGTCAGATGTTATTCCCTGAGGTTGGAGGCACAACAGTGACCAAACAGTGCCACACCTAGCCTCAGGCCCTCCAATCCTGGTCATGCCCTACAAACTCCATTAAATGGACAGTAGAGAAGAAAAAGGATCAGTAAAACAAATGCTGTCAAGAAGGGCGAGAAGCTGGGTGCTTTGGCTGTATAAAACCACAAAGAGACAGCCTGGCAGAAGCACAGCCACTGACAGCAGAAACAGAATGCCACTTGGTATCTGAACTCTCCAGACCAAACACTGGTCTGTTCTTACACTCACCTAACCAGTCTCCAAAACTCTACCACTGAACTGTCAACAAGCTGTCTGGGGGAGGCTCATTACAGTCTTGACCTAGATTTGAGTCCTATCCCTGTAAAGTGCTCTATTCCATTTTCTATTACCTTCCTTGGGTATCATCCTACCCCAAGCTCTACAAACTAAAGCTGAAGAAGAGAGGTGGCAAACTTCGCCTATCAGATCTATGAAGCAATGGCCTGTGTTCTCATCAGCCATCCCTGAGACAGCTCACGTCTGCTCTGAAAAATCAGAATCCACCTTTTCAATAACAGCATGGTGAACAGAGGTCATGTTAGCCTGCTGACCTAATAAGCTGATTTATATTTATTTGCTAACACGAATCATTTGGTCTGATAAAAATAACTTCTAACAAACTAGCTGCTGTGATGGAAAGATGGCCTCCCTCTTTGAAAATAAATGTCAAGTCTTTACATATCATTTATTTTTGGTAAATGCCGGGTCTCTGCCTTGGCATTTAAATAGCAGAGGGAGACTTTAATCAGACCACCGAAGGGTTCCAGGACTGGCTGGAGAGAACAATTGACTTTCTGTTGACTAAGAAGAAGTTCAAAGTGTAATGCTGACTACTGTACATTCCCTGTGGAGGTGCCTGGGGAAAGAGGAGGGAGGAATGATTATCCACCCTTTTGGATTTGTTTGTGCATTTGAGCCAAAAGAAATGACCTTCTTGCATACCTCCTTTTGTAGAAAAAGGAGCACTTCGAGGTCATCTAACTCACTCCCTTTGTGTACTCAGAGCCCCCATCTCCAAACGTCACCAGCAAGCACCAAGGCCAAATACACCAGCATAAACCGAAGTGCCGGGCATCGGAATCAGAGACACAGAAGGTAATGTCTGCCCAGATTGATTCAGAGGGAGTTTCTAATTCATTTGTAAGGCTTCTTCACACTATGCCATTAAAAAACAACAATACAAAAAACCCAGCACCCTCTAATTGTTTTTAACCATGCTAACTAATCAACGCTTTTCTTGTGTATTTTGTTTTATTTTGTTTTAAGCATTCTCTGTTCCAGTAGACAGAGGTTGTGCTCATGTTGCCAGGTTCAAAATTCAGCACATGATTAGATTGTTTGCACACTGGTATCCAGCGGCCAATACCACTGACTATGGAATATGCTGTGTGCTGCCTCTCTACCTGGACCATGGAAGCTGGCAGCCTCCCAATGCTATTTAAAAACAGTGGGAAGAACATGTCCCTTAACTAAGACAGAAAGCCACCACTGCCATTAAAAAAGAACAAAGCAAAACCCTCTAAGTGCCATCTCTCCCCATTCCTGGCTCCAGGACGGAGCTCACTGAGGGACAGGCCAAATGCCTCCATTACTCATATCCTCCCATGCAGTGGATCCCCCAGACCAGGACTCACCCCTACAACTTCCTTCCAGAGAGTAGGGGTGGCTTCCTAGGCAAGGACCTGCAAACTCCAAATTACAACCTGCCAGGTGCACATTATACAAATCCCACACCAGGTGCTCTTGGAAGCTCTGGGAGCACCTGCCATCTTCAGGGGAGCATGGAGGTGTTTGCTTCAACCTGCGGCAGGACCAAGGGGCCCCACTCTGACCTGGATCAAATTGCAGTCATTCCATGATGCTAACACCAAATGGAAACTAGACAAGGGCCATTTGGGGGGAAGGGAGGATGGATTTTTATTTTCAACTTGACGTTTTTAGAAACTCAAAAGGCATAGGGAAGCAGGGAGTTTGGCAAGGAGAAAGGTGCTGTTTTCTCCCTTCTGTTAGCATCTTTCTCCACTGGAGAAAGGATATGAACATCAATGTGGCCCCATGGAAGTAACCACACATTGAGACTCAAATTCTCAGTAATTCTGGCCGTATCCTACAGGCTGTTATATTCTCTGTGGGGTTCCAGATAGACACAGGATGTAAAGTACACATGTTAACCAAGAAAGAATAAATCCATCAAAGGAAAGAGAGCTGTAAGGGCTACAATGTGCCACACACTGGACTTAACATGATTTCACTTGGTCCTTCTTAATTTACAGAGGACACCAAACCCTAGAACACATAATTCATTCTCCCAGATACCTGGCAAGCAGCTATGTCAAGACTAGAACCCAAATCGCACCACTCCAGGGCTCACACTTCCTTTGCTTTACCAATATCTGCCCTGAGAATGGTGAGGCCCCATCTGGTGACTTGACGCCAGGCACTTCATGGCCCTGTGACCTGAACAGTCACATAGGACTCCACACTTAGAAGGGCCCTGGAATTGTCTAATGCTGCTGTCACTGTCTTGAAATTCCTAATAATTTTTTATTAAGGGCCCCTGCATTTTCATTTTGCACTGGACCAGCAAAACTGGTTTTCCTTGCAAGTGTGATCTAGACTCACCTCCCACACTTTCCCGATGCACCATACCTCCGGCACATTAGCTGCCTCTCTGAGACCCACATCTGTGTCTTCCCTTACATCATTATTGATACCCTACTGGGAAAAAAGTAGAGAGCAAGTGACTATCACCTACTATTCACCTGTGGGTGTCATGCTGTTTGCATTGGATCATCAAGAAAACCTATTTTACAGATAAGGAAACTGAGACTCTGAGAAGTTAACTTGCCCACAGCTGATGAGGGCTGAACTGACATTTGGACCCAGATTTCTGGGGGTTGTTAGTTTGTTTGTTGAGACAGAGTCTCGCTTTGTCCCCAAGGCTGGAGTGCAGTGGCATGATTTTGCTCACTGTAACCTCGCCCTCCCGATTTCAAGAGATTCTCCTACCTCAGCCTCCCAAGTAAATGGGACTACAGGTGCAAACCGACACACTTGGCTAATTTTTATATTTTTTTAGTAGAGATGGGATTTCACCATATTGGCCAGGGTGGTATCAAACTCCTGACCTCAAGTGATCTCCCTGCCTTGGCTTCCCGAAGTGCTGAGAATACAGGCATGAGCCACCACGTCCAGACTTGGACAGATTTCTCCCTCTCCACCACGTCCGGACTTGGGCAGATTTCTCCCTCTTCTTCCATTATATTACACTTCCTCTTTCATCCCTTCTGTCAATCCAACTTCTATGCCAGAGACTGGCAAACATTTTGTAAAGGGCCAGATAGTAAATATTTTTAAGCTTTGTGGGCTTTACAGTCTCTGTTGGCAACTACTCAACTTTGCCACCACAGCATGAAAGCAGCAGTAGACAATACATGAAAAAGTGGTTAGGCTGCATTCCAATGAAGCTTCATTTACAAAATAGATGGTGGACCAGATCTGGCCATAGGCTATAGTTTGCCAAACGCTGTTCTATACCAACTGCTGCTTGAAAGCCCTTCATGATGACTCCAGCTCAACACAGTCATTTCTTTATCCAAATTCCATACTTTATGAGTCATAAATCAGGCAGGAAACAGAATCACACTCAAGTGGTTCAACTAAAGAAACGTTAATGGAGAAACTACTATACAGAGGTATAGGCAGGTTAACGGAACTAGCAAGGATGTTGAAACACCCAGAGACCCGCAAAAGTGGGACACTGTTACCACTCCTCAGCTACAGTGGCAAGAAGAGGAAGTCGTGTTAGCAAAGCCCAGTGTGAGCTGGTACCCAGAGAAGGGGCCTCTCAGAGGAGCTGTAGTCATATGCAGAGCTGCCACTTTGCGAGACATGGCACCAAAGCAGAAGGGGTAGAGGAGAAGCACTCCAACCCCTCTGTCTTCCCACCCTCTGATTACCAGTCAGAATATCCCATTGGCCAAACCCTAATGGAAGCCAGCCAAGAGGGGTAACTTGGTGATGCCAAATGGAAAGGTCATCCCCTCAGGGCATAGAGCAAGCAGTGAGGGCTGGAGAATGAATCTGAGTAGAGGCAAATGGAGAATGAACCATACTGTTACTTATCTTTTGTTCCTCACATTCCAGTGCTCAGCTGAACACTGCATTAGATACCATGTGTAGTTTTCATGTGTAGCTCCTGACTCTCCAACTGGCATGTAAGATCTAGCCACAGTTGTTAACAGAGTCCTGGGAAGACAGTAGTTATTTCTAATGCAAGCACCTACTGCTCATGGACCTGAGACACATGAATGCCTAGAACCCTTCTCAGCATAACCATGGGGTCAATCCATACTCCTCCAATTTATCCAGTTTAATTTGAGCACCTTCAGAGAAACCCCAACCTTCCCATCCTGGTGCTGATCCTATTAGATCTTAGTAGAGGATTTCTTTGAGAAAGAATCACCCAGAGCAGGCTTGCTGTGACTCACGTGGCCTTGGAAGTAAACAAGTTCTGACATAACTTTAACCTCCATTTCCATGTTCATGATACCTCAGAAAATTCCTAGTGAGCTTGGGTCATCTTGAAACATCTATAAGTCCTTTCTCTACTTCTCAAGAAAAATGTGGCTCTCAAGAAACATCCTGAGATGATTATTCTCTACAACTATCCACTGTTAGAAATAATGAATAAGGCCAGCCACAGTGGCTCACACCTGTAATCCTAGCACCTCAGGAGGCTGAGGTGGGTGGATTGCCTGAGCTCAGGAGTTCGACACCAGCCTGGGCAACACGATGAAACCCCATCTCTACTAAAATACAAAAAAATTAGCCAGGTGCGGTGGTGTGTGCCTATAATCCCAGCTACTAAGGAGGCTGAGACAGGAGAATTGCTTGAACCCAAGAGGCAGAGGTTGCAGTGAGCCGAGATTGCACCATTGCACTCCAGCCTGGGTGACAGAGTGAGATTCTGTCTCAAAAAAAGAAATAATGAATAAAAGGAGCATTGAATGTATCCAGTAAATTTAATAATGGTATTGCTATAAATAATGTTTTGATTAGAGAATGCATTTAGTGGAAACAGAAAATGCAATCAAGATAGCTAATGACCCCACAATCTCCTCGTCCTTTTAATAATAAAACTGCTGTCAATGCACACACATACACAGAGTCACACAGCTAGAGACTACATTTTCCAGCTTCCCTTGCAGCAAGGCAAGGTGCTGTGATGAAGGTCTGGCCAATGGCCTGTGAGCAGTAGTGACTTCAGAAACCCCTGGGTCATGCCCCTTACAAAGGAGACTACTCAGCCTCCCGTCTTCTTTCCCCCTTCCTAGGGGCTGGCGTGCAAACATGGTTCTTTTTGAACCACCCACCCTCAAACATGTCATGGAGAGCAACACTCCTGGAAATGGTAGACCCACAACCGAAAGAACCCTGGAGCTCTGGGTGACATCATGGAGCAGAGCAGCCTGTATGCTCTGTACTTCTCACCTCTGAACTGTTACATGAAAGACAGAATGAACTATCTGGTTTGAGCTACTGAATTTTAGGGTGCCTTTGTTACAGAAGCTTAGCCTGTATCCTAATACATGGATTAACCTCTTAAGAGGTAGCTCTAACTCTAGGTAGCTCCAACTCTAGGTAGCTCCTAGAGTTGTCCCTGCAGAATCAACATATAGAAAAAGTCAGTCTTTCTTATAAGCAGAGTTTACATCCTGAGAATACTGTGTATTTTTTATCCACATTTGGTTGAAAAAGAAATCCATGTATAAGTGGACCCATGCAGTTCAAACTCATGTTGTTCAAGGGTCTACTGTATTTCTTTCTTTTTTTTCTTATTTAGCAAGAAGTCTAGTAGACATCTGCTGTTGAACCTGGTGTTGGTTCAACAGGTTCCCGAATTTGAGGACTGAAGCCTCTGTGATTCTCCTGAACTTTGCATCATGACCCCAAAATGGCTACTGTACCTTCAGTTCTCATGCATGATATGATGTGGATCTGTGTCACCACCCAAATTTCATGTGAAATTGTAATCCCCAAAGTTGAAGGTGGGCCCTGGTGGGAGGTGATCGGATCATGTGTGTAGATTTTCCCCTTGGTGCTGTTCTCATGATACTGAGTGGGTTCTTATGAGATCTGGCTTTTTAAAAGTGTGTAGCACCTCCTTCCTCTCTCTCTTCCTCCTGCTCCGGCTATGTGAAGTGCTGCCTCTGACTTTGTCTTCCACCATGATTGTAAGTTTCCTGAGGCCTCCTTAGAAGCCAAGCTGATGCCGGCATCAGGTTTCCTATCATGCCTGCAGAATCGTGAACCAATTAAACCTCTTTTTCTTTATAAATTACCCAGTCTAAGGCATTTCTTTATGTCAGTGTGAGAACTGACTAATACAACGCCTCTATTTCTGAAGGGAAGAAGGAGAGGGAAAGGAACGTGGAAATAAAAGACTTCCCAGAAATCCTCAGTGCAGTCCACTTCAATTTGATTGGCCAGACCATGTGCTATGGTTTGAATATGTCCCCCAAAAGTTCATGTATTGGGAACTTAATCCCTAATGCAACAATGTTGGGAGGTAGGGCTTAATAAGAGGGGTCTGCCCTCATCAGTGGACTAATGTCTTTAGTAAGGGAGCAGGCAAGTTAAAGTGAGAGGGAGTTGTTATAAAAGCAAACTCTGCCACCTTGTATGTGCTCACTCTCTCCTCCTCCTCCTCCTCCTCCTCCTCCTCCTCCTCCTCCTCCTCCTCGTCCTCCTTCCTCTCTCTCTCTCTCTCTCTCATGCTTGCTTCTACCTTCCACCATTCCACCATGGGATGACCCTTGCCTGATGCTGGTGCCATGCTCTTGGACTTTACAGACTATAAAACCATTAGCAAATAAACTTCTGGTCTTTATAAATTACCCAGTCTGTGGTATCCTATTGTAATAGCAACAGAAAACAGAGTAAGACACCATGTCAAATGGCTATTCCTAGCTGAGAGCTAGGGAAGTGAATTTTTCATTCCTCTGCCTTTCTAGTAGAAGAGAGCAAGGAGAAAGGGGCTGAAATGGGTTTTGGGTGAGCCATAATTATTAATATGATTTTTGTAGTAGTTCTGAAAACTACCAGGGATGTCCCATGGGAATTTCTTACTTTTCTCAACCATGCTGCCCCTTCCATTGAAGGCTTTGGATCTTAGGCATCGTCCTAAGTATTCCAAATGGAAAGTGGTAATCAGAGGGTTCCCCTGAGCCTGCCCCTCCCTAACTTGTTTTCTAAAAACAGCTTTCCTTTGGGCTCTGATGTAAGTCATACTTGTTGATGAAAGAGGCTATGTCATTAATTAAGGAAGCCAATGGAGAAATGGCTGGTGTTTGGTGTCCATGAGGGTGTAGGATGTTGCCGTATTAGCAAGATTCATTCTCAGGCCCAAGGGAGCTTTGTGGGATATGGGGGTTTCCACAGGACTGGATAGATAGAGGCTTAATATGAGCTGGGCACTGTGCTGAACACTTTACAGGTATTATTGTAGTCGATGTTTCCTAAAACCCTGCAAAGTAGACAAAAGTACTGTTCAGATTTTTCAGATTAGAAAACTGAGGCCTAGAGAGGCTCATAGGAATGGAGAGATATTTGGGGAATTTTGCTATAAACTGGACAAGATATCTCTATTTTGCTTGGAATGACCTGGTAAAGATTCGGATGAGTTTTTAATGCTTTGTGGGTGCCAAGCTAATGTGTTTTCTGGACGTGATCCTGTGCTGAGCATGGCCACCAGGCAGTTCTTTCCACAGGCTACATGTATTATCTCATTTCAGGAGGAGACATGGCGGATGACCTGTGAAGCAGGCTGGGGTCAGTGTCAGGGCTGCCTGAAGTCTGACTTCTGAGTGTGTGGGACTATGGCCCCCTTTGGAGTGGAGCAAGGATCCCCCTTTCCCAGCTAAATTTTTACAAGATTCTCTGTGTACATGGTCTTATTGCTTACTCAAAAGCATTGTCAGAGGCATATTCAGTTTCAATACGATACAAATTTGTCTAGCAAAATATTTACTCAGCCTTTGACTCTGTGAGTGTAAACTTTGATAATGATGAAAAGATCTGGAGCTGAAAATCAGAGCCACAGAAGGAAAACACAGGGCCTTGAATGAGCTGCTGCATCAATAAAGCATCCTAGTCAACCAGGATGGCAGCTCTGTCCCTTCATGCGGTGAGGCCCTGCTGGCCACTGCAGCACCCTCTGAGGCACAGTCAGACCGATGCGCCTCAGGTCCTATCAGGTTGGCAGTCACCCTCCTGAGTGCCCAAGTCCTTTCTCCCACCCAAAAAATAGTCTGACCCTCTCTCACCGCCACGAAAAAAATGAATACAATGAGCCAAGTGTAAAGAAAGTCAGGAAGTTCCTACCCACCTGGATTCTGCACTACAGCCCTGGCATCCCCTCTGAGTGGGCCCACAAGTGATGGACAGCAAGAGATGATTGACCTTTCTGGAACTCTGACTGCAAAATCTCCAGGAAATTGGGATTACATCCCTTCCCTGGATCTTGAATGGCATTTTCTTCTCCTCCTTATTCCCAGTCTTCCTTGTGGTTTACTCCTAAATAAAAATTTCCCTCAAATTTCCAACTTTTATGTCTGGCCACCATCTCATAAACAAGTGGCTCCTACATTCATTCCAGTCCTACCAGATTACTGCCAGAGCATGTTACAGTCGCAGATGTAACACATCATGGTCCTTTGTCGTGGGAGTGAACACATATTTTTGTTTGGTTAGTGGGTTTTTAGAGACAGGGTCTTGCTCTGTTTTCCAGGCTGGGGTACAGTGATGTGATCATAGCTCACTAGACCCTCGAATTCCTGGGCTCAAGCAACCCTCCTGCCTCAGCTTCCCAAGAAGCTGGAACTACAGGCATATGCCAACATGCCCAGCTAAGTTTTTTAAATTTGTTAATATGTAATATGCACGTGTAATTTTTATTTTGTAGAGCCAGGATCTCACTATGTTGCCCGGGCTGATCTCAAACTCCTGGCCTCAAGCTATTCTCGCACCTTGGCCTTCCAAAGTGCTGGCTCACCACCCCGGCCAGACACCTATCTTAATAGCCTGCTAGGCATCCTGTCTTCTAGTAATGACTCACTGATTGTCCTCGAAGTTCCAACACTCCCTCGTGTCAGTGCACATGGTCTAGGTGAGGTGACCCCTTTCTCTACTCTAGGAATCTGGCTGATGAGAGCGCTGTTCGCCCTGGCTATGGAGACGGACTTACGAACGGGCATATAATCCAAGCCAGGCCAAGAGTACTGACTCAATTACAAGATGTCTGTGCCCCCATAGAAAAGAGGCATGTAGCCCATGCCTTATGGATTTCATTCTAAAGGCCAAGGGAGGAAGGGACAATCATAGAGCATTTAAACCAGAAAGTGACACGATTTGATCAAGGCTGTGAAGAGATCTATCTGGCTGCTATGTGAAGAAGCTAGGTGATGATGGTTTGGGCCAGTGAAATGGAAAGAAGTGGATGGTTTCAAGATATATTTCATAGTTCAAACCAATAGTCTCTCTGCTCTCTCCAAGCCAGATTCATATGGGAAAATGTTCTACCAGTACTGTGGCACACTTTTTCCCTGATGAAAACTACAGGAGCTTCCTCATCCAGGAAGTAGCAGCAAGTGCAAGTGCATTGAACCAAATAGGACTTTGCAAGAAAGATCACAATTGAGGCACTGCCATCTGCCCCCATGTAGCGAAGAACGCTGTTTGCAGTCTTCATTCCCAAGCTCTTTCTTCTTGGGTTTCATTCAGAAGATGGGAAGGCCATGGCTGGGGAGAGTGCTTTTAAAGATCCCCCAAAATTTGATTATTGCACATACCCGGACAAGTAGGGGAAATAACCCCAGGGAAATACCTTGGGTTGTCTTGCTTCAGCCGGCTATTCTAAAACAATAAAATGTTAAGCAATTCTAATGAACCTTGGGAGAAAAATGAGTCTTAACTAGGTGTCATGAGTTGAATTGTGTCCCTTATCAAAAAATATATTGGAGTCCTAACCCCTGGTAGCTTTGGATGTGACCTTATTTGGAAATGGAGTCTTTGCAGATGTAATTAACATGTAAGTTACGATGAGGTCATACTGGAGAAGAGGGGACCGTTCTTCCAATACGACTTGTATAGTGTCCTGACAATAAGAGACACGGGGATAACACCACCATGTAATGATGGAGGCGGAGACTGGAGTGATGCAACTGCAAGCCAAGAAGCACCAAGGATTTCCAGCAACCACAGAGGTCGAGGGATGCATGGCCCTGCCAACATCTTGATTTTTGACTTCCGGCCTCCAGAATGGTGACAGAGTAAATTTCTACTATCTTGAGCCACCTGGCTTGTGCTTTGTTATGGCAGCCCTGGGAAATGAGGATACACTGGAGTTTTAAAAATTGAAACAACTGGCTATGTGAGGTGGCTCACGCCTGTAATCCCAGCACTTTGGGAGGCCAAGGTGAGCAGATCACCTGAGGTCAGGAGTTCGAGACCAGCCTGGCCAACATGGCGAAACCACATCTCTACTAAAAATACAAAAATTAGCTGGGTGTGGTGGCACACACCTGTAATCCCAGCTACTCAGGAGGCTGAGGTAGGAGAATTGCTTGAACCCAGGAGGCAGAGATTGCAGTGAGCCGAGATCGCGCCACTGTACTCCAGCCTGGGTGACAGAATGAGACTCTGTCTCAAAAAAAAAAAAAAAAAAAAAAAAAAATTGAAACAACTTTTGAGTTTTTGCCACAACTCTAAATTTGGGTTTCAGGATGTATATTTAAGGTGTTTAAAAGCACATCTTTCAGTACTTTCCAGTCATTTCATATGTAACTTTTATTTCTTGCAAAAGTCTTCAGGGTTATCTGGGCAGTCATATTTTGAGCATTTTGGTGCTCTGCTGCATTAAAAAAACTAGTATATGTTGTTAAAAAATCAGAAAGCACATTCATAAACACATATATAAACACACAAAAAACAACATATGTATAGTTTCATACTACAGTTGTAAAATGGTATCATACAGCTCTTTATTCAAATACTAGTTATTTGTGAGTGACTCCCTTTTTCACGCCTCTCTGGGTCTTTAGCCAAGTAGATACTCAAATATTAGTTGAACAAATGAAAATAGTATTAATGGTATATTAACAGAGGCAAATGATTTTTGTGGGGGGAAAAGGGCATCCATCCAAGGATACCTTAATTAAAGAATCAAATCATAAATCGGAGAGCCAGGAAGGAAAATGAGGTTCTGTGTTCAGTTATTCCTCTCCCATTCTCTAGGTCATTTGAGGAGAGTGGTCTCCGTTCCAGCCTCAATGAGTATTAGGCTCTCTCGCTCACTCGCTCTCTCTCTCTCTCTCTCTCTCTCTCTCCCCACCTCTACTTTTTTTAAACCAAAAACTAAGTGAATTTGCAGCTTTACATCTCACTTTATTTTTTTATTTTAGAACTAATTATTTCCTTTTTCTAGCTCCATTCTGTTCTTTAAAATCTCCAGAGAAAAAATTCACAACTGCTACCAAGAACTAGCAGTGAAGCTTGCATAGCATTGTCTTTAACACAATAAAACTGGAAAGGCGAGTCATACATTGAGCCATAAAATAAACTCAACCAATCTCATTTCCAACTGTGGGTAGAGACTTGGTTTCAGTGTTACAGAAGCCCACCTTCCATGTTCCCCTGGTTTTCAAACATGTTTGCAGCAACTTAAATATTCCTTCTTGCGCTGATGGGAGTTTCCACTCCATGCCCTAGGGAGCCTCCTGTTTGAAGAGTCCAACAGAGAAGGTGGGGATCAGGGCTAGGTCAACCCTCAAGTCTCCTTGCTCCCTTCCTCTTCCCCTTTCAGTGGCTGTGTGAAGCGCTTGCCACAGGCCGTGGTCTGAGTAGGGCAACAGGAACAGGAAGAAGCCATTCCCACCCCGTCTGGATGCCAGGGCCCTCACAGAGACAAGTTCACATGTGTAAGCTCAGCCCTTCATCTCCTGCCTAGTTATTATTTTTAACGGGCACCATGTGCAATTCATTGATTTTTGTTTAACGTTTTTCTCTTCCTTCCTAATCTTTTGCAAACTATTCTCACTGCAGCAGGCAATCAAGCACAGCTGGGGAGCATACCCCACTATGAGAATCTGGTTCCTCTGAAGCCTCCTCTTAGATAGGGGAAGAAGATGCCAGGGCAGGGAGGCAGGGGAAGTGGCTTGTGCACTGGCCTCGGATGGAGGGGGTGACGTCACCCTAACTTATCAAAGGGAGCCAGGGCTATGATCCATTTATGGGAAACTGCTGTCTCTTCCAACTGAGTACATGCTAGCTCCTTTAATTTCATGATTAGTGTCATTTCATCATTGGGAAGACCAAGCTTTTTCCTGTTCAGTGGCATAAAGCTAATATAAAACCAAGCGTGTGGTTCCTGGAAATATTCACAAAATTTTTTTTCAAATTGACATAGTTCAGGAGTTGGGCAATAAATTTCCTTCCTAATGAGACACCACAAAGAAAGCAAACATTTGATGTTATGCCCAAAGAGAGTCCATTGTTGCAGATTTATGGGCAATCTGTGCAAATACTGTCCTTTCCTTTCGATGAGTTTTTAATTTTGGTTTGATAGTCTCCAGGTGTCTATATTTGCCTGTGATATTAGATGCATAAAACTGTAGTCATAGACATGTATTTTTCTTTTTTTCCTTCTGGAAATGTACCTGTCCCCTGGGCATTCACAGCAGAGTCTTACACAGACTTGATTCACATGTCAGCTGTGTTTACATATCCATACATATATGACACCAAATAAAGACAGTCCTCTATCCACGCACACCAGCAGATGGTGTGGAAAAAAAAAAAATCTCCTTTCTACAAGTTTTCCCCAAAGAAAGATGGCCTTCCAAACAAGGAGTGCAGAGGCTCTCTGTGGAGTCTGAGACGTTCCCCATTGTAATGTTCAGAGGCATGAGGGCAGGGATGGCTGATGGTTGGTACATCTTGAGTCTTTCAGCAATGAGGCACCTGGCATTCATTTTCTACTAATGTTCAGATAAAACCTTCTTTGCATGGGATCCTTCTGGAAGCCTGGCTGCACCAGGCCTGTTATGTCCAGGCCTGAACTATGTTGAGAAGCTATAGAGACCCCTTCAATGTCCTGTGCCATCATCATGAGCCTTTCAGTGGATTTGTGTGTTGGCATCTCTATGGAGCCACATTGCCATGTCCTAAATCAAATGGCGGACCAAAGAGGAAACATCAAAGGTCTTGCTAATGGTCAACCAGATACACAGTGCCTAGGAGGAGAAAAGTGTCCATTCTTTAAGCTTCTGGCCCCTACTGAGATGCATATGGTGTGAAGGCAGCTGTGGTCTCTCTGCCCTGGTTAGCTGTTCTTTCCTGTCCTGTTGGTACACAGGGGGCCTCCTCTTCTTACATTGGGGGTACCCACAGAGTTATTCCTTTTCTGATCTACTGGGTATCTCCCAAAGAAACCAGAAGATGGGAAGTGGGACAAACATGCAGTGCAGACAGAAACCATAGTCACCCAGCTCTCCTACCGGTCCATCTCTCCAAGCTCCCTGGGTGTTGTCAAACTGTATGAAGGTCTCTGGTAAAGATCAAGTGATGGAAAGTACACAACACATGTAAGCTAATAAATGCAAGGTATTCTTCAGTCTGCAGAGCTCTTATCACATAGTAGGGTTGGTGGTGTAGTGATGGTGATTATGGTGATGATGGTGGTGGGATGGTGGTTAGAGCGGTGGCTGCAGTGATAGTATTTTTATATATTACTATTTCTTAACTTCAGTCCCATATCCCTCTGATAAAGTACCCTATTGCTTAATAGAAATTTTGGCTAATCCTTCTCTCAGGTAAATATGAATGAAAGCAAGCTGAATGGCACAGGTACTTGGCTCAGAAATTGGCAATGACTTCTCTCAAGGAGGAGTGTCAGGCAACACAATAGCTCTACAAGAACAGAACTGGCCTGGTGTTTAGTATCATTGCCTCTCCTCCTGGACTAATTTTTTTTAATTGACTCAAAATTTTAGGTAAGTGAGCTGCCTATATAGGGAAAAGTCAAGACACTCTTTTTGTTCACCGATCCCATTCTTGTTGGGAAAATCCTGGGCTCTGGGCCTGACAGTCCTGAGTACAATTCCCATCTACGCCCCCACTCAGTGGCTGGGTAACATCAGGCAAGTGGCCTAATTTCTCTAGGTCTCAGCACCCCCCTCTGTAAAATGAGGGGACTGATACCCCCTTTGGGGTTGAGGATGATACGAAGACTAGGCGCAATGAATACACAGCACCTGGCATGGCAGCTGGTGCCTAGTACGTGCTCAAGGAATATAGACAATGTTATTATTACATAAAATATAAGCAGCCATAAAAAAGAATGAGTTCATGTCCTTTGCAGGGACATGGATGAAGCTGGAAGCCATCACTCTCAGCAAACTAACACAGGAACAGAAAAACAAACACTGCATGTTCTCACTCATAAGCAGGAGTTGAACAATGAGAACACATGGACACAGGAAGGGGAACGAAACACACCCGGGCCTGTTGCGGGGTTGGGGGGCAAGGGGAGGGATAGCATTAGGACAAATGCCTAATGCATGCAGGGCTTAAAACCTAGACGATGGGTTGATAGGTGCAGCAAACCACCATGGCACATGCATATCTATGTAATAAACCTGCATGTTCCTGCACACATATCCCAGAACTTAAATTTAAAAAAAAGTTTAAGATTAAATATATATATATGTATATATAAGCCAGATCATGTTGATACCATCTTTAAAACCCTCCAGTGGATTCATATGGCTCTTAAAATAAAATCCAGACTCCATTCTCCAGGCACAAGGCCCACATGACCTGGCCTCTGTCTCCTACTTCAGCCCCATTTGGTATCTTGTGACATCTCCTCACCAAGTTGTGGTTCCTCTCGACTTCCTTCATGGCTTCAAGTACATGAAACTTTTCTGTGCTTCAAAGTCTTGGTACCTAGTCTTTCCTTAATGGAACTTGACTTCACTCAATTTTTTCATTTGTTTGTTTGTTTTGAAAGAGTCTTGGTCTGTTGCCCAGGCTGGAGTGTAATGGTGCAATAGTGCTCACTGCAACCTCCGCCTCTTGGGCTCAAGCGATTCTCGTGCCTCAGCCTCCCAAATAGCTGGGATTACAGGCATGCACTATCACTCCCAGCTAATTTTTTGTATTTTTAGTAGAGATGGAGTTTCACCATGTTTCCCGGGCTAGTCTCGAACTCCTGAGCTCAGGTGATCCACCCACCTCGGCCCCCCAAAGTGCTAGGATTACAGGCGTGAGCCACCATGCCTGGCCCACTCACTCTATTTAAACACACACACACACACACTCCTTTTTATTATGGAAAAGTTCAAACATACAAAAAAGGGAGAAAGGAGTAGCATGCACCCTATGTACCCATAACCTGGATTCAATTTATGAGCAATAAACCGGGGCCATCTCTATCCTCTTCTTCCCCCTCCACCCAGACTTATTTTGAAGTAAATCTTAGCATAACAATGAATCTGTAAATGTTTCTGTATGTAATTCTAAAAGATACAGATCTTTTTAAAAATTATATCATCATGCCCTAATTCTAAAATTATAAAAAATATTAAATGATACCATCTTATACCTAAAATATTAATAATTTCTTAATTTTATTAAATTTCCAATCAGTATTCCCATTTCCCCCAATTGTGTCATAAATCCTATCTTTTAATAGTCTATTTGCTTAAATCTAGATCAAAATAAGATTGCAATTGATTGATATTTCTTCTATGTTTCTTTTTAATCTACAGGTTCCCACTCTTTCCATTTTCATATTCTTTTAAGTTATTTGTTGAAGAAACCAAGTCATTGATCCTGTAGAGTTTTCCAGTCTGTACCTGATTACATCCCCTTTGTGTCATTTAACATGTCCTTCTGTCTTCTGTGTATTCTGTAAATTAATCATTAGATAGTTTAATCAAATGTAGGTGGGAGTGCGTTCTATCAGGAGATATAGAATGTCTAGCTCTCTCTTTCTGTTATGCTAATAGCAACTAATGAGCTTGCCTACATCCATTTTGTCATCAGAAGTTACAAAATGATAGTACTCTAATTTTATTATTCTTTTCAATTTATAATAAAATAATGAATAAAGAGGAACTATAAAGAAAAGATTTATTTTTGTCAACTGCTTGGTTACCATAAGTATAGAATACTATAGGATAAGAAAGGCAGAAAAAAAGTTTGGTTATCTTCTTTTATTTAATGTTGCAGCATTAAATCACCCAGCACTCTCCCAAGACGGTGCTAGGTGATTTAATGCTGCATCATTAACTAAAATAACATAATCAAATTACCTTAGCGTCCTCCATAGGTGATGAATGGTGGTTTCTTACCTTATGAGCTACTTGTAGGTTTAAACATATATGTTCCATTTTGAGCCAATGTAGTTATTATTCTTAAATTAAAACTTAAATTGCCTCATCTTTGATCAGACAAAAGGCTCCTGAATTCTTTTGGCACACCTTCAGTAAGCTTTGACATGTCCTTGCTACATAGCATAACAAAAAGCTTCAGGTTTTTCTCTTTGTTTCCTGGCACAGACTTGGAATCAACTATTTCTCCAAAGAACCCTGTGGTATTGTTGATTTATTCTAAGCTTTTGATGTATTCTCCATTGTTCTTTAAATATATGTATAACATATGTGTATGTAGAAATATTTTCATTTCCTTTTTATGCATACATAGTACTCCACTATTTGAATGTTTCACAGTTCATTTGACCAGTCCTACTGATGGATACTTCCTGAGTTTTTAATATTATAAATACAGCTGCAATTAATAACTTTATACATGCAACTTTCATATTTTTACCACCAAATAATGCCACTATAAACATTCGAGTCTTTGTTAGAACCTATGTTTTCATTTCTCTTAAGTAAATACCTAGAAGTGGAATTGCTGAATCATATGGTAAGTTATTTGGTTGGATATCGTGTTCTCTAAATATCAATTATGTCAGAAAGATTGATAGTGTTGTTCATATTTTCTTTGCTTTTGCTGATTTTTTTTACTATTGTTGTATCAATTGCTGTTAAAAGGGTATTAAAATCTTCAACTATGATTGTGGAATTGTCTATTTATCTCTCTAATTCTATCCTTTTTGCCTCATGCATTTTAAATGTCTGTTATTAGATATTTACAAGTTTGCCGTTGTTATGTCTTCCAATGAGTTGAACCGCTTTTACTATGAAATGTCATTTATCACTGGTAATTCTCCTTTAGTGTGGAAATCTATTTCATCTGATATCAATCAATAGATTCACTTTGGCCTTATGTTTACTGTCTGCGTGCTATATCTTTTCCATGTATTTACTCTCAAATTATCTGTGTCATATTTAAAGTGCATCTTTGTAGACGTTATATAGTTGAATCTTGCTTTTTTATTCATTCTGACAAACTTTGTCTTTTAATTGGAGTGTTTATTCCATTAATATGTAATGTGATTATTAACATGTTTAGGTTTGTGCTATCATTGTATTTTTTTTTGTAAATGCTTTTTTAACTCCTCTGTTTCTTCTTTCTCTGTTAGGGAAGATTATTTGAAGATTTTATAGAATTCCATTTACATTTGTATTGGCTTTTTTAGGCATATTATTTCATATTGTTTTATTGATGATTACTCTAGAGATTATAACATAGATTCTTAACTTCTTATAGGCTACTTACAGTTAATGTTATTCCACTTCACATTAAATTATAGAAAACTTGTGGTCCGGTTAACTTCCCCTGTCTTTTATGCTATAGTTAATATATAATATACACACATTGTGTGTAAATATAAACATACACATGTATATATAATCTACATGTTATAGACGGTGTTATAATTTTTGCTTTCAACAATCATATGTATTATAAAGAAATTAAAGCCTGGGGGAAGGAAAATAGGTTTTAATATTTACTGAGATATTTATCATTTCCAATGCTTTTTACAACTTTCTGAAGATCTGAGGTAGCATTTATTGTAGTTGAAGTTTGCTAGTGATGAAGTAAGTTAGTTTTCTTATACATTAAAATGTCATTATTTCACCTCTACTCCAGAAATACATTTTTATTGGATATAGAATTCTAGTTTGACTTTTTAAAAAATTCATTCATTTGAAGATGCTCCATTTTATTCTTGCCTCCGTCATGTATGATGAGAAGCTTGCTGTAACTGAATCACCTTTACTCTATACATAGTGTGTCATTTTTCTCATTTTCTGCTTTCTAGTTTAGCTCTTTGGTTTTCAACAGTTTGACTATAATGTGTGCATAGACATGGCCTCATTTGTACTTATCCAGCTTTGGATTCATTAAGCAAGTTGAATCTGCAAATCTATGTCTTTCAGCAAGTTTAGGAAATTTTGGATCATTTTTTCAAATATATATTTTGCCCTATTCTCTTTTCTTCTTGAACTCCTAATACACGTATGTCATTGTGTTAGATACTATCTAACAAGTCTCAGAAGTTCTGTTCTTTTTTAAAAAATCTTTTTCTTTCTTTTTTTGGCCTGTACAATTTTTATTGATCTGTTTTCAAGTTTACTGACTCTTCTGTTTTTACTGTTAAATCTGTACAGTAAGTTTTTATTGGACATATTGTATTCTTTTCAGTTCTAGAATTTTTAATCATTTCTATTTCTTTGCTGAGATTTCCTATATTTTATTCATTGAGAGCATATATACTTTTATGTCATTGATGTATTTATAATAGCAGCATTAACATTTTTGTCAACTCATTGCAACACATGGATCATCTTAGGTTGGTCTCGCTTGATTACCTTTTCTCTTGGGGATGAGTCCCATTTTCCTCCATTTTCCTGGTTCATTGTATGTCAGGTAATTTTGGATCATACTGTAGACCTTTTAAGTCTTTGTATCTTAGCCATTACTGTGATAGTGGAGAGTCTGGATTCCTTTACACTTGACCAATGAGTAATGTTTCTTTTGTTTCAGCAGTTAATTGGCTCGGTTGGATACAAACTTTAACTTTGTTTCATGGGCCGCAGCTCCAATCTCAGCGCAGATTTTTTTTTTTTTTTTTTTTTTTTTTGAGATGGAGTCTCACTCTGTAGCCCAGGCTGGAGTACAGTGGCATGATCTCGGCTCACCGCAAGCTCCGCCTCCCAGTTCACGCCATTCTCCTGCCTCAGCCTCCCGAGTAGCTGGGACTACAGGCGCCCGCCACCACGCCCGGCTAATTTTTTGTATTTTTAGTAGAGACGGGGTTTCACCGTGTTAGCCAGGATGGTCTCAATCTCCTGACCTCATGATCCAGCTGCCTCAGCCTCCCAAAGTGCTGGGATTACAGGCGTGAGCCACTGCACCCGGCCTCAGCTCAGATTTTTTTTGTCTTCAGCTGGGAAGCTTTGAGTGGCCTCTGTGCTTGCATGTTTCGGGGATCAGTCAAAGCTGCAGAAAGACAGAGCTTGAGGACACCCTTTTTAGTTCTTTCCTGCAAGATTCCCCTCCTCTCTCTCTAATGGCTAGACACCCTGCCCAGTGCTCTTATTCTCCAGACCAGAAAGACTACAGTTTTTCCACCAACACCCCCACTACTCCATGTGTACACAGCACTGCACATGCCTCCAGGCTACAAGCAAAAAAACAGGAAACTTACATCAATATAACTCCCCTACTCTAAGCACGGACTCCACAATAGAATCTGCCTGCTTCTCTTTACGCTCCAGGACCATCCAGTAGCTGCTTTGGGTTGTTGTTATCTACAGAGGGTTCAATCCAGTAGTAGCTTACAAATCAGCCATTACTGGGAGAGGGCTATTTCAGTGAAGTTTTAATTTGTATCTCTCTTATGAGCAGAGTTAAGCTTCTTTTTATATGCTTGTTTGAATTTTTTCCCTGTTAATTCTATGTTTACATCTCTTGCCCATTTTTCTATTCCAGTTATGTTGGTCTTTTTCTTCTCTGTGTTCAGGTGGTGTTTCTACATTAGGAACACTAATTCCTTTTTTTCTGAGCATCTCTGGGTGTGCTAGCGTAGAAGCTTCTTCTTAGGGTTTGGTTCAGCATTGGATATTTTTTCTTTTCTTTTTTTACTTTAAATGTATTATATTTTTATTATTTTATTCTTTTTGCTAGTAGGATTGTTTTTATTTTTTTTTTAATCTTCAACTTTTAAGTTCAGGGGTACACGTGCAGGTCGTGCAGGTTAGTTATATAGGTAAACATGTGCCATGGTGGTTTGCCACACAGATCATCCCATCACTTAGGTACAAAGCCTAGTGTCTATTAGCTATTCTTCCTGATGCTCTCCCTTCGCACCCTCCCCCACCCCTGATGGGCCCCAGTGTGTATGTTTCTCCCCTCCCCCCACCCACCACCTATGTGTTCATGTGTTTTCATCCTTCAGCTCCCACTTATAAGTGAGAACATGCAGTGTTTGGTTTTCTGTTCCTGTGTTAATTTACTAAGGAGAACAGCTTCCAGCTCCATCCATGTCCCTGTAAAGGGCACGGTCTCATTCCTTTTTATGGCTGCATAGTAAGGAATACTAATTCTTTGTGATATAAACTGCAAAAGAAAATGTTCCACATTGACATTTATCCATCTTTTTCTTATTACATTAGGGTTTTATATTATAGTTATGAAAGTTTTTCCTAATCCTAGATTATAGAATAATTCACCCAGGTTTTCTTCCAACCCTTGCATGGTTTCACTTTCTTATATTTAAATCTCTGATTTATTTGGAGTTTATACTTGCGTTGAGTATAGGGAATGGACCCAATGTTCTCTTTTTCATACAGATAACTTATTATCCCAACTTATTAAAAAATCCATCATTTCCCCCACTGAGCTGAGATGCAGCCATTTTTTTCATTCTTAATTTCTATATATGATTTGGTTTATTACTAGATTTTCTATTCTGTCCTATATCTCTGTATCTCTGTTCATGCACCTAGGCTACACTGTTTTGATTATTGAAGTCATACTATACTTCAGTATCTGGTAGTTATTCTTCTCCCTCTGCTGTTCTTTTTTCACAAGTTTTAGGTGTTGGTTTTTGCTTTCATTTTTGTTTTTTTCTATTCTTGCTTATTTATTCTTTCAAATAAATTTTATAACCAACTTTGTAGCTCCACTAAATCAAAAACCTGATGGGCTGTTTATTGGAATAACACGAGGTGATCTTCACCGCACTTTATATAAGGCTGGCTTCTCATCTTCCTTGGGCTGTCTGTTTAAATCTCACTTCCTCAAATCAAGACTTACAGAACTTATAGGAAACGCTATCTCCAAAATTACTCAGCATTATAGTCTTCTCCAACTGCAATACGCTAACTATTCACATCACATATTGTGGGAGTAGAAATGTGATCAAGAGAGACAGCTCCACCTCTAATTAGCTGTGCAACCTTGGGCAACAGTTAAGCCTCAGACTCCTCATCTGTACAATGAGGAGGTTACACATGACTTGTAGATTTCAAACCCCATTCTTCAGAACCCTAGAGATGCTGCGATGGTTAATAAACTAAGTGTTAACTTGATTGGATTGAAGGATACAAAGTATTGTTCCTGGGTGTGTCTGTGAGGGAGTTGCCAAAGGAGATTAACATTTGAGTCAGTGGACTGGGAAAGGCAGACCCACCCTTAATCTGGGTAGGCACAATCTAATCAGCTGCCAGCATGGCCAGAATAAAAGCAGGCAGAAGAATGTGAAAACACTATACTGGTTAAGTCTTCTGGCTACATCTTTCTCCCGTGCTGAATGCTTTCTGCTGTCGAACATCAGAGTTCTTCAGCTTTGGGACTCGGGCTGGCTTCCTTGCTCCTCAGCTTGCAGATGGCCTATTGTGGGACCTCACCTTGTGATCATGTGAGTCAATACTCCTTAATAAATTCCCCTTTCTATATACCTCTATCCTATTAGTTTTGTCCTTCTAGAGAACCCTGACTAATACAGATGCCTAGGAACTGCCAAAGGCACCCCAACCCTGCACTATCCAGGGAATATCTGTTTTAGGAAATGTAGTTCCAAGACAGCTTTCATTTGAAAAATGGTTTCACTACCACAGTACATTCTGAAATGGCTACAGATTTTGTCCCTTTCACACTGACTCTGAATTGGCCATGTGTCTATATCCATACCACCCTACACATACACAGTCTCATCTGAATTGGCCATGTGACTCACTTGGACAATAGGACATTAAGAAACGTGACACAGAGACTTTAAAAGTGCTTGCACATCGCGGCTTGTTCTCTAGGTGTTCATGAAAGCCAGTTGCTATATGAAGAAGCCTTGGCTAACCTGCTGGAAGAAGATGAAAGACCACAACAATCATGATCCACTCCAGCCATCCGCCATCCCAGCTGAGCTCCTGTACATGTAAAAGACTCAGCTGACAGCTAGCCAATCCTCCTACAGAAGCAGATAGGTAATTGATCGCAGACACATGAGTAAATCCAGCCCCCGATAAGAACAGCTCAACCAACCTGCACATTCATGAACAAAGTAAATGCTTTCTGTTTAAGTCACTAAGATTTGGAGTTTTTGTCTTTTCATTTTTGTTTTTTGTTTTGGTTTTGCAGTAATGGCTAACTAATACAGCCGCTAAATAATATATTTCACATCATTGGCTTAGACAATCTCTAATGGCCTTATCAGTTGATGTTCCTAAACAGCTGACTTCTATTTTTCTAAGGTAATACAGCTGCACTTTCCAGCGGTGTGGTCAGATCAGTGCATGGAGCATCTTCCCTCCCACTTGTCATTTCCTAGGGCATCCCTCCCTGGGTCAGGACCTAATGCTGCCAAGGTGCCTACTTGGGATGCCCTACACAGGCACAGCGCCAGCACCTCATCATCCCAGGGAAAATGTTCAATTACTGCCTTTCTTCTGAGATAGGACCCCTTGGTGTCTCTTAAGAGCCACTGGCCACCCTGCTAAGCAGAACAGGGTAATATGTGTGGTAGGCAGTTATTTGTTGTCATCCCATTATCCCCTCCTGTAGGCAACCTCCTTCCCCCATTCCATGCAGTCCCAATCAGTCATGGTGCCCTGCCACAGAGGTTAATGCGCGTCCTGGCTGGCTAATGAGAGTGCCCATTCCCCTGGCCATAGGCTTTAGTCCAGGAGTGAGCATATGACTGAGGCATAAGCACTAGGGAAAGAGTTTTACCCAGATGGAAAAGATTGTCTATTGCCTTCAAGGTCAAGTACTGCTGTACCTGTGTCAGGCTTCCTGATGGCCGTTTTCTCTGGCCCCCTGGTGAAGCCTCTTGCTGTCAGAGAAAAGGGAAACAACATAAAGAGAAAGGTAGAGTTAAGAGATGGAAATGAGAAAAAAGAATCCCAGTGATCACCCTTGAGCTCCTGTATCCAGCTATGCCTGACGCCAATTCCATTTCTCAATTTCAAAGGACATAAAAGCCCATGAAGTTCCTATTTTGCTTAGCCCATTGGAACTGCACTTCTACCATGTGGAAGTGAAAGCTTCCTGACCAGCCACTGTGATCAGAAGCCTGATGTGGCAGGAGGAGCTTGGGACCTCTTGGGCCTGCTCTGCCTTGATCTCCCAAAGGCTGGGCCATGTCTCACTTTCTCCAAGCCCGTTCCCCTCCTTTGTACAGTGCCCTGCACAGAAGAGGGGACTAGGAAATGCTTCTTGGACTCAATAATGATGCATTGGCAGGGATCTGATCTGAGTGCTCGGTGCCTCGGTTTCCTCATCTGTAAGATGAGGATAATAACACATGCCTTGCTTAGTTCACAAGACCAACATAAAGGCCCATTGGAGCAAAGGTAAATGAATGCACTTCATATTATATAAAGTTCTGGACAAATACAAACTCTTAGTTATGAGAAAATGTTTGTTTTATGCTTTATAATACATAATCTCTATGAGCTCTTCCAGGTCTAATGTTACAAATACTTTTAAATTTAAGTGTGTAATTAAATCACAAATGTTGCATATCTCTGCTTGTAATTTATTCATGTATTCTACGGGTATTTGTTAACCACAGATGCCATTGTTGATGCATTATCTATAGTGGAAATATAGGGCTGCATGTAGATGTCTCTCAGCTATACCAAAAACATACATCTTCACCAACAGCAGCTGCCCTGTTCTGTGTGCAGAATGGGGAAGGGGACTGGCTGGTATCCAGCATCATGTAAGACACATGCTAGACGTGTTCCCATGATCTCTTATTTCATGCCCTCAACCCCATTTTATAGACAGGAACATTAAGATTGCCCAAAGCTCAACACCAGAAAGTGGCTAACCCCTCAGGCCACCACTTGCTTTTCGAGTCAGGATTCAGCCTCCAGTTTGACTCCGAAGCCCTCTCTCTTCCAACCTCACCAGGTAGCCTCCTTTGAGTAAAAAGTCAAACTCTGCCCACCAGGCACTTTCCTGACCAAACTGTGTCATGTCTGGATTGAAGTGGGGGACAGGGGTCACCTCGGTTGCTAAAAAGTAGCTTATGCAGCTCCTTCTTGGGAGGTGAACAGAGCTGAGACTCACCTGGGGGGCGGGAGGAGGCCAGGGCTCACACAGGTGTGATTTCTCCCACTGCCTTCTCCTCTTCCCTGGCGTCTCTCTGAGATGGACAGGGAATCCTGGGATTCTTCTAGAAACTTGAATTAGCCAGGATTCACCCCCTGCCCAAACAGGTAAAAATCACAGAGGGACACCTCTGCCTGACTCAAGAAAAGAGACTGTCATAGACGGCGGGCAAAACCTGTAAGACTTCTCTCCTTCAACCGAGAGCCAAACACACAAACCTGCCAGGTGGCGCTGACAGAAGCCTTGGTGCCATCTTCTGGCCATGTTGAGAATGGCGCTCTGGGAGGCTGAGCTGCCCTAGAAGAGGAGGTGGCTGGATGCACACATGCTCCAAGGGGTCACCCGCTCCATGCAAGATGCTGTGTGAACTCGGGATCAGCAGAGGACAAGACAAGGTCCCTGCCTCACAGACCATCTGGAACATCAGGCACGTACCAAAAGAAGATACATGACTGGTGACTGCCACAGGCACGTGCTTTCTGGGTCATGAGGATGGAAGCAGGTAGTGTGTTCCAGAGGAGCCTGGAAAACCAGCCTGGGAGACATGGGGTTGGAGGGATATGGCATTCCAAGGGCTAGGAAACAGCAACAGCCAAGGTGGGAAGCTGGACTGTGCCTTCCTTGGTCCTAGAGCAACAAACAGACCTCCACAGCAGCATCGTAGGGCATGGTAGGGAAGTAGGGGCAAAAGCTTTGGAAATGTGGATTGAAACCACTTGAGAAGGGCCTTAAATGATGAGTCAGCAATGTGGGGTGTCAGCCTCCCAGCGTACCCCAGAGGTTGCCCAGCGGTGACACAGGGGTATGAACAGAAGGAAAAACGTGGCACACTTATTCAAAGATTTAGGAGGAAAATAGCAGCAAGTTTAAAGACATTTAAATTAAAACAAACACATATGTATTATCCAGTAGGATGCAAAAATCCCTGCAATTTTTAAAGACCAAACAGTAGACTTCAAAGACATTTTCCACTTGCAGCAGCCCTTTTTGGGGTACCCAGGCACTGCACACTGTCTATAGCTGGGGGCATTAGTGACAACTACCTCACAGGCTTGCAGAGACTGAAATGAGATCGTCTGCAAAAAGCTTCATGCTTACCACAATGCCTGGAACACAGTGACAGTCAGTGTCATCTGTCAGTACTCTGGTCCTGTCCAGTACAGCTCTTTGGCCTGTCTGGTTCCTGATTTGCTTCTGATTCCAATTCAGCCTTTGGCTTCTGGGTCTTCCCTGCATCTCTACTCTCCACCACATCTCCCAGCGCCCCTTCACCCCAACCTCACTCTCAGCCTCCTCCCTGACTTCTTTCTCTTGACCTCCCACCTTGTGTCCCCAGTCCTCCAAGTCCAGGCCCAACAGGACACGTTTTTCCAGAAAATCATTGCCCCTTCTGCCAAGTGTTGTGCCCATAGGGCTGGTCTTCATCCCCAAATGCCTGAGTGGACCCAGGAGTGCTCCCCAGCACCCTCTCCCCACACTGATGGCTCAAAGACTCCCTCATACCTCTGCACCCCAGACCTTGGGTTTAGTAGTCTCTCCACAGCAGCCCAAACGTGTACAGCCCTTGTGGACTGCAGCCACCATGTCCAATCCATCCCTTCCCAGTCCTGGGGGAGCTCAAGCTCACCTTCTAGCATGAGCCACCTCTGCAACCTCACATGGCTTCTCCAAAGGCCTAGATCCCCATACAAAGCCAAGATGGGTCAGGGAGTTACCTCCCATGTGCCTGGCAGGTGGCATTTTTTTTTACTGTGAAACATCACAGCAAATGAAGCCTGGGAACCTGGGAAAGGTTGGGTACCTGCTCAGGCCAGAGGAAGGAAGTTGCTACTCCTCCTTTAGATCATCAGTGACAATGCATCAGTGAGCTACTCAACAGATTCCCCTGCCCCACAAGCACCTGCAGAGCTGTTGCGTTTTCCATATACATTACATACAAACGGTACATGGGCAGTTCATTCCCACTGCTCCAACCCTGATTTTGTGCTCTAAATAATATTTCTCAGCACCCTCAAAGACCCGGTTTGTCCCAAATTCCCATGATGGCACGGAGCTGCAGAAAGGACAGTGGCCTTAGAAAAGTGTTACAGGTTGGTGCAGAAGTATTTGCTATAAAATTGCAAAAGCCACAGTTACTTTTTCACCAACCTAATATTTCAAGCATTAAGGGAACATGGAGAACAGCCAGGTTTGGCTCTATTTTTTTGTTAATTTTTACTTATATTTTACTTATATTTTCTTATATACTTATAAGTGAATATGACTTACTTATATTTACTTATATACTTAAATTATAATATACTTATGATTTTTACTTATATTTTACTTATATGCGCCCAAAAGAAATATTTGCATATTGTAAGATGTTCAAAATATTACAGAAATATTTGCTCTAATAAGCAAAAGTCCTCTATAGCCTCATCTCTCAGAGTTAAATATCAATAGTGGTTCAGTACATACTCCTCCAGGCAGTTTTTGTTCATGTGAATATTTTAATTATTTTTTAAAAACAGAATCATACTATATGCGAAATCTTTTTATCAAACAACATATTTTGCACCTGTCAAAACAAAGATATCTACCTGTCTTGATCTAAGAGTTGTGCAGTATTTCATTGTATCCCCCATAATTTATTCACTCTGTCCTCTATCAGCTGACATTTGATTTATTGTCTCATTTATCTTATCTTCTTTTTTTTTTTTTCCAAGACAAGGTCTCGCTCCGCCACCCAGACTGAAGTGCAGGAGTGTGATCTTGGCTCACTGAAGATCCCACCTCCTGGACTCAAGCAATCCTCCCACCTCAGCCTCCTGAGTAGCTGGGACTACAGGCATGCATCATGACGCCCAGCCAATTTTGTTCATTTTTTCTAGAGATAAGGTCTTACTATGTTGCCCAAGCCAGTCTCAAACTCCTAGGCTCAAGGGATCCTCCCACCTCGGCCTCCCAAAGTGCAGGGATTGCAGGTATAAGCCACCATGCCCAGCTTTATCCAACTCTGTAAGTGAGAAAATTGAATCCCAGAGAGGTTAACTGCTTTGTGCAAACCTCCTCCCACCCAGCCAGTCTTTCTCCTCTCCATGCTGTCCCTTGCGTTTCAATTTCTTATTCCAGTTCCCATGGGCAGGAGCAGGGCCTATCCTGGAGAAAAACTCTTTGTCCCAGGGATTCCAGAGAAGAACTAAGGAAGACTGGCAGTCACAGCAAACAGAGTGCCAACCATGTCCTTTCATTAAAGAATGAGTTAGACGTGTGCCTATTGAATTCGTAAGAACTTAGAGACAAAGAACATGAAAGAATCTAGAAGGGGGGAAAAACTGATGTCTTGTCCTTAAATCAATTTTTGATAATGAGTGTCATATATTTAAATGTTCTCACATAATCATCACATTAGCGTTAACTATACCATCAAAGACAGTCTGATTACATAATATGCTGCTTCATGCATCACCGCCATGAACTTGTTAATACATGTAATTATAAATGGAGAAGTAGATTGGGGGTGTATCCAGTAGAGGCCTCTGGAAGTCTGAGCATGTTTTCCTGCTGTTTCCCATCAGCTTGAGTGAAACAAAGCTGAAAGCCTGTCCTGGCATCGTGGTGCCGGGACACACTGCTTCGCTGTTCCTCCCAGTCCTGCTTTCACTGCTTTTTGGAATCTCTGTGTGTCATCTAAGGCTTCTTGGGCTGCAAGAGGCTGAGGCCCAACTCCAGCTGGGTTCAGCAGGAAAGGGGTCTGGAAGGATGTTAGGAAGTCAGTGGTGTGGCACCCAGCGTCCAGGTGGGCCCAGACAAGCCAGAATCAAGCAAGGCACAAAAAAACAGTGTGGCAATTTTCACAGTCTTGAGGATGGCAATGTGGGTGGATGGGAAAATGGATCATTTAGCTTAGCTGGGTTTTGAGTCTCATCCGATCAGTGGGAATATTATATTTAATTGAGCTCCTTTCAACTCTAAAATCTGTATATTACTACAGAATAAATGGCACTCCTTTTCACACCAAAATGATAGTAGCATAATCCCTATCCGGCTTCAACTGGATATTCACTCCCCGCTGACTGTCCCACACATTTTTCTGGGAGTCCCTAAGAGGATCCTCACAGTCATGCAGTGGCAGTCCCCATGTGGCATTTGTCCCCACTTCCCCTCCTGCAGCAGCTCCACTTACTCACATCTGGGTCCTTACAGCCTCATGAGGTGCCTGTTGTGGCCACTCCCATCATCAGAGCCCCAGGGGCCACCTGCATGACCTCAGCGCTCTCCAAGTCTTCTGGTCTAAAGGTGGCAGACCCCTTCTGGGTATTATTGTCTCCTTCCTTTGTCATCTGAGCCCCAAATCAGCTATGACTTTGCCCAGAGTCTAACAAGGTCCCTTATAGAACCAAATCTGTCCATTCCAACTCTCATTCCTTCAGCCACAGTAGCTCCTACTCTATCCAAGGGATCAGCTAAGTGGCAAATCCTATCAACCCTCTTCCTCCCCCATTTATCCCATGGTCTGCTCCCCCTACCAAAAGTCCTCCTTCTTACCCCAGTAAAAAAAAAAAAAAAAAAAAACAAAACACTCCTAGACAAATCCATGGATACCAGCAGATCCCAAAGTTGGGAGAAGGATGCAGCCTTTATTAGTTGCATTTGAACTCCTGCCAAAAATGCCCACAACATGCAGTTCTTTGAAATGGACAGATGCTGAGAGAAATAAAAGTGTAAAGAGAAGTAGGCAGAGTTTCCCAATTTCAAAACAATCATTTGCATAAGGCTGGATCCTGAAGACATCTATCTTCATAGGTACCAGCTGCTATAGACTGAATGTTCGTATACCCTCAAAATTCATATATTAAAGCCCAATGTCCAATGTGATGGTATTTGGAGGTAGGGCCTTTGGGAGGTGATTAGATCATGAGGGTAGAGCACTCATAAACAGGATTATTGCCCTAATAAAAGAGACCACAGAGAGCTTATTTCCCCTTTTACCATGTGAGAACACAATGAGAAAGTCATCTATGAATCCAGAAGCAGGCTCTCACCAGATGCTATTAATAAATCTGCCAGTGCCTTGATCTTGGACTTCCCAGCCTCTAGAACTGTGAGAAATAAATTTCTGTTTTATATAAGCCACCTGGTCTATGGTATTTTGTTATAGTTGCCCAAACTAAGACACCTGCTATCAGAACCAGCTGATGTCTTCAAAGGAGATACTCAGTGGATAAAAAACAAGAGATCTCTGCCATTTAGTCTTGGAGATAACCACATGCCTATGGTAAGAGCACTGTGACATTACATGAAGTACTTGAACCCTGGAGCAGAGAAACCTGGGTGTAAATCCCCCTCCTACTATTTCCAACCTGAAAGACCTTGAGCAAGCCCCCTTCACATCCTGGGTCTCAATTTCTTTATTGGATTTGTTTGATAATGTATGTGTGTCAAGCATCTGGTATGTGGGAAATATTAGTAAATGATAGCAATTATTATTATTATTACTGGCTGATAGTGGGATGCACAAGATATTCTACTTTCTTTTTCTACCCATGTCTCTTCTAGTTAAACAGAAGTTTTAAAAAATTGTCTGGGCCGGGTGAGGTGGCTCACGCCTGTAATCCCAGCACTTTGGGAGGCAGAAGGGGGTGGATCACCTAAAGCCAGGAGTTCAAGACCAGCCTGACCAACATGGAGAAACCCCATCTCTACTAAAAATAAAAAACATTAGCCGGGTGTGGTGGTGCATGCCTGTAATCCCACTACTCAGGAGGCTGAGGCAGGATAATTGCTTGAACCTGGAAGGGAAAGGTTGTGGTGAGCCAAGATCGCACCATTGCACTCCAGCCTGGGCAACAAGAGTGAAACTCCGTCTCAAAAAAATTGTCTGGAACATGTTCGATATTTATTGTCAAATTGCCCTTAAAAGATCTATCCAAAATCTTATATTATTTTAGCAAGAAATGATAGAAATTTCATCTATCAGATTTAAGACTGTTTCCTGTCTATTTGGAATTTCCATTGAGCCATATATTGAAGGTCTCTCTCCTCCACCCACTGGCTGGGCCTACACAGGCAGCCAGTGGCCCTGGACTGCCTACGACACAGCTGTAATGCAGCAGCAGGCCCCTCCTGTTGTAGATTCAGCCCAGAGAAGCCCTCCGGCAGCTTGTTGGCTGGACGTCCTTTGGTGGAAATGTGGCACTTCACTTTATCCTTTCAAATGGGAAACGGAAATGCAGTTATGCAAGTTTTTAGATTATTTTTTCAACAGGAAAAAAAGCAGGGAAATTCTTCAAGAAGGCATTGCCAACCAATCCATCATCGGATATGGACGGCTCCCCTGAAATGACCTTCAAGGTCACTGCTAGACCTTTGACCTTGGTGTGACTATCACTCCACAAATTGGAAAAGCCACCGGTTTGGTTTCTACATGGTAGCCATACACATAGGAGCTGGGCTTGGTGCTGCTGCTATAATAAGAGGAGTGGGAGGAATGAGCCAGGAATCAGGAAGGAGACGGAGTCTTCAGACCAAGAATTTGCTTCTCCCACCCCTTCTTTGCTCATCCCCCTGGGTAGACCAGCTGCCTCTGTTTCTCTGCTGGGCTCTGCAGAGCTTCTGGTGTTTCCATCCGTATTGGTGGAAGGCAGAATTCCCTGTGGACATTGTACCCCATTTCCGGTGAGCAGGTTGGAAGATGGACTTGAACATATGTTAAATCACCATTGGACGGTGGGCTAGGCAACTGGGCAGAGGCGGACAGGAAGGAATCTTGACTCTAAGGGTACTCCTTGTCTCTCTCCCTCTTTCTCTATCCTTACTCCCCTCAGAAACTCAAAGTGTTACAGTAAATTGAAGCTGAAATTAACCCAGATCTTCACTAAACTGGATTTTTAAAAACATCTTAGAAAAAAGGCGCAAAATTGGGGGGCCAGAGACGGGGTAGACGTTCATTTAAAGGATATATTTCAAGAACTGCACTTTAAGGTATGGTCCGGGAACCGTGAACACTCTTCCATGCACTTTCCTCTCTGGTCCTGGGTGAAGACAAATTATCACTGTGGAATGATAAGCATGATGGCTGAGACCCCAATATCCTGGGTCTTGAAGGAGAAATTTAATTACGATAGGGCTATTTTACCTAATACATTAGAAAAGGATGGGGGAGGGAACACATTGATAGCTTTTAGAAATTTTTGAAACGCCAGGAGTTGGCCACAAGAAAGACTATTGTGTCCTGTACAGCATCATCCAGGAAACTCAAGCCCAATATCCTTTGGAAAGATCTTTGTGTTAGGTGAAGTTTTCCTGTCAAGTGCAGCTCCAAGGGTATAAGATTCAATTCCCACAAACTCACAACTGGATCTTTTCTAACAGATTTCTCAGGACTTTAAGAGTGTGTGGTGTGTGTGTGTGTGGTTTAATGAACATCTCCATTTTTTGTGACAGTGAATAAGTGTATAAAAGTTTAAGAACTCCGTATAGCTTTGAGTGTCCCTGACACGGTATCTCAGGACCAATGGGGCCAGATTTTAAACAGTTGGCGTTGTTACAGGACTGCCAGAAACAGTCTCTTTAAGCCTCTGATGTCATAAGATTGGACTTATGCGTGGGTAGCACGTGCTGTCATATACAGCCCCTTTCCCTCTGCCTCTGACCCCTGGTAGGAGGAAAAGGGAAGAATTCCTCACTCTCCAGCCTGTTCCCATAAGACTTCCCAGCCCTATGGATACGTGCCCAGAGCCAAACTCCATCGCGGCTGACTGTACTCCAAGGTGACCGCGTGACCATGTGATTCAGGGTCGGCACTAGTCCTCCCCTTGGCGGCTCTAATTTTGCTCCCCAGTGTATGAACAGATGTAATTCACTCTCTTGTCCCCTGCCCACTATTTCCTCTTTGTGTTTCTTCCTCTTTTTCCTTCCTCTTCTTTTCTCTGCATTGTGGTTGAAATTGAGAAGGAGGGAGAGTGCTGTGGTCAGGATTGGGAGCAGGAGTAGGGGGCCGCTGGCCAGGTTTATGATGGCAACGATTTCAAATGTCTGCATGCCTGTTTGGTTGCTTTAGTCCATGGCTCACAACTCATCCAAGAGAATCTACCTTGCCTGGACTGCTGTGACAGATTCCTAGTTGGAGCAATTTTAGAAGATACAAAATGCATGGGATAATATGCCCAAGTCTTAAATGTACCTCAAAGGTGTAGTCTGACGAATTGTTACATTTGTATATACATGAGTGGCCACACCCGGACCAAGACATAGGACACTTTCAGCCCCTAGAAGGCCAGCTGCCACCTTCCCAGTCAATACCCCTATTGAATAGGAAACTAATACTCTAGTTTCTAACACCATAATAAATTTTGCCTGTTCTTGAACTTTAAGTGAATGGAATCGACCAGTACATACTTTTGTATGTTGGCGTCTTTCACTCAATGTAATGTCTATAAGATTTAGCCATGTTATTGCATGCAACAGTTGTCTTTTTTATGGCTATATGATATGGTGGTGTATGAATATGTTACAATTTATCCATTCTACTATCGATGGATATTTGGGTTATTTCCAGTTTTTTACTATTATGAACTAAGAATATATGCATGTTCTTCTATGAACATTCTTGAATATGTCCTTTTGTGGACATATGAAATCATTTCTCTTGAGTATATACATAAGTGTAGAATTACTGGGTCACAGTGTAGGCATATGTTTAGCTTTAGCAGATACTGCCAAATAGTAATTTTCCAAAACAGTTGTGCCAATTTACACTCTCACCAGCAATGTATAGGAGGTCTAGTTACTCCATGTCTTTGGCAACCCTTGGTATTGTCAGACTTTTTAATTTTAGATATTCTGGTGGGTGTGTTGTTGCATCCCATTGTAATTTTATAATTTTAATTGCATTTCTTTGGTAATTAATGATGTTAAGCACCTTTTCACATGTTCATTGGACATTTAAATATGCTCTTTTGTCAAATGCCTATTCAAACCTTTTGCCCATTTTTAAAAAATTGATTATCTCTTCTTATCAATTTGTAGGAGTTCCTTATACACTCTGGATACCAGTTCTTTGTCAGATATATGTAATGCAAATATCTTTTCCCAATCTGTGATTTGCCTTTTCACCCTCTTAATGATGCATTTTTTGAACAGAAAATTCTTAATTTTATCAAACTTTTTGCCTATGGGTAATGCTTTGTATGTTCCCCTTAAGAAATCTTTTCATGAACAGTTCTTGTATTTTAAATAATTTTCCTGTATCTATCGAGATGTTTCGATGATTTCTTTCTTTTATTCTGTTATTGTGTGAATTACATCCATTAATTTTGAAACATTAGGTCAATTTTATTAGGTTGGTGCAAAAGTAATTACTACAATTTTTGCCAAACTAATGACAAAACCCGCAATTACCTTTGCATCAACCTAATGTGTTCCTGGATAAATCCCACTTGATCACATAAAGTATCAGTTTTATACATAATTGGATTCACATAACTAAAATTTTTCTGAGGAGTTTTGTGTCTATGTTTATAATAGATGTTTATAATAGCCTCTTAAAACAAATTAGAGAGTATCCCTTCTTTTTCTATGATCTGGAAACATTTGTAAAATTAGTATTATTTCTTCCTTACATATTTGAAAATTTCTCAGTAAAGTCATCTGAGTAATGAGCTTTCCTTAAGACTTTTAGTTGTGGGTTCAATTTCCTTCTCAAATGTTGTAGTTTTCAGATTTTCAAATTTTTTCTTGTGTGAGTTTTGGGAAGTTGTGCTATTCAAATAATTTTATTCATTTCATGCAAATTGTCAAATTCATTGTTGTAAAGCTGTTCATAATATCTTACTTTATTAATGTCTATGGGATATATAGTCATGCTCCTTCCCCTCTTATTCTTATTGATAATATGTGTTTTCTCTTTTTCCTCTTGATAAGTCTTGCTAGGGTTTTCTCAAGATTATTAATGTACTCAAATACTCAACATTAATCTTTTCAAATTTCCCTTACTGTATGTTTGCTTTTTATATCACTGATTTATGCTCTTTCTTCTATTGTTTCCTTTCTTCTACTTTCTTCGGGTTTAATTTGCTGAAGTTTTTTTTTTCTAGCTTCTTGAAATGAAAGCTTAGGTCATTGATTTTCCATCTATCTTCTTTTTTAATATAGGCATTTAAAGCTATAAATTTTCCTCTAAGCACTGTTTAAGCTGTATCTAAAAGGTTTTGATGCAACATGTTTTCATTTGCCTTCCATCCAAATATTTTCTAATTTCTCTTATTATTTCTTCTTTAACCCATGAGTTACTTAAGAATATGTTGCTTAACTTCCAAGTACTTAGGGATTTTCAAATTTTCTTTCTTTTGTTGATTTCTCATATAATCCTACTGTGTTCAGAAATATACTCTGGTTTTAATCATTTTAAATATGTTGAGGCTTGCTTTATCGTTCGGTGTGTGATCTATCTTGGTGAATACTGAAAGCTATGTGTATTCTTCAGTTGTGTGTGGGTTCCATAAATGTCAATTAGATCGAGCTAGTTAATTATGTTAATCTAATCTCTACCTTTACTGAATTCTTTTGTCTATTTATTCTATCAGTTGCTGTGAGAGATGTTAAAATCTGTAACTATAATTGTAAATTCATATATTTCTTCTTTTAGTTCTATCAACTTCTATTGTGAAGCTATATTATTAGTACATATATATGCAGGGTTGTTGAATTTTCTTGTTAAATTGATCCTTTCATCATCATGAAGTTTCTTCTCTATCTCTAGTGAAAATTTTTGCCTTAGAGTCTACTTTACCTGGTATTAATATGGCCAGAACAACTTTCTTTTGGATATTGTTTGTGTGGCATATCTTTTTCCATCCCATTACTTTAAATATACCAACGTATTTGTCCAGGCAAATACTGCATGATCTCATTTATATGTGGAACCTAAAATAGTCTAACTCAAACAGAAAATAGAAAGGTGGTTACCAGGGGTTGAGTGGTGGGGAAAATGGGGAAATCTTGGTCAAAGTGTACAAATTTGCAGTTATATAATGAATAAGTTCTGGAGACCTATTTTACAGCATAGTGACTAGAGTTAATAATAATGTACTATATACAAATTTGCTAAGAGAGTAGATCTTCAATATTCTTACCACAAAAAGGTAACTATATAAACTATTAGATATTTTAACAGCATGATTGCAATAATTATTTTATGCTGTGTACATATATCAAAACATCATATTGCACACCTTGAGTATATATAATTTTTGTCTATTACACCTCAGTAAAGCTGAAAAAAATTTTAATTAAGATACTCACTTATATGTATATATACCTGTGTCCTTACTCTACTGGCATTTCTCTTATAAATAGCATATAATTGGGTTTTTAATCTGGTCTGATAACTTTTGCTTGTAATTAGAGTTTTCATTCCAGCATCATCAAATAGTATTTTCTGTGATTATGGAAATGATCTATATCTATGCTGCCTAATTTAGTGGCCACAAGCTACGTATGACTTTTGAGCACTTGAAACACGGCTAGTACAAATGAGGAACTAAACTTTTAATTGTATTTAATATTAATTTATTTAAATTTAACTAGCCACCTGCGCCTAATTGCTACCACACTGGATGGTTTAATCTAATTGAATCCGTTTACATTTAATGAAATTGATTATATTGTTGGGCTTAGAGCTACTATCTTGCTCTTTGTTTTTTACATACCCCATTTGTTCTTTCTTCCTTCATTTCTTTTTTCTTACCTTCTTTTGGTAAGCATTTTATATTTTTCTCCACGCTCAGCTTTTCAGTTTAGACATTCAATGAAAAACACACACATTTGACTTATTAGAATATACTTTAACTTAGTACTCTTGCTACTTCAAAAAAATGAGAACTTCACAATTAATCTCCATTTAGCCCTCTCCTGTCTTTCATGCTATTGATGTCAGACATTTAACTTCTGCATATATTTTAAGCAGTACCGTGTATTATCATCAGTCTTGTCTTAAATAGTCAATATCCATTTATATTTACTCACATATTTACCCATCCTGGTATTCTTTATTCCTTCCTGCATGTCTGCTTCCCTCTGAATTCATTGTTCTATAGATTTTTTTTAATATTACCTGTAGTACAAGTCAGCCAGCTTTAAATTCTCTCAGCTTTTGCTTATCTGAAAACATCTTTATTTTCCCTACATTTTTAAGGGTATTTTTGCTGGCTATATAATTCTAGGTTGACATTTATTTTCTTTCAGCTCTGTAAAGATGTCATTACATTTTCTTCAGACTTCCAAAAGTAAGGCATCATTCTGATCTTTGTTCCTCTGAAGGTAATGTGCCTCTTTTCTCTAACTCCTTTTAAGATTCTTTCTTTGTCCTTGGTTTTCAGAAATTAACTCTGCCTAAATATAATTTTTATATTTATGTCTTCTATTTGAGACTCGTATTCTTGAATTTATTATTTAATGTCTTTCACCAGTTTTTGGAAATTCTCAAGCATTATTTCTTCAAATATGACTTCTGTCCTATTCTCTGCCTCCTCTCCTTCTGGAACTCTTAGTTAACAAATGTTAGACCTACCACTTACTATCTTATCCTTTTTTCCTCAATTTTATATACCATTTTCTGTGTATGTGTGTCAATCTGGACACTTTCTACTGACCTACGTTCTATTTCATTGTGTCCTGCCATGTCCAATCTACTATTGAATTCCCAATTTTAGACATTGTATTTTTTAATTCTAGAATTTCCACTGGACTCTTTTTTATGGAATCCAGGTTTCTGTTTAAATTCTCCATTTTTATCTTCATTTTCTTGAACTTACTAATCATTATTTAAAATCTGCTTCCTGAGAAATTTATTATCTGAATCACCTGTTGGTCTGATTGTTTGTTTGTTTGTTTGTTTTTGAGGCAGAGTCTCACTCTGTCGCCCAGGCTGGAGTCCAGTGGTACAATCTCTGCTCACTGCAACCCCCGCCTCCCAGGTTCAAGCGATTGTCCTGCCTCAGCCCCCCAGGTAGCTGGGATTACAGGTGTCCGCCACCACACCCGGCTAGTTTTGGTATTTTTAGTGGAGACAGGGTTTCACCATGTTGTCCAGGCTGGTCTCGAACTCCTGACCTCAGGTGATCCGCCCTCCTCAGCCTCCCAAAGTGCTGGGATTACAGGCATGAGGCACTGCACCCGGCCTGGTCTGTTTCATTGATATTATTTCTCTTAATTTCTAGTTAAATAACCTTTTTTTAGTCCGGGGATGGTGGCTTATACCTGTAAACCCAACATTTTGGGAGACCAAAGGCAGGCAGATCACTTGAGGCCAGGAGTTTGAGACCAGCCTGGCCAACATGGTGAAACTTCATCTTTAGTAAAAATACAAAAAACTTAGCCAGGCGTGGTGGCGTGCACCTGTAGTCCAAGCTACTCAGTTGGCTGAGGCATGAGAATTGTTTAAACCCAGGAAGCAAAGGTTGCAGTGATCTGAGCTAGTGCCACTGCACTCCAGCCTCAGCAAAAGAGAGAGACTCTGTCTCAAAAATAATAATAACATTTTAAAATCATTTCTTATAATTTTTTATTGAGTAATAGACATTGTGAATCAGAAAAAATGTGGAGCTCTCGATGATGTTATCTCTCTCCCAAATGGTTAAGATTTTTCTTCTTTTTCCTTTTGGTAAGTTAACAGATCACCTTATTCTATTGAAAGTTAGTTTTAAGACTTTCTTAGAGTTCATCTCTTTCAGTTTTTCCCTCTCTTACAGAGCATGGTCCCTCTGAGATCTTAACAGAGAATCTGAGGCATTAACCAAACCTCTCCCAATTTGAAAGAACTTAAATTCCAATTTCTAGCTCCTCAGCAATGGTAAGCTTTGGGATCTCTACTCAGAAGTTCAGCCTCCCAACTGCTGCTTTCTGCTTGGCTCTTTGGAATCACTCTGTACGTGGAAATCTCAGGAGACAGCCAATGACCTAAGAGGCATTTTAGAGCTTCTCTCATTGCAGCTAAGTCTTTTCCAGAATTTTGTTCCTCAATCCTTTCCTGCTCTGGCAGACTCAGACTTCATCCATTGTCTCCTTGGCCCAGTCAGATTACAGCTTTCTGCTTGGCGAAGGCCTAGTGCTTGTTGAACTGGAATGTGCCCGCCCTTAGGGGGAAAGCTGAGGTGAGTATCTAAGCATGGAACTCATTCCAAGTATTTCCTTTCATTCAGGGATTGTGCTTCCTTCAGTTTCTGCCTGTTTTGGCTGCTCTCCAGGGCCTTCACATCTGTATCTCAGCCTCCACATCCATGAGTTTCACATTCACAGATTCAACCAAGCACAAATTGAAAATATTCAGAAAAATAAAAAATAACAATACAACATTAAAAACAATATAAGTTTAAAACACAGGATAACTATCTACATAGATTTGCATTGTATTATGTATTATAAGTAATCTGAGATGATTTAAAGTATACGGGAGGATGTGTGTAGGTTATATGCAAAAACTACACCACTTTCTATCAGGGACTTAAACATCTACAGATTTTGGTATCCAGGAGAAGGTCCTGAAACCAACTCCCTGAGCTATAACTGTACATATATCTATATCCATAATGTGGATAATTTTTCCTCCAGCTTTTATCATTACTGTCAGGGGAAGAGCTAACTCAATACATGCTATTTTGACCGGAACTGGGACACTAGTTAGAACAATTTTTTTATTGTGAAAGGAAACAGATCCACAAGACTGTCTTCAAATGAATTCTTACGTAAAGCCTAATATATAATACAGGTGAAAGAAAAATCTAGTCTAGTGTTGATCAGTTCAGTAGAAAGTGTCCAGGTTATCACCCAGAAGATGGGATATAGGGCTGGTTATATTCTTTGAGACTCCCAAAGTTTGAAAATCACCAAGAACAGGAAGAAGTGTGGGTTTTAGATTCAAAGAGACCTCAGTATGAATACCAAACCTACTGCTTACTAGCTATGTGTCCATGGGTCAACGATTTAACTTCTCGCAAGCTAGGCTCCTCATCTGCAAAATGGAGACAGTCGTGCCTACCTTGCTTTTTTGTGAGAAGTTATTATAAGAATTATCACAAAGTACATGAAAAGCAGCTTGCACATTCCTAAGTATATAATGGACAGAATTATGTGCTTCTCAAAGGCAAGCATGTTTTCTCCATTTTTTTAACACACTTACCTACCATCCCAGCATTGAACACTTGGTTGCTGAATAAATACTTGTTGTTTTACTTGCCTTTTCTCCATTAAAAAGATTTTCATGTAAAACTAGGCCTCCATAGCCCTAAATCCTGAGCTATTATTATTCTGAAATAGCACAGTGGGACACAAGATCATATAGAGAAGAATTAGGCTAAACAGAGCTTTTAATTGCAAATGGAGGATAAATGAAGATGGGCTTCCATATTTGCACGCACATGAAAATTGACAGTTCAGATAGTGATATAAAATTGAAGCTGTTACCTATAATGCTTGATATGAATTGTAAACTGATCTTCTATAATAGCCTAAATATCTCTAAATACATTTAATGTAACCATTCATAGCAGGCTCTTTTTAAAAAATAAATTTCCTTTACTGACTGTGTAAATGGATTAATTGAAAGACAATCATGAAAGGCTTTGCCATTGTGTGATGATAATCTTGTTAATAAAACATCATGAAATTTTTCTAGGAAAAAAAGATGAGTTTTCTGATTTCAACAAAAGGGAAAAATGTTCCTTGCAACACAACAAATTTAAGAAAAGCAAGAGAGTAAATATTAAAAAGAGATGTTAATTAATCGGAAGACAAGAAAGAACACAGTAAAATAAACAAATTTCCAGAAAGTATTGTTTTTTAAAAAAGGAAAACAGATACTGAGAATTAGAAATAAGTAAAGAGATATAAACAAAGATATGGAAGACATTTTAAGTCAAGGGAAAATAACATGTATAATTCTGTATTAATAAATTTGAAAAGTTTGATAAAATAGATGGTTTTCTAAGAAAACATAAATTTTCAAAATTATCAAAAAATAAATGGTAAATCTGAGCAGACTACTAGCCCTGCAAGAAATTCAAAAAGTAGGCTAATAATTGAAAACATAATTTAGAAAGATCCTGGGCCTACTTGGTTTTACAGGCTCTATCTTTTCTTTGAATTTTTAAGAAACTATCACTTCTATTTTATATAGTTCAATAAGTCTGTAAAAAATAGTAAGTTTCCCAATTCAATTCATTAAGCCTAGAACACTCTTGATACAGTGCCAAGAAAATAAAAAATTTGCATGAATATAGATACAAAGAAAAGTTACAAATCAAGTCAAGTAGTGTTTTGAAATAATAATAACACCATAACCAACCATGATTTGGAATGCAAGTATGGTTCAATACCAGGAAAGCTATTAATGTGATTTATCACATCAGTAGATCAAAGAAGTCATAACAATAAGAAGAGAATAGTTAGAGGCTAACAGTCAGATTTAAAAGCCAGGGCCCCTGGGTTAGAAACCTGGCTTTTCCACTTCCACTGTGACTTTTATCAAGCAATCTAAGGTCTGTGCCCAATTCTCTTGCTATAACATGGGACATATTGTAAATGTTTTTTTCTTAATTTTCTATATATTATAATGTTTTGGTGCCTTTAAATAAACTTTTCTGGCTGGGGAGAGACTGTTCTTCCTAGAGCTAGTGAATTCTTGGAGGTTATAAGGGTCCAGACTGCAGCGTGCCTTTGACATGCAAACTCACCAGTCCAGAGCCACACCTCCTCTCTCTGGCCCTACGTTCCAGGAGACAGTATTCCTCTGCCTTAGTCATCCCAGGGCCAGATACCAGGCAACTAGGGACCACCACCCCTTTAGCCCAAAGCTCACTGAAATTATCCAGACTGGCCAATCCTAAACTGTTCACACTGCCCTGCCTTGCCTTGCCTTTCCCTTGGAAACCCCAAGAAAAGGCAGTGACTTAAGCCTTCCCTCACCCCTGTCTTCTCTCTCCTGACCATCTGGTGTCATTCCCATGTGGTCCCGCATGGTGTGCCCTGTACTTCCTGTCTCTGGGACCCATGAGTATAATAAACTTCATTTTTTTTCCAGAGCCTTTCCTCTGTCTCCTTTTGTGGCCACATGTGACAGCCACATAAAATAATACTACAAAATATGAGAATACTAACGTTCCATACTTTGTGGGGTTATTGTGAGAATTAAATAAACTAACACATGTAAAAGATGTTTACATCAATGCCTGGTGTATAGTAAATCCATAAAACTAATACTTGCTAGATATAATAAAACCTAAATCATCATCTCTATAAATGCCAATGATAAACTTTACCATCCTTCTCTGTTAGAAACTCTTGGTAAACCAGGAATAGTTCAACACCATGAAAATTGTCTATCCCGAACTAACAACTAACATCACTCCTCTGAGACAATAAAGGGACACCCACTAAAGCCAGGAGTAGGATCCCAGTGGCCACTATCACCCCCTTGGCCTCCACCAGATAAGTTCCCAAGACAACCTGACCACAGTGAGAATGAAATGGCTCTCTAACTGTGCAATTTTATTTTATTTGTAATCAGATTTCTTTCTTCATTTTCTTGATCCTAGGTTAGGATTAGAATAATTTAAGTTATTAAATCATTTCCTCTCACACCAAGCCTGGCACAAAATGCACAAAGTGAGAAGCAAAGTGGCAAAGTGTCCCAAGAATGCTGCCAACAGTGATGCATAGCTCCATGATGAGATGTTGAGAGCTTCACTGGGGATGCAAACTCCAATTAGAGAATTTGACACTGGAAGAGAATTCATGACTTGTTCTAAGTCACCTTTCCTCTCTGACCTGGGTTCCCTCTTACAGAATAAAAATAGTGTGATCCAAGTAACTTTTGATGACAGTATTTAGACAACATGTCCTCACACTAAAACTTAAAAAAAAACAAAATACTGAACAAATACTGAACTCTAGTTAATAAGGTATTTTTTCCCCCACAAAGCCATGGGTTAGCAACTCTGAAACTAGGACTGAATAAATAAATAATATACCGAGGAACATGGGAGCCAGTTTTCCCACTGGTAGAGAAAGGAGCTACAAATACACGAGAAGGAAGGCGAGAATATGCTCTGTAGGACATGACTGAAATTTGGGGTATCAGTGGGAATTAATGAGTTTTAAAATATACACATTGCTCAATACAAAAATAAAGATAGATGCATGTGTGTGTGCATTCATTTATTTCTAAGCTCTGCCCACTGTGAGGGCCTAGAAGCAATGACATCCACCTAGTAATAAACCCCTAGCACTAAAACATTGGGGCAAGACCCGTCTAAAAAAAAAAAAGAAAGAAAGAAAAAGAAGGAAAGTTCTTCCTTACAAAGGAGAACCAAAAAATATTGTATTAATAGAAGAAACGATAAAATTAGAAAATCACCATCATGATAACAATTGATTAAAGTCAGAATAACATATGGATCCTTAAACTAGCGGGTGAAATTTTTATTTTTACACATGAATATGTACATAGTCACAAATTACCTCTCCATAAGATATTTATTAACGATAAATAGCAAACTAGTAACTTGACAGTAGAGAAACTTAGCAGACACCACCTTAATCAAGTGATCGATGTTAACATCATCAGTTATGAGTCAAATTAAGATCCTGTGCCTCCTGATACAATGTACTGAGAAGAATACAACATCACTTATAATGTACTCCTGCCAAAAGGGCATAACCTGAAACTGACAATGAGGAAACATCAGACACACCCAAAGGAGGGTCATTCTGAAAAATGAACTGCTCTATACTCTTCAAATGTAAACACATGAAATACAAAGCAAGTCTTAGGGTCTATTCCAGTTTAAAGGATACTAAGGAGTCATGGCAGCTGAGTACACCACACAATCCTGGGTTTTCTTTGGCTATGAAGACATTTATAATGTATTTATAATTTATAATTGACAATTCGATCTGAATATGACCTTATAACAGAAATAGTCATGTTTGCTGATTTCCTAATTTTGGACATTGTACTATGGCTATGTAAGAGAATGTCCTTGTTTTTAGAAATACAGAAGTATGTAGAAGTAAGGAAGTATCACAGCTGCAACTTATTCTGAACAGTTCAGCAAAAACAAATAATGTAGAAGTATATATAGAGAGAAAGGGATAAATTTTAAAGACTAAAATTTGGAGCTTGATGAAGAGAATACAGCAATTCTTTGAACTATTCTTGCAACTTTTCTGAAAGTCTGAAATTATGTCAAAATTTAAAAATTAAAATTAAAAGTGTTGGAGTTTTTAAACATGGCTATGAATTCCATAGTAATCCCATTGGAGAGGTAGTCTACATCCCCACCCCTTGAATGCAGATGGGCTTGTGTCTTCTTCCACCTTCGATTGTGGTGAAAGACACTCCATAGAACTTCAAGGCAAGGTCATCAAAGACCATAAGGCTGCCACCTTGTTCCCTAGAGAGCTTGCTGTTAGATCCCTGAGCCACCTTGAGACTACCATACTGGAGAGACCACATGGAGGCTTCCTGCAGTCAAGAGTCCCACCTGATCCTGATGGCCCCCAGCAGCCTCAGGCCTGGCAAGGGAAAGTTGAGTGAAACCACCTTGGAAGTGGATCCTCAGTCCCAGCTGTTCCCACCTCTAGCTTGTCTCATCACCGCCCCCACCCCGCCCCAGCTGTTTGAATCATTCCCGCTAAGGTCCTGGCTGACACTGCAGAACAGAAAAGAATGAACCCTCTGTTCCCTTCCAAAGTCTTGGTCCACAAAATCTGTGAGTGTAATAAAATTGTTGCTGCTGTGTGCCACTTGCTTTGGGATGGTTTGTTACATGGTAATAGGTAACTGGAACAAGCACCCCATCTGACTAGGCACTGGGCACTGTGCAGAGTCTCTGGCACTCTTTTCCACAGCCCTGTGGAAACACCATTATTATCCCCATCTTACAGATGAAGAAACTGAGGGCCAAAGTTTTGTAACAACTTGCCCAGGGCCACAGAGCTAGGCAAGTTACAAACCTAAGATTTTTTTCATCGAAGCAAATACTGACACTAGGGCATCCTGCTATATTTCATCTCCCCAAAAGCATTCATTCTCAGCTCAGATAAACCTTATTGGGTCTGGAGACACCATGGTGAGCAATGCAGATGTGGTTTCTGTCTTCATGGTACTTACAGTCTGGTGGGACTGACAGAAACCAAACAAACAGCACCAGCATCATCCAGACATTGGACCTAAGGCCACTGCAGTCCCTTTTAGAGCAGAATTCCTGGGTTCTAGCAGCCTCTTTTCTTACTCTCCCAGTTAAGGGTCCAGACACACCACAGACCCCTCAGGCGTGGCTGGGCTCTGCCCCAGTGGGTATGGGTCAGATGAACTCATGAGGCTGTTTCTCCAAGAGTCCCCCAAAGAGGGAAAAGGGAGTGTATGAAACGTGGCTATTGTCACCTATAATTCAATCAATAGAAAAAGACAGGTTTCAAATAAATCCTAATGCCTCCCACTACCAAAAACATTTTTTAAAAAGATCCGGTAGGGCCTGAGAATTTGTGTGTCTCTGCTGGTCATGTGTTCTGAGCTCTTACGGCCAGGAGAGGGGCCCTAGCACCCCACCATGCACTTCCCTTTCTGACTTCGGAAGAGTAGCCTCGACCCAGAGCTCTAAGAATCCAGCCCCGGTGTGGATGCCAGGACCCCTGCACATCCTCTCCCTACCCTCAGTGCCCCCTCCCCAACTCTCCTAATGGGGCATCTGTGGGAGGTTCGCATTCCAGGCTGCAGCTGCTGCCGCCTGGCAGAGCCCAGGCATCGTTTCCATTCCGCAGCTTTGGCCTGACATCTGGTGGAGGGACGGGAAGCGGTGCATTTAGTCAAATGACAAGGAGAGTGGCTGCAGCCCTGGGCAGGCAGGGTCTTCCTCCTACAGAAAGTGAGGGTAGCTTCCAGAGTCGCCTGGAAGCTTCCAGGAGTCAGGGGCTTTACCTTCAACCAGTAAGGGCCACCATGTCCTTCCCCTACAGGAGCCCACGAAAGCCTCAGAATGTAACCATTTGGCAGCTAAGACCTTCCTCAAAGGGGGAAAGGGATCCCCAAGAAAGGTTCCGCAACTCCTCCCAGTCAGGCAGCTGGGAATGGAGGCAGCTGAGGCAACCCTGGGTTATCTGACTTCAAAATCGTGGTCTTAGGGACTCTGTCACCTTGGCCCTCAGTGAGTCAACTGAGGTGTGTGGGGGAAGGAGTCTTCATGGGGACACTCAGGGCCGTGGCCATTCAACACCCTCGGATCACAGACATCTGCAGAGCGTGGGACCCAACCTGCCTGATGACAGATATCAGGGGCCCAAGTTCAATATGCACATTCAGGGCCCCGATTGCAGCCTCCGCATTTTAACCCACCCCAGGTGGTCACTGCCTTCAGGTGAACGTGGGAGGTGTGGCTCTGCTGTTTCCTGCCCAGATGCGGTGGCCTAGCCTCATGAAAGGGGTGGGAGGCGGGTGAGGTTGCCGATCCCTACTCACCAGGGGCCACTCTCCTTACACCAAAGAGCATACTCCAAGAAGGGGGCGGGGGTGCCCCCCCAGAGCCAGGGCCTGAGATGCAGCTGGAGGCATCCTCCCATCCTGGACATTCTGCAGGTGCCACGCGGTACCTTAAACCTTCTGTGGGTGGTTTCTCTGATCCAACATGGCCAAACCAGAACCCTTGATTTTCACACTGGACCTGCTATTCCTCCAGCTTTTCCATCTAAGTCACTACACCACCATCAACCAGCTACCCAGACCAAAACCACAGGGGACATCATGCTTGCGTTCCCTTTCCCCCTGCCTTGGCCTCCAAAAGTGCTGGGATTATAGGTGTAAACCACTATGCCTGGCCCCAGTAGATCCTTTTTTTTTTTTTTTTTTTTTTTTTTTTGAGACAGAGTCTCACTCTGTCACTCAGGCTGGAGTGCAATGGTGTGATCTCAGATCACTGCAACCTCCACCTCCCAGGTTCAGTTCACTGCTCTATCCCCAGGGCTTAGTGTCTGGCACTGGCTCCCAAATATGGAGTTGTTTACATAATTAATGATTCCTCTGCTATGACCCAGGCTGTTCCCTGTTGTATTCTGTACAAATGAAACAGCTGACAAAGTGAGACACTGAGAGACTCTAACGCCCAAATGGGAGTGGCGCAAGGCGATCGTGGGTGAGAGCAGGCATGTTTCCACACACTCCAGGGAGAAGGCTAGGGCCTGGGGTCCCCTTAATCTGGTCAGGTCTCCCCCAGCTGAAGGAGACCAAGATGCTGGCAGAGATGATGAGGTCACAACCAAGTCTGAGCCCTCAGCATGCCTGAGTCCTGCCCTGTGGTGGGGTGGCTGGTAGAGAAGCTGCAAAGCCACCCCACAGCTCGGGTGTTTGTGGGCTTTGCAGGGCTCCAGGGAACCTGGCTCTGCTGGCCAGTCTGCTCTCCTGGCTCGTGTGTGTAAGATGATGTGGTGAAAATGACTGCAGTTCCATGAACACAGGCTCAGGGTGGAGGGTCCTATTTTAAGCTGTGCCTTCTGAGTCTAGAGTGTGCAGTCATGCACTGTATAGACAATGAGTTCTTCATTGATGGGACAAGCGCTGGAGTCAAAAACCTGGGCTGGACATCAGTTAAGGGGTAAAAACCAATTTTACTCAGGACTATTGCAATAGGGAGAATAGAGAACCGGGCTCAACTCCCACTTGCAAGGGCAGGTGGAGTGTTGGAGCAAAGGAGCAGCGTGGGGGTCAGCGGGTGGAAATGGCTAAGAGGAAACATTAGGGGCCAAGGGGATTCTTGCTGAAGACAGGCCAGGAAGATCAGACCTCCCCAGGGCAGTGGTAAAAGATGAGGAACCCGACCAGATATCGAGAGTGATCAGAAATGGAGAATGACAGCTGGGAGTGGAGGGGTCTAGCTAACCTGACTTAGCAGGACTCTTGCTAAAGCTGGATTTTACAAGAAGTGCACAGAGGTGGGCCTAGGAGAAGGTGCAGGAGGCTGACTGAAGTTTGGCCAAGCAAAGAATCTTTGTCATTGGCTAGGGGAAGTATTGGTCCTAAAATCCTGGATAGGAAGACAAATTGTAGGCCAGCAGTGACAGAAGAAATACCTATGTCAAGAAAGTTGGAAATGTGTCAGAGATTAATTTTAGCCCTGGAAATATGTCCGTCGGAAGAAACAGAACGGAAAATGGGGAATCTAGGAGAAACCACCGACATTCCTTTGTCAAGCATGTATGGCGTGCCTGCTCTGAGCTGGCCCGCAGGGTCTGTGGGAAGAGACAGTGCCTCCCTCTCCAGGGCCTCCATGGGACACTTCTCATATTCTGAAACAGTGCTTACCAGGTCACATTGTATTATCTGGGCTCTCCACCCCTACAAGGACTGGAGCTGGTTCTCACCACAGGTGGAAGCTGAGCTTGCATCTGCGGCCTAGCGGGTTCTCCACATGGTGGGTAATGTGTGACTTCTGTGTCCCCGGCATGGAGTCCCGCTAGGCCCAGTGCTATTCTACTATCTAATTCATGAGTTATTCTGGTTACATTCTTGCCACAGTTGAGGAGACTAAATGGTTCTCCATAGGACAGGCCGTGCAACGGCATCTAATGAGTCCTCTCTCTCTCCCTCCCTCCCTTCTTTCCTTCCTTCCCACAGCTGGAGCATTTTCCTGGGAAAAAGTCCAGGCCAGGCACGGTGGCTCACACCTGTAATCCTAGCATTTTGGGAGGCCGAGGCAGGTGGATCACCCGAGGTCAGGAGTTCAAGACCAGCCTGGCCAACATGGTAAAAACCCATCTCTACTAAAAATACAAAAATTAGCCCGGCATGGTGGTGGGTGCCTATAATCCCAGCTACTAGGGAGGCTGAGGCAGAAGAATTGCTTGAACCTGGGAGGTGGAGGTTGCAGTGAGCCGAGATCATGCCACTTCACTCCAGCCTGGGTGAAAGAGCAAAACTCCGTCTCAGGAAAAAAAAAAAAAAAAACGTAAAAAGTCCATCCTAGAAAAATTCCACTCTTTGCCACAAGGTGGTGATCAAGGCTCACATAGTTTGGGGCCTACACTTTGCGAGCTGAAAGTGATCATCTCACTCCACGAGGATTTGGGGGTTTGTTTTGGTTTTCCTTTTTAATATCTGGAGGGGAAGCAAGTGTTCCTAGGCAGCTCCCCCCTACCCAACACAATCTAATTGTCCTTCAAACCAGACTCTGGTCTGTGTAAACAGGCCGTAAGATGGACTTCTGGAGTTGTCTGGGCACCCGGCTATGAACTTTTCAGATGCCTGTGAAATGTGGATTGATTTGAGTTGCTGCTTCTCTGTTCTCAGTCAACACATGGGCCAGACTAGATACTGCTGCCTTACTGGCCTTGAACACATGGCTCTGATCCAAGGCCATTGCCTGACTTTCTTGGAATTATTGAGATCACGAAATTGTAAGAGGCTGAGGCAGGAGAATCACTTGAACCCAGGAGGCGGAGGTTGCAGTGAGCTGAGATCGCGCAGCTGCACTCCAGCCTGGGTGACAGAGTGAGACTCCATCTCAAAAAAAAAAGAAAAAAGAAAAGAAAAAGAAAAAGAAATTCCTTCACAGCGGGGCTTGCTGATTATAAAGCTGTATGCCTGAGCTGCCCATGGGTGAGGATAGCACAGAGGAAAGGAAAACAGCACTGAAGACGGGGAGACGAAAGCCTGGGGACCTCATTTGAGCCCCTGGACCCTGAAGCCAGCCCAGCTTCTTAGTTGCATCAGCCAGCATCAGCCAATAATTCTCTTTCAGCTTAAAGCCAGTTTGAACTGGGTTTCTCTCCCTGCACTAAAAAATCTCCTGCTAATACATGTGAAAAGAGTTCCTTGTGAAGTGGTTTTTATAAACCAAAGGTAGAGGTAGTGGCTTGGCCTTTGGAGACAGCTGCTTGCTTTTGAAGGAGGGAGTCCAGGCGCCAGCTTGAGGAAGCCCAGAGACCGCTTCAGAGCTGTCCAGCATCTGGAATCCAGACATCGTGCCAGGCACCAGGAGTCTCTGGGCCTTAGGAGGCTAGAGGAGTAAGGCAGCCTCCAAGTTCTAGCTCTTTTGGTAATAAGGCTGATCAGGGTAACTAACCTTCCATGAGTAATGTGTGCTAGCCCCTATTTTAAGTGCTTTATATGTGTTACCTCATGTAACCCTCATGACATTCCTACGCAGCAGGTGCATTTGTCCTCCTCCTCAACAGGTGGGGAAACCGGATTTGAAAGAAGCTAAGACACTCGGCCAAGGTCACTTGCTGGTAAGAAGGAGGCTGGATTTGAATCCAGGAGGCTGAGAGGAAGAGTCCACCTAAGGCTTCTCAGAGCCGGCACCCAGGGTCCAAGCTGATGAAACATAACTGCCCAGGCTGAGTCATCTGATCCACCAGTCCAGGCCTTCTACCCCAGCTGGTCCTAACCATGGTTGGAAGCTGAGCTTGCGTCTGCAGCCCTTTGTCAAGAGAGGCCTAATGGAAAACCTGACCGTCTACCCCATCTAGCAGTAATGAACCAGTGCCTCCCCTTTCCCCATCAGGGTGAGGTCACAGCTTCTACCCACAAGTTCTCCAGCTGGTTCTCCATGGGGACAGAAGTCACTGGCATGAGTAGTTGAACTTTGGAGTTGGAACGTGTGTCCAAATCCTGGATGTGCCACTTACCAGCCAGCTGGGCACTCAACCTCTCCACGCTTTGGTTTCCTTGTCTGTAAGATTGGGATAATTTTTAAATGCCTGCTTTACAAGACTGTTGGATTCCAAAAGATCATACCCTGGCTTCAGGCTCTCACTAAAAACTCATTATCATACTTACAATTTTCTATGCAATAGGGAGAAAGTGATAAGAAAATGACCAAAAGAATAATAATTCTGAGAGGCTCTGGCTCATCTCAAAATGAGACACAGGAGTGGAAAGGTAGCAATTCTATAAATCAGTGGTTCTCAGCCTGAGCAGCCCATTAGAATCGCTTAGGAAAGCTTTATGAAAATCATGCCTGGACCCCATTTCCAGAGCAATTAAATCTGAATCCTTGGGGCTGGGGCCCAGACACTGGTCTTTTTGAAAAGCACACCAGCTGACTAAAGTTCAGCAGGGATACAGAGCCACTTTTGGGGTAAACAAGAGGTTTGTCTGGCAGAACAGAGTGGTGGGCCCCTCAGCAGCTTTCTTCCCGAAATAGAAGGGGGTGGTCTCTCCAGCAGTGAAATCAAAGCTCGGGACCTCACTCTGACAGCTGAAATTTATAAGGGGTTTGGACAGGTCTGTCCTCATCCTTGGCATTGCAAGTAGCAGCTCTTCCTGGCTTCAGTGGCATGGTGGCAGATGGATGAAATGAATACACTAAGAGATTAAATAACGAGGAGATGTTATGCCAACAAAATTAACTTGTCCAGCCTGTTCCTTAGCAACTGCACTATTATTTCAGGTTTCCTTTAGAAACCTCTGGTTGTTCCCGCCACTCCTTTTCATTAAAATGTGAGGCGCAGTTATTTCTTACTTTAATGAAAAGGATAGAAAAGCAAGGAATGAGGCAAAAGAAACTTCTAACCACCCCTCAAATTGCATCAGGCCTGCCCTAGGCAAATAGGATCAAATTGGTAACTTGTAAATTAGGGTGCTTATTTCATTTTCCTGCAGATGTAGCTTTTCCGGTCCTCCAAGGGCTTCACCATGCAGTCCTGCCTTTTATGAAGACGTGGTGCATTTGCCAAACCAATCTGAGGCTGCCCAGATAGCCATTGTTTGGGAGTCAGGCCCTGAACGTTGGAATTCAGAACACAGTGTCCTCAGAGGAAAATCACTTTCATGCAGCAGGAACAGGCGCAGAGTGAGTAATTGGCTGGTTTTAGAAGGGGTGGGGGAGGCTTCTTGTTTCTAAACTCTGCCCAGTTGAATTGCCAAAGACCCACCCTCTTCTCAGATGCATCTTTCCTGGGTGATCAGCAGAGGCCACGATCTCACAGGGTTTGCCCACTTGACTGACTCAGTGTCCATGGTCCTGGGTAGCAGGAATCCCGTGTTTGGCTCAGAAACTTGGCTTCCTGTCATCCCCTGATCAGATCCAGCTGTGCTCTTGGCTATCCTTGCCTGATCATCTTATTTATTGATCATTGTGGGCTTTTGGTCTCAAATGATTTTTTTTTAAAGTCTGCCAGAAATCTCTGCCTATAAGGTTTGCTGTTGTTGCTCTGGGCTTGAGGTTAAGAATATATCCAATTTTATCCTTAAAAGCAGGGGCTGTGAGCCAGGGTTAAGAATTCAGTGGGTCTGTGAACTGGGATCAGAAAACAATTGACTTTTATTTTTCACTCATCTATAACTAAAATCTGTCATTTCCTTCCTTTATAAATGTGGACAAAAAAGCAGAGTTGTATGAGAGAAACCAGTGACTCTGTCACCAGTGGGAATCACAGATCATTTGACATTACCCTGCAACTGTGGCAAATTCTCAGAATACCATTTATGCAAATCATTATTTCAATATTACAGTGACCATTCAACCTGCCACTAGATAGTGTATTTACTATAGTAATCAAGAAACACATATATTAAAATATTAAAAAGTCCACACTTGGGATATATATGTTTTAGTATAATTGATTTCCTTTGTAAACCTGTGCATAGTATTTTATGCATTTAAAGACATTATCTTGGAACTCCTGCTTCCAGGAAGAAAATAGATTTACTTTTCCCTATTGCTTCTGCCAAGTATAAATAAAAATCCTGGATATTACACAAAAGAAAACATAAGAAGACTCTGAAGGGTGGAAATGAGACAGACCAGACAAGGACCGCAGAATCTGGGGTACAACACAGTGGAGAGTTCCCTGGGTTGTCTTTTTGCCTCATATATCCCAGACTTGGAGCTGAAAAGGTTGGCAGCACAAAAATACCATCAGGCATGAGCCCAAAAGCCCCCCCAAAAGGCCTGCTGTCTCTAGTCAAGCCTAGGAAAAAAGCTTAGCAAGATAGATAACTCAGACAATGCCTGCTCCACTCCAGCCACAGACCACAGGAACAAACACCGTGGCCAACACCCACGTGAGCAAAGCCAGGTGGAAAGCCCAGACTTCCACCTTTACAAGGCACCCCAACACTCCCACCGGGGTGGGATCCGAAGAGGCCAAGCAGGGAGCCAGGACTTCCATTCCAACCAGAACTTAATGACCCCCATCTCCTTCTCCACATCCCCAACCTGCCAGTATCCATGGAACTGGGACATCCACCCCACCCAGCAGTAATAAGGGATCCCTCCCCCTCCCTATTGGGGTGGTATCAGAGGGGGCCTTTAGTAGGGTCAAGACTTTCACTATTGTACAGCAGTAATGAGAAATAAGTTCCCTCTAGAGTGTCAACAGAGGCCAAATGGAAAACCTGAAGGTCTACCTCCCCTAGCAGTAATGAGGCAGTGCCTCCCCCTTCCCCATCAGGGTGAGGTGACAGCTTCCACCCACAAGTGCACCTCTACCACCCTCATTGCCGGGAAGGTGCTTTGCACTCAGAGCCTGGCTGGCCTCTACAAAGGCCTGGTGCTACTCTCCTTAGAGATATTCCCTTCTCCGGCATCTACTTCCCACCATTTGCCAACTTTAACCACCCAGGGTTCAATGAGCTTACTGGAAAGGCATCCTCTGCTCATTCTTTCAGGTCAGGCTGTGCAGCAGGTTCCATAGTTTGCGGTCACAGTGACACCTCTGGACATTCTGAAAACTTGAGTCCAAACCCTCAAAGAAGGCCTGGGATGAGGACATTTGTGGCAGGGTCACCACTGTGCCAGCAAACTCTGGAGTCCTGGCCCAAATATTTTCACTGGAGACTTCTACCAAACACTTAAAGAAGAATTATTACAAATTCTACACAATCTCATTCAGACAATAAGAACACTTTCCAATTAATTTCATGAGGCTAGTATTACTCTGAGACCAAAATCAGACAAGGATACTACAAATCTTTTTAAGAACAGACCAGCATCCTTCACTAACATAGATGCAAAAATTCTTAGTGCAATATTAGCAGATATAACTCAGCAATATATAAAAAATAATACGCCATGACCGCCACGAAGACTTCATGTCTTCATAAAGAGAGCAGGCTGCCAGGCCCCATCAGAGCACCTCTCCGGGAATGCTCAGGGCATCTATTTCATTGGTATTGGAAAGCATATCTTAAGGTGTTTTGAGTAGATAGAGCTGGAGCTTGAGTCCTTGTACTCATGGCTCTCTCTCTCTCCAGCCCATTTTACTCAGCCTGGATGGGGCAAGAACAGGATAGGCCACCTGTAGCATGTCTTCTTCTCCAACTTGTAGTGCTACCTCTACTCAGAAGTAACAACCCTATTCTAATAAGCATGCTGAGCATAGCCTTATTCTCCCTTCATACCTGCATTTATTTCCTTTGTGGGTACAGCTACCAGGGGCTTTCAGAAACCCCCAACCACCACTAGACAGTGTATTTACTATAGTAATAAAGAAACACATATATTAAAATATTAAAAAGTCCACACTTGTGATATATTAACTGTTTTAGTATAATTGATTTCCTTTGTAAACCTGTGCATGTATTTTATGCATTTAAAGACATTATCTTTTGATAATAAAACCGCCATGAAGACTTCATGTCTTTATGAAGGGAGCAGGCTGCCAGGCCCCATCACAGCACCTCTCTGGGATTGCTATTACTATTATATTATTATTATTATATTACTATTACTATTATTACTATTGCTATTATTACATTACTATTCAACAACAAAAATAGTACTTGCTTTTGTTGTATTAATTGCAGGACCTTAACAGATAGTCAAGATAGAAGGGCTGTTTCTGTATTTTAATATTTCTATTTCACACTCAAACTCAGCACAGTTGAGTCCGTTTGAGGACTTAATTTCGTTAATCTTGAATTAGACAACTTATGATGAATCCTCGTGCTGACTTTGGGGAAAAGGAGGATCGGAAGTTCAAGGGGACCATGACAGCCCCTAGTCAGCACCTAGTTTGAAGCCAAGCACAGCCTTTCAAACCCTCTAAGGCTGATGAATGAGGCCAGCTCTGACTGAGCAGCCTGGGCAAAGTCAAAGCAGCCACCCTTCTCAATCCCTCCTCCTAGAGCACAGGCCCTCACAGACCCCTCCCTATCAATGTTCAAGGAACACTATTTGAAATAAAGGTGAATGGTTAAAGAAAATGTACATGGAGCTTAACGAAAATGAAATGCATCAAAATTTGTGGGACACAGCTAGAGCAATGCTGGGAGGCAAATTTATAGCAGTAAATACATATATTAGAAAAGAGAAAAATTATCCAATCAAACGTTTACGCTCCCACCTCAAAGATCAAGAAAAAGAAGAGCAAAATAAACCCACCACTAACAGAAGAAAGACAACAATAAAGATAAGAGCAGAAATCAATAAAAGTGAAAACAGAAAAACAACTTTAAAATCCCTAAAACACAGAACTGGTTCTTCGAAAAGATCAATAAACTGTATGAACATCTAGCAAGACTGAAAACAAAAAGAAAATACAAATTACACATATCAGGAATGAAACAGGGTATATCACAACAAACCCTGTAGACATCAAAAGAATACTAAGGAAATACTATGAACAACTCTACACACATAAATTTAACAAATTGGATGAAAGGAACCACTTCCATGAAAAATACAAACTACCACAACTAGTCCCTTATGAAATAAATAATTTTAAAAGCCCTTAAACTATTAAGGAAATTGAATTTGTAATTTTTAAAAACTTCTCCAAAAAGAAAATCTCCTGGCCCAAATATTTTCACTGGAGACTTCTACCAAACACTTAAAGAAGAATTAATACAAATTCTACACAATCTCATTCAGAAAACAAGAGGAAGAACACTTTCCAATAAATTCATGAGGCTAGTATTACTCTGAGACAAAAATCAGACAAGGATACTACAAATCTTTTTAAGAACAGACCAGCATCCTTCACTAACATAGACGCAAAAATTCTTAGTGCAATATTAGCAGATATAACTCAGCAATATATAAAAAATAATACGCCATGACCAAGTGGGGTTTATTCCAGAGATGCGAGGCTGGGTCAGTATTTGAAAATTAATCAATGTACTCTACCTTGTTAACAAGCTAGAGAATAAAAATTTTATAATCATGTCATCTGATGTATAAAAGGCATTTGACAAAATTCAACACCCATTTTTATGACAATAACCCTCAGAAAAATGGGACTAGAGGGATACTTCCCCAACTTGATAAAAAGCATCTACAGAAAAGCTACAGCTGACATTAGGGACAAGGCAAGGATATTTACTCCTGCCACTTTTATTTAACATAGCAGTGGAAGCACTAGCCAGTGCAGTAAGGAAATAAAGGTAATACAAAGCAAATAGATCACAAAGGAAGGAAGAATTAAAACTGTCCCTGTTTGCAGATGACATGATTGTCTATGTAGAATATCCCAGGAATACATACACACACACACACACACACACACACTCTCCTAGAATTAAGTGACTTCAGCAAGGTAACAGGTAAAAGACAAACAAAAATCACAATCAATTGTACATATATATACATATATACATGCAATGAAAACTTGAATATGAAATTTAAAATTAAACACTATGTACCATTGCTCAAAAAATGGAATACTCAGGTATAAATCTAGCAAAACATTTACAGGACTTGTGGGCTGAAAATTACTGATGAAAGAAATCAAAAAAGATCAAAATAGAGAGACATACCATGTCCATGGTTTGAAAGACTCAGCATCATGAAGATGTCAATCGTCCGCTTCCTCTATGCATATTAACTATGTAGAAAAATGGGTAAAATATGTTACTTAGAACAAATTGGAATATATTTGCTTTGTCTTCTAGGGAGGTAGGGAGATAGAGGCAAGACAAATATTCCGTTCTGCTTGCTCCTTTTGTTTACAGTGAAATGGAGAATGGTGCCGAGGGAAAGGAACTCCTGAAATTTCAATGCTTCTCCCAGTTTTCCTGTGACACTAGAGGAGGGACCTGAAGATGAGTAGAGTCCCTTTGCTTAGTAGAGCACACAAAGTGTGCTGAGCACTGTGATGTGTCACCCAGATCTGCCTTCAGGGAAAGGGATGTATTCCCCAACTGCTGGGAGTGCTGGCAGAAGACAACTCTCAGCTGTCAGCGCCCTTCAAGGATTGCTTCAACTGGAAAGAAAATTGCCTCCCCCAAGGTCATGTCTCTTTTAGAGACAGCCTGCATCCAGTAAATAAATTGGTACTGGGAAATAAAGGCCCAGCTCCTTGCTCCAAATCAGAACAACTCTGAAGAATCATCCCAGCTTCAGAGCAACCAGTAGGATCAGCTAAGGCCTCCACTGACACTTAAAAGAAATCAACTTCTCCTTGTACCTTCCTGATCTTTCCCTTCCCTTCCACAGATACTGATTCCTAGAGCATTTCCTAATAAATGCCCCATGTGCTAATCTCTAATCTGCTTCCTGAGTAACCCAACCTGCAATCACTGGTGCCAAGAATGGTCCAAGAAAGCACACATGGGTATGGAATCATGCAACTAGCGTGTGGACCCCATCACTTATGGTGAAGCTCAGATAGCTCCTGGTGATGCTGACAGGGTGTTGGCTGTCACTAAACTTGATTGTCACTTTGAAACGCCATCTCTACTGGAAATACAAAAATTAGCCTGGTGTGGTGGCGGGCGCCTGTACTCCCAGCTACTTGGGAGGCTGAGGCAGGAGAATTGCTTGAACACAGGAGGCAAAGGTTGCAATGAACCGAGATTGCGCCATTGCACTCCAGCCTGGGCGATAAGAGTGACACTCTGCCTCAAAAAAATAATAATAACAAACAGCTGAGGGTGATTAACTGGCCACTTAAAGATACAGGTAAAAGCCAGAGAGTTTTCCAGGGAGTATATAAGAAGGCGCTGATCTGCTGCCAAAGGGCAGAGAAAGCTGAGGACCAAAGCTAGACTTTATTACAAAGGTAACCAAGCTCTTAACCTAACCTTGTTACAGTCAAGGCCCCACTGGGAAAGAATTGGATTCTGACACATGGGACAGGGATATCTGGGCTAACACACCAAAATTTTGATCCAGAGATTGAGAATAGTCATGTCAATAAAAAGTCATGGTCCTGTGTCCAGTTTTTGTACCCACGCCAATTTTTAGACCCAGGATCCATTGACTAAAGCAGAGATAGGTCTTAGGAGGAAGGATTCAGCGACACCAGAGCAAGTGTACATGGTAGTGATTCTCGCAGTCTTTGCCTAAGAGGTCCTACAGCCATCTACTTAGGCAACTGTACACTGAGGGAAAAGGAATACCCAAACAGTTCAAGGACTGTCAGCACGGGATATCCATTGGCGTTGCCACCTAGAGACCCAAAGCTCCATCATGCCCTCCCATTATAGTTGGGGGTATATGGGGGCCAGGTAATATATGAACTCTCAGCCAGATTTGACTCACAGTAGGCTTACTGGGTCTATGGATTCACCTGGTGTTCATTTTTGTGGTTCCCAAAAACTCACTTGATAGTATAACGTCTATATTAGTTTCATGGTCTCTGGGATAAGAGCTATCAGAATGGGGAAGGCCTTCAGAAAAACTCTAAAACAGCCTGTCCCAGCCAAAACAGTAAATCAACAGCAATACTGTGTCCCAGAGGGAATGGCACAAATTAGTGCTACCCTTATAGACCTAAAGATGCAGAGGTTGTGATTATTCATTAACTCCATTTTATTCACAAGGCTGGACCTTGTAAAAACTAGATAGATGCTAGAAGACGGCATTGGAGTGCTGTAAACTCAACCAAGCAATTGCAGCTGCTGTGCTGAATATGGTATCTTTGCTATAAAATATTAACCTGGCCTCTGATATGAGATATGTAGCCTTTTATCAGGCAAATGCATTCTTTTTCATCCCTATCAGAATAAAAGTATCAAAACCAGTTTGCATTCAAGATACATTTGTAGCTTGCTCCTGGTCTATGTTAACTCTCCTGCTCTCTAGCATAATAGTCCAAAGAGATTAACCTGGTTTTGTTCCCGTGGCCACATAGAGCAGGGAACCTGACTGCAGTCCCACCTATCTGGAACTATGGAGAAAGAGTTAATTCCACCAAAGAAAGTGGAAGTTCCATCAGGAAGAGGCAATGGAGGCTGGGCAGCCCCAAGCACAAATGTCCCTAGAATCATCTGACTACAGGGAGAAGACTGTCTTGCCTCTTTCAGTTGCTTTACTCACACATCCATTCACATACTCACCTACTCATTCATATTTTTTCACACTGAGCTATCTTATCTGGGAGGTACAAGAGACGAAACATGGTCTCTGTCTCTGGGTACTTACCATTGTCCTGGGGTCAGAAAACAGGCATGAAAACCATGATTAAACCACAGAGGATGGAGTACAGTTCAAAGACTGGAGCAGCTGTTATCCAGTTACCAATAGAAGCCAATATCCTTGGAGATTTAAATAAAGTGGGCCAGGGGAACAAAGTCAAGTCCATCATGTATTCCCTCCCTTAAGCTTGATCTGAGGGAGACAGAGAGTGGAAGAAGGTGGCATTCATTCATCCCCACTGTGCTCCCCACTAGACCAGTCCGGCTTCTTATTGAATAAGCTTATGAAGCTTCTTGCTGTCATTCTCGGGCAAGATAAGCTCATCTCTTGGCACCTAAATTTATTTGATATCAAATGCATACACTAATACATATCTCTTAAAAGTTACTGTAAAGATATATATGTTTAAAAAATGGTAAACACCCAACAAGAATTCTTGCATCGTGGGAACTCGACCTAAGTGAGTCCCCGCAATACCCTCTCCTTTCTCTATTTGTCCCAGAATCCAACAGTGCAGCCCCATGCTTCGTGATAGAAAAGTGAGGTATAAATTGACATCTTTGCTTTAAATAAGCTTTACTGGGAACTGAATCCACTGACCTGCTGTCATTGTAAAGGCTGAGTGTGTTCAATAAATTGTTTTAAAAGAAAATCCATCAATTGTTGGCTATCTGCTATTCAATTATCTACCAGTTCTATTCTCCTCGGCTACTTTATTCTTTTTTTTTTTTTTTAATAGAGATGAGGCCTCGCTATGTTGCCTAGGCTGGTCTCGAACTCCTGGACTCAAGCATTCCTCCCACCTCAACCTCCCAAAGTGCTGGGATTACAGACGTGAGCCACCGCACCCGGCCCGGCTACTTTATTCTTAACAGTGTCTGAAATAAGCCTGATCATGCATAAACTCACAGTGATATTCTTGTAGAGCTTAACAAACCACTTGCATTTTTCCATGTCTTCCTTATATTTATATATATTGTTTAGTTTAAAAATAAGATGAATGATTTATAAAGTCAGAAAAATAATGATACTAAGAATTGAAACAAAATCACTGACGTATGTTCCTGCTGTGTCACTAACACAGGCTGTGTGCCCTGGGATAAACCCCATACCCTCTCTGGGCCTCAGTCATCTCATCTGTTGAATGAGGGGATTGAACCAGATGTTCCCTCATGGTCCTTCTGAGGACCTTGGCCTCTACGTGTATGTCAGAGTCTCTCCCCACCCAGAATAGGATATTTTACAGCACGACTAGCCAGCAGGAAACTCTCAATCTTCTCCAAGTCCCAGCAGGCACAGCAGCAAGCAGAATTCTGTAAAGTGGGCAGTACCTGGCGTGTCCCAGAATAACAGTCAACAATCAAATGCAGAAATCAGCCTTATTGCTGTGAAGTACAAGGCTGTGTCTGCTCCTCTTGGGTTCTATTCCATCAGCTACGAGCATCCAGGAGTTAGCCTGTTCACCGTGAGTCAGGTTTGCAGTCAAAAAACAACACAATGAACTATGCTCTCTGAGCAGGTGCGCTGACCACAGGGAAGGGATGCTGAGTGTTAAATAAACCCAAAACCAAATCACCCCTAATGAACAGATTCATTAAGACACACATCCTAACTACCTTGACAATAAGCATGAGAAATTAGTGCATAAATACAGTCTTACCATGATTTTTCTTTTCTTAGTCCAGGCAGGCTGATTTCTATTCAGGCTTTAGCTGCAGCCCCTGAGTATTATTACCTGCTGATTATCATAATAGGCACCTGAGCAAGAATGGCTTGATAAATTGCTCATGCACTGGTGTATTTAGTAGGGCATTCATTCAAGCAGCCAGAGCGTTCTTCATCCTCCCATTGGAGTGGAAAATAACCAGTAGCAAAGGCAGAGGAAAGACATGGGTAATAAATTTTAGGAGGGAGGGAGGGTAAGGAGAGAAGGGAGGGAAAGGAGGAGAGGAAAGGAGGCGAGGGACGTCCATCTAATGATAGAATATCAGACCTCACTTGGTCAGCATCCACAGAGGGCATGGGTTGGCTTGGGAGACCCACTGTGGGCTTAGCTTTGCGTCAAGGCCAGCCTTTGCACAACATGTGCCAGGAGACCAGCTGTCTGGACATCAAAGGATACTGGCAAACACAAAGCAATGGGGACAGAGAGAGAGAAAACGCAGTTCAGGAAAACCCAACACACGTTAGGAAACAGTACGCTTCTCGGGAGGCAGCATGGGGCAGTGGGGAAGGAATATGGGCTTTGGAGAAGCCTTCCTGAGCTTGATTCCCAACTTTGCTGCTGACTTACAAGCCGTATGGTCTTGGCCAAGCTACTCAATCTCTGTTACATAGTTTCCTGACCTACAAAGTACAGTATATGTAGATTGGCAATGGCCATAAATATTTTGTAGCTCTTTTCTTTGAGAGGTGGAACCTATTTCCCCAACCCTTGAATCTGGGCTGCCTGGTGGCTGATTTTGCCCCATAGAATAAAGCAGGGGTATTGTATGAGTCCCAAGTCTAGGCTCTGATAAATTTAGAAGCTTCCACTCCTTCTGTTGGAATTCTGCCACCATGTGAACAGCCCAGGCTGGCCTACAAGGATGAGAGGTTATGCGAGGAAGAGATGAGTGGTTCCAGCTGAGGGTCCCTAATACAGTAGCCTGCCAACCACTAGACTTGTGAAGGCACTGTAGGTTGACTTGTGAGGTCAACCAGTCCCCAACAACTCACCAGGAGACGGAAAGCCAGAGGATCAGAAGGCCTGCCCAGCTGACCTACAGAACTGTAAGTAATAACTTTTTTTAATTGATTTAAGCTGAACAGTAAACACACCTGATAGCAGTAGTGTAAGCATGCCCTTAGAATGACCCTATGGCAGATGCACCTGAGTGTGTGTTTTGAGTTAGGGAGTCCAGGCATGCCCAACCCAGAGATTCATTCCTTATCTATGAGAAGCATCTGAGCCCCTGGTCAGTCCCATTAAATACAGGCTCTACAGAGGATTTGAGGCCCTGAGTTTTGGGTTAAACGAAGATTACCAGGTGGAGGTTGTTAACGGGAGGCTGTTAAGTCAAAATGCTAGAGAAACTGCAGGCTGTTAGCAAGTGGTGGTGGTTATCTTGCTCAACCCACTACCACAGGGCTCTGCAGTTATGTTGTCCAGCCCGCCACCACTAGGCCGTTTCTGTATGTAAGGCAGTTATCCTGCCCAACCCACCACCACTGGACTCTCTCCCCTATATGTAAGCCCCTAATAAAACCCCGCGTCTCATTTGCTGGCTCTGGGTCTCTTCTTCAGTCTCTTGAACCTGGTGCCTTCCTTATTGGAGTGGGTAGGGGTTTGACACAACATGAGCCACTATGTTTTGGGGTGGTTTGTTACGCAGCCAAAGCTAACAGATACATGAGATATCCATAATTCCAACCTCATAGAGTTTCTATCTATAAAATACTTCACTGCCTAGTATGCAGTAAATTTTCAATAAGATGTCTGATCAGGGGCTCAGATGCTCCTAATAGCTAAGGAATGAATCTCCGGGTTGGCCACACCTGGGCTCCCTAACTCAGAACACACATTCAGGTGCGTCTGCCATGTGGTCATTCTAGGGGTGTGCTTAAGCTACTGCTATCAAGTGTGTTTCAATAGTTATTATTACTATTATTGTTTGTCATTATTATTAATATGTCCATTGTGTGAGGTAGGACAATGTAACAGAAAGGGGTTTAGGGACCAGACAGGTCTGGATTCGAATCTCAGTGCCACTGCACTGTAGATAAATGACTTCTCTGAGTTTCAGTCTGTTTATCTGTAAAACCGGGATACCAGTATCAATTCCGCAGGGCTGTTGTTGGTGTTGAAGATGTGTGAGCATGGCTTGGAGTAGGAATCTCAGAAAGAAACATGGGCCCACCGCTTGTGCTGCCTTTGAATAGCAAGGACAGCAGGACCCTGAGCACCCACTGTGTGCATCATCCTGAACCCACCAGGCTGCCCCCAGTTTCTGGAGAGAGCATAGAGCCCTGAGGCACCTACAGGGCTCACTTCACCCTCAGAGAGTTCTCATCTCTTGCTTGAAGTTGGACAAGAAAATGCTCCAAAGAAGATTGCACCTTACACATTTGAGGCACCTGAGAAACACCCGCCCCATGACCTAGGCCAATTTGCTACTAGAATTCTGGTTCAATAACACACGGATGTGTCTCCTAGCAAGAATGATTTTTTTGTTTTGTTTTGTTTTGTTTTGTGACAGGGTCTCAATCTGTCACCCAGGCTGGAGTTCAGTGGCATGATCATGGCTCACTGCATCCTCTGCCTCCCAGGTTCAAGCGATCCACCTGCCTCAGCCTCCCGAGTAGCTGAGATTACAGGCATGCACCATCATGTCGGGCTAATTTTTGTATTTTTAGTAGAGATGGGGTTTCACCATGTTGGCCAGGATGGTCTCGAACTCCTGACCTCAAGTGATCCACTGGACTTGGCCTCCCAAAGTGCTGGGATTACAGACATGAGCCACCACGCCTGGCCAAGCTTGTTATTTTTAACATGTTCACTACATCAACATTTTTTTTAATTGATTACCAAACATGACATTTTGAAAATATACAGTTTCACATCAAGAGTTTCTTATCTAGTAGGTCTCGGGTAGGTACTAGGAACCTGTGTTTTTGAAAAGCTCTGCAAATGATTCCAATGCACAGCCAGGTTTGGGAACCTTTCAATTTATCAAAATCAGATAATGGTACCTGCATTCTGAAGCAAGTCATTTAACTCGTTTGTTTTTGCTATGTGAAGTTTCATAATCTCAGACCTCATAGTTGTGTGATTAAGGGAGCCTCTAAATGAGAAAAACAAGAAGGGAAATCTAGTACATTCCTGAACAAGTCATTCCTTTATGGGTACTTTCAAAGACAATACTGGGAACGTAATGGAAATTCCCCTGGCAAAAGCCTATGCCCAGTCCATGGATGGAGGCACTAAGCTTGCAGTCATAGCCCTCTTGGGTGCAGCCTGGCTCACTGCAGCGAAGTGCGCTGGACCCTGGGGATACATGGGTGAAGAAAGCAGATACGGCCTGTACCCACACGAAGCTCACATCTCACAGAGGACAGACCAATGTGTCATGACGAATCGTGATGAGCGTCATGAAGAGAAAAAGCAAGGAGATAAAGTTAAGAATAAGAGGCCGGAGCACTTTAAATGAGGCAGTCAGAGAGGGCATCTCTGAGGAGGTGACATTTAAGCTGAGACCTGAAGGGAAAGATCTCTTCCTCCAGGAGGAGAGCAAGGTAGAATGCGCTGCAGTAGGAAATGGGGTGTTATTGTAAACAGCATTCCAGAAGCATCAGGCCAACTTTAGGACTGATTGAGCTACCCACGGTTCCTAAAAGGAGGAGGCCATGTGTCACCTCAGGGTTATCTCTTCGGGAACAGCCATGCCCTCCTATGGTCTTCTTCTCTGGGGGACTTTGCCACAGAATCCTGGGCCTAGTGAGATTCAATGGGACTATGCCTCAAAACAGTGGAGGTTGACTTTGGCAACTTCTCAGAAAACTCGAGGTTGTGAACTCTGAGCTACGAAGAGTATACAGCAGGCACACACTAGCCCCTGGCCCTCAGGGAAGGTTGACCAAAGGTGCTGTAACAAATGCCAACATCTGTGCAGGGACCCATGCATTGAGTAGAGCAGGAAACCCACACTTCAAAATTGCCTTAAAATGACCAGAGTTCTGCATTTGGGAGTTTGGCAACAGAGCAGGTAGACAACCCTCCCTCTTATCACAATCTGGAAGCATAAAAGCAGGAATAGCATCATAACATAAAACAGGGGAAAAAAACTCAGCAGTGAGCACAGTTATGCTTTAGCATCAAGCATCTTTATGTTATTTTTCATCCATTTTCATCACCATCGAGTCTCCATGGTTTATGATTACCTTACGACATTTTTAAAAAGAAATTAACTTCAACTTTCTAGCAGCTATCTGCTGAGATACAGCTGATGACTCATAAAATGTGAATCACAACACTGGCAGGCCTGGCTGGAAGCCATTAGTGAGCAGTGGTTACTCAGGCCCATGTTCCCCGAGTTACAATTTGCCACTTTTCAGAACCCAACACATGTTTGTTCCCTCTCATTTGGGAAGAATATGGAACAAGGGCTCTTGAATATGGAACAAGGCCTGAAGAAGATGCTGCCCTGGACTTGTGGTAGTCCTGTGGGCCAGATAACCCAACGGCCAGTATGAACTTCCCATTTTAGAGGCGTAAAAGTGTTTCTTTCCCTCCCTTTCAGTTAGGAGTATGTCACCCAGTTCTGGCAAGTGACACATAACAAGAGCAACTGAGAAGGCCTCTGCCTTCCTGCACTGAAGGAGAGCTGCTGGTGTTTCCCTTTCCCCTTCCTTCTTGCCTCGGATGTGGATGAGTATCCAGAGTTTTAGCAGCCATTTTGAAGACCTGAAGTAACAGCATCAGGATAAAGGTGAAGCAGTTAAGGATGAGTGGAGGCAAAAGATAGAAAAAGATTTTAAGTTTTCAATGACACCATTGAGCTACTGGGCCGACCTGAAACCCACCCACCTCCAGACTTCTTTGTAAATCAGATGATAAAGAACCTTAGGACTTCTGCCTTGTGGTTACTTTGGTATTCTGTTACTTCCTACAGAAAGCATTCCTGATTGACGTGGGTATTGAGCATCTGTGGCCTAGATCCCATATGCTACCTTTTCTTCCTGGGGCAAACGTGAAAAGTTGAACGAGGTAAAACATTCAGATATGATGCTAATTACTCTCTAAGGCCCTTTTCCACCTATCTCTTCTTCATCCTCACTTAAACTGTCCCACTTCCAGTCCTGATTCTCTCTCTCCTGGACCATGCAATAATTCCTTAATGTATTTCCCCACTTCCTGCCTTCCCATTCCACACTTTCCCTTTTGCCAGCATTAGGTCCCAGAGTACATTCCTAAACAAGTCATTCTTTTATCTCCCACTCACCCTAAACCTTCACTGGCTCCCCACTGCCTCCCAAGAAGAGCTAGACTCCTTAGGTTGAAACTCAAGGTAGGACTTTCTAGTGGTTAGGAAGGCAGACTTTGGACCAAATCCCAGCTCCACCACCTCCCATACATCACTCCTTGGCAAATTGCTTGACTTTTCTAAATGTCTGTTTTCCTATCTGTAAAATAAAAATAACAATGAGAATGTCTACTTCCTAATGTGCTGAGAAATAAGTGATGCAATGTAAGGTACAGCACTGTGCCTTACACACAGTAAGAATTCAGCAAACCTAACTGGTATTACTAATCTTCCTGAATCTAGCTTCAGCCAACTTTTCACCACTCTGTCTCGTAAGCACAGCCTGCACTCTTTCAAATAGGCATCACCCTTTCCTTCCTTTGCTAATCACCTTACCCTGCCCATAGCATGCTCTCCTGCCACTACTCTCTTCATTACATAAAATCCCAGGCATTGGCCGGGGGTGGTGGCTCACGCCTGTAATCCCAGCACTTTGTGGGGCCAAGGTGGACGGATCATTTGAGGTCAGGAGTTCAAGACCAGCCTGGCCAACATAGTGAAACCCTGTCTCTACTAAAAATGCAAAAATTAGCCAGGCATGGTGGTAGACAACTGTAATCCCAGCTACTTGGGAGGCTGAGGCAGGACAATCACTTGAACCCAGGAGGCAGAACAATCACTTGAACCCAGGAGGCAGAGGTTGCAGTGAGCCAAGATGGTGCCATTGCACTCCAGTCCGGGAGACAGAGCAAGATTCTGTCTCATAAAAAAAAAAATGAGAGAAAATCCCAGGCATCCTTCAAAGTCTAGCTCAAATGTCACCTCCTGCATGAAGGCTTTTCTGACTGCCAGGGTCATACGAGAATTCACATGGCATTTGTTTATGGTTTATGTATCACTTTTCTGACACTTAGTACAGAAGTCAACTGGCCACATTTCTCCACCCCAGGCTGACCTCATCCTTCCATCCTAGGCTGTCCCAATCTCTCCACCCCAGGCTGGCCCCATCCCTCCACCACAGGCTGGCCTCATCCCTCCACCCCAGGTTGGCCCCATACCTCCATCCTATTCTGGCCCATCCCTTCACCCCAGGCTGGCCCCATCCCTCCACTCCAGGCTGGCTTCATCCCTCCATCCTAGCCTGGCTCCATCCTTCCACCCCAGGCTGGCCCCTTCCCTCCACCCCAGGCTGGCCCCATCCCTCCACCCCAGGTTGGCCCATCCCACAATCCCAGGCTAGCCCATCCCTCCACCCCAGGCTGGCCCCATCCCTCCATCCTAGGCTGGCCCCATCCCTCCACCCCAGGCTGGCCCATCCTTCCACTCCAGGCTGGCTCAACCCTCTATCCTAGGCTGGCCCCATCCCTCTACCTAAGGCTACTGCTCCTCTGGAGAAAGTCTCCTTTAAATGACTCCACCCTTGGGAGTTTCAGCAACTCCTCCCTGCCCTCTGGTCTCTGGATTGAGAGATGACAGCTCCTCTGCTTGTAGTAGCTACTGGTTCCTGCACCATACTTCATATTTCCCTACCCTTCACCTTCACCTTTGTTGACAAAACCTCAACAGTATTAAGGGCCCTGCTGAAATGCTTGCCTGTGGGCAAATAAGGTGAAGGATTTGACTCTTCATGGACCTGTGCCCATGTGGATTCATGGCTAGAAGAGGGACCCTACCATGCTCCTGACTCCTGGGAAAATCCTACCCTGGGTTGGCAGAGTCTCATAGACACCAGTTGCTGTCTGCCAGAGAACAGCTGGTGGGCCTGCCCCAGGCCTGGTGGGGTGCTGTGCAGGATCTGGAAGCAGCTAAGGGGAAGGAGTCCCACCCCCTCACCCAGATGGTTTTGGTCTCTGGGAGGGCTTCAGGGAGGACCTTGCCCTCCAGGGACACAGGGACAGCTTTTCAGTGGCTGTGATTAGACTTTGACTCCTCTGCATTTCCTGCAGGGCTTAGGGCACCTTCTAAGTTCAGATTTGTCTCTTCTAACCCACACCACTCACTGGCTGAAAAATGATTGAACAGTGGTCCACCCAGGCATGGATTCCTCTTCAGCCAGAATGAGTATGACCCAACATAGAAGTCTTCTTTGGTATAATTTTAAGAGGAGGGATGTGGAAGTCAGTTGCACAACAATGATGTAGTTTAATCGCATTTTGGTAAAATACAAACTGTGAATATGTTTGTGAATGCTCCTGGAAGGGCCTAGGAAGGAAAAGCACAAACCGTTAACTCTCCCAGGGAAGACAGGTGGGAAATATTCACTTACTACTTAAAGAAAAAAAATGTTGATTTTGTAATTTTAAAAAAAATCTACAGCTGTCTTTGCTATTCAGCAGGCCTAGCTTTAGATCAACGAATTGCCTGGGGCAATGGACCAACAGGTGCGTTTGGCTTTTCTTCTGGGCTGCTATGGTTTCACCAGCTGACCCCTCCTCTTCCAAAAACGTAAAGTGTGAATTCACCACGTTGCAGGAACCTCGGCTTTCAGTGCGTGTGGACTTAGCTGGGGGCTGAGGGGCTGCACACCCTGGAAAAACAAAGGCAACTGCTGCTCCAGAAGCCCCACTGGGAGAGCCCTGTGGGGCGACTACATCTTGACCTGCAAATTTCCTTCCTTCTTTGCCCCTAGTCCCGACCATTTCCACTAGCAAGGAGTTCGAAGGATGTAGACTCCTTGAGTCCCCATCAGGCGAAATAGGTGGTTTGTGCTGCTTGGAACTTGGAGGTGATGCGCAGAAAGCAATGACCGAGGTGACGCAATAATGCCAGAGCTGGATGGGGAGCCCAGCACCTGCCAAGCAGCCCCGTGCCCAGCCACCCACCAGGGTGACTGTGGTCTAGGCTAGGGAGGAAAGCCCGGTGCCTGACTGCTAACCGAGAGCTCAAACCTGGAGTCTTAATTTTTTCCAGGTCAAAAGGGTGTTTTCATTGCTTGGCAATAACTGTGGGGGCAAGGAGGGGTTTCACAGTGTAGCCTTCCATTTTTCACTGGATGTCATTTCAGGAGGAGATGGGTCCTTAGACCAGGGGATTTAGTCATCAGCAAGTTAAGGAGAGGATATTGTGAGAGCTGAGGGAGGGATAGAGGCAGAGAATGCTTAAAAGCAGACTGTTTCTCCTTTGCTTTTTTTGACTCCAGTTTCTTTACTCCAGCACCAAACATAAAAATGAAACACATTTGACCTTTCATTGTTAGGCTCCTCTGGAGAGCTCGCTGTGAGACTTATCAGGTTGAGAGCCCTGTGGAGAGTCTATGCAAACTCCTGTTATCCACCTGAGCCTGCAGTTTGACTGCAAAATGACCAATTGTGTGAACTCCAAGACCCCACAGTGTGTGGGAAATACAACAAACTGGAGCCTTCTAGGAGCTTAGTGCAGACTGCCTTCTGCGGTGGAATTAGCCAGGGGTTCTCACCATCATCTTTCACTTTGTAGTGATCGACCAGGAGATGGATGCTTGAATCCCACCAATTCCCCTTCGCTGAGGCAGAAGGGGCTTAGAGAGGAGATACAGATAATATGAAAAAGTAGCAGAAAAAGGCATGAGAAATAAAAAGTGGAAAAGGAGAGGAATTGTGTTAAAAGCAAAGAAAAACAATTCAAAAACCTGTGAGAAGTGTACATGCCCAGTTTTCAAAATAAGGCTTTCTGTTTCCAAAGACTGGAAAATGTGCAGTCTTAACAATCAAGATTGCAACTCTCATCCATCCAAATATTTTACATTTCCCACATCTGTATACTATTTTACTTTGTAGGATAAATGGGTCGCTGAAAAGGTATACATATGTCCATTTTTGAGTGGTATTTTAGGTGTACCGAAAAATCTTTTTTATGACTCCGTCATGAACATTTTAGAAACCTCGTGATTTTGCTTATAGACCCATATGTGGGATGTTGTTAGACCTTCCCAAATTATGTGTGAGAAATGGGTGATAAAATGCTAACATTTAAATAACTCTCCGATATATGATGGTATAGAAATTAGGCATGAAGTTCTCTACTCTCATTTTGATGGACCCGTGGATTTAGGCATATGCAGTCTTGGGGAGTAGAGAGCTTGGTGCCATGTATTTAAATGCTGGCGTTACTGAGGTTGGCGGCAGGGGGTCACAGAAGACCCAAAATGAACAGTTCATCTCTGGAATAAGGTGGAGTTGACAAATCTAGGTTGAGTAGCATGTTTTCCTTGACATGATTTATCCTTGCTTTGACTCTGGCTATCCTGAGGTTGTGTAGTTACCCCATGTGTATAACTGGCTTGGTTTATTAATCCTGTGGCTGAAGACTGTGCAACTGATTTAGTATTTATTGAGCTCCCACAACATGCCAAACACAGTATAAACCCCAGCATGTAGAGCTTCACATGTGATTCAGCAACACATGCATTTTACACACATAGCAAAGACATCAACGCATGAAGGTAAATCAATCAAGAACCTGCCTTGGGAAACAAAGGTGCTCCTGACCTCTCGTCTATGAGGGACAGGCCCTGTGTTCACTCCCAGATCTAGCCACACTCTTGAGGTTAGTTTTGTGCCTTGCATTTGAAAGACTAACAGATGTTCAGGAATGCAAACCACAGGACAGAGGTCGTGGGTGAGCCTACCTGAGAAAATAAACCTGGAACTTAGCTATCCCAGTAAAACAGCAGATTGAAAATTCACAAGGACAAAAAATCAGACGGTTATAGGAACTGGAATATTCTTACCTTAGCATCTCTCACAATTGCTATTTCCAGGTAGCTGTTGGAGCATACATTGAAACACTCTTCTGCCAGTTTAATGAGATAAATCTATTGATTGGCTGCCAAAAGTGAGACCTGGTGACAAAGCTTGCAAAGAGGATTATAGAACTTCCCATCAGCCTTGAGAAGGGCTGCTGCCAAGTACCAAGTTGGCTCAGTTCCCAGCCTGACTGCCTGTATTACTCCTTGCAGGAAGAGGACTGTGTATACATCTTAGATGCTTGATATTAATCAAAATGAATTATTAAATAAAATTTTCTACCTACAATCCTACACAGTTCTCTCTGGGACTCACCTCTGATTTTTTTGAAATTCGGTTTGATTTATAAACTAGTCCACAACACATATCAGATGTTGTAAGAATTAATTGCTGTTCCGTTGCTGATTTTCATAATATGTGAAGATGTTTATAAGCACAATCTAATTCTCCAACCTCTTTAAGCTCTTTATAAAGTCCACGTAAGTGTTTCAAACTTAAGTTGTAGGCATGACAGAAACCAGTGGCAGCTTTTCTAGTAATTAATGGAGATGCTTGTTTTTAATAGTTGATATAAACTTAAGCTAATCAGGGAGCACTTTTTCTAACACCCTGACAACCAGGATTTAAAATAATTCATGGTATGTAAATTTGTTTTTTGTTGTTTTTTGTTGTTTTTGTTTTTGTTTTTTTGAGACTAGATTTTGCTCTGTCACTGAGACTGGAGTGCAGTGGTGTAATGATAGTTCACTGCAGCCCAGTGATCCTCCCAGGCTCAAGTGATCCTCCTGCCTTGGCGTCCCAAGTAGCTGGGACCACAGGTGTGCACCACCACGTCCGGCTATTTTTTGTAGAGATGGAGTTTTTCCATATTTCCCAGGCTGGTCTTGAACTCCTGGGCTCAAGCAATTCTCCCTCTTCAGTCTCCCAAAGTTTTGGAATTATAGATGTGAGCCATGGTACCTGGCCATGGTATGTAACTTTATAATACAATTGACCTAAGGTTGAATGATGATATTCCTTCTGAATTGATTGGACTGATACATAAGAAATATGTAAGTAAACTGTTGAACGAATCCCTATATATTCTGATTTCAATAATTTGCCTCTTTGTGATTGAGCTGGTATTGCCTGAAGACTAAAAGAGTATTCTCTAAGTATGGCGTGTAACACTGTCAAATTCTGCTCCAAATTATTAACACCTTTGGCAGGTGCAACTAAAGCTTCATTCGGATGTTTCTGAGATTCATTAGAAAGAGGATTCCCGCCCCCACCCCCCACCCCGAGATGGAGTCTTGCTCTGTCACCCAGGTTGGAGTACACTGGCACAATCTCAGCTCACTACAACCTCTGCCTCCCTGGGTTCAAGCAATTCTCCTACCTCAGCCTCCCGAGTAGCTGGGATTACAGGCGTGCGCCACCACGCCTGGCTAATTTTTGTATTTTAAGTAGAGACAGGGTTTCAACATGTTGGCCAGGCTGGTCTCAAACTCCTGACCTTGTGATCTGCCTGCCTCGGTCCCCCAAAATGCTGGGATTACAGGTGTGAGCCACCATGCCCAGCCCTAGAAAGGATAATTCTTAAGGTGTTTAATCTTGGTTGCACATTAAAATCCCCTGAAGTGCTTTGGAAAATGCTAGTGCCCAGGCACCATCTCAAATCAACCAGACTCTTGGGCGGAGAGCCCAGACATCAATTACAAAAAAAAAAAGTTCCCCAGGTGATTCTAGAGCAGCCAGGGTTGAGAACCAGTGATTCAAACCTTCCAACAAAGAGCCAATGATGAATCAGATCCCTCCCCAAATAATCCCTCTCCTTCCCCTCTACCATCTACACTCTCCACACATGACCATCAGAGGAACTCTCTGAGGAAATGAGAAATGTCTGGCCCTGAGCCTCCCAAGTAATATAGCTGCTGGAAGCACAGGAGCCAGTCCTCAGGATGCCTGGGAGATGAGCTCATCTGGGGCAGGGGTGGGTTGCACTATTAGCACACAGGTTCTTTGTTCTCCAATCCACGGATGAAGCTCAAGTTCATTTAGCACCATTGCCAGAGGTAACCTCCATACCCATCTTTGCCTGCCTTTTCCTTTCTCCCAAGCCAGCCTTTCCTACCCTTTACTGTGTGCAAAAAGTCTAGCCCTGTAACTACTAAAGATTCCTATGCTAACCAGCCCAACCGTGATCACTCCCACTCCCACCGTGGTTGTTGACATGAATGTAATAGGATTAAACCCTTGTCATTCCCATATCATCCCTCTTTCCTTTTCTTTTAGGGCACATTTTAATGAATGAATTGAGCTTATTTCTGAATAAGAGAAGCAGGAGGAGGTGAAACAGTGATTCTTGTGTTCAGTGAGCTGGGAAAGTAGTTGAACCCTACAGATGGTGGCTGAGTTACTGCGAACACAGAGGCTGATCTGACAGCTGGATATTATGTATCATTTCCCAAGACTCCCGCCCTCACTGCCCAAGTTGCTCTTCCAACAGTGTGGAGACCTTTGTCCCAAGGCACTTGTCCTCATTTACAGAACTCACAGGAGGTTAAGGTGATGATTATCAGCCTGGTATCATGCTCCACAGTCTTCACCTGTTCCCTTAACCCTGGAGGTAATTAGTGTTTGATCTACACATCATGTGGGTGGTAGCTTATTCTTCTGTTCTGTCCTTAAGTAAACTTCTGCCGGTCCTTGATTTTTGGGTTGATCATGTTCCAAGAATCACTACAGAGCAGGTGCTGAGCAGTCAAATGACAGCTGTTGATCTGTTGCAAGTGAGCAATTAGAGACTGCAGGAGAATGCCACGCTACACAGTTTACATTGAGTATTCAGAAAACCAAATATTTGAGTGCCCACTTTGTGGCAAACACTGAATGTGTACCCACACATACACACACAAACACACATACACAGAGGATGTCTGTCCTTAGGTACAATTGAATGACCTCTTAAGTGAATTGGACCTTTTCCTCTTTATTTATCTATCTCTTCATTGACTAATTCGTCTCATCATTTTTAAATAGTAGTTGGGGAGGAAAGGGGAGAAACAATAGCAAGACCTTTCTAAAGGGAGCTTGTACATGTTTTTGTACTATAAACTCAAGTGGTTTTAAAAGGAAACCCTTTTGGCATATAAAGGTCTTACTCAGGAAATGCTGAAATCCTAGATGTAGATTTTTAATACATATTTACCTGAAATTCTAGGAATGCAAGGGTTCAAATGGACTAAGCAATATCAGGGTACTCTCAGCTGGGTCCTTTTTCTAAAGGCAAACTGAAAATCTTTACCAAGCCCAATGCATTCCTTTTAAATCCCATTCATATTGTTCATTTCACCAACGAGCAGGAGGAGGGGACGCCAGGAAGGCAATCGTGGTTTTGAAATAACTTTTCTGAACGTGGAGAAAAAGTTTTGTTTGTCCTTCAAGGGCATAAAGAAGAAATAAGAAATCCTCTTCCCTCTCTTTGGCCTCCCCCAAGCAAAGAGCAAGACTCTCACCAAAGCCCGCTTAACATTTTACAAACACACAAGGACAAGACAGACAGCCGGACAAGAGGGCTGGGCTGGAAATGTTGCCCTATGTTGGCTTAGCTAGCTCTGGTGCTGAGAATAAGCACCAGATTGACCTCGAGTGGTGCCCTAGGAGGCCAGTTGAAGTGGAGCTCCTTGACCAAGGCCTGGCTAAGTGGCATCAGATGACCACGCTGACGGTCATATTCTGGCCATGGGGGGCTATCTTGCGGGGCCAAGCGACCAACAGTTTGCGCAGCTCCTCGCGGAAGCTGTCGTGCAGCCAGGCGTAGATGAAGGGGTTGTAGCAGGCCGAACTCATGGCGAGCCAGTGGCAGAGCAGCTGCACCAGCCCAAAGGCGTAAGGGTCGATGGCGTGCGGGTCGAGGTCCCGCAGCAGGTTGAAGACGTGCAGCGGCAGCCAGCAGACGGCGAACACCACCACCACCACCACCAGCAAGCAGAAGGTGCGCCGGCGCCGAGCGCGGTCCCAGTCGGCCTGGCTCTGGGTCACGCAGCCCGGCACCACGCGGTTGCGGAGCTTCACTGACACCCGGACGTAAGACAGGAGGATGACCAGCAGAGGGAGCAGGTAGGTGACCAGCAGCAGCCCCCAGGCGTAGAGCTGGCGCTGGCGCTCCTGGGAACCCCAGAACTCCTCGCAGAGGCGCACGTCGTGCGGCTTGAGCTCCACGTGATAGGTGTGCACGGCGGCGGGCAGCGCCAGCACCGCGGACAGCGCCCAGATGGCCAGCACAGCGTAGGCGCTGAGGCGCAGCGAGATGCGCCGCCGCAGCGGGTGCACCAGCACGACGTAGCGGTCCACTGCGATGGTGGTGAGCGTGAACACCGACACATAGACGGTGACCGGCTGCAGGAAGAAGACCAGGTGGCACAGGCCGCCGCCGAACACCCAGCCGCGTGGCTCGAAGGCATAGGCCAGCGTGAGCGGCACGCAGGCGGTGCACATGAGCACGTCGGACAAGGCCAGGTTGCCGATGAGGAAGTTCGTCACGTTGTGCAGCCGGCGCACCCGCGCGATCACCAGCACCAGCAGGCAGTTGCCCACCAGCCCCACGACCACCACGACGCTGTAGAGCAGCACGATCAGCCCCTTCAGCTGATGCACCAGCTGCAGGCTCTGGAAGGGCGTGACGGCTGGAGCGTCCGCGCCAGCCACCGACCCGTTGCCCGCCGAGGCCTCTGCGCTCTGGTTGGCGGGAGTTGTGACCGCCGGCGGCAGCCCAGAAAATAAGTCAGAAACCCTGGGGCCCCGAGTGGGCGATGAGGCCATGGCCACCTGTTCAAAGGTAATCAAAGTCCGTCACTTCCCTTCCCATTCTCCATCCGACCTCCTACACCAGCCGCGCCCCTCCCCCATCGCCTGAGTCCTCCCTTGGGAATAACCGGCCACAGAACAACAGCAAAAGTAACAAAAAGGGTTGTCCTCTCACCTCTGTAAAATAAACCTAAGCACGGTTAGAACACACGGTTTATTTAAACGCTTCCGCCTCTATTTACGGTCCTCGCAGTCCACGCAGGCAGACTCAGGAGCGCGATCCTACCTGGGAGTGGGGTTTGGAGGGCGGGAAAGCGCTCGCGGGAAGAAGGGGCAGAATTTCTGCTGGCCCCCGGCAGTCGTCTGCCCACGTCGGTGATCCGGTCTCGCTTCTCCGCGGGAGCTGAACGGATCCAAATGTTTCCCAGCGGTCTAGCAGCTTCTTAGAGGGACTGGGAGCGCCTCCCTTCAGCTCCGCCCCCCACTCCAGCTCCCATGTATGGAAAATAGGGGTGGAGCGCGCTCTGCCATGCTCGGTGCTTAGAGAACTAGTGAAGAGGACAGTGTGGGGAGGATGGAATCCGAAACGGGAGGAGGGGCCGGCAAACCTGGCCAGAGCAGCGAAGAGGACGAATCTCTACTGCAGGAGCTTGCACGGCCCCTGGAGGGTCACGGTCCGGAGGAGCGCACAGTGGAGGAGGGCGGAGGAGAGGCGCGAAGCGTCAGGCTATCGGGAGGACCCCGTGCAGTCTTAGGAGGGAAGGAGCGGGGAAGGAAGTAGCGGTGGGAGATTGCAATGCAGCTGGGGGCTTGCGAGAGGCACGACTCACCCGTTCTTAAAGGCTGGGTCCTGCCTAGAGGCCAGGTTGCGGAGGGCAGAGACGCTAGAGGGCTCGGGCTGGGATTTAACAGCAGAGCCTGGAGCTGGTCGCGGACCTGAGGACCCTCACCCTCCCGCCGCCCCGCCACACGAGCCCCCTGCTTGGCTGCAGCGCGCTCAGCGGGCGGCGGGTCCGGCCAAGCCAAAGGCAGGAGTCAGCACCACGGACAGCTTCCGCTGGATCTGCCGCCCCCTCGGGCGGATGCTGTGGGGAGGGGCAGGGAAAAATGACTAGGGAATTCCTGCCCCTCTCTGGATCCGAGGTGTTTGGGGAAGGAACCTGGTCCGGTTCAAAGACCTGCCTCGCTGCCTGCTTTCTGGGCTGGGGCTGAGAAGAGTAGGGTGGAGTGGAGGCAGCTGAGCCTGGGGCCTGGGGGTCGGAGACTCATGACTTTTGCTCCTCTTGCTGGTCACCGCACTCAGTGCCAAGGACGGCGTCGTCTTTTACCTCCCGGGGTCAGAAAATGCAGCTCTCCTGCCAGTTATTCTACACAGGCACACTTCAGTATGGCCCAGCGACTCCCCCGCTCACCCTTTCTCTCGCTTTCTTTCTCGGCTACCGCGACCTGTGCCGTATCTGGCTGCTTCTCCCAGCACAGAGTAGTTCCTGGACTGGGACTCGACCCCTCCCTCCTTGACTGAACACCCACAGGCCTCTTCTCTTCATTTTAGGATTTTTAAAAAATACTGGTAATTGCAGATTTCAGCTAGGGTAACAAAAGTAACAAACATTTGAGAAGCTTAGGCGTTTCGTAAAATCTTCAGTAGTATTAAGTCCTCATTGAAATGCAAATTAGCCTGGCCCACGGGGCAAGAGCCAGGGGAGGAGGGGCCTTTGTAAGCTCCCTCCTTAGAAGCTATCTCATTCCCTCAGCCTCTTGTTTCCTTTTTCCAGAGCATGGAGCTTCATTGTCTCCTCTCTGATAAGTCCTTGTACTTTGTCCGCTGTGGCTGCAGATATTCCAGTTAGACTGGAAACTAATAGCAATTTATTCCACCCTCCAAATTTAAATGAATCACTCATATAGAAAAAAGTCAATATTGGAACAAAAGTAATCAATGTTATGCACCTCTATCCATCCTAAGCTCACGGTCCCTGAGTTATAATCAATTTAGCTAAAACCAGTGTGTGTGTATATGCATGTATATGTTAGGACAAGATCTCACTCTGTCACCCAGGCTGGAGTGCAGTGGCGCAATCATGGCTCACCGCAGTCTCAACCTCCCAGGCCAAAGCCATCCTCCCACCTCTCAGCCTCTCAAGTAGCTGGAACTACGGGTGCACACCACCATGCCTGACTAATTTTTGTTTATTTGTTTCTTTTGAGGCGGAGTCTTGCTCTGTCGTCAGGCTGGAGTGCAGTGGTGTGATCTCAGCTCACTGCAACCTCTGCCTCCCAGGTTCAAGCGATTCTCCTGCCTCAGCCTCCCGAGTAGCTGGGACTACAGGCACGTGCCACCGTGCCCAGATAATTTTGTATTTTTAGTAGAGACGGGGTTTCACCATGTTGGCCAGGATGGTCTTGATCTCTTGACCTCGTGATCCGCCCGCCTCGGCCTCCCAAAGTGCTGGAATTACACATGTAAGCCACTGCGCCTGGCCTTATTTTTTGTAGAGGTGAGGTTTTGCCATGTTGCCCAGGCTGACTGAACTCCTAGGCTCAAGCAATCCTCCCGCTTCAGACTCCCAAAGTTCTGGGATTACAAGCATGAGCTACTGCACCCAGTCTCAGTATTATATATATATTTTTAATTGCAGAGCTCTAAATAGGATACAATCAGTGCCTGCCTAATACCTTGCCCAGTAATTTTTCTCATCATTTTCACCTGCAGGGTTTTATGCACCCAAGAGCAGGGGCACTCTTTTGTTTCAAAATCTCTTAAGCAGAGGAAATTGCGATAAAGTCAGGGAAAAGGATTTGGGATGTTGTTAGGCCTTCTAACTAGAGCCATCATTCTGGTCAATATCATTATATTGGTCAATTATCATATATAATAGTAAAAGTAATAATATGAAGACAACTTTGTCAATAACTGAAGGTCATGTAAACATGGATATTTGAAGTTTCAATATTGGGGCACCCTCCAGAGGAAAGAGTGGATCATTTGCCAAATTCCAGATAAAGTTGGGCAAGCATTTTAGTATTATCAATATTTGCAAGGTGGAAAGGAAGTGAACAGCTGTCCTTTGAAGAGGGAATGAAGATTTAATGTGGCCTATTAGGGCTTCATTCCCTCTTCTCCTCACTGGAGTTAAGGCTAGTCCCTCTCCCAGCCAGCACATCATGATTAAATCATGCTAATGTTCAGACTATCCAGTACTAAGAATGCTCCAAAAACCTGAGAGAGCATAAATAAACAAAAAAAATAGGATAAATGAAGGAAAGGTAATACTTCATACAGTAGACAGCAAACTATGGGATTTTACTTCCTCCCATTCTCCAAAAGTCTTCAATAGCCCATCCAACCAAGGCCAGATGCTTTCACATGGTATTTCCAACCAGTGTGCACTCCCTTTCTGATATGCCCTCATTTTTTTGGTCTAGCTTCCCACCTCTGTCCATTTTACTTCCTAGGTACAAGCCAAACTTTGCTGGGTGCTGAGATATCCTCACCATTCCTGTCTAATTCCTCTCTTAGGGTTTATTTCTTTTCTCCACAGTGTCAGTTGTTTAATCCCCACTCAACTCTACCTGTCCACATTATTCACATCCTACAAGACCCAACCCAAAGACGACTGTTCTCAAAGACTTCTGCCTTCCATAATCTTTCTGTCTTTTATTACTTTCTACCTTGAAATTACGGAAGTGTTTAGCTTCCCTGCCTCCACCAACCCTGACTGTAAATTCTTTAAGGACAGGGCCAATGTCTTGATACATTTTGTACCTACAACATGCCACGAGCCCAGCAGATACCCAATACATGTGTTTTTCTTTTTCTTTTTCTTTTTTTTTATTGAATGAATAAAAGTAGTTACCATTTACTTAGGGCTTTAGGCATGCCAGCCATTGCTAAGTACATCACACAAACTGTCTCATTTGAGTCCCCTCAAAATTATTATTATACCCATTTTACAGATGAGAAAACTGGCTCTCAAGTCTAAGAAACTAACCATAATGGCACATCTATTATGCAGTGGGGTTGGAATTTCATCTTAGATCTGCCTGATTCTGGCACCACACCACTCAACTACTATACTTCACTGCCTATGAATGAATGGCAGATGTACCTGCAAAGACTGAAAATACAAGCAGGTTCAAATGAGATTGAATAAATATAGGAACCCCTCCCCCCATGGTTTATTAAGAAAGCTCTAGAAAATTTAGTTACAACTCACACCTTATCATGTTTAAGCTAAACAGATCTTCATGCCTTACCCCAAATGTCTCTTGCTTCCATCCCATATAGGAAACAAAACCTTGGGCCATAGTGTTACCGGTGGGTCTTTGCTCCCAGAGCTCCCAAGATGGTGGTGGGCCATTCCCAAGCAAGATGGCGGCAAGCTTCTTGCTGTCTGACCTGGGGTTTTTGGCCTCACGGATTCCAAGGAATGGAACCTTGGGCCATGCAGTGAGTGTTATAGCTCTATTAGAAGCCGTAGGTCACGGAAGAGAACCATGGAGCCCAGCAACTAGTGTTCAGCTCGATTAGGACAAACCCAGGCACTTAGCCACGCAGGAACAATGGTGAGACTCTAGCCTGAACCGGAACAGCAATGGGCGCCTCACTGGATCAGAAGCGCAGCAGACACCCTGCTGCATCCAGAGGGGTGGAAGTCAGCGGCGGGTCTGCGATGACGGCAATCAGCAGTGGTGGACAGTGAGTGAAAGCTCAGCTCGAGCTGGAACAAACACAGACCAGAAGAGTGTGCAGTTGCAAGATTTAATAGAGTGAAAACAGAGCTCCCATACAATGGGAGGCGACCCAAAAGGGGTTGCCACTGCCAGTTCGAATGCCTGGGTTTATATCCCAATCATTGTCCCTCCCACTGTGGGCTCAGGCAATAGATGATTTGACTATTTCTTTACCTCCTGCTTTTAGCCTAATTGGTATTTTAGTGAGCCCTCTTTACTACCTGATGGGTCGGGTGTGAGCTGAGTTACAAGCCCCATGTTTAGAGGTGGGTGCAGTCACCTTCCCCAGCTAGGCTTAGGAATTCTTAGTTGGCCCAGGAAATCCAGCTAGTCCTGTCTCTCAGTAGGAACTTCAGGGGATGGTCTTTGCTGATGATAATAGGTGACACTATGTGGAAAACAGAAGACAGAGACGACAGAAGTAAGGACAGCGGTTAGAGTTTTAGGAAGCTTAGTTAAAGGGATCTGAAGATTTGACGTCAACTAAGTCCATGCTGATACGTTATAGTTAGCCCAAATATACAGGAAACCACTAGATATCAGTTTTGACTTAGCACAAAGAGCTAATTGCTAGCACAATTGTTTGACACTTGTCTAAGGCCAGGTAATAACAGGGCAGAAGCCCTCCCAAAGTGAGTTTTGTCTTCTACACCTGCCCTGTGTGCTTTCCAACAGCCAGATGCCACCATGGCTCCTCAGGCTGAGCCAGGCACCAGTTCTAAAAGCTCTTCCAACTCACTGCCTGGCCACACCAGGACTGGCCACCTAAGGCAGAACAGCCTATGGCAGGCAGTGTAAGAATGGATAAGACCATTCATACAAATGTGAAGAAAACTGTGTGTTTCCATTAGATGCCTTTGAGCAAGTGCCTTTTGTCGTAGCCTCCAGACATACTCATTATTAGATTTTGAAAACATTTCATTTCCCAGGCTGTCCTCTCACTCTTGAAATAGCAACAGGTCAAGTGGAGAAAAATGATGTTTTAAAAAAGAGGAAAGCCCAGACATAAGCCAAAGCCAATTACCAAAGGGAGGAGGTAACTCGTCACAAAGCTCCAAGTCAAAATAAGAAATAACACACAGCTGTTGAGCTTGAATGACAGGTCTCCCACTATGAATGTGAGTCATTGGACAAATTCTTTACTCTGGAAGAGCCCCAGTTTTGGAAAATCTAATAGTCCCTACCTCTGGGGGATGTTGGGAAAACCCAGTGATATGACACGTGGGAAGGTCCAGGCGCCGTGGCTCATGCCTGTCATCCCAGCACTTTGGGAGGCTGAGGCAGGTGGATCACCTGAAGTCAGGAGTTTGAGACCAGCCTGGCCAACATGGCGAAACCTCATCTCTACTAAAAATACAAAAATTAGTTGGGCATGCTGACATGCGCCTGTAGTCCCAGCTACTCAGGGAAGCTGAGGCAGGAGAATCGCTTGAACTGAGGAGGCGGAGGTTGCAGTGAACCGAGATCGTGCCACTGCACTCCGGCCTGGGAGAAAGAATGAGCCTCCATCTCAAAAATAAATAAATAAATAAATCACGTGGGAAGGAATGCAGCTGGCGCGTAGTGACAGTGGCTACTCTTGGAGAACCCTTTTGTCAAGCCTTATGGTGCCGCCTCTTGTCAAGGAGGTTTTTGGGGTGCAGTTCCCAATTCTTCCACTCAAATGTGACAAACTTTGTGGTTAGAAGAATTTGCTGGTTTTTTACGTCTACTTGATTCAATCATTGTTTACCAAGCATGCAAAGCCCAGGACTAGATATTACAGGAAAGAATCGGAGACCAAACAAAGAAAAAATGTCATCATTGTCTAAATACTTGCAGTCTAGTGAGTGAGAGAGAAGCCTACAAAAATCACTGTGAGGCATGAACCATGATAAATGCTACTACCACGTACTATGAAACAGAGATAAGAATACTCACTGGGGAATTTACTAATTGCTTTAGTAAATTAGAATTGTGTTCCCTCTTATAGATCATATTTATTTAAATACACAAAGGTCTTTAAAGTGTTCATAATGATTTTTTAACTCAGCTATGTCAACACTGCACATGTGGCTTAATTGTGTCTCTCTCATTCTATGTTTGTGTACAACATACACAACAATGTGGGCCCATTATGAATCTCCATGAGTTTATTTTCTCAGATGGCACAGATGAACCATTCCTCACTCTTTCACCAGCCACCTGTATAGCATCCTTTCTTCCCAGGGGAGGAGCTTCCTATGATTCCCTGCATCCCTAAGAGGCCCTGGGTTAGAGCATCAGGGTAAAATTGTTACAGGGCACCAACCCTTTCTCCTGTTTTCTGGTCATTTTATCTATTTTTGAAATGTATGTCTTTAAAAATATCCCAAGTGGCCCATGAGTGATGCTGATAATAGGGCTTATTTTTGCTGCAATTATCCAGGGCTGGATAATTATCCAGGGCTGTGGGGAGGCTCAGGCAGGCTGAGTTGCTGGGCCCTATAAAGAATTTTACCGGCCGGGTGTGGTGGCTCACGCCTGTAATCCCAGCACTTTGGGAGGCCAAGGCGGGCGGGTCACGAGGTCAGGAGATCGAGACCATCCTGGCTAACACAGTGAAACCCTGTCTCCACTAAAAAATATAAAAAATTAGCCGGGCTTGGTGGCGGGTGCCTGTAGTCCCAGCTACTTGGGAGGTTGAGGCAGGAGAATGGCATGAACCCGGGAGGTGGAGCTTGCAGTGAGCTGAGATCGCGTCACTACACTCCAGCCTGGGCAACAGAGTGAGACTCCGTCTCAAAAAAAAAAAAAAGAAAAAAAAAGAATTTTACCGTGGCTCCATTCCCTTCCCTTGGTTCTCTGATCACCAGCATCCCTCTCTGGCCATCCCTGGACCTCCCTGAATTCCTGAAGATTCAGGCCCCAGCTAGGGCACCTTCTCTGGTGGCACTCTGTGCAAAGATACCACCCTTAAAATACGTAATTGACCAACCTGCTCAATTCAGGATCTTAGCAGGCCTTCATTTTCTAACTTTCGATTGGTCTCTTATCAATACTCAGATATTAGCAGCATGAATGATGTATCTCAGCTTAGCCTATTAGGGGTAGATTATATACACAAATACATAAATAAACACAGAGACCAAAGCAGAACACTTGAAAACCATTTGTATTACATTCTTTCCCAAAGACAGGGACAAGGCAATTTGCTTTCCCATTTTGCTTCCCACCCTCCTTCATTATCAACTAGAAATGGCTTTTATGGATGGTAAAAACCATCTGGCATCTGCACTGTGATATGTAGCAGTGAAGGGCTCTTTGCAGTTACATTCAGATGGGGACCTTGACCTTGCAGAAGCTCTTCTTTTGGGTTTCCATTAATATAAGTCTCCTGCCAAAGCACAGTGATAAACCCAAGCCACATCTCATTATGCTTTCCTCTGAATTATTATCTGAACACGTCTAAGTTCATGCTGGTGCCCTTATGTGGCGTGAGATATTTTCCTGATTTTTTTTTTTTTTAGACAAAGTGGAGAATGAGAATAGCCCTTGGGTGTTTTCTTCAGCTGTGTCATACATGTGCATGCAGGCACACACATGTGACATTCAGGGCTGGGAGTTTGGCAGCCTGGGTAGGACAGTGGATCCTCCCTGTGCCCCATCTTGGCTAGTGGACCTTTGTCACAAGAGAAACAACCCTAACTTTCATCCTTAAGGAGACCATGAGGCAATGTCTCAGGAAAGGGTGAATAATAGGAAAGTATCATTTTTCTCTTAGTGTGGCCCAAAGGCCACCTTCGTCAGAATCAGCTCTGGTGCTTATTAAAAATGCAGAGTGCTGGACCACAAGGCAGGCTCATTAAATCAGAACCACCGAGGGTGAGGCCTGGGAAAACAAATTTCTAACGAGCACTCTGAGTTATTCTGACACATTTAGGGTAAGAACCATTATCCTAAAGTCTGTTATTAGCAGGTGAATCCATGAGCCTGGCTCCCTCCTCCTCAAATGACTGGAATGTCATCCAGGGGCACAGAGCAGATGCAAACCCAGCCTGCCCTCCTGCCTAGAGAGCCCAACAGCTGATCTCAGCCTTCCCTCCCTTTTTCTTTGCATGATAGATGCAGGAAGAAAACAGTATTGTACCTGCTCAGTGCATTCTCTAGATTCTACCTTTTTTAAAAAAATGATTTTTGATGATATAAGCAGCACGTGAACACATTCTCCTGTTTAATAAAAAGCAGATAAGCCTGAAGTTCCCTTTGACTTTCACCCTCAATCTCCGTCTCTCCCTCGGTGGTTACAGCTGCCTTTCTAGACCTTTCCCTGTGCATTTACATACATGTATCTGAACCGATGGGAAAGAAGTCGTGTTGATGGACATTTAGATTGTTTGCAACAGTTTGCTATTACAACCCTCACTACAATAGACATGTTCCTATATGCTTCCTTGGGGAGGTTTCTCCAGGGAGTCACTCAGCAAAGGGAAATATATGAGTCACAAGATATGATCCAATTTACCCTCACCGGTACTGCAGGGGACTCTCTTTTGCTTAATGAATTGTAAGAGCTCACTAAATATTGCATGAGTTCTTATAACAGGCAAATGTGGAAAGGGACACTGCTGTTGAACTAAACAGCATTCTTTACCAATGCCAGGAAAGGCCCTCATGTCCCCCAAACTTGGTCTTCCCTGCATGTTCCCCTTTCTCCTGGTGAGCATCCACACTTGTTCAGAGCTCCCATGGGCACAGCAAGCTGTCATTGTCCTTACACAATCCACTGTCAACCAGGGCTTCATAGAAGCTACTGGAAAGGATGAATTCTCCTGGGAGAGACATTGGGTCACACAGTAGAACCCGATGTCCCCCATTAAAATAGATAATTGACCAACCTGCCTGATTCAGGATCTTAGCAGGCCTTCATTTTTTAACTTTCTATTGGTCTCTTACCAATACTCAGATATTAAAATATTAGCAGCATCAATGATGTATCTCAGCTTAGTCTATTAGGGGTAGATGATATACACAAGTATGTAATTAAATAAACACAGAGACCGAAGCAAAACACTTGAAAACCATTTGTATTACATTCTTTCCAAAGACAGGGACAAGGCAATTTGCGTTCTCATTTTGCTTCTCACCCTCCTTCATTAACAACCAGAAATAGCTTTTATGGATGGTAAAAACCATCTGGCATCTGCATTGACCATTGCACTGCTATCCACCTGGTTCTGAGCTCAGCGAAGGCAGCTCTATTTTAATCTTTTTTTAAAATTTAGATGCCCATGGGAGACTTCACTGAAGCTCAGAATTCCATGGCCAATAAAGTATCTGAGGCCATAGTTGAAGTCACTGGCCCCCTGGATCAGCTTGGCTTACTAAGACTCCAGCCAGGCTCCTGCAGGAGTAAGCTAGGGAATGAATTGGAAGAAAGACAGCCTGAAGAGACATAAAGGGAGACAGTAGTGTTATCAGACCTGCAAGCCAGGACACCAGTGTGCAAATCCGCACATTGAGAGTAACTATCCAAGTTACCCAGAGCAAGCCCTGCCTGACTCAGCATCTCTGTTCCCTTATCTCTAAAATCATATTGGGGAAAGAGAACTAGACAATACCTAAGGTCTCTATAAGCTCTGACAGCCCAGGAGTCAGAGACTGTGGTTCTGAGATATTCCTGTCTAGTATCCACACACCTAGATGACACCGCTTCTCTGCACACACCTGAATGACACCTTGCCCCACTTCCACCTTTTAAAAAGCTGTATATCTATATGACATCCTCAGACATCCTCCTCAGACTCACTTTAGCTTTTTCTCCACAGGTCTGGCCTTCCTACATATCTAGGAAAGAACTTTAAGCCCTTGGATTCACAATTCACTGAGGGAAGAATCCCAGAGGAAATCATTTCGTTCACGCGTACTCCCAGCAATGTTTCCACTCTCGAGCTGTAAGCACCATGAGGCAAGTCAGCCTGAGCAATCGTTGGCAGTCTTCTGAGTTTAGTAAGTGGTGTTTGTTCGATTCCTATGATTCACCCGATCCAATCAAAGCAATTACTAACTCACACTCTTCAACCATTTCCCAGCCACGCGAAGGCTCTGTTTGTTACAGTGATGCTTTTTCATGTAAGATTTTCTTTTTTAATTTATAACAGTCTTTCTACCAGCTTCCCCAGCTACTTTTTTCTCATATGGCAAATTTCATGAACATAATTAACGGATGTGGTGGGGCTTTTTCTTACATCAAATCCACAAAATTAAACAGCTAGAGAGTTCCCTGAGATGTTTCTTATGCAAGTATCTTCATTAATGATAAAGAAAACACAGAGGATACGAAGCAATTAAACGCTTTCTGGAAACTGTCTAGTCATAAATCAAGGGTTTCAGCAGCTGAAAATCCTAGGAAAATGCTAGGACCTCAAGAGCTTCTTGATTCCATTTCTTCCTTTTATTTTTTCTTAATTCTATTTACTGGCCTACCAAAAATGCATTTAGATATTTTAGGGGCTCACCGCCTGACGTGTGATTCGTAGGGCAGCAGCAGCAGCATCTGGGATTTGGAGAAAAATGAGAAGCTTGGTCCAGCCCAGACCTCCTGAATCAGGATCTGCATTTTAACAAGATCCCAGGTGATGGATGCCCACATTTCCGTTTCAGAAGTCTTGTGCCAAAAGCTTCTTCATCTTGCCTCCAGTTGGGTGCCCAGAATTGCCACCCTCATTTGGCATCTGAGTCAGTGCATCTGAGCAGACACTCCAGTATCATTTAAGAAAACCTCTCTGTGAAGCTCAGGCCAAAATCAGGCCCTGAAAGGATCTGTCTCAGATGTGCCCAACCTCATCTTGGTTTGTCTGATGGAAATGCCTCACCCTGGCCATGGGCTCCAGATAGCGTTTTGGTCACCCAAATCCCCCCGACTCCTGTTCTTCACAGTGTGGGTGTGCATGTATTCGGGGGTGGGGGTGCGTATTTGTGTGTGTGTGTGTGTGTGTGTGTGTTAACTTCAGGTGGGGAGTTAGCCCTACTCCTCAGTGTATGCCCATTATCATCATATGAGCAAAGACCTTCTCTTGTAAATGTCTATTTTTTCCTCCTTTATCCCTCTCCTTGGACACTGACTCTAATGATTTCATATGTGCCCTTGAATAAATGTATGTATCTTCGAAATAAAATAGTGTGGGTTTGGAGAGAGGCTTAATTTACACAGATGTTACTGTGCCATAAATCTTGTTGTGGGTAATCGTTTTTTCATTCAGTACTATGCTTTTAAGGTCTATCTATTTGGGAACGTGTATTTCTAGTTCACTGCTTCTAACTGATGCTTTGTATTCCAGAGAAAACAGCAAAGCCTGTGATAAAGGTGACACTTCAAATCAGTGTGGAAAGGATGAATTGAAGAGATAGCATCTCACTCTCTTAGTATAAGAGCAGTTGTTGCATTTATATTCAGGCTAAGCTGCTTTTCTAAGAGACCCCAAATACAGAGTAGCTTCAATAAGACAAACATTTCTTTTTTTTTGTTTTGTTTGTTTTTTAACGTTTATTTTAGGTTCAGAGGTACATGAGCAGGTTTGTTATATAGGTAAATTGAGTGTTGTGGGGGTTTGGTGTACAGATTATTTTGTCACCCAGGTAATAAGCATAATACTCAATAGTTTTTTGGTCCTCTCCCTCCTCTCACCCTCCACCCTCATGTAGGCCCCAAGAGAAACATTTATTTTCCTTCTTAAAGTAGCCCAGCAACAGGTGTCCAGGACTGGTGGGAGCTATGTGTGGTTTTCTTCAATGTGTGGTTTTCATCTTTGGGTCTAGTTCTCTTCACTCGCTCATCAGAAGGAAGGATGTAAATGACCAGGGAAGCACATGCCCAATCTTTACCATGGAAAGACCCAGGAGTAAGACACCCCTTCTGCCCAAAACCTCCACAGCCATCCCTTGCTGCAAGGGAGGCTTGGGAACACAGCCAAGCAATACAATTCTATAGCTTATAAAGACAGAGAGAGTGACTACTGGAGACAGCTAGTCATCTGCCACATTGTGTCACAGGATCCTTCAGGTGTCACTTTGCCAGCCAGAAACCTCTGTGGCTGGTGGCACCTCTGCTTGAGTTTTGCTCATGCCTGCTGGGCTTGTTCCACCCACTTGGCCCAGCAGCCTGCACTTGGCTCATACTACTGGCTCAGATCCCACAGTGAGCCAGGTGCCAAGCCAGATGCAGAGCAGCAAGGGATGTGTGAGCAAGTGAGCATGGGGTCAGGCCACTGCACACAGCCAGGCACCCTGGCTGCTGCAGCACAGTGGGTGGCTCCAGGCACCAGCACAGGCACTGGCTCTGTGTGAGGCTGCGGCTGGACCAGATGTACCATAGCAGCTTCTGCTGTGGGCACCAGCATCTGGATGAGGGGAACACGGTGGTGCTCAAAAGCCTGGAGATGCCAGGAACTGCATAGCCTCAAAGAGGGTGTTACAGCATATCACAGCCCTGGCTTGGGGAGCCCCGAGGTCTGGGCTCCCAGAAGGACCACAGCTTGTCTCTTTCTTATCACCCACAGTGTGGTGACCAGGGGCCATGTTTCAAAAGGCATGTTTCAGCCTGTTTGTGGCATAGCTCTTTCTGTCCTGCCTCCCCACTCCAGTCCATGGCTGCTGAACTGGCCCAGCCCCACTGCTGCTTCCTTTTGCATGGGGCAGCCACCGAGTGCCAGCAGAGGATGGGAGGGCTATAGTGTTATAGCTCTGGCTCAGGGAATCCCAAGGTCTGGGCCCCCAGAAGGATTGCCACTCTTTACTCCCACAGTCCAGGAACATGTCACCACCTGCAGCTCAGCCAGGAATGTGTTACAGCCCTTTAGCTCCCACCCACAACTCGGCAATCCAGCCAGGAAAGTGCTACAACTCCTTTCACTCCTGCCATTCAGTGGGTCCTAAGTTCTTATCCCATGTCCAGGAAGAATGAGGTTACATGGACAACTGGAGGGTGAGCAAGGTGGAGAAGAGCTTTGTTGGTCAACCCAACAGCTGTCAGTGGAGAGGAGACCTGAAATGAGTAGCTCCTATCTGCAGGCAGGTTGTAGGACAACTGTCTGAGTCTGGCTGAGTCTGGGGGTTTTATGGGCTCAGAATGGAGAAAGTGTGTGCTGATTGGTCTGTGGGCAGGCCACGGAAAAGTGCCACTTGATTGGCCAAAAGGCATCAGACAAGTTCTCATTCCAGGTCACAGACTTCACTTAGAATTGGCAGCCTGTTCCCCAGGCTTCCCTACGTTCCTGGCTTGAAGGTGGGGTTTCACCAGGGACCCATCCATTCCCTCCTAAGAACCTGTCTGCCTCACACTGCCATCAATTACACTTCCCCTAAGTGAATGCACAGGCTGGGAATCATGCAACTGACTACAGGCTGGGAATCATGCAACTGACTGCACCTGCCACTTAGTGCTGAGGGCTCTCAAAGCCCCATGTGTGGACATTTCATGTGAGCACAGAGGGTTTCAAAGCACATATTTGGAAACAAGATGCACTCTTGCCTTCCTGTTATTTCTCTGGTCCTGCTTCATCTCCACTCTGTTTTTCTCACCTATTGGAAATGATTTATTATTTATAATCAGTCTGCATTTTAAGGAGAGAGGCTCCCCTAAAAATAATTATTTGCTTGCTCAATAAAGACAGAAAGAGAGGCAGAAAGAGAGAGAAATAGAAGGAGAGAGAGAGAGAGAAGAAGAAGGAGGAGGAGGAGGAGGAGGAAAAGGAAGGGAGGGAGGGAGGGAGAGAAGTTACCCTAGATAGGAAATAGGATGAATATATGGGAGTAGATGAACAGATAGACAGATGGACAGATGGATGAAGTCTTGTGGGGCAAGAACAGAGATGTCATGAGGGAGGTTTGTCTCCTCCATCTCCTGCATAACCTTTGGTAAGCCTGTACCTTTCACTAATGTCTTTGCCATTTGTACTGGGTTGAGTGAGGCCTGGATGCAGCAAGTGCTGAGTCTGGCACCCAGGTGGGCCTGGGTGAGAGCAGGTGCTGTCCTTGGGACCGAGTAATTTCAGACTGAAACTCCAGTTTTGTGAACAGTCCAAGTGCTTCTGGTTGGAGAAGGTGGTGAAGAGCTAACTATTGACAACAGGATGCCATCACATCACTGGCTCCATCTCACCACACCTGGATGCCACGGGGCTCTGGCTGCTAAGGAATTCATCCCTGGCACCCAGGGACTTCCCAAGGAGCCCAGGGAGAAAGATAACCAAACTGGAAGGCAAAAGAAATTTTTACAGAGGAGGAGGCTGAGGCCAGGCTGAAGGACAGGCCAAGGTCATTCAGCTATTCAGTAACAAAGTGAGGCCAAGGCCCCAGCTCTCCAGAACTCACACTCAGGGACCTTTTCAGCTGTACTTAGGGTGTTCTTGTGACACTGATGGGCACCTGAAAGACTAAGAGATTCCAAATGGTGTCCCTGACCTTTACGACATGTCTCTTTTATTCAAACTAGAAAACCATGCCGGCTGCAGACACATAAGAATAAAAAAAGAGGAAAGAGCTCCGTGCCAGAGGTCAGCTTTGTTCATTCCCAACTCAGTGACTTTCCCTAGGCTGTGCTCACTCCCCATAAGCCAAGGGCATCCTCAATCATTTTTATCTTTTAAAATCCTGTTTCCTTTATAAAACCAAGGGAAAAAAATGGACCATTTCAAGCCCACACTGACCTCTTCCTCTTCCCAACTCCTCCAAAGCCTGATGCCTCTCCTGTCCTGTGGTCTGGCTCTCATTTAATGTTTGTCTTTCTCTTGGGTTTTATTTATTTGGATTAATTGCCCCCATGAGACCAGCCAGGGAGGAAATTTAGCTGTCTCCTGTTCCCCACAGCACTCTGTGGCTTCTGGTTAAATTAAATCTAGATGAAGGAGGCTTGACAACTTCCAGAATTGGTTGAAGCCAGGCATGAGCAACAGTATTCCTATAAGACATGATGTTTGTTCCAGCCAGCTGGGAGGAGAAGAGAAAAACAGTTTTCCCTGGAGGTAGAATGAGACAGTATCATGTCTGCTTCATAAATTCAGCATTTGCTTTCTTCTTTCAACTCCTTGAAAGAAAAGCATTGATTTTATAGGAGAAAGAATTGATTTGTACAATGTCTGTTCACCATCCTTTCCACTTAAAATGGCCTTTGAGCCCAAGCAGACTCCACTGCAGAAGCATTTGACTTAGAGCAAAGAGCAGGTGGGTTTTTGTTTCCCTGCAACACTAAGAGTGAGATGGGGCCTATGAGCAGTCAATGAGCCTGTGGCTGGCAGGTTATCTCGCTGCATTGGGCCCCACTTACTCCCTGCCATCCCCAGAGTCTTGAGATGTGGGCTAGCAGCATTAATGCAGCCACATTCTCTGAAATAATTCCCTGAGTGTAACCCGCATTTTCTGCCGCACAGTCCTGTGGCCTGCCCTGTTCATTATTCTTTGTGCCAAGAGAGGTCTGGTGTCCTAAGCTCCCCCTAAGCTCGGTCACTCAGGATCACAGACCCCAAACATCCAACCCCATACAGAGTTTCAGGACCAAACCCAGAGACAGAGATAGGGGAAAGGGAAAGAGTAGGAAAAATACTCTCACTGTCACCCCCTCAAAAGCAACTGCTCTGAAAGTTGAAGTGTAAGGGAAGACGTGGGGCAGGCCTGGGAGAGGGATGACTAAGGAGACCCTGTGTACTTGGGAACAAGTTCATTGTGTCCAAATGCACATTCAAGGAAACACTGGGGGAACTGGGTGGACACCAAATGGTAGCCACGAAGAAGGTTCCATGGACAGGGAGCAGAGACACTTGGAAACCACTTCCTCTGGAGGTCTGTAGTGAGAGCAGCAGGCCAGGGGTCAAGGACATGGACTGTAACATCCTAACACTTCCTAGGTGATGTTGGGTGAATCTCTGAGCCTAATGAGCCTCATCACCATCAGGTGTGCCTGATGACATACCTCATTAAAGGGCTTCCTGCAGGTCTCTGCACGTAGTTAGTGCTCAATAAATGTCAGCAACTATTAGTGGCCCCCTACAGTTTTTCTTCATGCTCCCAGCATTCACTGACTTTTATAGACTTAGAAACTGAGCCTCAGAAAGATGGAATGATTCCTCAAAGATCCTCTGCTAGAGCAGCAAATCTGAGCACACGCTGAGGCTGAGGGTCCTTCAGCCCCTTCGCTCAACTCCTCCTGGAAGGGCATGAGACTTCAAGACGCTGGGTGGTTCTAAAAGCACAATGGAGCTTCTGAGCTTGCAAAGCCTTTTACTCAGCACAAAAAGACTCACACATACATTTGATTCCTACATAAGACAGAAGGGGCAGCAGCTTTCCCATGCCATCCAGTGTGGGGTTAAGAGTGTGGATTATGGAACCAGACTGCTGGGTTCAAATCCAGGATCCACCACTTCCCAGATGGTGGCTTTGGGCTGTTACATTACTTTTCGGTGGCTTTAGTTTTCCCAGCTCTAAAATGGGCGTAGTAATTTTTACCATTACTAGGCCTATCTGTAAAACAGTGGAAACACTTAGCAGGCTGCAGGTTGTTTACTGCGGGAATTGTAAATGCAAACCATTCACAGTCTTGCTCAGCTAAAGGGATAGTAAAAAAAAAACAGTCTTTTAAATCTATGACTATTAAAGGCCAATTTTTTGGAATTATAGCAGGAGAAGGCAATCCTGGCTGTAATGCTCCCATAGGTCGTATAACTGAACTGATGGATCTTAAGTCAGTTAACATTCTCCATTTACCTGATTTTTTCTTAATTATGAAAACTGGATAATTCCAAGCGGGAAATGTTGGAGCTATGTGCCCATTTTCTAATTGTTCGGTAACTAATTTCTCTAAAGCCTCCAGTTTCTCTTTACTTAGCAGCCATTGTTCTATCCAAATTGGCTTATCTGTTAACCATTTTAAAGGTATAGGTTCTGGAGGCTTAACAATGGCCGCCATCAAAAATGATATCCTAATCTTTGGCGGGAACTTTGTCTTTCTACTTGAAACAGTTCTTTCAAATCTTGCAAAATTTTTTCTAGTCCCACACCAGGGACATACCCCATTTTATGCATCCTATGTTGACTTTGAGGGCTATATAATTGTTCTGGAATTAGAACTTGTGCTCCCCATTGTTGTAATAAATCTCTTCCACATAAATTTATAGGTACAGAAGTTATAATTGGTTGAATAGTCCCAGGTTGTCTATCAGGCTCTTCACAGTGCAAAATATAACTACTTTGATATACTTCAGGGGCTTTACCAACTCCAACTATGTTAAATTGAGGGGGTTGAATTGGCCACACGGACGGCCAGTGCTGTAGAGAAATGATTGAAATGTCTGCTCCTGCATCTACCAAACCTTTAAATTTCTTTCCCTGAATAGTTATTTCACAGGTAGGGTGTTTATCAGTAATTTGATTTACCCAATAAGCTGCTTTGCCTTGTTTATTTGTGCTTCCAAATCCTCCTGTTCGTTTAATTTCACTTTTTCCCATTCCCACATACGGCACAATCAGGAGCTGTGCTATGCGCTCTCCTGGCTCTGCTTTCCAGGGAACAGAAGTAGATATAACAATTTGAATTTCCCCATTGTAATATGAATCAATGACTCCTGCATGTATTTGTACCCCTTTTAAACCTAAACTAGACCTTCCTAAAAGTAATCCGATTGTCCCCGCTGGCAAGGGTCCACAGACTCCTGTTGGGACCTTTTGTGGGGGTTCCCCAGGCAGAAGGCTCACAGCTGTTGTGCAGCATAAATCTACTGCGGCACTACCAGCTGTGGCGGGGGACAGACATTGTACAGGGGTGAGGGAATGGCCTGAGCTGGAAATGCCCCAGTTTAGAATGGGGTCCGGGATGGGCCCTTCATGGTGTTTCCTGAAATCGGGTCCCCATCTTTATCAAACTTAGAGGGACACTGATTAGCCCAGTGTTTTCCTTTTTTACATTTTGGACATATTTCAGGATCAACAGTTTTCTTTTTCCCCCTATCTGGTGACCTGACTCACTGATTTTTTCCACATTCTTTTTTAGTATGACCGTGCCTCCCACAGTTAAAACAAGCTCCAGGAAATGGAGTATTTCCTTTATCCACTCTCAGTCCTGCCATTGCCTGTGCTAGCAGACTAGCTTTATGCAGATTACCTCCGATACCATCACAGGCCTTGATATAATCAACTAAATGTGCTTTCCCTTTGATAGGTCACAGAGCAGGCTGGCAATTGGGATTAGCATTGTCGAAAGCTAATAACTGCAACACTATATCCTGAGCAGCCAAATCTGCAATCACCTTTTTAAGAGACTCCTGTAACCGAGCTATAAAATCAACATATGGTTCTTTGGGTCCCTGTTTTATAGCACTAAAGGAAGGGTATTTCTCCCCACCTGAAGTGATTTTTTTCCCAAGCTCTAATGCACACTCCTCTAAGCTGTTCTATGGCATCATCCTGCATGACCACTTGTGCATCTAAACCAGCCCAGCCACCAACCCCCAAAAGTTGGTCTGCAGTTATATTAATTCGAGGTTGGGCCTGGGCATTGCGAGCAGCCTGAATGGAAGCTTCATCTGCCCACCAAGTTTTAAACTGTAAGAACTGAGCAGGAGTTAGACAAGCTTGAGTAAGAGCATCCCAGTCAGTAGGAACCATCTGACTGGCAACAGCAACATTCTTTAACAGTCCTGTTACAAAAGGAGAACCTGGTCCATACTGATTTATAGCTTTTTAAAATTCTTTGAGCAATTTAAAATGAAAAGGCTCAAATGTAGCTATAATATTTCCCTGTTGATCTGGGGGGTGTATTCTAACAGGGAACTGCCAAGCCTCTAAATCACCCTCTCGTCTAGCTTGCTGAATTCCTGCCTGAATAGAACTAAGAGTGGTCGATCGAGGTGCTGCTCGAACAGTCACTGGGGCAACTACTTTTCGCCCAGTGTCCTCCAGAAAAGAAAGATCTGGAGGGTCTTTTTCTTCAAAATAATAATGAGGGGGTGCAGAAGGGTAGGGATGAACCTCTCCTTCCTTTCCCACTTTAGCTTTAGCTGGTGAATAAACATGCTCTGTAACCTCTTCTGTTACTTCGCTATACTCTCCTTCCTCCTCATCATCAGTGTGAAAAAGTTCCAAGGTGGAACGAACCAGACCCCACACTTGTCCCATTGTCACCCTGACGTTTCCAAGCTCCCCTTCTTACTCATCGTGGGGATTGCTTTAAGAGTACTCAGGTGTCCTCTAGCTAGTTCCACATTCTCCAACCATTGCCCCGGCAACCCTTTGACCTGGATTCAAGCCCCCAAGATGGACACCACTTGCCGAGACCAGCTTGGTCGGGGAGACCCTAACCCAGCAGCACTAGAGGAATTAAAGACACACACAGAAATATAGAGGTGTGAAGTGGGAAATCAGGGGTCTCACAGCCTTCAGAGCTGAGAGCGCCAACAGAGTTTTACCCACGTATTTATTAACAGCAAGCCAGTCATTAGCATTATTTCTATAGGTATTAAATTAACTAAAAGTATCCCTTATGGGAAATGAAGGGATGGGCTGAATTAAAGGAATAGGTTGGGCTAGTTAACTGCAGCAGGAGCATGTCCTTAAGGCACAGATCGCTCATGCTATTGTTTGTGGCTTAAGAATGCCTTTAAGCTGTTTTCCACCCTGGGCTGGCCAGGTGTTCCTTGCCCTCATTCCGGTAAGCCCACCACCTTCCAGCATGGGCATTATGGCCATCATGAACATGTCACAGAGCTGCAGAGATTTTGTTTATGGCCAGTTTTGGGGCCGGTTTATGGCCAGATTTTGGGGGGTTTGTTCCCAACATTATGCCTGACTCAAAGATCCTAAATGACTAAAGTGCTTAGAATAGCAGCTCCCCACAGTAAACTCTCAGTAAGTGTTAGCTGTCATTATCCACATTTCACAGATGAAGATCCTTGGCGTTGGAGAGGCAGAGACTCAAAGATTGGTTTCTAATATTCTTCCTATCCTCCCTTAAGAGCCCAGCTGATGTGCTTGTAACCAGATCTGCTGAGCTGGGGAGACTGAAGCTTCTTTGGTGGCTCAGTTGTGCATTAGCCACTTGCTCAAATGATCAGCTACCTCCATGTAACTCAATCCGTGCATAATTCCTCCTCCTATCACTAGGCTTCTTTTAGAAAATTAAATACATTTTTTTTAATTTCCTGAAGCTTTGTCACTTTTTAGCATACACTCAAGAACTAAAAGCCTCAGGGGTGCACAGCAATGTAATTATGCCAGAGATTAAATCAGTATTTGAAAGCTAATTTTGACATGTGCCTGCAGCAACGAAAGTTGGAATGAATTAAGCAGATTGAAAGCATTAGTGAAAGCACACGCCGATCCTAGACTCTGATGGGAAATGCTTTCAAGTTCAGGTGAAAACATTGTCTAGATATATAATACGCTTTCCTTTTCTGTGGTTAAATAACAATCTAATTAAGTCACAGAATTTGCCATAGAGGACTTCAATGAATCCATGATGTAACTGAATAAACAGGGGAATTGCAGAAATGTAGTGAATAATCACACACACACACAGATTCGTGCCATCAAGACATGGTGTTGCTGGGACTTACATAAAATGGATATCAAGCCCATGCTAGCAACATTGCGACTACTGCCAAACTGTATAAAAGTACCTGACAGGCTGGGCACGGTGGCTCACGCCTGTAATCCCAGCACTTTGGGAGGCCCAGGCTGGCAGATCACTTGAGGCCAGGAGTTTAAGACCAGCCTGGTCAACATGGTGAAACCCCGTCTCTACTAAAAATACAAAAATTAGCCGATGGTGGTGGCGCACGCCTGTAGTCCCAGGTACTCAGGAGGCTGAGGCAAGGGAATCACTTGAACCCAGGAGGCAGAGGTTGCAATGAGGTGAGATCACGCCACTGCACTACAGCCTGGGAAACAGAGTGAGACCCTGTCTCAAAAAAGAAAAAAAGTAACTGATAATTCCAAAACCATTTTAAAACTTCAGTAATACAAATTCTCTTTTTTTTCTTTTCTTTCTTTCTTTCTTTTTTTTTTTTTTTTTTTTTTTGAGACAGAGTTTCATTCTGTCACCCATGCTGGAGTCCAGCGGCGCAATCTCGGCTCACTGCAACCTCCACCTCCCCAGTTCAAGTGACTCTCCCACCTCAGCCTCCCGAGTAGCTGGGACTACAGACACATGCCACCATGCCCGGCTGATTTGCTACATTTTTAGTAGAGCCAGGGTTTCACCATGTTGGCCAGGCTGGTCTCAAACTCCTGACCTCAAGTGATCTGCCCACCTTGGCCTCCCAAAAGTGCTGGGATTACAGGCGTGAGCCACCGTGCCCAGTCTCAAATTCTCATTTTCAAATGATGGCAAATCTTAGGTCCTTGTTTCCCACTCACAAATAAGGGCTTAGAATACAAAGATGGGGTCTCATTTTCACTTTTCAGAAATCTTTCCTCCAGGCCAGGGGAAAGTTATGTAGACAAGGTGTGTAGACAAGGTTATCTGGCTAGAAGCTCAGTAGGAACGCACTGTGAGTGGTCCTTATTCAGAAGGCTAGCATGCAGTTAGACAACATTAATAATAATAATGATTAATAGAAGTGCAGGTTATGAGTTTAAGGAGACGTCTGTCCCATTATCCCATTTATTTGTATAGGGCTCATAAATGTATTTTAATACATATTTATAAATATATATATTTGCATATATATGAGACAAGAAAACATGCAAGCTGAGGAAAGACCTAGAAGCCACATCTAGGAGGAAAAGTTGAAGGCACTGAGGCTGTTTAGGTTAAAAAGAAACAAAAGAATAGCAGTTAATAAGACAGGTGCAGAGAGAGGAAAGATTCAGGAGCCCAAGAAAAATATATTAATAAGATTATCTTGAATACGAAGATTTCTGCAAACATATTGTTTATTCATACAAAGAATGTAGCCAAAAGAATTGTTTATACTCAGAAATATTCTTTATGAATATATTTTCTTGACTCTACTTTCAGATGAATTAATTATATTCAACAAATAGATCATCCTAGGGCTCTAGTCTTATGAGTATTTCTTATAAATATGTTCCTGTTTCCCAGTTTTCCCGCTTGCTCCTCTGGGACTCTCCTCTCTCTGCCCCCATCATCATTTACTGTTTTCAGCCTCTGGTTTTGGCAACAGGGAGCCAGGGGAAAGACACTGAATATTTCTTAAAATACTGCTATGAAGACAAAGGGAAAACCAGTAAATTAAAACTACCCAGGTTTATTTTATTTTATTATTAGTAAATGTGGTGAGTTGATAGTTGAGCATTCAGCTTATTTGATTTTCTATGAATTAACCTGGTGGCAGGTAATGTGGAAAAGTTATCATGACATGAGGGTTTGGGTTGGCTACCAGTCCAGTAGGAACCCTGTGAGGAGTAGTTAGTAAGAAAGCTAACTCATATTTAGACAACATTATTAATTTTTTTATTTTTATGTATGTATGTGTATATGTATTTTGGAGACACGGTCTCACATTGTTGCCAGACTGGAGTGCAGAGGCATGATCCTAACTCACTGCAGCCTCGAACTCCTGGGATCAAGCAATCCTCCCACCTCAGCATCCTGAGTAGCTAGGACTACAGGTACATGCCACCATGCCTAGCTAATTTTTTTATTTTTAGTGGCAATGACAACATCTCATTATTTTGCCCAGGTTGATCTCAAACTCCTGGGCTCAAGCAGTCCTCCTGCCTCAGCCTCCCAAAGCACTGGGATTACAGGCATGAGCCACTGTGCCCAGCCAGGCAACATTATTAATAATAATGGCTTTTGCCCGTGACCACAGTTGAGTGAGTCAGAGGTGGGCAGCTGACCCAAGCAAGGCCAATCAGAATTCTTCCCTAAGACTTTTCAAATTGAGATTGAGGAAGAGAATGAGCCTTCCCTAAGTTATAATCCTTGAGAAGAAGTGAGACAGGGAACAGTAGGCAGGCTTGTTTCTCAGAGGTGAAATAAGCCCCCATCTTCAGGGAGAGAAAGGAGCTGACTGGCAGAGAGGAGCAAAGAGCACAGAGCAAGAGAGTCCTGGCAGAGTCCCATCACCTGGATCCTGCTCTTCCTGAAGCCCACCTGCATCCTTGTCCTGCCCGAAGGAAGGGGTGGCCAGTTCCAACCTGAGGGGATGGGTCAGGTTGTGCTTGGAGTGAGTCTCAGAAGATAAGAAAGAAAATGCCAGCTGGGTGCGGTGGCTCACGCCTGTAATCCCAGCACTTTGGGAGGCCGAGGCGGGTGGATCACGAGGTCAGGAGATCAAGACCATCCTGGCTAACACAGCGAAACCCCATCTCTACTAAAAGTACAAAAAATTAGCCGGACATGGTGGCAGGCGCCTGTAGTCCCAGCTACTCGAGAGGCTGAGGCAGGAGAATGGCGTGAACCTGGGAGGCAGAGCTTGCGGTGAGCCGAGATCGTGCCAGCCTGGGCGACAGAGCGAGACTCTGTCTCAAAAAAAACAAAAGAAAGAAAGAAAATGCCAGACCAGAAGTACCAGAGGCACCAGCTGCTAAGTGGAGTTGGCAGTGGGGAGACTCAGACGCCCAGAGAAGGCAGGCTGGGGAGGCAGGGCCAGATCTGGAAGGAACCTGTAACCACGCTAAGGAGTTTGCGCTTTATTCTCTAAGAACCAGGACCCATTGGTGGGTCTTACACAGGAAAGTAGAGTTTCTTCAGGCAGGAGTCTGGAGGGTGAATTGCAGTGGGGAAAGGCAGGAACCAGGGTGCCCTTAAGGAGGCTGCTGCAGAGGTCCAGGTGACAGGGTGGAGAGCCCAAACAGGGTGGAGAGAAGTGACACAGAGGAGCATTGCTAACTCCCTGGACCACCCCACTTCCCATCTCTGGGTGGGCCAAACTTCTGGGCAGTGGGAGAGAGCAGCCTTCTGGATGGTTTCACAGGCTACCTTAGAGAGCACATGCCCACCTGTGCCCAGCCTGGGTTCCTCAAATGCTAGATTTCCTTCCAAACACACTAGGTAGCAGGCATGGCCAGACAACCTGGATATTTATTCCAAGGCCTCTATCAGAGCCGATAGGAGAACCCTAGGCCAGCAGCTCCCAGGAGGGGCTCTCTCTCTTTTCTGGACACACGGACTTCATGACACATTCTTTGTCTATCGCACATCCCAAATTCCTGTGCCCAGGTAGTCCCCACAAAGTGGAGCCACCCACACCACATGAGCCCTGCCTCTGATTACAGTTCACCTACCTCCCTGCCTTGGCTTATCTTTGTTTTAATGCCAGGGTGGTAAAACGGAGACCTGTTGCCAGGACAATGCCGAGTGGCATGTGCTTTAACAGGGCCATGTGACTCTGAGACTTTGTCTGATGTCCACCATGTCCCCAGCCACCACCCCATCTGGGCTGCCTCCTCTCGTTTCCCCCACTTCCTCCAAGTCGCCTCATTCCTTCCCCTCAAGGTCTGCAGAGCCAGCACCTTCCTTCTGAATCTGCTCCTTTAGCTCCTATGTCTACTGGCAAACTTGATGCATTTCCCCTCCTCCTAAATCTGAGATCTATGTCCCTTCCGACTTCAATCACTCTGCCCAACCCCCTTGCACTTTTGACAAGTGGCATTCTAAACTATCTGTCTCAAAAAAGAGTCAGATGTGATTATTTCTCCCATCCATCCTTTTAGCTGCATTTTTCCCTCATATTGCTCTGCCCTAATATAATACCAATAAAACAATAATGAGAATCCCACTGATGTAATTTCTCTTATTATGCCATACAATGGACCCCCAAGCCTCTTCCAGCCCAATTGCTATATCCAGATGCTTTTTTTTTTCCACCACTGCACATAAAGGGCTTTGACTTGCTTCTCTGTCCCTTTGTTCCGGTAGCTCATGCCCCTGCCATCTTTCACCATGGTTTTATAAGTGCTGTGTTGCCCATTGTGTAGGTAGGCTGCTTTCCAGATGAAGGCGAAGTTCCTTTTTTTATTCACTGCATTTCAGGGCCTTTTGGATGTCAAGAGGGATGTCCTTAAAAGCACCTGTTTCTTGGGCAGGAACAGATACAATGTACTTCAGGAACACTCTGTGACTTGTTGGCTCGTCTACATAGAGCTCTCTCCATCCTTGCAATTGGCCACAGCACAAGGGGAGGCTTCTCAGATGACCCATCCCTCACTTCCTTCCTCTGGGGCTACCCTAGTACCCTGAAGGTGGGAATGCAGGTGTGGGCACATGCATTTCAACAGACCCAGTTGCAAACAGACGTCGAAACCAAGGGGCTTCCACGCAGCAACTTGTGGACATGGCCATCATGCCTTCCCGAAGGGATCTGAGATCTGTCCCCAGGGCCACTGCTTCAACTTCCAGTTGAACAGCAAGATGGGCTTCTATTTCCCACTTAGGACACAACCTTCCTTCTCTTACAGCCATGTTCAGAACTAGATGAGATCCAGCCCACACCCACTTCTGGACCAGCTGTCCCATAACAGTTCCCACATGGCTGGGGCCCTGATGATATCCTGCAGCCCTGTCAGCCACCAGTCACCAACCCCGGCCGCCAGTGAGCTCACAGCATGCACCAGACACATTACTCACAACCCTCCTCCTTTCACGTGTATCTGTATATATTGGTGCCACCCTGTTAAAAATAATCCACCTTCCCCATAAGAACAGTCCGTTCCTCTCCTGGCTAAACACACAGAGCTTGTGTTTAAATAACTGTTCCCTTCAAGAATTGTAAGTTCCCATTTCCTTGTCTGTTTTTAACTTTCGGCTCAGCTTCCTGGAATTTACTTCAAATTGTGTAGATGTAGATATGACCTGCCCTGCCCGAGGGCATCATTTGAGAACTAACCAGCTGAAAAGAGAAACTCAAATCTCTCCCCGGGGAAACATCAAAGAGCCCTCAACACAGAGCACCCAGTGTCATTGAAAAAAAAAAAAACTCATACACCTGCAAAAGATAAAAATGAAAGGGAGAGTGCCACAGAAGATATTAGCTCTTGAAGTTTTGCTGGAAACTCTTCTCTGATTTTCTCCACTTGAGCTCCATATTTGAATTTGTTTTCTATTCTTGAAATTGTTTCTTCACCTTTGTCAATATTCATTTCCCTATCCCAGGCATCTTTAGAGTTGAGCTCTAGTTTCTCAGAGGAACATGGATACACACGTATTACCTTAGTGTTGTTGCCTCATAATTCCTTATACTCACTGAGACTATCAAAAAAGGAGAATAAGGCCAGGCATAGTGGCTCATGCCTGTAATCCCAGCACTTTGGGAGGCCGAGGTGGGCAGATCACAAGGTCAGGAGATCGAGACCATCCTGGCTAACACGGTGAAACCCCGTCTCTACTAAAAATACAAAAAAATTAGCCGGGTGTAGTGGCGGGCACCTGTAGTACCAGCTACTCGGGAGGCTGAGGCAGGAGAATGGCGTGAACCCAGGAGGCAGAGCTTGCAGTGAGTGGAGATCGTGCCGCTGTACTCTAGCCTGGGAGAAAGAGTGAGACCCTGTCTCAAAAAAAAAAAAAAAAAGGAGAATCAAATTAATATCCACTTACCTAAGAAACATGCTGTGGTGGCCGGGCACGATGGCTCACGCCTGTAATCCCAACACTTTGGGAGGCCGAGGCGGGAAGATCACCTGAGGTCAGGAGTTCGAGACCAGCCTGGCCAACATAGTGAAACCCCATCTCTACTAAAAATACAAAATTAGCCAGGCATGGTGGCACACACCTGTAATCTCAGCTACTCGGGAGGCTGAGGCAGGAGAATCGCTTGAACCCAGGGGGTGGAAGTTGTAGTGAGTGGAGGTCATGCCACTGCACTCCAGCCTGGGTGACAGAGCAAGACTCTGTCTCAAAAAAAAAAAAAAATCAGAAATGTGCTGTGGCAGAGACTGTTCTGTCTTCACCAAACTCTGTTTCGTTTTTCTCCTGAACATGAGCCAGGCTGTATTTCTCAGCCTTCTGTGCAGTTAGGGGGCACATGTGACTAAGTACTGGCCAAGGGAATGCAGGTGGGATTGGTGGACACCACTTCATGATCTTCTCCCCTAAAAAACCTCCTTCATGACCTTTTCCCTTCTGCTTGCTGAAAGGAAAGAGGACAAAACCTTAGAGGAGCAAAGACTCACATCTTGGAAGAAACCTGGGCCCCTTAATGACAGTACAGAGCAGACTAAACCTTGTCCCCACTTCCCAGTGACCACTACTTAAGCCACACTGAACTGTGACATGAGCAAGAAATACAATTTGACTGTATTAAGGCACTGAGATTTGAGAAGTTTTGTCATGTCAATTATTCTACCACAAATTACACATGTGCCAGGTAAGACAATTTCAAAACTTCCACCCAACGAGTTTACATAGAACAACTTCCATTGCTCATATATCTTCCATATTGACGATGCTGTGTCCCTCAAGAATCAATCCACAAAAGGCAAAGACACAACCCAATTATGACATTTCAGTTCCAATTCTGTGGTCAGCTTACATTCAGATATTTCCCAGTGTCATTACAAATAATAACTATTGTTTTTATCTCATCCCCAAGAGTTTTGATAACCACACTAAAACGTGAATAAAACAAAATTCAACGTCACAACTACAGGAAGTTTGGGTGCAAATAGCTCAATGTTTGCACGGATGAATTCAATGTCTCCATGCCTACACCCTTAATGCTCCTCCACTGAGAACCCTCCTTATCAAGGGGCCTCAGCTGAGACCGTTTCTCCACTCCGACTCTATACTTTTTCTCTTCAAGACCCCTGGATCTATAAAGGCAAGAGCGATATGGTTTGGCTCTGTGTCCCTGCCCAAATTTCATGTTGAATTGTAATCCCCAGTGTTGGAGGAGGGGCCTGGTGGGAAGTGATAGGATCACGCGGGCGGATTTCCCCCTTGCTGTTCTCGTGATGGTGAGTGAGTTCTCACGAGATCTGATGGTTTTATAAATGGCAGCTTTCCCTGCCCTCTTCTCACTCTGTCGCCATCTTGTGAAGGAAGTGTCTGTTTTCCCCTTTGCCTTCTGCCATGATTGTAAGTTTCCTGAGGTCTCCCCAGCCCTGCAGAACTGTGAGTCAATTAAACCTCTTTTCTTTATATTAGGTTGGTACCAAAGTAATTGTGATGTTTGCCATTGAAAGTAATTGGAAAAGTAACAAATTATCCAGTCTCAGGTGTGTCTTTATAGCAGTGTTAAAACGAACTAATTCAAGGAGCCTTTTTGTTAGGGGCTCCTGAGCTGTAAGGCAGTTGCCCCTGTCTGCACTGCATCTGATTGGATGCCACCCCATCATTGCCCAGTGCCTTTCTAGGGGGAAACCATGAGGAGCTGGTGCCTTCCTCTTTTTGGCTCCTCGCTTGCTTGCTCTATCATAGTATATGAGGAAAGGCTTGATTGTTACTTTTGGTTTGGTTCTGTGTCCTAATTAACCCCCTCAACAGCTGGCAGCTCAACAGTTTGTTCTTAACTGCCGGAGTTTGTCTCTATGGCTCCCACCCAAGCAATTTCAGAAACGCAAATGCATCGAATTCAAATGCATCTTGGGGTTAAGGCCCAGTTCTCCGTTTTCCTTGTCTCTCTTTTGTTGTGTGTGTGTTCCTCTCCTTCTCCAATTCTTTCTCTCCTGAAAGTCTGGCTGGACCGCCACATTTCTCCTGAGTTTATCAGCTGAGCTCCTAGGAGTTTGTATTTAATATTAGCTAATAGTTACACGTTTCCTATCATCCGGTATCGTGGATATCCTCCTGATCAACAGTTGCACTCACTCAGGCTGAGAAAATAAGTTATGACCTAGAGGAAGGGAAAAGGCTAAGAGGTAGATTCCAGGGGCTCTGGCTTGTGTGATGAAAGGAGAAATTTGCTTTGGGGAAGATGATTGTTTCACTTTGGGATGGGCTGTGTTTGAGTTGCTGTCATCCAACCAGCTGGAGATGCCCAGTGTGGATTAATGAATCGGCTTGGTGGGTGCTTTCCAGTACAGATGGAAGATTAAAGCCATGGATCGCCTGCCAAGCACGTGTCCCAGGGACTTCTGTACCCTGGGAGCAGTTGGGACACATGGACTTTGGGGATGGAGCCCATTCCACAAAAAATAAAAAGAGGTACTAATGTCAGAGGCATTAGAACCAGAGCGACTCCATCTTGAGTGAGGGCTAGGAAAAATGAGGCTGGGGCTTGCTGGGCTGCATTCCCAGAAAGGTATTATTCGTAGCCTCTAGATGTTTATGGTTAAGTGAACAGATTGATAACATTTACTAAACAGACCCAGACTTAGGAGTGTTCTGATATCCCAGTCTCTTAACAGAAGAAGTCCTAATTTCCCTTTAAAGATAATATTGATTCTTGCAAAATATAGTAATTAAGAAAACTAATCCTTTATCACAGACCCTTGTAGGAGAGCACATCTCCCCATTATCTTTTTTTATCCTATACACTTATAAAGTATTGTACCTAGGTTGGACACATTCATCCTCTTACTTTCGGGAACGCCCTACTCCATGGAGTAGCTGTTCTTTCACCACTTAACTTTCTTAATAAACTTGCTTTTGCTTTGCCCTGTGGACCCACCCTGAATTCATTCTTGTGTGAGATCCAAGAACACTCTTGGGGTCTGGATCTAGACCCCTTTCCTGTAACACTAACAAAGCCTCTTGCCACCCAGCAAAGTGTGAGGAGGACAATCACATTTCTACCAGAGAAACAAGCCCTGCATCTTGCACTGTGCCCTTTCAGTGAGAAAACAAAGCAGAAAATCAGAGCTCTGCTTCCAAGGAGACGCCTCCCCTGCAGGGTCAGAGTGACCTGAGCTCACATGAGCTGTTTTTTCCCCACCACAATAAGGACTCTCTAGAAACACAATTATCTTCACGTGGCCAACACTGGGCTCTTTGGCCAAGGCAGCTGAATAAAGACCCTGTTATTGAACCAACCTGGGGTCCGCATGCCAGGTAGAGTAAGGATAGAACATCCACACTGAGGTTTGCAGCAGAAGACAGGAAGGCATTTATTTGCCGGGCAGCATTGTCCGATTTTCCTTACTTGGTGGCCGGCAAAAATGCCTTCCTCTCTTCCTTACTTGGTGACTAGCAAATAATCCTGACCTCACTGATGGTTTGCAGGTAAGAATTTTTAAAGGCAGGGATCAGCTTCAGGAAAGCAGAAATTACAGGCAAAATTGTAAATCAGTAGATGAAGTTTACACATTGGTTTAGGCCTAAAAGGGTAGGATATCTTGACATGGCGGCTTACACGTTAATAGGTAGATTCAAAGATTTTCTGATTTGCAATTGGTTAAGGAAGAGAAGCTTTATTTAAAAACTGGGGGTCAGGCTGGCCATGGTGGCTCACGCCTGTAATCCCAGCACTTCGGGAGGCTGAGGCAGGTGGATCACTTGAGGTCAGGAGTTTGAGACCAGCCTGGTCAACATGGCGAAACCCCGTCTCTACTAAAAACACAAAAATTAGCCAGGTGTGGTGGCACATGCCTGTAGTCCCACTACTTGGGAGGCTGAGGCAGGAGAATTGCTTGAACCCGGGAGGCAGAGGTTGCAGTGAACTGAGATCGCGCCACCGCACTCCAGCCTGGGCTATGGAGCAAGGCTCCATCTCAAAAAATAATAACAAAATAAAAACTGGAGGTTAGCAGAAAATGTTAGCTCCGGCTCCTGGGTGTGACTTCCTCTAGACACCTCAGGAAGAAATTTAGAAGAAAGAACAGTGGTCTGAGGTCAGTCCTCAGTTCCCCTTTATCTGAGGTCTACGAGCCAGTCTGGTGGCGGTCCAGGTTTCTGAGAAACAACTTGGGGACATATAGTAAGATGTTGCCTTTGGTTTCTATAGGGAACCAAACAGCCTGTGATTTCAGCTTCCTTGGCTATTGTTCTAAGCTACTATTACCTTCTTGCCTATCAAGTTGCTTATTTACTTCTCAGAGCAAGCTAGGTAGGTGCCTGGAATTTCCCTAGACGGAACTCAAGATGTTCCTTTAATTCCATGCTTGGGGGCTCGACAGCTTCTTCGGGGGCGAGTGGGGGACGGCTCCATCTCAACCCCATGCAAAATCCCAGATGGAAGGGAGGAAGGAGGTCACAAAAGACCCAGCTGGAGGTCAATGGGGCCCTGCTCCCTCCCCCTGGCTATAGCAAGAAGGAATCTCTGAGCCACAGGGCCACTGAGAGAGGAGCAGGCTCAGAGCTTATGAGTCAGCTGCACTGGATCAGGAAGAGCGCCTCCTGCTGGTGACAGCAGCTCTGTGACCAGTGTAGCCCCCACTGCCATCCCACTCCTGGGCCTCCCCAGGGTTTGGCTGGGCTCGGTGGGAGTGGCTGGGCAGCCTGGTCCCATTTCCAAACATGCAGCAGGGGAAACTTGGAAAGGCAGGGGCTACTGGGACCTGCCCAACCCCCTTGGTTCTCTGCTTTCTGATGCCCCTCCAAAACTAGGAGGAGACTCTCCCCCACCCCCCGCAACAAAATACTGTGGAAAGATCCTTCAACTAAAGAGACCTGGAAGCTGATGCCACATCTACTTCTGACCTGCTGTGTGACTATGGGGAAATCACTGCCCTTCTCTGAGACTTAGTTTCCTCTTAAATGCACAAAAAGCCATTAGCACAGTGAGCACTCATGGCAAACTCTCTGTGAATATGAGCTATTTTTATGATGATGAGAAGGTTAAATGGGCTTTTGGAATGACCTATTTCCAGGACCCTTTCCTGTCTTGTAGCTGAATAAGCAAAACATCTGTTTTAAACAAGCTGATATCATCATCATCATAGATATTGTTTATTAAGCACTTTTGTGCCAGGCAGTCTGATCACATCATTCGTTTAAAAAAAAAAAAAAAAAAAAACCCTGCAAGGGGCCAGGCACGTTGGCTCATGCCTGTAATCCCAACACTTTGGGAGGTCAAGGGAGGCAAATTAACCTGAGGTCAGGAGTTCGAGACCAGTCATCTCTACCAGAAATACAAAAATTAATTGTGTGTGGTGGTGGGCACCTATAATCCCAGCTACTTGGGAGGCTGAGGCAGGAAAATCGCTTGAACCTGGGAGGTGGAGTTTGCAGTAAGCTGAGATCACGCCACTGCACTCCAGCCTGGGTGACAGAGTGAGACTCCATCTTTAAAAAGACAAAAACAAACTTGACCGGGCATGGTGGCTCATGCCTGTAATCCCAGCATTTTGGGAGGCTGAGGCAGGTGAGTCACCTGAGGTCAGGAGTTCAAGACCAGCCTGGCCAACATGGCAAAACCCCATCTCTGCCTAAAATACAAAAATTAGCTGGGCATGGTGGCACATGCCTGTAATCCCAGCTACTCAGAAGGCTGAGGCAGGAGAATCACTTGGACCCAGGAGGCGGAGGTTGTAGCGAGCCAAGATCATACCACTGCATGCCAGCCTGGGAAGGAGAGTGAGATTCCATCTTGGGGAGGGGGGAGGAACCTTGCAAGGTAGATAACAGTAGCCCCTATTTGGAAGGTGGCACAGCTGGGGTCCAGATAGATGAAGTAACTTGCCCAAGGTCACACAGTTAATAAATGGCAAAGCTTGGATTGGAGCCCACATCTTTTGATTATACCACAGATGCTGACCCCATAAAAAGAAGTCCTATACCTAGGTCCTCTACCACACAACTTAGAGTCCAAACCAAAACATTTCATAGGGTGACCAACCATTGTGGTTTGCCCAGAACTGAGAAGTTTCTCAGGACAAGGGACTTACAGTAACAAAACTGGCATAGGCCTGGGCAGACAGGGACAGTTGGTCATTCTACTTCTGAAGGTGAAAGGGAACACTATTATTCAGTTTGGGATACTTTTTGATTTCCCTTGTGATTTCTTCTTAGACCAGTTGATTGTTTAAAATTGTATTGCTTGATTCCCAAATATCTGGGGGATTTTCTAGATATTTTTTAATTTAAAGTGTAATTCCATTTTGGTTTGGGAACATACTTTATATGATTTTAACCTTTGGAAATTTGAGATTTATTTTGTGGTCCAGCACGTGGTCTGCCTTGGTGAATGTTCCATTTGTGTGGGAAATGGATGTGTCCTGCTGTCACCGAGTGGAGGGTCTGTAAGTGTCAGCTGGGCCAAGTGGGTCCATAGCGCTGTTCAGACCTTCCAGATCCTTGGCCTATCAGAGATCCTTTGTGCTGCCAATTACTGAGAGCAAGATAATAAGATTCCCTATGACAGATCTGTCTGCTTCTACCTTTAGTGTGGTCAATTTTTGCTTCTTATTTTTTGAAACTCTGTTACTAGGTGCCTGTGCAATTAGGAATGTTATGTCTTCTGATGAATTGGCCCTTTTTATCACGACGAAAAGTCCCTCTTTATCTCTGGCAATATTCCTTCTCTTGAAGTCTATATTAAATAATTCATAAGCTCCTTGCCAACTCTAGAAAAGGAAAAGTATGTATGTCCCTGCAGCTGCCCTGAGTCATTTAATTAAAAGATATTCATGGGTTGTTTTTTCCACTCCCTCTTGGTGTGTGACAGATCTCAATGTTTAGCACATCCTTTTATACAAAAACAAATTGTCTAAAACCTTCCCAGATGTGATTCCAGTTTGGCTGTTGTGAAAGCAGCTGTTTCTCTCAGCCAAGTTGATGAGGCACTTTGTCTTGGGAAGAAGTGGCAATTTAACAGTTCTCATAAACCCAAATCTCTGGGCTCCCAAATACATTGCACTGGTGAGGCTAATGCTAATGCTGCCCTTTGGAAACTTCAAAAACACAGGTGACCTTCTCAGTAACAACCTCCTTCCTTACAGCTTGTCTGTCATTTTGTCTACACAGAGATATGCTTGGATATGGTGGGGCCTCGGGGCTCACAATGATGCCAGAACTTAGAGCTGCCATGTAGATGGGCAGTGGGCAGGTAAAAAGAGGCTTATGTGTGGTTGTGTGGTTTCTAGTTTAGAAGACGGGGAGAATGGTGTTTCCAAAGACTGGAATAGGGTCGCTGGTTGGTACCATCTTATTTCATCATCATTTCTCCCCTGTTCAGCCCAGCGATAAGCATCTAGTAGAGGCTTAATCATATTTGTGGATGATTCAATAATTGAGTAAATGAAATTGAAGTCAGAATATGCTCTCAGAGGAAGGAAGGGAATAAATCAAGGATCAAACACTCCACTCCATCAGGGACTCTATTGGTCAGGTTTCAATTGCAGCTCAGTTCCCCTTTAGCTAGCTAGTTTAAGGAGAAGTGAATTTAAGTCAGGGAATTGGGTACTTACAGGGGCATTGGAAGGGATGGAGGAATAAATAGTCTGTAGACTGAGAGGAGATTCCTAAAAAACATCACACAACTGCTCCGCCAAGGGAAGGGAATTGACACTTCTGCTATAATCAAAAAGCTGAGGATGTACCAAGTAGCTACTGGCTGGAGGTCTCCAACTCTGGTGGCCAGGGTTCAGGAAGCTGCTCCTAGGGCTGTTGGCTCCAGAGTCATGTTGTGCCTGTTGGAATCCAGCATGGAAAATAGGTGCCGCAAACCTCCCCACTTAGTTCTGAATTCAAGTCCTAAGCAAGTGCATCTGATTGATAAATCTGAATCCCATCCAGAGCCATTCCTGCAAGGAGCTTGGGACAGGCAGATCTTAGCTTCCCAGCCTCTACCAGAGAGGAGTGTATCCTAGAAGTGGGTTGGAATGGATGCTGAGTGAACCCACCTACCATCTCTACTACAAGTGCCAATGTGGCTGGTATAAGACAGTGGGCGTGGTACCTGAGGGAGATTCAAAATGATTCAAGAACATTGTGCTGGCCAGGTGAGACACATCTCAGCTACACCTGCCTCACTCTGGGACTATGAGGCTCCTGCCATGAACAAAAGCTAGAGAGGCTGGAGGAGAGCTCTAGGTGAATGCCCCAAGTAGGGAGGAGGGGAGGAAGAAAAGCCAGTAAAGCAAGCATGAAAGGAAAAGGAGCAGGGAAGGAGAGAAACCAGGAAGATGGGAGTGGCCACCTGTATTAGGGTTCTCTTAGAGGGACAGAACTAATAGGAGATATATATGTGTGTGTGTGTGTGTGTATACACACACACACACACATATATAAAAGGGAGTTTATTAAGTATAAATTTACATGATCACAAGGTCCCACAACAGGCCGTCTGCAAGCTGAGGAGCAAGGGGAGCCAGTCTGAGTCCCAAAACTGAAGAACTTGGAGTCCGATGTTCAAGGGCAGGAAGCATCCAGCACAAGAGAAAGATGTAGGCTGGGAAGTTAGGGCCATCTCTCCTTTCCATGTCTTTTTTTCTGCCTGCTTTATATTTGCTGGAAGATGACTAGATTGTGCCCATCAGATTAAGGGTGGATCTGCCTTCCCCAGTCCACTGACTCAAATGTTAATCTCTTTTGGCAACACCCATACAGACACACCCCGGATTAATGCTTTGTATCCCTCAATCCAATCAAATTGACACTCAGTATTAAACCATCACACACCCATCATCAGAGAAGAGGAGGCCCCTGTAAGATGTACAGGGGCAGCAGGGGAAAGCCGCACTGGAGGGAGTGAAACAGGCCCTTTGGCAGGACCTGGTAAAGCTGAAAATGCACACCCAGTCTCCTTTTGAGAGACTCACACACAGCCTCAGGGAGGCAGGCACAGGCACAGCCACCAGCGTTAGGGAGAAATTCCCACCCGGATGTCCAGCAGTCATTGTAAAGTGGTGGGTACACAGCATGTAATACTTCACAGTTAAACGGAAGTATATGTGTGTGTCCAGATCATATACGTCAACACAGATTTCAAAAACAATGCTGGATGGGAAAAGCAAGATGACAAATGTGTCTAGAACAGTGCCATTTGTGTCAATTTTGAAAACACACATATGAATCCTGCTCAAGGACATGGAAGCATGTGTGTACTTATTGCAGACTGGAAGCATCCACAGTAACCTCCTGCTCCAGGTTAACTCGGGATGGTTGTGGGGAGTGAAATGGTATTGGTCAACATAGCTTAACAGGACTGTACCTCCATTGCTAATGCTTATTTATTTGAGTATGGAAGAAAATAGGATGTTAACAGCTATTAATTTAAGTGGTGACAATGTCTTGGTTATATTCTTTTTGTACTTTGGTTGGTTGTTTAGATTTTTGCTCCCCCAAAAGCTCATGCTGAAATTTGATCCCCAGTGTTGAAGGTGGGGCCTAATGGGAGGTATTTGGGTCAGGGGGGTGGATCCCTCATGAATGGCTTAGTGCTGCCCTTGAGATAATGAGCGAGTTCTCACTCATTCCTTTCCACAAGAGCTAGTTGTTGAAAAGAGCATGGTACCTCCCCCTCGCTCTCTTGCTTCCCCTCTTGCCACGTGAGCTCTTCACATGCCCACTTCCCTTCACCTTCTTCCATGAGTGGAAGCAGCCTGAGGTCCTTATCAGAAGCTGAACCAATGCCAGTGCCATGCTGCTTGTATGGCCTGCAGAACCATGAGCCAAAGAAACCCCTTTTCTTTATAAATGGCCCAGCCTCAGATATTCCATTATGGCAACACTAGACAGACTAAGACAAGTACTTTTCCATGCAATTTAATTTCTCACAAAATAGATTTTTTTTAAGAAAAGAGAGTGGGTGATTCTGAAGTGGTTTTACACATTTAATGCCACTCAACGCACATTTGTTTCTTACTGACCTGTTTGGATGCTATGATTGTTGTCTAGTGGGAGAGGCAGGATTCCCCAGGGCCAAGGTTTAGGCAAATTGATGGGGCTTCAAGCAGCTCATCTCTGCATTTGGAGATGCAATCTAAAAACATCCCAGCTCTGCTGCTCTGGAGGGCAGGTAGACAGGCTCAGCAGACTGGCAGGGAAGTGGACAGGTACCCTCCACCAGAGCCTGGCTGCCCCCACTCTCAGGATTAGTGGTCCCCTCCAATCCCTCCTCTGAACTTTTCCCCCTCACCCTCAGGAGTCAGAGGGCAATGAGAAAAGTACCCCAGAGAGCAAGGCAGTTGTTCTCTTCAAGGAGAACAGGTGAACCAAAGCAGGGAAGTAGAGTCCTCACAGGAGACAGAGCCTCGACTCTTTCTGGTGAGCCTGACCTTGTCCTGGTTGCTTATCTCAGGCTATCTCCTCCACTTTCATAAACTCTGATCTCCTGGGCAGAGACTGGGAGAAAATCCCATTGGATGAATGCCCATGTATACCAGGCTCTGAGGCAGACACACACTCACACAACAGATTCACTCTCTGCTGTCTCCCAACAAGCCTGTGGGTGACTTAGGGCTCCTTGGTTGCAAGCAAGAGAAACTAATGCTGGAGAATGTAAACAAAAAGGGGTCTATCAGAAGGTTATTGGTTAGGCTCATGGAAGTGACAAGAAGACTGGAGAAATGGATCAGAAGAGGACCTGGAAGCTGGGCAGATCCCAAGTTCTAAGGAATAACATCTCTCAGGAGTCTTGCCAGGGTCTGCCTGTCAGAATGAGGAGCACGGGTCATTCTTGGGATGTCCCTGGATCCACTCTGATTGACCCACCCTCTACAAGTCCCTCTGGGATTGTACACAGTGGAGAAGGTAATTCCCCAAAAGGAAATCAAGGAACTGTTAAAAAGGGAGAAGAGTTGATGAGCAGCCAACAAAGAGCAAATGTCCACCAAACTTAAAGGATGGTTATAATCCCACCCATTTTACCGATAAGGTAACTGAGTCCCAGAGAGATTAAATAATTTTCCTAGGGCCACACACTTAGTACAGAACTGGAATTCCAGCTTCGTTCCTTGGGCCCCAAAGCCCATGCTTGTCCCAGTCACCATTCCTAAATCTCCAAAGACCTAAGAAGGGCGAACAGGACAAACATCACCCGCAGAGTCAAGGCCCCCTCCTGAGTTTTATCTCTGTACACGGGTCATCTGAAAACTGCAGCTTTTCAAAATTTCCGTGCTTTCTCACCCCAGATGGAAATTAAGGCCATGACAAAGCTCAGGACTTGGAGCTGTGCTATGGGATGCTGCTCAAGTGATTGCCTTATTATAGCAAGCCCAGAGATGTAATTTCTCAAACCATCTGGCTGGAGTACGTGCCTGGGAAGGAAGAATTAAGATGCCCTTGGAGAGACTAATCAAATAATAAATGGCGGACACACTCCTGAGAGCCCTGGTTCGTGGAGAAGTAGCCCTGGAAGCTGTTAAGGACCCTGCACCCGAGACACGCCTGTGTGCATCTGCCTTTCTGCTCTCCCTTTGCAGAGAGAGAAGGCTCCCTCTGTCCATCCTGGTGGCAAGTGGGGAGGGGACGGGGGACAGGAAACTGAGTTCCAAATGGGGAGCATTCAGCACAGATGACATGAGCTTGTTTCTCTCCTGAGGAGCCCAGTTGATCACACCTGGGCTAAAACATTTTAGCTACAATCCCATGCTAATCTTTTCACCGTGATAACAGCCAATATTTCAGCTGCACCTTTCCCTCAGGAAGACTAGGAATAAACAGCAGGGGGAACAGAAAGGCAGCAAGGCTTGTAGCAGGACTCTTCCATCCAAGAGTAGCCTTCTGAAACAAGAGCAGGCAGCTTGGAACTGGTCTGAATGTGTTTCAGATGAAGAGGTGGCACCAGGCTAGATATTAAGAGACAATCTCCTATCGACTAGCTCTGAGTTAAAGGCATATGTGTGTTTGGGGGTGGGGTGGTGTGGGCATGCGCCCTGCAATACACAGCGCAATCAGAACAAGCAAGAATCATCCAGCCCAACATACACCAGGGTTTCCTACCCTCAGCACTATTGATATTTTGGGCTGGTTAAATTTTTTGTTGTGGGGTGTCCTGTGCATTGTAGTATGTTTAGCAGCATCTGGGGCCTCCACCTGCTAGATGCCAGGAGAACCCAACCAGATCCACCCAACCCCATCTCTCTCCAGACCCTTCATCCTTCCCAAGCTCATTCCCCCAACCCATCCCACCAACAGTGCCAACAGCCTAGGTCAGAAACTGCTGGGCTGTGGGCTAAATTGGGCTTGCTTTGGTTTGCTGGTGTTTTAAGTTCTTTAATTGGCTGCTAGAAGAACAAGTTTAATTTTCAACTTGTCCTGATAATTTCAAAACTTAGAAAACACGGACTTCCCTGGCAAACTCCAGGGTCCCTTGTCCCCATAGCAACCTCTAATCCTACTCACGCCCACCCCCCTGACTGATGGGACCAGCCCAGCCTTCTAGGCATTTGTGTTTGTGCCCCTGGTCTGTGCAGATGTGCCCCTGGTCTGTGCAGATGTACCTGATACCTTGAGCCCTAGGCCCCTCTGTAAATACCCTCTCCTGACCCAAGGTGACCCTGAGGCCGAGGATTCCATAGTATTGTTTCTAATCCTTCTTTCTTATAATGAGGCCTCTCACTGTCGGGCACCTCACAGCCTACAAGGCTGTCTCACAGTTTCATGGCCATCCTTCTTCGTCTTTGCAACAGCCCCGGAAGACGGAGGCATAGGTACAATCTCCCCCAGACTATAGGAGGGAAAACTGATTCACTTTACCCAAATGACCCAACTTATTGATGGAGGAGCTGGTTGGAGCCCAAGGCTCTGGTCTAGGGTTTGCTCCTATTATATGAGATTACAATAGAATCCTTCTGATTCATATATTGAAGCCCTAACCCCCAGTGTGGTCATATTTGGAGATGGCACCTCTAAGGGAGTAATTAAAATAAAAGCATAAGGGTAGGGCCCTGATCTGATAGCATTTGTTTCCTTGTAAGAAAAGACACCAAGAGCTCCAAATTTCTGTCTCGCTTGCTCAGCACACACACACACATTGAGGAAATGTTCTATGGGCACCCAGTAAGAAGGCAGCAGTCTGCAAGCCAGAAAATGAGCCCTCACCGGAAACCTTGATCTTAGACCTCCAGACTCCAGAACTGTGAGAAAATAAACATCTGTTGTTCAAGCTCCCCAACCTGTGGTAGGCAGCACTAACATCTCTCAGCAGGGGCCACCTTTGCACAGGGACCCCCTGAGGACTGTGGCCCCAGGGCTGAGAAGCTGGTTGGTGAGTGAGCGCCTACTCTGCCTCTGCTCACTCTGCTTCAGCTGCACAAGGGCCCTGCTGCTCCCCCATCTGCCACCCCAGCCTCAGGACTTTGCCTGGCTCTCCCCTCCACCTGGAGCTCCCAGGTCTCTATTCTGTTTCTGCTTGCTTCCCCAACTCGGCTCCTCAGCTTTCTTTCCCTTAGAGTACCAGTCTCTATGTTGCATTATATCATGAACTCACTTGCCTGCTGTCTGCCTCTCCCACTAGAATCTAAGCTCATAAGCAAGGTTGTCTGTCTGGTTTATCTCTGTGTCTACAACAGAGCCTAGCACATAGTGGACACTTAATAGCAATCTTGGTTTTTCTCAGACTGCTATAATAAAATACCAGAAACTGGACAGCTTATAAATAACAAGTTTATTTCTCACAGTTCTAGAAACTAGGAAGCCCAAGATCAAGCTGCCCGCAGATTCAGTGTCTGGGGAGGGTCTGCTTTCTGGGGGAGAGATGGCACCTTCTCTCTGTGTCCTCACATAGTGGAAGGAGCAAGCAAGCTCTTTGATCAGGGCATTAATGCCATTCATGAGGGCTCCACCCTCATGACCTAATCACCTCCCAAAGGCCCCACCTGTACATGCCATCACCTTGGGGGTTAGGCTTTCAACATTTGAATTTTAGGGCTACAGAAACATGCAGATAATAGCAATAGCTAATTGCTGAATTCAGCTTATGTACTTGATGTATTAAAGGAAAATTGAGCCATTATGTTTTTTTGTTTTTTGTTTTTGTTTTTGAGACAGAGCCTCACTCTGTTGCCCAGGCTGGAGTGCAGTGGCATGATCTCAGCTCACTGCAACTGCTGCCTCCTGGGTCCAAGCGAGTCTCATGACTCAGTCGCTGGGACTACAGGCTGCATCACCATGCCCAGCTAATTTTTGTATTTTTAGTAGAGACAGGGTTTTGTCATGTTGACTAGGCTGGTCTTAAATTCCTGGCCTCAAGAGATCCATCCACCTCAGCCTCCCAAAGTGCTGGGATTATAGGCGTGAGCCACTGCGCCCAGCCATTGTTTTTATGATTATATAAGAAATGTATGCTCATAAAAAATCAGATAACACATCAACTTACAAAGAAGGAAATAATTCTGACTCCAGTCTCTTCTATCCTCTCTACCATCTCACACATATCAAAGCACTTGTTAAAATATTTGTGGTCTTCCTTCTCTTAGATCTTTTTCTAATACTAAAATACTTAATATATACTGGGGCCCCTTGCCCCTCAGAGATCCAGATGCGGTTGGTAAGACTGCCAATTCATAGCCCACCACAGTCCCCAGTTCCTGCTGGTTCCTAGGGGCCTCCTCTGCTCCCTGGTCCGCTCAGCTGTGGACCCTGCACCCCATGTGCTGTGTCTGTTTCTCCCCCTAATTCCCCATGCATAGAACTCAGCTGTCTTGCCACTGTCCATAGGAAATCCTCTCAGGCATTTTGACTTTCCTGAATACATGGGAGTCCCACTGCCGATGTTGTGGTCACTCCTCCCTGACTCCTAGACTGCTCTGGCAGCTCCAAGCCAGCCCACCCCACATCAGGCAAGGAGAGGTGATGCTTCCAGCTTCACCCTCAACCTGGAGCTCCCTCCAGGGATCAGCAGAACAAAGCAGGCTCCATCTGACCAGAGCCACCCTTCTGAAAACACAGTTGTTATAAAAAGCAACAATGACAACAAATCTGTTACACATATATATACCTTTTTACCCAAACAAGATCATACTCTGTTATGGACCAAACTGTCCTTTCCCCCTTCCCTTTCAAATTCATATGTTGAAGCCGTAACCCCCAATGTGACTGTATTTGAAGATAGGACCTTTAAGGAGGTAATTAGGAAGACAATTCAGGTTAAAGGAGGTCATAAGATCATTGAATAGAGCCCTAATCCTGTAAAATGGGTGCCTCTATAAGAAAAGAGACACCAGCAGTCTCACTTTGCACACATGGAAAAGGCCATGTGAACACAGAGCAAGAAGGTGGCTGTTTGCAAGCCAGAAAGAGAGCCCTCACCAGAAACAACCCTTTGGCACCTTGATGTTGGACTTCCCAACCTCAGAACTATGAGAAAATAAACATCTGTTTAAGCCATCCAGTCTTGGGTACAGCAGCTAGAACTCATCAACACATACTCTACACACTATTTAATAAACTGCTTTTTCACCTAGTAGAATATGGTAGATATCTTTTTGGGTTCTTTCATATCAGTGCTACCTTGTTATTTTGAACAACTACATTCAGCTTATACTAAATATTTCTGAAATTGAGGCTTTTAATGTGCGTCCAAATCAATGTGTTCTGCCTTAGAACAGAAACTTCCTGAGGGCTGGGCACAGTGGTTCATGTCTGTAATCCCAGCATTTTAGGAGGCCGAGGCAGATGGATCACTTGAGCCAAGGAGTTCCAGACGAGCCTGGGCAACATGGCAAAACCGTGTCTCTACAAAAATTACCAAAAAATTAGCCAGGCATGATGGCATGCACCTGTTGTCCCAGCTACTTGGGAGGCTGAGGTGAGAGGATTGCTTGAGCCTTAGAGGTTGAGGCTGCAGTGAGCCAAAATCACACCACTGCACTCCAGCCTAGGTGACAGTGAGATCCAATCTCGAAAAGAGAAGAAAAGAAACTTCATGAGAGCAGCATCCTGAGAACCAAGAGTAGGAAGGCTCAGTCTCCAAAGATCCTACGAAGCAGAATCCACATCCCTGACAGCTCTGCAGAGATGAAGACATAGTCATGTTCCCCTAACCCTGGGATAAGACCCCTCTCTCACGTGCCTCCTTGCAGTGTGGTCAGGGGCTTCCTTCCCCTGAGCCCGTGCCCCCTCCCAGAAAAATGTAGCCTCTGAGACACAAGCAGGTCTGCAGCAAGACCGCTTCTCTCCCTCCCTCAACGTGCAGGTTGCTCTCGGAGTTGCTGCCATCGGAAGTTTTCTAGGCAGAGGTTAGTGCCTCATGAATGTAATTAGTGATAATGGCCCTGAGTCAGCCAGGAGGTCTGTTTTTCAGTCGGTTTTTCAAATTAGGACAGAGAAAACATTTTCACTGCCACCTAGGCTGGCTGGATGCTGTCCACGCTGTGACCTTCCTCCCTGGCCCAGTCCTTTCAGAAATAGAAAAATCCCACTTCCAATTAGAGGACAAGAAAGGCACAGCTCCAATCACTAGAGCTGTTGACAAAAATCAGCCACATGCTGAGGCAGGTCTGCTGAGCTGTTCAGACCATGTGCTTTCACAGTCCTGGTGCTTGTACCTGGCCCTGGCTGGGTACAGGAAACCTACAGGGGTCTTTATAAAATGAGGGGGTTTTGGAGACAGGCAGGCAGGGCTGGTTGGAAAATCTTGAGACAGATCACCTGCTACCCTGCTGGGTAACCCTCTCCTGACCCCAGCAGAGTCCCTCATCCTTCTTGCAGCTGGCCCTAACCACTTTCCAACTGGAGATTGATGACCTGCCTCCATTTCTTCCTCCCTTTAGGTCTTGGGGGTGGGCAGCTGGACCTCTTCTCCTCAGCTCTTCTTGCCTCCCCCAGCAATGCTTCCTCTAAGATCTCCCATTCCTCCCCATCCCAAAGACAATGACGATGACAAAGAATCACTTACAGAACAGCAGGGCTTCATCAGACTGCATCCTTTCTGTGGACCATCTCACCAAATGCTCAGTTTATCTCTGAGTGGTAGGTCCTAATGCTATGCCTGTTCCACACATGAGAAAAGCAAGATGTCCCAGGGTAGGGATGGGGGAACATGACAGTACCTCCATTTCTTTGCCTACAGAACTGTCAGGGATGTGGGTTCTGCCTCGCAGGACCTTTGGAGACTGAGCCTGGCCATTCCTGGTTCTTCAGATGCTGCTGTCAGTTAATTGCCCAGCTAGGAAGTGGTGGAGGTGAACTTGGACCCCAGTGCACCTACTCCTGAGCACCATACTCGTGCCTCAACAGAAGGGTAGAGTGTCAAAGACCCCAAAGGGCAAAGGTGGAGGCATCCCACTGGAGTGGGAACATGCAGGACCTGCAGCTGGACACTGCTCTGGTACCACCTGCATCTGATGTTTTGATTGGTATCAGGGAACCTGCCCCCGATAGTCACGTAGGTTCTTTTCTATTTTCCCTAAGCATCAGCCAGGTTGAGAAATAAAGGGACAGAGTACAAAAGAGAGAAATTTTAAAGCTGGGCATCCAGGGGAGACATCACATGTCGGTGGGTTCAGTGATGCCCCCTGAGCCGTGAAACCAGCAAGTTTTTATTAGTGATTTTCAAAAGGGGAGGGAGTGTACGAATAGGGTGTGGGTCACAGAGATCATGTGCTTCACAAGGTAATAGAATATCACAAGGCAAATGGAGGCAGAGGGAGATCACAGGACCACAGGACCGGGGCAAAATTAAAATTGCTAATGAAGTTTCAGGCACCATTGTCATTGATAACATCTTATCAGGAGACAGGGTTTGAGAGCAACAGGTCTGACCAAAATTTATTAGGTGGGAATTTCCTCGTCCTAATAAGCCTGGCAATGCTATGGGAGACTGGGGCTTATTTCATCCCTACAGTTTTGACCATAGAAGACGGCCACACCCAAGGGGGCCATTTTAGAGGCCTACCCTCAGGGGAACATTCTCTTTCTCAGAGATGTTCCTTGCTGAGAAAAAGAATTCACCAATATTTCTCCCATTTGCTTTTGAAATAAGAGAAATATGGCTCTGTTCCATCTGGCTCAGTGGTGGTCAGAGTTTAAGGTTATCTCTCTTGTTCCCTGAACATTGCTGTTATCCTGTTCTTTTTTCAACGTGCCCAGATTTCATGTTGTTCAAGCACACATGCTCTACAATTTGTGGAGTTAACGCAATCATCACAGGGTCCTGAGGCGACATACATCCTCCTCAGCTTACGAGATGACAGGATTAAGAGAGTAAAGACAGGCATACGAAATCACAAGGGTATCGATTGGGGAAGTGATAAGTGTCCATGAAATCTTCACAATTTATGTTTAGAGACTGCAGTAAAGACAGGTGTAAGAAATCATAAAAGTATTAATTTGGGAGAACTAATAAATGTCCATGAAATCTTCACAATCCACATTCTTCTGCCATGGCTTCAGCTGGTCCCTCCATTCAGGGTCCCTGACTTCCCACAACACATTGGGTCAATGGTCATGGCAGGGAGGAGTCCCCACCCATACTGTAAACCCTCAGAGGGCACAGCAGCATCAGCTAGCTTTGTCTGGTATGGGTCTTTGTGCATCCCTTGAGGCCTCATGCCAAGACAAGAGTGCCCACCTGAAAGGTTCCCAGCCTCCCACAGCTGGGCTGGGATCATGCCTGCCCCTGCTCACCCCCGAGGCTGCTGGGAGCCCTCAGCTAAATCTCCTCAGCAGGAGCTCTCCAACCCTGCAGCCTGAGTTCAGCCCCATACCCCAGCAGTTGCTCTATCCTCAAAATCCCCCACAGAAGGTTCCTGGTCATTTCCACTCCAATTTCCCTGGCTTTGTTTAGCCTTTGACACCTGTCCTGTCCAGCCCGTTCCCCACTGGGAGACCAGAGGAAGGGAGGAAAGGTCATATGGGAAAGACACCGGGGGACACAGTCCATCCCTGAATCAGAAGGCAGGGGAGCCAGGTTCAGGGCTTTCTTCTTCCACTGACTCACCTCTCAGGGTTCAATTGCCTCATCTGTGCAACGAACATGAAAGTCACCAGCCCGCCTAAAGGCAGAAGCTTAGGCAGATGAACTTCTGAAGGCATGTCCTACCCTCAAGCTCTATAATAGATAGGTCTAATAGGTCACAAGTAGCACTGGGGATCTACACGTGCTTGGGAAGGCTGCAGAGCTAATCCTCCTCCTGGTTTCTGGGGCAGTGTTTGAGTCTCACCAGTCAGTTACTGCAAACGGGCTCTGGGATAGGCGTTTCATCCCCATACCCCTTCCCTTCTCTCCCTTCTCTTTGCCTCCCCACTGCAGGATACTTCCCCTGCTAAGGTGGCTTCCCCCAGGACAAGGTAGGGACAGTCCAGCCTTACAGGAGTGCATGCTTGTCCTCCAGGTGAGGGCTGAGTTGCTCATACCTGGTATTCTCAGCTGCTGCCTTCACTGCAGCTTTGATGATGTTGCTGCTACCTTGGTTCCAACACAATGGTCATTTATGGCCACAGGAGGATTGTCCCTTTCCAGAACAAGGTGGAAGATGACTGGCAGGCACAGGCATCTGTTCTCTGGCCTCTAAAGCCCTCAGTGAACCTAAGATTAAATAAGTAGCCTTTGTTGCCACTGCTAAGAGGAAGGGAGATGGGACCAGAGAAGCCTCAGAGGGAGACAGTCCATGGAACTAGGGTTGTAGGGGGAATTGAGGGTGCTGACTCCAAACTCCTCCAGGTACTGCCTTCAGTCTGGGCACCTTCTGGGCTGTCAGCTGGGCAATCCCACCACCAGGAAGGTAAGCCTGGGGCATAAGGGGCTGCTGAGCCATGGGCTTGGGTCTGCCTGAGTTGGCACCACAGGGTCTACAGCATCTCTCTGGGCTGATGGCCTAGGCTGTGCAACCTCAGGGAACATGCTTAACTTCTCTGAGCCTCACATTTCCCAAATGTCAAATGCACCATATGGATACAAAGATCTAGTTTTCAAACACTTTTAGCAGCAGATCCTCCAAATGTAAAAGAGGTGACAGCAGAACCTGATGAATTTGGGAGGTTCTGGGACAGTTGGGGCCCCACCCAAAGACCTACCTATGTGGTCATGCTCCCCCTCAAGGGCTGGCAGGCTGAATTGAAATATCTTACATGTAAACTTTCACGTAAATATCTTACATGAAAAGTTAGCATAAACTCAAATTCTCAAATGAATTGCTGGCAACTGACTTTCTGCTAGTAAAGTTTCTTAAGCAAGCATGAATTTCCCTTTAAAAATCTAAATACTGTGCTTACCAAATCAAGCAAGAAATCTGGTTACATAGACAAAATGGTCATTTGGCAAAGTAATTGGTGAGTTTTGTTAGAATGCAGAAATGTGGTCTCCACCCCAGACCCACTGAATCAGGCCCTGCATTTTAACAAGATCTCCAGAGATCCCTACTGTCCTTCAAGTTTGAGAAGTGCTAAGTTAAAGCAATCACATTTGCATCACCCTAGCTCTTGAGAAATGGTCAGCATTCAGGCCCCCACTCCAGGGGTTCTCTGTTGGCCTGGGGTGAGGTCCATCCAGGTGCCCAGGTGTTGTGAAGTTCCCCAGGTGATGTCAGTGTGGATGCAGGGCCTGACTGCTGGGAGGGCCAGCAGCCACGCTTGTCTAAATGTCTTCATCTTCTCCCTCTTCTTTCATTCCCTTGGGGACCTTGAATTTCCAAGCTCTGGCAGATGCTCTCACTAGAGCCTGATTTCTGTCACCTAAAGCTGACAGTCACAAGCCGACAGCCAGGGAGATGCATCCCTTTCAAAGCAACTGAGTGGCGTGTCAGTTCATACTTTGCATGGGGCTAACCACTGGGAGGATAACAGTCGCAGAAGCGACCCAGTGGGGACAGAGGCAGGGCCAGCCTTCACTGACCACTTACTTCTTGCACCATCTCAGGGCAATTGGTCTGGGCAAGAGAGCCCTGTCCAAGCAAAGATCACAGGGCAGCCGGGGCAAGAGGGAGGCTGCTGGGGCTAGAAGGGGCTGTAATGAGGACCAGGGGAAAGAGTAGGAGCTTAGAGCCTCCATCCCCCCAGCTGGGACTCAAAGCCAAGATTCTGAATGCTCTTCAAGCTCTGCTTCTCAAGCTCCAGCCTACATCAGAATTACCTTGGGGCTTTTAAAAATACAGACTACATGACTACATAGCTGTCACCGTGGCTGCTGTTGGTGCAGGGGAACCCCCATCCCCGGACGTCCCCGGATGAATTGCTCCCAAAAGGCAAAGCCGTGAAGACTGAGGAGGAGCTGGAGGAGGATGACGATGAGGAGCTAGAGGAGACCCTGTCAGAGAGACTGTGGGGCCTGACGGAGATGTTTCCGGAGAGGGTCCGGTCCGTGGCTGGAGCCACTTCTGATCTCTTCCTCTTTGTGGCTCAAAGCATGTACAGGTTTTCCAGGGCAGCCTTGTGGACTGGGACCACTTCCTTTATGATCCTGGTTCTTCCCCTTGTCTTTGAGACTGAGAAGTTGCAAATGGAGCAACAGCAGCAACTGCAGCAGCAGCTGATACTTCTAGGGCCTAACACAGGGCTCTCAGCAGGAATGCCAGGGGCTCTACCTTCACTTCCTGGAAAGATCTAGATTGTTACTGCTGTTTGAGCTATCTCAGTGGGAGAAGTTTGAAATTCAATAGTGTTTGAACTGCTGATTATTTGGATTTTTTTTCTTTAACTTTGGCACATTGATCTATCTAAATCTAGTAGGGAGAATTCTCCCCACACTGTCTCATGGAAAGACTCAGCTTGCAACTGTGCCCTCCACACTATCCTGACTTCTTTTCTTCACTCTGATACCATAGTGCAGCCATGCAGACAGTTATTCCAGCTCTAGCCGCTCCTTTCACCAAATTGCTCCTAACTGGAAGATCTCACTTTCCTTTTGTGGGCTAGGAACCGATGAAAGTGGGAGGGATGTGCCCCTGACCATTAACGACTGCTTTTTTATTTATTTTTTAGAATAGAAGGGTTTTTCTGATGTTTTAGAATTTTTATGGTTTCAGGTCTTAGATTTAAGTCTTTGATCCATCTTGAGTTGCTTTTTGCATAAGGTGAGAGATGAGGATCCAGTTTCATTCTTCTACATGTGGCTTGCCAATTATCCCAGCACCATTTGTAGAATAGGGCGTCCTTCCCCCACTTTGTTTTTGTTTGCTTAGTTGAAGATCAGTTGATTGTAAGTATTTAGCTTTATATCTGAGTTCTCTATTCTGTTACATTGGCCTCTATGCCCATTTTTATACCAATACCATGCTGTATTTTGGTGATTATGGCCTTATAGTATAGTTTGAAGTCGGCTAATGTGATGCCTCCAGATGTGTTCTTTTTTGCTTAGTCTTGCTTTGACTATGTGGACTCTTTTTTTGGTTGCATATGCAATTAGGATTGTTTTTTCTAGTTCTGTGAAGAATGATGGTGCTATTTTGAGAATTTGCATTGAATTTGTAGAATGTTTTTGGCAGTATGGTTATTTTCACAATATTAATTCTACCTGTTCATGAGCATAGGATGTGTGTCCATTTGTTTGTGTCAATGGAAAAACATCATGTGTCAATTTCTTTCAGCAATGTTTTGTACTTTTCCCTATAGAGGTCTTTTACCTCCTTGGTTAAGTATATTTCTTGATATTTTATTTTCTTGCAGCTATTGTAAAAAAGGCTGAGTTCTTGATTTGATTCTCAGCTTGGTCACTATTGGTGTAAAACACAGCTACTGATTTGTGTATATTAATTTTGTATTCTGAAATTGGGCAGAATTCATTTACCAGTTTTAGGAGCTTTTTGGATGAGTCTTTAGGGTTTTCTAGGTATACGATCATGTCATCAGCAAACAGCAACAGTTTGACTTTGTCTTTACCCACTTGGATGCCCTTTCTTTCTCTTGTCTGTTTGTTCTGGCTAGAACTTCCAGTACTATGTTGAATAGAAGTGCTGAAAGTGGGCATCCTTGTCTTGTTCCAGTTCTCAGTGGGAATGCTTTCAACTTTTCTTTATTCAGTATAATGTTGGCTGTGGGTTTGTCATAGATGGCTTTTATTACCTTAAGCTATGTCCCTTTTATGCAATTTTGCTAACAGTTTCAATCATAAAGCGATGCTGGATTTTGTCAAATGCTTTTACTGCATCTATTGAGATCATGTGATTTTTCTTTTTAATTCTGTTTATATGGTGTGTCACATTTATTGACTTGCAGATATTGAATCATCCCTGCACCTTGTTATGAAACCCACTTAATCATGGTGGATTATCCTTTTGATATGCTGTTGGATTCAGTTAGTATTTTGTTGAGGATTTTGGCATCTGTGATACAGATATTAGTCTGTGGTTTTCTTTTTTTGTTATATCCTTTCCTGGTTTTGGTATTAGGGTGATATTGGCTTCATAGGATGATTTAGGAAAGATTCCCTCTTTCTCTATCTCATGGAATAGTGTCAATAGGATTGGTACCAATTCTTCTTTGAATGCCTGATAGAATTCAGCTGTGAATCTATCTGGTCCTGGACTTTTTTTGTTGGTAACATTTTAATTATTTCAATCTCACTGCTTGTTATTGGTCTGTTCAGAGTTTCTATTTCTTCCTGTTTAATCTACAAATGTTGTATATTTCCAGGAATTTATCCATCTCCTCTATGTTTTCTAGTTAACGTGTGTAAAGGTGTTCATAGTAGCCTTGAATGATCTTTTGTATTTCTGTGGTATTGCTTGTAATCTCTTCCATTTTTTTTTTTTAATTATACTTTAAGTTCTGGGATACACGTGCAGAACGTGCAGGTTTGTTACATAGGTATACATGTGCCATGGTGGTTTGCTGCACCCATCAACTCATCATCTACATTAGGTATTTCTCCTAATGCTATCCCTCCCCCATCCCCCCCCCGCCCCACAACAGGCCCTGGTGTGTGATGTTCCCCTCCCTGTGTCCATGTGTTCTCATTGTTCAACTCCCACTTATGAGTGAGAACATGCAGTGTTTGGTTTTCTGTTCCTGTGTTACTTTGCTGAGAATGATGGTTTCCAACTTCATCCATATCCCTACAAAGGACATGAATGCATCCCTTTTTATGGCTGCATGGCATTCCATGATGTATATGTGCCACATTTTCTTTATCCAGGCTATCATTGATGGGCATTTGTGTTGGTTTCAAGTCTTTGCTATTGTGAATAGTGCTGCAATAAACATATGTGTGCATGTATCCTTATAGTAGAATGATTTATAATCCTTTGGGTATATACCCAGTAATGTCAGTGCTGGGTCAAATGGTATTTCTGGTTCTAGATCCTTGAGGAATCGCCACACTGTCTTCCATAATGAAGTAATTTACACTCCCACCAACAGTGTAAAAGCGTTCCTATTTCTCCACATCCTCTCCAGCATCTGATGTTTCCTGACTGTTTAATGATCACCATTCTAATGGGCGTGAGATGGTATCTCATTGTGGTTTTGATTTGCACATCTCTAATGACCAGTGATTAGCTTTTTTTCAAATGTTTGTTGGCCACATAAATGTCTTCTTTTGAGAAGTCTCTGTTCATATCCTTTGCCCACTTTTTGATGGTCTTTTTTTCTTGTAAATTTGTTTAAATTCTTTGTAGATTCTGGATATTAGCCCTTTGTCAGATGGATAGATTGCAAAAATTTTCTCCCATTCTGTAGGTTGCCTGTTCACTCTGATGATAGTTTATTTTGCTATGTAGAAGCTCTAGTTTAATTAGATCCCGTTTGTCAATTTTGGCTTTTGTTGCCATTGCTTTTGGTGTTTTAGTCATGAAGTCTTTGCCCATGCCTTATGTTCCTGAATGGTATTGCACAGGTTTTCTTCTAGGGTTTTTATGGTTTTAGGTCTTATGTTTAAGTCTTTAATCCATCTTGAGTTAATTTTTGTATAAGGTGTAAGGAAGGGGTCCAGTTTCAGTTTTCTGCATATGGCTAGCCAGTTTTCCCAACACCACTTATTAAATAGGGAATCCTTTCCCCATTGCTAGTTTTTGTCAGGTTCATCAAAGATCAGATGGTTGTAGATGTGTAGCATTATTTCTGAGGCCTCTGTTCTGTTCCATTGGTCTATATATGTTTTCGTGCCAGTACCATGCTGTTTTGGTTACTGTAGCCTTGTAGCATAGTTTGAAGTCAGGTAGCGTGATGCCTCCACCTTTGTTCTTTTTGCTTAGGATTGTCTTGGTTTTATGGGCTCTTTTTTGGTTCCATATGAAATTTAAAGTAGTTTTTTCTAATTCTGTGAAGAAAGTCAATGGTAGCTTGATGGGGATAGCATTGAATCTATAAATTACTTTGGGCAGTATGGCCATTTTCACGATATTGATTCTTCCTATCCATGAGCATGGAATGTTTTTCCATTTGTTTGTGTCCTCTCTTATTTCCTTCAGCAGTGGTTTGTAGTTCTTCTTGAAGAGGTCCTTCACATCCCTTGTAAGTTGGATTCCTAGGTATTTTATTCTCTTTGTAGCAATTGTGAATGGGAGTTCTCATGATTTGGCTATTATTGGTGTATAGGAATACTTGTGATTTTTGCACATTGGTTTTGTATCCTGAGACTTTGCTGAAGTTGCTTGTCAGCTTAAGGAGATTTTGGGCTGAGAGATGGGATTTTCTAAATATACAATCATATCATCTGCTAATAGAGACAATTTTACTTCCTCTCTTCCTATTTGAATAGCCTTTATTTCTTTCTCTTGCTTGATTGCCCTGGCCAGAACTTCCAATACTATGTTGAATAGGAGTGGTGGGAGAGAGCATCCTTGTCTTGTGCCAGTTTTCAAAGGGAAGGCTTCCAGCTTTTGCTCATTTAGTGTCATATTGGCTGTGGGTTTGTCATAAATAGCCCTTATTATTCCATCAATACCTAGTTTATTGAGAGTTTTTAGCTTGAAGGGCTGTTGAATTTTATAAAAGCCCTTTTCTGTATCTATTGAGATAATCATGTGGTTTTTGTCATTGGTTTTATTTATGTGATGGATTACGTTTATTGATTTGCATATGTTGAACCAGCCTTGCATCCAGGGATGAAGCCAAGTTGATCGTGGTGGATAAGCTTTTTGATGTGTTGCTGGATTTGGTTTGCCAGTATTTTATTGAGGATTTTCGCATCAATGTTCATCAGGGATATTGGCCTGAAATTTTCTTTTTTTGTTGTTTCTCTGCCAGGTTTTGGTATCAGGATGATGCTGGCCTCATAAAATGAGTTAGGGACGAGTCCCTGTTTTTTGATTGTTTGGAATAGTTTCAGAAGGAATGGTACCAGCTCCTTTTTTTGTACCTCTGGTAGAATTCAGCTGTGAATCCATCTGGTCCTGGGCTGTTTTTGATTGGTAGGCTATTAATTACTGCCTCAATTTCAGAACTTGTTATTGGTCTATTCAGGGATTGGACTTCTTCCTGGTTTAGTCTTGGGAAGGTGTATGTGTCCAGGAATTTATCCATTTCTTCTAGATTTTCTAGTTTATTTGCGTAGAGGTGTTTATAGTATTTTCTGATGGTAGTTGGTATTTCTGTGGGATCGGTGGTGACATCCCCTTTATAATTTTTTATTGTGTCTATTTGATTCTTCTCTCTTTTCTTCTTTATTGGTCTTGCTACTGGTCTATTTTGTTGATCTTTCCAAAAAACCAGCTCCTGGATTCATCTATTTTTTTGAAGATTTTTTTTGTGTCTCTATCTTCTTCAGTTCTGCTCTGGTCTTAGTTATTTCTTGTCTTCTGCTAGCTTTTGAATTTGTTTGCTCTTACATCTGTAGTTCTTTTAATTGTGATATTAGGGTATTGATTTTAGATCTTTCCTGCTTTCTCTTGTGGGCATTTAGTGCTATAAACTTCCCTCTACACACTGCTTTAAATATGTCCCAGAGATTCTGGTATGTTGTGTCTTTGTTCTCATTGGTTTCAAAGAACTTATTTATTTCTGTCTTAATTTTGTTATTCACCCAGTAGTCATTCAGGAGCAGATTGTTCAGTTTCCATGTACTTGTGTGGTTTTGAGTGAGTTTCTTAATCCTGAGTTCTAATTTGATTGCACTGTGGTCTGAGAGATTGTTATGACTTCTGTTCTTTTGCATTTGCTGAGGAGTGTTTTACTTCCAATTATGTGGTCAATTTTAGAATAAGTGCAATACGGTGCTGAAAAGAATGTATATTCTGTTGATTTGGGGTGGAGAGTTCTGTAGATGTCTATTAGGTCTGCTTGGTCCAGAGCTGAGTTCAAGTCCTGAATATTCTTGTTAATTTTCTGTCTCGTTGATCTGTCTAATATTGACAGTGCGGTGTTAAAGTCTCCCACAATTATTGTGTGGGAGCCTAAGTCTCTCTGTAGGTCTCTAAGAACTTGCTTTATAAATCTGGGTGCTCCTGTATTGGGTACATATATATTTAGGATAGTTAGCTCTTCTTGTTGCATTGATCCCTTTACCATTATGTAATGCCCTTGTTTGTCTTTTTTTATCTTTGTTGGTTTAAAGTCTGTTTTATCAGAGTCTAGGATTGCAACCCCTGCTTTTTTTTCTTTCCATTTGCTTGGTAAATATTCCTCCATTCCTTTATTTTGAGCCTATGTGTATCTTTGTATGTGAGATGGGTCTCCTGAATACAGCACACTGATGGGTCTTGACCCTTTATCCAGTTTGCCAGTCTGTGTCTTTTAATTGGGGCATTTAGCCCATTTACATTTAAGATTAATATTGTTATGTGTGAATTTGATCCTGACATTATGATGCTAGCTGGTTATTTTGCCCATTAGTTGATGCAGTTTCTTCATAGTGCTGATAGTCTTTACAATTTGGTATGTTTTTGCAGTGGCTGGTACCAGTTTTTCCTTTCCATATTTACTGCTTCCTTCAGGAGCTCTTGTAAGGCAGACCTGGTGGTAACAAAATCTCTCAGCATTTGCTTGTCTGTAAAGGATTTTATTTCTCCTTTGCTTAGGAAGCTTAGTTTGGTTGGATATGAAATTCTGGGTTGAAAATTCTTTTAAGAATGTTGAATATTGGCCCCCACTGTCTTCTGGCTTGTAGAGTTTCTGCCGAGAGATCAGCTGTTAGTCTGATGGGCTTCCCTTTGTGGGTAACCCGACCTTTCTCTCTGGCTGCCCTTAACATTTTTTCCTTCATTTCAACCTTGGTGAATCTGACAATTATGTGTCTTGGGGTTGCTCTTCTCGAGAAGTACCTTTGTGGTGGTCCCTTTATTTCCTTAATTTCAGTGTTGGCCTGAATTGCTAGGTTGGTGAAGTTCTCCTGGATAATGTCTTGAAGAGTGTTTTCCAGCTTGGTTCCATTCCATTTCATGTACACCAATCAAACTTTGGTTTGGTCTTTTCACATAGTCCTATATTTCTTAGAGGCTTTGTTCATTCCTTGTCATTCTTTTTTCTCTAATCTTGTCTTCACATTTTATTTCATTAAGTTGATCTTCAATCTCTGATATCCTGTCTTCCACTTTATCGATTTGGCTATTGATACTTGTGTATGCTTTATGAAGTTCTTGTGCTGTGTTTTTCAGCTCCATCAAGTAATTTATGTTCTTCTCTAAACTAGTTATTCTAGTTAGCAATTCCTCTAACCTTTTTTCAAGGTTCTTAGCTTCCTTGCATTGGGTTAGAACATGCTGCTTTACCTCAGAGGAGTTTGTTATTACCAACCTTCTGAAGCCTGCTTCTGTCAATTTGTCAAACTCATTCTCTATCCAGATTTGTTCCCTTGCTGGTGAGGAGTTGTGATCCTTTGGAGAAGAGGTGTTCTGGTTTTTGGAATTTTCAGCCTTTTGGTGCTGGTTTTTCATCTTTGTGGATTTATCTAACTTTGGTCTTTGATGTTGGTGACCTTTGGATGGGGTTTTTATGTGGATGTCCTTTTTGTTGATGTTGATACTATTCCTTTCTGTTTGTTAGTTTTCCTTCTAATAGGCCCCTCTGCTGCAGGTCTGCCGGAGTTTGCTGGAGGTCCACTCCAGGCCCTGTTTGCCTGGGTATCACTAGTGGAGGCTGCAGAACAGCAAAGATTGCTGCCTGTTCTTTCCTCTGGAAGCTTTGTCCCAGAGGGGCACCCACCAGATACCAGCTGGAGCTCTCCTGTATGAGGTGTCTGTCGACCCCAGCTGGGAGGTGTCTCCCAGTCAGGAGGCACGGGGGTTAGGGACCCACTTGAGGAGGCAGTCTGTCCCTCAGCAGAGCTTGAGCGCTGTGCTGGGAGATTCACTGCTCTCTTCAGAGCTGGCAGGCAGGAATGTTTAAGCCTGCTGAAGCTGCACCCACAGCTGCCTTTTCCCCGAGATGCTTTGTCCCAGGGAGATGGGAATTTTATCTATAGGTCCCTGACTGGGGCTGTTGCCTTTCTTTCAGAGATGCCCTGCCCAGAGAGGAGGAATCTAGAGAGGCAGTCTGGCTAGAGCAGCTTTGCAGCACTGTGGTGGGCTCTGCCCAGTTTGAACTTCCTGGCAGCTCTGTTTACACTGTGAGGGGAAAACCACCTACTCAAGCCTCAGTAATGGTGGACGCCCCTCCCTCTTCCAAGCTTGAGCATCCCAGGTCGACTTCAGACTGCTGTTCTGGCAGCAAGAATTTCAAGCCAGTGGATCTTAGCTTGCTGGGCTCCATGGGGGTGGAATCCACTGAACTAGACCAGGTGGCTCCCCTGGCTTTAGCCCCATTTCCAGGGGAGTGAACCATTCTATCTTGCTGGTGTTCCAGGCACCACTGGGGTGTGAAAAAAAAAAAAAAAAACTCCTGCAGCTAGCTCAGTGTCTGCCCAAACGGCCACCCAGTTTTGTGCTTGAAACCCAGAGCCCTGGTGGTGTAGGCAACCAAGGGAATCTCCTGGTCTGCAGGTTGCAAAGAGCATGGGAAAAGCATAGTATCTGGGCTGGAATGCACCATTCCTCACGGCACAGTCCCTCACGGCTTCCCTTGGCTAGGGGAGGGAGTTTCCCGACCCTGTGCACTTCCCAGGTAAGGCAACGCCCCACCCTGCTTTGGCTTGTCCTCCATGGGCTGCATCCACTGTCTAACCAGTCCGAATGAGATGAGCCAGGTACCTCAGTTGGAAATGCAGAAATCACCCACCTTCTGTGTTGATCTCACTGGGAGCTGCAGACCGGAGCTGTTCCTATTTGACCATCTTGCCAGCCACCAAATCATCTGGCATATCTTCACTTAGAAGGTGGGATGCACACCAACATCCCATTTTGTTTCTAATTGAGCTTATTTGGATCTTCTCTCTTTTCTTGGTTAATCTTGCTAATGATCTATCAATTGTATTGATCTTTTCAAACAACCAGCTTTTTGTTTCATTTATCTTTTGTATTGTTTTTTGTTTCTCTTTTTGCTAATAAATGATTTTTTGTTTGACAAAATGCAGATTCCTGTCCCATACTAGATCTACAAATCAGATTTTGCAGGACGAGTTCTAGGTATCTACATTCTTTTCTTTTTTAAAAAAATTTTACATTTTTATTTTTCCATAAGTTATTGGGGTACAGGTGGTATTTGGTTACATGAGTAAGTTCTTTAGTGGTGATTTGTGAGATGTTGGTGCACCCATCACCTGAGCTGTATGCACTGCACCATATTTGTAGTCTTTTATCCCTTGTCCCCCTCCCACTCTTCCCCCCAAGTCCCCAAAGTCAATTGTATCATTCTTATTCCTTTGTGTCCTCATAGCTTAACTCCCACATATCAGTGAGAACATATGTTGTTTGATTTTCTATTCCTGAGTTACTTCAGTTAGAATAATAGTCTCCAGTCTCATCCAGGTCACTGCAAATGCTGTTAATTCATTCCTTTTTATGGCTGAATAGTATTCCCTCATGTGTATATATATATATACCAAAGTCTTGATCCACTCGTTGATTGATGGGCATTTGGGTTGGTTCCACGATTTTGCAGTTGTGAATTGTGCTGCTATAAACACGTGTGTGCAAATATCTTTTTCAAATAATAACTTCTTTTCCTCTGGGTAGATACCCAGTAGTGGGATTGCTGGATCAAATGGTAGTTCTAATTTTTAGTTCTTTAAGGAATCTCCACACTGTTTTCCATAGCAGCTACACTAGTTTACATTCCCACCAGCAGTGTAGAGGTGTTCTCTGATCACCATATCCATGCCAACTTCTACTGTTTTCTGATAGCTTATGGCCATTCTTGCAGGAGTAACTTGGTATTGCATTGTGGTTTTGATTTGCATTTGCCTGATCATTAGTGATGTTGAGCATTTTTTCATGTTTGTCGGCCATTGTATATCTTCTTTTGAGAACTGTCTATTCATGTCCTTAGCCCACTTTTTGATGGGGTTGTTTTTTCTTACTGATTTAAGTTCGTTGTAGATTCTGGATATTAGTCCTTTGTCAGATGTACAGATTGTGAGGATTTGCTCCCATTCTGTGGGTTGTCTGTTTACTCTGCTGACTGTTCCTTTTGCTGTACAAAAACTTTTTAATTAGCTCCTATTTCTCTGTTTTTATTGCATATGCTTTTGGGTTCTTGGTCATGAAATCCTTGCGTAAGCCATTGTCTAGAAAGGTTTTTCCAATGTTATCTTCTAGAGTTTTTATAGTTTCAGGTCTTAGGTTTAAGTCCTTAATCTATCTTGAGTTGATTTTTGTATAAGGTGAGAGATGAGGATCCAGTTTCATTCTTCTACATGTGGCTTGCCAATTATCCCAGCACCATTTGTTGAAAAGGATGTCCTTTCTCCACTTTGTTTTTGTTTGCTTTGTTGAAGATCAGTTGGCTGTAAGTATTTGGGTTTATTTCTGGGTTCTCTATTCTGTTCCATTGGTCTATGTGCCTATTTTTATGCCAGTACCATACTGTTTTGGTGACTATGGCCTTATAGTATAGTTTGAAATCAGGTAGTGTGATGTCTCCAAATTTGTTCATTTTGCTTAGTCTTGCTTTGGCTACGTGGGCTCTTTTTTAGTTCCATATGAATTTTGAATTGTTTTTTCTAACTCTGTGAAGAATGATGGTGGTATTTTGATGGGGATTGCGTTGAATTTGTATATTGCTTTTGGCAGTATGGTCAGTTTCACAATATTGATTCCACCCATCCATGAGCATGGGATGTGTTTCCATTTGTTTGTGTCATCTATGATTTCTTTCAGTAGTGTTTTATAGTTTTCCCTGTAGAGGTCTTTCGACTCCTTTGTTGGGTATACTCCTAAGTTTTTTTTGGTTTTGGTTTTGGTGGTTTTGTTGTTGTTGTTGTTGTTGTTGTTGTTGTTGTTGTTTTGCAGCTATTGTAAAAGGGGTTGAGTTCTTGATCTGATTCTCCGCGTGGTCGCTGTTGGTGTATAGAAGAGCTACTGATTTGTGTACATTAATCTTGTATCCAGAAACTTTGCTGAATTCTTTTATCAGTTCTAGGAGCTTTCTGGAGGAGTCCTTAGGGTTTTCAAGGTAAATGATCATATTGTTAACAAACAGGAACAGTTTGACTTCCTCTTTACCAATTTGGATGCCCTTTCTTTCTCTTGTCTGATTGCTGTGGCTAGGACTTCCAGTACTATGTTGGAAGAGGAGTGGTGAGAGTGGGCATCCTTGTCTTGTTCCCGTTCTCAAAGGGAATTCTTTCAACTTTTCCCCATTCAGTATTATGTTGGCTGTGGGTTTGTCATAGATGGTTTTTATTGCCTTAAGGTATGTCCCTTGTATGCCAATTTTGCTGAGGGTTTTAATCACAAAGGGATGCTGGATTTTGTCAAATGCATTTTCTACATCTGTTGAGATGATCATGTGATTTTTGTTTTTAATTCTGTTTACGTGGTGTATCACATTTATTGACTTGCGTATGTTAAACCATCCCTGCATCCCTGGTATGAAACCCACTTGATCATGGTGGATTATCTTTTTGATATGTTGTTGGATTTGGTTACCTAGTATTTTGTTAAGGATTTTAGCATCTATGTTCATCAAGGATATCGGTCTGTAGTTTTCTTTTTTGGTTGTGTCCTTTCCTGGTTTTGGCATTAGGGTGATGCTGACTTCACAGAATGAATTAGGGAGGGTTCCTTCTTTCTCTATCTCGTGGAAAGGTGTCAAAGGGATCAGTACCAATTCTTTGAATGTTTGGTAGAATTCTGCTGTGAATCCATCTGGTCCTGGACTTTTTTGTTGTTGGTAATTTTTTAATTACCATTTCAATCTCAGTGCTTGTTATTGGTCTGTTCAGGGTATCTAGTTCTCCCTGATTTAAGCTAGGAGTGTTGTATTTTTCTAGGAATTTGTCCATCTCTTCTAGGTTTTCTAGTTTATGTGCATAAAGGTGTTCATAGTAGCCTTGAATGATCTTTTATATTTCAGTGGTGTCAGTTGTAATATCTCCTGTTTCTTTTCTCAGTGAGGTTATTTGGACTTTCTCTCTTCTTTTCTTGGTTAGTCTTGCTAACAGTCTATAAATTTTATTTATCTTTTCAAAGAACCAGTTTTGTTTCATTTATCTTTTGTATTTATTTTGTTTCATTTTCATTTAGTTCTTCTCTGATCTTGGTTATTTCTTTTCTTCTGCTGAGTTTGGATTTGGGTTTGGCTTGTTCTTGTTTCTCTAGTTCCTTGAAGTGTGACTTTGGATTGTCTGTTTGTGCTCTTTCAGACTTTGATGTAGGCATTTAGGGCTATGAACTTTCCTCTTAGCACCGCCTTAGCTGTATCCCAGAGGTTTTGATAGGTTGTGTCATTATTGTAATTCAGTTTGAAGAATTAATTTCCATCTTGATTTTGTTTTTGACCCAATGATTATTCAGGAACAGGTTATTTAATTTCCATATATTTGCATGGTTTTGAAGGTTCCTTTTGGAGTTGATTTCTGGTTTTATTCCACTGTGGTCTGAAAGAGTACTTGATATAATTTCAATTTTCTTAAATTTATTAAAGCTCATTTTATGGCCTATCATATGGTCTATCTTGGAGAAAGTTCCATGTGTTGTTGAATAGAATGTATATTCTGCAGTTGTTGGATGAAATGTTCTGTATATATCTGTTAAGTTCATTTGTTCCAGGGTATAGTTTAAGTCCATTGTTTCTCGTTGACTTTCTGTCTTGATGACCTGTCTAGTGCTGTCAGTGGAGTATTGAAATTCCCCACTACCATTGTGTTGCTATCTCATTTCTTAGGTCTATTAGTAATTGTTTTATAAATTTGGGAGCTCCAGTGTTAGGTACGTATATATGTTTAGGATTGTGATATTTTCCTGTTGGACAAGGCCTTTTACCATTATGTAATGTCCCTCTTTGTCTCTTTTAACTGCTGTTGCTTTAGTTTGTTTTGTCTAAGAATAGTTACCCCTGCTTGCTTTTGGTGTCCATTTGCATGAATTGCCTTTTTCCACCCCTTTACTTTAAGTTTATGTGAGTCCTTATGTGTTAGGTGAGTCTCCTGAAGGCAGCAGACAGTTTGTTGGTGAGTTCTTATCCATTCTGAGGTTCTGTATTTAGGCCATTTACATTCAATGTTAGTATTGAAATGTGAGGTACTGTTGCATTCATCATGCTCTTTATTGCCTGTGTACTTTGGGTTTTTTTGTTTTTGCTTTTTAATTTGTATTTTTGTTTATAGTTCCTGTGTGATTTATGCTTTAAAGAGGCTCTGTTTTGATGTGTTTCCAGGATTTGTTTCAAGATTTAGAGCTCCTTTTAGCAGTTCTTGTAGTGGTGGCTTGGTAATGACAAATTCTCTCAGCATTTGTTTGTCTAAAAATGACTGTATATTTCCTTCATATATGATGTTTAGTTTCGCTGGATACAAAATTCTTGGCTGATAATTGTTTTGTTTGAGGAGGCTGAAGATATGGCTCCAGTCCCTTCTAGCTTGTTGGGCTTCTGCTGAGAAATCTGCTGTTAATCTAATAGATTTTCCTTTATAGGTTCCCTGTGCTTCTGTCTCACAGCTCTTAAGATTATTTCCTTCATCTTAACTTTGGATAACCTGATGACAATGTGCAATGAATTTCCCAGGTGTTCTTTGTGTTTCTTGTATCGCATGTCTAGGTCTCTAGCAAGGCCGGGGAAGTTTTCTTCGATTATCCTCCCAAATATGTTTTCCAAGCTTTTAGAATTGTCTTTTTCCTCAGGGATGTTGATTATTCTTAGGTTTGGTTATTTAACATAATCTCAGACTTCTTGGAGGCTTTGTTCATATTTTCTTATTCTTTTTTCTTTGTCTTTGTTGGATTGGGTTAATTTGAAGACCTTGTCTTCGAGCTCTGAATTTCTTTCTTCTACTTGTTCAATTCTATTGCTGAGACTTTCCAGACCATTTTGCATGTCTAAAAATGTGTCCAAAGTTTCCTTAATTTTTTATTGCTTTTTCTTTAAGCTATCTATTTCCTTGAATATTTCTCCCTTCACTTCCTATATCATTTTTTGGATTTCCTGGCATTGGGCTTCGCCTTTCTCTGGTCCCTCCCTAATTAGCTTAATAACTAACCTCCGGAATTCTTTTTCAGGTAAATCAGGGATTTCTTCTTGGTTTGGATCCATTGCTGGTGAACTAATGTGATTTTTAGGGGGTGTTGACAAGCCTTGTTTTGTCATATTACCAGGGTTGGTTTTCTGGTTCCTTCTCATTTGGGTAGGCTCTGTCAGAGGGAAGGTCTAGGGCTGAAGGCTGCTGTTCAGATTTTTTTGTACCATGGGGTGTTCCTTTGCTGTAGACTCTCCCCCTTTTCCTGTGGATGTGGCTTCCTGTGAGCTGAACTGCAGTGATTGTTATCTCTCTTCTGGGTCTAGCCACCCAGCAAGTCTATTGGGCTCTGGGCTGGTACTGGGGGTTGTCTGCACAGAGTCCTGTGATGTGAACTGTCTAAGGGTCTCAGCCACCAGTGCCTGTTCTGATGGAGGTGGCAGAGCATGCAATGGACTCCATGAGGGTCCTTAGCTTTGGTGGTTTAATGCTCTATTTTTGTGCTGGTTGGCCTCCTGCCAGGAGGTGAAGCTTTCCAGAAAGCATCAGCTGTAGTAGTGTGGAGAGGGACTCACAGTGGGTGAGGCCCTAGAACTCCCAAGATTATATGCCCTTTGTCTTTCCCTACCAAGGTGGATAGGGAAGGACCATCAGGTGGGTTGGAGATAGGCATGTCTAAGCTCAGACTCTCCTCAGGCAGGTCTTGCTGCAGCTGCTGTGGGAGATGGGAGTGAGATTCCCAGGTCACTGGAGTTGTGTACCTCAGAGGATTATGGCTACCTCTGCTGAGTGATGCAGGTTGTCAGGGAAGTGGGGGAAAGCCAGCAGTCACAGGCCTCATCCAGCTCCCACACAAACTGAAGGGCTGGTCTCACTCCCACTGTGCCCCCCCAGCAATAGCCCTGAGTCTATTTCTAAGCAGAGGGCAAGACGGGCTTGAAAACTTGCCCAAGGCTTTCTGCCTCCCAGCTGTGAAAGAAAAGGACTTTGGTTCTTCCCCTGCCTGTGAAGTCTGCAAGCAGGATTCACACCCTTCCTCCAGTTCTGGCAAGGAGGCTTCTCGCCTGGTTCAAATGGTTACAAAGTTCAGCCAAAGAATTCCTTCACCCTGTGGAGTTTCACCCCCTGTTCCTCTGGCCACCCTCCTGATGGATCCCTGTGGTGCCAGCAGGGATGAGCTGCGTGGGGACCCAGCAAGCTCCCAGGGCCTTTCTGTGGCTTCCTCTACCCCTGTATTTCACTTGGATCGGTTCTCTAACTTGATTTAGCTCCAGGTAAAGTTGGAAACTTCTCCTGCCAACAGATCTTTGGCTTCTCCAGTGGAGGAGTTGTGTTTGGGAGAGGAGGGTCTCCCTTTCCCACTTCCACAGTTGGGGCACTCTCAGTATTTGCAGTATCTCCATGGGTCCTGCAGGAGCAGTCTGCTTTCTTCAGAAGGTCTGTGGGTCCTCTCAGGATTGCTGGTTTGTTCTTGCAGTCGATCTGGAGCTAAAATTCAGTGCAAGCCTCCGCATGCTGCTCTGTCCGGAGCTGCAATCTAGTCCTGCCTCCCATCCGCCACGATCCTGAAATCTGTTTGTTTTAATTTCATTTAGTTCTGCTCTGATCTTAGTTGTTTCTTCTGCTGGGTTTGGGTTTGGTTTTTGTTTCTCTAGTTCCCTGAGGTGTGACCTTAGATTGTCTATTTTTTGATGTAACTTTTTGTGACTTTTTGATGTGGGCATTTAATGCTATAAACTTTCCTCTTAGCACTGCTTTTGCTGTATCCCAGAGTTTTGATAGATTGTGTCACTATTACTGTTCAGTTCAAAGAATTTTTGAATTTCCATCTTCATTTCATTGTTGATACAATGATCATTCAGGTGCAGGTCATTTAATTTCCATGTATTTGCATGGTTTTGAGGGTTCCTTTTGGAATTGATTCCCAATTCCACTGTGGTGTGAGAAAGTACTTGATATAATTCCAGTTTCTTAAATTTGTTGAGACTTGTTTTGTGGCCTATCATATGGTCTATCTTGGAGAATGTTCCATGTGCTGAAGAAAACAATGTATATACTGCAGTTGTTGGGTAGAATGTTCTGTAAATATCTCTTAATTCCATTTGTTCTAGGGTATAGTTTAACAGCATTGTTTCTTTGTTGACTTTCTGTCTTAATGACCTGCCTAGTGCTGTCAGTGGTGTACTGAATTGAATTCCCCCACTATTATTGTGTTGCTCTCTATCTCATTTCTTAGGTCTATTAGTAATGGTTTTAAACATTTGGGAGCTCCAGCTGGGCACGGTGGTTCACGTCTTTAATCCCAGCACTTTGGGAGGCCGAGATGGGCAGATCACAAGGTCAGGAGATCAAGACCATCCTGGCTAACACAGTGAAACCCCATCTCTACAAAACTACAAAAAATTAGCTGGGCGTGGTGGCAGGTGCCTATAATCCCAGCTACTCGGGAGGCTGAGGCAGGAGAATCACTTGAACCCGGGAGATGGAGGTTGTAGTGAGCCGAGATCACGCCACTGCACTCCAGCATGGGTGACAGCAAGACTTCATCTCAAAAAAATAAAATAAAATAAAAAATAAAAAATAAAAAGTTGGGAGCTCCAGGGTTAGGTGCATATATACTTAGGAATGTGATATTATCCTGTTGCACTAGTCCTTTTATAATTATATAATGTTCTTCTTTGTCTTTTTTAACTGCTGTTGCTTTAAAGTTTGTTTTGTCTGATCCAAGAATAGCTATGCTCACTTTTGGTGTTCATTTGCATGGAATATCTTTTTCCACTCCTTTATCTTAAGTTTATGTGAATCCTATGTGTCAGGTGAGTCTCTTGAAGACAGCAGATACTTGGTGAATTCTCATCCATTCTGCCATTCTGTATCTTTTAAGTAGAGCATTTACACCATTTACATTCAATGTTAGTATTGAGATGTGAGGTACTTTTCTATTCATCATGCTATTTGTTGCCTGAATACTTTGGATTTTTTTTCATTATGTTATGTGTTTTATAGGGCCTGTAAGATTTATGCTTTAAGGAGATTCTATTTTGGTGTATTTTGACGATTTCTTTCAAGATTTAGAGCTCCTTTTAGCAGTTCTTGTAGTGCTGGGTTGGTGGTGGCAAGTTCTGTCAGCATTTGTATCTTTCCTTCCTTTATGAAGCTTAGTTTCACTGGATACAGAATTCTTGGCTGACAATTGTTTTGTTTCAGGAGGCTAAAGATAGGACCCCAATCCCTTCTAGCTTGTAGGGTTTTTGCTGTGAAGTCCGCTGTAATCTGATAGGTTTTCCTTTATAAATTACCTGATGCTTTTGCCTCACAGCTCTTAAGATTCTTTCCGTCATCTCGACTTTAGATAACTTGATGACTGTGTGCCTGGGTGATGATCTTTTTGCAATGAATTTCCCAGGTGTACTTTAAGCTTCTTGTATTTGGATGTCTAGATCTCTAACAAGGCCAGGGAAGTTTTCCTCAATTATTCCATCAAATATGATTTCCAAACTTTTAGATTTCCCTTCTTAGGAACACCACATATTCTTAGGTTTGGCTGTTTAACATAATCCCAAATTTCTTGGAGGCCTTGTTCATTTTTTAATTATTATTATTCTTTTTTCTTTGTCTTTGTCTGATTGCGTTAATTTGAAAATCTTCTTTGAGCTCTGAAGTTCTTTCTTCTACTTGTTGGATTCTATTGCTGAGAATTTCCAGTGCATTTTGCATTTCTTTAAGTGGAGTCCATTTCCAGAAGTTGTGATTATTTATTTATGCTATCTCACTGGAGATTTTTCCATTCATATTCTGTGACTTTTTTTTTTAATTTAAGTTGGACTTCACCCTTCTCTGATGCCTCCTTGATTCGTTTAATAATCAACCTTCTGAATTCTTTTTCTGGCAATTCAGAGATTTCTTCTTGGTTTGGACCCATTGCTGGTGAGCTAGTGTGATCTTTTGGAGGTGTTAAAGAACACTGTTTTGTCGTATTACCAGAATTGTTTTTCTGGTTCCTTCTCATTTGGGTAAGACTGTGTCAGAGGGAAAATCTGGAACTCAAGGGCTGCTGTTCAGATCCTTTTGTCCCACAGGGTGCTCACTTGATGTGGTGTTCTCCCCCTTCCCCTAGGGATGGGGCTTCCTGAGAGCCAAGCTGCAGTGATTGTTATTTCTCTTCTGGATCTAACCACCCAGCGGAGCTACTGGGTTCTGGGCCGGTACTGGGGAGTGTCTGCAAAGAGTCCTGTGATGGGATCCGTCTTCAGGTTGGATATAGCCATGGATATACCAACACTTGCTCCAGTGGAGGTAGCCAGGAAGTGAAGTAGGCTCTGAAGATCCTTGGCTTTATTTTTGTTTAGTGTGCTGGTTTTATGTTGGTTGGCCTCCAGCCAGGAGGCAGTGCTTTCAAGAGCTCATCAGCTGTGGTTTATGGGGAGGATACAAGCTTCAGGTTTCTCAGGCGGTAGGCAGGGCCATAGAGCTCCCAAGAGTTTATGTCCTTTATCTTTGGCTACCAGGGCAGGTAGAGAAAGACCATCAGGTTGGGGCAGGGTTAGGTGTGTCTGAGCTCAGACACTCCTTGGGCAGGGTTTGCTGTGGCTGCTGTGGGGGATGGGGTGTGGTTCCTAGGCCAATGGAATGATGTTCCCAGGGCGATTATGGCTGCCTCTGCTGCATCACACAGGTTGCCACGGAAAGGAGGGAAAGCCAGCAGCCACATGCCTCATCCAGCTCCCATGCAGCCCACAGCCCAAAAGGCTGGTCTCACTCCCACTGTGTCCCCCAACCAGCACTGAATTTATTTCCAGGCAGCCAATGAGCAGGGCTGAGAACTTGCCCCAAGCCACAAACCTAGCAGCTGAGAAAGCAAGCAGACTGTGGATTCTCTCGGCTTTCCTGGTATGTTCCTGTGGTAGTTCTTGGAGCAAAGGTTCATGATATGAGTGTCCACACACTGCTCTGTCTGTCTGGGTGGGAGCTGCAAGTTAATCCTGCCTCCTCTCTGCCATTTCCCCCCCACCACCTTCCTCCAACATGAAAGTTTAATAACACACACTGTTGGTGGGGTTTTGGGTAGACAGGCCGTCTTGTACATAGCAGTGGAAGTATAAATTGATTGATATTGCTTCTAAGGAGGGCAATTTGGCAATCACAAGCCAAATCTTAGATCCATATGTTATTTTACTCTAAGATTCCACTTTTGGGAATTAATCCTTGAGATCAACTGGCTCATGTTCCACATGGCATATACACAGAATTTTTATTACAGGATACCTACATTGGCCAAAGATCAGAAACCACCTAAATGGTCATTAATAGGGCACTAGTTGAATACATCAGTGCAACGGACTACTATGCAGCTGAGAAAAAGAATGACATGCTCTCTGCACTGCAGGGAAGAAATGTCCAAGCAAAGTGAAGGACAGTCTATAGAGGGGGATAAGTTAGGATTTACATTTGTATTTGCACATTGTATTTACGTAAGTATAATCTGGAAGGATACAAGAAGCTATTTAACATGATCGGTTACCTGTGGGCAAAAGAAAGGTAAGATTCTGGACAGATGAGAGACAGAGGTAGGATGAGAATTTTCCCTATATACTTTTTTATACTTTTAAAATTTGAAACTACGTGAATGATTTCTGTACAAAAGATTAAATTAAAAAATAATGTAGCAAATCACCCTGGAGATGCAGTGTGAACATCTATGCACAGATTTGCAGGCAGGGGCCTCATCTTCTGACAGTTGATAAGATCTCTCTTATCCTTTGATTGCTGAACAGTAGAAACTGATTGCTATTGATCAATTTCCTCCACTTTCTCCTATGTCAGGGTTCTGCAGACTTCTCAGCAGACCTCTAATTCTCCCTGGTCCAGATAGTAACTCAAGCCCCAGATCATCTCTACCTTGAGTTCCAGAGAATCATTCTAGACAAGGAATCAGGAAGCCTGATTCTCTCACTGGGCTGCTATGTAATCCTGAGCTAGTCACTTTTCTGCTCTAGCTTCAGTTTCTCCATTTGTATGTGAAAAGACCTCACTGTGAGATCCTGTTCTCTGGACTACAGGTCTCCCAGAAAAGAGATGGGGAAATGGAAATGACCAGACACTGCCTGTACTCACCTGTCCTGAGCATGGGGTGGGGGTTCATGAAGTCTAATGTAATGTTAATTAAATATTTCCATGTGCCTGGTGGCTACGGACTTCATGATAGTCTCTGTTCTGAATGGCAGCTAAGAATCCTTCAATGGAAAGGGAGAGATGGGAGGAGGCTGAGTTGGAAAAACCTGCTCTAGGGAACACCTGTCTCCTGGCACCCCAAGGAGGGTGTTCTGCATCTCTGAGCTCGGCAAGAGGGAGCAGATTCTGGGGTTCTGGGGGTAGGATGGAAGCATCAGATTAGGCCCCTGTGAGTACTAGGTAGCCCCACTAGCAAGAGCCTGAATCATGCCAGGGAGACCTAGAATCCTCAACAGGCATGGCTGAGAAGCCACACCCTCCTCTCTGCAGGAGCCAGACCACCGCCCCCCTTGCTGGTTTTCCTGACTCTGGCAGCCTTTCTTGGAGGGCAGCTGCAGGTAGTGATGAGCTCTTCCCTTGCAATTTCACCTGCCTGGGCCTGAGGGGAGGTTTTGGAAGATCGTTTATCCCTCGTGTTCCACAAGCTGAAGTGGTGGCATTTACCTCTCTGCCAACACTATCAGCCTCCCAGGGGACTGGCACCAGAAGGGTGGGGTATGACTGATGCTGCAGCCCTGGATCTCTACTTGGAAGCTTTAGAGACCCCCACTGGTTGCAAGGATGGTACCTGGCACAAAATACTGAAGAAATAATTGTTGCACGAACAACTAACTCAATGGCTGTGAGCTCTAGAGTGGGAGCACATGGGTTGGCATCTATGCTTGCTGGCTGTGTGACTTTGGACCAGGGTCTAACCTTGCTGAGCCTCACAGAGCCACTGGGAGGGTGAAATGAGATCATGCCTGCAAAGAGAGAGCTTCACATCATGCTCAAGAGAGGGTGGCTGCTGTCATGAGGATAAGGAGGAGGATTCCACTTGGGTAGACTGGTTCCCACCCAGCTGCTTTGGCATCGCTCTGCCCTCATTCTGTGTACTAGGTCAGCGGTGTGTCTCTGGAGAGACCTCGGAGCAGCTGGTGGTGTGGGCTACCCACAGCTGCTCCAACAGAGTGTGCATCAAACTTTGTTTTTTCCCAATCATATAGGCGAACTATAGATCTTGGGATGGTTAATTTGCATTTCTCTAATATTGATGGAGGCTGAGGACCTTTTGACATTTTTAGGAGACATTATGTTCACTGCATTTGTCCTGCCTTCTGCCTGATAATGGATCAAAGCTCTTTTTCTTCTAATTTGGAAAAACTTAATACAGAAAAGTAGAGAGAATCATTGGATCAAGGCTCTAGAGCTGTACTAATAGAAATTGATGTGGAAATGGGAATGTTCTAGAGCTGTACTGTCCGGTATGGTAGCCACTGGCCACACACAGCTATTATCTTGAAATGCAGTTAATGCAACTGAGGAACTGAATTTTATTTAATTTTCATGAATTGTCAACAGCTACATGTGGCTACCGTATTTTGATAGCACAGCTCTAGAGGCAATAAAGCTGGCCGGGCGCGGAGGTTGATACCTGTAATCCCAGCACTTTGGGAGGCCAAGGCAGGTGGATCACAAGGTCAGGAGTTCGAGACCAGCCTGGCCAACATGGTGCAACCTCATCTCTACTAAAAATACAAAAATTAGCTGGGCGTGGCGGCGGGCACCTGTAATCCTAGCTACTCAGGAGGCTGAGGCAGGAGAATTGCTTGAACCCAGGAGGCGAAGGTTGCAGTGAGCTGAGATCATGCTATTGCACTCCAGCCTGGGCAACAAAAGCAAGACTCCATCTCAAATATAAAAAAATAAAAAACATAGGCTGGGCGCGGTGGCTCACGCCTGTAATCCCAGCATGTTGGGAGGCCGAGGCAGGCGGATCATGAGGTCAGGAGTTCGAGACCAGCCTGAACAACATGGTTGAAACCCCATCTCTACTAAATATACAAAAATTCGCCGGGCGTGGTGGCAGGCACCTGTAGTCCCAGTTACCTGGGAGGCTGAGGCAGGAGAATCGCTTGAATCCAGGAGGTGGAGGTTGCAGTGAGCTGAGATCGCGCCATCGCACTCCAGCCTGGGCAGCAGAGTGAGACTCCATCTCAAAAAACTAAATAAGTAAAAATAAAAAAAATAAAGCTGACATCTGGAGGGTCCTACACTCCAGGAGACTCTGAACCATTTGTCAAAGGTAAATGACAATGAGAGAGAGGCTGTCAAGCCCAACAGCATTATTGCCCAGGAGTAGGCTGCGTTAGAGGGTAGCATATGGGGTACTCACCCAGAAAGGCCCCGAGTCCTGCCCAAAGTCTCCTGACTCCCAGCCAGGGCCCTCCTTCACACCAGGCCCTCAAACCACCTTAGCAGGACACTTCCTGGGCAGTGGTCTGCGGGCAATCCTCATGTTGTCCTCAAATGAGTGGGAGTCACTGCTTCTGGCATTCAAGGCCCCTGGTGATCAGCCCTGCCCTCCTGTTCAGCCCACTGCCCTGGAACTTTGGGGCCTGCGTTGCCCACTCATAGCCTAAGTATCTACCCCAGATCTGCCTTACTTCTGCTTAGGGCCTAGCCTCATACAAGGGGCCAGTGGAGCCCTGTAAATGACACCCCTCCTCATGCCACATCCTATTCTCACAGATTGTAAAACCTCCGGGCAAGACCCTGATCCCACCAAGCTGAATCTTCCTACCCTGATGATGAATGGGACCAGGCCTGGTTACCAGAGGAGCCATTCAAAATCCACTTATTTGAGGAAATCAATGATCTTGTTTATGTCCATTAATCTGCGACCCGGATTGCAGAGGATTCTAGGGGCTCCATTCCAAAGCCCCCCACCACATGGCCAGCTAGCTAGGTAATCTCTCCACCCTGACTGGGCCAGCAGATGGCAGGTTCCCCAGGACTAATCAGCCACCGAGATGTGACGTCTCTGTCTGAGCTGCGGCTGGAGAAGAGGGTGCCCTGGACAGGATCCCTCCGGGAGGCTGAGGCACTCATGGGGAAAAGCAGCATGAATTCCAGAAAAGACCTGTGTCCCTGACCTCTGGACCTACATCGAGGGCTCTGAGTTGCCACCAAGGACTCTATTATGTGAACCTCCAGGAGGACAAGGACCACTGACTGTGTGTCTCAGCAGCTCCCACTCCAGGTCACATGCCATCACGGGAGCTCAGGGAGTAGCGGCAGAATTAAATACAAGGCCCCACTCAATTGGAATGTTAATTTTAGCCCTAAGATGAGAAAAGTTGAAAGATGACTTTAGAATTATCCCCAATTAGCCAACTGTCAACCTAAATAAAAGAGAGGCTCTCCAAAAGAAAATGGTTATTTGGGCCGGGTGCAGTGGCTCACGCCTGTAATTGCAGCACTTTGGGAGGCTGAGGCGGGTGGATCACCTGAGGTCGGGAGTTCAAGACCAACCTGACCAACATGGAGAAACCCTGTCTCTGCTAAAAATACAAAATTAGCCAGGGCGGAGGTGCCTGCCTGTAATCCCAGCTACTTGGGAGGCTGAGGCAGGAGAATCGCTTGAACCCAGGAGGCAGAGATTGTAGTGAGTCGAGATTGTGCCATTGCACTCCAGCCTGGGCAACAACAGCAAAACTCTGTCTCAAAAAAAAAGAAAGAAAATCGTTATTTGGGAATAGAGCACTGCAATGGGAATACACACGCCATAATAAACAGTGTGTGTATTCAGACAGGCAAAGGAAGACAAAGGTTTTTAAAGGTAAAATGAGAAGGATTATATAATTGTTTTGAAATAATTATCCTTGGCTACTAAGATCAATAACAAGGGTGACACAAGTCCAAGGTTGGACAGGCAGTTGCTAGGCAGATGTCCTTGCAGAAGTATTTGTTGTGTAAGGTTGTGATAGCCTTTGTGCAAGGTTGTGGGTTTGCAGGCTTTTGTGATACTTTTTTGTATCCAAGGCGTCCAGGTGTGAGAACCCTTCCTTCATGAACTTCCCCGGATCTCTTGTGTTTTCAACACAAGAGATTCCATTTTGATTGACAACTTTCACACAATATAGAAATTAGAACCTGAGACCTAATCTAGCCCACCTGTCCCACGTGTGGTGGGCCCACCATGCACAGCCAAGTCACCTGGAGCATGAGGCTGAAATGCAGGTTTCTGGGCCCTGCTCCAGACCTGCAGACTCACAATCTCAGGGAGGTAGGGAGGGGTGGGGAGGGTAAAAGCTGCATTACTGACTAGCTCCCTTAGTGACAGTTCAGCACGCTGATGTTCAGGGATGCCCTCTTCTTGCCAAGAAGAAAACAGAAGGGCAGTCTGTTGGCCAAGGGCCCTCAGCCAGGGAACGTCAGGACCTGGGGCACAGCTCTAGGAAACGCTGTTGTTGCTGAGAGTGGGGGCAAGGGGCACTGGCCAGACCTGGATTTGTGGGAGGCAGCTGACATGAGGCTCTGGACTTCTGCAGCAAGACGGACATCAGGGAACCTGGGCTTCCAGCAGGCAGCTCTTTTAGCCAGCACAGTAGATGCACTCCAGGTGGTGGGGTCTCAGTCCAGTGGGGTCTTCAGGAGGAAGCAAGGCTCCTAGGCTGGAGTCTAGTTTCAGGTGGGGCTGTGATTGGGGTCTGGCCATCGTGGTTCCGCCACCTACTGGCTGTGTAACTCCGGGTACCTCTCTGAGCCTTAACTCCTCGTCTGAAAACAGAATAATCAGGGTACCTACTTCTTGGGGTAGCTGTGGGGTGGGGCATGAGATGGCACTGGCTGTTCAGTGTTTGCCTCTCAGGTCCTTCTTGACTCCTTGGGGCTGAATTTATGTTCTCATCACTCTGTTTCTGAGCAGATGAGGAAGAAGGAGGGTGGAACTCTAGCTCCAACTCTGCTCCCTGACCTAAGTATCCCAACCCCTCCCAGGTTGGGGACAGAACCCTTCCATCACGTAGCTCGTGGTCCCACCGGACTCTTCGCTAGCATCCCAACCCCTCCCAGGCTGGGGACAGAGCCCTTCCATCACGTAGCTCGTGGTCCCCACCGGACTCTTTGCTTTAGGAAGAGGCTGCCTGCCCCCATCGTGGTTAGGTGCTAACTCATTCTCTGCTTTATCTATCACATCTCTAACTGCCCATCAGAGCCCATTAGACCAGAATGAGACTCCCAGGGTGGCCACAGAGCAGCAGCATTTCAGCTCATCAGAGGAAGCTGCCAAATGAGCCAGTCTGAGCAGCGTTTGGGGGTAGATGTTCGCTTCCTATTAACAGGCTAAATTGCAGAAGTGGCTCAGAGTTTCATTCCCACTGTGCCACTCCCCGGGGTCTGCAGCGTGGCCTGGGAGAAAAAGGCACAGCCTCGGGGTCAGACCCGAGTTGGACCCAGCTCTGTCCCCTGGTACCTGAGGGACTCTGGATAAATTACTGGATTTCTCTGAACTCCACTTATCCCATTTGTAAAACAGGATTAGTAGCCCCGCCATGGGACTGTTTTGGTCATTAAATGCCAATTTGTATATAAAGTGCTTAGCGCAAGCCTGACGACAGAAACACTCGGTAATTGAAAGCTACTGTTTTTCCACAAGGACTTCCTTTCAGGGACCGCAGCCTTGGACGGAGGCCTGGGTACAGATTTAATCAGATGCAGGCGCTCCGGATTACCATGGAGATCGTCTAATCTAATACGTGGAGGCTGCTCAGTGACTGTTTATTGAGTTAAAAGAAAACACAAATCTAATTTTAGCCCAAAGAAGACAAAGTTAAAAGGGAACTTGAACAGGCTTTGGCTAGACAGTATAATAATTACTGCTGTTTTTTTCAATACTTACTAAGTGATAACTGTTTTCCTTTAAAGAGAAAAGTCATCTAAATAATCATAGCTACTATTATTTTCTGTAATGTTAGTGCTAACCCATTTCTAGTAGAGGGCATCCCCAGCTTATGGGTGGGGGATGGAGACTTCTGTAGGCAGAGACAGAGTTTTAGAGGCCTGTGCTCCTAACCAGCACCCATGCTGAACCCCGGAAAGATGATGTGACAGCATCCAGCTCTCACTCCTCTCTGTCTCACTCAGAGGAAGGGGACAGAGAGGCGGCAGCCCTCCAAGAAGGCAGATGCCATGGTGCTGTCCCAACAGCTGCTGGCAGTGTCAGAGGGGATGGCCCTGAGGACAGTAGGGGTCCTCAGGGTGGGGGTGTTGCCAAAGGAGATTAACATTTGAGTTAGTGAACTGGGAAAGGCAGACCCACCCTCAATCTGGGTGGGCACCTAGCAGTGCCACCAGTGTACCCGATGTCCCCCTGGAGTCAGATAGCCCTAGTAGGACACAGCAACAAACCTGGCATGGAGAATGGAAGGAGCAGCAGCACAGCCCCCGGGGACATGAGAAATAAGATGCCAGGCACAAAGCAAGGACCTGCTCAATAGGGGCCTCATTTAGAGAACAAAAACTGAGGCCTGAGATTCAGTGTCCTGCTCAGGACCCAGTGAAGCAGGGTGGGAGCGGAGGCTCCCTTCCAGCAGATCCTGTGACCAGTGATCAGAGGACCACCCTCGCCCCTGCCCATTCCAGCCATTAGAACCTGTGGTGTGTGGGCAAGGGTCCCCAAACAGGGCCCGTCACCTGCCCACCCACTCCCAGAAGGCCACCAGTGCTCTCACAGGCTGAGGGCCAGGGCCAAAGCTGCCAGGCTGGCCCTGTGAGCTCCTGCTGCAGTGGCGGCAGAAATCCACCTGCTGCAGTCTGGATATGGGAAATGCATTTTTCACCCCATCAGGCATCAGGGCGAAAGCAATTTACAAATGGTCAGCTGGGGGAGAGACGCGGCCAGCAGTGTTTTGTAGTCCATTAAAAGGTTTGGACCAGGGCTTTGAGAGATGTGCCAGCAACTGTGCAGAGGCATTCATTCACCAGAGCCTGCTCATGCAGCTCACTTTGGAGCTGGGCAAGGACCCCCGGGATGCCAGTCAGTGTAAGAGGACACCTGGGTTTCTCTGCTGGTGGGTCATCGGGGATCAACGGCTCTGTATTAGTTAGGGTTCTCTGGAGAGACAGGACTAATAGGATAGATGTATATACGAAAGGGAGTTTATTAAGGAGTATTGGATCACACCATCACAAGGTGAAGTCCCACAATAGGCCGTCTGCATGCAATCTGAGAAGCAAGGAAGCCAGTCCACGTCCTAAAAACCTCACAAGTAGGGAAGCCGACAGTGCAGCCTTCAGTCAGTGGCTGAAGGCCTGAGAGCCCCTGGCAAACCACTGGCATAAGTTCAAGAGTCCAAAAACTGAAGAACTTGGAGTCTGATGTTTGAGGGAAGGCAGCATTCAGCATGGGAGAAAGATGAAGGCCAGAAGACTCAGCCAGTCTAGTCCTCCCACATTTTCGGCCTGCTTTTATCTAGCCGTGCTGACAGCTGATTAGATGGTGCCCACCCAGATTGAGGGTGGGTCTGCCTCTCCCAGTTCACTAACTCAGATGTTAATCTCCTTTGGCAACACCCCCACAGACACCCGCAGGAACAATACTTTCAACCTTCATTCCAATCAAGTTGACAATATTAACCATCACAGGCTCTTAGGGACTGTGTCCCTGGGCACTCTACCCCAGGAACTCTAGACTAAGGATCAGCCTAGACAGTCTCCCCCTTTTTTTTCCTAAAGAGAAAACGCGGAGGGAAGAAACCAGCAAGCCACCATCTCATAAATGTATTCGTTTACCACTGTTTTAGAAATGCTCAAAGCAGCTAACGAAGACTTCACTTATGAGGAAGGGATTACATGCAAAGCAAGAACACACAGGGGATCCTCTGGGGGTCTTAGGGCATGTGGGCTGCAAGTGGCAAACACTGACTGTCACCCCTTACAGTGAAAAGAAAAGGCCATTGAGGTGCTACAGCCTTTGGGAGGGTAAGGATCAGACAGCCCCAGCACCAGCTCCGGGTGTCTCTGCTCTTGGGAAGGGCCAGCTCCTGCCTTTTGAGGACTTCAAATTGCCCCATACATAATTCCAGCTCCAGGAGAGGGGCCTGATTGGCTCAGGTACATTCCCATCTGCTAGCTGAAGAAGGCAGGACGCCTTCACCAGCAGTCCCCGCACCTACCTCCGCCCAGGACTATGTTGAACAGACAGAAGCAGTTCCCCCAAGAAAATTATATAAAGAAGTGCAAATGGCAGCTGAGCAGGCCAAAGCAACAGTGTTCACTACCATGGGCCAGTTTTTTTTTTTTTTTTTTTTTTTTATAGATGAGACTGGAAGTCAGAGTGGCTCAGTGACTTAATAATGGTGGAGCCAAAATTCTGTCTGATCCGATTCCAGGATGAGCTCTCCCTGCAATAGCATTCAGCCTCCTCGAGTATATCTGACCTTGGCCTGAGTCTCCTTCTCTCTGAACAGCATATGATGGTTAGCCACTTGATATGGTCTGGCTGTGTCCCCATCCAAATCTAATCTTGAATCCCCCCATGTTGTGGGAGGGACCCAGCGGAAGGTGACTGAATTAGGGGAGTGGGTCTTTCCTGCGCTGTTCTTCTGATAGTGAATGAGTCTCCAGAGATCTGATGGTTTTAAAAATAAGAGTTTCCCTGCACAAACTCTTTGCCTGCTGCCATCCATGTAAGACGTTGACATGCTCCTCCTTGCCTTCCACCATGATTGTGAGACTTCCCCAGCCACATGGAACTGTAGTCCAATTAAACTTCTTTTGTAAATTGCCCAGTCTTTGGCAGTAGCATGAAAATGGACTAATGCGCCACTCAATTGTGTCTTCTGGATCATTATTTTAGCTTAGGGAGTCAATGGTCCTGCTGAGAGATCTTGCTCTTGACAGCCCTGTTGGGTCCCTTTCCCCACAATGTGTCCCAAAAGTCTGGCCTTGCACTTCCCAAATGCTGGGGCACTAGACTGGGCTCTGTCTGCAGGCCCAGAGGCTACCCAGAGCTTAGGGAGCCCTATCCAACAGAGAATGCTGCTAACAGCCCACAGCCACCCTCAGCAGAGACCCTCAGACAGTCCACAGGCTCTGCTGAGAATGACACTGTTTGGGCATAAGGAGGCTGAGTTATGGCCCTTGGTCTCTTCTGCCATCCAGGGAGCTGAGCCACAGTGCAGCAGACTGATCTGCTGCCATAGGAATTGGGCACTCACTGGGCACATGCTCTGTGAGTGTTATGGTTACATCTTGAAGCCCTTATATCAACCACTGACAGTGAGCAATTGTTCAGGACCAATGATTGTTCATGTCTGTGAGTTCCAGCTTTCTCAACGGAAAATGAGGCTGCTGTGAGTTGAGACGATAGGCATAGAGTGCTTTGTACAGTGCCAGGTGCACAGTAAGTGCTTGGTAACTACTCCAGGGGAGTAGTTACAGTAGTGGTAGCTGCTGTTATTCTGAGATCTGAAGGCTGGGAAACATCTAGCCAGGGAAAAACTGAAAGCATGAGTGAAAGCGTACTACGGTTTCACAGCTGAGTAAACTGAAGCTCAGAGAGCTGAGTGATCTGCCCAGGGAGAGACAGCTCAACAGGGCCTGAAGCCAGCTGGCCCCAAAGGTATCAGGTCTGAGGCATCTGTTCTTTCAATTGCACTGTGCTGCCTCCAAAGTCCTGATCGATATCCCAGCTCTGCCACTTGCTTGTTCCCTTCACCTCTGAATCTCCACGTACCTTCACGTCTCCTGCCCATGAGGGCTCTCCTGGGCCCTGGCCTGAGGTGCCCTGCCCAGTTAAACGGCCCTGGTGCCCTAAGGCATCCATTATATGTAATTTCGCTCCTGTGCATCTAAAAGCTGTTTACCATCCTTGGGAAAAGTGACAAAAATTATTCAAACACCCTTTTCTGCAGAGCTTTATTCATGAAGCCCCGGCTGAAAAGGTTCTCTCTGAGGTTATTATGGTCATGGATGGCTTCACTACCACTGCCAGGGGAGGTATGATTAGTGAGGTCTTAAGAACAGCCCTGCTAGGTCTAACAGAGGCCCACAGTCCAGTGTTCACCTGTACTGGAAGCTGCCAAGAGGGAGGACTGAGCAGTAAAGCAAATCACCTTGTAGATGGGGGGTTCAAATCTTCCATTGTGTGATATGGGGCAGGTTATTTAAATCTGACATCTGGGCTGTTTCATCTTGTAATAGTTGTATTGTTGTGTAACAAATTACTCACAAAATGTAGTGGCTTAAAACACCACACAATTATTTCAGAGTTTCCCTGGGTCAGGAATCTGGGCACAGCTTAGCTAAATTCTCTGTTTCAGGGTTTGCTGCTAGGCTGTGATCAAGGTGTCAGCCAGGGTCACAATCATCTCAAGATTCAACTGCACCAACATTCATTCCAAGTTCACTCAGAGTGTCAGCAGGATTTACAGCCCCTCGGGCTATTAGATTGAAGGCCTCAGTTCCTTGGTAGCTGTTGGCTGGATGCCACCCTCAGTTCCTTGCCCAGCGGCCCTATCAAGTGAAAGCTGAGGAGAGAACACCGGCAAAATGACGAGTCTTCTGTAACCTAATCACAGAAGTGACAGCCCATCACTTGGGCCACAGTCTTTTCAATAGAAGCAAGTTGCTGGGTCCAGCCCACACTCAAGGTGAGGGGATTACATTAAGGGTGTGAATGCGGGAGTGGCAGTCACTCGGGTCGTGTCAGAATTGCTCACCATACATCTGTAGAGTGCCCCGAGTCACTGCCTCACTTTATTGCTCCTAAGATGTGCGTGAAGCACCTCCCATGCAGACAGGTATCCAGTGAAGAGCAGCTGTCACTGTGTCACACGTGCTCAGATGACATCTATTTCCTTTCCCCAATGCTGTCTGAGCGGTCTTAGGGACAAGATTGTTCACCAAACACTATCTCAACAAGCAAGGCCCTATTTTTACTTCCTAACACCTTGTTACATACCACCATCCTGCTTAGCTTTGTTATGGGTGAATCTGGACATACCCAAGAAAAAATTTTCCTTTTCAGACAGGGACTTTTTCTTTCGCCTATGCTAATGTAAGCTCTTTGTCTTCTTTAATCATAGCTCCCTGGCTATTCTAGTCAGGAGGGTGACTATTCTGTGTTGTTTATAGATTCTAGGAGAAATCATCTACCATGACTGTCAAAGCACCTTGGTTAATCCTGAAGAGCAGATATGTTGTGTAAAAACAAAGTTGATGTGGAGTCAGTTTGGTTTTCCCATCTCCCAAAGGCTCCCAATGGGCAGCTGTCATAGACCCATGTAGTGGACTCACGTAACCAAGAGCCACTAGCAGCCTTTCACCATCCTGAGACCCAGCTTTTTCCAGACAGCCCCACCTCCTTAACCCAATGTGAGCTTGAGCCAGGTCCCAGCCCCAGGAGGGTAGATCTGTTTGGTCTAAGTCTACCATGGTGGTCCCATTCTCCTCCTCAGTTATCCCAATGCCCCTCAATGAAAACCGAAGGGAACTGCGCTGGTGTGGCTTCAGGGAAGTTACACTGCTCTTAAAAGAGACATGCTGGGGAACAGAGGCCCTCTGCTTCAACTGGTTGTTGTCATTCTGACAACTGAGCAGTCAAGTAAAGACCTTGAAGGAAGCAACACTGAGGACAAAGTGAACATAATAAGGCTGGCAGAGCAGAAAGCAGGAAGAAATCCAGGTCCTGGACATCAATTAGCTGTTGTATTTATCAGCCCTGGAACTGCCCAACCTTGAGACTTCTGTGAAGTGATGTCTCCCTCACTGTTTAAGCCAGTGATCTCCAAAGTGAACAAGGTGATCCACTGAGGTACAGGAAGAAAACAGAAGTTATGTTTTTAAGAGTAAAGAAGCCTTACCAATACATAACAGACAAACAGGCTGCATGGCAAGTGGTCAGGCAGCACATGCCAGTCAGTGAGGAATCCTCAAGGAGTGCTGAGAGCTCCATGTTGCAGAGAGAGCAACAGCGGCACCACTCTCTTCCAGAATATTGTCATCTGTGTGCCCCATAAGCCAACTGGACTTAGATTTTTATTATCTTACACAAAAGCATCTTGACAAGTTTATAATGAGATGAGGAAATTAAACCCTCAAATTTGCTGGTTATCTCATAGCAAAATTCTTAAATATGGTATTTTTTTAATTGATAAAAAGGCTTGAATGTGCCAATCTTTCCTGTGGTGACAAGTGTCTGTAATCAATATGCAATCTAGAAAGTATTTTTTTAAATGGACAGATTTAACCTGACCCTTCAAGGTAAAGATAACATTTAATACTAACGATGACCAAGCAAGAATTCATGAAAATGTGTTGCCAAAAATTGTCACCTATAAAAACTCTTCAAAGTGTACACTTAAACTTGGGAAATGAAATTCAAAAGTAAGTTGCAGCAGGTTTTGAACCCATCTGTTAGCAAAAATAAAAATGCAATGCTCCTAATTATTCAGCAAAAACAAGTTACTGACATTGGAAAAGATGAAAATTTATTATAAAAATTTCAACAACACACTTTTGCAAAATTGGTGGATGGAACTCAAAAATATTTTCAGTAAGCACAGCCATATTTGGATCCACAGATCTTAATGAAGTGACTTATTCAGCTACAATAGTCATTAAAACCAAGCATGAAAATAAACTTACCTTAAGATAAGAATATTAAGTTGTTTTTATAAAGTGTTAAAACTAGGAGTTTCAAAAATGACAAGCATTTTTAATCATGACTCTCTCTAAAAGAAAATTTTTTTTAGAAAGAGCAAAGGTTTATTAACCACAAATACCACAAACAATATTTTAAAACATTTTTACTTCATCTTAATTTTCTACTTTTGCTTTATATGTATTGGTAACATGTTCAAATTTAAACATTTTAAAATATATATGTCTGTATACACACACACACACACGCTGGGGTGTGCACACTACGGCATTAAAGGCAGGTGAGTGAGTTTAATAGGGTTTTCAGTTTCATTGCTTGTATTCTTAGAAAAAACTTCTCCAATCCCAAGAAAAAATATTAGTTTCTAGTTTTTACAACATTTTTTTCTTTTTTAGTTCACAATCTGGAATTTCTCTTGGTGAATGATATGATAGGAATCAGTTTAATGTTCTCTAATTATACCAGCACCTTTAATAAAATAATTGACCATGGACAGCATGATTTCAAAAAGCCGCCCTTAGTGTACTCTAAATTCTAAATTTGAGCTTCTTTTCTATTTTCTAAATTACTTTCCATTGACTTATCTGTTTACACTGGCATAACTCTTTTAATTTAATTGCACTTAGAAAGTGATATATTTTTTGGTACAGCAAGTTCCTTCCATTTTCTTCACTTTCAATGGGGATTTTCCTATTTTCATCTGTTTATACTTCCATGAGTTTTTTAGATTATATAAATAAATACTGTTGGTTATCTGAATTGGCTTTACACTGAATATACATTAACTCAGAAAACTGGCATGTTTAGAATGGTCCAAACGTTCGTATTATGAAGTGCTTCCAAGTCCCCGTTCTCCCCTCTGTTCTCATTCCCCTCCACCACCCTCTCCTGAGGAAACTATGTTCCTGAATGTTAATAACTGTCTTTCCTTTATAGCTTTACTACTCGTGTCTGAGTCCCTAAACAATATACTTAGTTTTTTCTGATTTTGAACTTTACGTAAAGGTACCCATGCTGGCTCTATTCTGACTTCTTTCACTCAATGATTTCTGAGATGCATCCATGTTGAAGCCCACAGTGGTATGATGCCTTGACCACTCTAGAGAATTCCACAGCATACACTTCATTTATTCACTGTACGCTAGATGGGCATTTGGCTCCCTCCTTCATTCCTTTTAATTATTACACATAATGCTGTTATAAACATCCCTGTATACGTTTCTTGGTACACATGCACATGAGTTTTTCTAAGTATAAATAGTGGGCTATAAGAGGTGCCTATGTTCAATTTCATTAGATAATACTGTTCTCCAAAGTAGAAGTGCAGATTTACACGCCAACAACAGGTGAAGGTTTGTTGTCATAAACTCTCAGATTGTTATTTCCAGACTTCTCATAATTTCTGCCAAGTTGTCAGCAAGGAAATGGTATCTATGCTTTTAATGTGCATTACCTGATGACTAATGAGGCTGAACATCTTTTTACATTTATGGGCCATTTCTTTCTCTCCTGTGAAATGCCTGCTAGTGTTCGCGGTCCATCTCTCCTGAGTTGTTTTCATTGCTGATTTGCATTCAGGTGCTCTTTAGCAGTTATGAATATTTGTATCTTATTCCAGATTTGGCTTCTCTTTTCACTCTACAGCATGTTTGGTAATAAGTACTTACGATCAATGGTAGCCAAATTACTTATCTACTGATAGTCTGCATTTTCTATCTTGTTGATGAAATTCTTCCCTACTCCAAAGTCATTATTTTAATCACTACCTTTGGCAGTAAGTGTTAGAATCTTGTAGTGCTAGTTCCCTTCACAATCCATTCAGAAAGGTCTTGGATATCCTTGGCCCTTTGCTCTTCCATTTATATCGAAGAATCAAATTGTCAGGTTCCACAGTGAAAATCATTGGGAATTTTTTTGGAATTGCAATTTGGAGAAAAAGTTGAGATTTAGATAATATTGAGTGTTATCCCTTATATTCTCTACACTTATTTAAGTCCATTAAGTTTTTTTTCTTTTATCATTTTCTCATTTTAGTATTTATTCTTAGGTACTTTTTCTTGTCCTATTATAAACAGCATTTCTTAATTACATTAAAAAGCCAATCTTGTATTCCTGAGACCAATCCATTTTGGTCATCATTTGTTACATTTTGAATACACTGTTAGACTTGGTTTGCAAAAACTTGTTTTCCTACTGAAGGGTACAGTGTGTTTTATGTATGTGTGTGTTATGTATCTGTCAGATCAAATTGATTAGCTGTACTATTTAAATCTTCTGTCCTTAATAATCTTCATAATTTAGTCTCTGCAAGATCTATTAATTACTGAGAAGGGCATGTTGAAAATGCCCATTATGTTGGTAGACTGACCTATTTCTCTTTGTAGTGTGTTCATTTTTCCTTTTTGTAGTTTTCTTTTAGCTTTTTAAATTTTTTTCTCAACAGGGTCTCACTCTGTTATCCTAGCTGAAATGCAGTGGTATCATCATAGCTCAATGCAGCCTCAAACTCCTGGGCTCAAGCAATCCTCCTGCCTCACACCTTAGCCTCCAAATAACTAGGACTAAAAGCAGGTACCACCACGCCCAACTTTGTTTTTTTTGAGACAGTCTCTCACTCTGTTGCTCAGGCCAGAGTCCAGTGGTGTGACCTTAGCCCACTGTAACCTCCGCTTCCTGGGTTCAAGTGATTCTTGTGCCTGAGCCACCCAAGCAGCTGGGATTACAGGTGTATGCCACCATGCCTAATTTTTTTTTAATTTATTTTTATTTTTTATTTTTTGTAGAGACAGGGTTTCACCATGTTAGCCAGGCTGGTCTCGAGCTCCTGGCCTCAAGTGATCCACCTGCCTCAGCCTCCCAAAGTATTGACATTACAGGCAAGAGCCACTGTGCTAGGCCCAACTTTGTTTTTTGTTTTTTGCTTGAGATAGTTTCACTCTTGTCGCCCAGGCTGGAGTACAATAGTGCGATCTTGGTTCACTGAAACCTCTGCCTCCTGGGTTCAGGCGATTTTCCTGCCTCAGCCTCCCGAGTAGCTGGGATTACAGTCGTATACCCCCACACCCAGCTAATTTTTGTATTTTCAGTAGAGACGGAATTTCACCATGTTGGCCAGGCTGGTCTTGAACTCCTGACCTCAAATGATACGCCCACCTCAGCCTCCCAAAGTGCTGGGATTACAGGCGTGAGCCACCATGCTCAGCCCTCATTTAAAAAATTTTTTTGTAGAGATGGGGTCTGTGTTGCCCAGGCTGGTCTCAAATCCTGGCTTCAAGCAATCTTCCCACCTCAGCCTCTCAGTGTTGGGATTACAGGTGTGAGCCACTTTTTCTTTACATATTTTGAGGTATACTATTAGACATGTAGGTACATTACTAGAAAGTTTTGAATTGTTATGCCCTTCTGGCTTAACAATTTAGGGAGGGAGAGGGCTTAATAAAGGAAAACAGATTTAAAAAAAACCTACTCAAGACTACAACTAGTTAAGCTAGTTGCTCTCAGGTTCTATTAATATGTGTGATATTCATTCTACTATCATGCTTTTTGATATTCAAGGTATTTTAGAATTTTAGATAATTGAGAAACAGGCCAATCGAAGAAATAAAATTCACACATATACACACACACACAGAGCTGGTTCTAGTAGAAAAGGTTTGTACTTAGTAAAAAACAAACCTGCTAAAAGGGAGAGTTTAAATGACACCCTACTTAACTGTGGGGCAGGGGAGTGAAAATGGAAATTGTCAGAGTCACTGAATTCTGCCATATGTGATAACCAAAAAGTAGATAACACCACAACAGAGCTAAGGTCAAAAAAATGGGAGGGATGAGAACTGGCGTTCTGACAATACTGTAGGAAAGGACACCTCTACAGAGATAGCAAGAGAAACTAAAACCTTAAAGTAAGGTTACAAATAACCTAGGGGATGACACTAATTTCATAGCAAGAAAACACAAAGGGTTATAAAAAAGCATAGTACCAATAAATGCAAACAAAAAAACAACCTAAGTCCAAAAGTTGATTAAAGGTCCACAGAAGAAACTGTACAGTGTTTAAAAAACAAAAACTACAAATATACTGATATCCGTATCCATACTATATATGAATATAGAATAGATATGACCACATGTATATTGTTACACACTGTTTTTTCGCACTGGTTACAGAAGTCAAGATCAACACTCACCCTGCAGGCTAAGTAACTGTGGTACCAGATGTGTGCTCAGTGTGGCTGTCATGTAGGAGGCAATATTAATATGCTATAAGCAAAATCAAATATTCTATATTATAACAAAGTTCCAGTGAACCAGGTATTAAGGCCAAGGACATCTGTACAGGATTTATAACATAACGTAACAAGGCCAAGGACATCTGTACAAGATTTATTTCATTTACCACAATGTTTTAGAGTGATAGTATATGCCCTAATACAGAAGGAGTGATTCAGAACCCACCAAAAGATCAAGAGCCAAAGTCAGTGGCTTTGTATCCCAGGTCAATAGGAGTTTCATCCGCCATTTTGTTTTTCTTGGATTAAAGAGATGATGTGCAGAACGCCCTGTGCTGAGCTCACTATGGCTTCTGACAAACAAGCACCACTAGGAACAAGACTTCATTGCTTCATCCTTGCTCTGGCTGTGCTAGTGAGTGGCAAAAGCCTCTTGCCCGTGCTTGCCCTCCAAATTTTTCATAAGCATTCCTGTTACTAGCCACAGCTTCCCATGACTTCACATTTGAGTAAGTTATCCTGAAGTGTGTGGCTGTAATATTGACAAATAGAACTAATGAGAGTGAACTGCCATCTGTTTAACAAAATGCACTCTTCTAAGAGAATACCCAGTCTTACTGCATTTAGTACATAGTCACAACATTGAAATGACATGAGAATCAATACAAAATATTTATTTTTTTTTCAAACCACAGAATTCTTAACCCCAGAGCCACATGATAAAGTTCTCAGAATTGTAAGCCATTAACATTTTTCTAAACAATGCAGTCCAGAGATGAAGATAATTTCCAACCAGCAGGGATGCAATATATAGTAGGTTCCCCTATGAATGAAGCTCAAATTAGCATTTCCTTTAATTCTCCCACAGCCACTCCATCAACAGAGGCAGAAACAGTACACATATTCTTGCCACTCGGCTCTGAAAAGAGGTTCAAGGTGGGTCAAGGTGGGTCTTGGCCAGTGGAGGAAGGAAGGTGTCCGGGACTTTAGTTAATCAACAGTGGGGACAGAGAGGAATAATTTCCCTTGGAAAACAACAGGGTTCCTTTCTCATATTCTTGTGGCCAGAAACTGGGGTGAACTTCAATGGGATAATGAAAGAAACAGGAGAGCCATTTCTCCAGGAACTCCTATGACCTCCATTTTAACTTCTGACAAAGTTAACTTCATTTATACAATCGTATTGAAAACAGTAATCACAACCAAAAAGGTCCTATAAACCTGTAATAGATGTCAAAGGGATTCACATTCTGAACTTTAATTTTAAGGACCCTTTAAAAAGCCTAGACTTGGATTAAAGTAAACGTAATATTCCAAGCTAAAAGAGGCACCATAAAAAATCAACTCAAAACATCCAAACAATGGCTAGATGACTAATGTAGGTTGTTTTACTTTTTAGTTGCAAAGCTTTTCAGTATCTCAGATTAGTGTATGTTCATAAAACAATGCTCAGTTATTTTAATAGCTGCTTATGAAACAATAACATTTTAACTCAAGGGCAATGCTTCTTGCATAATAATCACAAAAATAATTAACTGCTATAAAACAGGAGAAAAAAAGTAGAAGAAAATAAAGCCAGCCTCAATAATAAAAAGGCAAAATCTGGAGGGGTTACTCGGCTTAAAAAGAGATTAACCAGGATTATTTAAATACTATAATACAAGTGCTCCTGCTCACTTCCAACTGCAGAAACCAATTTTGTTTGCTAGATCACCATTACCTTTGCTAGTATGCGTACAGACCACCACTCGGAAGTTATCCTTTTGTGCTGAAAAACGTTCAAATCCCTTGTTTGGTCAGTACAGAATATTGCGAGGTGATGCTCATGCAAACGCTTCCTGAGGAATTTATGTGTGCAAATCTGCAACCCGACAGCATGGCACGCAGCCAGGGAGTGGTAGCTGCACAGTGTGAGCACTGGAGATGGATGTGCAGTGTGCAGTGTTCACAGCCATGGACATCCATTCTTCTGCAATCTCATCTACCCACAAATTAGCTTTCACTCTAGACCCCAAAGGGAGGGTAATTGCTGCAAATTTGTTAAAGAGACAGAAGAAAAGTAGCTTGTCTACAAAGTAATGCACAATGCATGCATCTGGGTTTGTGTTTCTTCTCACTAACCTTGCCTAAGAACCATTAGGATAAAAGTCACAACACCAGGTTTTGCTTTCTGCCCCACAAAAAAACAGTAGTTAATTCCTGTCGGGTTAGGGTACAGGTGTGACAACAAAAGGTCACAAAATGACAATGTTACTGAAGCTTAAGGCCAACCTTTAAAACATGTACCGTCTCTCAAAACAATTATCGATTTACTTTTACATGTCATTTTTTCAAGATGACTGACCCAGCTTTCCTTTTAAGGAGCCAGTTTCAGGCTGCACATACATACTAGACAGTTGAAGCAAATCAGCCATTGACTAACCAGACAACCAGCCTGCATGTACAGTTTTCTATCTTCAATGATTTGGGCCTTTAGTGATGTGGTACAAAAGCCAGTATGTAATTGGGGTAGAAAAACCATATACTGTACTGGTAAGAATACCAAAAAAAAAAAAAAAAAAAAAAAAAAAAAAAAAAAAGGCCAGGTGCGGTGGCTCACACCTAGAATCCCAGCACTTTGGGAGGCTGAGGCGGGTGGATCACTTGAGGTCAGGAGTTTAAGACCAGCCTGACCAACATGGTGAAACCCCGTCTCTACTAAAAACAAAATACAAAAAGTAGCCGGGTGTAGTGGCACGTGCCTGTAATCCCAGCTACTCAGGAGGCCGAGGCAGGAGAATCACTTGAACCCAGGAGGCAGAGGTTGCAGTGAGCTGAGATCGCACCACTGCACTCCAGCCTGGGTGACAGAGTGAGACTCCATCTCAAAAACAAAACATAAGAAAACAGAAGAAAACAGTTTCTGGCAAACAGTCAATATAAAATGAGAGGAAGGAGGAGGAAATCTTATTTCCTCTCATACTGCAAACTCAGAATTTTTTAGAATCCCAATAAATAAGCAAAGTCTATTTCAACTTAAACAGGTCCTTCATACTGTGGTGTGCCTCAAGGGGCCAAGATGATTAACAGCCAGGACATGTAGACTGGGAGACTATGTACAACCTTTCTGTAGTGACTTCCAGTCAAGGTTTTGTTGTATTAAGCGCTGACCCATAGCCAGCTGCAGTCACTGTGCAAAAATTTAGAGAAACTAAATTTTGCAAACTTTACTTTGCCCACTTTTTATTAATACATACATAGTAAAAAGAATATAAAATATTTCTCCATGAACTTAATAATGCAAAAGCATCCAAAGATTTTAATGCCAATTCACATTATACTGTGATGCTTTTATAGGGAAAGTTCTTTTGTAAAAGAATGCTCTCTCCCAGAAAAAGCATTTGGGTAATATTATTAGGATACTGAAGAATTTTTCCACATTTAAAGAAACATTCCAATTTTATTCCATTCAGAAAAATTATTAATACCACTCAGACTTCAGTTCTAGGTGTGATTGGTAAGCCTGAAGCAAGCATTCCATTGAGAAAGTAAAATGTGAATGTCATGATGAATGGAATTCTCCTTGATACTAGAATGTTACCAGTGTAGCAACTTAAAACTGTCCAGGTCATAGTGAGAGCCTGTCTACGTTCTTACAGTAATTCAGTGTTCATCAATGCAATCCAGGATGCTCACAGAGTGAATTGAGTCCAATTAAAGTCCACAAAATCCACCAACTCTGGTTAAGTACTTTAAAAAATAAATCTGACAACCTTTATCTTTACTTCTCTGTATAACAGTTTTACAAATCAAGGACTTCAATTATTGGGTGACTTAGTTGCTCCCAATATCCCACTTCTAACTCTCCCACCCACACCACTCCCCACAAAAAATAACAAACTGAATTGGCAGAGGCAGCTGTATGAAGAACCTGCAGAGCAGACATGCGACAGCATCCCTGGGATGTTTCTTTTCCCCTCAAGTTCTCTGAAGAGGTAAATACTATTAGTCTGATGTCGCCTAGTAGAGAAGCCTATGCTCAATTAAGATTCAAGCAAAACTGAGAAGAAAAGTATTTTTCTCTTGCCACATCTATTTTTCTTGGGCTTTCAACAACAGCTAGAATAAGCTTCAGAAACTTTTATGAAGGACTAAAAAGCACTGTGGATGTGGAGAAACAGAAATATAGCTTTGCCACAGCTGGAAGGGAGCCTTAGGACAGCAGTGCTACTTCTTCCCTATCACACTCAAATATAATGTTCAAATGACAGACTTTAAGTAATTATCTCATTCATTTAAAATGAAGTGATCAGGAACCCCACACCACTGAGTGTATTTGGACTTAATAACTGTATCTGCTTCCTAGAGCATCACAGGAAGTAGCTCTCAATAATACTAAGGGAAGCTTCCATGCTAAAGTATCGCCCATCCCTAAACTAGAGTACTGCCAATACTATAGCAGCTGGTGACAGACATCGTGTTAAGTGGCACAGGGAATGGAAATGCTCTAGGAGAGTTGGTCCCCAACATTAACATGAATATGCTCTGGTGAACCAGGGGAAAATCCGACCAATGTGCAAAAGGTTTCCATTTTCCCACTTAATTAGCATCCTGCTACAGGGCCACACCTGCCATCTTGGTGGGTGAGTTTAGATACCATACACTTCTCCAGGAGGAGTTTGACAACATGGTCACACAGTTGCAAAGTGCACAAAGCTCAAGGCACAGAGTAGAAAAAAGTTGTGAACTGATGGGGGAAAGTTCTAGCAAAAGCGGAGTTAGCATTTTCCTTTAACAAGACTTTCTAATGCTAAACAAAGACCAACTCTTTTAAAAGGGGTTGTTTTGGTTGTGGGTGAAAAATACTGTACTGTAATGATCTGCTTGGTTTTAAAGCAAAAGAGATCCTGACATGTGAAACCAATACACCAAAATGCCAAGTCCATAAATGAACAAAACAAGTGCTTAAAAAAAAAATTCTTCTGCTCTTATATTTTTGGAGGAAGCTGCTGATTTTGGCTGTCAGATTTCACTTAGAAATGGTCACTTTCTGAGATGCTTTTTCCTCACAGAATCTGTAGATAAACTCATTAAAAGATTGTCCCATTTCAAAATCACCCCCAAGTCTAGCAGCAATGTTCTTTTTGTTTTTTTTGTTTTTTTTTTAGTTTTTGTTTTAAAATTACAAACCAAGTAAGAAGTCCAACATCCTCTTCCATGAACAGCTTTGTGACAGAGCTCCTGAGTGTGTGCAGCCCCCACTGTGCTCTGAATACAGTCTCTGCAGCTCCAGTGTGTCCTCTTTTCAGGAAGGAAAGCATATTCAATACATTCACTATCTGTACCCCCTGGAACTTGCACATGCTGACGAGCTATCTGAAAAAACATCAGAATAGGAAAAAGTATGAAGAGCAGACAGCATTTGATAATAGCAGGAATCTGTTTATTCAACACACATTTCTCACTCCTCTCCCAACTACCCAAAAAAGGCTTTAAAAAAATCCTCAAAACCATGTGGGGTGGAGGGAAGTAAAAGGGGACTGAGAACCTAAGGAACTGGGACTGGGCTACGATGTCATCCCAGTAGAAACTAAAGAACCTGGTGGCCTCTTTCCAACGCCCTGAGAACCATCGCTACCAGCCGGAGCTGCCACAGCATGCAAAGCATCCTGACCTTGATTACAAGCAGTGCCTTATGAGAACATGGGTATCATCGAATTCAATGCACTGTTATCACACTGCATTAATATGGCTGCTTTACATCACAGAACCATCAAGATGGGAAGGAACATCATTACTTACTATAAGCCAACTCATCCCCAGCTCTCTTCCGGGACTGGTCACCCCTGGGGATAAGAGGAGGCAGTCAACAAAACTGACTTCACATCAAAACAGGAGGAAAGGATCAACATATTTGATAATAAAAGTATAGCAGACATTTCAGTTCTAACCAAACCTATTTAAAAATACATATTAAACATCTTAGAGTCCTGATGTACCTCACTATGCTTTCTGCAGATGGAAGAACATGAGCCTTTACCTGTATTAGCCAGTTCATCCTCAAACACCTATGAAAGTTCTAATTCCACTTTAGAGTTAAGAAAATAGAGGTTCTGACTAGGCCCTAAGCTACCTACAAATCCTATTTTTGTGTCTCCAGCTTCTCAGACAATAACAGAAATGACTCAAATGCTTAGGTAATGAGAAATAATAATCACTACTAGCCTTTCTTCCTCAGCATTTATAAGTTGATTTCTTCCTGAAACACGATTTTTTTCTCTTTAGGTTTCAATAATGCCACAGCACACATTCCTGACCTTACTTCACCCTGTCTGCCATCCTTTTCAGGTCTCCTTTGCTGGCTCTACCCAGCACTCTGTCGCTGGTCATCTTTTCTTCTCCATGTGTAGTCCAGGATGGTGATCATACACTCTCTCCACAGGCCAGAGGCTCCCATATCTACATCTCCAACTCTGCCTTCCTCTCTACGCTTCAGATCTACAGGTCCAACTGCCTCATCACCATGTCCATTTGGATGATTTATATACACTGGCAAGTTTACCATGACCAGAATACAATGCTGACTCCAATCCATCCCCATTCCTTCTTCAATCTTCCAGCTTGATGACTCAACCCAAAATCCTTGGTCATCCTCTCTTTCCCTCATTCTGGGGCTTTCTGTCCCAAAACCAATCACTCCGCATCAACTCCACTGCTACGATCCCAAGCCAAGCCACAGTCTTCTCTTCCCTACACAAGTACACGAGCCTTATTTATCAACCCAGATGAGAGCCAGAGTGATCTCATGTAGAAGACAGATTAGTTCATGCCTCTCATGAAAGCCCTTCAGTGGTTTCCTACTACAGTTAAAAATTAATTCCAACCCATTCTCCAGCTTACTCTCCCACCTCACTTTCCTCCACTCTCTGCCTCTGTTCACTATAAGTCAGCCATCCTGGCTCACTGGCTGTCCCTTGCATGTCAGCACTTTACTACTTACTGTCCACTCATAGGACTTACTACTCAATATTATTTTTTTTTACATGTTTGTTATTTGCCTCCCAACATCAGAACATAAGTTCCATGAAAACAGGAACTTGGCCTGTGTTGTTCACCCCACTGCCTAGAAGATTACAGACAATAAATATTTGTTGAATTGACAAAGTAGTAACTTGTAAATAGTCTCATGGGTAAATTATTAAAATGCTAACCAAGGTGATTTATTTCCTGCTTTTGAATAATTTTCCAGATACAGTTTCCCATTTACTTTCTCTGGTTATGTTGAGGACCAGGGCAGACACCTCTTGCTAAGCTGGGTAAGGAGCCTCAACTGACCAGCAGAAAGAGTACACACTGTATGACCTCTGAAGGGTTTTTCTGTAGGCACCACATTCAGCACAAATTAGCTTCCACAGCCAAAAGAGCTCTAACAGGCCGGCCCTCAGGCCACTTTTTAAACACCTCTGTAGTCGACACTACACCTAGCCAAAGCCAAGTGAGTGTCTTCCGTTGTTATTCACACTAGTATCATCACAGTTGCATTCACCAAATACTCTGAAACAGACAAGTTAATGATCAAAAAGGAAGACAGAATTTTATATCTGGAACCTCGACTTATAGACACAACCTTCATTTCCATTCCTCAAAGGTTAAATAAAAACTGAACATGTAAATATAACAGGAGAAAAATACAGACGTGAAAACAACTGGAGGCAGGAAAAGGAGTATCAATGTGATTTATGCAAGAGGCTGCTGAAGAGATTAAGTCCGGAACGCTCTCTCAAAACCCTTACTACAAAATAAAAAAGCCCAAATGTAGGCGTCACCTGCTCAGCTAAAAGACCTATGTTCTTACCTTGGTTACTTAGATCTAGTAGTTATCTTCTGTAGTGTTACCTTTGACAACAGATACCAAACTTCCACCCCTCGCCAATCAATTCAATTATGTAGGTAAGAGATAAAAAGAAGCTGTTGCTTTTAGCTTATGTGTTAATTCCAGCCTACCCTATATTTCCATGCACCTAACAATTACAGTTCACAAAAAGTCCAGCTCAAATGAGAATCCACTAACTGCAAAAAAGGATGTATTTGACAACAGTCACTTTATTTTAAAACAATTCAAAGACTTACTCTGTGCCATCCACATTAAAGCTGTTTGTTGCCTACTCAGGATCACTACATCACTTAAGTTCATCTTACATGAAAAAGTGCCCATAACAATGAACAGGAATCACGTGGTTGGTTAGGCATAAACCATAAAATGACTGCTCAGATAAGAAGAGGCAGAAACAGAATTCTTAAGACAGGCTGTACTATATTCTCCTTTTCTGGGGGCATCAGTGGACACCACTTCTTCTAAAATATTATTCCTAATTAAGGCATTAAGTTGGACAGGACAGAATGTGGAAGGTCCATGCACAAGAGCAGAGGCAGGCTCCCCATCAGAGCTGCCAAAGGTGGCATGTGCACGTCCTTCCTGGCCAGTATGAGTAAGCTCAGAATTAGATATGAGAACGTCCACTTTGGCGGACTTACTCTGTGCAAAGCACCTGTCAGAATAATTTTATGAGGCAAAGTTTAATCCTCGTAGCACATGTATAATAAAGTTTAATTACAAAAATGGTCCAATTAAGTTTGTAAAAACGTTTTATCATCCCTTGGAATACTGCCTAGTATTTAAATCCAGCCAGAAGTTTTATAAAATAATTCCACTGAGAGACAAAAATTCCTATTTATACCAAAAATTCAAGACATTTCCCTGAATATAACCAAACTGGCCAGTGGCTGAATAGTGCCATGTTCGTCCTTCATGTGCAGACACAATGCAACCTGAGGTTATTTACAGAGGCAGTTACTCATCTCATCCCAAGCAAATCTGACATAAGAGCTACTATAAACCAAGCAGTCCTGCACCCTGTTCTCTTATTCCAGTACCAAAATTAGGATTAGAAAAATGGGCACGTTTAAGCTATTCCATGCATTGCTCTGGAAGGCAAACTCAATATGCTCAAAATTCATAAGAGCTATATTCCTATACTGCTTCACAAAAAAGTTTTCAGAAGCCTGTCTTTTTAAATGTATAAACTCATCCTAAATTAAGAGCAAATGTTTAAATAAAACATGAATGTATGAAAGTATAAAGACTTCAGAATTATGGTAAGCCTAGAAAAAAACCTAAACATCATACTCAGATTATTTTGCATTTATTTAAGAATATTGGGCCGGGTGCAGTGGCTTACACCTGTAATCCCAGCACTTTGGGAGGCCAAGTGTATCACTTGAGGTCAGAAGTTTGAGACCAGCCTGGCCATTATGGTGAAACCCTGTCTCTACTAAAAATACAAAAATTAGCTGGGTGTGGTGGCGCATACCTGTAATCCCAGCTACTCGGGAGGCTGAGGCAGGAGAATCACTTGAACCCAGGAAGCAGAGGTTGCAGTAAGCCGAGATCATGCCATTGCACTCCAGCCTGGGCAACAAAGTGAGACACCACCTCAAAACAAACAAACTAAAAAAAAATTGGCCGGGCACGGTGGCTCATGCCTGTAATCCCAGTGCTTTCGGAGGCTGAGGCGAGAGGAACCCTTGAGCCAAGGAGTTTGGGATTAGCCTGGGCAACATAGGAAGATCCTGTCTCTACAAAAAATTAAAACAGTTAGCGAAGGGGGGTGGTGTGCCTGTAGGCCTAGCTACTCAAAAAATTTTAAGGAAAAACCATTAGCTATAATTCAAAATACATATATGGCCAAAAAAACTCCTGAAAATCAGATACTTCTGCATGACTTCTGCATAGCAAAACAACAAAAAAACCACCATAAGCAAAAGCACATTGAGAAAAATATGTCATATCTTGGACAAAGAATCAATGTCTTCACTATAGAGATTTCCTAGAAATCAAGAAGACTAAGAAAGGGAAAAGCAAAGACTTTAGACAGGTAGTTTGCAGAAAAAGAAATGCAAACATATGAAAATATGCTCAACCTTACTCATATAAGAGAAATGCAAATTAAACCAATTCTGAGTAATTATTTTTCACCTACTAGGTTGGCAAAAATACAAATGCGTAACAACATACAAGGCCATAAAGAATAGGAACTTTCCACCTTTGCTGGTGGATATGCAAAATGACATAAATCCCCTGTGGAGGGCAATTTGGCAATATTAATCAAAATTACAACTGCATTTATTCTTAACCTAGCCATCCCACTTCTGAGAATTCACCCTCCAAATAATACCTGTAACAAGTACAGGCATATACAAGGTGATTCGCTGTAGCACTGTCCATTATAATGAAAGACTAGAAATAACTCACGTGGCCATCTACTGGGGACTGGTTAAGTTTTAGTCTATACACATGATGAAATGTATAAGAAACACAAATATGGACATATATTGTGTTTGCTTGTATTTATATGAAAAAATGAAGGAATCACAACAATGGTTACTTGATGGGGTGGGATACGTAGGGAGACAGGTGGGAGCAAAACTTCTCAATGTATACTTTTTATAAATGGCCTCCTTCTGTGTATGAAAATAATACCACTCTCTTTCTGCTGGAACTTATTACAATTAATGTGAGGAAATACCTGATCCCTTGACACCAAAGAGAAAAACTATTTACATTCCAGCATTTCCCACTGGCCCTTCCTTCTCCTAGCCACAGAAAGCCCCAGGTCTCCCAGGCCCATCTCCACAGCTTCACTGATCCCTTCCAGTGTTAAGCTGTCAGTGATGGGGTAAATGACCAGTGGATTACTCACTGCCCCCACTACCACAACAGTACAGATGTCACCAGGACAGAAAAAGGAAATACCACTCCAGGAACCAACAAATTACCTGCTTTTGTCCCTAATCTGAGACTTCATAACAGTGACTTTAGTCAAGGCTTGTTTTTCTGAAATTCAGTTTGGCCTCAGACCCTTTGAAAAAATGCCCAGCCCCAGCTCTAGCCAGATAAGTGAGTCAACACTCAACCTACTATTTGTAGACATGACTATGCCTAAGATACCTCAAGCGTGTTCCTTTCCACAACTTTCTTCCTGTCAGGAAGCCAAATGAGAAGATACATAGAAGTGTGCTAAGAGTAAGGATTATAAAAATGGAAGCTATTACTGTGCCCTTAAATGATTTGCTGATATAGGCTATTTTCTCAGGGGGAATCACAAAAATTTTATAAAAATGTATTTTAGTTGAAAAATGCACTCTGCAAGATTTTTTGGGATATGACCACGATAATTAAGCGCAAAAACTTTAGAAAAATTATCAAAACCAAGAAAGGTAAATAAAGAGATGCCCTACTTAAGAAAAAACCACTAGCATTTAGGGCAAAAGGGGAAGTATGAAATACAGAATTTAAAGCCTCTATGCTAGGTTAGTCATAAAAGTACATTATAACAGATCATAAAAGTTCTATAATGTTTTTCCATATGTACAGGACTAATACAAGAAAATCAAAGTTGAAAGAGCTCCTGGAGCTTGCCCACCTAACTGCTCACTCAGTGGGAAATCCCTTCTTCAAAATGTATGGGCCGGGCATGGTGGCTCATGCCTATGATCCCAGCACTTTGGAAGGCCTAGGCAGGCGGATCACTTGAGGTCAGGAGTTTGGAACCAGCCTGGCCAACATGGTGAAACCCCATCTCTACTAAAAATACAAAACAATTAGCGAGGTGTGGTGGTGGCACACGCCTGTAATCCCAGCTACTTGGGAGGCTAAGGCAGGAGAACTGCTTGAACCCAGGAGGTGGAGGTTGTGGTAAGCCGAGATTGTGCCACTGCATTCCAGCCTGGACAACGGAGCAAGACTCCATCTCAAAAACAAAACATACGTAATGAAGAGCAGCTTCCACAAAATCAAAACCTAGCTTCAACATTTCTACAGACAAGGAGCTAATGTCTTCTTGCAGCAGCAAGACTCTTGGCCAGTTACCTCCCATTCTCAGAACCTTACCATTTCTCCCATGTCAAGCCAGACTGGCCTAGGGAAATGGACATATTTGACCACTAAAGGAAAAAAAAACAACTTGCCTTGTAAAACCATTCTGTATAAGTTCTCTTTGAAATTTCTGATCTTGAGCAGCATATTCAGAAAGTTCAGATTCCACCGCCGGAGGGAGAATGTTTGGAATAAATTTAGAAAATAGAGTTGGAGCCATCTGAACCCACTCTGTGAGGAAAGGAAACAATTCATTAAGGAAATCATATAAACACATCAAATTAAATGGAAAAGGGAAAGTTTTCTTTTAAAATATATAGTAAGCCAAATTTAAAGCAGGGGAAAAAATTAGTGCAATCCCATTCTGGTAAAGAACATACAAAGTTAAATTTCCCTTCTAAAAAGAATTTTACAGGCCGGGTGCGGTGGCTCACACCTGTAGTCCCAGCACTTTGGGAGGCCGAGGCAGGTGGATCACGAGGTCAGGAGATCAAGACCATCCTGGCTAACATGGTGAAACCCCATCTCTACTAAAAATACAAAAAATTAGCCGGACATGGTGGCGGGCACCTGTAGTCCCAGCTACTCAGGAGGCTGAGGCAGGAGAATGGCGTGAACCCAGGAGGCGGAGCTTGCAGTGAGCCGAGATCGCACCACTGCACTTCCAGCCTGGGCGACAGAGCGAGACTCCGTCTCAAAAAAAAAAAAGAATTTTATAGTATGAAGAAAGCCATTTTTATTTTACTGATTTAACAGAATTTAGTGAAAACCCCTAGGGAATTTTTGAACAAATCTTACAGAAAATTATAAGTATGGAGGAAAACATGAATGTGATTACCAAATAATTCTGAGTGGGAGGGGACTTGGTGTAAATATCAGCCTTATTAGCCATTAATTAAAATAATATATAGCCCAAGAATAGAACAGTACAAATAATAAGTAGACATATTTAAAAAAAGAGGCAGCACAAAAGGTAGGAGGGACTGAACGTTTAATAAGTGGGCTGGAGGTAACTGGTTAGTACTTTGAAAATATTTTTTGAGCCATGTTCAATTACAGCAAATATATATAAACAACAGTAAAAAAAAAAAGTGGTTATCAAATCATTTTTTAAAAGCTCAGGAGACTATAGAAAATAAGGCAAAGAAGTCACAAGAAAACACTTGCACCAGATATGACAAAGATGAATTAGTATCTTTATTATAACGAATATGTACAGATCAGTAAGACCAGATAAATGAGTGAAAGAACCTATAATAATAGAAACAGAATAGCCCTGTTAATATTTTTAAAAATTGAAGCTAAAATAAATATACTCTCTCCTTTTTATTCAGTGAACATTAAAGAGAATTAACACCCACCTGTATCAAGGGCATGGGGAAACCAGTATTTCCCTTCCTTGGTGGTGGTCCTCAATTAACACTATTACTCATTTTGAATTGTTTTAATCTAGTCCTTTCACATTTTTCCTCTTGGAAAACATTTTGGCTACACATGTCAAAAACTATAAAAATATTAATGCTTTTGAATCACTTTAAAAACGATAATCTGAGTAAATGATTATAAATCAGAAAAAGCCACGCTTGGTGCTGTGGAACATTTGCTCTGTGGTAAGTAAAAAAGTAGAAGTTAATAAAACATCTAACAGGAGAATAGCTAATTAAAGTTGGCAAATAAGCACTGCAAATGATACAAGGACCAATCCATTCAGTCACGCCTTGGGAGAAACTCGTGGCAAAATGTTTCCCTCCTTCCAGTCCAGCTCAAATATGGCTTCGCTAAGAGTCTCAATACAGTGCTACGGAGAACCACTAATCAGAGCTGGCAAAGTCAAACCCATCTGCCACAAAATAAAGATGAAGAAACAAAGTGTGTGTATTAAATGAAAACAGGCAGAATAGGATTGCTGGAACTATTTCTAAAGAATGGATGCCAAAAATGGTAAGTCATCGAATCTCCAAGGATTACAGCCCACGAATCTAGAGTTTAAAAAGCCTTCTTAAGTGACTCAGATGCAGTCATACAAAGACCAGCACTTGCGAACTACTGCAGTGGAACAAACTTTTGCTTTCAAAATTCAACTTTTAAAATATTCTAATCTTAATCTGTCAGGTGAATAAAATGGCTTTAATAAAAAGCAGGAACATAATGGGTACTGGCAAAACATGTAAATGTCAAAATATGTTTTCAAGTATCTCAGAAAATGCACAGGGCAGCAAAAGGTTAGTATGTGATAAAATTCACCTTTTCAAAAGGACAATTCTCAAATATAGAATTCTACTTACAAGTAGTATAGATCCTATTACAAGAGCTTGAACCTGGATAAAATAGCATTTAGATAAACATGTACCCACAATACTTTTCTACCTTTAGTGATAAACTTTATTTTGCAATTTTGTTACGTATGATAAAAGCCAGTGCTTATAAAGCTGCCTACTTGGGAGGCAGAATTTGTCATACTGCACTTAGATGCTTTCAAAAGAAAAAAAAAATCATTCATAACCTGGTAGACACACACACTATTTCAGGAGCCATCTTCATCACACTGCTGTAAAATTCTGAGAAACTAGATACAGAAAAGTATCAGTTTATTGGACATATGCAAGAAAATCTTTACTACTTTATACAAGTAATTTCTGTTAAAAATCACAGAAAGTAAAGCTCAAACCCTAGATCCAAATTTAACAATAAATTTGAATACTCTAGATGTCATTAATCATTTAAAGTAGCCTAAGGGTTTTGTTTTGTTTTGATGCAGTCTCACTCTATCGCCCAGGCTGGAGTGCAGTGGTACGATCAGCTCAGGAAGTAGCTGGGACTACAGGCGCCCACCACCATGCCAGGCTAATTTTTTTGTATTTTTAGTAGAGACGAGGTTTCACCGTGTCAGCCAGGATGGTCTGGATCTCCTGACCTTGTGATCTGCCCGCCTCGGCCTCCCAAAGTGCTGGGCATCACAGGTGTGAGCCACCACACCCAGCCTAAGAAGGTATTTCTAAAATCAGTCTACTAGTACCAGTTTTCACTTGGGTTTCCATTTTAGCTTGCTAAATTCTGACAGGTCGTTTAAATTAATTAAGCAAACAAGCCATCAATTAATTAAAATAACCATTAAACTCAAATGGATAGTAATAACAGCAGTGAATGTTTGCATGCTTATTATGTTATCAGGTACTGTGCGTTAAGCTCTTTATATCATGTTTTATCTCGTTTAATCCTCAAACAACAAAAGAATTTCACAAAAAGGTAATTACTATCTAAAAAGCATTCCTTGTATTTATAGACTGTAGAACAACGTTCTATCCTGATAACTTTTGTAATCTCTCTCCCATGGACATTTATAAGTTGCTAGACAACTCTATGACAAGTTTGAGGTTCCGGCTTATAGAAAGATATATACAAAAGCTCCTTGGGATTCCTTTAAATTTATAATGTTTTATTCTAAGAGAGACACATTAAGAATTTAAAAACCATGCTTTTGACTATAGTGATCTTTGGTATTTGCTTTGGTTCTTGTGATTGTCTCTCTCCCCAGAACATCCTTACAAAATGACTGTAACTTTATCAACACTTCTAGATTCTTTGCAAGTTACTTAACAGGCCTAAGACGACGGGGTTGTGAATGTGGATGTCTGTGAGTATGTGCAGCGTGAGGCAGGAAGTAAAGAAGAAACTAAGACCAAACATGAGATTCAATTTTATCCAAAGTGTATCCTACAATTTATTTCTTGTATTTCCCTCACAGGTTCTGCAAAAACCACACTAGTTGGTTTCCACTAGCAGAGAACATTCCAACTGAGCTCTGAGTTTACATTTCACAATGATGAGTATCTGCTCAATTTTTTTGCTCCAGCAAATCCAAGTAACATTAAGCCTCACAAAACACATACAGAACCACTGCCCTCTTGGAAAAGGCTGTAACAAACAGTTCCAATCCCAACAGAAATGAGAAATGTTTACCTGGTCTGAGAGTATACAGGCCTTTCACAATATTTGCCATAGTTGAAGGTGTGACCTGAAATGGTGTTGACTGGGCTTCTAAAAGTAAAGCTGAAATAAGAAAACAGGTTAAAAAGAATGTAACACATATTGACTGTCAAGATTTCTCTATTACTGTTTCTCCCAAAGACTCCTAAAACATAAACAATTGTAAGAAAGGAACAGTCCAATAAACCAATCAAACGTTTATATAACTAAGGATTTTATTTTTTTAATCCACTGCAGTAGCTAAAATATGTGAAGGTCTGCTGGCCACTAATGGAAATGAATCAATTCACGAAGGTTCTGAAAAGTAAGTAAAGCTTTCTAAAAGCACTAGTATAATGTATCATGAATGATACTTTATAAGTGAGTTGAAAGTGCTTCCATTACATTTGGAGAATAAAGTATCATATGATAATCTCCCTCAATCATTTCTCCTTCCCCCAAAACACCATTAGTAATTATTTGGTAACTGTGATCAGAGACAGAAATTCATTTCCACAAATGCTATAGCTACATCTACTATTTTCTTACAAGAGCTAAGGGCAAGGGATGATAATGGCTCATCTTTCTCATTTTCATGTCTTTGGTGACCCTGACTCTGAACATGACAACAGAGACAGTTTTCTTTTAGGTTATCTACTGGCCACACAAACATTTTTAAAAAGTTTTTAACGAGTAAGAATAATTCCTCTAGATTAGATCACTAACAAATACAAGTGAATTCCATTGATAAGTGAACACAACAGATACTACTGACCTAAAATGATTCATTTTTAATTTATCTCAAAGAGCTGCATTTGCTAATAACAACAAAAAACTTAGTAGGATTTTACCCTCAGCCAGGCTTGTAACATCACATATAAACTGATTTTGTTCTGTTCATGCCTTTCTAAAAAGAGAAATGACATCTTACTAGGCCAATAAGGATTTTACAGTCTCAAACGTACAATTTGAGTTATGTTTGAATATATATGATGGCCATCAGAGATGCAGTCACTGTTCAAGTCTATCCTTCCAATTTTATCATCAGTAGATAGTTACAATTTTGAATGGCATAGACCACCAGGGGTGTCCAGTCTTTTGGCTCCCCTGGCCCACACTAGAAGAAGAACTGTCTTGGGCCACACATAAAATACACTGACAGCTGATGAGCTTAAAAAAAAATTGCAAAAAAACTCGTTTTAAGAAAATTTACAGGCTGGGCACAGTGGCTCACGCCTGTAATCCCAACACTTTGGGAGGCTGAGGTAGGTGGAACACAAGGTCAGGAGTTCAAGACCAACCTGGCCAACTTGGTGAAACCCCCGTCTCTATTAAAAATACAAAAAAATTGGCTAGGCGTGGTGGCAGGTGCCTGTAATCCCAGCTACTCAGGAGGCTGAGGCAGAGAATTGCTTGAACCTGGGAGGCGGAGGCTGCAGTGAGCCAAGATCCCGCTACTGCACTCCAGCTTGGGTAACACAGCGAGACACTGTCTAATACAAAAAAAGTTTACGAATTTGTGTTGGGCAGCATTCAAAGCCGTACTGGGCCACACGCGGCCCGCAGGCCATGGGTTGAACAAGCTTGGCATAGACAAATGCTAAGCATTTCAGAAAATCATGTTGCTTTAAAATGCAGTGTTTAAAAATTTAAATTCTAAGTGTTTGTTAGGTTTTCAAAGTTCTATTAATCCATCTTCCTAACCTTTTCACCATTTTGGCCTCCAATTAGCCTTGCTCCCACTAACTCTTCGTATTCAACCACATATTCATTATGTGGTCAAGTATATACATTTGCAAACAACTCCTACCATAACTGAAATCCCCTATGTCAAATTTGATAGCTATAAAGAAATGATAAATATAATACAAAGATATATACATAAAATGTACATAAATTAATTTGAAATAAATTTAAAATGATTTTAGGAAAACAGTGTTTAAAACTTAAAAGATTTTCTAGTTAATCTCCCCTTTTAAGGAAAAAGAAATGGGAGTTTGGGGGTGGTAACTTGAGAGAGAAAAGAGTACTGAGCATTTAGTAAGTGCTACGTACTTTACATATATTTAATTCTCACAAGCTTTATCATCTACCTTTTTATTTTTAACAAGTGAGGAAACTGAGGCCAAAATAAAAACCCATCACTGAATAATTCATCTGAAGTCACAGAGCTAGCTAGCTAGAGGCGGAAGAAGTTTGAGAACTTGTGTTTCACTCTAAATTCTGTACTCTACTTCACCATACCAACACCGAAATGCTTGCTTATACACAACAATCATCCCACAGATATCAATAAGCCGTATAGTTTAAACACTAGAATAGATAACTTCTAATCCTAAAATCTAGACAGGTTAAGTGTCTTGCTGAAAGTCACACACCTTTTGATACCTGAATTGGGACCAGAACCAAGCTCCTCTGCTCTTTCAAGTATCCCTCAGTGCTACACACTTGCTCAGGAGACTCTCTCCTTTATTAATGTGAAAAGCAATTCGTAAAACTGAAAATACTCTTGGCTTCAAAAAATTTCAAACTACAATGGTTTGATCTAAAAGGCAGAACTGACTAAGAAAATTAACTAAAACGTAACTATTTAGAACACTGTGCAAACTGAACTATAAATCTGCTGCTGCAAAAGTCAACACACTATATTTTCCCAGGAAATTTTCTACCATTAATTAACCCCATGCTACACATTTGTTACATTTGCTCAGAAACACCAACATACAACGTAAATACTTTGATTAACAATAGATCCTAGTAGTTTACTTTCAGCCAAAAATAGAAGCCACTTTATTTTATAAGCAAATATGCATAAAAATGATTATACCATGGAGCTGACAGAAAACTAGTTTTATTCCCAGTAAGAAGTCATTGTCTTCATTCATGAAACATACTAATAATGAATAATATGGGGCAATCAAGAACTGATTCTTTATTAACAGACAGTATTCATCTTACATTTTTGTGTTGTTTTTAAGACGTGGCTCCCAAATTCTTCTGACAAACTTTTTTTTTTTTTTTTGAGACGGAGTCTCACTCTGTAGCCAGGCTGGAGTGCGGTGGTGATCTTGGCTCACTGCAACCTCTGACTCCTGGGTTCAAGTGATTCTCCTGCCTCAGCCTCCCAAGTAGCTGGGATTACAGGCGCGTGCCACCACACCTGGCTAATTTTTGTATTTTTAGTAGAGACGAGGTTTCACCATGTTGACCAGGCTGGTCTCGATCTCCTGACCTCAAGTAATCCACCTGCCTCGGCCTCCCAAAGTGCTGGGATTACAGGTGTGAGCCATGGCACCCAGCCGACATGCCTTTTATCAAGAGGTGGGATACATTCCTCTCTCCTGGAATTTGGGCTCTGTGACCCTCGCCCAGCAGAATACAGCAAAAGTGGCACTGTGCCAGTTTCTGAGCCAAGGACCTAAGATACCAGCAGTTTCCATTTCCTGTATCTTGAGATACTCACTCATGAAGGAAACAGAGGAACCAAAAGCTAGCACCAACTTACCAGCCATGTGAATGAGTCACACTGAAAGTGCCAGCCCCCAGCTGAGCCACATCAGACAATGCTGAGCAGAACAGAGATAAGCTACCCCACCCCAAGCCCTCCCAAACTGCAGAGCAAAATAAAAGACTGTTGTTTTAAGCCACTGTATTTTTGGATGATTTGTTACACACCAATAATAAATGGAACACTAGTTTTCCAGATCTATCTGAAGCCACGGGAAGGAAATTACTGATCAGATTGTAGAAAGTTACAGAAATTGAATGTAGTTATTTGTTTTGCTGCAGTAAAGGGGTAAGTAATATAAAAATGTGTTAAGTAGAAACGACATTAATAGCTGTGCTATTCTGGTTTAAACTTTAACCTCTCTTTGTCTCCGTTTCTCCATCTACAAAATGGAGGTAATGACTATACCTATCTTATAGGGTTAGGAGAATTAAATATTTGTAAAATATAGGTCCTACCACATACAAGCAGTGCGTGTGTGTTTAAAAACCTTTTGATGATCACCCACATAATACAGTTAAACATTGTCCCTTGTTGTTCTGAAGCCCAAACCAATGAGGCCAGTCATCACTTCTCTAAGTACAATGCCTAACAACTGCTCAATAAGTATCTGATAAACTCAGTTTTTTCCAATTTACCAAAGCTTAAGGACCTTTTCTGTTTACTTGGAAATAAAAAGGTATATCCACCTTTAAGTGTAATTTTTATTGAAAACCGGACAACATGATTATGATTATGTTTTCTCTCACCAGCTCTGGACTACTATATTCTCTCTTGGATATTCTCTTTGCATACGTCCAATAAAATTAGTTTCCAAATTACTGGCAAATATAAAAATATATTTACAAACTAGACCGGCTTTTTCTACCAAATGGTAGCATTTCTCTACAGAATTTTACCAAGATTTCAAAATGCTCTATCCTGTCATGAAAGCAAAAAGGCAATGTCAGTATCAGGAAATACTTAAGTGGTTATAATACCTGGAATACCTCATGAGACAATTTTTTTTTTTTTTTGAGACGGAGTCTTGCTCTGTCGCCCAGGCTGGAGTGCAGTGATGCGATCTCGGCTCACTGCAAGCTCCACATCCCGGGTTCATGCCATTCCCCTGCCTCAGCCTCCCAAGTAGCTGGGACTACAGGCGCCCGCCACCACGCCCGGCTAATTTTTTTTCGTATTTTCAGTAGAGACGGGGTTTCACCGTGTTAGCCAGGATGATCTCGATCTCCTGACCTCGTGATCCGCCAGCCTCAGCCTCCCAAAGCGCTGGGATTACAGGCGTGAGCCACTGCGCCCGGCCAAGACAATGTTTAAAGATGTTTATAAACATCTCCCAGCCTTACAAAAAAAAATTGGAACATAATAATGAAATGTATATTATCTTCAACTACAGTATTCTTTGAAAAAAAAACCCTGCCTTTCTAAACTAGCCCCATGCTTGATAATTCCTTCACTTAATTTAACATCAAAAATGGAAAAAAAAAAGTTTATGGTCAAGCTTAGAACAATTCTTTTGTAAATTCTGGTAAAAGTTCATTGTGGTGAACGCTAATTATGGCTCAAAGGAAAGCAAAAACACATACTGCCAACCCAAATATGTGCCACATTTGAAAAAATGACTTGATGTGTCACATAAGATAGGAGCTTTAAAAAGACACTGAGGACACTGAGACATTAGGTTACAGGGACTTCCTAACTCCACCTGGAGAAGTATATTCTTTCAGGAAAGGTAGAATGAGATGCTACCTACTGCGAGGGGGAAGAGGACTCAAGAATGGGAAGAGGAGAGGCCAGGTGCAGTGGCTCACACCTGTAATCCCAGCACTTTGGGAGGCCGAGATGGGTGGATCACGAGGTCAAAAGATTGAGACCATCCTGGCCAACATGGTGAAACCCCATCTCTACTAAAAATAGAAAAAATTAGCCAGGCATGGTTGCGGGCGCCTGTAATCCCAGCTACTCGGGAGGCTGAGGCAGGAGAATGGCGTGAACCCGGGAGGCGGAGCTTGCAGTGAGCCGAGATCGCACCACTGCACTCTAGTCTAGGCGACAGAGCGAGACTCCGTCTCAAAAAAAAAAAAGAATGGGAAGAGGAGAAACGAACTGAGCTTAATGTTCTTAATAATCTACACAGGCACATGAAATGTTTTACAAATCCTAATTCACAGGAGAGAAAACTCAGGGCCACAAGAGGCAAAGACGTTTGCCTAAAATAGAGAATAAATGACAGAACCAGACTAGAGAAGAGTTTCTGCACTAGAGTAAAAATCAGAGGATTCTGTACTACCATTTCAAAGAAATAACACCGTATTCCTTCTAGAGTTACTAGTAGTAAAGTTAGAAGTGAACTTCTTAATAATACTTTCCCTACTGTCAGGAAAAAGGGGCGGGGGGGGGAGGGGGCAACAGGTTCTCAGGGCAGACACAAGGGCACTGTCCAATGACCTGGTCAAGGTGCTCACAGCTCACCGGGTGACCTTCAAGTCCCATTTTTAATTCTGCAGTGTCTCAGGTGGGCTTCAACACTTCCTGCTATCTGGTTCAGAAGATGTTAACATTGGGGTTTACGTGACAATGCTCTCAGACCAAAAAAAAAAGAAAAAGGAAAGATCATTGCTAGTGTTATCTCACCCCTATAAGCTGAATTACTTACGCATTAGGCTGTAAATGTGCTTTTCTGCAACATGTTCCGTAAACAGCTTTATAAGGTCATCTTTTAAGTCTCTGTTAAGCTTGGTTTCGATGTAAAACTTATTCTGAAAAATAAAATAAAATCTTTTTTGTGTATTAATTGGGGAAATGATTAGTCTAATGAACTGGAGCACTAAATATTTTAGAAAACAATGCATAAAAGGCATCAATTAAAGCAGAAAAACTCAACATCCAACAACAAAAGGCATGCAACTATTAGTTACTTGTCTTTCTGGCACGGGGTTGAAAGCATAAAAAAATGTTTTGAACCATACATCTGCAAAAGAACACTGGGAGATATCCAACATTAACTAGACAGGGATGTACAAACATTGTAGAACCACACTGTGTGGAATACCCTTTAAAAATACATCACCAAAAGACAACATGGAGAAACACTAATGAAAAGTACCCTGTTTATCAATGATCTGGGTTGAAAGCAGGCTGTGGACATGCACTGGTTGACTCCCCAGCACACGCTCAATTTCACTGATTAAGTCATTCAGCTTCTGGCATTCCCTGGGGACCACCTTTGGTTCAGAAGTACACACTCAAGGCAGCCCAAGCAGACTTAGAGAAATTGTGGTGTGGGGGAAAAATCTCCTGCAGTCATCTTATAACCATGAGGGGAATGTCAGGCCTCTGAGCCCAAGCCTGCATGTATACATCCAGATGGCCTAACGCAACTGAAAAATCACAAAAGAAGTGAAAATGTCCGGTTTCTGCCTTAACTGAGGACATTATCTTGTGAAATGCCTTCTCCTGGACAATGAGTCTCAGAAGCTCCCCGCGGAGCTCCTGGTCCGAGCACCTTGTGACCCCTGCCCGCCACAGAACAACCCCTTTGACTGTAATTTTCCACTACCTACACAAATCCTATAAAACTGCCCCAGCTCATCTCCCTTCGCTGACTCTTTTCGAATTCAGCCCACCTGCATCCAGGTGACTAAAAAGCTGTATTGCTCACACAAAAGCCTGTTGGTGGTCTCTTCACAAAGACGCCCGTGACAGAGAACAGGATAAAACATCTGTTACGGACAGCAGAGAGACCAAAAATCAAGTCCTTAGTAATACTATTGAACCACAGATTCAACCAACCCTGGACACAGCCTTATTTCTGGAGTTTTATTATAAGAGCTAATACTCTTCATTATTTACTTAAATCACTTTGAATCATGTTTTCTGTTTCTTGCAGCTGAAATCCTGACTAGAATTACTGGCAAGTCAAAGTTTTTCTTTTTTTCTTTTTTTTTTTTTTTTGAGACAGAGTTTTGTTCTTGTTGCCCAGGCTGGAGTGCAATGGCACGATCTCCACTCACTGCAACCTCTGCTTCCCGGGTTCAAGTGATTCTCCTGTCTCAGCCTCCTGAGTAGCTTGGATTACAGGCGTATACCACCACACCTGGCTAATTTTTGTATTTTTAGTAGAGATGGGGTTTCATCACATTGGTCAGGCTGGTCTCAAACTCCTGACCTCAGGTGATCCGCCAGCCTCTGCCTCCCAAAGTGCTGGGATTACAGGCGTGAGCCACCACACCTGGCAAAAAAAGTTTTTCATATTTAAGTGTTAATGCAGAAGAGTAGAAAATACATAGAGGAATGTTAACTTACTCACTGATTCTCTCAATTTAAAAAAATTTTTTTGGAGATAGTGTTTCACTCAATTGCCCAGGCTGGTCTCAAACACCTGGCCTCCCACTTCAGCCACCTGAGCAGCTGGGATCACAGATGTGAGCCCAGCCACTGAATTCTTAACACACGTGTCTCTCTTTAAAAAAAAATATAAAAATAAGATGCACATGGTTAAAAAACAGAAAGCATGCAAAAGAGTATGCAATAAAAAGAAGTCTCTCAATGCAGACCTTCTGACCCATTCCCAAAAGGTCCCATTCTACACTGGGAAAACTTCTGTATATTCTTTCTAGGATGTTCCTTGCATATACATGGATATGCTTTTTTCCCCCTAAAAAAAAAAAATACTAGTGTGAAAATATTAAACACTGCATTGCACCCTGCTTTTTCATTTAATGTTGCATCCTGGAAGATTTTTCTCTAAAAAAACAGAGTTGTGTTGCTTTTAATTGCATATTTTTCTGTGTCTTCCACAAATTATTTAAATAATAGTCCCTACTGATAATACGAATGTTCCTCAATGTTCTGCTATTTTAAAAACCAGCATAATTCTTATATACATATTTGTATGTATTTATGAGTTTATTTGTATAATAAATTCCTAGAGGTACAATTCTTGAGTCAGATTTTTGCATATTAAACTCTTAACAATAATGCGAAATAGTCTTCCAAAGAGGCTTTACCAATTTACATTTCCACCAAAAGTGTGAGGAGCTTGTTTCTTTATAGATTCACCAAAACTGAATATTGATCAAACCTTTCCAATTTCACTAACTAAAGTAAGTTAGCGGAAAAAAAGTTATTTTATTTCTTAAATTGTGATATTGGGTATATTTTCATGTTTATAATCTTTTTTTTCTATGAACTGTCTGTTCATATGCTTTGTCCATTTTTCAACAGAAATTTAGGGTTATCTTTTTCCAATTCATGAAAGCTGATTATCAACGAAAGCAAACTTTTGTCTTATATTTTTCCAATTTTGCATTTTTTCCCACTTACTTTTGGCTTATGATATTTCACTATACAAAGGTTTCCAAATTTTGTATTGTCATAGTCTGATATTTTCTTTCATGACTTCTAAGTTTGGGTCCTTTTTTCATTCTAACTATTCATGATTCATAGTAAATTCATTCACTATGCATGATTTCTTTGATAATAGTTCTCTAACATTTCATTTTTAAAAATTTATTCCATTTAGAATTTTTTATAAAGAATAAGGTAGGCCGGGCACAGTGGCTCACGCCTGTAATCCCAGCACTTTGGGAGGCCAAGGCAGGCGGATCATGAGGTCAGGAGATCGAGATCATCCTGGCTAACACGGCAAAACCCTGTCTCTACTAAAAATACAGAAAATTAGCCGGGTGTGGTGGCGAGCGCCTGTAGTCCCAGTTACTCGGGAGGCTGAGGCAGGAGAATGGCGTGAACCCAGGAGGCAGGGCTTGCAGTGAGCCGAGATCGGGCCACTGCATTCCAGCCTGGGTGACAGAGCGAGACTCCGTCTTAAAAAACAAAAAGAATAAGGTAGTGGCTAGGTGGTCGTGCCTAGTTAGGCTCATGCCTTTAATTCCAGCATTTTGGGAGGCCAAGGTGGATGGATGTTACAGACCAGCCTGGATAACATACCAAGATCCCATCTCTACAGAAAAAAAAAAAAAAAATTCCTAACATTAGGTATGGAAAAATCTACTCCTTCCTTACTGATCTGAAATGTCACCTTTCTACTAAACTTCTACATTTACTTCAGCTTATTTCTGGGCTCTGTTCCCTTGATCTGTCTATCCCTGCCACCAATGACAATCATTATTAATTACCATAGCCTTCTCATTCATTTTAATACCAGGTTATAGAGACAGAAGGCAGTCAAATGCCTAGGCAGACAGGGGTGGTTCTCCGGTGAAAGCCCACCTCCAGGCCCAAGACAGTTTAAAGCCTGAAAGCCAAGCTACAGGCAAATCCTAGGGCGGGACTGAGAACTTGTCTTCCCGTTTGGCACACTTCCCTCTGATTGACCCCCACCCTTCACCTATTTTACATATATCTACCCTTTCTTAATTGGTTTCTTACACTGTTATGCCCACCTTTGAGTAGTGTCCTTGCTTTAACCTTTTTTGCATATTCACAAACCAATCAGCATGCACTCCCCATTCTGAGTCCATAAAAGGCCTCAGACTCAGCCACAAGGTGGGGGTGGGGGGACCACCCCCACAACCCCTCTCCACTGAAAGCTGTTTCACTGCTCAATAAAATTCTTCTCCACCCTCCTCACCCTCCAATGTTCAGCACATCCTCATTCTTCTTGGGCGCAGTATAAGATCTTGGGAACTGCCAAATGCGGGTACAAGCTGTAACACAGGCGAACTGGGGCACATCAGCATGGCCGAGCATGGCTGAGCAAGGCCCGGGTGGCGCACTGCCAGCCAGGGGTCCCCAGCTTGCAAAGTGACCAAGAAGAAAAAATCCTACATCAGTAGGGCCTCATACGTGAATTCTGATAGTTGAAATTCAGAGTAAGTCTGAAGTTCATTCTTATTTATCTTTTACAAGTTTTACTGGTTATTTTTTTTCTACATAAATTTTATCAGAAGAGATTAAGTTAGCTGTCTTCCACATTTCATTTCTAAGTATTTTCCCCTTTTTAAATTAATAAAAACTTCAAGCTATTTTCACAACTGAAATTTTTAAATCAAAATTTAGAGCAAAAGTTGATTTGGCAGTATACCTTAAAGTCTTTGAAATAAATTAGCCATCTCTTTGAGACTCTGTAGTTATATTCAAGAATAAAAAATATTATAACTGTTTAACTCCCAAAATAAATTTTTCTGCATTTATAGTGCTTTTCTCTCCTGGTATATTGTCCTATTGACATTTAAGACCTGAATGCACAGCATTTTAATGTACCCTTTCTACTCTTTGTAAGTAACTAGAAACCATTAAAAAGAAATAGTATGAAAACTTCAGAAGTACTTAGAAACTCAAGTTAGCCTACCTCTTTTCAACTTTGTCTCAGGTACAGTAATGTTAAATTCCAAAATTGTAAGCAAAAATAAATGTCTTTGACCTCTGTAACTTTCAGCAAGACCTTAGTTACAATTTATTTTCTAGTTTAATGACAGTTTCTTGATATTCATATAGACAGACTTCTAACAAAGACACTAATTTTGACAAATGTTTTAAAAAATTTGTTTCTGTGATATCAAAAGAAACTTTGCTTATTATGGGACTAGTAGGTTAACATTTCAAACTATTTTCTTTAATATACTTTTCCAACAAAACAGTACCAAAGTTCAAAGAATTTCTATCTTCTGGACAATAAAAACAATTTACATAACAAATTCTCAAAAGTAACTACAAAGCAAATTCAAGCTCTTAATCTACAAGAAAAGCTGTAGTTACGCTTTACAATCTAAGATTCCTTATTTGAATCCTGCTAGCTGAAAGAGTAAGTTTGAAGTTCGTTTATTCTTAATTGACACAGACCTCTTAAACCCCAGGATCCTACCATAAAGTTAAAGAAAGCAACAACGGCAATACAGAAAAGCGTGAATCACCTTCCTGTCTTAACTATTGTTGTTTTAATAAACTAGCTATTTACCTTTTGATTCAAAACTATGATAAATTAGACTTTTGTTTTTATTACTCACGCACCTAACCAACATGCTTATCTGGTAAATGCCATTAAAATGGCAGACATGCAAGTCAAGGAACCTATTTACCCAGCCTTAACTCCTTTATCCACAAATAGGCCCTGTCTTTCAGCTCTGCTTCCATACCTGGTCTCTACTGAAAACTTTAAACAGCAAGAATAAGGAGTCAGCTCGCACGAAATAAAATGTTTGCTCTATCAGTACAGGACATTTAGTTAACACGCTCCTGATCAATAGCCCATGATAGGATTTCACCAGAATGATACAATGTAGCTACTACCTCCCAGGCTTACACTCTTCCCAATAAGTTAATTCTGCTATCCTAGATGCACTTATTCCTAATGTCATCAACAATATTTTTCCTTAGTTTCATGATTCATAAAGGAGTTTTGGCACTTAAACCAAAAGAAAAGCCTTTTTATACATTTCTTTCTTGGTAAAAGGCAAAAACCAGTTTCTTTGGCATTACATTGACTAGAAAACTCGTACTATTAAAATTGTTGTCAGTAACCAAGAAATAAGTGTAAATGAAAATCAGGAAGTACTACATGGTCTTTTGGAAAGTGCCTTCTAAATTAGAGACAGGGGTAGTTTTGTTTTGTTTTTGTTTAGTGCATTTTACGGAAAATAACATTTTTAAGATTGCTATCCACATACAGCAAGCTACATGCTACAGAAGGTAGGATCAACCTGAACATCTCATTCACTAGTCTAATAAAGAAGAACGGGGATCATGGTTTCTAAGGGCTCCTCCATTCAACAGGAGCACTAACGTTAAGATTCTATGACTCTCGATATTTAAAACAGGGAGGAAGCTGATCAACAAAGTCACAGTCTACAGATTATACTCATAGCATAACTCTCCAAATAAAACAGATCATCAGAATGGCAGCAATGTTTTACTGTTCTATTTTTATGGAATGATTTACTTGGCATTTTACTTTCTGAGGACAAGAAATCTTATATATCTTTATATTTCTGGAACCAAACACAGTGCCTTCCACATAGCAGAAATAAAATAAGTACTCAAGTGGGTGACTGCTAATCTTAATGCCTACTTGTCTATTCAGCAATTGTTATGGAATTTCAAAGCAGAAAAAGGGGAAATAATTAAAGTTCTTCTACGTCAACAACTATCGCACATTACTGAAATAACTTAATTTCCATTTCTAACACAAATGTAGTAAAAGAAAAACAGAATATGCTTAACTCTCTGCATCTATTTGTGCTCTGAACAATACACCTAGGTATTTGGGAAGGAGGAAGGAGCTCTTACTTACCATATATATGAAAAGAGGCACAATGCTCTGCAATGCTCCCATATATTGTCCAAGAGCTATATTAAATCTTTCAATATAGAGATCTGGAGGGCTGGCCTGTGAGAAAGAACAGAAGTGTGATCAATCTGGGAAACCAGGGAAAGACCTTCCACCACAATTTGAAACACAAATAGAAGGAATTCAAAATTCATACTGAGATCCACAATTTAAAAAAAAAAAAAAAAAAGGAAGACACGTACACTCTGAAGGTAAGACTTCCACCTTTGTTCCAAAATCTGCTATGTAAAACTGAAGTTTAGCCATCTGCAAAAGCTGTGTAACCTCAACATGTTAATTAAAAGTCTTCTTCTTTTACTGCATAAAAAGGTGCACTAAGGCTGGGCACGGTGGCTCACACCTGTAATCCCAGCATTTTGGGAGGCCAAGGTGTGTGGATCACTTGAGGTCAGGAGTTCAAGACCAGCCTGGTCAACATGGTGAAACCCTGTCTCTACTAAAAATACAAAAATTAGCCAGGTGGGGGTGGCAGGTGCCTGTAATCCTAGCCACTTGGGAGGCTCAGACAGGAGAATCACTTGAACCTGGAGGCAGAGGTTGCAGTGAGCCGAGATCATACCACTGCACTCCAGCCTGGGTGACAAAGCGAAACACTGTCTCAAAAAAAAAAAAAGATGCACTCAACGATAAATGATTTTTAAAAACTATTACTGAATTACATGGATATTCTATATAGAACCAAACTATATTTGAACCTGGAATGATTTGGGAGGATATTCAACTAAGTGGTATAGGCTTAATGTACTATTAGAATGGCTAATGAAATTTATAATTACCGTAAGCACAGAAATATTCTGATTTCTATGCTAACTTGGTTGTAAACCACTTCTGTAGCTAATTATAAATATTAGTTAGAAAGCATGGACACAAATGACCCATATACACCTTCAGCTCTGTAGAGTAGTAAAACACAATATATTCCTCTATTAACTCACTTTTACAAAATACCAAATCATAAAACCATCAAGAGAGAACACTACCAACTTTTTTATATGTTATAGACTGAACAGAATATAGACTGTGTTCCTCGAAAATTCCTATGTTGAAGCCCTAAACCCCTAGTACTGCCATACTAGGAATAAGGAAGTAATTAAGGCTACACGAACTCACAATGGTAGAGCCGTGATCCTATAGGATTAGTGTCCCTAGATGAAGAAACACCAGAACGCTCAGGTTCTCGCTCCTCCCACAGGGCTCAGAAAAAAGGCCATGTGAGGACTGCAGTGAGAAGGCAGCCATTTACAAGCCAGAAAGAGGGCCCTCACCCGGAACCGAATAGGAAGCACCTTTGTCTTGGACTTCCTAGCCTCCGGAACCATGAGAAACAAATTTCTTTGTTTAAGCCACCCAGTCTATAGTACAGTCGACCCTTGAAAAACCGGAGAGTTAGGAGAGCCAACACCCAAAACACAGTAAAAAATCTGTGTATAACTTTTCACGTCCCCCCAAATTTAACTACCAATATTGCCTACTGTTGACCAGAAGTCTCACTGATAACATAAACCATCAATTAACACATATTTTGTATATTATATGTATCATTTATACTGCATTCTTACAATAAAGTAAGCTGGAGAATAAATATTAACAAAATCATCAAGAAGAAAAAATATATCTATTCATTAAGTGGAAGTATATCATCATAAAGATTTTCATCCTTATCTCCAACAGTGGGAAAAGGGTTGGCCTTGCTGTGTCGGGGTGGGAGAAAATCCGTGGATAAGTGGACCTACGCAGGTCAGACCCATGTTGTTCAAGGGTCAACTGTATTTTGTTGTGGCAGCCCAGTCGAAGACACTGTGTTTTACAGAAGTGCATCCATGCATGATTTCATTCTATTCTCTAAAGCTAAATTAATTAGGTCCCACTTTAACACTAAAGAAACACCTAAATGGCCAGTAATTTGTCTAAGACTAGACCGTTAGCCAAATGATAGATCCAGGTCTTCCAAGTAAGAATTCATTCCTGGGTCAGAGTGTTGGGGGATAAGCATGGTACAAAACACAATGCAAACAAAACTGATTCTACACAAGAACTAACTAGTGGCAGCCCCACAGCTTATCAATCACATCTTACACAGAAAGTCTTGCTTTCAAATAAGGATATTAAGAAATGCCACATGGAAGGATTCCTAAATATTAAATTTTAAAACATGAAATTATAAGACCACTTCAGCTAAGCTGTTTCATAAATGTCCAAATATTTTGATAGTATTTTCAAATAAGATTCAACTCATATTTCAGTTCTACTTAGAAGCTTATATATGTGTAAAGAATTGTCTTTACTTCTTCTAATTCATCTTCCATTACTGAGTACTTACAGGTCTGGTGTACGCTAGGTGCTTTTATTTACATTTCTTTTTTTTAAATTATCATTTTTTTTTTTTTGTACATTTTGAGACAGGTCTTGCTCTGTCTTCCAGGCTGGAGTGCAGTACCATGATTACAGCTCACTGCGGCCTCCACCTCCCAGGCTCAATTGATCGATCCTCCCAACTCAGCCACCTCCCAACTAGCTGGGACTACAGGTATGCAGCACTAGGCCTGCCTAATTTGTTTGGGAATTTTTTTTTTTTGGTAGAAATGGGGTCTTGCTATATTGCCCAGACTGGTCTTAAATTCCTGGGCTCAAGCAACCCTCCTGCCTCAGCCTCCCAAAGGGCTGGGATTACAAGTGTGAGCCACCACACCCAGCCCATTTCTTTTTCTTAGTCCTTCTAACTGCCTATAAATTGAATGTTATTTCCATTTTACAGATGAGGTGATTGGGGCTCAGAAATAGTCACCTGTCTACAATTCTACAGTGAATAAACCCAAGACCTACAACTCAAAGCATGATCAATCCAAGGCCTTCTACACCTACTTAAATTCTCTTTTGCACTCTGAAACCTTTTTACAAACTTCTCCATGTAGGGCACAACTGTCTACCTCTGGTTGCACAGCAAAGAACAGGACTGACAATGGGAATACTAGCACTCCCCAAAAGACATAAGGCCTCCCTGACTGTTCTTTCTACCTAACCATCTCTCTCTGCACCCACTAAGCTGGCTAACTTCTCCTAGTCATTCCTTCAAAAATATCTGAACTACATGGCCCTTCAGTGGGGACCCACTGCACTCACTTCCCTCACTGGGTAGTCTGCCACTACCTTCAAACCCCTGGAGGGCAATATTTGTGTCTTATCTGTATATCTCCGGTGCTGACCACAGTGCCTAAAACATAGTAGATAAAGAATGCATTGTTTTGCAAGGAAAGGATCTTGTTCAAATCTAAACTTTAACTCTAAATCTAATTTAGCATTATTTAAATCTAAATTCCTAGTTAACAAGGCTGTATGACATTAGGAAATTCATTTTGCCCTCTAAATTTCAATTTCCATATATCCAAAATAGGAAAAATACTAGCTGTGGTACTTCTGAGATGTGAAGGAAATCAAAGAAAATAGTGTGTGTTTTGATAATGTCAAGTATTACACATGTATATGCAACTAGTAAGTAAACTTCTTTCTGAATTAACTACCCATTTGTCTAATGCTTCAAAAAAATCCAACAACATTTTTGTTTTTGAGATGGAGTCTTGCTCTGTCACCCAAGCTGCAGTGCAATGGCATCATCTCGGCTCACTGCAACCTCCGTCTCCCAGGTTCAAGGGATTGCTCTGTCTCAGCCTCCTGAGTAGCTGGGATTACAGGTGTGGGCAACCACACCCAGCTAATTTTGTATTTTTAGGAGAGACAGGGTTTCACCATGTTGGCCAGGCTGGTCTTGAACTCCTGACCTCAAGTGATCCACCCACTTTGGCCTCCTGAAGTGCTGGGATCACAGCCATGAGCCACCGCACCTGGCCTAATAACATTTTTAAAAGCATTCTTTGTTAACTGAAGAACTTGGGGAAAATGGTTCCATGTTATAGGCAAACTTTTAACTATAACTAATGAACAGAATCATATGTAACATCTTCCCCTAAACTGCTTCGAAGAACTCTAAAAATGGTATTTCGGCATTCAAAGAAATAACTTTTAGAAGTATTACGTGAAAAAAAATCTTAAAAGCTGTTGCATTAAACTAATGTTCTTTTTACAAAACATCACTTTATCCAGAAGTTAAAAGTATAAACATTGATCAAAAAGTACATTTACAGCAGACAGAATAAATAAAATTGAATTCCTTGTTCAAGAACTCCCAGTCTCAAAGACTATGAGTATTAAAAAGTATTTTCTGTACTGAATCAAATGTCAGAACACAGCTTTTTCCACAAAGCAAAAAAAGTATATTTCATGTAGACCTTATTCAAAACCTTTTAAATGACAGGACTATAAATTTTAGCAGTCTTCTAAAATAAACCTAAACTCCTTCCTAGGAAGCTAGAAATGTCATTTAAGAAAAAAAACCTAATCAAATTGTTTCTCCTTAAAATTTAAGTTCAATACACTCTAGGCCCCATTGGGGAAACTGTTAACTATTTGATTTACCTTATTTCAACATGACAGTATTTGGCTTGGACATTCAAGTTTTTACCCCTGAACAAGCAAGCTTTGCTTTTTCCCCAAAGAAAACAAGAAAAAAACTGCCAGAAAAATAATAACCATTGTTACAGGATCTTTGGGGTGTTGTTTTTCTGGCCAGAAACCCCTCTGGCCAGTGGTGCCTTTACCTGAGTTTTGATCAGGCCTACTGGGCTCATTTTGCCCACTCGACCTGGCAGGCTGCGCTCGGCTCATGCTACTGGCCTGGGTCCCACACCTGCCAAGGGCAAGTCAGTACGTGGTGGTGCCTGGAAGCTTGAAACTCCAAGAACCAAAGGGCCCCAGAGAGGGAGTCACAGCCCTGGCTCAGGGAGCTCCCAAGCTGGGGCTTCCCGAAGAGCCACAGCTCTTCTTTCCTTCTCTTCGCTCGCAATGTGGCAGGCAAGTGGCATGTCTCAGCCCTGTTTGTGTTACAACTCTTTTAGCCTTGCCATTCAGTGGGTCCTGAGTTCTTGTCCTGTGACCAGAAGAAAAGGTACGCAGACAAGTGCAGGAGCAAGACAAAGAGGAGCTTCACTGAGCAACAGAACAGCTCAGAGGAAAGCTGCAGGGAGCAGCTCCTTTCCACAGCCAGGGTGTCCGGACAAGTGTTCAGCTCCTAGCAGAAAGGGTAGCTCCTCTCTGCAGCTGGTCGTCCCACTGTTTGCACAGCTCTCAGCAGAAAACAGGCCCTAAAGTGAGTGGTTCCTCTCTGCAGCTGGTCATCCCAACAACTGTTCAACTCTGGGTAAGCCCAGGGCTTTTATGGGCCCAGAGGGGAGGAAGTACGTGCCCACTGGTCCATGGCCAGCCACAGGCAAGCTGAAAAAGGCACCACAAGTTCCCACTCCAGTCTGTAGGACTGGCAGCCTGGCTCCCAGCCTTCAGGCCCTCCTTAGCTTGAAGGTGGAGGCCTCACTGGGGACCTGCCCTCTTCCACCCAGGAACCTGTCTGCCTCCTGCTGCCATTCATGGTGCCCAGGCTGTAGGTGCCAAGGGGCGCCTGCAGGCCAGCGCCAAGCTGCCCTCAGCACCCCTCAGCTTCCTTTCTGTGCTTGTCAGTGCCCGAAGTCCGGAGGGGGCCGAGGCAGCAGAGGGCTAGTGTGTTATGTTAGCACTGCCCTCAGCGTGTGCACAGCTGGCCAGGCTGCGACAGCACCTGGGCTCGCCCCCAACTTTGCTCCAAGATCAGAGTCGGTGCCAACAACTTGGAGAAGCCAGGCAGTAGGAACAGACACTTCCGAGCCTTCGAGGGCAGGGGGTCCTTCCTGGGCCCCCAAGAATGCAGGGATGCCTGAGTCCACAGCTGTGGATTGGGCGGCTGCAGCAGCGCCCAGTGTGCTCCCACCCCAACTCAGAAGAGGCTCCTGCTGGCTCCATGGAGCATGCAGCCCCACCTGTTGACGCCTCCCTGCTACAGCAGCGTGATGGCAATGGCCACTCCAGATGGGCCGCCACTGCCATCACCATTACTCCAAACTTACTCCAATTTTTCTTAACAGATCTAGATTCCCTGAGTTTTGTAATATAGCTGTGTGAGAATATTTTTTAAATAATGAGTAATGCATTCATCTGGTTTAAAATTCAAATGAGTTCAAATGGATTTAGAGTAAGTTTTCCTTTCATTCCTTCCTCCCTGAACCAACCAATACTTTTTATATCCTTCCAGAAGAACTTTTTGCCTATACTATAAAATAAATGTCCCATTTATAGTTCTTTATACACAAATGCTAAGGTATAATCACACATATCTGCACTTTCCCTAACAATGTATATCTTGTAGTCAGTTTTATTCCAGTGGTTCTCGCTAACATTTTGGTCTCTGGAAACCTTTACATTTCTAACAACAACTCAAGATTCCAAAAAGCTTTTTGTTTATATGCAGGTTGTATCTGTAAGTATTTACCATAATAAAAATTAAAACTAGGTTCTAAAAATACTTATTAATTCATTTTAAAATAACAATAACAAACTCATCACCATCTTATTTTTATGAAAAATAACTATTTACCAAAACAAAATTTAGTAAGAGGAGTGTCACTGTTTTTACATTTTTGCAAGTCTCTTTAGAGCCTAGCTTAATAGAAGACAGATGGATTCTCATATCTGCTTCTGCACTGAAATCAGTTGTGATGTGTTATTTTCTGAAACGATCAATGAATTTTTTGTACTCTATTCCATTAAAAACCACGGGTCTATCTTCTACTTTAAATGGATCTTTTCCGTATATATTTTATTACATCACACATTGGTCATTTGGAAAATACTGATTCTCTGAGTTATGTAGATCTTCCCAATGTTGATTTCATTGGACGGTATCAAAAAAATACATCTCTGATGAGACAGTATCAACACCTATCTCATCAGAAATCTTTTTAAGTATTGGGAAGCTATCAAGGTCACAGTGGTAGATATAAATTTTCCAAAATTTTAATTTTCACTTCAAAGCTCAAGTTTCATTATTGGCAACAAATACTGTCAGTCATTTTCCTTGAAGTGACAATCTTAGTTCACTAATTTCTGAGAAAATGTCTGTCAAATACCAAAGTCTAACCATAGTTTGTCAGTCATTTTTTCAAGTGAAAATAGCGTTCTATGCGGAAAAAGCAGGGTTAGTTCAAAATTCATACAATCACATAAGCACCTTTTCTCAAAACCACCACTGTACTCTGGTATGCAGTGTCCCATTTCTTTACATAAAATATTTTTTAAAGTATAGAGTCACAATTTAATAAAATTAATAATTTTCTCTGTTTCATCTGGGACATTCTTAATGAAAATGGCTTCCTCACCCCGCAAGCATGTGGAAATGAAGATTCATGCTAAGGCACCAGCGTCTATCCATCATTACTTATAGACCCCCCTGAAAGGCTTTTGGGGACCCTCCGAAGTCCTCAATACACACACACTTTAAGAATATCTATTTCTGTAAGATGCTTGAATGTACTATTTATTTAATCAGATGTCATATTGATAGCTTCATGCTAATCCTTTGTTACCAGATTGTTGCACTGAGTAACTTCATATAGATGTTATAGACAATAATTTCAAAACAACTTTTAAATTAAAAAAGGTAGAACTACATAATAGTCTTATGCATAATTATATTAAAAATAATTTCAGCTGTCCAGTTTAAATAGTGAAATCTGCGAAATACCACTAAAAACATATACATATACATACATGCTCCTAGTGTGAGAAATGCCTTACAGCAAGAAAGGAAAAAACAGATTTGATATACATACCACACCTTCACAGAAGGGAAGGGGAAAGAAAGCTTGTCATCTTTAATTTTCAAAGCTAAACAAGGAAGGTTGATTGGTCAGTCACCTGAATTTGATGTATATTAATAATTTTAAAAGAGGATTAATTGTTTAAATAATTTTACTAGTCAAGAGACTTAAATATACTATCATGTGGGTCAGTACTGCCCAAAGGAACTTTCTGTGGTGATGGGAATGTTCTAAATCTGCACTGTCCAATATGGTAACCACTGGCCACGTTTGGCTATTGAGCCTTGGAATGTGATTAATTAAACTAAGGAACCAAATATTTACTTCATTTTAATTGTAATAGTTACACATAACTAACTGGACAATGCAGGTGTAAAATACAAACGAGTTCTACAATTTGATATTTATATCCCTCCTCCTCTACCTACCCCCATCCTCGTCCCCAGCCAACCAAAATGAAACATGAAAAAAATTAAGAATATGTGCTTTTATCTTCACAAAAGCATTCTGGTTGTCTTCAAATAAGTGACTTTTGCATGCTACAATGAAGTAGACAAGAAGGGATGGAAGAGAAGGACCTAATAAACATGACAAAACATGTATCTTTGTAAAAGTAATGTATGTTCATTTAAATTTTTAAAAATTTAAAATGCAACTATGGAAAAATAACCACTACCGGCTGGGTGCAGTGGCTCACGCCTGTAATCCCAGCACTTTGGGAGGCCAAGGCAGGCGGATCATGAGGTCAGGAGGATCGAGACCATCCTAACACGGTGAAACCCCGTCTCTACTAAAAATACAAAAAATTAGCCGGGCGTGGTGGCACGCGCCTGTAGTCCCAGCTACTCGGGAGGCTGAGGCAGGAGAATGGCATGAACCTGGGAGGTGGAGCTTGCAGTAAGCCAAGATTGCACCACTGCACTCCAGCCTGGGCAACAGAGCAAGACTCCGTCTCAAAAAAAAAGAAAAAGAAAAAAATAACCACTACCAACATTGGTAGAAAATTATTACCATTTTGGTATTTTTTTTTTCCTGTGTGCATGTGTCTGTTTCTAAACAAATATGGCTTATTTTGTAACCTGATTTTATCGCCCAACTATAGATCGTCACCATCTCTCCCAGGTCAAATTTCTTTCTATAACCTAATTTTAACAACTGTTTGGACACATCATTGCCTATTTCATCAGTCCCTTGTCACTGGATACTTAGGCTATGCTTTGCTGTTTATGTTATCCAGGTCTGCACGGATACTTCTAATTCAGACTAGCATTCTAGCTGTGCAGATGTGTTGAGTGGCATCAGCAACAACACAACCTCTTTTTTTTTTTTTTTTTTTTTTTTGAGACAGAGTCTCACTCTGTCGCCCAGGCTGGAGTGCAGTGGCGCGATCTCGGGCTCACTGCAAGCTCCACCTCCCAGGTTCACGCCATTCTCCTGCCTCAGCCTCCTGAGTAGCTGGGACTACAGGCACCCGCCACCACGCCTGCCTAATTTTTTGTATTTTTAGTAGAGACACGGTTTCACCGTGTTAGCCAGGGTGGTCTCGATCTCCTGACTTCATGATCCACCCGCCTCGGCCTCCCAAAGTGCTGGGATTACAGACATGAGCCAACGAGCCCAGCCCACTATCTTATTCTTAAACATAAGCTACACTGCACTCCCTGCTTAAGAGAGACTAGGTTCAGGAACAATGGTACATTTCCATACGCCAGTGGACCTCAAAGAATGCTTCTCTCCGAATCACCTGAAGGGACTGGTAACGACGCAGATTCCTTTGCCACACTCCAAAGTCTTGATTCGGAAACTTTCCAGAGGTGTGTATTTTTAGTGAGAACTTCAGGGAAGTCTGTAAACAGCTGGCCCACCTGTTAAGCATTTAGGAACCCTACACCTTAAGCCTCTTCCAAGAAATGAGAGGAGCTCTACAGGAAGGAAGTCTGCAGGATTCAAGAGAAAACTGAGCAGTAATCACCCATGTAACTAACACAGGCATTTACTGCAGGACAATTCAGCTGCAAACTGCACTGAAATCAGTAAAAATATGATGCACTAACATTTTAACATTAACATAGATGAATTTTTCCTCTTAAAAGTTAATGGCTTCTTGACTAGTATCAAATTCAGGGAGTATAAAGTTATCAAAATATAACTCAAGTTCCCCCTCAGCTTAGAATGCAGAAAGCTGTGAAAGAACATCACTCCCACTCTTATGGTAAGAAAAAGCTTGTTAACCAAAATAATCATAATTTTTCGAGCTCATCAGACCCCTAAGGTTTCTTTAATTACATTTGCAATGTCCAACTAGGTGAGAAGAATTTCAGAGTGACAAGCTCCTCTAAAAAAAAATAAAGGACACATGGACTATTTCTCTGTTGATGATGGTAGTCATAAAAGCAGGTAAGCAAACAACAGAAATTGAAATTGTAATGAATCATTAAAGGCCAAGTGTGAACTAACAGTGTAGAATCCCTGGGAGGCTTCAACACAAGGGCAGTCAGCGCCAGCACTTCCTCTCCAACTCTTTTCCATGGGTTTCCACTCGGTCATCAAGAGAAGGACTGGGGGCAGTGAAAGAAATCTGAGAGGCCATCCTCCATAGCAAGATGCGCCGGGCTTAGTAAGACCTGAGGATGAAGCAGGAATACCTAAAGAAGCCGATGAACACATCCTGGGGTCCTCCATGACAAAAAAGGTGGTGATTAACTGCCAATGGAAGACATGAACAAAAACTGCCTGTGCCCTGGAACCTACCCAGATTCAAAGCAAAAGCCATTTGCTGAAAGGAAGGGGTAAGAAACCCTGCAACCTGGTGACCCTTCTTTGACCTTAGGCAAAAAACTGTCTACCACTGGAAGACAGGCAGGTGATCCTCCAGCCCTCCTGACAAGCAAAGGTCACCAACCATTTTCAGGATGGTAGAAAATCCACTCATGCCCAGGTTTCCACACTGTTATGAAGCAAAAATATACTGCTGCTGATGGAAGCACAGGAAACTTGCTTACTACCAAGGTTCCCCAAAGATACAAGGTAAAATTTGGTTGCCACAGGGTGTGTGTGGGGCAGGACAGGGGAGGGGAGAGTCGGGGAGGGAACTCACCTGCACACCAAACCAGAGATCAACAAACTAGAGGCTGTGGACCAAATCTTGTCTACACCCTGTTTTGATTAAGTACAGTTGTTTTGGAACACAGCAATGCTCATTCTTTATGTAATGTGTGGCTGCTTTCACCTGCACCAGCAGAGTTGAGCACAGGAGCTAGACAAAGACCACACGGCCCGTGAAGATATTTACTTTTATTTTATTTATTATTATTATTTCTTTGAGAGGGAGTCTCGCTCTGTTGCCCAGGCTGGAGTGCAGTGGCGCAATCTCGGCTCACTGCAAGCTCCACCTCCCGGGTTCACGACTTTCTCCTGCCTCAGCCCCAAGTACCTGGGCCTATAGGCGCCCGCCACCACGCCCGGCTAATTTTTTGTATTTTTAGTAGAGACGGGGTTTCACCGTGTTAGCCAGGATGGTCTCGACCTCCTGACTTCGTGATCCACCCACCTCAGCCTCCCAAAGTGCTGGGATTACAGGCGTGAGCCACCGCGCCCAGCCGAGGCATGCCCGTTTCTAAGCAGAAACTGTTCTTTTTAAGCTAAACTGTTCTTTTTATATACAATGTCCAACATTCAATACAAAACTAAGACCAAAAAAACAAAAACACAACCCACTGTCAAGAATTAAACATTCAACATGCACAGAGATGTCCCACATGAAGCAGCTATCACAGACACTTTAAATAACTATGATTAATATATGCAATGACCTAGTAGAAAAGGCAGATAACATGCACAAAAAGATGGGAGAATTTCAGCAGAAAAATGGAAACTATTTTTAAAAGAGTCAAATGGAAATGTTAAAAATTCTCAAATAGTTTACTTCAAGTCCTTTAACATTTATTCCTATAATAAGTACAACGTTGGCATTTTTGTATCCCACACAAATGCACCTGGATGCCATCTCAAGGATCCTTAATACTATTTTCTCAATCAAATTGGTCATTTCTTTTTCTAAAAATCTGCCTTTAGATGACTGACTATAGCAGAAACTGCTAATGGGTAATAAGCTTTCAGTCTAGCTTATTCCATGACATTCCAGAGCAATACCATACTGCCATGGACAGATGTGTCATGGCCCTAGAAGCAACACCCATTACACACTGGAAGCTGACAAAGACGCTTCATAAAAATGGAATTTCTTGGCCGGGTGCGGTGGCTCACACCTGTAATCCCAGCACTTTGGGAAGCGAAGGCGGGCAGATCACCTGAGGTCAGGAGTTCAAGACCAGCCTGACCAACATGAAGAAATCCCGTCTCTACTAAAAATATAAAATTAGCCGGGTGTGGTGGCACATGCCTGTAATCCCAGCTACTCAGGGGGCCAAGGCAGGAGAATTGCTTGAATCCGGGAGGCGGAGGTTGCGGTGAGCCGAGATGGCACCATTGCACTCCAGCCTGGGCAACAAGAGCTAAATTCCGTCTCAAAAAAAAAAAAAAGGAATTTCTTTCCAAATAGACAAACACATCTGACATTCCATTCTCATTCTTGCTATGCAGATATTATTTCCATATTAGAATAATATCCAAAAAATAGTGATATAGAAGGTAACTGATCTTCAGGAGCTATTTAAGAGCTATAATATACATATTAGACACTTCTCATATAAACTGTAAGCATGGTTTTCAATTGAAAACTACAATAAAGTCAATTGAGTCTAAGATAGAAGATATTTCTCTTTTCACTTAGATCTTTTACTTCTTAAGCTATTATTATATGAAATTTTTTTCTTGATTTATTTCTAAAATAAGACTTCCTTAATTTTCCAAATACTATTTGGACTTAATAAACTGAATTAAACCTGGCTTCTGTGTTCCTGGGTTCATTTAGCTTATCTACATGAAATAATCTGTAATCTAATACTAGCTTTTAAAGTAACTAGCTAGGTGCCACCGAGCAGCTATAAAAGGTTCAAGGATTACTAAATGGAGAAATATCCAAAGAAGCCAGATATGCTAGGCTGACTTCTCACTTCCCCACATACTTTATCTCTATGTAACACTTAGCAAACAGTAACTTACTTACACTACTTACACCTATTTGCTATTATTTTGGAAAGGAAACCTTTTTCCTTATCTTTTCTAACTTAAGTTACACAGTTTGGTCTCAAAGAAAGTATATCTTAAAAAGAATACAATTCATAATTGTACTCTGTACACCATGCAAATGTACTCTGTACAAATGCAAACAGGTATTATTTATGTGATTTTACTCTCCTGCTCATTTTCCAAGTTCTGGATGATGTTTTACCTGGAACAAATACATGCCTCTGGTAATGTCAGTGGTAAAGCCAGCATATGTTTTTGTAATCAACTTATACCAAGTACTCTTTACTGGATCTCTATTTTTGGGCCTGGTATTATGCTAAGTCCTATGAAGGCACATGAAAATACAAACAAAATCCTTTCTTTCAAAGGAACATAGTAAACTTATTAGAATCATGGTCTGAATGAGAGCCTATTGAATGATCGAGGGTTAGGGTGTCTCCCTGGCAAATTCCTGGGTTTGCCATGACAACTGCTTTAAGTTCTAGTAGAGAGGAAAAAAATAGATCTCCACATAACTTAGAAACATTTTCAGTAGAACACACATGTAAAGGGCTATTTACCAGTTGCAATATTTATTTTATTTGAAACCTATGAGGAAAGGATATCAAGCAATTTTCTTATTATCTAAAATCTTATTCACTTTAGCAAGAAATAAACAGAGTATTTGGAGGAAAGTTTTCTTAGAATACACTTTGTAGTACAAGAGATTTAGAAATTAAAACCTTTAAAACACATAAAAAATTTCAAATGACCATACACAAGATAACCAGTTGAGTTATGCTGCCACCCACTGGACAAAAAATAAATAGCAACGCAATCCTTGCTCTGATTTTAACCACCAAGGGACTAGCTCAGTTTATTGGCAATCTGGCAGTAAAGATTTTATATGCAAATTGGAGTTTATAAATAGTGAATCAAAGTTAAGTACTGCTGGCTAATTATGGTTTAGTTTCTATTAATTTCCATTATTAATTTATTTGACAGTCAACTTATTTTGTTTAAAACCAAGATACAGTTAGACATCAATATCACTCTAATTTTATTAAAATGGTTTAAATGTAATCAGTTAACTTCCTTTTAATTAAAAGTTAAACACCTAAAACTACTGTAAATTCAGCCTTGAGATAAAAATTGCAACATTTCCCAGCACCTTTGTCTCTGTGGTCTCTCCTCAACAGGACCCTGAATGCAGGTTAGTAATATCGGCGCTAATCCTCCCACTTGAATGTTACTGTCCTGGCCTAGGAACCAAATCTCTGTGTCAACACTGTTTACTGGGGCTAACGTACAGTGTGAGTTCCAAAGCACTGACAAAAGAACTGTTAATGGGTCACTGACTATAAAACTACTATATCAAAACGTCAGAATATTTTTATTTGGTGAAAATATACTCTCTTTTAGATAACACATTAGCATATACAATAAATGTATCAACATTACTTGGGGAGAAAATGCCTCACAATTGTTTCAATGGATTCTGGATTCAGAAGTACACATAGAAAAAATGAAACGAGGAAGTGTCATTTAAGACAGTTTTAAAAGATTTTATATCCATCTATCCATTATAGTAGTCCCCCACTTTATCCAGTTTCCCTTTCTGAGATTTAAGTTACCACAGTCTGAAAATATTAAACAGAAAACTCCAGAAACAAACTTTTTTTTTTTTTCTTGAGACGGAGTTTTGCTCGTCACCCAGGCTAGAGTGCAATGGTGCGATCTCGGCTCACTGCAACCTCCGCCTCCCAGGTTCAAGTGATTCTCCTGCCTCAGCCTCCTAAGTAGCTGGGACTACAGGCATGTGCCACCATGCCCGGCTAATTTTGTATTTTTTTTTTTTTTTTAGTAGAGATGGGGTTTCTCCATGTTGGTCAGGCTGGTCTCGATCTCCCGACCTCAGGTGATCTGCCCGCCTCAGCCTCCCAAAGTGCTGGGATTACAGGCGTGAGCCACCGCGCCCAGCCACAATTCTTAAGTTTTAAACTGCATGCCCTTCTGAGTAACGTGACGAAATCTTAACACCATCCAGCTCCATCCTGCCTGAGATATCTATCAGCACTTTGTCCAGCATATGCACAATGTTAACACTATCCATCTGTCAGTCACTTAGCCATCTCGGTCATCAGTTCAACTGTCACGATTATCATAGCAGATGTTCAAACAACCCTTACTTTACTTAATAATGGCTCCAAAGAGCAAGAGAAATGATGTTGGCAATTCAGATATGCCAAAGAGAAGCTGTAAATGATTCCTTTAAATGAAAAGGTGAAAGTTCTCAACTTAGTAATAGGAGGAAGAAATCTACTCCAAAGGTGGGGCTTGGACATCAGGACCAAACGGAGGACTAGCTAAAAACAGGTCAGGGCAGAAGCACCTCCCCATAAGACATGCCCACCAGTGTGCCATGTCACTTGACCATTGCCATGGCAACACCCAGAAGTTACTGCCCCTTTCCATGGCAATAACCCAACAACCCAGAAGTTACCACCCTCTCCCTCGTTCTAGAAATTTCTGCATACTGCCCTTAATTTGCATATAATTAAAAGTAGGTATGAGTGCAGAACTGCTTCTGAGCTGCTACTCTAGACACAGTGCCCATGGGGTAGCCCTGCTCCACAAGGAACAGTACCAGTCTGAAATTGTCTTCCTTTTTTTAATGTAGCGCTTAGTCTTTAACATTTCACATAATACTAGGCATGCTGAAGTTACCCTATTTTCTATTTATCTCATCTGTTCTCTGTACTTTTAAAAAATCCTTTCTTGATTTCTTTATTTTAAAATTATTCCATTTTTTCCCCTCTGTGTCTTGTTAACTATGTTTTTTTACTACAGACTGTATCCTTGTCACATTATAGTTGAAAATAAAGTAGTGCTTTACCATTTCCTGGACAATGCAAGGCTTCAGAACATTTCAAACCTTCACTCCTCCCTTCAAACTTACACATTATTGTCACGAGTTTTGATTATATATATATATATATATATTCTTATACCCTAGAAGACATTATCATTATTATTGATCCACACTTGCATATTTATCTTTTCCCTTCTTCATTCCTACATATCTTCAAGTTTTCATCTGGGAACATTTTCTTTCTATCTGAAAAACACTTTTATTTGTCTAAGAAACTACTGGTGATGAATTCTCCCAATTCTTGCCTAAAAATGTACTTCACAATTTTGCCTGGTTTGATCCCTCATTTCCTACTATGACTAGTTATTTCTGATTAAGTGCCAGATACTGCTTATGAAAAACTATGGAAACAATCTGATGCCTAGGATAATGGTATCTCTCCAGAATTTACTTTTGCTACTACTAAGCTTAATCGAGGCTCTAGCAAATCAAGACCACCTTTTTTTTCTTTTTGGGAGACGGAATCTCGCTCTGTCGCTCAGGCTGGAGTGCAGTGGCACCACTGCAACTTCCGCCTCCCGGGTTCAAGCAACTCTCTGTCTCAGCCTCCTGAGCAGCTGGGATTACAGGCACCCACCACCACACCCAAGTAATTTTTTTGTATTTTTAGTAGAGACAGGGTTTCACCATCTTGGCCAGGCTGGTCTTTAACTCCTGACCTTGTGATCTGCCCTCCTCGTCCTCCCAAAGTGCTGGGATTACAGGCATGAGCCACCGCACCTGGCCGAATCAAAACCATCTTAATCCAATCAGGAATCAGGCTTTAGCAAATGAGAAGGCTAGTCTTTATTTTTTTATTCTTGCTAGTCCTGGGATGTGGTACTTCAGATTTAATGGGCCTTATACTCCAATTTATTACCCAACCCCCACAAGTGTTGTCAAAGCTCTATTAAATTTCTCAGCTCATTAGCCTCCTTTTCCAGAATAAATAGGTGACCCCAGTAGATAAATGGCTCAAATGTTAGGTTCCTCTGTCTGAGTTTCCTTCTTCTCTTAGATCCTGGCCCTATAATTCACTTTGTTAGTCCTGTGGTCTGATTTTTGTAATTGCTCTCAGCGGGGGGGGGGGGGGTGGTCCACACTATCTAGTCTTATCAATTATATGTCCACTACCAGACCCAGTAGAGTCATAGTTAAATAGGATACATTAGGGTTCCCACTAGGAACCCCTGCAACCAATAAAACCACTCAGTTTTTTTTACACGGACCAAAAAATCAGCTGTGATTAATTAAGGAAAGCAGTAAATAGTATTTTAGATTTTTGAACAAGAAAGTATGTCCATCAAATTAGGGTTTTTAGGTTGTTCAGCCAAAAGAAGAGACTGCAGGAAGACAAACCAATTAAAAGAATATTCCACTAGTGCAGGCATGAGCCAATGATGACGTGGAAGAGGAAGACAACAATGGGAATCAAAGAGGACAGAGCAAGAGATATTATAGTATTCCATCCACCTTAACTAGCACCCAGAAATAGGAGAGAAAAAGCTAAGAGGAATATGAAATACCAAGCCTCAGAAAGAAACTAATTTGAATGAAGAGAAACTTAGATTTAGACCTCAGTATGAGGTATCTATAAGATGAAATTCAAATCCAACAGGCAAGTGTAGGTCCTAATGTTAGGGTCCTGGTCTCTCACAAAAAATACGGTAATTTCTAAATGTTTCCATAGAATTTTCCAAAACTATTCAGAATATTATTTACTGAATTGGTAAACCAATTTACTCTCTATAGTCATCTATTTCCATTCACTGGTATAGGAAAATACCAGAATTGGAAATGTACATTTTGAGGCTCTGGAGATACAGAAAAATAAAAATAAATAGAATTTCATTATTACTTTTAAAGAAAGAACAGCTGGGAGTGGTGTCCCATGTCTGTAATACCAGCACTTTGGGAGGCCAAGGCAGGAAGATCACTTGAGTCCAGAAGTTCAACACCAGCCTGGGCAACATGGTAAAACCCCACCTCTACAAGAAATACAAAAATTAGCTAGGCATGGTGGTGCACACCTGTAGTCCCAGCTACTCGGGGGTGCTGAGGCCGGAGGATTATTTGAGCCCAGGAGGTCAAGGCTGCAGTGAGCCAGCATCACACCACTGCACTCCAGTCTAGGTAACAGACTGAGACACTGTCTCATAAATAAATAAGAAGAGGGGAGTTAATAAGGACGAGAGAAGAGCCTGGTTTACAAAAATTAAGGCAAAAGATACTGTCACAATTTTGAACAATCCAGCAGTAAGTTAAAATGTATAGATACACATGCAGTGAAATATAATAGTAAGGAGAACACTAAGGGGACTTAGCTATTTGTTTTATTAGTTTAACAACACAACAAAAAAAACTTTAAAGTGCCTGAAGTAAAGTAATTTTTTCCAAAATGAAAGAAATGTGTTTAAAAAAAAAAAAAAAGAGGCAGCAAGTTAGATTATGCTGTCATGTAAAAAATATTTACATTCAACAAATTATTCTAAAATCTCTAAAAACCATGTTCTCTAGTTTTTAAGTCAACACCAAAAATAACTGGAGAATATGGGAACAATATTTTATATACTCTTCAATCTCCCCAACAGGATATGCCTTGGGATAAAAATAAATAAGTCCCTCTGACATATAAACTATACAAACCCACAGCTATTTTAAGATGCCCCTGACTGAGGCTGACGCCCTGTAGGTCCAAATCATTGATTTATCAACTCCAGCACTAAATTTCTGATTATCTGCCAAATGCAACTCCTCCCACACTCTTATTTTGGCTCATAACAACATTTCATTATGAAAACCAGAGCTGCAAACAAAATGCTCCATCCAAATAAAATGTTTCTGGCTCATAAAGCCTGGCATCGTCTCTTGATCTGTCCCCATGAAAACTGCCTTAAGGTCTCTATAAAATAAGATTACATCAGGCCACACACATCACACTGAACAAATAAATAAAATGCTTACAAATCTAGAGAGCACAGGAGTAGTGGTCATCTGAAGCTGACTATGCTACTCTTTCCATTAGTACAGGTCACATTTAGTTACTCAGCATTCAGCCAGAACACATCTGCTGAGTTGTAATTGTGGCAGACACTAAGGATAAAAAGACAAACACGATAGAGTCCCTCCTCCTCAAGGAAGGGCCTGTGAAGTAGTCAGACAGGGAAGCAGAAACAATAACACAATCACTGCCCTAATAGAGTTCTTATTGCTGAGATGCTATGGATCCAGAGAAGAAATGCCAATAGTCTGTTCGGTTTTGAGAGGAGTGCAGGAGTTCCAGGAAGGCTTTACACAGATGGACACAAATGAGTTTAAGCCTAAGAAAAGAATGAAGAAGCATTTGCCAGGCAGGAAACAGAAGAAAAAATACCTTACACCTTAGTGTAAAGAACTACAGATATTTTAGTAAATCTACTTCCTTTTGATGTCGAGAAAACACCTTACACCTTAGTGTGAAGCAACGAGATATTCTAGTAAATCTACTTCATTTTAATGTCAAGAAAATTTATAAGATGATATATATTAGCATGTTTAATAAAGAGGCAAACACACAAATGCTGAGTGACAGAGCTGGAAACAGAGCCCTGGATCCCCATGTTTTAAACCACTCCCCGCTGCTATTTAATAATGGTTACAATCTTTATAATCTTATAAAAGGAATCATTTTGAAGCTAGACTTTTCATAAGACCATATTGCTGAACTCTAAGTAGGACATGTATTGATTCTAAAAACAAACTAAATTCCCTGGTTTTATATCATATATCACCCTTTTAAAAAATACTAACACCAGGCTGGGCACAGTGGTTCACACCTGTAATCCTAGCACTTTGGGAGGCCGAGGCTGGCAGATCGCTTGAGTCCAGGAGTTTGAGACCAGCATGAGCAACACGGCAAAACCCCATCTCTAAAGCAAAAAACATAAAAAATTTGCCAGGCATGGTGGCATGCACCTGTAGTGCCAGCAACTGGGGAGGCTGGGGTGGGAGGATCGCCTGAGCCCAGGGAAGTCAAAGCTGCAGTAAGCCATGACTGTACCACTGCACTCCAGCCTAGGAGACAGAGCGAGACCCCCAATCTCAAAAAAATTAAAAAAAAAAAAAAACACTAACATCAAAAGAAATATCACTCTGATTTATGTTTTAATCATCAATAAGAATCATTACTATATTAATATAAAACTAAAAATTATTTGGTTTCATAATAGGCTGTATTAGTAGGGTGAGGGAAAACAGACACTGTGATATATACAGAACTGATGGGAATGCAACTTGATACAACTTCTGTGAACCACAATTTGGACTTAGTAAACGACATTACTTACAAGACTGACTATTCACTTCAGCACTGTTAGTAACGGCCAAAAACTGGAAGTAACCTAAATATTCATCAATCAAAAACTGGTTAAATTAAGGTATATCAATGAAGTAAGGCAGTTGAGATAAGCATTTCAGTAAAACAGTTGAGAAATGATGATGAACCTGACTAGGGTACTGGCAAATGAACAGAAGTGTGTGACAGAGTCCACAGCGAGACCCGAAGTCCATAAACTGGATTCAGGTAGAAATTCAGGTAGATGGTGGAGTGAAGAATTAGAAAGCAAATCTCTCAAAAGCTATAAAGCATAGATCTAGGGTTTCATCAACAATTTATACACAATGCCTAAGCACTAAACATATGTGTTAAATGAATAAAGATTTTATAGTTAGCGGCAAAAAGATGAAGAAAGAAATTTATACTAACAACAAGAAAAGTATATATTTGACTATGACAAAACACAGCTCTATCATTTGAAACAGAAAACAAAATGCTACTTAGTGCAACAACTGTTTGGGGAAAAAAAACACAAAAAAACTAAGCTATCTCAGACCACAAGTTGTGAAGAACAATATCCAAGCCCAAAGCACACCCCAGCATGTGCTATAAACTGTGGTTATTTCAAAACTGCTGGGGTGCTTCCTAATTGTGGTATAGACCCTGGTAATCTATTGCTGAGTGACTTTTCTTTTTTTTTTTTTGGAGACAGAGTCTCGCTCTGTCGCCAGGCTGGAGTGCAGCGACGCAATCTCGGCCAACTGCAACCTCCGCCTCCCGGGTTCAAGCGATTTCCCTGCCTCAGTCTCCTGAGTAGCTGGGACTACAGGAGTGTGCAATTTTAGTAGAGATGGGGTTTCACCATGTTGGCCAGGATGGTCTCGATCTCCTGACTTCGTGATCCACCTGTCTTGGCCTCTCAAAGTGCTGGGATTGCTGAGTGATTTTTCTAGACATTGTTCTACTTCTATACCAAAAACAAAGTGGGATCAAGCCCTGCTATAAAGATTATTTGGTTGGTGCAAAAGTAACAGAGGTTTCTGTCATTATTTTCAAAGGCAAAAACCACAATTCCTTTTGCACCAACTTAATAATACCTGATCTTCAAGCACTGAAGGTTTACTGAAGTGGGCAGGGGGAGGATCAAGCTAAGTGCTCCCTTAAACAGGAGTTTTTCTGCAACCTGCCCCAGATTTTAGAGCTGAGATGATGCCTATTTACAGGAGGTTTATCAATAAAGTGTTTACTTCAGTTGTTTATATTGAAAGGTATTATAAATTAGTAGGCAAACCACTCTTCAAAGATGATAATACGAGTTCCAAAACAAGTTAAAATATACACATATTTTTGTATCATAAAAGTCACCAAATATTGACATTGACAGAAAAAAATAAAGTTTTAAATAAAAGAAATGTTGACATGGTAATCAATAGAATCAGTTAAGGTCTGAAATATATTTAATCCAAAAATTTCCACAATTTATACCAAATTTTCAAATTAATAATCTATTCCAAAAATTACATGATTTGATCAACATTCACCTAGAAAACATTTATAAATTTATATCATAATCAAATTAACAAGCTTCCAAATGTGTATTAGAAAAGCTAACTGCAACCAGTCAGGAAAACCCAAGGAAGCAAAAATCAATACAATCAGTTCTTTACCTGCAGCTCCTTCGAGACTCTCTCTAAGTGATTAGTTATCTTTTTAATCAGATCACTATACATCTGTTCCGAGTGCTGCTGGCATACACATTTATACACACAACTGTAAAACAAACAAAAACCCCCACAAACCAAGTTAATCATAAAGCACTTAACTCAGTCCAAGGTTAAAGCACACTTTTGATATATAACCACTGATCCAGTAATTCATACCTTCAAAAAGTAACCAATCACAACTTTTAAATAAAAAATTTATCCTCCCCCATCGGTGTTCGGATGGAAAAGATAGTACCATCTGCTATAAATATGCCCTTCTAAGTAGTGTATTACACATTTAATCAGTACTAGATAATCTAATAGTAGGTGAGAATCTAAGGTCTGAATATGATAACTATTTATAAACCAGGTTCTCTCTCTTTCTCTTTTTAAATGAATGTCAAAATAAGGAAGAGAGAGTGATTGATAATCAGTAGAGAGATTTCTAACTCACGGAAGTGTTTGCAATACAACCTCTTTGTACATCAGCTGTGTGGAACAACATACTTGTCACTTCCTCCTTTCACTGTGCTGATCTCATATCCCACCCCACTTCCTAATTTGCTGCTTCCATTAACAGGAGCTGAGAAACAAAATAACCGAAGAGAGTTAGAATTGTGTGTCAATAAACACCAACAGATTAAGGTCTCCCTCTGAGACTAAAAATATGATTTTTACACCAGATACTTCAGTCATTCTTGCTTTTATTGCTGACTTCCACAGTGTCTGCATTATGTATGGTGGAGGTGGCAGACTTACTCTGTCATGATCTGAAAACCACTTTTGAATCAAAAAGTATAAACCAAACCCTCCAATCCGTAAGTGTGGAATACATAAAACACTTACAGAGCCTCATCTTATGCATTCTACATTACATGTTTGTGTGAGGCATAATTCAAGTGCCTTGAACCTTGGTATACCCTTTCAAACCCAAGCAAATTAAATCTTAACTTACCTGTATATCTGTTCATAGGATATGGGGATATAGTCACCAGGACTCTGAGTTAAAAGTTGATCTATGGCACCATCCAATTTTGGCCAGTATGTGCTCTTATAATCTTCAATAGTTATAACATTCATTACTAAAAGTAAAAAGTAAAATAAATATTACTACATGCCACATGTGGAGCAAACACAAATCACAGCCATTTTGCACTCTCAAATTCCTCTCACTCTTCTGATTTTACACTGACACTGTATCACCTAACTATCCTATTTCAATTAAAAACAAAAAAGGCAACCTGGTCAAGGATGTTAAGCAGCCATTCATCATGGGTTTAAGAGAAGTTAGTATGAACCTGTCCATCTTTAAAAATAACAACCAAACAAGCAATCATCACTGGCTTCCTTCTGGGTTTCCTGTAAGCTTCTGTCATTAGTGGAGCAGTCTCAAACATGCTCTGACCCTCAAATACACACTGCCAATTATGTGACAAAATGGCCTATCAATGAACCACAGGAAAATTCGGAGAAATCGTGAACACCAACAATCAATCTTTGTAGACATCCTCGAGGAAACGTGACTAAGGACAGGACTATGAGGATTAAGGTCCAAATGCTGTAGTCACAAAGAGGTTGCTGTAAAACTTGCCGAGATTTACAACACTACCAGCACCTCTTCATCATTACTACAGCTCCAACTCAGGCTGCTACTATCTTAAACTGGATAAGCCCAACAGAAAAGAAGTCAGTGAACTGGGACCCTGCGCTGAGGCTTACTTTCTTCCTACAGACAGGCTCTTACTCCCACACTACAGGTTTCCAAACAAAGCATTTGTACAGTGGATCCTAACAGCTTTGAAATCCAGGTACCAGTTGCTTCATGGCACTGAAATGTTAATAGTAAAAAAAGAGCTACCAGAAGAACCTGCCTATATTCTGTGTCATGAATCACAGTTACCTCAGGAGTAACAACAACGAGACCAGGTATTTCACTGTTTATTTTACCAGACTAGGAAGCAGAGTGGTTAAGTGACTTCCTCGAGAACTCAAGGCTCATTACTGTCAGAGATACCAGGTAAAGCAAAGCCTTCCCAGTATCTTTTTATCACATTATCGATTTCCACACCTTAGTCATCCAGGTTCAAGATTTTTTTCTATGTACCATCTATATCATTTTTGTTCAATACTTTCTTTAAATCAATTCACTTCTGTTATTTAATTTTATTTTACAGGACATCTGAGGAATGAACTACTGAGGAATGTTCACAAAACAACATGGCCTAATCTTAAATGCATTTTGCTAAGTGAAAGAAGCCAGACCCAAAGGGTACATATTCTAAGAGTCCCATTTACATGATACTAATAAAGGCAAAACTATAGGGAGGAAAACAGATCAGTGGTCGACAGGGGCTGGAAGGTGGGGAGAAGGATTATCTATAAAGCAGTAGCATGGAGGAATTTTTATGGCAATTAACTGTTTTGCATGAAACTGTGGTGGGGGATACACCACTTCACGCATTTGTCAAAACCAAAACAACTGTACATCAAATTACTATGTAAATTTAAAAAATCAACAAGGCTGTAGTGGTAAAGATGAAATGCAAAACACAAAAAATGAACCTAATTACAAATGAATCACATAACCCACACTGAATGGAATGGGGAATAAAGGAGTGTTTTGACTACTGTAAAGCTAAAGACAAAAAGAACTGTACATGCACGTGCGCAAACATAACAGTAGGAAGAGGCCAGACCATGTAGGTCTTTATGGGCCATTGTAAAGACTTTGACTTTTACTCTAAGATGGAGGCCTCTCTGGAGGGTTTTGAGCAGAGGAGTGACATGATATGGCTTAGGTTTTATATGGATCATTCCAGCAGCTGTGCTGAGAGTAAACTAAGTTTGGAGGCTGTGAGCTGATATGGGGTTGGGCCAGATAGTGGCACTGAGGACAATAAGGAGAGATCAGATTTTGAAGATATTTTAAAAACAGAGTCAACAAGATTTGCTGATAGATTAGATGTGAGATGTGAAAGAAAGGTCGAGTGGCTCCAAATTTTTTGGCTTCAGCACCGAAGGATGGGGTTGTCGTTTACTAAAATGAGGAAGACTGCACGAAAAGCTTAGCTGTCCAGCGGGCATAGCAGATACTGTTGGTGCCCCACCCATTTACCCCATCCACACCCTACGACTACTTCTCTCAATGTTCTGTCCAGCTGCCAGAGCTTGCTCTGCTTGCGGGAGGAGCAGGTAAGAAATCGTGGTAGAATTAACAACCCCAGAGCAGCCTTCAACCAATGACTACTGACGATTCAGTGTCATTACCACCAGTAGCTCCCTCTCCTTTTGGGTGAGGCGACTCTAAGGCCCCTGTGCTATACTGACTCCCAGAGCTCCCCACTGGTACTAAGCTCCAGCTGCCTACAGTGGTGACTTTACCTTACTGGCTTCCTCTTACCTTCCCTGCCTCACTTCCCCAATCCCCCTAGAGCTGCTTCCCAGGGTCACCCTCTTGCACTTGATACTGAAAAGCGTTACACACTAGCTCTAGAATATGACCTTTGTATTTATGTAATCCTTAGGATTCAAAGAAAACTGAAAAAGAAATTACATTCTCACTGTGTGATTCTGAGTTACAGAATCCCTTATCAGTGTACCACCTAAACCACATGAAATACCTCTCTACACCAAAAGTTGAGAGTTGAAGGTTAGATAACACGTTCAAAAAGAAAACTGCAAGTAGTAACACCAGTAATTAACATACCTATCTTCTGGGCTCCTAAAATGCTTAGTTCAATAAACCACATGCTATGGCTCCAGCTGGAAGCACTCCTACTTCTCAAGCACAGGCTTCGCACTTTAGCAAATCACCAAGTCAAAGATATGAAGAAGAGGAAAAAGAAACCAAAATGTAAAGTCCTGTAGTTCTAAGTACAGAATGGGGACTCACTACAGAAACAGTGATTGCTGATGCTTTTAAACATCTTTGAAAAGAGACTTAAAAACCAAATTGAAAAAGGCATGTGTCACAGTAGAGAATCTTAAACCCTATTTCCACATACAAAAAAAAAAAGCTGTTTCTATTTCCACACATATTATTTATTATATACAATATACATCTATGTTACCTGAATAGTAAATAGAAAGCCAATTCAGTAACCTTATATGCTAGCTAACATAACTTTCTTCCCAGGAAGGTTCTTCATAACCATCTGCAGTCAACACTTAAAATGACAATCCAGGAAACTTCAAGATATTTGTTATTTACTTGCTTATCTCAACGCAATCCTTGGTTTAAAAAACAAAAACTCCTAGCTATTTGTTCAGTTTAACATCTGACACATACAGCCTCAGAGTGTGTGTGTAATCTTGAACTTAAAAACTAGATCCTCTTGTTAAGAGATATGTAATCACTTTCAACTTTGCCCATAGAAAAGCTTATACTCACCAGAAGAAAAAGTAGGCCAGGAGCACTGGCTCATGCCTGTAATCCCAGCACTTTGGGAGACCGAGGCGAGAGCACCGCCTGAGCCCAGAAGTTCAAGACTACACTGGGCAACATGGTAAGACCTTACCTCTACAAAAACTTAAAAAAAAAATTAGCCGAGCGTGGTGATGCACACCTGTGGTCTCAGCTACTCGGGAGGCTGAGGCAGGAGGATCTTTCAAGCCTAAAGGTCAAGGTTGCAGTGAGCCATGTTCATACCCCTGTACTCCAGTCTGGACAACAAAGCAAGACTGTCTCAAAAACAAAACAAAACACAAAAGAGTAGCCAAAATTCATGCTATGTGTAGAAGATAGCTGATTTACTACTTTAAAATGAGAATGCTAAGATCAGAGCAGCATGACGGGATCTTAGGAGATCTGCAAGGCTGCCTATTTAGACAATACTTTTCAACTTTTTATTTCTTGATTTCTACAGTTCAGTATTAAGCCTGCATTAGAAAATACATAAGCAAAAGGAGGAAATAAAAATCACTCATAATTTCACCACCAGTATATTGCGGCTGTGCCAGTGTACTGTGCCAGTCTTTTCAATGTATATTATACGTGGCTAAAGAGTATATACAGACTTCCAATGAGGTAAAGAATTCCTTGAATTTTACTTTTTAGATAATTAACTAAATTCCTTTTCCGTATGTAATGAGCAATATCAGCAAGTAAGAGCCAAAATTAAAGTATGAAACCTAAACAAAAGTAAGTTACCATTAAATTACTAAACTTCATCTAGGTTAGATTTTCAGCTTGAAAATAATGAACTACTTTTTATGCTATTTAAAGAAGGCACTACAGGCACAAATACCTATAGGAGCCACGCTAATAACATACATAAGTAAAGCAGGCCTGGTGCAAGAATAAGAAAAGTGGTGAGGGCTTTATTGAACAGCAGAATGTGTGTTGTCCTCTAGAGGCATAGAGGTTCAAGAAATTTTAAAACACTTACTAAAAAAAATGTAAAAACATCATGCCACAAGGCTTAAACCTAGAAACACGTATTTATAAGATAATAAGCTCACACAGTCTGAATCCCACTGAGAAAGTAGTTTAACTGACCTTTACTAAGATAAAATGAAACAAAGTCTGAAACACATGGAATAGCTGGAATCTTCATTCAGGAAATATTATCAGGTTGCTGATAAACAGGAAACCATTAGAGGTCTATAATTCACACCAGGCAAGAATAAATATGTTCAACTCTCACACTTTTTTAATCCAAATAACTTGACATATTATTTGTTTATTGTCAATCTCCCTCAAACTAGACGTAAGCCCCATGGAGAAGGAATTCACTGCTAGAGCCCCAACTCTAAACAGTATATGACACATGGTAGGTACCCAGTAACATGTGTAAAGCGAATTAACTTCGTGAGTCAAAATAAATGCTGAACAGAAAAACAGTGAAAGATATACTACTTATTAGCTGTTTTGGAATTAAAGCTTAAATTACATTTGATTTCACACAGGCTAAAGCAAACCGGGTTAGCCCTACTATATAATCCTTTTAAGGGTTTTTTTGTTTTATAAGGGAAGAATAAATTCAGGAATTATAGTAAGCATTATGAATTCATACTTGGTCTACTGCAGAGACTGATCATTACTTTCTATCAGTGCCTCAAAAGTGTGAGATCCAGAGCAGCAGCATCAGCATCACCTGGAAACTTGTTGCAAATGCAAACTGTCAGGCCCCAACACAGACCTGCTGAATCAGAAATTCTAGGGGTGGGTGGAACCCAGGAAGCTGTTTAACAAGCCCTCCAGATAATTCTTACGCCTGTTAAAGTTTGAAAACCACTCTAATGCTTCAGCAGCCCTGGACAGCCAGGGTTCACTTAGGTGTTCCTCTTTCCTCAATTGCTAATATATGGTTTGTCTGTTCTCAACAACTTGAATTGGAGAGTCAAATAAAGGTGTGAATATATCAAACAAAATGTTAAAAAGGTAGCTAGGAACTGTCTTCCTACCAAAGATTCACTAAAATTCTTCTCTTCCATATCCCTTCTCCCCACCAAAAAAGCCACCTTCATTAAGAATAGACTGTTTAAGAATGTAGTAATGGCAATTATGAAATAAATAATTAAGCCAAATTTAAAAGGCTAAATTATGAATGACTTTTTAATTAATTGCAACTAGATAATCAGAACGGACAAGGAGAAAAGAGCCCTTTGTTACCTATTTAACTCGAGCTAGTTAATGTATGCTATCTAAAAGAAAAATTATGACTTTTTGTCACTAGAGTATGCTCATCTGTCAATAACAATCTAATAAATCTGGCTGAATGTTCCCGCAAAATGTTCTGCTCCCTCCAGCACAGGGGGACGACTGAACTCTTCCAAGTGTTGGACTCAGAGCAGCTGAAGGCCAAGAACATAACCTGACGAATTGAAGGGAAGCCCTTGTAGATAAAGAAGAGGAATGGTCATAGAAAGTATAAGAAGTAAAAGCCATACAGAAATTTTTTTAAACAGAAAAAATTTTATCAGGATAAGAAAATATTTTTGTATAGTTGTACTGTGTTTATGTTTTAAGCTAAGAGTTATTACAGAGAAGCCGAAAAGTTTTTTAAAACTTAAAAAGTTTATAAAGTAAAAAAGTTACAGGAAGCTAAGGTTGATTTATTATTTAATAATTTTTTTTTTTTTGAGACAGGGTCTCTCACTCTGTCACCCAGGCTGGAGTACAGTGGCGCAATCTCAGCTCACTGCAACCTCTCCCTCTGGGGCTCAAGTGATCCTCCCAACTCAACCTCCAGAGTAGCTGGGACTACAGATGAGGTTTTGCCATGTTCCCCAGGCTGGTCTTAAACTCCTGGGCTCAAGTGATCTGCCTGTCTCGGCCTCCCAAAGTGCTGGGATTACACACGTGAGCCACAGCATCTGGCCAGAAGCAATTTTTAAATAAATTTAGTAAAACCTAAGTGTACAGTGTTTTTAAAGTCTAGAGCAATATACAGAAAGGCCTTCACTTTCACTCATGCCACTCACCCACACAACTTCCAGTCTTGCAAGTTCCAATCATGATAGGTGCCCTATACAAGCATACCATTTTTTTATCTTTTATACCATGCTTTTACTGTACCTTTTCTATGTTTAAATATGCAAATACCATTATGTTACAGTTGCATACAGTATTCAGTACAGTAGCATGTTGTACATATCATACAGGTTTGTAGCCTAAAAGCAATAGGCTATATCCTATATAGCCTAAGTGTGTAGTGGGCTATACCACCTAGGTTTGTGTAAGTATACCCTATGATGTTCCCACAGTGTACAAAATCGCCTAACAGAACAATTCTCAGAATTCTCAGAATGTATCCCTGTTGTTAAGCAAAGCATGACAGTACTTTAACATATCCTGTTCCTTATTAGGAGGGGGAAAAAAAAAAACCTGTACCATCTACTCAGGTATATTTTGATTTGCCAGTACAAGAGGGCAGCAATTATTTCTAAAGTAGGTTAAAGCCTCTTGAAAGTTGTGTGCTTTAGGTATTTGTTTGGGAAGTTTCTAAATTTTAGGGTTTATGGTTTGCATAATTCAATTTAAACACTATGGACAATTTAAAATGTCTACTGTGATCATGAGTTAGTCATTCCTCAGTATATCATTACATTCAGATGACAACAACCAGATGACACTGATGTCTTATTTTTATTTTATCTAAGTTCTCATTAACACACTCTTTAAGGGTTCTATGCTCCCCACCCCATAACAAGACAACATTTTGGTCCAGATAAGCCTTATAACATACCAGCCGTATAAAACCTCCTTTGCCTTGCTTCAAATGAAGTGCCTCGTCCCCCAAAACACTGTAAAACTTGTAGAGCAAACACACAGTTACTGTTTTACTGCTTAGAAATCTACACATTTTTCAATTAGAGGAAATGTAATAAAATAGTAGAAACTTCCTTCATCACTACTATCTTAAAAAAAAAAAAAAAAACCTAGCTGTAGTGGCCTACCAGCAGATTGAGATCTATGATCTATGTTCCTTTAGAATAGTTACTATACAACACTGTTCTACCATTACAACATCACACAGGAGCCTGTGACACAGTTCCTAAAATGGACATGTTATGACATACATACATACACGGAAAGTTCAAGAGCTATCAAGACATCCATTTTAGCTCCAACTCCACCTAATCCAAAATCTCATAAAATTCAAAGTACTCAAAATTCAAAACAGAACAGTATTTGCTCAACTGAGATTACATAGGTGTAAACTATGCTAACTGCAGGTCTATGACAGTTTTAAAATTTCATGGTGTCTTCCAAGATTTAAATAAGTCAATCTCTCCTTGGCATTATGCCCAGTAGAGTCTGAACCTTGAAGCAGTAGCTTGAAGCAGGTGCTGAGGTGGATACCAACGGTGGGTAAACAAACCTTGCCCTGTAGGCCCCTGAGAAGATCAGGACTTGAGGACATAATACTATGAACAGGCATTTTTGGAAATGGGTGGAAGATGCAATAGAAAAGTCTGCAGACTCAACGGTAAAAAGAACCGAGAAGGATTATTCTGTGGAGAAACTGAGAGACAAAGGCTTAGAACTCTGAGATCTAGAAACATGCAGGGCAGGACTGTGAGGGAGTGAGAAGCACAGAACTGGCAGATTAAGCAGAAGTCAGCGTAAGAAATGCTCAAACATCTAGCCCCACTCCTTTCATTCCAGAATGCTGTGCGCCAGGAAAAATATGCTTTATTCCGCCCCCCCCCACCCCCACCTATCCATTCTGCCATTCTCTCAGAATGGAAGATCCTTCTCTAGAGAAACTAAACAGTCCCAGAGAAAAGACATTCACATACTAATATTTGGCAGTTCCTCAACAAAATAGCAGCTCTGCATTCAATCAACCTAACATGAAGCCCAATACTTAAATCTGACAAGGCCCATTATAAACACAGAGCTAGCAATTATCTTTTTTCACTTTTAAATATGGATAGACAACTAAGAATCACCAAAGATTTGTAGAAAGTCTCAGACAAGAGAGATCAAAACAAATTTGAAAAGCTAAAAACAAAGATAATCCAGAGAATAGAACTTGTTTAAAAACTGTAATTACTATCTTCAGAAAGGTAAGATAAAAATTAAAAACAGTGTCACAAAAAAGAAGCAATCCAAGTGCTCTTAAAAAAAAAAAAAAAAAAAGGCTGGGCGCTGTGGTTCACGCCTGTAATCCCAAAACTTTTGGAGGCCAAGGCAGGCGGATCACGAGGTCAGGAGATAGAGACCATCCTGGCTAACACGGTGAAACCTGGTCTCTACTAAAAATACAAAAAAAATTAGCTGGGCATGGTGGCAGGCACCTGTATTCCCAGCTACTCGGGAGGCTGAGGCAAGAGAATGGTGTGAACCCGGGAGGTGGAGCTTGCAGTGAGCCGAGATCATGCCACTGCACTCCAGCCTGGGTGACAGAGACTCCTCCGTCTCAAAAAAAAAAGGTCAGTGTTAAAAATACAACATCAAGGAAATCTCCCAGAGCTTTACGAGAAAGGGGATGTAGCAAAATGCAGTTAACAGAAGATCAAAACAGAAATTTAACATTTGACTACCAATAATTCCAGAGAAAACAGAATAGAGAAAATGTAAAGGGAGAGAAATATTAACACATTAATATAAAAAACAGAACTAAGAAATTTTCTCAAGGGGAAAAAACAAATGGCACCTGACTTCTCCATTTTAATATGCGTGCTTAAAGTTAATGAAGCAATACTTTTAAAATGCCAAGGAAAAGTTATTTTCCGTTAAGAATTCTATACCCAAACTATCAATCAAGTGTGAAAGCAGCATTTTTAGATATGCCAAGACCTGAAACTTTATCCACACACTCTCAGGAAATGACTAGAAGATATGCTCTATATACATACTCAGAAATTCATCAATAAAAAGGAAGACAAGCAATCATTCCAAGTATCTGGGAAGTCCCTGAGTGGCAACTGTGCACTGGCCCTAAGCAATAAACAGAAACAAGAGGACTAACAGCTTCACAAAAACAAAAGCTGATTTGTTTGAGCATTTCAAAAACACCAGTGACAGGTACATGGCGAATCTAACAAAGCTGTTGAAAAGTTTTAAGAGTATGTTTGGCAGGGTGCGGTGGCTCATGCCTATAATCCCAGCGCTTTGGGAAGCCCAGGCAGATGGATCACCTGAGGTCAGGAGTTAGAGACCAGCCTGGCCAACATGGTGAAACCCCGTCTCTACTAAAAGTACAAAAAAATTAGCTGGGTGTGGTGGCATGCGCCTATAATCCCAGCTACTCAGGAGACTGAGGTGGGAGGATTGCTTGAACTCGGGAGGCAGAGGTTGCAGTGATCTGAGATCACACCACTGCACTCCAGCCTGGGCGACAGAGCAGGACTCTATCTCAAAAAACAAACAAACAAAAAAAAAGAGTAAGTTCAACAAAAATTCTGCCAATACAAACAAGGCAACTAACAACAACATTCTATGTAAAATAAAATGTAATCTCAGTACACTTTAGGCCCTTCCGTGAATATTTACATAGCTATAATGTAAACATGGCTTACTGATTAAACCACAAATTGTGGCCGTTTGCAGTGGCTCACACCTGTAATCCCAGCACTTTGGAAGGCCAACTCAGGCAGATGGCTTGAGGCCAGGAGTTCAAGACCAGCCTGCTCAACATGGCAAAACCCCATCTCTACTGAAAATACAAAAATTAGCCAGGCATGGTGGCACATGACTGTAATCCCAGCTACTCAGGAAGCTGAGGTACAAGAATTTCTTGAACCCAGGAGGCAGAGACTACAGTGAGCCGAGATCGCGCCACTGCACTCCAGCCTGGGAGATAGAATGAGTCTCTGTCTCAAAATAAATAAAAATTTTTTTAAAACTGTGATAGTGGCCAGGCACGGCAGCTCGCGCCTGTAATCCCAGCACTTTAGGAGGCTGAGGCGGGCAGATCACGAGGTCAGGAGATCGAGACCCCATCCTGGCTAACACAGTGAAACCCCATCTCTACTAAAAATACAAAAAATTAGCCAGGCGTGGTGGCAGGCGCCTGTAGTCCTAGCTACTCAGGAGGCTGAGGCAGGAGAATAGCGTGAACCCGGGAGACGGAGCTTGCAGTCAGCCAAGATCGCGCCACCGCACTCCAGCCTGGGCGACAGTGTGAGATTCCATCTCAAAAAAAAAAAAAAAACAAAAAACAAAAAACTGTGATAGTAGAAGAATTAGAAAGGTAAGGTATGTTAGAGGTATAAGAGAATTAAATCCTGGAAGTCAACAGGTAATTTAAAAATGATAAATTAAGCAGTAACAATATCACCACATTGAAATGTGTGGCTAATACCAGAAGAAACAGCTAAATGAATCGTAATTAAATGACTGACTTTGAGTAACGGGTCCAGGAATGGGAAGGGGTAGGGAAAGGAACCACTGATTTTCATTATGTGTCTTTTTGCATAATTTGAGTTTTAAAATTATAAACCTGTATTACTTTAATAAGAGCAAAGTACTGTTTTTGTTTTTTAAGTACAAAGAGTTTGGTGAATCTCAAATCCTCAGAAATGGAAAAGCAAACCTATTGAAATTAAATTTTTGTTTCAGGGTAAAATTTTGTTTCAGAATATCTCCAATATTCTAAGGCACAGGAAATGAGAAAATGCAGAATTTACCAACTGCTTCTGGACCTCTCTACCTGACTGTTCCATAGACACCTTAAAAGAGACAGACAGACAGACACACACACCCCCCCTCACTTCACACCTTTATACCTTCCACGTCTGGGTCAAAGGCACTGACAGCTACCCATCATCCAAACCAGCAGTCTTTAATCTTCATCTTCCTTTCCTCACCCCCAAAATTTTGTAGATTCTAGTCCCTAAATATCTCCAAATTGAAACCTCTTATCTTTTAAAATTTTATTTGTTCAAGTCTCCATCTTTTGTCTAGATTACAGAAATTGTAACACCCTAACTAGCCCCTAGGCCTCCACTCTCTATCCGCTCTAAATTAACACACTAAGACAAATGTCTCCCTTAAAACCTCCCATTACTACAGAAGAAAATCCTTCCACTAACATGGTCCTTCACTATCTAGCCCTTTCTATCCATCCATGTTTAACATGAGCCAGTCTCTCCTCCTACTCTGTATTCCAAAAATAATTTCAATTCTGGGTCTTTGGCACAGGCTGCCCCTCTGCAAGGAAGTCTCTTCCAGTCCAGCTTCCCCATCCCCACCCCCTATCCTCCTGGCCAACTTCTATTTATTTTTATAAAGACTCTCTTTCCTGAATGCTACCAAATACATAGCTTTATTATAGCATTTAATCATAATGTATTATAATTACCTTTCTATCACCTCCCACATTCAACTGTGTCTTCATTACCAGAGGCTAAAATATTACTCTGGCATACAATAAACACTTAATAAAATGCCACTTAATAAAAAATCATTCAGATGATGAATCAGCATACCTGCAACTACATATTACACATCTATCCAACTTTATCTATAGAGGTTAATAACCGAATGTCCACAAAAGCAGGAAGAAAAAATGGAAAGCCAGTTTGCCCTGTCAAGACATACCATAAAAGGATATTAACAATCAACCTTTATATAGTGCTTAACAGTTTACAATGTGAATACATATGGTCTATGGTTTACAGAGTTTACAGTAAATAAACAGTATTCATTTTCTTTAGAGATTTGGGACTGGGCCTTAAGTAAACATTAAAATGCCTTTCTCTTACAGTTTCATCAACAACATTTTATATGATGCAGGTCAAAAAATAGCAAGACAAGATCCCCAATAAGATCCTGAAGTTCGGCCGGGAACAGAGGCTCACTCCTGTAATCCCAGCACGAATGGGGCCAGTTTGGTGGAGTATGATCAATCTGAAAACCCTGACCTCACGGAAACCCTGCTTACACACCCCCCTCCCAACATGAGACTAACTTTACTTGATTAAAGACCCTGCCATGATATTACCTGAAACCTCACAAAAAAGATTCTCTCTAAGCAGAACTCACTGTCTCTAGATCTCTAAGTAGAATCAGATTTCCCAAGGGAACAAGTACCAAACCTAAATAAATAGGAGACAGCTTACATTCCAAAAGAACTATAAGACTTTAATACATTATACTGGCAGAAACTTGGGAATACATGTGGGAATGGATTGTGAGGGTGCTGAACAATGAAGAAAGAACTTTAGACGCAACAAGTCATTAAAAGGAATGCACTTACTAAAGATTCTTTATTCACTATACTACTTCAAGAAACTGGATACAGTTCTAACAGTTTGCTTGGTTAACTGAAACCTGGACTGTCAGCCTGCATTAAAAACAGTTGGAACTCTCACTGATTTAAGAGCAGGATTAACAGCAGATTAGATACTAAAAAAGAAAACATTAGTGAGCATGAAGACACAGCATTAAAACTTACCCAAACTAAAGCACAGAGAGTAAAAAAGAAAAAAAAAATCTTTAAAAAAATGAACAGAACCTCAGTGACTCATGGTACAATAACAAGTGTTATAACATATGTGTAACTAGTGGCAGGGAGGTTCTGACAAAAAATAATGAATAATTTTCCAAATTTGACAAATTCTAAAACCCCACAAATCCAAAAAATAAACACTAAAAAAGAACATAAAAAATTGCTGAAAACTTAAGATAAAGTAAAAATTTTAAAAGTACCCAGAAAAAAAAGGGGCATATTATATATAGAGAAACAAAGATAAGACTATACAGACATTTATTAAAGAAACAATAAGGCCGGGTGCAGTGGCTCACCTAAGGTCAGGAGTTCGAGACCAGCCTGGCCAACATGGTGAAACCCTGTTGCTACTAAAAATACAAAAATTAGCCGGCCATGGTGGCGTTTGCCTGTAGTCCTAGCTATTCAGGAGGCTGAGGCAGGAGAATCGCTTGAAGAACCCGGGAGGTGGAGGTTGCAGTGAGCTGACATCGCGCCACTGCACTCCAGCCTGGGCAACAAGACAGAAACTCCGTCTCCAAAGAAAAGAAAAAAGAAACAATGCAGGTCAGAAGACAATGGAAAGACTCTTTAAAGTATTTATAGAAGAAAAAAAAAGGCTGTATATCTAGAATTCTATATCCAGCAAATATCCTTAGAAAATGAAGATAAAATAAAGATTTCTGCAGACAAAAGCTGAACAAATTGAAGGCCAACAGAACTACATTATAAGAAATATTAAAGGAAGTTCTAAAGAGGGAAGAAAAATAAGAGGTGGAAACTTCCATCTACACAAAGGAAAGAAGAGAGACAGAAATGATAACTATCTGGGTAAATACAAAAGACTTACATTCCAGTTTATTATTATTTCAAAGAAATCTCAGTATGATTCCATTCATATGAAAGATCTGGAGGCCGGGTGCAGTGGCTCACGCCTGTAATCCTAGCACTTTGGGAGGCCGAGGAGGGTGGATCACCTGAGGTCAGGAGTTTGAAACCACCCTGGCCAACATGGCAGAAACCCCGTCTCTACTAAAAATACGAAGTTAGCCGGGCATGGTGGCGCATGCTTGTAGTCCCAGCTACTCAGGAGGCTGGGGCAGGAGCATCACTTGAGCCCAGGAGGTGGAGGTTGCGGTGAGCTGAGATCGCGCCATTGCACTCCAGCCTGGGCAACAAGAGCGAAACTCCGTCTCAAAACAAAAACAAAAACAAACAAAAAAAACAAAGATCTGGAATAGGTAAACCCAGAGAGACAGAAAGCAAATTGGTGGATGGCAGGGGCAGGGAGAAGTGAGGAAACAGAACTAATTGCTTAATGGGTATGGAATGTTAATTTGGGTTGATGAAAATGTTTTGGAACTAGATAGAGGTAGTTGCACAACACTGGGCATGTACTCAATGCCACTGAATTATTCACTTTAAAATAGTTAATTGTGCGTTACATAAATTTCATTCCAAGTTTTTTTGGGGGGCCGGGGCAGGAACAGATTCTCGTCATGTCGCCCAGCTTGGAGTGCAATGGTGCGATCTCAGCTCACTGCAACCACCACCTCCTGGGTTCAAGCAATTCTCCTGCCTCAGCCTCCTGAGTAGCTGGGATTATAGGCACACACCACTGCACCTGGCTAATTTTTGTATTTTTAGTATGGACGGGGTTTCACCACGTTGGCCAGGCTGCTCTCAAACTCCTGACCTTGTGATTCACCCACCTCAGCCTCCCGAAGTGCTGGGATTACAGGCATGAGCCACCACGCCCGGCTCATTCCAACTTTTAAAAAAAGATACGTGACTGTTTTGAGCAAAATTAATGACAGTGTATTTGGGGAATTACGACATATATTAAAGTTAAAATGTACAACAATAGCATAAAGGACAGGAGTGGATAAATGGAAGTATACTGCTATTAGATTTTTACATTATAAGTAAAGTAGTCTAATAATATTTGAAGGTAGACTGTTATAAGTTAAACTTTCATAATCATAAATCCTAGAGTAACCCCCAAAGAGCAAAACAACCATGCTAATAAGCCAAACTGGAGACAAAACTGAATCATAAAAATAACAAAAAAGAAGACAGGAAAAGGGTTGGGCCCAGTGGCTCATGCCCGTAATCCTAGCACTTTGGGAGGCCGAGGTAGGTAGGTGGATCACCTGAGGTCAGGCATGCAAGACCAGCCTGGCCAACACGGCGAAACCTCATCTCTACTAAAAATACAAAAATTAGCTGGGTGTGGTGGCACATGACTGTAATCCCAGCTACTCGGGAGGCTGAGAAAGGGAATCGCTTGAACCTGGGAGGTGGAGGTTGCAGTGAGCCGAGATCGTGCCACTGCACTCCAGCATGGGCGACAGACCGAGACTCTGTCTCAAAAAAAAAGGGAGACAGGAAAAGAGGAACATTTTTTAAATAACAGATGGACAAAGAGTAAACAAAAGTGCAAGACAATATGATTTAAACCCTACCATATTGGTAACTACATTAAACACAATGGTAGCAGAGGTTGTCAGACTGGATTTTAAAAAAGATCCAACCATATGTTGTCTACAAGAAATGTACTTTACACAAAAAATAAAAGTAACATGATGGTAAAAGATACATTATGCAAACAATAACCCTTAAAAAAAAAAAAACCTGGAATGCCTACAAGTAAAAGTAGTCTTGGCTGGGAATGGTGGCTCATGCCTGTAATCCCAGCACTTTGGGAAGCCGAGGTGGGTGGATCACAAGGTCAGGAGATCGAGACCATCCTGGCTAATACGGTGAAACCCCATCTCTACTAAAAAAAAATACAAAAAAAACAAAAATTAGCTGGGCGTGGTGGCAGGCGCCTGTAGTCCCAGCTACTCGGGAGGCTGAGGCAGGAGAATGGCGTGAACCCAGGAGGCGGAGCTTGCAGTGAGCTGAGATCGCACCACTGCACTCCAGCCTTGGCAACAGAGCGAGACACTGTCTCAAAAAAAAAAAAAAAAAAAAAGGAGTCTTTAGGGTAAGGAATATTAACAAGGATAAAGTCAGACATTCCATCATGATAAACAGTCAATTCATCAAGAAGATATGCAACAATCCTAAATCTGATGGACTAAATAAGATTAATGAAATAGAACTGATGCCCATACATACATGGTCAGTTATTTCTGACAAAGTTGCCAAAGTAACTCAGTAAGAAAAGGATAGTCTTTTCAACAAATAGTGCCAACACAATTGGATATCCATATAAAATAAAAGGAGCCTCGATCCTTATCTCACACTATACAGACATCAACTCATAATTCAGATCACAGACCTAAACGTAAAAGCTAAAACCATAAAACTGCTAAGAAAAATTACAGATAATATCTTGACTTTGGGGTAGGCAAATATTTCTTAGGATACAAAAAACAACAGCTAGAGAAGAAAAAATTGACAGTTTAGACATCATCAAAACTGAAAAACATGTACTCTTCAGAAGACACCGTTAAGGAAAAAAAAAGACAAGCCAGAGAGAGAAAACAGTAATAATAGTTGTCTGACAAAACTTGTATCCAAAATTTATAGTGAATTCTTTAAACACATTAAGACAAATAACAAAAGAAATGAGCAAAAGATGTGAGCAGACTATCACAAACAAAATTATAAGGCAAGCAAATGATCACATGAAAAAGCCAACGGCACATGTAAAAGAGAAATGCAAAATAAATACACAAAGAGATACTACTACTTATTCTCTAGAACAGGGGTCCCCAACCCCAGGCCACAGGAACCGGTCGGTGGCCTGTAAGGAACCAGGCCACACATCAGGAGCTGAGCTGTGGGCCGGCGAGCATTACCACCTGAGCTCCACCTCCTGTCAGATCAGCGCAGGAATTAGATTCTCAAAGGAGCGCCAACCCTATAACGCAAGGGATCTAGGTTGTGCACTCCATACCAGACTCTAAGACCTGATGATCCGAGGTGGAACAATTTCATCCCAAAACCATCCCCCAGTCCACAGAAAAATTGTCTCTTCCACGCAACTGGTCCCTGGTGGGGACCGATGCTCTAGAAAGGCTAAACTTTAAAAGACTGACAATACCAAGAATGCAGAGCCTAACCAGTACAAGTGCCAATTAAGTAAGTGGAGCAACTGGAGCTGTCATATACAGCTGATGGGAATGCAAAATGGTGCAACCACCCTAAAGAATTGTTTGGCAGTTTCTCATAAAGTTAAACGTATCAATAATATATAAGCAAGGAATTCCACTTGTATGAAACCTTTACCCACACCAAACCTTGTACATGGTTGTTTACAGCAGCTGTGTTCATGACAGCCAAAACTGGAGACCACCTAAATGATCAACCTAATGACCAACAAATTAATGATTTTTTGGTAAATCAAAAAAAAAAAAAAAAAGACTACTTTGGGATATCCAAAAAAAAAAAACTACTACTCCTCAGTCAGAAAAATGAATAAGTAACTGACATATGTGAGAACGTGGAAGAATCTCAAGAACAGAATAAGAAACAAGCCAAGCACAAAACAATACACATTGTATGATTTCATTTATATGAAATCCTACAGTGACAGAAGGCAGATCAGTAGGAATGCTTGGGGCTGGAGGAAGCAGGCAGCGTTAACTGACTGCAAAGAGACACAGGGAAGGCAGAGCATGGTAGTTTACAACTGTAATCCCAGCACTCTGGGAGTCCAAGGCAGGTAGATCACTTGAGGCCAGGAGTTCAAGATCAGCCTGGCCAACATGGTGAAACCCCATCCCTACTAAAAACACAAAAATTAGCTAGGTGTGGTGGTGTGTGCCTGTAATCCCAGCTGCTCGGGAGGCTGATGTGGGAGAATCACTTGAACCCGGGAGCCAGAGGTTGCAGTGAGCCGAAATCGTGCCACTGCACTCCAGCCTGGGTGACAGAGTGAGATCCCATCTCCAAAAAAAAAGAGAGAGACAGAGAGACATAGGGAAGTATTTCAGGGTGACAGAAATGTTCTCTTGGTTGTTGTGGTAATTACTGCTGGACAGACAGTCCTCCGTGGGCCTCACGCACTCCGACATGTCTTATTGAGTATGGCAGGAATGCAATCACTCTTGAACCTGGGCCATTCTGTACCTGGTAACCTTGAAAGACGAGATAACATCTCCCTCTAGACAAAGAGCAGGCTTGCTCACTGCTTTCTATAAAAGTAGTGGATTCCCCAGGTTTGATGTTCTTCAGCTGCAACACAGAACCACTGAGAGAGCATCCATCTTGGCCATAATATGTCACCCTCTTGGGACTTGGGGGAAGGGGAAACTATGCAAATATAGCAATTCTCATGCTGTGTGCTATGACAAGAAAAATAAATTCCTTCATCTCTCACTCAGGAGTCCCCCATCTTATGTCAGCACCCAGTAATACAAGTTGAGAATCCTAAATCCAAAAATCCAAAATCTGAAACTTTTTGAGCACCAATATGATGCTTAAAGGAAACGTTCACTGGAAAATTTTGGATTTTGAATTTTTGGATTTGGGATGCTCAATCATTTGGTATAACACAAATATTCCAAAATCCGAGAAAAATCTGAAATCCAAAACACTTCTGGTCCCAAGCATTTTGGATGAGGGATAGTCAACCTGTAATAGTAATAGGCTACCTTTTAAGTATTAGTAGGGTAAAATCAAATTCCACACCAGACGGTGACATGGGTTAAAATGCACCAAACTGCACACCTAAAATGGGTACACTATATTGAATGGAGAAGAGGTGTGGAGGAAGAAAATGGACACAGGAAAAAGAGGAAAGGAAAAGGAAGAAGAGTTAGGAGGAGGGAGGAGGCAGTCAGAACAGAAATTACTTAGTACGTGGAGAAATGAGTCCAGACATATGAAAAAAGGAATACAAATTTGTCATGTTCTAACCCACTCTTACTCCCTAAACTGTGCTCTGAGAAGGTCCTTCACCAACTGAGAAATATATAAATAATTAAATATAATTACTGAAAAAAATGCTGTGGTGGTTGTCCCTTGTAATTCTGGGTTAAAGATGGGCAATATTGCCATTAAAAGAGGTTCCCTGATTTCAGTGGAATAGTTCTACTTCCAGAGTGACAAAGTGGAAATAACTTCCAGATATAAAATGGGCATATTATTTAAAGAGGCAGCAGGGCCAGAGTGATCAGCAGAATGGCTTGGATTTCTGGTGGCTTGGATCTCCCTCATGGTGGCTAACCATGATATCCTTAGGAAAACAAAGGCAATATACTGGGGTATTACTTGATCTGTTATAATGGACAGAAAAGAAAAACTCTAGATATATTAAACAGAGGTCTCACCTAAGTGGCATAATGGAAAGCCATGTAACCTCACCTAAAACCCACAATGAGCCTATTCACAGACACAGAAATGCTGGAATAAAGAAGAGGATGAGTTCCACTGAGGAAGAACCCCACATAATTAAAGTCTTCCTCCTAGCCTTTTCCAATAGAACATGCAGGTATTCATTAGGGAGATAGTACATTTGGGAAATGGAAATCACTGAGACTTTTCAAAGATTAATAAACACTGGCTCTAAGCCAATACAAACCCTAACAGACAGGAACGTCACTATGGTAAACCAGGCAGATCAGGGGCTTATGGATGTCACATAAATGGTGTTTTGGCCTCAATCCATCTCACAGTAGGGCTGGTGGACCCGTAGTAACACTAACTCCCCCAGTTCTGAAACTAGTTCATGGTTCCCTAACCTGTGAAGTCAGGAATGTCAACATAGGAAGGGCTAGATGTACCCTTTCCTACCAAAGTAATAAACTCGAAGCAACAAACAACACATCTCTGTGGGAACTACAGAAAACACTATCAATGTCAAAGACTTTAAAAATAAGAATGGAGGGCCGGGCATGGTGGACCATGCCTGTAATCCCAGCACTTTGGGAGGCCAAGGCGGGTGGATGACCTGAGGTCAGGAGTTTGAGACCAGCCTGACCAACATGGTGAAACACATCTCTACTAAAAATACAAAAATTAGCCGGGTGTGGTGGCGCGCCCCTGTAATCCCAGCTACTCAGGAGGCTGAGGCAGGAGAATTGCTTGAATCCGGGAGGCGGAGATTGCAGTGAGCTGAGACTGCACCACCACACTCCAGCCTGGCAACAGAGCGAGACTGTCTCAAAAAAAAAAAAAAAAAAAAAGGAATGGTGATAATGATGACATTCTTATTTCATGGGTCTGTTTGGCCAGAGCAAAAGAGATGAGTCTTGGAGCATGACTGTGGATTATCATCAATCAAATCCAGAGTGACTCCAATTTTAGTTGCTGTTCCAGACATGGTCTCTTCACTGTGACAAATCAACACCATCCCTGGCACCTACCATGTATCCATCAAGATAATAAATGCTTTTTATCTCTGTCCCAAAACTAGAAACCAACAGAAGCTGTTTTCACCTTACCGTCTAAAGTATACCTTCACTGCCATAGCTGAGGGATACATTAACGCGGCAGCTATCTTCCACTATCTGGTCCACAGAGACTTCGGGCATCTCAACATCTCACAAGTTCACTACACTGCTATTCCCACAAGCAAGTATACGTTTTCCTGTATTACCATATCCCCATTGCACTTGGCACTATTCATTCAGCTTTCTAATTTTTGTCAACCTAACAGGTGGAAAAAGACATTCCATTACTATTTTATTCTTTAATTTTTGTGGGTATATAGTAGGCATATATTTTTATGAGGTATATGGGATATTTTGATACAGGCATACAATGTGTAATAATCCCATCAGGGTAAATGCGATACCATCACCTCAAGCATTTATCCTTTGTTTTACAATCCAATTATACTCTTTTCCATTACTATTTTAATATGCACGTCTCTGAATATTAATAAATTCATCTCTTCTTATGCTTGTTAGGGTTTTCTATTCTTTCTATAAGCTACTTATTAATATCCTTTGCCTATTTTTCTACAGAAGTTGCTGCCCTCTTGTTAAGTAGTCCCTTGTCTAGTCAGATCAACATCCCTTGTTAATTTTAGGCACTGTAAATATCTTCTCTCATTCTTTCATCTTTTGCCAAATGAATAATTTTCATATAATCAAAATAATTAATTTTTCACCTTTATAAACTTTTGAAGCTTTAAAAAGTACTTCCCTGTCCCTAGGGAAAGAGCTTAACATTTTCAATAATATTAACTTTGGTTTTTCTTTTCACATTTAGGTCTTTAATTCATTTAGAGTCTATCCATTTATGATATTAAATTTATTTTTTCTCTATATACTGAGTCACTCTCCCTAACAACATATGACTCCTTTCTCCAGTGGTTTATGATGCCACTTAAAAAGTTCCCAACTTTTATATATGTATCCAGGTAAGTCTCTGCCCTCCAATTTGTTTCCTTGGTCTATTTTTCTGTTCTTGCACTTACACCACTTTACTACAGCTTTGACATCTTAAGTTCTAAAAAGGCAAGCCTCCCATCCCCAAACAAATCTTTAAGATTGATTTTGTTATTCACAAACTTTATCCCACCCACCATATAAATTTTAGACTTAGGCTATTGAGTTTGTCAAACCAAATGTAATTTTGACGTCATTTAAACTGAATTTATAAATTGGAGAAAATTAGTATTCTTGTAAGTAATTTGATCCAAGAGCAAGGAAAACTGTACCATTTATTTAGATTATCCTCTAGTTTCTTTTTCAAGTTTTAAAGTTTCCTTTTTAAAGGTCTTGCGTATTCACGGGTTGATTCCTAGAGACTTTAGAGTTTTGTTGCTATTATTGCATATAGTATTTACTTTTGATTATCTTTACTAGTTATCACTAGTTTAGTAAATGCTATCAAATTTTTGTAAGTTTATCTTAAATCCAGCAATCCTGCTAAACTCTTACTAGTTCTAAGTTTTCTCTGGATTTTAATGGTTCATCTAGATAGGTGATCATATTAGCTGCAAATAATAACTTTTATTGCTTCCCTTACAATCTTTATACCTTATTTTTTTGCTCCTTATAATGTTAGCCAGGACCTTCCTACAATGCTAAACAGTAGTAATGACAGGAGCATCCTTATCTTGTTACAGATCTTAAAGTATATGTATCTAAAATTTCTCCATTAAGTATTATTATTTACTGAAGGTTTTTGGTAATGACCTTTATCTAGTTATCTTGTACTCCTAGGTTACCAAGAGTTTTTATCATAAATAGCTGCTGGATCTAGTTGAATGATTTCAGGGCACCAATTGAGATAATCGTAATTTTTTTCCTTTAGTCTATTAAAGAGCTAAATTAGATAAGTAGATGTTAAACCATGCTTTCATCTCTAGGACTAACTCTATGGATCAGGACTCTGTAACACACTGTTGGATTTGATGAGCGAGTATTTTTTCTGCAGTATTTTCATTTCTATGCTAAGTAAAACAGACCTATAATTTTCTCTTCTTACACGTCCTTATCTGTTTTAGAATCAAGATTTCACAAGCCTCATAAAATGAACTTGGTATTTTTTCTATTTTCCAGGGCAACTTGCAAAAAGAATTAAGTGTTAAAGTATGGTGGAACTCATCAGCGAATCTGGATCCAGAGCTTCTAAAAAGGGAGATCTTTACCATTTCAGTTTATTAGTTCAAGATATTTCTTCTGGTACCAATTTACACATTTACTAGTTTTCTAAGAACTGTATTTTTCATTTAGGCTTTCAAATTCATCAGCCTAAGTTCGTAACATTCTTTTTTTAATCTGATATTTGTAGTTATTTTCCATTTTTCATTTATTTGCATCTTTTTTTCTTGTCGATTTTATCAGAGGTCTGTCTGCCTAGCTTACCCATCTTTCCACAAAAATAATCTTTTGGTGTGACAAATCCTTTTGTTCTCAATTGTACTGATTTCTGTTCCTAACTTTATGCTCTTTTTTGAACTCTTCAAATGAACTTTACTAAGGCAGTCTTCCTTCGTGACTCAGGTGAAGTCATTCTGCCACTCTACAGAAGGTCTGGTTCCACAACACAGCCTTCAACACACAAACTATACAATATAAACATGATTATCATGAATAAGGAGAAACTGCGTATATAATCTTACCAAACGTACATATCAATGTCTTTGACTAAGGCAGTATCTTGGGGCAAATAAAATTACGCGCTGCTCCCACACACAGTGTGTAAGATTCCGACTATCTGCATCAAGGCAAATATTTTCTCTGCACAGCTAACTGGACAAGTACAGCTTGATAAAATTAGTAGCTAGAAATGAACTCTCCAGTTGCTTTACCAGATGCCATTCAAAACTTGCAGTTAATAATAGGAGAGAAAAACCTGGCTGTGATGGTCACAATCATTTTCAACATCCTATCACCACCACCACCGCCACGCACACATACACACAAACCAAAGTAAAACCACATTCTTTTCCTAGCTATGGAAGCATACATATATCCTGGTCAGAGGCAGTTTCGGATTACAAAACAGATTTTGGTCTTAAATCTTAATGCGTGCAATTGAGCGTTAAGACAGACTACTAACATAAAGTTCAACATGCAACCCAATCTTGGGTTTGGACACAAGACATAACCCATCCTGAAAGGCTTATTCTTATAAGTGTAAGCTCTGAAAAGTGATTTTATGCATTATTAGCTTCAAGACGATGTCCGAGCTGCCACTGCATCGGAAAGCAACTCATTTCCCTAGCAGGATGCAAAAGTGTAACACAGTAGAGAAGGAACAAGGTGTAGATATAGGTCAACTTTCAAATTCCTTACTTGTTTAACACAGCCTGGCCAAAAACACAAGAACACAAGTTGCCAGATTTCTTCTCTCTCTCTGGCTGCAGAAGACTGAAGGCCTTTCCCTAACGAGACTCAGACAGCCTTATTTTCCCCTCACTTTGAGGGTGAAACTTCAAGAGAAGACGGGTGCGAAAAGAGCTTCCCAATGTTGAGAGACTGCCAGTTGTGATAGGGATCGCCTTGACAGAACTTGGGGCTCCGTGTGTACCAGGCTGCCTCTCTAGGCCAGGTAATACAATAAGCCAGGGCCGCTCAGGCGCTGGCCGCAGACACCAAATGAGGGGGAGGGGACGGTGAGGGGGAAGGAGGCAGGGAGGCGAAGGCGGACGGGGAGAAGAGAAAAGACCCAGGCCTGAAACAAAGGAAGCGGAGCTTTCTCCAAGAGGGGGTGAATTCGGCGTCCGAGTGAGGTGGAGAAAAGCCAAGGCTGCAGGGAAAGGCTGGACTCACAGAACTTGGAGGTGGAGGTGTTGATGTTGATGGTGGAGCTGGCGGTGGGGGCGGGGGCCGCCTTGGCCACGGCGGCGGCCGCGTCGCAGCTCTTCAACATCATGATCACCCCATTAGCCTCCGGCGGTGGCGGCGGCCCCATCGGGAGCCCCTCCTTGGGGCCTTTCCTGTCCACGGAGACCGCGGGCACCGCCAGCAGCTGCCCCCCCGAAGGCTCTCGGGCAGGGGCCGGGATCGAGGAGGGGGGCGGCGGAGGTGGCAGGGGCTGCCGGAAGCCGTCCACCGCAGCCTCCCAGTTGTTGTGGTTCTGGTCGTCCATCATCGCCTCGTAGCTGCCCCCCTCCTCCTCTTCCATGCTTTCCTCCATCCTGCTGGCCCCCGGCACCCGCCCGCCTCACAGGCACCTGCCGCCTGTCTCAACCCCGGGCCAGCGGGCACCGCTGCCTCCCCGAGCTTACATCGCCGGGGGCAGGAATGGGCGCAGTGGAGAGGGCTGCGGTGCGCAGGGTCTCTCGCTCTCCGCGGGGCCGACTAGCTTGAAGACGCGGCTGACGGCGGTGGGCGCTCCGGGGCTCTAGTCTGGGAGAGGCAGCCGTAAAGCAGCGGCGCTCCTCACGACATTTTACAGCGGCTTCCAACAGGCATTTGGAAAGGGCAGCTGGGGGCGCGGCCAGGAGGGCACGTGGTGCGAGGGACTGGCCGCGAGAAAGCGGAGCCAGAAGGGGCGGGAGCTGTGAGTCACTCCCACGCAACAGGGCAGAGGTTCGCCCCGCCTCGGCTGGCAGGGAGCTAACAGGGGAGGCGCGACGGGTTCGGACGGGCATTCGCCGGCCCCGCCCCCTGCCCGGCCTCACGTGACAAAGGTGTTTGTCTTGCGCACGCGCGTTCGCAATCTGGTTACCATGACGACGAGGCCCTCGCCGGTTCCTGAGGACTCGCGCGGAGCAGTCTTGGCAGTAGCTGTGGACTGGCCAGGGTTACTGGAGGTGTTTTCCTTGCGTCCTCCAAGTCTACGGGGCCTTCGCACCTCTGAGTGCCTGAGAGCCCCGGCTTTTGCTTGGGACGGAGGTACGGGACCACAAGAGGCCCCGGGGTCGCAGGTTATAAACGGATGAGACCGCCCTGGGCGGCCCGTGGTCCGACTGCTCTTGGGTCGGTCCCCAGCCGTCGCGACACACACGCACAAAATCGAGAATAAAACCCGAATCATACATAGCACGATGGCGCAAAAAAGAAATGCGTTTGAGTTATTCATGTGTGTTTTTAAAATTCCTTTACGCTTGTATGCACTAAGGCCAGCAACCCAACTTTTAAAAATGCGGCTCAGGCCGGGCGCGGAGGCTTACGCCTGTAATCCCAGCACTTTGGGAGGCCGAGGCGGGCGGATCACGAGGTCAGGAAATCGACACTATCCTGGCTAACACGGGAAACCCCGTTTCTACTAAAAATACAAAAAAGTTAGCCGGGCGTGGTGGCACGTGCCTGTTGTCCCAGCTAGCTGCTCGGGAGGCTGAGGCAGAATTGCTTGAACCCGGGAGGCAGAGGTTGCAGGGAGCCGAAATCGCGCCACTGCACTCCAGCCTGGGCAACAGAGCGAGACTCCATCTCAAAAAAAAAAAAAAAATGCGAGCTGGGCGCAGTGGCTCATGCCTGTAATTCAACCACTTGAGGAAACCGAGATGGGAGGCCCGCTTGTGCCCAGGAATTCGAGACCAGCCAGACCAGCATAACAAGACCACGCCTCTAAAAACAAAAATTAGCCTGGCATGGTGGCATGTGCCTATGGTCCCAGCTACTCTAGAGGCTGAGGTGGATCACTTGAGCCCTGGAGGTCAAGGCTGCAGTGAGCCGAGATCGCGTAACTGCACTCCAGCCTGGGTGACAGAGTGAGACTGTCTCCAAAAAAAAAGAAAAGAGAATTAAGTGGTATGCTGAAGGGGAAAACATAAAACCTTAGAATTACATGGGTGGCAAAAAGAGAGGCAGAAGGAAGGCAAATTCTGTTTCAGACAAACAACTAATGGTTTATCATCAACAGACTCTAGGTAGATGGCTGGGTGAGTGCGATGAGATAAAGAAGGGTCTTTACATTTAAAAAAAAGTCCAATATACAGGGAAGATAGAGTCAAAAAAGTGTCTCTAACATACTGTGTCATAAAGCAAGTCTTTACATATCTAAGGATTTATATCATAGCGACTATATGGCCACAAAACATATGAAGCAAAAATGAACAGAAGTATAAGACAGAGAAATCTACGATCAGAGTAGGTGATTTTTCACTCCCTAATTGCAGTGAGTTGAATACGGCCTCCCACAAGATATGTCCATATCCTAATTCCTAGAACTTGCGAGTATGACCTTATTTGGAAAAAGGGCTTTTGCAGATGTAATTAAAGTTCTTGAGATGAGAAGATCATCCTGGATTATCCAGGTGGGCCATCAATCCAATGACAGGTGTCTTTATAAAAGAGAGGTAGAAGAGAAGAGAAGGTAATGTAACCACAGAAGCAGAGATTGGAGTGATGGCATTCACAAGTCAAGGAATGCTGACAGCACCCAAAGCTGGAAGAGACAAATTTTCCTCTTTAGCCTCTGGAGGGAGTGTGACCCTGCCAACATGTAGATTTCAGACTTCTAGATGCCAGAACTGAGAATTCATGTCGGTTTTTTTAAGCCACCTATTCTGATAATTTGTTAAGCAACTGATTACAGGAAACTAATACATAGACCGAAGGGACCAAAAAAATCTTTAAGGGACTGGAAGAGTTGAGTAACACAATTACCAAGCTTAATCTAATATATACGTGTAGAATATTGCCTTAATGACCATAGAATACACACTCCTTTCAAGAATATGCTAAACATTTACAAAAATTGAACATACTGTGTCATAAAGCAAGTCTCCACATATCTAAGGATTTATATCATAGTAACCACATTTTCTGGTCACTATATAGGTAAGTTAAAAATCAATAACCAAAAGGTAACTGGTAAGCCCCATACTTCCACTATTCCAATTAACTCATGGGTCATAAAATCATAATAGAAATTAGAAAACATTTAGAACTGATGGGCTTGGTACTATCATAGCAATGTAACTTCCATCCTCTTGAGGGCCCTGCTCCAAGGGTTTTTACCCAGCACACTGATGAATCCTGAACCTTTTGTGTGTGTGTTGTCAAAATGATCAATATAAGACACTCATTTTTGCTGTAATTAAACTACTGTGACAAGACCTAATGACAGTTGAGCGAAACCAGTCACTGATGGGACAATTTTCTATAAGAAATCCTACTGAAGGGAAACCAAATGAACATATTGGTAACTGGTTGATTTTGTGGCATTATGAGACATTGTTATACTTTAGAGCATATTATATTTTAATAGTTATTAACATAAAATCTTTGATTTGTTCTGGGTTGTGGAGATGGGGTATAACATTATTAGCAACATTTACCCAAAAACAGTGAACACAGGTTAGTAGTTACTGTGACCTTCCATAGTCGCAGATAATTCATCTATTTGTTCGGTTTTTGTTTGTCTGTTTCTATTTCCCACTAGGCTGTGAATTTCATTAAAGCAGGATAAATATATGTGTAAAATTTCTGTGTAAGTTTGGATACATAAAGAGGAAACTAACTCAAAACTCAATAGCAGTTATCTAGGGATAATGAGATTATGGATGGTCTTAATGTTCTTCTTTATATCTTTCAATGTTTTCTTGGTTCTCTACAATAAGTATGTATTATTTTTATAATCAGAAAAGAATTCTGAAACTTAAAGATTAACAAATAAAAACCAAGTATAAATTGGGATTCCATAGGTTAAAATGTTTGTTTTGGCTTCCAGAAGCAAAAACTCAAATAAAAATTGCTTTAAAATCAAGGCTGTTCATTGGCTAAGAGACTGAGAAGGTCTAGGAATGGTGGAGATGGGGCAGGGCTCAGCCATTACTGAGCTCTGCTTCTCTGTGGTGTTCTTTGTCTTGTTCTCTCTTGTGCATGTTTCACCCTTAGGCTGCCTACAAAATGCCTGCCACAGGCCCTGGCCTCATGTCTATAGACAAGAAGTCAAGATGAAAAGGGCCTGTGAATTCTGGTAGCTTTCTATTATGAGAAAATTCCCAGAAGCCCTCAGGAAACTTCCTCACAGTGTCTCATTGGTCCATTGCTAAACCAATCACATGGCACTTAGACCTGGATTCCAGAGCCCTTTACTGGAAAGGGTATGGATTCATTCCTGGAAAATAAGGCCCATTCCTGGAACTTAGCATGGGATCAGCTTCTCCCTAAGTACATTGGCTGAGAGGAGAAGGAGTGGATAGAGGAACAAATATTGGAGTCAATCGGGAATGTTTAAGTGCTGGGTAGGCTACAATTCCATTATAGGCCAAAGTATGGAATCCCCTAGAACTCCTATTACCTAACCTTACCCCAGCCTCTCCACTACCAGCCCTTCATAAATGCCTCCCTAATGAATATATCTATGCAAAATTATGTACGTACTGATTAGAATCAAGAAAGACATAACCGGCCAGGCACAGTGTCTGGTATCTGTAATCCCAACACTTTGGGAGGCCGAGGCGGGTGGATCACCTGAGGTCTGGAGTTCAAAACCAGCCTGGCCAACATGGTGAAACCCTGTCTCTACTAAAAATACAAACATTAGCTGGACGTGGCAGCACGCACCTGTAATCCCAGTGTGTCCAGAATTGGGGGGTTCTTGGTCTCACTGACTTCAAGAATGACACTGCAGACCCTCGCAGTTGAGTGTTGCAGCTCTTAAGGTGGCACGTCTGGAGTTTGTTCCTTCCGATGTTTGGATGTGTTCCGAGTTTCTTCCTTCTGGTGGGATCGTGGTCTCGCTGGCTCAGGAGTGAAGCTGCAGACCTTCGCGGTGAGTGTTACAGTTCATAAAGGCAGTGTAGACCCAAAGAGTGAGCAGCAGCAAAATATATTGCAAAGAGTGAAAGAACAAAGCTTCTACGGTATGGAAAGGGACCAGGGCGGGTTGCCACTGCTGGCTCGGGCAGCCTGCTTTTATTCTCTTATCTGGCCCCACCCCCATCCTGCTGATTGGTCCATTTTACAGAGAGCAGAGTGGTCTGTTTTGACAGGGCACTGATTGGTGCGTTTACAATCCCTGAGCTAGACACAAAGGCTCTCCAAGTCCCCACCAGAGTAGCTAGATACAGAGTGTCAATTGGTGCATTCACAAACCCTGAGCTAGACACAGGGTGCTGATTGGTGTGTTTACAAACCTTGAGCTAGACACAGGGTGCTGATTGGTGTATATACAATCCCTTAGCTAGACATAAAGTTTCTCCAAGGCCCCACCAGACTAGCTAGATACAGAGTGTGGATTGGTGCATTCACAAACCCTGAGCTAGACACAGGGTGCTGATTGGTGTATTTACAATCCCTTAGCTAGACATAAAGGTTCTCCAAGTCCCCACCAGACTCAGGAGCCCAGCTGGCTTCACCCAGTGGATCCCGCAAGAGGGCTGCTGGTGGAGCTGCCTGCCAGTCCCGCGCCCTGTGCCCACACTCCTCAGCCCTTGGGTGGTCGATGGGACTAGGCGCCGTGGAGCAGAGAGCAGTGCTCGTCCTGGAGGCTGGGGCTGCACAGGAGCCCACGGAGGCGGGGGGAGGCTCAGGCATGACGGGCTGCAGGTCCTGAGCCCTGCCCCATGGGAAGGCAACTATGGCCCGGCGAGAAATCGAGCGCAGCGCCAGTGGGCCGGCACCGCTGGGGGACCCAGTACACCCTCTGCCGCCGCCAGCCCAGGTGCTAAGCCCCTCACTGCCCGGGGCCGGCGGGGCCCGCTGGCCGCTCCGAGCACGGGGCCCACGGAGCCCAAGCCTACCCGGAACTCACGCTGGCCCACAAGCACCGCGGGAAGCCCCAGTTCCCGCCCGCGCCTCTCCCACACCTCCCCGCAAGCTGAGGGTGCCGGCTCCGGCCTCGGCCAGCCCAGGAAGGGGCTCCCAGAGTGCAGCCGCGGGCTGAAGTGCTCCTCAAGTGCCGCCAAAGTGGGAGCCCAGGCAGAGGATGTGCGGAGAGCGAGCGAGGGCTGTGAGGGCTGCCAGCACGCTGTCACCTCTCACCAGCTACTTGGGAGGCTGAGGCAGAAGAATCACTTGAACCTGGGAGACGGAGGTTGCAGTAAGCCAAGATCATGCCGCTGCACTCCAGCCTGGGAGACAGAGTGACACTCCATCTTAAAAAAAAATAAAAATAAAAGACATAACCCATGTTTGTTTAATTATGAAATGCCATGTGGCCAATTGTCTAAAATAGTTAAAACATTGAGGGGGGCGGCTACAGAGACTTGGTCACTAAGAATTAGTCTTTGTATGGCTTTAAATACATTGTCACTTTCCCAAACAATATTTATTTGTAATTGTTCAATACTTTTTAATGAATAAGTGTATGACTAGCTTAAATCTACTTGAAATCCTATTTTATATCAAAAGACGTTTTTGTTTTTGAGATAAGGTCTTGCTCCATTGCCCAGGCTGGAGTGCAGTGGCATGATCATGGCTCACTGCAGTTTTGACCCCCCCAGGCTCAAGCGATCCTCCCACCTCAGCCTCTCAAGTAGCTGGGACTACAGGTGTGCACCACCATGCCCAGCTAAGTTTTGTAATTTTTGTAGAGATGAAGTTTCACCACGTTGCCCAGGCTGGTCTGAAACTCCTGGGCTCACCTTGTCTTCTCAAAGTTCTGGTATTACAGGTGTAGCCCATGGTGCCTGGCTGAAAAGACTTTTCTTCTTTAGTCAACTCTGACAGCATAGCATGTACTATGCGATACATTAGTCCCTGAGAGAAAGTATTATTGCAATTTTTACATCTTTTCATCTATCATACCAACCTGGCATTTGTGGCATTGTTAGTAAAGGATGAAATTGCTCAGAAGTGAATAAGAGGAAGAAGAGGAGAAAAAATATATGAGAAAAATCCAAAAATTATACATGCCTCTTCTAAGTAGTCAAGAACTCATTGAATCAGAAAAGACTGTAGTAGACAACATACAGACATATAGGTGTTTTCTCTTAATTGCTATTCATTTTAAATGGACTATTAATTACACAAAGGAATTAGCATGGAAAACATAAAAATTCAACTTTGATGGAGATAAACTATATTAGGATAAAGAAGAATGAATACTTGTGTTTAATCCCTAGGAGATTAGAATTGTACCAATACAGCATTGACAAAGAAATAATTTGTGAATGCATAATGCAGTTGGAAGTCTAACTGCAAAGCTATTGGAATTATCTTGATTAGAAGGTAAGAGGATTATTGCCGTGTAAACTCAAGCCTCAACAGTTGCACACTGAGATTACTGATTACAGTGAAGATGGGTAGCCACTCGGGGGAGTATTCTGTATTCAGTATTTCTTTCCATGTTTGATTTTATTCCTTCCTTTTACATCTTAACATCTGAATTCTAAATTCCATCCTAGCAGGGAAACAGAGGAAACGATGCAGATTCTCTCACAAGCCTGATGAATTTAGGAGCTGAAGGAAATGACTAGAGGCTGAAGGAGGTTGGGGGGAAACAAGCAGGCAAGAGACGGGGAGTTATGTCGACACCTCATTGCAGGCCTGTCCCTTTCACTCAGTCATTCACCAATATTTCTGTGTTCAGGTACTGTGCGGGGGCTATAAGAGTAAACAGATAGCTGGGTGCATGGCTCACGCCTGTAAACCCAACACTTTGAGAGCCTGAGGCAGGAGGATCACTTGAGCCCAGGAGTTCAAGACCAGTTTGGGCAACATGGTGAAACCCTGTCTCTATGAAAAATACAAAAATTAGCTGGGCATGGTGGAGTGTTCCTGTAGTCCCAGCTACTCAGGAGACTGAGGTGGGAGGATCACTTGAGTTCAGAGGGGGAGGTTGCAGTGAGCCAAGATCACACCACTGCACTGCCACCTGGGTGACAGAGTGAGACCTGTCTCAAAAAAATAAAAATAAAAAAAGTAAACAGACAAAAAGCACTCTGCCCCTCATGGAGTTTCCATTCCATGGGAGTATCAAGCACTAAACAACCGCATGAGCCAAAGCATGACAAACGCTAGGAAAGAATGCCATGACTGGGCATTACCGAGAGAATTCTTTCACTTTGGGGGATCAAGGAGAACCTCTGTGAAAAAGAATATTTCTGCTAAGATGAAAGGATGGGTAGAAGAGAGCCAGACAAGTTAGGAAGAGAACATTCCAGGCAGAAGGGAGAACCCAAGGAAGACGTTTGACATCATCTCTAAACTGAAAGAAAGGCAACGAGACTGCAGTAGCGTGAAGGGGAGTGGATGGGAATGGCATACGCAGAAAGGCAGGACACGGCTGGGTTATACAGGTCCTCGTAAGGCCTGTTGAGAATTTAGTGTTTCTGTTTGAATGGAAAAGAGGTAGAGAAGTGGCATAGGATGTGACTTACATTTGATAAGGACATCTAACTGCCTTGAGGGGAGTGGCCTATAGGAAAGGAAAGAGTGAAAACAGAGACTAACTGGGGAATTGTGACAATACTTCAGGCAAGAGATGATGGTGGCTTGGACTAGAAGGATGGCAGTGGATATAGAGAGAACCGGTAGGCTACAGATTTTGACATTAGAATGGACAGTTCTTGATGGTGGATTCGACATTGAGGACCAGGGAAAGAAAGGTTTCAAAGATGCCTTACTCTGGTATACACCAGGATAGAGCATCACATTCTATTCAAAGCTGGGAATTTATCAGATGCATGTAAGGGGAGGAAAGCTCAGTGAGCAATGGAAATGATGACTCAGCCATAGACTCCAAGCTGAATAAGAAAGTAAAGACAGATGGAGCAGATGGGTAGAGAGAAGGTAGAGTTTTTCATGGATGAGAGGTGTCCATGGGGTTGAAGAGCTATTGGAAGGGACATCTGTCCTTAAGCAAGAAACTAGCAAGATGGGTCATAACCCAACAGTAGGCTGAATTCATGATTTCAAAGGTATTGCAGTTGCTGCTGGTGACAAGACCTACAGTGGGAATAGCAGACATTGACCTTTGTTTTTGTTTGGCTGTCAAGTGCCTGATTTGCTTCCTATTTGTACACATTCACATTTGTTTGCTGTGGTGCAGGAAGCCAAAGGGTGCCAGACATTCCCTCTCCCCATACGCCACCATCAAGAGCAAGGGCACACATGCTGTGCTCAGCCAACCAGATCTTTCTGCCAAGGTATTTGAGTCTGAAGAGAGTAACACAAAACCATGGGAATCACTGGAAATGATTCATGACATCTGCAGAGTTCAGGTTTCACAGTAAGGGCAGGACTAGAGGCAGTGGGTTAACCAAGCTGCCCCTCTGGCGTGACCTCAGCTGTATTCTCAACTGCCCAGATTTCCTTGCTTTCTGTCTGTGTTCTAGGCCAGTTTCCTCAAACTTCTTGTAGATTCTGTGAGCTACTCAACATCCTTCCAATAAATTCCTCTCCTACTTTAGTTAACTGGCATTGGTTTCTGTTGTTTGCAAACAGAAACATAGACAGGTATAGTGGGACCTTGGGAGTGGTTGGCCAACATGCAGTGGAAGCGAAAGTCCCTAGGCGGGAGGAGACCTCACCTCAAAAGGGGCCATTGCCATGGGCCCCACATTTTAAAGGGCTCTGTATATGCCCTTTGTATGCTACACACAGTAAATTTACCAAGGGCATACAGGCATTGGTATTCTGTGCTCAGAGCTGGCGCAGCGTAACCACACCCTACACATTCACTCTCATGCCTCACAACACGCAACTCCCATTAAGTGCTTCTCTGCACTCTTGGTCCTCAGATCAGAAAGCAACCACATCTGGAGGCCATGAAGGTTTCTGGGTGGTGTCATACAAATGAGAGAAACTGCTTCAGAGTGCAGAGAGGATCTGAACAACAGAAGCACTTAACTGAGAGAGAAAACTAACTTCTCAAATCCTTTCCAGTTGGCATTGATGCAATAGATTCTTGCACAGCAAAATATCATTTCCCAGTTGCACCAAGTGACCATTTTTGTGTTCTCATGCAGGGTCCTGGAGCTACTCGCTGCGTTAAAGCAATTTAATTTAGACAAGATAGATGAGACGTACTGGAAGAGTTCAGTGAAACAATAAATGATGTTCAAATATGAGTAAATTGTGGTCTTTAGTGGAAAATGAAATTACTTTCATATTTGCACTATCCACAGTTACTTGGTGTGAACTGTCACTTACTAGAGAAAACTAGAGTTAAGTTTGTCTATTTTACTTTTTGAATGATTAATTTTTTTAATTTTTAAAGAAAATTTAAAAGGAAACAAACGTGTTTGTATGACCATGAAGAAAATTAATGTATGATTTTCCAAAAATTTCCCTTAATTTCTTTGGAGATTATTTTTGGCCATTTTAGATCAGGATACAATCTGGAAAAAGATTTTAATAAATTGAATAACATGCTTCTGTTGTCAATTTTCTTATTACATCCCAGCATTAAAGAATTTGAAAGGAAAATACTTAAAAGTACTGTATTGATCTTGATGTTGCTTAGAGATAGTGAAACTCATATTACTGGTAGAAATTTATATAACGAGGCCAGGCGCGGTGGCTCACGTCTGTAATCCCAGCACTTTGGGAGGCCAAGGCGGGCGGATCACAAGGTCAGGAGATCGAGACCATCCTGGCTAACATGGTGAAACCCCATCTCTACTAAAAATACAAAAAATTAGCCAGGCGTGGTGGCAGGCGCCTGTAGTCCCAGCTACTCAGGAGGCTGAGGCGGGAGAATGGCGTGAACCCGGGGGGCGGAGCTTGCAGTGAGCCGAGATAGCGCCACTGCAATCCAGCCTGGGCAACAGAGCGAGACTTCGTCTCAAAAAAAAAAAACAAAAAAAAGAAATTTATATAATGAAATTAAAATATTTTTACTATTTTCTGTGACAGTGATTGATTATATACAGCCTAACCCCATTAAAATGTTTGAGAATGACATATTAAATTTATAGTTCATTTCCCATCTAAGTATGGCTTTAAGAACTTAATTGATAATTCCAGTTGCTCTGACCTCAGCAGAACATAGTTTCTGCATTTTCAAATTAATGAAAAACACCCTAAGAACCATAATGTCCCCAGAAAGGTTGCCTAATTTGTCATTACTCTCAATAGAACACAAATTATGTAAAAGTCTTGATTATAACAACATAATTGGTAATTTACTTAAAAGAAGGCAAGAAAATTAACTTTCATAAAAATACATATAATTTATGAATTATGTATTTTTTTATTACTCATCCACATGTTGCCAGTCCATCAAAAGAACACCCAGACATACACAATAATAGTTCCATTCAGTCATCCTTGTTATTTTACCATAGCTTTACATACATTTTTTATTTTGTTATCATCTGAAGGTATGTTTGTCAAGGAAGGAGGATAGGAAGTGTGCTACTTAGCAGTTAGCTGTATGTATAACATTTAAATATTTAGACATACAAATGAGTCATTTTGCACTCTTGCTGCAAATGTTAGAATTAGGCCTGGTGAGGAGGCCAGGGAGGTAAGAGGCCAGAGGACTGGAAGGGCCAACCGTGGGGATGTTAATGTTTCCCTCAAGAGAATTAATGATGACAGGAGCTGGCATGGAGATTAAGGCCATCCAGGAACAAAAAAGAGGTTGGCCGGGCACGGTGGCTCATGCCTGTAATCCCGCACTTTGGGAGGCCAAGGTGAGCAGATTACTTGAGATCAGGAGTTCAAGACCAGCCTGGCCAACATGGCGAAACCCCATGCCTACCAAAAAATACAAAAACTAGCTGGGTGTGATGGCACGCGCCTGTAATCCCAGCTACTCGTGAGGCTGAGGCAGGAGAATTGTTTGAATCCTGGAGGCAGAGGTTGCAGTGGGCTGAGATCGCACCACTGCACTCTAGCCCAGGAGATGGAGTGAGACTCTATCTGAAAAAAAAAAAAAAGAGAGAGAGAGAAGGCGGGGTTGATAATGACCAGGAGATTGTTTCTATGAGCAGGTGAGGTGGAAAACTTCAATGGTGGGAGCCTCAGCGGAAAGGGAAGGGAAGGATTGAAATGGAAGCAGTGTGGGAACAAGGAAGACACCAACACCACCTCCCTATCAGAGGAATATGGGACATGAGAAAACAGTGTGCCCTTCAGAGGTCACAAGGGACGCAGTTCTCAGAGAATAGCTCAGGTTAAGGCAAGAACCTGCAGGGAATATTTCAAGCAAAAAATACATCAAAGAATGTGCTGCCGGGCGCAGTGGCTCATGCCTGTAATTCCAGCACTTTGCGAGGCTGAGGCAGGTGGATCACCGGAGGTCTGGAGTTCAAGACCAGCCTGACCAACATGGTGCAACGCTGTCTCTACCAAACATACAAAAATTAGCTGGGTGTGGTGGCAAATGCCTGTAATCCCAGCTACTCGGGAAGCTGAGGCAGGAGAATCGCTTGAACGCAGGAGGCAGAGGTTGCAATGAGCCGAGATTGCGCCATTGCACTCCAGGCTGGGCAACAAGAGGGAAAGTTCATCTCAGGAAAAAAAAAAAAAAAAAAACTCAGAGGTGTATTAAAAGTCATTGCTTGTACTTTGGGTGATGAAACAACACTGAGTGGTCCAGGGTGTCCAATCCCAGTGGAGTCTTAGAGGAAGAGGGTACCTGGGCCTAACACAGTTTAGCTGTGGCCTGCAAGGGAGGCCCTTCCTGGCACTGAAATGTAGGACTGGATCTCCACTGTCAGCCATCACTGCCAGGTGCCATAGGCAGATCTGATGTTGGCAGCTGTGAGCAACAAGACACCTGGTTATTCGATCTTGGCACCAACACTCTCAATGGATTAACCCTGGGTAGAGGCCAGGGTGCCTTTTGAAGGCCACAGTAATCATCCAGGAGGAGTTGGTATCTATCTTGTCATATTTAAGAGGCAGCAGATACAAATGAGTCTCCACTTCACTTGTTTCACACACAATCAGCTCTTTCATACATCATACCTCAAATTGCCTTTCATACTCTAAACCCAAACATCAGCTTTGGCACGGGGGTGCCTCCTGCTAGTCCACAGGTCAGTTTTGGCAGCAACCCTCTACGTATCTGGTCAATATTATATGTTTATAAAAATTGCATGTTTTGCCTCATTATTTTATTAAAATGAGTAGAAAATGGAAAACTGGATGATCTGATACCAGTGATTAAGAAAAAAAGCTATAAAGTTAATCCAATTTAGACACAGATAGAAACCATTAGGAGGAGGCAAGCAGGCATTCTAATCTCTATCTGTCATTCATGGGACTTCAGCCAGTCATTCACGTGTTTAACTGCAAAGTAAAGAACAAAATTAATTTCAAAAGGCAACAAAATACTATCAAGGACTGTTGGAAAGGACAATTGTAATTGAGGATTTTATAATATTTTTAGCTTTATGAGAACCGTTCAGTTGTCCCAACATTTTGAGAGGCATGTTTTGTAAGGAAACAGAGGCCTTCCTGTGCAGTCATCAGAGATTCAGTATCTCCAAGGTGAGAGTTTAAGCATCATCCTCAAGGTTTGAAAATGGGAAGGTCATTGACGTGGTTGTATAATTCTAAGTCAGGGAAGGCATCTGATAGCTGTTGTAAAGCGACTGGGTGCCCGGCCCATACCAGGGGCTTTTTCATCCGGCCTGGGCTGCCTTTCCTCTAGACTAGAACTCCCCTTAAAACCAATGCTGAGGAGCCTGAGGGTGAGGATGGCCACAGCATTATACAGCTTTTCCATGTGGAAAAGAGCACCATGCCTAATAACACAGTCATGTGTTGCTTAATGATGGTAATGCATTCTGAGAAAGGGGTTGTTAGGCAATTTTGTTGTTGTGGGAACATCATAGAGTATACAAACCTCAACGGCACAGCCTACTACACACCTAGGCTATATGGCATAGCCTGTTGCTCCCAGGCAACAAACCTGTACAGCACATGACTGTACTGAGTACTGTAGGCAACTGGAACATGTTGTGGATCTAAATATACCTAAACATTGAAAAGGTACAGCCAAAAAATATGGTATAAAAGATTAAAATGGTATATTTGCATAGGGCACTTACCACGAATGGACCTTACAGGGCTGGAAGTTGCTCTGGGTGAGTCAGTGAGTGAGTGGCGAGTGACTGTGAAGGCCTAGGACACTGCTGTGCACTACTGTAGACTTTACAAACACAGTACACTTACACTAAATTTATTTTTAAACATTTCTTTCTCCAATAAGTTAACCTTAGCTTACTTTAACTTTTCTACCTTCTAAGCTTTTTAATTTTTTAACTTTTTGACTCTTTTGTAATAACGCTTAGCTTAAAACACACGTTGTCCAGCTATACGAAAATATTTTATCTCCTTATATCCTATAAGAAAACTTTTTTCTATTTTGAAAATTATTTATTTTTTACTTTTTAAACTTTTTTGTTAAAAACTAAGACACAAACACACATTAGCTGGGCCTACACAGGGTCAGGATCATTAAGACATCACTAGATGACAGGAATTTTTCAGCTCCATTATAATCTTTTGGGACTCCCATCACGCATATGGTCCGTCACGGACCAAAACATCCTTTATGTGGTGCATGACTATATCAGTAATATTAAGGCTACTACTAACAGTGATAATAATGGCAAACATTCACTGCATGTTAACTGTGTAGGATATAATAAATTCCTCTTCAAAGGGTTTAGCCTGTAAATTGTTAAGTACAATGAGTTCTGAGATCCTCTCCAAGGAACTAATGTATCAGTATGTTCAGCTCCCCTGTTCTTTGTCCTTCATTTTAAAGTTTAACTTCCTCATAGTTTCAGTAAACAACCTTTTCCACCAGTTTTAATCAGTAGTTCACATCTGTTCCCCTGGTCACCTGCTCCATCCTGACTCATCCTGGTCACCCGCTTTTTTTTTTTTTTTTGAGACAGAGTCTCACTCTGTCACCCAGGCTGGAGTGCAGTGGCCCCATCTCCGCTCACTGCAAGCTCCGCCTCCTGGGTTCACACCATTCTCCTGCCTCAGCCTCCCGGGTAGCTAGGACTACAGGCGCCCGCTACCACGCCCAGCTAATTTTTTGTATTTTTAGTAGAGACGGGGTTTCACCATGTTAGCCAGGATGGTTTCCATCTCCTGACCTCATGATCCACCTGCCTCGGCCTCCCAAAGTGCTGGGATTACAGGCGTAAGCCACTGCGCCCAGCCTGGTCACCTGCTTTCACCTGAGTCACCCCTGGTCACCTGCTCTGACCTAAGTCACCTTTAGTTATCTGTTCCCTAACCGTCTTTCCCGCCAAAGCTACTCACCCCATCACTCAGACTTGTACCCCTACTGTCTTTAAAATAGCCAATCGGAATTAGCTTAGACTGTGTGGTCCAACCCTAGCCAAGAGGGGAACGACACAGCAGTAGGGGCTACCTGCATCAGGAATAAGAACCCTTCCCCTACCTCGTTCAGGCATGCTCTCGCCATTGCTCCATCCGCAAGTCGCACCCTTCTATAGGAGTAAAAATTGCCTTGCTAAGAAAATTAAATTTATGTTTCAGTGCTATTTCTTTGGTGTCACCAAAAATTTATTTCTAACAACTGCATGCAAAACACTGCGCTAAGCATTTTGTATGGATTATCTTATTTAATCCTCACTAGAACCCTGTGAGGTAGAGTTTTTACAGCTGAGGAAGCTGAGGCTAAGAGAGCATAAGGAAAGTCCCATGGTGAGAGGTAGGAGGAGCTGGAATGTAAGTAGGTGTCCCCCGCACTCCATTCTGGAGGTGTCCACAGATGGCCCAGAGGGATGCACATGCCCTGGAGAAACGAAGATGGCTGGCCAGCAGGAGGATGGTCAGTTCCAGAGCCAGCCTGGGTAATAGGACAATAGCATTTAGGTCAGACAGATAACTCTTACCTCTGAGAACTGCTGGGAGAGTTCCCTGAGGTGCTGAGGGCCTGTCTCCTTCTTCCTGATACCCTCTTTCCAAGAGGCACCTCTCTCAATATTCCCCAGAGACAATGGAGGTGGGTGTGGGAGGGCTTGGCCACTCCCTAGCCATTTGTACTTTTCTCTTCTTCCCATCAGCTAACCTCCTTCTTCATCTTTAGAAGGTCTTCTCTTTCTCCTCTTTTTACCATCCTTTTTCCCCACCTAACTATGCCTTATACTGCCAACACTACCTAAAAGCAATGCTAAAGCTTGTCCCTGTAAACCGAAAATAAAATTCTAAGCCCCACAACCAAATTGAATGGACCCTTCCTCTCAGCCAAGGGGATTTCAAAGAAACCTGAAAAACTAGTTCAGGCCATGATGGGAGGAGGGCGTTGAACATGCCTCATTATACTCTCCTCCCTTTGGCATATGAGGCACAACTGACCAGCATTAACATTAAAACAGAGATCTGAAGACAGTCAGAACAGACTGTAGCAATAAGATACCGAATCCCCCCCACCTGACTCTAGTACAGCATCACATGACAGCAGGCCCTGAAAAAAATTCAAAGTATTTTACCCCAATATATATTTATTTGACATAATCTGATATGGCCTGGCAAATTTCTCTTTTGTGGGAAAAATTTACTTTCTATAGAGAATCCCCTTCCCTTTTCAGGTCTTCTTCTGATCCCGAAGAGACTGGCTGAGAGGCCAGCACCTTTTAAGGGTCTGAATAGAAAACACTTGCCATCTATTCCCTCTAAGGGCTGCCACCTATGAGACTTCATCTACATAATAAGAACCTTGGTCTCCACAACCATTTATCTTAACCCAGACACTACTTTCTATTGATTCCAAGTCTTTAGATAATAGCATAGCTCTCTCAAGCCAATCAGAAAATCTTTGAATCCACCTGTAAGCCCCCAACTTTGAGTTGTCCCACCTTTCTGGGCAGAACCAATGTATACCTTACATGTATTGATTGATGATGTCTTATGTCTCCCTAAAAGGTATAAAACCAAGCTATAACCCAACTGCTTTGCACACAGGTTCTCAGGACCTCTAAGACAATGTTATGAGTCATGGTCCTTACACCTCGCTCAGAATAAATCTCTTCAAATATTTTACAGAGTTTGGCTTCTTTGCCAATAGCCCTATGAAACATAGAGATGGCAGATATCTGATGGAGAGTCAAGAAGCAATTATTTGTAGCTGGATTTCTCTGATTATATTGCAGACTTGGGCTTGGCTCACCCAAACCTGCTGAGGATGTGGCCACACTAGTTCCAGGTGTGGACAGTTGGCAGCCTAGCAACACCTACTCCCTGTCCCTATGGCCTCTGTGGATTTGCTGGCAGGCGTCAGGCAACCATGATCTCCAGGAAAGATTCTAGAAGATGAATCTTGATTTGCTTAAGCCAATCATGGTGATTCCTTAGGCAGAGTGATTGACTTAAGAACAGGTCTGTGCTGCAGTCGTGGCCAAAGAGTCATGAGAAGTCTACCAGAAGCTGAAGGGATACAAGAAGGAATGTTCTCTTCTTGGGGGGACGGGAAAGCTTGGGGCTGCAGGAACCATCATACAACCAGTCAGCGACTAGCGTGAGGATAGAAGCCAACATGCCGAAGTTGGCAGAGCAGGAAGATGGAATGAGTCCAGGTCCTTAAGGACATTATGAATGCAGATTAACCAACCCTGGAACTCTCTTATCTCCATGCTTCTTATTATGTTAGATGTTAAGTCCTCTTGAGGACTGAGCCATTTTCAGTTGGATCCTCCATTACAGGCAGCTGAAAACACCTGACCAAACAGCCCAGCAGCATCTGGGGACCCCTGCTACCAAGATATGTACCAGGTCTAAATGTGTACCACACTAGGGATGCCCTAGGAACTTGAGTCCAGTTATTACCACCCCAGACCTGGCAAAAATCAAAGTGAATAAGTGGGAAATTATGAGCTTTCCTTGAGGCTGGGAAAAGTGTCAAAGCACTTTACAATCAAGCCTAATTGAAAACAACAGCTCTTTAATCTAAATTTACAACATAATCAGCCTTCTGGTTACCTAATTATAATTAAATTAGATTGGCAGTGTATTTCATATGTGCTAATTAAAAGCACCAAAAGAAAAAGCTGCATTTGGTAATTCCTGTGTCTATACACTCCCTGCTACAGCCAAGAGTGAAAGAACTCCCTGGGCTGTAAACATGGAGATGTGGGTTCCAGTTTTGCCTCTGCTCAAACTGGCTATGTGACTTTAGGCAAGTCACTTAGTCCCTCTGAATGTCTCTCTCTCTTTTTTTTTTTTTTTTTTTTGAGACAGAGTTTTACTCTTGTTGCCCAGGCTGGAGTGCAATGGCGCAACCTCGGTTCACTGCAACATCCACCTCCCAGGTTCAACCAATTCTCCTGCCTCAGCCTCCCAAGTAGCTGGGATTACAGACACCCACCACCATGCCAGGCTAATTTTTTGTATTTTTTAGTAGAGATGGGATTTCACCATTTTGGTGAGGCTGGTCTCGAACTCCTGACCTCAGGTGATCCACCCACCTTGGCCTCCCAAAGTGCTGAGATTACAGGCGTAAGCCACCATGCCTGGCCTCTCTCTTCTTATCTATGATTCCAATCAAAGGGATTCTTTCTGGGAAAGTGCTTGGCATTGCACAAAATGTCACCATTGATTAATTTTGCTCATTCTTGAACATAACTAAAATAATAATATGTACTTTTTGTGTGTGGTAAGAAGCCCACTACATTTTTGAGGGCATCTCATTGCCAAAGAAAAGAAAGCCGAAACTAGGAAAGGTTTTGACTGTTCAAGCATTAAACAATCCTTGGGCCCCATGGATTGCACAGGCTTGAAGTTGGCTCTCTCTAAGTGGGGCAAACTCCCCAGCACTCACTTTAGATGTGGCCCAAGAAATAATGATCAAGGAGGAATCTCCCAAAGGGTGGGGTCAGGGCCACCAAGAACAATGGATCAGGGTGCTCCTCCTAGGAGTCAGAATGGGGTTTAATGGAGGGACTCCATCAGTGGTCTCACCTCCCCAGTGCCTGCCGTTGCAGGATCTCACAATTGCCATAGCCAGGGGCTGCTGTCAGTCTGCCATTCTTCCCTTTCTGAATTCAAGTGTGTATTATTGTAGTCATGCTCTTCCTTTTTTTTTTTTTTTTTTTGAGATGGAGTCTCACTCTGTCCCCCAGGCTGGAGTTGGAGTGCAGTGGCACGATCTTGGCTCACTGCAAACTCCATCTCCCGTTAAAGTGATTCTCATGCCTCAGCCTCCCGAGTAGCTGGGACTACAGGTGTGCACCACCACACCCAGCTAATTTTTGTATTTTTAGTAGAGACAGGGTCTCTTCATGTTGGCCAGGCTGGTCTTGAACTCCTGACTTCAAGTGACGCATCCACCTCAGCCTCCCAAAGTGTTGGGATTACAGGCGTGAGCCACTGCGCCCAGCCAGTAGTCATGTTGTTCCTTCCTTCCTTCCTTTCTCTCTTCTTTTTTTTTTTTTTTTTTTTTTGGAGACGGAGTTTTGCTCATGTTGCCCAGGCTGGAGTGCAGTGGCATGGTCTCGGCTCACTGCAACTTCTGCCTCCCAGGTTCAAGCAATTCTTCTGCCTCAGCCTTCTGTAATCCCAGTAGCTGGGATTACAGGTGCCCACCACCACGCCCAACTAATTTTTGGTATTTTTAGTAGAGACAGGGTTTCATCATGTTGGCCAGGCTGGTCTCAAACTCCTGACCTCAGGTGACCCGCCTACCTCGGCCTCCCAAAATTTAGGGATTACAGGGATGAGCCACTGCGCCGGGCCATCATGCTGTTTCTACTCTGCCTCTGTATGCTGGGTGTGGAGGTGGGGGCGGTGGGGAGTCATTTGGATAACTTGTGCTTTTAGTTTACGTGTCACCAAAGCAAGAGAAGTCGCATCCAAACTCAACAGAGGACTGCATATCCTCAGCTTTGAGCTGGATATGACCTAAGAGGTCTTTGAGATATTTCCTTTGGGGAGAAGGTTTGTATTCTGGGGACAGTGTGAGGCAGATATGTGCACACAGGTATTTAGCTGGTCACCAAAGATACATGACCCCCTTCTGGATTGTGGGGTTATCATTAGGAAGCACCAGCTGTCCAGCCAGGGATAACATTTTCCAGCCAGGGATAACATTTTCCAGCCCCCTTGCTACCTTTTTAAAAATTCAGATTGGCCGGGTGCAGTGTCTCATGCCTGTAATCCCAGCACTTTGGGATGCCAAGGCAGGTGGATCACCTGAGTTCAGGAGTTAGAGACCAGCCCGGCCAACATGGCAGAACCCCGTCTCTACTAAAAATACAAAAAATTGCCAGGCGTGGTGGCTCACGCCTGTAATCCTAGCACTTTGGGAGGCTGAGGAGGGCAAATCACCTGAGGTCGGGAGTGCGAGACCAGCCTGACCAACAGGGAGAAACCCCGTCTCTACTAAAAATGCAAAATTAGCCAAGCATGGTGGCACATGCCTGTATTCCCAGCTACTCAGGAGGCTGAGGCAGGAGAATCGCCTGAACCTGGGAGGCGGAAGTTGTGGCACGCCAAGATTGCACCATTGCACTCCAGCCTGGGCAACAAGAGTGAAACTCTGCCTCAAAAGAAAAAAAAAATACAAAAAATTAGCCAGGCGTGGTGGCGGGCACCTGTAATCCCAGCCACTTGGGAGGCTGAGGCAGGAGAATCACCTGAACCTGGGAGGTGGAGGTTGAAGTGAGCCGAGATCGTGCTGTTGCACTCCAGCCTGGACGACAAGAGCGAAACTCCATCTCAAAAAGAAACAAACAAAAAAAAGGCTGGGTGTGGATGGCTCACGTCTGTAATCCCAGCACTTTGGGATGCCGAGGCGGGGGGATCATGAGGTCAAGAGATCAAGACCATCCTGGCCAACATGGTGAAACCCCATCTCTAAAAATGCAAAAATTAGCTGGGCGTGGTGGCACACGCTTGTAGTCCCAGCTACTCAGGAGGCTGAGGCAGGAGAATCACTTGAACCTGGGAGGCAGAGGTTGCAGTGAGCTGAGATCACGCCACTGCACTCCAGCCTGGCAACACAGTGAGACTCCGTCTCAAAAAATAAAAAAATTAAAAAAATTGAGATGAAATTCACATAACATGAAATTAGCCATTTTAAAGTGGGCCATCCAGTGGCATTTAGTATATTCACAGTGTTGTGCAGCCACTCCGTATATCAACTTCCAAAACACTTTCATCACTCCAAGATTTGAAAAGCCTGTACCTATTAATTAATCACTTCCTATTCCTCCCTCCCCCCAGCCCCTAACCACCACCAAACTGCTTTGTCTGTATGGATTGACCTATTCTGGATATTTCTTATAAAAGGAATCATTCAATATGTGGCCTTTTGTGCCTGATTTCTTTCATTTAACATATTGTCCAGGTTTATCCACGTTGTAGCATATATCAGCACTTCATTCCTTTTTATGGCTAAATAATATTCCGTTGCATGACTAGACCACAATTTGTCTATCCGGTCATCCACTGACTGATACTTGAGCTCTTTTCATCTTTGAGCTCTTGTGAATAATGTTACACACATTTGTGTACAAGTACTTGTTTGAACACCTGTCTTCAATTCTTTGAAAATGGAAACCTAGAAATAGAATTGTTGGGTCAAGATGGTAATTCTGTTGAACTTTTTGAGGAATAGCCATACTATTTTCCACAGCATCAGCTCCCTTGGATTTTGGTGGGATCACGTGACTGAAAACCTGTTACTGCCAATTGCAAGTGAGCGGAGGGGATCTTTGTCACATTGGGGCACGATGCTTCCCACAGGCCTGGCCTAGGCATAGTTGACTGCAGAGGACTCCAGGGTTATACAGGAGGGAGAAGCCACAAGAAGGAAGGATGTACATCCTGGATGAAGGCTGCCTGAACACAAATAGCCACATTTGTGGTACAAACAAGAAATAAACATGTGTTAAGCCACTGAGGTTTTCAGGCTTTCTCTGCCACTGCACCTCGTGTTATCTTAACTAATGCATCACTCAAGTGCCATCACTCAATTCTCAGCTTCCTGGTGGAGTTCCACATATATGGTCCATTCCTGCATCTCAACTTGCCTGTATCAGAAACGATATTTGTCATTTCTATTCTTTTTTTCCCCATTATTTCTATTCTAGACAGGGATATGTTGGTTGCAAGGATCAGAAACTATTCAAACTAACTGAAGCAGAAGGCAGGGTTTATTATAAGACTACCGAGATCTCATGAATGCTGGAGGTAGAAAAACAGAATACCTCCAAGCCTCCTGCAAATGATCAGAGGCATAGCAAAGGGAAGTGGAAGGTAGAGAAGATGCATGTCCCTGAGTGCCAGTCAATGGGGATGCCACAAAGATAGAGGCAGCGAACTTTCACCATTTTGGTTTTTGCATTGAGTTCCTATCTTTAGCTATGTTGAACATGAAACCTCTGGTTTGTTAGGTGTTTCGTATTAGCTTCCAGGAAACTTCTGGTCCCCGGACTCCATTTATCTCTCCACCCTAGGACAAGGATCCTTATCTCTTACCATACAGAGCCAAAGCAAGTACTACTGTTACGGAACCATCAGGGGCTCGGTCTAGGTCCTGCTGCTTGCCACACAGAAAGCCAATCATTGAGATGACAGAAGAAGGCTTTAATCGGGTGCTGCAGCCAAGGAGATAGGAGGAGCTCAGGCTCAAATCCATCTCCCAGACCAACCAAAACTAGGGGTTTATACAGCAAGGAATAAATGTAACAATGTGTAAGAAAACAGGAACTAGGTGGGGAAGGAAGCAATCATGATGAATGAAGGGCCTGGAGTCTTTTTGTCTGGATGGGGTGATCTGGTGAGTTTCAGTTCTTTGATACTTTTTTTTTTTGAGACAGAGTCTCACTCTGTTGCCCAGGCTGGAGTGCAGTGGCACAATCTCGACTCACTGCAACCACCGCCTTCTGGGTTTAAGCTATTCTTCTGCCTCAGTCTCCTGAGTAGTTTGGATTACAGGTGCCCGCCACCACACCTGGCTAATTTTTTTGTATTTTTAGTAGAGACGGAGTTTCACCATGTTGGCCAGGCTGATCTTGAATTCCTGACCTCAAGTGATCCACCTGCCTCGGCCTCCCAAAGTGCCAGGATTATAGGCGTGAGCCACCGCACCTGGCCTGATACTTTTTTTGAGAGGCCTGAAGGTCATTTCCTGAGGAAGGAACTCAGATAAAACAAATGTAAGTTTCAAGCTTTAAGACCAGAAGGGTCCATTTCTATGTGTGTATATATATATATATATTTATTTTTTTAAAATGATCTATGGGACATTGGGTCGGTTTCACTATCTCCACCTCCCCATCCAGGGCCCACTTGGTCTCTGGTCTCTGCTTCTCTCCTGCAACTGTTCCACACTCCGGATCTAGACCATTATCTTCTGCCTGCTTCTCCTTTCCTGTACTCTACTCCCCACTGGAGATGGCCCAGCCCTTACATCTGAACATCCAGACCTCACTGGCTTCTTTCTGTCCTCTGAAATCTTAAGTTGTGCATGCTCCACTCCTATTTGTCACCTGGAATTTATTGCCTTGTATGGCTGGTTCCTTCCTTAGTGCATGTCTGTCTCATCTCAGGGCACAGGGCAGGGCCACAGTTTGATGCCCAGGTCAGAACCTGGCTCCACCATATGTCACCTTGTGATCTCAAACAAGTTATTTAATATCTCTGAGCCTTGGTTTCCTCATCTATAAAATGCATAGAATAATCAATGTACTAACTGTGTTTTTAAAAAATAAAAATAAAATGGGTAGAATAATGGTACTCACTGTTCTCACAAGGATTTTTTTTTTTTAAAGATAATGCAGGTAAAGTGCTTAATAGAGTACCTGATACACAGTAAGAGCTCCCAGTACCAATGGTTCCAACTCCCTCCTCAGTCTAGCAGGGGCTTAGTGAGTAGCAGATGTGATGATTGAGTCAGTCAGTGGTTCTTAGACTTTCAGATGATCAGACTCAGATGAGGAGTTTGGGGAAAGATTCCTGCCTCTTCCCCCTATGCAACTGGGTCAGAATCCGAGAGTTGGGTTTGGGAATCTGAGATTCTAATTATCAGCCAGCTTTGACACCTGCAACTGGGTCAGAATCCCAGGGTTGGGTTTGGGAATCTGAGATTCTTATTACCAGCCAGCTTTGACACACTCAGGGAGACTCTACCAGGCTGGGTGGGCCACCTCCAGTGGGAAATAGGGAGAAAGTGCCGACGTCCACCTCAGTTGGGTCTTTCCGCAAGCAGTCACAGGAATTCCCCCTCACTCAAGTCCTTGTTCAGTATCGCTTCCTGGGAAGGTGGCTGTCTCCCTCCAAGCCCTTCCTAGTCCCTCACTGCACTTTTCACTCCCTGATCCTGGAGTGTGTTTATTTTTCATCATCTGTCTCTCCCACTGTTCGATGAGGGCAGAGACTTGTGCCCCTGGCCGTGTCTAACACACAATATGTGGCAAGTACATTTGGCAAATAAAAGAATGAACCAGCCTCTGTTAACCCTTGCTTTCCCATCACTTCACAAGATCTTGGGCAGATTTCAGAGCTTTCAGATCCCTTTCCTTATTGAAGCTCAGCCCCATCTGGTTTAGAACTCTAATCTCTTATCTGACTCCAAGGTGACCCCCTCCCCACCACAGTTGGGCTTGCAGCTACAGGGTTTTGCACAAGGTCAAGCAATCTGCCTTCCCGTCTTCCTCCTCTCTGACCTAGGGGTGGAGGGAAGTTTGGTCTGTCTCTGGGACAACCCTCCCCTTCTCTTCTCCAGCTTCTTAGCAGTAGGAGCTGGGAGCTGGAAATTCAGGATAAAGGATAGCAGTCTCCTAGTGTAGCTGTCACATTGCAGTCTTCTCAGGGTTGGTGGGTGCTGCTTGCAGGGCTAACCCTTACTGGGGGCAGCTTCCAGAGGCTGGTGCCTTGCGGGATGCAGACGTGAGTTCACCTAGATCCAAGGCAGGCCCTCCATTGCCTGATTCCCTAACATGAGCAACCTGGCTCCACTCCACCACACACCTGAGCTGTCTTCACTGCCAGTTACACCCACAGCCTCTTGCTGCTGGGGGTCCTTTTGCCTGGAGGCAGCCACCTTCCACCATGTACCTTGGACACCTGGGAAACTCACACATATGGATGTTCAGGGCCACACATGGGTGGACAGGTGCCTGTCCCAGCCTGCTCTCTGCCCTCTTCTCCCCTGCTCAATGAGGCCCATCCAGAGATCGGCGCATCCAGAGATCAGCATGTCCAGGGCCTGGGCATTATCTGACTGGGATGGAGTACCAGGCTCTGCTTCCGCAGGGTACACCTGAGCCCTATAGGGATTCTTTTGCAATCTTCCCCCTTCACTGGGCTTAGAGGCATAATGAGGGGAACAGCCCCTCCTCCCACATATACACCCTGGGGAGAAAAGGAAATTGCCCCTCTCCCACAAGGCCCAGTACAGTGACTTCCTCTCTTCATCAGTCTTGTGGACCCAGAACCACAGGGCAAGTCCCAGTGTACAGGCGGTCCAGCAACCAAGCACTTCTTTATCTTCTGATCAAAGCTTCCAGCTTAGAGACTCCGCCAAGTACAACGAGCCCATGGGCCTTGTGAAAGCCAGGCTCCTAATACAGCGATAGAAACATAATTATTGTTTCCTCCTCCCTCCATTCCTTCCTCCTCCCTCCATTCCTTCCTCCTCCCTCCATTCCTTCTTTTTTCAATTCTCCTAGTGGCTAAAGGACTATAAACTGAATTGTTGCATATGACTTCCAGGAAGTGGTTCTGAAAGAAGAAGGCAGGAATTTCGCCTTCTTCCTTATGGCTACAAGGTAGACATGATGGCAGGAGCTGCAGCAACTATCTTGGGCTATAAAGTAGACTCTAATATGCGTGCCACAGCAGTGTAGTAGAAGGAGTTTCTGACAATCATAGAACTGCTTTTCCAACCCTAGGCTGCCTGCCTCTGGTTCATTTACATGAGAAAGAAACATACTTTATCTTGTTATACCACTCTTTTCAAGCTTTCTGCCTCTTACAGCCAAACCTCATCTGCTAGCCTTGCTCTTGAACTTGAAGCCTGCTCCTTTTTGGAAAAATTATTTTCTTGAAATAATCAGAACTGAAAAATAAATGGAAAGGAAATGACTTTTGCATTATAATTTAATATTTTTTAAATGTGCTTGTGCATGACTTAAATTATCTCTCCTACCACAGGTGGTACCTACCTCACGCTTTAGAAAAACCTCACAGGTTTCAAAGTCAGTTGAACCCAAGTTAGAATTTAGTTTCTAAGATTTACTGCTGTGTAACCATGAGTAAGTTACCCAACATTCCTAAACTTTAGTTTTGCTTTATTAACTAAAAATTAAAATGTCTCTTCAAGAATTTATCAAACAAGTCCAGGCATGGTGGCTCAAGCCTATAATCCCAGCACTTTGGGAGACCGAGGCAGGCAGATCACTTGAGGTCAGGAGTTCGAGTCCAGCCTGGCCAATATGGTGAAACCCTATCTCTACTAAAAATACAAAAATTAGCAGGGCTTGGTGGCACGCGCCTGTAATCCCAGCTACTCTGGGAGCTGAGGTGGGAGAATCACTTGAAACTGGGAGGTGGAGTTTGCAGTGAGCCGAGATTGTACCACTGCACTCAAGCCTGGGTGACAAAATGAGACTCCATCTCAAAAAACACCAAACAAATTTTTATTATACATCTGCTATTTGCATGATATTATGCTGAAGATATGGAGAAAAAGACAGGTAAGACTTTGACCTTCATGGAGCTTGAAGCCCAATGGGGAAGAGATGAGAAAGAAAGCAAATAAATACACAAAATCATCACAACAAATAGTATACTGTAATGGAGAATAACAGCATGGGAACACTTGGAACTGGGAGCTCATTCCCTTCAAGGACTGAAAGAATAACCTTATGTAAAGCTCTGAGCACACTAGCCAGTTACATGAGAGTCCTCTTCTAGAAGCTGCCAGACCTGCTCCCTTCAGACTGGGGCCTGCCGTAAACAAAGCCCAAGTGGCCCAGCATGCACCCTGTGCGTAGACCCTACGCAGCCAATCCAATCTGTGCTGCTTCTGTCCATCTGAAGATGGATGCAGGTCAGGACGGACAGACAGAAGGCCGTACACAGAATGCCACCAGGGAAAGCTATTGGCTGCAGAAGCCCTGCCTAGCACAGACTCTCTACTGAGCTGGCTTTGTTCCTTTGCGTAATGGACACCACCTGGGTCCCAGGGAATGCAACTGGCATCAATTAGTTCTCATAGAGCCCAAGCTGGAGCACAGCCTGGCTCTCCTCCTAGGTACTGGCGCTGGAAGCAGCCAGCTCCTGGTCTGCGTCTTTTACTCCTAATGACCTCCATTGGTGACCTCTTCCGAATCAAGCAGGGCCCACTAGGCACACAGCTGCCACCATGATGAGAAACCTGGTTCTCAGAGCTAAATGATCAGACCCCAGCCACCACTGTATGCCTGGAGGGGCCCGATGAACTAAGGACAACTTAAGCAACAGAGGGACTCTGAAAATTCTGTTTCTGGCTTTTATTCTCAGAATTTCATTCCATATAGAGGGACAAGCAGTCTAGAATTGGTGGTATTGCACAGCACCTAAGCGGCTACTATGCAGGCAGACAGGCAGGATGGGAGAGACCCAGTCCCTATCCAGCTGTTTCCAGTGGTCTAATCTCGGGCAAGGGACTTAACTTCCCTAAGCTTTGGTTGCCCCATCTTAAAATGGGCATGAAAATCATAGTACCTACCTCATGTTTTGGGCAAAGGATTAAGTGCAAGAATCCATGTAAACATATTTAGGAACTGTTCAGTGTGTGTTTGCTATGATTTATCTTCTTCATTCACTCACTCAATAAATGTTTTTGAGCATCTAATATGTGCTAGGCCCTATTCTAGGCTCTGGAAATGTCACACATCTGATGAACATCCATTTGTTAGGCTACAAGGCATTTAAACTGGGCAAAAGAGTTTGTGATGTACCTGCCCCACTGTATGACTTGGCTTTTCCTCCATAACCACCCAGAAACTCAGTGGCTTCAAGCAACAGATGTTTCTGCTTTCTCATGACTCTATGGGTGATCCGAGCAATTCTTGTGTTCTGGACCAGGTTAGCCAGAGGTGGGTGGTCCAGGATGATACATGGGTCCTGGGCCTCAGCTGGGATGTTTGCAGCCACCTTCCCCATGGTTTCTTAACCTACAAGTGAGAGGTGACAGCATGCTGGCAGTCCTCAGAGCCCTCGCTTGCTCTCGGCACCTCCCCTGCCTGGGCTCCCACTTTGGTGGCATTTGAGGAGCCCTTCAGCGTCCCCACTGCACTGTGGGAGCCCCTTTCTGGGCTGGCCAAGGCTGGAGCCCACTCCCTCAGCTTGCAGGGAGGTGTGGAGGGAGAGGCACGAGCGGGAACCGGGGCTGCGTGCAGCGCTTGCGGGCCAGCTGGAGTTCCCGGCGGGCGTGGGCTTGGTGGGCCCCGCACTCGGAGCAGCCAGCCAGCCCTGCTGGCCCCGGGCAGTGGGGGACTTAGCACCCGGGCCAGTGGCTGCGGAGGGTGTACTGAGTCCCCCAGCAGTGCCGGCCCACCGGCGCTGCGCTCGGTTTCTCGCGGGGCCTTAGCTGCCTTCCCGCGGGGTAGGGCTCGGAACCTGCAGCCCGCCATGCCTGAGCCTCCCACCCGCTCCGTGGGCTCCTGTGCGGCCCGAGCCTCCCCGACGAGCACCACCCCCTACTCCACGGCGTCCAGTCCCATCGACCACCCAAGGGCTGAGGAATGCGAGCACAGGGCGCAGGACTGGCAGGTAGCTCCACCTGCAGCCCTGGTGCGGGATCCACTAGGTGAAGCCAGCTGGGCTCCTGAGTCTGGTGGGGACGTGGAGAGTCTTTATATCTAGCTCAGGGATTGTAAATACACCAATCAGCACCCTGTGTTTAGCTCAAGGTTTGTGAGGGCACCAATCGACACTCCGTATCTAGCTGCTCTGGTGGGGCCTTGGAGAATTTTTATGTCTAGCTCAGGGATTGTAAATACACCAATCAGCACCCTGTGTTTAGCTCAAGGTTTGTGAATGCACCAATCGACACTCTATATCTAGCTGCTCTGGTGGGGCCCTGGAGAACCTGTGTGTCGAAACTCTGTATCTAACTAATCTGATGGGGACGTGGAGAACCTTTGTATCTAGCTCAGGGATTGTAAACGCACCAATCAGTGCCCTGACAAAACAGGCCACTCAGCTCTACCAATCAGCAGGATGTGGGTGGGGCCAGATAAGACAATAAAAGCAGGCTGCCCGAGCCAGCGTTGGCAACCCGCTCGGGTGCCTTTGCACAGCGTGGAAGCCTTGTTCTTTCACACTTTGGATCCATGCTGCTTTTCTGAGCTGTGACACTCACCGTGAAAATCTGCAGCATCATTTCTGAGCCCAGTGAGACTACGAGCCCACAGGGAGCAACGAACAACTCCAGACGCGCCACCTTAAGAGCTGTAACACTCACCGTGAGGGTCTGCAGCTTCATTTTGGAAGTCAGACCAAGAACCTGCCAATTCTGGACACACGAGGGTACAATGGGCTTGTTCAGTAGGTGCCAGAAGGTCCCACAGTAAGAAAGAAGGCAAACACCAACTCACAAGCACTTTCCTCTGCCTGTGACACATTAGCTATTTTTACATTGTCCAAAGCAAGTCACAAGGCCAGAATCCATTGGAGGGGACCACCCAAGGGTATGGAACCGGGGAACCAGGAACAAGTGGGAGCTGTTACTGCCACAACCACCCACACTGACCCATTTCTCAGTGGTCTCCAAATGTTTTTGATCATATATCCCTCTATTAGTCTGTTCAGGCTGTCATCACAAAATATCACAGACAGAATAGCTTAAACAACAGAAGTTTATTTTTTCATAGTTATGGAAACCCAAGATCAGGGTGCCGGCATGGTTGCGTTGTGGTGAGGTCTCTCTTCCTGGCCTGTAGATAGATGGCTGCCTTCTTGCTTTGTTCTTACATGGTCCTTCCTGGATGTATGCACAGGGAGAGAGAACACAATATCTCTCTCATCCCTCTCTTACAAGGTCACCAATTCAATTGATTAGGACCCCACCCTTATGACCTTATTTAACCTTAATTACCTCCTAAAAGCCCCATGTCCAAATACAGTCACACTGGGGATTAGGGCTTCAACATATGTATTTGTTGGAACACAGTTCAGTCCATAGAAATCTCTATTTTTTAAAACATTTGCAGCTCCAATACATGCATATTTATGTATATATATACATTTCATTATAAATTTTTTAAAGATGAGTTAAAGATGTAATATTTTAGTGTTAATTTTGATGGCATTTTTATTATTAAATAATATTGCAAGGCACAATACACACTAAGGGTGAGCTCATGAATGACAGTGGACATAAATCCATCTTTCAAGGGACCCTCTTGATCATTTTAGTTTGGGAGGCAAAGAGGCTGACTTCTTGGCAGATTTCATTTTACCTCATAGTGTGCTGATATAGAGCTGATACTAGCCACATAAGCTCTGCCAATTTCTTATGGTTTTCTGGGACTTATATTATTAGTATTATCTTTAATCTTCAATCTATAATAATCTATTAAAACCACATTTTATTTTGTAAAGATCAATTTTGGTAAAACTAGATCATGGGCTGGGTGCAGTGCCTCACATCTATAAATCCTAGCAATTTGGGAGGCTGAAGCAGGTGGATCTTTTGAGGCCAGGAGTTTGAGACCAGCCTAGGCAACACAAAAAGACCTCATCTCTACAGGGGGAAAAAAAAAAAAACCTGGGTGTGGTGGCATGCACCTATAGTCACAGCTACTCAGGAGGCTGAGACAAGAGGATTGCTTGAGCCCAGGAGTTCGAGGCTGCAGTGAGCTAAGATCGCACCACTGCACTCCAGTGTGGGGGACAGGGCCAGATCCTGTCTCTTTAAAAACAAAAACAAAAAATGACCTAGGTTGTGTAGTTTATAAATCCATCCACCCACTTGCGAATAGCCCAAACTATCTCAGATTCCCGTGAGTGTTGATGTGCAGGTGGTGAGGTTACCAGCATCGGCCCCCACATCACAGAGCATTCAAGCCTGCACCTGTGCCATGGGTGGCAAAGGAGCCTCTGAGGAAAGCTATGACTGTCAAGCTGAGTCCGTTCTGTGTTTGTGGGTTTTTTAAATTTTTGTTTAATACTTTTTGGTGTTCTACACATTCAGAGAAACTTTTCTAGTAACAAATGATAGAAATGATCCTTGAAAGTATCATCTTCTGAACATTAAAAGATTAGGAAAGTATAATTGCTTTGTTATTTTTTTAGCCCCAAAGTTCCAATATTTTTTCACACAACCCAGCACCTTGTGCTGAGCGCCCCACTTGGAAACCGCTGATTTGCTTTATCAAAAAAAAAAGTGGTTTTGTACATGATATTAAAGTGTAAAACAATGCCTTATGCCCAATGTTAGTAGCAACTGAATAGTTTATATAAAAGTATCTGGTAAGTAGGGCTTGGTCTTATATAAAATTGGAAATCTGGCTGGGTGCGGTGGCTCATGCCTGTAATCCCAACACTTTGGGAGGTTGAGGCAGGCGGGTCACTTGCGGCCAGGAGTTCAAGACCAGCCTGGCCAACATGGTGAAACCCTGTCTCTACTAAAAATACAAAATTAGCCGGGCGTGGTGGTGTATGCCTGTAGTCCCAGCTACTCAGGAGGCTGAGGCATGAGAATCACTTGAACCCGAATTGCTTGAACCCAGGGGGCAGAGGGTGCAGAGAGCTGAGATCAGGCCACTACACTCCAGCCTGCAACAGATCAAGACTCTGTCTCAAAAAAAAAAATCAGAAATCTATGGGATTGCGAGTGATTTACTCAAAAGAAACCAAAAAAGGCTTTATATTCACATAAGTCTGTGGCCCCTGGGGAAGATATCCTCAGCTCCCTCTCCATCTCCCTGACCATGGACTGGGCTTTAGGACTCTAGTCCTATGTCCCATTAGTTTTCTACAACTGTCATAACAAATTACTACAAATTCAGCCACTTAAAACAATAGAAATTTGTTCTCTTACAGTTCTGGAGGCCAGAAGTCGAAATCCAGGTGTCGGCAGTGTCAGCAGGGCCACGCTCCCTCTGAAGGCCCTAGGAGAGGCTCCTTTCTTGCCTCTTCCAGCTTCTAGTGCCATCAGCATTCCTTGGCTTGGACGGCTTTGCTCTGTCTTCACTTTGCCTTTTCATCCATGTGTCTGTCTTTTCCTCTGTGTGTCCTTTATCAAGACATGTGTCATTGGATTTCAGGCCCACTTGGATAATCAGGATGACCACTTCATCTCAAAATCTTTAATTACGTCTGCAAAGACCCCGTTTCCAAATAAGGTCACGTTTGCAGGTTTTTAGGGTCATCATTCAACCCACTGCACACATTCTCCCTGCATTGTCAATGTATGAATTGGGGTCCAGAATGAGAGTTGGGGCACCATGTGGACCAGCCTCTGTCTTTTCCTCCTTCCTATGCAGGGCTCCTCTGAACACCATGCTTTATCATGGAAGGCTTCCTCCTTGTACTTTACAGTCAACTCACATCTTCCATGAGGAGGAAATGCCTGAGACTTAGAAAAGGGGTCCTATGGCTCCTTCTCCCTGTCTTCCCACAACCATTCCATGCATTTCCTCTCCTCTATGATGCTTCAAAGCACTCTCTGGGCAACCACCAGCCTAGTTTCTGATCTCCAAAAAAGGAGCAACCCTTTTGGTGGGTTTATCGTGTCAGTCCAACAGCAGTAAACCTGGCCAGCCCCATGGCAGAGTTCTTGCAAACGGGGAAGGGAAAAGTGGACCCAAGAGACTTTCTCTGGGCCTCGGAATCAGACTATTTTCAAGTCTAATCAGGGGCCGGGTGTGGTGGCTCATGCCTGTAATCCAAGCACTTTGAGAGGCCAAGGTGGGAGGATTGCTTGAGTCTAATAGTTCAAGACCAGCCTGGACAACATGGCAAAACTCCATGTCTACAAAAAATACAAAAATTAGCTAGGGATTGTGGTGTGCACCTGCAGTCCCAACTACTTGGTAGGCTGAGGCAGGAGGATTGCTTGAGGAGGCAGAGATTGCAGTGAGCCAAGATCACACCACTGCACTCCAGTCTGGGCGACAGAGTGAGACCCAGTCTCAAAAAATAATAATAATTAAAAATAATAATAATAGGCAGTGCTCCTAGAATCTGAGGATACCCTGGCAGTTGGCAGGGCAGTGGTGCTGGCTTGGGGTGAGAAAACATCTGACAAGAAGACAGAAAAATAGCTGGGTGTGGTGGTAGGGCTAATGTGCTCCAGCCTTGAGGTCACACTTCAAGGAACTAGAGAAACAAGAACAAACCAAGCCCAAACCCAGCAGAAGAAAAAAAACAATCAAGATCAGAACAGAACTAAATGAAATTGAAACAATCAAACTAACAAAACCTATACAAAAGATAAATGAAACAAAAAGCTGGTTCTTTGAAAAGATAAACAAAATTGATAGATCATTAGCGAGATTCACCAAGAAAAGACAAGAGAAGATCCAAATAAGCTCAATTAAAAATGAAATGGGAGATACTACAACTGATACCACTGGAATACAAAAGGCTACTGTGGACACCTTTATGCAGACAAACTAGAAAATCTAGAGATGGATAAATTCCTGGAAATATACAACCCTCCCAGATTAAATCAGTAAGAAATAGAAACTCTAAACAGACCAATAACAAGATTAAGACAGTAAAAAAAAAAAAAAAATTGCCAACAAAATAAAGCCCACGACCAGACGGATTCACAGGCATTCAAAGAAGAATTAGTACCAATCTTATTGAAACTCTTCCAAAAGATAAAGAGGGAATCCTCCCTAAATCATTCTATGGAGCAAGTATCATCCTAATTCTAAAACCGGAAAAAGACATAACAAAAAAAGAAAACTACAGACCAACATCCCTGATGAACATAGATGCAAAAATCTTCAACAAAATACTAGCTAACTGAATCCAACAGCATATCAAAAAGATAACACACCCATAATCAAGTGGGTTTCATAGCAGGGATGCAGGGATAGTTTAACATATGCAAGTCAATAAATGTGATACTTCACATAAACAGAATTAAAAACAAAAATTATATGATTATCTCAATAGATGCAGAAAAGGCATTTGGCAAAGTCTAGCATCCCTTTATGATTAAAACTCTCAGCAAAATTGGCATAGAAGGGATATGCCTCAAGGTAATAAAAGCCATCTATGACAAACCCTCAGCCAACATTATACTGAATGGGGAAAAGTTGAAAGCATTGCCCCTGAAAACCATAAGACAAGAATGCCCACTTTCACCACCTCTATTCAACATAGACTGGAAGTCCTAGCCAGAGCAATCAGACAAGAGAAAGAAATAAAGGGCATCCAAATCGGTAAAGAGGAAGTCAAACTGTCGCTGTTTGCCGATGATATGATCATATACCTATAAAACCCTAAAGACTCATCCAAAAAGCTCCTAGATCTGATAAATGAATTCAGTAAAGTTTCAAAATCAATTCAGGAAGCAAAATCAATGTACACAAATCAGTAGCATTGCTATACACCAACAGCGACCAAGCTGAGAAATAAATCAAGAACTCAATCCATTTTACAACAGCTGCAAAAAATAAAATAAAATAAAATACTTAGAAATATACTCAACCAAGGAGGTGAAAGAATTCTACAAGGAAAGCTACAAAACACTGCTGAAAGAAATCGTAGACAACACAAACAAATGGAAACACATCCCATGCTCATGGATGGGTACAATCAATATTGTGAAAATGACCATAGTGCCAAAAGCAATCTACAAATTCAGTGCAACTCCCATCAAAATACCACCATAATTCTTCAAACAACTAGAAAAAACAATCCTAAAATTCATATGGAACCAGAAAAGAGCCCACATAGCCAAAGCAAGACACAGCAAAAAGAACAAATCTGGAGGCATCACATTACCTGACTTCAAGCTATACTATAAGGCCATAGTCACCAAAACAGCATGGTACTGGCATAAAAATAGGCATGTAGACCAGTGGAACAGAATAGAGAACCCAGAAATAAAGCCAAATACTTACAGCCAACTGATCTTCAACCAAGCAAACAAAAACATAAAGTGGGGAAAGGACACCCTATTCAACAAATGGTGCTGGGATAATTGGCAAGTCACATGTAGGAGAATGAAACTGGATCCTCATCTCTCACCTTATACAAAAATCAACTCAAGATGAATCAAAGACCTAAATCTAAAACGTGAAATCATAAACATTCTAGAAGATAACTTTGGTAAAACTCTTCCAGACGTTAGCTTAGGCAAAGAGTTCATGACCAAGAACCCGAAAGCAAATGCAACAAAACGAAATAAATAGATAGGGCGTAATTAAGCTAAAAAGCTTCTGCAGAGCAAAACAAATAACCAGAAGAGCAAACAGAAAACCCACAGAATGGGAGGAAATATCCGCAAACTATGCATCTGACAAAGGACTAATATCCAGAATCTACAAGGAACTGAAACAAATCAGCAAGAAAAAACAACCTCATCAAAAAGTGGGCAAAGGACATGGATAGACAGTTCTTCAAAAGAAGATATACAAACGGCCAACAAACATGAAAAAATGTTAAACATCACTAAGTATCAGGGAAATACAAATTTAAAAACACAATGAGAAACCACCTTACTCTGCAAGAATGGTCATAAATAAAAAATCAAAAAACAATAGATGTTGGCATGGATTTGGTGACAAAAGAACACTTTTACACTGCTGGTGGGAAGGTAAACTTGTACAACCAATATGGAAAACAGAATGGAGATTCCTTAAAGAACTGAAAGTAGATCTACCATTTGATCCAATAATCCCACTACTGGGTATCTACCCAGAGGAAAATAAGTCATTATATGAAAAAGACATTTGCACACACATGTTTATAGCAGCACAATTCGCAATTGCAAAAATATGGAACCAGCCTAAATGCCCAGTGACCAATGAGTGGATAAAGAAAATGTGTTATATGTACACCATGGAATACTACTCATGTGAATAGCATTCATAGCAACCTGGATAGAATTGGAGACCATTATTCTAAGTGAAGTAACTCAGGAATGGAAAACCAAATATCTTATGTTCTCACTTACAAGTGGGAGCTTAGCTATGAGGGCGCAAAGGCATAAGAATGACATAATGGGGGGCCGGGCGCGGTGGCTCACACCTGTAATCCCAGCACTTTGGGAGGCCAAGGCGGGCGGATCACGAGGTCAGGAGATCAAGACCGTCCTGGCTAACACGGTGAACCCCGTCTCTACTAAAAATACAAAAAAATTAGCCAGGCATGGTGGCGGGCGCGTGAACCCAGGAGGCGGAGCTTGCCGTGAGCCGAGATCGCGCCACTGCACTCCAGCCTGGGCGGCAGAGCAAGACTCTCAAAAAAAAAAAAAAAAAAAAAAAAGAATGACATAATGGACTTTGGGGACTCAGGAAGAAGGGTGGGAGGGGGATGAGGGACAAAAGACTACACACTGGGTACAGTGTACATTGCTTGTGGGACGGGTGAACCAAAATCTCAGAAATTACCACTAAAGTATTTATCCATGTAAGAGAAAACCACCTGTTTCCCAAAAATGACTGACATTTAAAAAAAGAAAACCCCCCAAATAATAGTAATAATAATGTTTAATTAGGTGTTTGCCCTTTGACCAGAGTTGCTGTATTTAGCAAATAAGAATGCAGGAGGCCCAGTTGAATTTGTTTTGTATAGGGGACATCTGGTATTTTAGTATGAGTATGTCCCATGGAATATTTAAAAATTTACAAATGCAGCCAGGCGCGGTGGCTCATGCCTGTAATCCCAGCACTTTGGGAGGCCAAGGCGGGCAGATCACGAGGTCAGGAGATCGAGATCATCCTGGCTAACACGGTGAAACCCCGTCTCTACTGAAAATACAAAAAACAAATTAGCCGGGCGTGGTGGTGGGCGCCTACAGTCCCAGCTACTCGGGAGGCTGAGGCAGGAGAATGGCGAAAACCCTTGAGGCGGAGCTTGCAGTGAGCTGAGATCATGCCACTGCACTCCAGCCTGGGCAACAGAGCGAGACTCCATCTCAAAGAAAAAAATTATAAATGCAATATTTGGAACATATTTATACTAAAAATTATTCGTTATTCATCTGAAATTCAAGTTTAACTAGGTATCCCATATTTTATCTGTCAACCCTACCTATGACCTTCCTTTCCTTCCCTCTTCTTTGCTTCCTTCTTTCCTTCCTCTGTTCTTCCTTCAAAAAAGCCTTTGTTGTAAGACTACTATCTGCAGAGTCCTATACTAGAAACAAATAAAGCATAATGTTCTTCAGGGTGTTCACAGCATAGGGGAAGGGAAAAAGCAGTAGCAAATGCCTTTAGTACAATGCAGTTCCCCAACTCCAATAAATGTACATATACATAGTTCAGGGACCACAGAGAAAAAAGCAATTAATTCTGTTTGGGGTAGAACCAGGTAAGGTGGAGGAAAAGAGATTGAGAAAAGGTGCAGGGTGCAGGTTCTTGGCCCATTCTTGATGGACAGGTGTAAAGCAATGGAGAGGTATTCAGGCCAAAGGCAAGTTCAGGCAAAGGTATGGCATGAGAAAGACACACTCTGTACGGGGGACATGGAAGACCTGCCATGGTTGGTTTGGTGAGGTGGGATCTGGATGTGTCTGTGGGTAGGGGTGGCTCTGATGTCAGGAGAGGTGATCAGAAACCCCACCTTGCTTGGAGTCAAGTGTGTAGGGCTCTTTATTCTATGCTGAGGAGCTGGAGCTTTCTCTGATGTGTCTTGAGACACTGAATATACAAATGGACAGTGGCCAGACCTTAGATGACTGTAGACCTCTGATCCACAAACTTAGCAGTCACTTGCCCAGAAGCCAAACCACAGCCTCTGCAGCAATCAGCCAGAAAAGTCAGGCCTTGGGCAACAACTGCCAGCTTCCCCATTTTTTGCCCCTGCTTCCAACCAACTCAGGACCAATCACATAAAATGCCCTGTTTCTAATTAGTCTGCCTCCAGCTTCCCTAGGCCAACAACCTCCAATCAAAGTACACGCGACACCTTCCTTTTTCTTCACCATAAAGCTTCCCCATTCCCCTGCCTGCCTTTGAGTTTCTGTTCTAAATAAACAGCCTTGTTTTTTCTCATTTCAGTGGTTTTCATTTATCTCCTCAATATAGACTGTACAGATTGCTTTTGAAGAGGGGGAGAGGGAGCAATGGGAGTAGTTAGCTCTGTAAAACTGATACTCTAATATATAGTGCTAATAGAACAATAGGTAGTGGTGGCATTCAGAGCTGGAAAAATCTGCTTTTGAGACCCTTTGCTATCTATACACACATACCCACACACAATTTTTTAACGTTTAGGTACACCTGAACAGCCTCTAATTCTTTTATACTCTAAAGAAAGATTTTAAATCTTTAAAGTACAGTTTTTTAAAAAAAAAAAAAAGATTTTTAAAGTTACCCTTAATTTTATTTTATTTTTTATTTTTATTTTTATTTATTTATTTATTTTTTGAGATGGAGTTTCCCTCTTGTTGCCCAGGCTGGAGTGCAATGGCATGAACTCGGCTCACTGCAACCTCCACCTCCCAGGTTCAAGCAATTCTCCTGCCTCAGCCTCCCAATAGCTGGGATTATAGGTGCCCACCACCACGCCCAGCTAAGTTTTTGGATTTTTAGAAGAGACGGGGTTTCACCATGTTGGCCAGGCTGGTCTTGAACTCCTGACCTCAGGTGATCCACCTGCCTCGGCCTCCCAAAGTGCTGGGATTACAGGCATGAGCCACCACGCCCGGCACAATTTTATTTTCAACGTAATATTTTCTTTCCTTCCTCTTGTGTGGTAGATTGCATCATTGACTCCAGTTTGTCACCCTTCCCTGTATTTACACCCTCGGTCATTTGACTCTGGGACTTTCCATGAAGTGGGCATCGCATGGCTTTCTGCCCCACCGATGCCATGGTTGGCCACGAGACCTGCTTTGACCAATGGGATGTTGGCAGACATGATGCAAGAAGAGGCTTGGAACAGACCTACACTCCGGGCCTGGGCTTTTGTACCTCAACCGTCTTGGCGAGAAGAACACGCCCAAACCAGTCTGTGGTCGCAGGAGAAGGATAAGAGTCAGGTGGAGCTGAGCCATGTCCAGCCAGGCCTAGTCTACTTTAGACTATCTCCAGCTGACCCACAGACAGATGAGCTCAATCAATGGCTATTATTGTTTTATGCCTCTGAAATTGTTGTGGCTGTTATGCAGCATTTCTATATAATAGTTGAATATTACACCCCTTGATTTCAGAAGTTGAAGAAATGTTTTGTTATTTTTAATGTGATTGGTTTTTTTTGTTTGTTTGTTTTGTTTTTGAGACAGTCTCACTCTGTTGCCCAGGCTGGAGTGCAATGGTGCAATCTTGGCTCACTGCAACCTCTGCTTCCCAGGTTCAAGAGATTCTCGTGCCTCAGTCTCCCGAGTAGCTGGGACTACAGGCGTGCCACCACGCCCAGCTAATTTTTTGAATTTTTAGTAGAGACAGGGTTTCACCATGTTGCCCAAGTTGGTCTTGAACTCTTGAGCTCAGACAGTTCACTCACCTCAGCCTCCCAAAGTGTTAGGATTACAGGTGTGAGCCACCATGCCAGGCCTTAATAAGTGATTGTTAATGGCAGCTCTTATTGGTTGTCTACCCAAATCCATTCTTTGCTGCTGGTAGAACCTTGATTTTCTTCAGGATTTTACCCTCTGCCTAGCCTGGACAAGCACCAGGGAAGGTTCCCTCTTCAACTATAGGGAAAAAGTCTTAACCAATCCAAGCCAAGTGTAGCTTGCTGGCAATTGGTTGAAGAGAGAGCATATAACACAGTTACAGCCAATGAGATGTGAGGAGTCAGCTGAGGGACTTTCTGGAAAGGCTTCCCTCCTCTTTGAAAGAGATCCATGAGTTGATTCTTCCTTTTATCATTCCAGTAGAATTTTGAAACTCTTGCTGCCATCTTGGGACCATGAGGGGGCCAGCAAGAGGCCAAACCAACAGGCTGAAGAAGACAGACTGGGAAGAGCCCAAGTTCAAAATGTCATTGAAAATCCATCCAATTGGCAAGCCTTGGAGCTGCCCTAACTCAGGGCTACTTGGTACCTGTCCTCATGGTTTAGGCCACCTTTCTTTGCAGGTTTTGTTTCTTATAGTTCAATTCTTCCTAGATGATTCAGATACCTCCTCAGAAGAGGAAAATCCAAGCTATAGAGAGTGATGTATAGGTTTTCTTTTCTTTCTCATGTTTCTATCCAAGTGATTCATCCCTGAGTGAGGACCTCTAACAAACTCTTTAAAGATGGGCTTAAAGAATGTTCACTCCAGGCAGCCCCCGCCCGGCCAGCTGCCCCGTCCAGGAGGTGGGGGGCGCCTCTGCCTGGCCGCCCCTTCTGGGAAGTGAGGAGCCCCTCTGCCCGGCCGCCACCCCGTCTGGGAGGTGTACCCAACAGCTCATTGAGAACGGGCCATGATGACGATGGCGGTTCTGTCGAATAGAAAAGGGGAAAATGTGGGGAAAAGATAGAGAAATCAGATTGTTGCTGTGTCTGTGCAGAAAGAAGTAGACATAGGAGACTCCATTTTGTTCTGTACTAAGAAAAATTCTTCTGCCTTGGGATGCTGTTGATCTATGACCTTACCCCCAACCCTGTGCTCTCTGAAACATGTGCTGTGTCCACTCAGGGTTAAATGGATTAAGGGCGGTGCAAGATGTGCTTTGTTAAACAGATGCTTGAAGGCAGCATGCTCGTTAAGAGTCATCACCACTCCCTAATCTCAAGTACCCAGGGACACAAACACTGCGGAAGGCCGCAGGGTCCTCTGCCTAGGAAAACCAGAGACCTTTGTTCACTTGTTTATCTGCCGACCTTCCCTCCACTATTGTCCTATGACCCTGCCAAATCCCCCTCTGCGAGAAACACCCAAGAATGATCAATAAAAATAAAAAAAATTAAAAAAAAGAATGTTTACTCCAGAACTCCCATTCACAATTGCTACAAAGAGAATAAAATATCTAGGAATACAATTTACAAGGGATGTGAAGGACCTCTTCAAGGAGAACTACAAACCACTGCTCAAGGAAATAAGAGAGGACACAAACAAATGGAAAAACATTCCATGCTCATGGATAGGAAGAATCAATATCGTGAAAATGGCCATACTGCCCAAAGTAATTTATAGATTCAATGCTATCCCCATCAAGCTACCACTGACTTTCTTCACAGAATTAGAAAAAAAGTACTTTAAATTTCATATAGAACCGAAAAAGAGCCCATATAGCCAAGACAATCCTAAGGAAAAAGAACAAAGGTGGAGGCATCATGCTACCTGACTTCAAACTATACTACAAAGCTACAGTAACCAAAACAGCATGGTACTGGTACCAAAACAGATATATAGACCAATGGAACAGAAGAGAGGCCTCAGAAATAACACCACACATCTACAACCATCTGATCTTTGACAAACCTGACAAAAACTAGCAATGCGGAAAGGATTCCCTATTTAATAAATAGTGTTGGGAAAACTGGCTAGCCATATGCAGAAAACTGAAACTGGACCCCTTCCTTACACCTTATACAAAAATCAATTCAAGATGGATTAAAGACTTACATGTTAGACCTAACACCATAAAAACCCTAGAAGAAAACTGAGGCAATTACATTCAGGACATAGGCATTGACAAAGTCTTCATGACTAACACACAAAAAGCAATGGCAACAAAAGCCAAAATTGACAAATGGGATCCAATTAAACTAAACAGCTTCTGCACAGCAAAAGAAAGTATCATCAGAGTGAACAGGCAAACTACAGAATGGGAGAAAATTTTTGCAATCTACCCATCTGACAAAGGGCTAATATCCAGAATCTATGAAGAACTTAAACAAATTTACAAGAAAAAAAACAAACAACCCCATCAAAAAGTGGGCAAAGGATATAACACACTTCTCAAAAGAAGACATTTATGCGGCCAGCTAACATATGAAAAAAAGCTCATCATCACTGGTCGTTAGAGATGTGCAAATCAAAACCACAATGAGATACCATCTCACGCCCATTAGAATGGCGATCATTAAAAAGTCAGGAAACATCAGATGCTGGAGAGGATATGGAGAAATAGGAATGCTGTTACACTGTTGGTGGGAGTATAAATTAGTTCAACCATTGTGAAAGACAGTGTGGCAATTCCTCAAGGATCTAGAACCAGAAATGCCATTTGACCCAGCAATCCCATTACTGGGTATGTACTCAAAGGATTATAAGTCATTCTACTATAAAGACATATGTACATGTATGTTTACTGCAGCACTGTTCACAATAGCAAAGACTTGGAACCAACCCAAATGCCCATCAATGATAGACTGGATAAAGAAAATGTGGCACATATACACCATGGAATACTATTCAGCCATAAAAAGGATGAGGTCGTGTCCTTTGCAGGGACATGGATGAAGCTGAAAACCATCATTCCCAGCAAATTAACACAGGAACAGAAAACCAAACACTGCATGTTCTCACTCATAAGTGGGAGTTGAACACTGAGAACACATGGACACAGGGAGGGGAACATCACACACTGGGGCCTGTTGGGGAGTGGGGAGCTAGGAGAGGGATAGCTTTAGGAGAAATACTTAATGTAGATGACGGGTTGATGGGTGCAGCAAACCACCATGGCACGTGTATACCTATCGAACAAACCTACATGTTCTGCACATGTATCCCAGAACTTAAAGTATAATAATAATTAAAAAAAAAAGAATGTTCACTCCAATAGATGGCTCTGAGATTTGACTTTGAGGGTTTTACCATGGCTCTACTATGTTAGGAAATTACTTCTGGCCTCTCTATATGACTCTTTGATCCTTTCCCCAGTGAAATGGGGATCCCCTGAGGACAACTTCAGAACCTGGCAAGTGCAAGAAGAATTTCAACTAGACAATTCCTTGGTAACATCCATCCTTCCAAAGAGAGACTTCTAGGCTCTATTGACTTGGAGTTGCTTTAAGTAGCAAGGGTGAAGTTGACCTTTTTTACATATTGGCAGCAAAATTACAAAAATCAAAGTCAATCCGCAAGAATGATCTTTCTCCAGAACAATGAGCATACTTCACTGGTGTGATACACTTCAGTTCAATAGACAGTATCTTCAGAAAACACATTAAAATGTCATTAGATTTCATCTAAACTTGCTGGTAATTTCGGTAACCTATCTCTCCCTCCTCCCACCCTGTGCTCAACAGAAACAAGCTCATACCAAATTAACATTCATTTTGTTAAAACTAAATCTCAGACCACCTTCTGGACTTGCCCAACTTTCTCCTGCCTCTGGGCCACTCGTCTGGTTCTTTTCTCCTCTGGAATGACTTTCTCCCACTTACAACCTGGCAAACTCATCATCTGACAATACAAAGTTCACAGGTCAATTCCTCCTCAAAACCTTGCCTTGGACCCCTGAGGCAACACCACATAGAGGGGAGGTTGAAGTCAGGCTGACCTGACGGTGGATCGAGCTCTGTACCCAATTAGCGGGTGACCTTTGCCAAGGAAGCCAGTTTCTCTGAGCCAAGTGTCAGCTTTCTCGCCTGTAAAATATGAATCATGATTACCCCTGCCTCGGGCTTGTGCTGAGGATGAGATGAGCTCATGTAAGAATCCCTGGCACAGAGTTAAGGACTCAATGTGTTTTGGCTGTTGCTACAGGATACCTTCCCAAAGAATCATAAAGCTTTATAGCCATAAGGGACTTCAGAGTAGCTCTTCTCGACCTTCCATGTACAAGCCAATCACCTGGGGACACAAATTCTGAAATCCTGGTGCAATGCCTGAATTTTTTTTTTTTTTTTTTTTTTTTTTTTTTTTTTTTTTTGGCATTTCTTGCAAGTTTCAGAGCGCTGCAGATTCCCCTTGTCCCAGGAGCACACTTTGAAATGGCAAGACTTTAGGAGACATTGACTTCCTGCTCATTTTACAGAAAATAAGCATGAAGCCCAAGAAGAGCTGCTCCTAGCCCAAAAGGATCCAGAAAGCTGCTGAGAAAGGCAACACAGAACACAATCTGCTGGTGGAGTTTGAGGAGAGATTCACTCTCAAAGCAATTGCTGATCAGAAACAACTTTGTGAGGTTTATCTGTAAATTGTGAATACATTTCCTCCACCCAAGAGCCAGTACTCTGCTTGCTGAACAAGGTAAGCTTTATTCCTGCCTCTGAGATGGGAGGAAGATTGGGTGAGATGGACAATTTCAAGAACAAAGACATTAAGCTAAAATGAGTGGTATTCTATCTGGGGAGAAGCGGAAACACATTACCCAAGGGCCTGTGGCATAAAACATAGCTTAGAAGGAGCAGCTGTGGGTTGGTTGGTTTGTTTTAGACAGAGTTTTGTTCTTGTCGCCCAGGCTGAAGTGCAATGGCGTGATCTCGGCTCACTACAATCTCCACCTCCCGGATTCAAGCGATTCTCCTGCCTCAGCCTCCTGAGTAGCTGGGACTACAGGCATGCGCCACCACGCCCGACTAATTTTTTTATTTTTAGTAGAGACAAGGTTTCACCATGTTGGCCAGGCTGGCCTTGAACTTCTGACCTCAGGTGATCCACCTGATGTTTCTGTCTCCCAGAGTGCTAGGATTACGGATGTGAGCCACCACACCTGGCCACAGCCGTGGGTTTTTACTCTTCTCAGAATATCCTAAAAAAATCAAAGTTTTCAGGAAATTGGAGGAGAGTGCAGGAACAGTCATCGCTTTTCCAACGTAAGATAATTTCCAGATTTGCAACATTCGGGAAATGAGCACAACTCACTCCTCTTTGAGGCAGCACCCACCTGATGCAGCTCCATTGTGTGGCCAACTGAAAGGGTCCTGCAGTTTTCCTAAGTGTATCCCAGAGTTATTTCTTCATGAACAGGACCTAAGCCATTCCATTCCATGGTCCATGGTGCTGCCCAAAAGCCCATCACATGTACGGCCACTGTGGGTGCTTCCTTTTTCCCACATCTGACCCTTTATCCCATTCGGCTTATTCCAAAAGCTCAGCCCATGCTCCCAGGCATGGATAGGAAGGAACCCACTAAAAAAAATGCACTATTCGTTGAAAGTGCTAGAACCCGCCAGTCTCCAAATGCAGTCCTTTTGAGAAGACATGACTCAGTCCTGAGTAACATCTGATACTTAGCAAACGTCCATGAGCCATAACACCTCCTGGTGTCTGAGTGGTTTTCCCATCAACCTCTAAAATAAAAGCAAATCAGTTAGCCAGGTGCTGCATATGCTCAGAAGGCTATAGAAGCTCAGAGGTACAAGCACCTGGAGAAAATATATCAACCTTCTGCATTATAACAACAATTATTGCAGAAATTCTTGTCATTGTCTATCAAAGTGAAATCAACGAACCCCCACAAGTTTCTGTACTGTTTGCTAGAAGTAAAGAGACAAATGAGACAAACAGCTCTTGCCCTCAGAGAGTTGACAATCTAGTAGAAGAAGGAAGAAGCCATCCAAATAACTAGGAAACAAGGTAAAGAGCAGCTTCTGCTCTAAAAAGGCAGTAGGATTGCTGAAGGAGGGGAATGTGAACCCTGGTCTTGCCCTTCAGGCAGTTTTTCATAGTTAATGATCCTGCATTCTCAAATTACATAGGGATGTCTCAAATATGAGACAAGCCTTCTAATTTACAAGTAAGTGAACAGAAAAACTGTACACAGGCAGTCCTCTGCTTTTGTAAATATGAAAATATGTATCAAATTAACTGTATAGAAGTGCAATTAGAGACTTACACATTATAAGTGGTTGTTCCATCCCAGGCAGCACTGTACAGTGGGTAAGGCTGTGCACTACACAAGGGCATCTGACCAAGGGTTAGACTGAAATCTAGATGTGTATCCTGATGTAGAGTTGTACTTATCAAGAAAAGAAAGGAATTCCTTTTCCCAATTTGCACAAGACACCATTTAGCTCCTAGTGGCCCTGATTCTGAGAGGTCCAAAATAGTTTTAAATTCCAATTACATATGTATAGCATTTTCTTAAATGTTGTTCTTTTCCTTTGCCATTAAGTCTACAGTGGACCCACTTAAGTCCAGTAAGCATTCAATTGAACTCAAAGATTGGCCACTAATCTCCATTTTGGAAGCAAGTGTATTAAGCATAGAAAACTTATATTGCTTATTTTTGAGATTACTCCTTTTTTCTACTTTCCACTTGTTTTTGTAAAACAACATGGACAAAGCACAGTAAAATGTTCAAATAGTTACGCATATTCTGTTGAACAAAGAGAGCGACTGCCCACAGTGAATGGTTGGCTGGCAGGCAGCACCACCTGGGGGCAGCTCAAATTATTTTTCTCAGTAGTTAGTGTATGACAGTCCACATCTGTTATGTCCTATAACAGAGCAATTAGGGGTGTCAGTGTTTAAAATGCTTATCTGGGCCAGGTGTGGTGGCTCACGCCTGTAATCCTAGCACTTTGAGAGGCTGAGGCGGGCAGATCACGAGGTCAGGAGTTTGAGACCAGCCTGGCCAACATGGTGAAACACCATCTCTACTAAAATACAAAAATTAGCCGGGCGTGGTGGCGGGCGTCTGTAATCCCAGCTACCTAGGAGGCTGAGGCAGGAGAATAGCTTGAACCCGGGAGGCAGAGATTGCAGTGAACCGAGATCACGCCATTGCACTCTATCCTGGACAACAGAACAAGACTTTGTCTTGGGAAAAAAAAAATGCTTATCTGATTATCCCATTGAGGACAGCCTCTAACGCCACACCAAACATTAAGTGGGTAGCCTCCTGCTTGATGCTGAGAATTCCTGGCAACTTCTCCCCAGTGCCTTTTTCCCTAATGCTTTATTCTCGGACTGGTCAGAGAGTCTTTAAACTCCTATAAACTCCTGTGTCATTCTTGTACACCTACCACATCTCTCTGCCTCTTTGGCATAGTTTGGGAGCAGCCAGGAATCACCTCTCAGCTCCACCTCCATAGCAACCGCCCTCTCACAGGATCCTCCTCCTCAGAGGGACTAGGAGCTCCTAGGTCAGGAAATGGCAGTGGCTGATGTAGCCTGATCTCCACCAGAAGTGGACGCTCCTCTTTGTTGCTGCCTGGTGAAGCGGGGGACTTATTTACTTTCACTGAAGATCTCCTTTAATTTTTTCTTTCCTCCTTCACTTTTCCTAATTTGGTTTTTCATTCATAGATGCATGCCTTTTTTTTTTGAGACGGAGTCTCGTTCTGTTGCCAGGCTGGAGTGTGGTGGCGCGATCTCGGCTCACTGCAACCTCTGCCTCCTGGGTGCAAGAGATTCTCCTGTCTCAGCTTCCTGAGTAGCTGGGACTACAGGCATGCACCACCACGCCCAGCTAATTTTTGTATTTTTAGTACAGACAGGGTTTCACCATGTTGGCCAGGCTGGTCTCGATCTCTTGACCTCGTGATCTGCCCACTTCGGCCTCCCAAAGTGCTGCGATTACAGGCGTGAGCCACCGCCCCCAGCCAGATGCATGCCTTTATTCCACATCTACCAAGTGACTCCTCGCATGAGGCCCTGTGCACTGGGCAATGCGCTGATAGGCAGAGCGTGGCGCTGACACCCTATGGTGGGGAAGGTAGACAGCAAACAAAACAAACAAACAGATGTGAATAAGGACAGAATGATGCTGTGAAGGACTTGGCCGAGTGTCCTTTGGAAGAGTGGGGAGGAGGACAGAGGGAGGAAAGGCCTCTCTGAGACCTGAAGGTAAGAAGGAGCTGGCCATGTGGAAGGCAGAAAAGAGGGGTCCAGGAAGAGGCAGAGCATGGGTCATGAGCCCTTAGCAAGGCCTGGAAGAAAGTCCAGACATGTCTGGAGCATGGTGGGGGAAGGGAAAAGGGCGTGGTGGGGTGGCTGACAGGGGCCGCTCACACAGGCAAAGCCTGTGTCCTAGGGGCCCCTAATCCTTGTGGGGCCTGCAGGAGCCTCTGACTCTGGACCTGCTTGCCTTACATCACTTGGTCTGGTCTTGCCACTCTCAGATACACATAGCCCTTCCACCAAAATTGTATACGTTGATTCAAATGAACATCTATTCCTCTTTGCTTTTTTAAAATTTTATTATTTTGTGTAGAGATGGGGATCTCACTATATTGCTCAGACTAGTCTCGAACTCCTGGGCTCAAGCAATCCTCCCACCTCGGCCTCTCAAAGTGCTAGAATTACAGGCCTGAGCCACCATGCTGGGCCTTCTTCATCTTTTCTACATAGAGATTAAGAGGGTACAAAAATGTGAATAAATTCCACCAGATCAACTTGATTGGTTCACCTTAAAAGAACACTTGAACTCAGGCTACTTTTGAACTGATTTACTGATAAGCATCTTGGGTGCCAAACAGTAGGCTTGCCTGATGCTTCAACTTTCACTTGGGAGCTTGGCAGCCCGAAGACCTGACCAGAGACGGAACCTGAGGCAGGACAGAGGAAAGGAGAGGGAGCTGAGGAGGACAGCTCCCCAGAGCACAAAGGGCACACCCTGAACAAAGGGCAAAGGTGTCTCAGGTACTGGTGCCTGCTGGGAAACCAGCCGTGCCCTTCTACCCAGCTGGTGGGAAAGTAGCAGGTGCAGTCTTTCTAGCAATTCTGCTGACTTTTTTTTTTTCTTTTTTTTTTTGAGACGGAGTCTTGCTCTGTCTCCCAGGCTGCAGTGCAGTGGCACAATCTTGACTCACTGCAACCTCTGACTCCCAGGTTGAAGCGATTCTCCTGCTTCAGCCTCCTGAGTAGCTGGAACTACAGGCGCCCACCACCATGCCTAGCTAATTTTTGTATTTTTAGTAGAGTCGGAGTTTTATCATCTTGGCCAGGCGGGTCTCAAACTCCTGACCTCAAGTGATCCTCCCGCCTTGGCCTCCCAAAGTGCTGGGATTACAGGTGTGAGCCACCGCACCGGGCCTCAGCTGACATTTCTAATGCAGGTTTCCTTTAATTCTGTGGTTCTACCACTAGGTGCCCCCTAATGGATACATGCACAAAAAAACATCGAGCTGTGCACACATGACGGTCACTCCAAAAGTTGGAGGCCACCCAAATGACTCTCAGTTTGTCAAAGCAGGCCAAATCAATTTCAGCCCATCCATACAACAGAATAGTCTGCAGTGATTAGACATAAGGAGGCAAAGTTCTAGACTCAGAGTAAAAGACCCTGAAGATATATCATTAAATAAATGGGGGAAAGGCCAGATATGGAATAGCGTACGTATACCTTGCTCCCCTATGTAACTGTTTAAAATGATATATATTTATATGTAGATACATGCATACTTTTTCCTGGTGGGATACATAGGAAACTTTGGGGATGAGGATTGGGGTCAGAGAAAAGCAGGGAAATTTTAATCATTTTTCTAGATCTTTCTGTACTGGTCAAGTTTTTATATCATGCACAGTTATTGCTTTTATTTAAAGAGTAATAGGAAGAAAGGAAGAAAAGACAAGACACCAGCCTCTATATTGGTAGAAACCAATTCAGTCCTCCCTTAAGCCCTGCCTGCCAGTGGCCGATGTCACCATGGAGAAGGTTACTCGGGAGCCTTCCTTACTCTAAACTCGCTGCTCACTTGCGGGGGGAGTTGTGGGACTGGGAAGTTTCTCTGCAGGAGAAAGTGTCTTTATGCCAGAATTAGGCACAAAGGGCATTAGGACACTTGGCTGTCTGTGGCTGTGTGACTCAGGACACATAAGCTACAGACTCTTTTCACTGGAAGTTTTCAGCTCAATCTGGCAACCCATCTATTGAACACCTACTATGTGTCAGCACTCTGCCAGGCCTACGGAATGAGCAGACACAAAGGCAATTTAGCCCTTGCCCCAGGAACAAGATAAACAAATGACGCTGGAAACTGCAGATGAGGGAGAAATGCTACAAGAGATGGGGACAAAGTGGAGGAAGGGAGAGATTCCCTATGGCCAGAGGGACCAGGAAGGCTTCCTGGAGGAGGTGGGAGTTGATCTGGAGCAGTCCCATGCCAAGAGAACAGCTTGAGCAAAGATTGGGAAGCAAAAGAGAAACTTGTGCAGGGAAGGAGGAGAGGCTGGAACCAGAATGCTGGGTTGGGGAGGGAGAGGTGGGCAGGGGAGACGAAAGGTTAGCTCTGCCGAAAGCAAGAACCTGAAGGAAGACAGGAGCTGGGCCAGAAAGGGCTGAGTGCCCCGCAAGAGGTTTGCACTTAATTCTGTGAACACTGAAAGGTTTTGATTTGGGAGTAAGAGGGTCAGAGCTGTGTCTGAGGCTCATGTTGATGACTGTCTGGTTTGTAAAAGTCAGTGTCGCCTCCTGAAAACATGGAAGTGCCTATGGAGTAGATGCTGGTATGAAGGGCAGGGAAGAGCACTGTGAGCAAAGTCTTTGAGACCACCCTTGCAGACAGCGGGGACAGCAGGCTGGGCTCTGGGGAATGGGTCCGCTGGGGTCTGTCAGGATCTGCCCAGGTCTGCTGGGGTCGGCCGGGGTTTTAACCTTAAGCATCAGCTCCTAACTTGCCTGGAGGCAGGATGAGGGTTTCCACCTCCTGCGCCTTGAACCTTGGCACTTGCCACTCTAGTTACGGTTCTAGATGACTTGGCTCAGCTGCCCCCAGAATCACAGCCCAGGATCAGCCATCCTGGTGACAGGTAACGTGGAAAAGGCAGTCTACGGCCTGAGGGAGAGAGGCCACCAGGCTCGCAAAGGAGCTTCAATGTCACTCATCTTTTCAAAGTAGATTTCCGGCCAGGCGCGGTGGCTCACGCCTGTAATCCCAGCACTTTGGGAGGCCAAGGCAGGCAGATCACCTGAGGTCAGGAGTTCAAGACCAGCCTGGCCAACATGGTGAAATCCTGTCTCTACTAAAAAACACAAAAATTAGCCAAGTGTGGCAGCAGGCACCTGTAATCCCAGCTACTCTAGGGGCTGACCAGGAGGCAGAGGTTGCAGTGAGCTGAGATTGCGCCACTGCACTCCAGCCTGGGCAACAGAGCCAGACTCTGTCTCAAAAAAAAAAAAAAAAAAAAAGTAGATTTCCCATTTGCCTCTCTGAAAAGGAAGTTTTCTATAACTTTTCAAATCTTTCAGGCCCCAGTGTTGGCTCTTCCCTCCCTCAGGAACCTGCAGCCTCACCCCTGGCTGAAAGTGTCCCTATCTGCAGCTGACATCAGGCACATCTCACTTCTGAATAGCTGCTTCCAGCTGACCTTCTCCTCCCTGTGTTTTCAGCCCTGAGAGTATTGTGAAGATTAATTAGAGAGAAGCTGTCTACTAGGAGGCAACCGCAGTACCAATCTCTGGAGAGCAGGGCCCCTGTCTAACTTGGCCTCTCATTCCATAAGTGCCTGCTGAGTGCGCCAGGCCGTCTTTCAGGTGATGGAGCACAGTGGCTGCAGGCCCCACTCTGCAGCAAGACTGCCTGGGCTTCTCTCTGCTTGCACTACTGGGCGTGGTGGCTCACCCCTGTAATCCCAGCACTTTGGGAGGCCGAGGCAGGTGGATCACCTGAGTTCAGGAGTTCGAGACCAGCCTGGCCAACACGGTGAAACCCTGTCCCTATTAAAAATACAAAAATTAGCCAGGCATGGTGGTGCACACCTGTAGTCCCAGCTACTCGGGAGGCTGAGGCAGGAGAATCGCTTGAACCTGGGAAGCGGAGGTTGCAGTGAGCTGAGATCACGCCACTGCACTCCAGCCTGGGCGACACAGCAAGACTCAAAAACAAAACCAAAAACAAAACAACAAGTTATGTGAACTTGGCCAAGCTAATGACCTTCTCTAAGCCTTAGGCCTGATGATGTTACCTACTTCTTAAAGTTTCTGAGAACAAGAAATGCGAACATATGTCCACACAAAAACTTGTACACAAATGTTCATAACAACCAAAAAGTAGAAACACCCCAAACGTCCATCCACTGACGAATGGATAAAAAGAGGGCTATAGAATTGAGTATTGTTTGTCAATAAAAAGGAATGCAGTAATGACACACGCCACCACAAGGATGAACTTTGAAAACATTATGCTAAGTGACAGAAGCCAGCCATAAAGGTCTACATATTGTACGATTCCATTTACAGGAAATGTCCAGAACAGGGAAATCTACAGACAGAAAGTAGATTAGTGATTGCATGGGGCTGGAGGAGGGGAAGTGGGACTGCTAATGGATACAGGGTTTTGTTTAGGGGTAACGAAATGTTCTAAGATTTATTGTAGTAATGGTGGCATAACTCTGTAAATATACTTAAAGCCATTGAATTGTACACTTTATTTTTTTTAGAGTCTTGCTCTGTTACCCAGGCTAGAGTGCAGTCGCACAGTCACAGCTCACTGCAGCCTTGAACTCCTGGGCTCAAGTGATCCTCCTGCCCCAGCCTCCCCAGTAGCTGGGACTACAGGTGTGCACCTCTACACTCTGCTCACTTTTACATATATATATTTTTTGTAGAGACGGGGTTGCCCAGGCTGGTCTCAAACTCCTAGGCTCAAGCAGTGCACCTGCCACAGCCTCCCAAGTGCTGGGATTATAGGCGTGAGCCACTGCACCCAGCCAAACTGTACATTTTAAATCAGTGAGTCGTAGAGTATGAATTAGATCTCAATAAAACTGTTGAAAATGTTTCTTAGAACAATGCCTGGCACATGTTAAGCACTAAAGAAGTGTTAGCTACTATTATTTGTTGCTAGGGAAATAAGTGAAAAAGATGGGCAGATGCAACGGCCTGAATGTTTGTGCCTTAGCCCCAAATTCCTAGGCTGAACTCCTTACCCACAAGGTGATAGCATTAGGAGGTGGGACCTGTGGGAGGTGATGTGGGTCATGAGGGTGGAATCCTCATGAGTAAGATGTGCTTCCTTATCTAAGAGGCCCAAGAGAGACCCTTTGCCCCTCATGTGAGGACACAGTGACACGCCATCCATGAGCCGGAAGTGGCCCTCACCAGACATGGAATCTGCTGGTGCCTTGATCTTAGACTTTCCAGCCTCCAAAACTGTAAGAAATGAACTTGTGTTGTTGATACAGTTCCCAGTGTATGGTATTCTGTGGCAGCAGCCCACACAGACAAAGACGGCAGGTTTCCTGCTTCAGGAGTGCATTCACCGACTTCTCCTCTGCATCCCGTGCTGGGCTTGGAACCGAGTGGGCACATGGTGGACCCCACCAGCCTCTGCTAGACAATGTGTGTTCTCTAAAGTCCAGCCGTGTCACTCCATGAGAAAATTAGACTTGTCACCTCTGCTCCAGGCTGCCTGTCTGGGCTTTCCTGGCCCTTAGCAAGGCTCCCACTCTCTGGCCCACACAGCCAGATCACCGTCTCACTGAGCCTCGTTGCAGGCCACTGAGTCCTTGTTTGCACCAGTTCTGTTCCTGGATTTTCTCAGCTCCTGACCTTCTGACTTGGTCTCATGTTTGAGAGGTCCTTGGCCCCGTCACCTCCCACCTCACCCTTGGACTTGACAATGCATCTACTTCTCCGGGTCGGCCCTTCAGTTCTACTGGACAGGCTGTGTTTCCCACCTCACCCAAGGGACAGGACAGTAAGAGTGAAACCGACATTCTCATTCTCCAGGCACTGCCAAGATGCCAAGTGCACCAGTTCTAGGAACATGGAATTCACAGGGGGACTCTGAGTGGGGAAACAAATGAAGAACAGACCTTGTCCTCCAGGAGCCACCCCCAGGTTCACCGCAAGTTGCCTGGTGACCACAGAACCACTTTCCTGGAGAGGCTTCAAGGGAGCAGGGGGGGCAGGACACCAAGGCACCACCTCTAGCCCACCTCCCAGTGACCCCCCTCAGTCCTGGGCCACTCTGTTTCACAACCTGGTGGGAGGGGAGCTCTCCCACCAGAGGGTCCTATGGGAGGGGATGTCCCTGCCCCTCCACCCTGCCCCTCTGCTGCTCCTCCTCCTCCGATGCTGGTAACAGATAGGGCAGAAACAGTAATGACAGCAACAGGCCAAAAGCAGAAGGCCAAGGCCAGGCAGCCAGCACTTGGGGTTATTGTAAGACTGGGCGGCCTCGCCTTGCATCCACAGCGGGAAGAGGCTGAGGGATCAGAGGAGCTGCGCATGGCGCTGCTCCACCGCCAGCCAGGTGGTCCTGATGTGGGAGAGCTGGCTGCCTTCCAGGAATGAGGCAGAGAGGAAAGACGAGGAGGCCGAGGGGCAACTGCATTCCATGAGATGACCTGAACCGGGGCATCTGTCCTCCCCCAGAGGTAGAACCAGCTCCCGGCCTGTCTGCAACTGCTGCGTTTGCCCTTGTCGTTCTCAGTTTGTGCCTTCGTGTCACACACCTGCCTGGGTGACAGCAATCATCTATCTTCCTGTGCAGGTGGCCAATGGTCATTAGGTGGAATGAAGCTGGCGGGATGGAGCGAGGCGGCCACAGCTGCAGGCAGAGCCATGGGATCAGGAATAATGAACACCGCACACGGAGCCAGGCAGCAGAGAGCCCCAGCCAGCGCAAATGACTGGCCTTCCTCTCTCGCCAGTGGCTTTGCAGGGGCCAGCCCCTCCATCCAGAAGAAATGGGTCACAGCATGTGAATTCACAGCAGGCCCGAGCCGACAGGGACAGGCACCCGTGGAGGCCATCAGGACTCTAAGTGCCCGCTGGAGAGTAGGGCGGCGACCTCTGGCTTGTTTTGTGCTGTGGTTGGGGCCTTTGCCTCTTCCTCAGAAGGAGGGATCAGGCAGGAGGAAGAGGAGCCTTGCCGGCTCCTGCAGGGTCACACTTATTCTGTCACTTCCTCCTCTGTCTCTCCTACCCACAGTGGCCCGGTGAGGGAGGCTGGGCACGTTGGGTATAGCTGGTTGGTACCATGGGTCCAAGATGAGGAGGCCCCTCTCCCTGGTGCTCCCAACATGGGATTCAGAGCAAACGCCAGAGATCATGCCCAGGCTGGGTGCCAAAGCCAAGATGGGCAGTCGCTTCCCACTGTGGTCAGGTGAGAGAGAGGGAAGAATGAGAAGGTGGGGTTAAAACGGGGGAGGCAGGAGAGCCAAGGAGCCAGGAGGGCTGAGAGGAAGCAGAGAAGGGGACCGCTAGGGATGGGGGGGTGGATTTCAGAGCAGGAGCACCAGCTTCATTTGGGGCCAGAACTGGTCAGACATGAGATCATTCCTGACACCATCCTGCAGCTGGATGCTTTCTGACACGTGACCATTGCCAGCCCCACGGGGACACCAACCGGGTGCAGAGCACAGGCCCGGGCGTCTCATCAGATGTCAGGGCTGGAGCCAGGCTCCACTGCCTACTTGCTATGTGACTGGGCAAACTAATTCATTTCTCTAAGATTTTTCACCTGTAAAAACAGGACATGATGCTTAGAAGCTGTTATATTCACTGACAGAGCACACACAAAGTGCTGGCACATTCTAGGTATTCAGAAGCAGTTTGTGAATAATACCATTGAAAACCCCCTGGTGGAAATTGCAGCCCTGACCTCTGGTTTTGGGTGTGAAAGGGGGGCAAGCAGTTTCCAATTAGGCTACTGGTATGTATGGCAACCCGTCGCTGAGTCATCACCACCACCCCTGACATTGTGTCCAGAATTGGTGGGTTCTTGGTCTGACTTCAAGAATGATGCCGCAGACCCTCGCGGTGAGTGTCACAGTTCTTAAAGGCGGCGTGTCCAGAGTTTGTTCCTTCTGATGTTCAGATGTGTTCGGAGTTTCCGTCTCCTGGTGGGTTCATGGTCTTACTGGCTCAGGAGTGAAGCTGCGGGCCTTCGCACTGAGTGTTACAGCTCTTAAGGCGGCGCATCTGTAGTTGTTCGTTCCTCCCGGTGGGTTCGTGGTCTCGCTGGCTTCATGAGTGAAGCTGCAGACTTTCACGGTGAGTGTTACAGCTCATAAAAGCAGTGTGGACCCACAGAGTGAGCAGCAGCAAGATTTATTGTAAAGAGCAAAAGAACAAAGCTTCCACAGCATCAAAGGGGACCCGAGGAGATTGCCACTGCTGGCTCGGGCAGCCTGCTTTTATTCTCTTATCTGGCCCCACCCACATCCTGCTGATTGGTAGAGCCTAGTGGTCTGTTTTGACAGGCGCTGATTGGTGCGTTTACAATCCCTGAGCTAGACACAAAGGTTCTCCACCTCCCCACCAGATTAGCTAGATACAGAGTGTGGACACGAAGGTTCTCCAAGGCCCCACCAGAGTAGCTAGATACACAGTGTCCATTGGTGCATTCACAAACCCTGAGCTAGACACAGGGTGCTGATTGGTGTGTTTACAAACCTTGAGCTAGATACAGAGTGCCGATTGGTATATTTACAATCCCTGAGCTAGACATAAAGGTTCTCCAAGGCCCCACCAGAGTAGCTAGATACAGAGTGTGGATTGGTGCATTCACAAACCCTGAGCTAGACACAGGGTGCTGATTGGTGTGTTTACAAACCTTGAGCTAGATACAGAGTGCCGATTGGTGTATTTACAATACCTGAGCTAGACATAAAGGTTCTCCAAGGCCCTACCAGAGTAGCTAGATACAGAGTGTGGATTGGTGCATTCACAAACCCTGAGCTAGACACAGGGTGGTGATTGGTGTATTTACAATCCCTGAGCTACACATAAAGGTTCTCCAGGTCCCCACCAGACTCAGGAGCCCAGCTGGCTTCAACCAGTGGATCCCGTACCGGGGCTGCAGGTGGAGCTGCCTGCCAGTCCCGTGCCGTGCGCCCACACTCCTCAGCCCTTGGGTGGTCGATGGGACTGGGCGCCGTGGAGCAGGGGGCGGCGCTCATCGGGGAGGCTCGGGCGCACAGGAGCCCACGGAGCGGGTGGGAGGCTCAGACATGGCGGGCTGCAGGTCCCCAGCCCTGCCCTGCAGGAAGGCAGCTAAGGCCCGCTGAGAAATCGAGCGCAGCGCCGGTGAGCTGGCCCTGCTGGGGGACCCAGTACACCCTCCGCAGCCGCTGGCCCGGGTGCTAAGCCCCTCATTGCCCGGGGCCGGTAGGGCCGGCCGGCTGCTCTGAGTGCAGGGCCCGCCAAGCCCACGCCCACCCGGAACTCCAGCTGGCCCGCAAGCTGCGCAGCCCCAGTTCCCACTCGCACCTCTCCCTCCACACCTCCCTGCAAGCTGAGGGAGCGGGCTCCGGCCTTGGCCATCCCAGAGAGGGGCTCCCACGGTGCAGCGGTAGGCTGCAGGGCTCCTCAAGTGCCGCCAAAGTGGGAGCCCAGGCAGAGGAGGCCCCGAGAGCAAGCGTGGGCTGTGAGGACTGCCAGCACGCTGTCACCTCTCATCATCAGATGTCAGGGCTGGAGCCAGGCTCCACTGCCTACTTGCTATGTGACTGGGCAAACTAGTTCATTTCTTTGAGTCTAAGATTTTTCACCTGTAAATACGGGACATGACGCCCACAGGCTGTTATATTTGCTGACGGAGCACACACAAAGTGCTGGCACATTCTAGGTATTCAGAAGCAGTTTGTGAATAATACCATTGAAAACCCCCTGGTGGAAACTGCAGCCCTGACCTCTGGTTTTGGGTGTGAAGTGGGGGCAAGAAGCTTCCAATTAGGCTAGTGGTATGTATGGCACCCCCTGGCTGACTCATCACCACCACCCCTGACATCACACCAAGGAGGGGCTGCTCTGAGGTCCTCAGACCCTTTTTTTAAAAAACAAGTAGTGATTGACACTTTAGTATAACGTGCTGCAATTAGGCTATCGGGTCCTTCTCTCCTAAACCCTAGGAAACACCAACTCTGAGATGTCCTTGGAGAGCAGGACTTGGGGAACCTCTCTGCAGCCAGGAACCTGGGGTGGGAGAGATGGGGTGCTGAGAGGTACCATCTTCACTTCTTCTCACCTGAATTTCCTTCCCTGCTCCCCAAGCTAGAATACTCATGCCCACCTGCAGACCCAGCCCTACCTAGGTCTGAGACCATCCTAATGGGCAGCAAGTATCTTGACAACCTCAGTAATGCCAGCCCTTGGGGCTAAGATGACTTCCTACTGTCCACAGGCCTAAGCCTATATTTCCAAGTCACCCTTAGGGTCACATGCCTGCAAGTTGACCCCTAGGTTGGCTCAGAAAAAAGGACAAGATTCCTGCCTCACTTTCCCTGCCCAGCACTCCATTGCCCCACAGACCTTGAGCCCTGCTCTGACCCCACTGTCTGCTTAGTGGGGGCCCCAGCATCCTGCTGGAGTTTCCCAGTCTCTTCCCTCGAGGCTGGAGCTTGCATCCCAGACTGCCCAGAGCTTGCCACATCTGTTGGAGCCTGGACAGCAGGTCATTTGGTTGGCCTTGCCAGGGCCACACCTGCCCCATTCTCCTGGTCCCGGGGCCTTCACCCTTCCCATGAGCCTGTCAGCTGGGATTACTGTGGTCCAAGTAGGTCTCACACCCAAACTTGTCTCCTTTCTTTCCTCTTTTCATATTTATTCAGTGGACTGGACAGTGTGGTTCAGTGGCTGGATGAAGCAGTCATTGCCTTATTGAAAGCAGAGAAGAGCTAAAAGGGAGCAGAGGCAGGAAGAGGCCAAGTGTCCCGCAGGGGAGCCAGACATGATTCCTCCAAGAAGCCAGAGCAGGAAAGGGAGGGGGTGTGAAGGGGCGCTGGGAGGAGGCCCAGTGCAAATACAGACACCAGCATCATGCAAACATGTATTGCATGTTGGTTCAATGTCCAAGCCCCACAGTCAGACCACCCGGTTCAAATAACTTTGGGTGATCTTGGGTAAATAACTTAATTTCTCTGAGTCTCATCTGAATGTCCTTATCTGAAAAATAGAAATAATGAAACCTTAAAGGGTTGCAATAAGAATTACATGAGACACCCCGTCTCTACTAAAAACACACGAAAAAATTAGCCGGGCATGGTGGTGCACACCTGTAATCCCAGCTACTCAGGAGGCTGAGGCAGGAGGATTGCTTGAATCCGGGAGGCGGAGGTTGTGGTGAGCCAAGATTGCACCACTGCACTCCAGCCTAGGTGACAGAGGGAGACTCTGTCTCACAAAAACAAACAAAAAAAGAATTACATGAGACAGCATACAGACTGTGCCTGTTATATAGGAGATAGGAGACACTCTAGATGATAGGGCCATTATTTTATTGGAAAATAGATAATACAACCTACTTTGGGTATAGGGACACCACCTCCAGGAAGCCTTCTAGGCTTTCTTTCAAGCTTCTAGAGCCCTTTTTCAGGAAAGAGAGAGCAAAGAACCGGGGTGGGTGCACATAAAGATAAGAAACAGAAACAAGCATGCATTTTGCACCTACCTGGGGCCAGGCGCTGTGTTAGACCCTTAGTTTACTATACCTCATTCTATCTACCCAGCATCCAAAAAAATTGACATTCTGGTTGGCCCCACAAAATAGTAACTCAGCTTCCATCGCTGGTCTGTGAGTTGCTCCTGCGTGTTTCATTTGGTGACCTGCAAGGCCCGCAGGGACACCCCTAGGCAAATGGCTCAGGACTGGCATTTGGTGATCCACGTGGAGAGGAACCACGCTTTCCAAGGCCGAGGGGTTGTAAGCAGCAGAACTTTGCACTTTTTTCCTGCAGAGCAGTGGGGTGAGGGAGAAGCAGCAGCGTGGGCCCTGCCAATCAAAGGTGAGGCCAGATATCGTGCTCAGATTGGGGATGGAGGCTCGGCTTCTTCACGGTGCTGGGTCACAGGGTAACTGGTGGAGCGGGAGTTCTGGAATGATCTGTTTGGCTCTCTGTGAATGGCTGTTTGCCATGGCAACGAACACTGCGGAGACTCTGAGCTTGCTCAGTTGAGAACCTGCTCTCCAGGGACATTTCAAAGCTCTTCCCCTCATTGTGTGGGAGCGCTGCTCACCGAGTGCATCCCTGCAGCCTGGGAGAAGCCTGGAGCAACCCACATTTCCCTCGGTGGCAGCCGGTGCTCTCGGCTTTCCTTTCTCCAGGAGTCTCAGATCAACTGACAATGGATGTGCAGAGGCGAGAAAACCCTGGGCAAGTTCTTCACACCCAAATAGACTCCGGTCGGGACCAACCTCTCTGGGAATTCACCTGCCACAAAGGCTCTCTCCCTATCCCACTCCCACCAGCAGAAGTCAGCAAGCCTAGAAAACACTGTCCCCTCACACTCACTGAGCCAAGTGTTACTTTCTACCCCAAGATTTTCTCGCATTCCTTCACCCCATACCCGTTCCACAAGCACTTACTGAGAAGGTAAAAATAAATACAGCGCCAGGCGTGGTGGCTCACACCTGTAATCCCAGCACTTTGGGAGGCAGGCAGATCACATGAGGCCAGGAACTTGAGACCAGCCTGGCCAACATGGCGAAACCCCGTCTGTACTAAAAATACAAAAATTAGCCAGGTATAGTGGTGTGTGCCTGTAATCTCAGCTACTCAGGAGGCTGAGGCACGAGAATCTCCTGTAGCCGGGAGGCGGAGGTTGCAGAGCTGAGAGTTGCACCACTGCACTCCAGTCTGGGCAACAGAGTGAAACTCCATCTCGAAAAAATAAAGAAATAAAAATAAATAAGTAGGACGGGCACGGTGGCTCATGCCTGTAATCCCAGCACCTTGGGAGGCCGAAGTGGGCAGATCACGAGGTCAGGAGTTCGAGACCAGTCTGGCCAACATAGTGAAACCCCGTCTCTACTAAAAACACAAAACATTAGCCGAGTGTGGTGGTGTGCGCCTGTAATCCCACCTACTCGGGAGGCTGAGGCAGGAGAATCACGTGAACCCAGGAGGCGGAGGTTGCAGTGAGCCTGGGCGACAGTGCAAGACTCCATCTCAAAATAAATAAATAAATACATACTTACATACATACAGTTCCCCCAAAAAACAGGGGGGTGGAGGGGCCCAGGCTGTGCCAGCTCGGCTAAGTATGGCTCCAAATCACCCTAACAGGGAAAGACGGGGTCCTGGGAAGTTAAGGAGGTGGAATTTTCTGAAGATGCCACCCCCACCCCTAAATTCGCTTCTCCTACTGTTCTCCCCATCCCATAATTGCCAAGTCCATTCTTCCAATTATTCAGGCCCGTCCGGGACCAACACCCCTCTCTTTCTCTTGTGCCCATATCCAACCTCTCAGTAAAGCCTCTGGAGTTTAACCTTCAAAAAATATTCCACGTGCCCCCGCTTTCCCCACCTGTACTGCCATCATAGGCTGTCCCTATCTCCGCCTTCACTGCCCTCCCCATGGAGCAGCTACAGTGAGCCTGAAGTCAAACTGTGTCCCTTGCTCACTGGTGACTTCCCACTCCACTTGGGGAGCAGCCACAGGTTCTGGTCCCTGCTACCCCCAGATCTCCTCCTCCTTTCCTCCCCAGTCTACCTTAGTTGTGCTGACTTTATTGTCTCCCCTCCAGGACACTTCTCCAATGTCAGCTTCTCAGATCTCACCCCACGCCTGTGCTGGAGGCTGGGATGCTCCACCCAGACCCCCTTCAGATATAAAAGGTGATGGCTGGGTGCGGTGGCTCATGCCTGTAATCCCAGCACTTTAGAAGGCTGAGGCGAGCAGATCACCTGAGGTCAGGAGTTCAAGACCAGCCTGGCCAACATGGTGAAACCCCGTCTCTACTAAAAATACAGAAGTTAACTGTGTGCCTGTAATCCCAGCTACTCAGGAGGCTGAGGCAGGAGAATCATTTGAACCCAGGAGGTGGAGCTTGCAGTGAGCTGAGATGGTGCCACTGCACTCCAGCCTGGAGACAGAGCAAGACTACGTCTAAAAGAAAGAAAGAAAAGAAAAGAAAAGAAAAGAAAGAAAAGGCGACTCCCCCTCAGAATGCAGGACAGCCTTTAGCTATCACCCCCTCTGGGTATGGCCTCAGCTGAGTGAGCCCCCTTGCCCAAGGTCACACCTCCTTCTTAGAGAGCTTGTGCAGGGGGCATGAAGTCCCCATCCTTTCACCCCAAATTTGTACAGCCCTGTTTTAGTCTGTTTGGGCTGCTGTTATAGAATACCATAAACTGGGTAGTTTATAAACAACAGAAATCTGTTGCCAAGAGTTCTGGAGGTTGGGAAGTCCAAGATAAAGCCACCTGCAGAATCTGTGTCTTAGCCTGTTCCTCATGAACATGGCTTCTCACTATGTCCTCACATGGCAGAAGGGGTGAGGGGTCTCTATTGGGCCTCTTGTGCAAGGTCACTAATCCCATTCATGAGGGTTTCACCCTTATGACCTAATCACCTCCCAAAGGCCTGACATCCTAATACCATCATCTTGGGGGTGAGAATTTCAACACAGGAATGTAGCAGGTGCACAAACACTCAGACCATAGCAAGCCCTCAAGGGCCATCCCACCTCAGAACTCCCCTGCAGGGTCGGCTGAAGCTTCCCTCGAAACTGCATCAAAGTTCAACTTCTCCCTCTTCCCCACCCTGCTTCCTTCCCCTCCTTACCTCCTGCAGGTGTGGATCAAATCACCCTTGTAGGACAAACAGCAGCATCAGGCTTCATGGAGCGGACTGTTTAAGACCCTCCATATGGGATTCTTCTCTACCAGACTGACTAGGTTCAAATCCCAGTTGCATCCTTTGCAGGCCATGAAACTCTGGGCAAGTTCTTTAACTGCTCTGTGCCTCAGTTTCCCCAACTGCACAATAGAGGTTATACCCTAGATCTATTGTGATGATTAAATGGGTTAATATTCAGAGCAGCGCCTGATACATGGGAAATGCTAACAATAAAAAGATGATATTTCTTAGCTCCCCATCCTCCAGAAAAGCTCTATGTTCCAGAGCAGAGTTTTCTCCCCTTGCCACTGTTGCTGGGGGAGCTGCCCCTCATGCATGGATATGTATCCCAGCTTTACTGGCATCAAAGGGCCTACAGGGGTCAGCCTCACGTGGCCAAGCAAAAAGCATTCAGGCAAAGCCACAGGTAAAGGGTCAGGACTGGGGATCTCTTGTTCCACAATGAGGGGCATAGCCTGACCCAGGCTGGTCGGTCAGCTCAGGACAGAGCTGGGCAAGAATTCCAGAACAAGGAGGCACCACCATGGGAGAAAGCTTAGGTTCTGGGCCAGCCCTGGATTTTAGTTCTGAGCCTGCCACTCACAGTTGTGCATCTGTGACCAAGTTACTTAGTCCCTATGATTCCTTGCATCCCAATCTCAAAGCAGGGCTGGTGGAGGTGCCTACCCTTCTGGTGTAAGAATTGAATGAGTTCATGGCCGGGCGTGGTGGCTCATGCCTGTAATCCCAGCACTTTGGGAGGCTGAGGAGGGTGGATCACGAGGTCAGGAGTTCAAGACCAGCCTGGCCAACATGGTGAAACCCCGTCTCTACTAAAAATACAAAAAATTAGCCAGGTGTGGTGGTGGGTGCCTGTAATCCTAGCTACTCGGAAAGCTGAGGCAGGAGAATCGCTTGAACCTGGGAGGTGGAGGTTGCAGTGAGCTGAGATTGTGCCTTTGCACGCCAGCCCCTGTGACAGTGTGAGACTCCGTCTCAAAAGAAAAAAAAAGAATGGAATGAGTTCATGCCTGAAAAATATCTGGAAAATGGCTAATAGGTAGTAATGTCCTCCTCCCACCCCTGTATCAATGAGTTATGGCTGCATAACAAACACTCCAACACTTTGTGGCTTAAAACAGCAACACATTTCTTTTGCAAGTGAAGCTGTAGTCTTTTCTTTTGCATGTGAGTGGCAGGACTTAGTGGGGGCAACTCATCTCTGCTTCACTCAGCAACAGCTGGGGCAACTTGAATGTGGGGAGCTGGAATCATCTGAGGTCTCGCCCCCTCCTGTGTCTGATGTCTGGGCTGGGACCGTATAGCAGCTAACAGCTTGGGCTCCTTGGGTCTCTTTCTTTCTCTTTCGCTCTTTCTTTCTCCCTCCCTCCCTCTCTCTCTCCCTCTCCCTCTCTCTCTCTCTCACACGCCTCGGAAGTCACTTTGTCACATGATTGGTCAAGCCAGTTACAAATGTCTGCTTGGTTTCAAGGGGAGAGAGCATAGACCCCCTCCTCTCATAAAGGAGCATTGATGTCACACTGTAAGAAGAGCATAGGGTGGAGTACATGTTGGTGCAGCTGTCTTTGGAAAATACAATCTGCCCCACACCACATTTGGCACGGCTCTGTGCCACGCCCGCCTCCCCAGAGGCTTAGGTGGGATCCAGGACTCCCCAACGGGGGCTGGCTCCCTCTCTCGTTGAACTTGAAAGGGCACATCTGTGTTTTAGGCTCTACCTCCTTAAGCTCTTTAGGCCCTGGCCAAGCATTACCTTCACTAGTGCCTGCAACCAAGAACCCTAGGACCCGCCTCTTGCCTTCCAGCCAACAGGCCCTTCCACCTGAGCAGGGCTAGGCTGGCAGCACTTCCAGGCCCCCTCAGGGAAAGCCTCCTCCAGAACTATTTGCACCTGAGCCCACGTGAGTCGAATTTACGTCCCTAACCCAAAACAATTCTATAACAATTCTTTAGGTTTTTAATTCCTATCATTTACGCCCAACCAGTTGAGATGAAATAAGACAAAAAGAAATATTCAAATGCCCCAGCTCCTTGCCAGTGTTCAGAAGGGATGGCTTGTGTCCATTTAAAGCCCCTGCCTCAGCTGGTCTGCGGACTCATCTCTTCGCTGTAAAGGCCAGTGAGGTGTGGACAGTGGGCTTGACCAGAAACCTGGCAGGAAAACAGGCCAGAACCACCCACCATGGGCTCAGGTGGCTCAGATTACTTATCTAGCGTACCTATAACCCAGGTGTCACCTGGGGTCTCCCTGCCTCTTCAGATCTAGACATCTTTGCCTCAAACCCCCTTCCATGGCCCAGCCCCGGTCCTCCCCAAAGCACTACATTCCCCTGAATTTCCGCTTCCAGCTCCACGTTCTAGGCTTGCTTCCTTGTACTCACGCGGTCCCTGGCCAACCACAGGACACAGACCCCGCCATCCACTCCAGGCCTGAGCAGGAAACTGCAACGGCGATTTGGGAACACAGAGGGCAGAAGGATCCACAAAACAGGTTTGAAATTAAATCTTGGATGTGTCTGCCCTCATGGAGAACCTCGGCCATTGCACCAGCTTGGGTACCAGCTCCTACCAGGCTACTCAGCCTACTCTTTCCTTGTAGATCCCCCTGCAACTTCCAAAAATCCTCCCACTTTATCGTGCAGAGTATCTCAGCTTTCTCCAGCTCCAAATGCCAAAGAGCCCAGAGCCCCTTTGCATGTCCACAATGGCACGTTCTCACAACAGCATACCATCGACTGCAGCCTGGGATGTGCACGTTGACTCCCTTGAGTTGATACGAAGTTGGCCCGTCCTCCCTGGAGTCAGCTTGGATCTCTTACAGCGATATTTTACCCAGTATGGGGAGCTGGATGTGCCCTGGCCCAGTCCAGCTCTCTCACCTGGTCTCGCCTACCTGCTTCTCCGCTCAGGTGGGGTTGGGGTGGGTCTGGGGAAGGAGGAAGAGGAGACGGCTAGCCAAGATGGGGACTGGACTTGTATGTGAGCCTGGCCTCTCTAGCACTACACTTAAGACTATCAGGGGCTAGGAAGAGGTCAGTCACAGCTCCGAGAAGTTAGTCAAACTGTTTGACCTGAGCAGCCAAGCCTGTGGCTCAGAGGGTATAGGATGGGCCGAAGAGTTTGTGGATCTGTGACATCATCCCCGGTCCTTCACTCCAGAGAATGGGAAAAGGTTGATCCAGCCTAAAGTCCACCTCTGCTGGGACATCTGCAGCAGGATGACCATGGAGCAGCCACCTGCCCAGAACACCCTGGCGCAGGACAGTGTACTGGGCGTGCCTACCCACATCTCACCTTTGCCAGTCCTCAGCAAATAGAAGCATCCAGCTGACAGGTCCCTGGGGATAGTGACAGGCGTGGAAAGGAAAGGCAGCTGGCAAGGTGTCAAGAATAAAAGCTGGTTGGCCCAAGCAAAGGCAGGCCACACCTGGAGCCCTCCCCATAGCCATGGTCAAGCGCCTTCTGTTTGGCTGGCCTCTCCTCACTACTCGGTGTCCAGGCCTTCCCAGGAGGTTTTTCACCCTCCGTTAGCCACCATCTGGCGGTGTCAATGGGAGCCTGGAGGGTGGCCAGGAGCTGGCACAGGATGGTAGCGGAGATTGCTGGCCTGTGTGCTGGGCCTGGCTCGAGGGACGTCGACTCTCTCCTGATTCCATGACTGGGGAGGGTTCCAGCTGTACAGAGACTGGCCTCCCAGGGCTGACAGATGGGCAGCCCCAGGAGGAAGCCACATGGCAGGACCATGTTGTTGTTAAACGCAGCTCATTAGGTTTCATCAGCAAGATGCTGCTCGGTTGGCAAGAACACACCTGCCCCCCAGCAGCAGTGGCCCACAGAAGCACTGGCAGCCCTGGGCAGACTTTGCTGGGGAGGCTGGAGCAGTGGGCCTGTTCTCAGGGCTTGGCAACCCCTCTTAGGCCTCAGAGGCCCCCTCTATGCATGGGGGACCTCAGGGAAAAGCTAAAGGGTATGGAGGCACACTGCACGGAGGCCAGGGAACCCACATCCCACCATCCCCAGGGATGGTCACCAGAGGACAGCCAAGATGTGGGGGCAGGGCCAACTCTCCCCACTGGCAGCTGCTGCCCCAAGGCTGGACTCTACCAACAGACCACCCCGAGGACCGACAAACTTTGTAAAGCCTCAGATAGTAATTATTTCAGGCCTTGCAGGCCAAAAGCTCAAAATTGAGGATACTGTGTAGGTACTTGTTAAAATATTTAAAATTTAACCATTTAGAAAGAGAAACCATTCTTAGTTCACAGGTGGTGGGCCAGATTTGGCCCTTGGGCCACAGTTTGCCAACCCTGGGCTTCAATCCCCTGGGTAAAGAAGCCAGCAGAGGCCGGTCACAGTGGCTCTTGCCTGTAATCCCAGCACTTTGGGAGGCCAAGGCGGGCAGATCACCTGAGGTCAGGAGTTCGAGAGCAGCCTGGCCAACGTGGCAAAATCCCGTCTCCACTAAAAATACAAAAATTAGCCGGACGTGGTAGTGCACACCTGTAATCCCAGCTACTCGGCAGGCTGAGGCAGGAGAATTGCTTGAACCTAGGAGGCGGAGTTTGCAGTGAGCCTAGGTCACGCCACTACAGTCCAGCCTGGGTGACAGAGGGAGACTCCATCTCAAAAATAAATAAATAAATAAAAGTCGGGGTATGGTGGCTCACGTCTGTAATCCCAGCACTTTGGGAGGCCGAGGCAAGTGGATCACCTGAGGTCGGGAGGTCAGGAGTTCGAGACCAGCCTGACCAACATGGAGAAACCCCATCTCTACTAAAAATACAAAATTAGCCAGGCATGGTGGCGCATGCCTATAATCCCAGCTACTCGGGAAGGCTGAGGCAGAAGAATCACTTGAACGTGGGAGGTGGAGGTTGCGGTGAGCCGAGATTGTGCCATTGCACTCCAGCTTGGGCAACAAGAGCGAAATTCCATCTCGAAAAAAAAAAAAAGAAAAGCAGCAGCAGCAGCCAGCAGAAGAGGCTGCCTGCAGCTCTCCTCCAAGGATGAGCCCTCAAATCTCAATGTGGGTGCCATAAAAGAGCTGGGGGCTAGAGGAGTTGGCGCAGCTCCTGTGCATACCCACCTCTCTCATGACATCTCACCTGGGGCACTGGACCTGCCTGTGTGTGTGTCAGTCTCTCCCCAGCCACTGGCCTGGCAAGAGTAGTCGGGGAGGCTCCATCTTCCCCAGAATCCCAGTACCACCCCCACGCTATGCTGAGGACTCTTCCCCAACTCAGGACTCCCATTTGGTCCTGCGGGCTCTACGTTGCACTGTGGCCAAGCTGGCATCTCATGGTATTACTTGCCCCTCCCCAGCCCCCGCCCCACAGATTGCAGAGATGAGTCCAGAGGGTGCTACACCTGGAGATCCCAAGCTGTGCTGCAGCCCCGCTAGCCGCCCCACTAGCCCTCCCGCTGTACCATGGCCAGTGCTGGGTTGAGCTTGTCTTCCTGACTGCCTCTACTTTAAGGGGGCTTTTCTCCCAGCAAATTCCTGAGTCCATCAGGCAAATACACTTCTGGATGGGCCCCAGTGCCCTAGCCCAGCCACATCTGAATCCACTTAGCCTCATGCTGAGACCCTCGTCACTACCTTATATTACCCACCCACCCGCATCTTACAGGAAAAACTAGCAGAAAGGGGCCTGAGCATGAGGCCAGGCATCCTGGGCTAGAACTTGGGCCGTGGGACCTCGGAGCCAGCTGCTCAGCCTCATGCAGTTCCTCCTTCCCCATTTGCTAAGTGTGGTAACTGCTGTCTGCAGCCCGGGTGCCACCCATCATCCTCTGTACGGGGATGCATACAGTGTAGGATGCATATACAGCCTGGCATGCGTTTAGTCCTCAGTGGTTGCTGATGGGATGTGCATTTGAAATGGAAGTCCAGGAAAAGGATGAGATGCAGAGATGAGGGTGCAGAAATAGCCATGGGGAAGGCAGAGAGAGGCAATGATCCAGAGCTGGGGAGGAGGGAGCGCGGAAGAAAGCTGGGATCTGAGCACCTGCACCTTGTTTACCAGAACAATGCCCATTGATCTGTGGCACAAAGGTGGGGGAGGGGTGGATAGGAAGCGGGAAAGTGTGGGAGAACCATCTGACCACCTGTCACAGGTGAGACATCAAGACAGAACCGAATCCAAGCATCCTTACAATCTCCTCCATCCCTGATTGGGAACAGACGCCTTCCCTTTGCGCACTTGGCCAAGGGCCTCATCACCAACCTAGTGGGAGGAATTGGTGGCTTATTCCAGGCTATTCTGGAGCTATACCTGTTGGCAATCAAAACGATTGTGGCGTAATTGAGTTAACGCTTTGTAAACTAGACTGCACATACTTGATTCCAAAATACAGATTCACTCATTTGTAACCAATTCTGGTGCTGTCTTTGTAAAGCCTCAAGTTAAAATAAGCATTTCAGAAAGCACTCTACCAAATGACTTGTACAAGAATGTTCATAAGGCAGGCATGGTGGCACACACACGTAGTTCTGGCTACTTGGGAGGCTGAGGTGGGAAGATCACTTGAGCCCAGGAGTTCAAGGCTGCAGTGAGCTACAGTCACACGACTGCACTCCATTCTGAGCAACACAGCAAGACTCTGTCTCTAAAAAAATTTAAAAAAAAAATGTTCATAATAGCCTTGTTTGTACAGATCAAACTGGAAATAACCCAAAAGTCCATCAAGAGTTGGGCCAGGCGCAGTGGCTCACACCTATAATCCCAGCACTTTGGGAGGCCGAGGTGGGTGGATCACTTGATGCCAGGAGTTGGAGACGAGCCTGGGCAACATGGTGAAAACCCATCTCTACTAAAAATACAAAAATTAGCCAAGCGTGGTGACAAGTGCCTGTAGTCCCAGCTACTGGGGAGGCTGAGGCAGGAGAATCACTTGAACCAGGGAGGTAGAGGTTGTAGTAATCAAAGATCACGCCACTGCACTCCAGCCTGGGTGACAGAGTGAGATTCTGTCTAAAACAAAAACAAACAAACAAAAGTCCATCAACAGTTGGATAAATAAATTTGTGGAATATTCCCACAATGGAATACTACTCAACCCTAAAAATGAATCATTGACGCATACAACAGTAGGAATGAATCTTACCGATTCGAAGAGGCAAAACTCATCAATGGTGATGGAGGGTGGACTACTGTTCAGCCTCTGTTGGGTACTGGCTGATAAAGAGCACAAGGGAGGCTGGGCGCGGTGGCTCACGTCTGTAATCCCAGCACAGCCCTTTGGGAGGCAGAGGCGGGCAGATCACGAGGTCAAGAGATCAAGACTATCCTGGCCAACGTGGTGAAACCCTGTCTCTACTAAAAATACAAAAATTAACTGGGCATGGTGGTGTGTGCCTGTAGTCCCAGCTACTCAGGAGGCTGAGGCAGGAGAATCTGTTGAACCTGGGAGGCGGAGGTTGCAGTGAGCCAAGATCGCGCCACTGCACTCTAGCCTGGTGACAGAGCGAGACTCCATCTCAAAAAAATAAAATACAAGCACAAGGGAAATTTCTAAAATGCTAGGAGTATTTTAGATCTTGATAAGGGAGTAGCCACATGGGTGTATATACATATGTAAAGATTCATCTCACTGTACACTTAAGATTTGGGTTCTCAAAGTTCACTTTTAAGTTAAACCTCAATTTAAAAATATTATTCTTCCAAAAAAAATCCTGTAAGAGTTGTTAAAGGTTTGCACAAGGACAATCCAAGGAACATCCTTATCATAGCACTGGTTTCCCAGGCTATGTACAAGACCCAGGTGAGTACAAGACCACCAAACCAGCCCTTAGTCCCCCTTGTCTGCGTACCGGCTCTCGATTGCCATAGTTCCTGTACTATGGGTGGTAGCTTTTGCTCCCTGTTATTTCTCTTTGTTAGGATGGCTTCAGTTGGGATGGCTTTGGCTGCAAATAACACCCAAACAAACGTGATTTGAACAGTAGAGGTTTTCATCTCATATAACAAGAAGTCTGGAGGTGGAGGTTTGAGGGGAGGTTCACAGCTCTGCAACATCGGGGCTGCACGACACATTCTCTGAGAATCTATTGTGTTAACCTTGCCCTCCTGATTCCAACACAGTTGCTGCAAGCATCACTTCCCCAAACAACTGCATCCCAAAATCTGAAGTTGGGGGAGGGGTTCTCATCTAAATCAAGACCCCAAGAGACTTCCCTCAAGTCTTATTGGCTAGAGCTGGTCACATGCCCAGCCCTAATGCTCTTGTAGGCCAAGGGATGAGGGTTGGGCCAGAGATTCACCCCCACCGAGCATGTTGTGCCCTGTATCTGACCACATTTGAGGTTCCGTTGGAAGGAAGATGGAAGAAGTGGATGTTGGGTTGGAAACCAACTGAGCTGCCAGGCCTTGTTGGTTTTTTTGTTTTTGAGCTTCTGCATTATTTTTAACTGGAGATATTATACTATCAAAACAAGTGAGTCATCATGCCCTTCTAACTGAAGCCTGGTGAATTTTTAATACTTCATCCAAATTCCCAGGGAGGACACAGATGCATGGATGGGATAAGGCAAGGAAATGTTAGGCTGCCCTTGGAAGGCTTGATGTCATCACAGCAGGAGCTGGAATGCTGTGTTTATGGAGAGGGGCTGGGCAAGGGACCCATGCTTAGGGACTTGGTAACTGATGACGTGTATTCATTCACTAAGTGACAAGCACTCCACTAAGACAGAAGGGAAACAGTCCATAAAACATTGAGGGGAAAAAAACAAATTGAATTGTCCAAATACTTCTTACATGACCCCAACAGGGAGGGGAGCTTCTCCTGACCCCTACTGGTCAGTGAAATGGTTCGAGAAGCCATGGGAACACCAGGCCTGGAAGCAGGATACCAGCATTCTGACCGTAGCTGAGCTACTCGCTCTGGGCCTCAGTTTCCTCACTTTTAGAATCAGCATTTGGTGTCAAGGTCAAGATCCTTGCAGCTCTGATCTTCTGTGACTGTAACCTCGCACAGCAATGGCAAGCAGGATCTAAAGGTCTGAAACCAGCAGCCTTCTGGATCCTGGTCATTTGATTTAGACTGATGAAAATAATGCAGTGGTGATGGTGGTGGTGATGATGATGATGGTGATCATGATACCCAGCATGCTGAGCCCTCGCTCAAAGCCCTTGCCATGCTTTGGTCTACACGTATTACCTCATTTAATTCCCTCAGAAACTATGGAATAGTTATGTTTATTATCCCCATGTAACAGATGAGGCAGCTGAGGCTTAGGGAAGCTCTTGGCTAAGGTCACTTTTGTCATGCCAAACCCCTATCAGCTCCCATGGGGATGGCACCAGTTTCGACAGGCTGAAGAAGAGACCCAGAGCCAACAAATGAGACATGGGATTTTATCAGGGGCTATATACAGGGGAGAGAGTCCAGGGGCAGTGGGCTGGACAGGAGAACCACAACCACTTGCAAAATGCATGCACTTTATACAGCATTTTCACTTAGCACCCTCCCCCTAATGACCTCCACCTGCCAACTTTCATCTAGCCCAACTCAAAGGGCCTCAATCCCCTGTATGGCCCACCCTCCACAGGACAGGCTGGGTGCTCAGATGTTCCTCATAGATAAGAAATGGATCTCCATGTAGGCCACTCCCAGATTCTTCGCTGGGAGCTCCAAACTGCACTCAAGTGCATCTGTCATACAGGGTCATTCTCAGGGTCTGCTTAAGATTTTTAATTTTTATATTTATTTCAATAGTTTTTGGGGAATAGGTGGTGTTTGGTTACATGGATAAGTTCTTTAGTGATTTCTGAGATTTTTGTGCACTCATCACCCAAGCAGTGTACGCTGTACCCAATGTGTTTGTACAGTGTGCACTATTCATTTTTATTTTTTAATTTTTTTTTGAGATGGAGTTTTGCTCTTGTTGCCCAGGCTGGAGTGCAACGGCATGATCTTGGCTCACTGTAACCTCTGCCTCCTGGGTTCAAGAGATTCTCCTACCTCAGTCTCCCGAGTAGCTGGGATTACAGGCATGCGCCACTATACCTGGCTAATTTTTTTGTATTTTTAGTAGAGATGGGGTTTCACCATGTTGGCCAGGCTGGTCTCAAACTCCTGACCTCAGGTGATCCACCCGTCTCGGCCTCCCAAAGTGCTGCGATTACAGGCCCGAACTCATGACCTCAGGTGATCCACCATGCCTGGCCTGTACAGTGTACACTGTTCAAACAATGTGTAGTGTTTTATCCCTCACCCCTGCTTCCACCCTACCCTCCCACAGTCCCTAAAGTTCATTATTTCTTATGCCTTTGCATCTTCATACCTTAGCTCCCACTTATAAGTGACAACATACATATTTGTTTTTGTATTCCTGAGTTACTTCACTCAGAATAATGGCCTCCAGCTCCATCCTAGTAGGTGCAGAAGAAATTGTTTTGTTCCTTTTTATGGGTGAGTAATATTCCATGGTGTATATTATATATACCACATTTTCTTTATCCACTTGTTGGTTGATGGGCACTTGGATTGGCTCCATATCTTTGCAACTGCGAATTGTGCTGCTATAAACATGTGTGCAGGTGTCTTTTTCATATGACTTTTCCTTTGGGTGGATATGCTTAAGTTATTGTTATCAAGTGAATTTGCCACACTACTTATTATAGACTCAATTGTGTTCCCTGTATCCCCATCCCCCCATTCCTATGTTGAAGCTCTGACCTCCAATGTGACTATATTTGGAGACAGGACCTTTAGGAAGTAATTAAGGTTAAATGAAGTTATAAGGGTGGGACCTCAGTGCAATATGACTGGTGTCCTTATATAAGAAGAGAAAGAGACAAGGGGGGTGCACCCATAAAGAAGAAAAGCCACGTGAGGACACAGCAAGAAGGCACGGTCTGTAAGCCAAGGAGAGGCATCAGGAGAAACCAACCCTGCCCATACTTGATCTTGACTTCCAGCCTCCAGAACTGTGAGAAAATAAATGTCTGTTATTTAAGCCCCCCAGTCTGTGCTATTTGTTATGGCAGCGCAAGTTGACCAAGACATCACCCAATGGCAGAACCAGCATTCGAACCAGACAATCTGACTCCATGTTAGGCCTTCATCATCTACAATTGAACCCTTTGATTGGAGAGATGGGTAGGAGGCATCCTCATGGCTGGGTCTGTGTGTACAAAGTATACAGAGTGTAAGATCTTACCCGCTTCCCTCCTTACTCTACATAACAAAAGACAATCCACCTGGGACTAGCCAAGACCCATGCTTTGGATGGAAATGGTTCCAGGGAAATATGGGCCAGTGTACAGTGGGTGGATAGAACCATCTGGGTAATTTGCAGAGCTGGGTCCTGCCTAAAATGGCTGTAGGCACCAAAGAGATTTGGGTAAGAGATTTAAAATGGTATCACCATCTGCTTCCCAGGGAACGGTCTTGGATGCTGCTCAAACTAAACAGACCTGGATTTCAGTCCTGCCTTCCCTCAGGTGTGGGACCTTGGACAAGTCACTTCACCCTCTGCACCTCAGTCTCCCCATCTGTCACATGGAAATAATCATTCTGACTCTAGAGCAGGGTTTTGAGGATGAAAGCAGATACACTATGGGAAACTGCTTCATAGATAGTCTTAATTCAGTAACACCTCACCCAAGGGACCACCTGAAATCCCCCCTTAGCTTCATCAAAGCAATGCCCACAGTTACAAATCCCCTGGCAGGCAGTCGCCAGTCCTTTCTGGAAGGAGCTGGGTATAAATTATAGATCACAGCCTCTTGGATCAGCTGCCATTCTGGCTCTCACCCCTGCCTGCAGGATCTGGCCCGGCTCTCCTCAGAGCGCTGCTCTGAGGGGGTCTCTGCCTACCCTGCAGTGCTTACCACTTGCCCCTAGCTTTCCTTCCCCCAGACAGCAAATGCTCCTTGGCCTGGTGTTGAGGGGATGCTCTGGAAGGACTCCCAGAAAGTGGCCTTCCCACTGACCTTGAAAGCCTAGAGCTGACCACACCCAAGTCCCAAGCTCCAAGCCCCAGCCCCACTGAGCACATCCATACTGTGTTGGAGGCTGTAAGAAGCCGTGTGAAGCAGCCCTATCTTCATAGCAGGGTCCTGCCCTGCTTGGGGAACTAAGCCAGTTTCCTTGGCTCCCCTCCTGGGGCCCCACCCTCCCTGCCACCACTCACATACAATTTGGCCACATTCCCAAGGCCACATGTGGCACTGGGCTTTCTCTCCCTTCCCCAACCCCTCTCAGAGGAACCCTAGCCAGGGCCAGCCTAAGCTAGCAGCCATGGGTAGATGACATCCAATTGCAAGCATTTCTTTGCCTGGGATACCTGGGGCTCAGCTGGAAGAGCAGAGGCGAGCCAGCCCTGGAGCCAGCCAGCCAGCATGTCAATCAAGCCACCATTTTCTAGCCCATGGCTTTGGCAAGTCACTCCTCTGCAAGCTCTGTTTTCCTCATCAGTAAAAATGGAGATACCAATCGCACCCACATCACGAGGGCTGCTGTGAGGATTAAATGAGACAATGCAGGAAAATGCTTAGCACAGGGCAGGGAGTAGGTGCGAAACAGATGTCGGTCAGCTCTGATACAGGGCCTGGGCTCAGAAGAAGAGCAAGCTTCCCAGGGCACAAAATATAAGTCTGAGAGTGAGGCTTCCTTCAATTTTGTGCCCTAGATGTCTTGCTTATCTAGTCCCAGTCCTGCTCTGTTAATGTGTGCAGATGACACAGAGATGCAAAAAACCTTGAATCACTGGACATTGGTGTCAACCTCCAGGACGAAGAGAAAGAAACAGGCTCACCTGCAGGGGGCGCAGTTCCCAGCTCCTGCACCACTTTCCTCACCTCACTTCCTGGGGCTGTGTTCTCATCTGAAGGGCTAATTGGGTTGGTCCCTCCCCACCATCCCCATCCCAGAGTTGTGTGGAGACCATATAAGATAAGGGAGTGAAGGGGCTTTGTATTCTACGGTGGGCTGGACCACTCAAAACATGACGTTCATGACTAGGATCCTTTCCATTCCACTTCTTCTCCCCAGCCCAGCCCCATTCCTAACAAGTTGGAAGTCCAGGTATTTAAGGTTTCCATTAAACACATTCAGCTACCACTTGATTCTCTTGCTTCATACCTTTGTAGCTGAGAAAAAGAAAGCAAAATTATCCAAAACCTAAGTTGGTAATTAAGTGCTCCACAGCAAGACTCACTGGTCTCACTTCCAATTTAATTTTTTAAACCACCACCACAAATCACCAATCACCACTTTCATTGAGTTAAATTGTAGGGAAAATCAAGGAACAGCTCGGATTTTAATCAATGTTTGCTTCGACCATGAAAAAAGAGGTTCCTCTTTTGCTTGTCTCTAATCAGGAGTGTTAATTATCTGGTTACATGCTAGCAAATTAATTATGAACTAATGAAGTTAGGAAGTCATTTGTTAAGGAAAACAGATTACATATTGTTAGCTCTGGGGGATTAAATGGAAAACCACTGTCATGAAAGCAGCTTTAAAAACTAGACCCCATATTTGATCTGAGAGGTTGCCCAGCTGAAAGGATGAATAATGAAGGTGTCCATGGCCCAAAGGCCACCATCACTGCACCCTCCAGACCAGAGAGACCATTTATCTGCTTCGCCTGTTCCAGGTTAAAAGGCAGTAACTCTAGAAGAGGTTTTCTTTCCTTAGAGTTGAGAGGACATGTGGGTGAGTGAGTGAGACACAGCAAGTCAGCTGGGGGATGCAGTGATGTGTATATGGCAGGCTCCAACCTGTGGCCCTAAGCCAGCAGTGGCTTCCTGGTGGGTGACTCCAGGGAGGCTGAATGGAAACTACCCCTACTTGCTGGGGAATAGAATAAGACCCATCGGCCACTCTGCCCTTCATGTGGGTTTCCAGAGGCCACCTCGGAAGAAACAGAAAGTCTGAGACTGAAGGCAAAATGCTCGGGCATGGTCAGAGGTTGGTGATCAAAGTCAGGGCTGAATGACCTTCTCTTTCCCATCCTCTTGTCTCTGTGAACCAGGCCTGTAATACAGGAGGGGAGGAACAGAATGGACTTGCTGGGGTGAAAGTTCATTTAAGGCTTTGATTGCCATGCTAAGAAACTGCTACTTGCAGAACTGCTGTTTGCCTACCAATATCCATTCTCTCATTCTTAGAAGCAGAATCCTTATTTAATTCACTCAGCAAGAAAACTGTATTTCACAGCCTCCCCTGAACCTGAGTGACTAAATTCTGGTCAATGAAATGTGAGCAGAGGTTGCTGGGTAGGATTTCTGAGGAAAACAGAAAGCTGATTTTTGTTCTTCTCTGTTTCTTTTTTCTACCTGGAATGTAGACGTGATGGCTGGAGCTCAATAATCATCTTGGATCAGAGGCAACTACTTTGAGGATGAAAGCCACTCACCAACAATGGTGGAGCAGAAAGGCAGAAGGAATCTGTATTTCTGATCACTGTGGGAACCCGTACTAGTTCTGGCCCACCTTTCCCTGGACTTCTACATGAGAGGAAAACCAAAACACCTGATTTCAGGTGCTTGTGCCATGTTTTTAATTTGGGGATGTGGGGAGGCTCTTTCTTTGTTCTGAGTTGAATACTATTTCTAAGTCATGCAACAAGGAACATGGCCATCCTCACTATCAGCAGTGAGTAGCCCCAAAGGCTTGGTCCTCTCAAAGTTTGCCAAATTGCAAGCAGAAACCACCCAGAAAGGGGAACCCCCCTGTGAAAGTGGAGAGCAGAAATCTGGCCATGGTGACCCCCCAACACACTCTAGACACACTGGCCCTGCTATCCTTCCTGTTGTATCAGAACATTCTAGCCCCCCTGAGCCCACCTATGTGCTCAGATAGACAGGACCCACACAGCCGTGGGATTTGGCTGGGAGCTGGGCTGCAGAGCCCTTGGCTTCCTGTATCCCATCCTCATCCAGCTCTGCTTGCCAACCGTCCCTCTAAGGCCACTGCCCATTGAGGTGACCTCTTTCTAAGTCCCATAAGCCTGTCTGCCTGCCTCTCTAAGAGTTCAGCCAAGAGCAGCTGCTATCAGGAGCACCCTCTATCACCGTGGTCTTGGAGGACCAGGAAAACAGCCAGTCTCCCTCTCTCCAAGCAGAGGCCTTGGAGATGACCTTCTTCATTCATGTCATGTAAAAGGGGAAAACTGAGGACAAGAAGGGCAGGGATGTGCCCAGTCTCCAGCCCAACAGAGAGAGAGAGAGACCATCTTTGGCCCCTCCAGCTCCTCCTAATCCACCCCTCATTCCAGGATGGGAAAATGGAAAGCTTGAGTCATTACAGCCCCCTTAACTAAGGGTTGGAGAGAATTAGACCCAGGACGAGCCAAACCACACCTCTATATGGCCCACAAAAAGTATTCACTCAGCCATATTCTAGAACAGCATTGTCCACTAGAAATAAATGCCTGTCACATGTCAAGTATGTCCATCTTTTCCTTTATAGCATCTGGGTTTTGTGACTTGTTTGAGAAGGCTTACACTCCCCCAAGATTACAAAAATACTCTCCTATATTTTCTGCAAATATTATCCTATTCTAGTTTTTTTGTTTGTTTAGCTCTTTTCTCCACCTGGAATTTATTTTTGCCCAGTGCTGTTCTTAGCTTATAAAAAGTTAGCCCCTTAATTAGCCAGGCATTGTGGTGCACGCCTGTAATCCCAGCTACTTGCGAGGCTGAGGTACAAGAATTACTTGAACCTGGGAGGCAGAGGTTGCAGTGAGCCAAGATGGCACCATTGCACTTAGTCCCTGGTGCTCGCTTGGGGAGGAAGGAGCTCCCTGGAAGGGCCTGTTGGGTGTGAAATGCAGAAACATAGCTGGAAGAGAGCCCCACATGGCAGAGGACAGAAGCTTCAGTGAGGGTGGAACCCCCAGCTGGGAATCTCAGGCAGATTTCTAACACCTGAGAACCTCAATTTACCCTCTGTAATATGGGGCTATCAATGCCTCACACCATAGTTGTGGGGATTAAATAGCCTCTCTATGCCTCTGTTTCCTCCTCTCTAAAGGGGATAAGAATGACTTCCTCACTGGTTTGCTGTGATGATCAGCACACTCTGCAGCTTGAAACAACCACTATTAATAACAACATCTCTCATGGTTCTGAGAGTTGACTCGGCTCAGCTGGGTGGTTCTCACTTGGAGTTGCTCGTGTCCTTGTGGTTAGATACAAGCAGGAGCTGCAGTCATCTGAAGGCTTGACTGAGCAGACATCCAAAATGGCTTGCTCAAGTGGCTAGCTAGAGGGTAAATGCACCTGACAGCAATAATTGAAACATATCCTTAGAATGACCACACATGGCAGATGCACCTGAATGTGTGCTCCTAGTTATGGAATCCAGGAATGGCCAACCTGGAGAGTCATTACTTATCTATGAGAAACTCTATGATAAACATTTGAAACATCTGAGCTCCACTCCTACCCACCCCCCAACCCACCCGCTGCATGTCGCATGGAACAGGGGATGGAGGCCCTGAGTTTTGGGTTAAATGAAGGTTACCAGATTGAGGTTGTGAGAGGGAAGGTGTTAAATGAAAATGCTACCAAAACTGCATGATGTTTGCAGGTGATTGCAGTTTTCCTGCCCAGCCCACCACCTCTGGACCATAGGAAAGGGGATATCTTGTCCAGTCCACTGCCACTGGACCATTTCCGTATGTGAGGTGGTTCTCCTATCCAGTCTGCTGCTACTGGACCCTCCCCTATATGTAAGCCCCGAATAAAACCCCATGTCTCATTTGCTACCTCTGGGTCTCTTCTCTGCCACTGGGTTCCAGCGCCTTCCCTATTGAGATTAATAGGGGTTTGGCACAACACTGACAGTGAATGGGACTGCTGGCAGGGGTGGGGGCTGCTTTAGACAGGTGGTCAGGGAGGGTTTCTCTGAGGAGGAGAGGAGCTGAGGCCTGAATCGTGAGGAAGCAGATGTGCAAATGCCTGGAGGAAGCCTCTTTCTAGCTGAACAGCAATGTTGAGGGTGGCTCTGCTGGAAGACCTAAGTCCCACGGGCAGGTGAACTAAACCAGCCAGTGAATGAGGCAGCTGATGCGGTCTGCCTTGGAAGTGAGTTCTACAGAAGAAAACAGAACTGCAGTGAAGCAGGGTGGGGTGGGGGGTGGCGGGGACGGTAGCTGCAGGAAGCCTGCCTGGCACATGGCTTGGGAAAGTGAAACTGGGGCCAGGATCCTCCCTCATCCGGGAAACTGCCTCACTTATGTAATCAGGGCCTTCTAACTGAATTAGGATATTTCTCCATTCTTCAAGTTTTATTATTGCCATCAGCGACAAGTCAGTGACAGCTTACCCCAGCAGAAATAGCATGACCGGAGACAGAATGCAAGATAACAAGCCTTCTTTTATGAAGTGAGCCCAGCAGGCATCCGAAACACCCCTCGCTCTATTCCCTTCTCTTTGACATGAACAGCTGCACTAATGTGAGTTTACCCATCAGATTAAAAATAATTTGCTAAATATCACGGTGGAGTTATTTCTAAGTGGCTTCAGTTACTGTAAGATACATTCACACTCCCTGCTTAACAGTGAGGTGCAGCTAGACAACAAAAGCAGGGATTTGAAGCAAAACTCCAGATAAATTAGACACGTATTCACATTTCAGTTAGGTAGTTTTGTAGCCTGGATTATTTAGCCATTTGTCCGTAATTTTTTTTTTTTTTTGTATAAATACATGACTAGAGATTGGAAAGGATCACCATTCAGTTGAATTTTATTTATTTATTTATTTTTATTTTATTTATTTTTTTTTGAGACAGTCTCCCTCTGTCACCCAGGCTGGAGTGCAGTGGCATGATCTTGGCTCAGTGCAACCTCCACCTCCTGGGTTCAAGCGATTCTCCTGCCTCAGCCTCCTGAGTAGCTGGGATTACAGGTGCCTGCCAGGATGCCCAGTTAATTTTTGTATTTTCAGTAAAGACGGAGTTTCGCCATGTTGGCCAGGCTGGTCTCAAACTCCTGACCTCAAGGGATCTGCCCACCTCAGCCTCCCAAAGTGCTGGGATTACAGGCATGAGCCACTGGACCTAGCTGAATTTTATTGCTTTTGAACAAAAACTGATGAGGCTATCTTGAGTCAGCACCAAACTAGGCTCTTTGGGGAAATCATAAAGTTGAATTAAGACCCAATCCCTGCCCTCAAGTAGTTCACAGCCTGGTGGGAAGGGGTACACAGATACATAAACAACTAAATCTTAAGAAAAAATAGAAAGAAATAAGAACTGATAGAGGGGTCTCAATACAGGGTGTATGCACAGAAGAATAATTAATTCTGCTGGGAGGAGAGGCAATATGGCTACGCTTATGGAGGTCGTAGTCATTGAATTGGGCCTTTGGCTGAATGTTTTTGTTTTGTTTGTAATAAAAAGCCAGAGGAAGCCATGTACAAAGACACAGTGTCCTAAAGCCCCAAACATCAGAGCCAGGGTCGTGCATCTACCCAAGGAGGGATTTTGACTCAAGCATTCAAATTGGTTCTCCACACTAGATGCACATCAGAATCACCCAGCGAGTTTTGAAACACTCCCTGAGCCACATTCTGCAAAGATCCTGACCTAATTGGCCTGGGGTGAAACCTGGGCAGCCTTAGAGTTTGAAGAACCCGCAGGTGATTCAAATATGCAACCAGATTGTGTTCTCTTCCTGGGGAGAAACAACAAAGGTAGACTAAGCCAGTGGTTCTCAAAGTGAAGTCACCAGGCCAGCTTCACCTGGGAAATTGTCAGAAATGCAAATTATCAGGCCCACCTTAGATCCACTGAATCAGAAACTTGGGGTAGGGGTAGACCCAGGAAGATGTGTTTCAACAAGCTGTATTAGTCCATTCTCACGTTGTTATAAAGATACTACACGAGATTGGGTAATTCATTTACTTTTTGAATGTAGGTAATTTATTTAGAAAAATATATTTTAGACTATAAACATTAAAGATAGTGTTTTAAAATACTTTATTTTTATTTTAATTATTTTAATGTATTTTCTTTTACTTTTTTTAAAGTTTATTAAGTTCCAGGGTACATGTGCAGGATGTGCAGGTTTGTTAAATAGGTAAACATGTGCCATGATGGTTTGCTGCACCTATCAACCCATCACCTAGGTATTAAGCCTAGTATGCATCAGCTCTTTTCCCTAATGCTCTCCCCTGACCCCGGCTCACCCTCCCCTGACAGGCCCCAGTAAGTGTTGTTCCCCTCCCGGTGTCCATATGTTCTCATTGTTCAGCTCCCACTTATAAGTAAGAACATGTGGTATTTGGTTTGCTGTTCCTGCATTAGTTTGCTAGGGATAATGACTTCCAGCTTCATCCATGTCCCTGTAAAGGAATAACCTCATTCCTTTTTATAGCTGCATAGTATTCCATGGTATATATGTACCACATTTTCTTTATCCAAAAGACTGGGTAATTTATAAACAAAGGAGGCTTAATTGACTCACAGTTCCACATGGGTGAGGAGGCCTCAGGAAACTTACAATCATGGTGGAGGGAGAAGTAGTCATGTCTTACATGGTGGCAGGAGAGAGAGAACATGAGCACACAAAGGGGGAAGAGCCGCTTGTAAAACCCTCAGATCTCATGAGAACTCACTCATTATCAGGAGAACAGCATGGGGGAAACCCGCCCCATGATCCCAACACCTCCAACTAGGTCCCTCCCTTGACACGTGGGCATTACAATTCCAGATGAGACTGTGGTGGGGACACAGAGCCAAACTGTATCACAAGCCCTCCAGGTGACTCTGTTAAGAGCCATTAAACTAATGATAACAGCAGCAGGACAGTGGCAAAGATGCCTTTGTCTGTTATCAGTATGTCCTTACATCTTTCTGTAATTCTGCAATAATGAACGCTGCCATTTATGGGGGCACTTGCTGTATGCCTGGTCCATACACTAACTCACTTTATTGAAACTCTTTTAGGTGGGTCTTATTATCACCCCACTGTACAGGTGAAGAATTTGAGGCTTAAAGCTCCTAAGCTTCCTGAAAGTCATACAGCTAATAACCCATGCAGTTCCAGATCCAAAGCCAGGTTTCCATGCCTTCACATCTGTGCCTGTTCCATTTTGCCCTAGCATGTGTTCTACGATATGTTTTGTAAGTATTGTGTAGGTGTGGGTACTGGTTAGAGGGGCCTAAGAACCCCCTGCCTAGACAGGGATTGAGAGTCTCCTGATAAGGAGAACAATTCTATTTGCACCTGGAGTTCTGTCTTTATAGAAACAGCATGATTGCTTGGGAAGAGGATGCTGACCTAGAACACTGCTAAGCCTCTGTCAGTTCTCTGGACCTTAGGATAACCCTCTTCCAGGGGGCAATTTGTTTGAATTGTGAGGTAAGGACCTCAAAGGAAGTAAGAAATAAACAGCCCCTTTAGCAGCCCCACTTTCTCCCTCTCTTGTGGTTTTGGTCTGCTAGCACCATCAGCTTGGCAGTCCCGTCCTACTGACAAGGAATCCAGAGGATTTCCAGAAATGTTCTCCCAGAAATGCAGAGAGGAAGCATAAGAAGGTAAGTGTGGAGGTGACCTGTACTGACTCTAGCTGTGGTTGAGCTGAAGGGCTGAGAAGAGCAGCTGGCAGTGCTGCAGAGGCCAGGCTCAGCCAGCCTGGCCAGCCCTGCAGAGATGGCACCTGCCCACTGCCATCCATCTCCTCTCCCTCCCCACCTCTTCCCCGAAGGCCTTCCTGGTTAGTTCTCCCACGCTCAGTCCTCTGGCCTCCAGCCAGGACAGCACCTGGGATATGGATGAAGCAAGATGAGTCACAGCTTTCTGGAAATTGATGGGCTAGGCAAACTCCCAGAGGGCAGAGGCTGGGTCCAGTGTGCTCCTCCAGAAGCCTTGTCCAGAGTGGGCTATGCCTGGCACATGAGCTACCATTGGAGGAGATATGGGCACCTAAAGTGACCCTGCATGTGGTCCTGGCTTCTGATTGTGTCTTTTCTGGCAGGGAGCCAGGACTGGGCTCAAGTGATCAAGGCCCAGGAATTGTTTTCCAAATTTAATGTGTCTCAAACAGTAATGCTCACCAGGGATCTGCTACCATGCAGCCTCTAATTCAGCACGGCTGGGCCTCTGCATCTCTAACAAGCTCCTACGATGCCAATGATCCTGGCCCCCGGACCTCACTCTGAGTAGTGAGGAGGATCTAACTTAACCTACTACATTCCCAGGGGTGCTTTGGTCTGAAGAGGAGACATTCCAGCAGGGGCTGGCAGACGTGTAAAGAGAACAACATCAAGTGGTGAAATAGGTGAGCTTGGGAGTCAAACAAGCAGTCACGTCACCTGTCTGAGCCTTATTTTTCTCAGCTATTTTAATGAAAATAACTACTTCATTGGAGTTTCTGAGGAATCGAATGTGCTAAAATTTGTAAGATCTGAATTACTTCTTCTGTCCAATCAGAATATTAAAGATCAAAACGTTTGCTTACGGACATGTGTTTGACCAAGATGGAGTAGTCAGGGCTGCAGTATATGCCTGGGAAGAAACTACCCAAGGCCAGAGAGAGAATTTCTCAAAGCAGAGCCAGAAATAGTGCCTATTCCCACCAGCCCGACCGGAAAACTTCATAATTCATGGGCATTGACTATTCAGAAAAGTCTGGCCTCAGTAGTGGGGAATAATTAATGCCAGCCTGAGCCCTGCCTACCAAATCGTAAAAGCAAGACCCAAAGGGGTCAAACTGTAAAGGTCAAGAATTCGAAGATATCCAGCACCTAACAAGGTAAAGTTCACACCATCTGACATCCAATCAAAAATTACAAGGCATGCAAAGAAGAGGAAAAATAGAACCCTAATGAGAAAAATCAAGCAATCAAAACCCAGAAATGACACAGATGTCAGAAATAGCACACAAGGACATTAAAACAATTATAATTGTATTCCATATGTTCAAAAAGTTACATATGGAAGATATTTTTTAAATGACCAAAATTAAACTTCTAGAGATTAAAACTACAACATCTCAGAACAAAAGCAACACTGGATGTGATTAGTAGATTAGACATTGCAGAAGATTAATGAATTTGAAAACACAGCAATAGAAATTATCCAAAATGAAATAGGTTTTTTAAAAAGGGATTTTAAAAACTTTAAGAGCATCAGTGATCTCTGGAACAACTTCAAGCAACCTATAGCAATAATACACATATAATTGGAATCCCAGAAGAAAGTAAAGGCTATGAACAGGAAAATATTTGTTTGATTCAGCAGATATAGGGCAGGGCCCAAGAACTTAAGTTTCCAGGTGATGCTGAAAAACTACTCCAAGGTAGGAGTTGACAAACTACAGCTTATGGGCCAAATCCAACTCGCCACCTGTTTTTGTAAAGTTTTATTGGAACGCAGTCACTGTGTTAGTCCATTCTTGCATTGCTATAAAGAAATACCTGCGACTGGGTAATTTATAAACAAAAGAGGTTTAATGTGCTCACGGTTGTGCAGGCAATACAGGAAGTATGGCTGGGAGGCCTCAGGAAACTTACAATCATGGCAGAAGATGAAGGGGAAGCAGGCACAACCTACATGGCTGGAGCAGGAGGAAGAAAGAGAGAAGGGGGAGGTGCTACACACTTTTAAACAACCAGATCTCATGATAACTCACTATCATGAGAACGGTACCAAAGGGGAAATCCAACCCCATGATCCAATCATCTCCCACCAGGCTCCACCTCCAACACTGGAAATTACAATTTGACATGAGATTTGAGCAGGGACACAGATCCAAACCATATTGGTTACATTGCTTTACATGTTCTTTTTTTTTTTTTTTTTTGAGATGGCGTCTCACTCTGTTGCCCAGGCTGAAGTACAGTGGCATGATCTCAGCTCACTGCAACCTCTGCCTCCTAGGTTCAAGCGATTCTCGTGCCTCAGCCTCCCGAGTAGCTGGGATTACAGGCACCCGCCACAACGCCTGGCTAATTTTTGTATTTTTAGTAGAGATGGGGTTTTACCATGTTGACCAGGCTGGTCTTGAACTCCTGACCTCAAGTAATCTGCCTGCCTCAGCCTCCCAAAGTGCTGGGATTACAGGCGTGAGCCACTGTGCCTGGCCAATTTACATGTTCTCCATAGCTATGGTGCTACAACAGCAGAGTTGAGTTGTTTCAACAGAGACCATGTGGCCTATAAAGCCTAAAATATTTCCTATCGGATCCTTTACAAAAAAGGTTTGTTGATCCCTGCTTTAGGGGATATACAGGAAGAAATGTGATCCCTGCCTTCATGGAGTTAGCCTTGTAGGGAAGACAAGTAATGACACACACATACAAACACAAGTAAGAATTACATTTATGTTACATGCTGTGAATAAGTACCAGTAAAACCAGTACAATCAGGGAGGCTGAGCAAAGCTTCCTTGAGGAAATGATATTGATGCTGAGGCTTGAAAGAGGAATGGAATTGACCAGGCGAACCTTGCAGGAAGAGCTGACCAAGCACCAGAGTTACGTGTGTGAAGGTCCCTTTCTTAGTCAACTCAGGCTGCTATAACAAATTACCATAGACTGGGAAGCTTATAAACAACAAATTTATTTCTCACAGTTCTGGAAGCTGGAAGTTGGAGATCAGGATGCCAGCATAGTTGGGTTTTGGTGAGCGCCCTCTTCTTGGTTATAGAATTCCAACTTTTCATTCTCCCACGGTGAAAAGAGGGTGAGCTAGCTCTCTGGTTTTTTCTTATAAAGCCACTAATACTAATCCCACCCATAAGGGATCTATCTACCCTCATCACCTGATTACCACCCAAAGGCTCCTTCTCCAAATACCATCACATTGGGGATTGAGTCTCAATGTATGAATCTGAGGGGGACACACGTTCAGTGCATAACAGCCCCCAAAGCTGGAAGGAGATCAGCAGGGTGAGCAAGGGGTAGGGGTGGATAGCACGAAGCCTGGGGAGAAGGAAGGGATGGGGCCAGGCCCTCCCACCAGGTGAGGAGGTAGGTCTGTATCCTAAGAGGACCGGGTTAGCCACTAAAATCCTTAAGCATAGACTACATAATTACACTGGCATTTTGAGGCAATTGGTTTGTTGATTGTGTAGATAGTGTGGAGAGTAGATTGGACAAGGACAGAGTGGAAATGGGTGGACAAGTTTGGAAGTCCCTCCACGTGAGAAGTGATGGTGACTCAGACTTGGGAGGGCAGGGGAGAGAGAAAACTGGACCATTTCCAAATGCAGGCTTAGATTAGGTTCCGTGTGGACTCAGGGGGGACCTGGGAGAAGAGGGGCTCTGGGGGTGGGGCAGAGGTCATGGCCAGGAGGAAAGGAGTCTTTACAGGTCACTTCCCTAATTTGCCATGCCTCCTGCCTGTCCATCACAACCAGCTGATCCACCCTGTGCCAGCGAGCAGAGGCTCAGTCCCTGGGTCAGGCCCAGCTGGGGTGACCAACCATCCCATCTGCCCAGCATTGAGGGGTGTTCTGAGAGCCTTCAGCTAAATTGGGGTTCCAGTACCAGCACAGCTGGCAACCCTGCCCTAATGAGAAATGAAGAGGAGGTGAACATGTTGTTTACAGGACGCCTTTCACACGATCCTTCTACTTGTCGGATGGCCTAATGTCTGGTTATCCAACCTTCAAATGGAGGGTGCCTGGCATAGGAAACATGTTTATGCTGGTAGACGATCTTGTGTCTTGTCTGACCTGTGTCCAGTTTGTGTCTACCTGACCATCACTCCGGCCCTCCTGGAAGCCCAACCTTGTGTTTCTCACCACTCTCATGTCCCAGGGAAAACTCAGTGGGGTAGCCCCCGGTTCTTCAGATCGAAGGCGCAAGTTCGATACACGACCATGACAGGAAGTCAGTTCAAATATTTTTACTTACAGATCCGGGGCAGGGAGGGCACCATGGGTAAGGAGGGCAGTCCACTGTCCGTGGGTCATGGAAGGCAGGAACAAAGAGTCAAGCAGAGGGAAAGAGACAGAGAGATACAGAGACAGAGAGAGACAGAGAGGCAAAGAGTAGTATATAAGGGAATAGGAAGTGAGTCACCTTAAGTTCATGGGCAGCTGCCTGAATGGCCCGTTTAAAGGAAGCAGCAGGAAGGCGGGGGCGGGGGAGCCCATCTGCTGGGCGGGAGAGAGGCCTCTAAGTTCTCACCTGGAGCCGCGGCTTGAGTCATTTGGGTGTGGAGCTGGAAACTGTCTCAAGAGTCTCAAGAGTAACTGAGCCCTGCTTCTGGTAGGAGAAAGTTAAATGTGTATCCAAGATGGATGCTGAGGCAACATAAAATTATAAGAATTCACTGCAAAGGTTTCCCAGGGCACAGGACTTTCAGTGTTGGTCAACCGAGGCCCATGAACATGTCTCTTTATTGAGAGGAAGGTCAACAGCCTTGGTGGGTAGCTTGGGAAGGGTAAGGCTGCATGGCCAGAGCGTGGGCTGAGTGCACATTGCCTTGGTTCTGGGCCAGTTTGAACTCATTTCTTGAATATTGAAGAGCCCCAGCTCCACCTGCACAGCGTTCTCCAGTGACAGAGTGCTTTTGTGACTGTCGTCTCTCTGGGCCCCACAACAGCCGCATGGGATGAAGAGAACCAGTCAGGTATAGGAGCCATATATTATGGATGAGGACATTTTGGCTAGTGTGTGTTGGGTGGGGGACGGTTAAGTGGTTCACCTGAGTGACCCCAGTTGAGAAGGAGTCAAGTGAGAGTCAAAGCTGTGCCCCTGACCCTATCAGCTGTCCTGACCCCTGCGGCTCAGCTGCCCACTCTGGGCTGTCTGTGGAACCAAGTGTGGGCTCACCCCAGGGCTTTGGTGGGGAGACCGAAGTGCACCCCCACACCCGGCCATAGAAAGCTCCCAGCCTCAAGGGCCAAAGAATGGTGTTCTCAAACTGCCATGCCACAGGACAAACTGAGCTCACTGAGGGGACAGGAGAAGAAACGTGGGGCCATGAGGTCTCGGGAAGAAAGGGTGCTGGTGGAGGAACCATTGAGGTCAGAGCCTAGAGGAGTAATTAACCCCTGTGTCTCCTCATCCATGCCTTGAGGCACATGGGCCAAATCACAGCTTCCCACCGGCCTGAATGTGTGAATCACTGGGCAGCTTGTGGACAGGACAGATGCCCAGCCCCACCCCAGACCTGGAGAGAGTGATATGTCCAAGGAATCGCGGCCCAGGGCTTCCTGTTCTTCAAAGCTCAGCAAGTGGGTCTGACAAGGACTCAGGTCTGAAACCATTCTCCAGCCAGTATCTGTGGCTCTTCCCAGCTGTGCGAGTGCCTTGAAATCCATACCGTTTATGAACCTTCTGTCAGCAGATTTTAGGAGGCAGCCGCCTTATGAGATGAGTGATATTAATCCATCCATTTCACAGATTAGGAAATTGGCCCTAGCTGAGACCTGCTAGTTCATGGCTCATTTCACTCAGCCTTAATTCTATCCAGAGCCCCAGTTGTCTCAAACCCATGCTTCTAAATGACCCTAATTCACAGGTTGGCAAACTCTTTCTGTAAAGGGCCAGACAGCAATATTTTAGCCTCTGCCATGCACACAGACCTCAATTGCAGCCTCTTAACTCTGCCATCGCAGCACAAAAGCAATCTTAGACATTATATAAATGAATGGTTGTGTTCCAATAAAACTTTATAGACACAGAAGTAGAAGTTCATATGTTTTACATGGCACAAAATACTCTTTTTATTTTTTTCTCCCACCATTTAAAAATATATTTTAAAATTCTTAGCTCACAGGCTATACCAAAACAGGTCTAGATTTGGCCCACAGGCCACAATGTGTCAACGCCTGCATTAATCCACTCATGTATCAGTGATGGCAGCGGCCCGCCATCTGGAGCAGCCACCGCCATCACGCTGGCCACGCAAGGAGGTACAGCCAAGGCTGCATGCTTCATGGAGCCAGCAGGAGCCGAGGACAAGTGAGAGCCCAGCCCCTTCCAAGTTGGGGTGGGAGCTCCCTGGGTGTCGCTGCAGCCGCCCAAGCCATGGCTGCTGACCCGGGCTCTTGGGGCCCAGGAGCAGGCGGGAGCCCCACCCTCCCGGGGACACAGTTGCAGCCACCCAAATCTTGGCTGTAAACCTGGGCCTCCCACTCCACGGAGCAGGCAGGAGCCCCAGCCTCCCAGGCATAGCTGCAGCCACCCAAACTGCAGCTGCAGACCTGGGCCTCGTGCTCCATGGATCAGGCAGGAGCCCAGCGCCCCCGGGTGCAGCTGCAGCCGCCCAAACCATGGCTGTGGAACCAGGCATCCCTGCACTCTTGGGGGCCCAGGAAGGCCCAAGTACCCCCCGACCCACTGCCGCTGCCACCCTCACCGGCTTGCAAGCGCCTGCTCCTGCTGCCTGGCTTCTCCCTGCTGTCAGTGCCTGCTCCAATCTCAGAGCAAAGTCAGGGCCAAGACTGGGTGCTGTTGTGGCCCAGCTGGGTGTGCACACACTCAGGGCAGTGCTGACATGCCAGCCCCCTGCCTCTTCAGCCCCCTCTGGACTTTGGGTGCCACGAACATAGGAGGGAAGCTGAGTGGGGGCTGAGGGCAGCTCGGCACTGGCCTGCAGGCACCCCTTGGCACCTACAGCCTGGGCACCAAGAACAGCAGCAGGAGGCAGACAGGTTCCTGGGTGGATGGGGATGGTCCTGGTGAGGCCCCACCTTCAGGCCAGGGAGGGCTGGGCTGCCAGTCCCACGGACTGGAGTGGGAACTTGTGGTGCCTTTTCCAGACCCACCTATGGCTGCCCATGGGCCAATCGGCATGCACTTCCTCCCCTCTGAGGCCCATAAAAACCCCAGGCTTAGCCAGAGCTGAGCAGACATTGGGATGACCAGCTGCAGGGAGGAGCTACCCACTCTAGGGCCTCCTCTCTGCTGAGAGCTGCACAGATAATGGGAAGACCAGCTGCAGAGAGGAACTACCCTCTCTGCTGATAGCTGAACACTTGCCAGGACAACTTGCATAGCAGAGAGGAGCTACCCTCTCTGCTAGGAGCTGAACACTTGCCAGGACAACTTGCATAGCAGAGAGGAGCTACCCTCTCTGCTAGGAGCTGAACACTGGTCGGGACACTCTGGCTGCAGAAAGGAGCTGCCCCCTGTAGGTTTCCTCTGAGCTATTCTATGGCTCAATGAAGCTCCTCTTCAACGTAGTCACCCTCCACTTGTCTGCATATCTCATTCTTCCTGGTCACAGGGCAAGAACTTGGGGCCTGCTGAATGGTAAAACTAAAAGAGCTGTAACACAAACAGGGCTGAGACATGCCCCTTGCTCACCACGTTGTGGGTGAGAAGGAAAGAAGAGCTACAGGATGAGCAAAGAGAAGGAAAGAAGAGCTATGGCCCTTCAGGGGCTCAGACTTGGGAGCTCCTGAACCAGGGCTGTGACTCACTCTTTGGGGCCCTGTGGTTCATGGTATCTCCAACCTTCAGGGCATCACTGTGTTCCCCTGGGCCAGCCATGGAAGCTGCTTGTGGTGTGCCTGGTCCTGCCATAACCTAGCAGTGAGCCGGCACCCATGCCAGCACCTGGAGCTGCCTGCCTTGCTGCAGCAGCCAGCATGTCTGACTGTGCGCAGTGGCCGACCCCCTGCTCTCTCATACACCCCTTGCCATTCCACACCTGACTTGCCCTTGGCAGAGGTGAGTCCCAGGCCAGTAGCATAAGCCAAGTGCAGCCTGCCAGGCCAACTGGGTGAAACGAACCCAGCGGGCCTGAGTGAAACTTGGGCAAAGGCACCACTGGCACAGAGGTTTCCAGCCAGAAAAACAACACCCCAAAAATCCTGTAACATGAGGCAAGCAACTCTTAATAGCAATGACCTGGGGTGGGGGGGCGGGTCTGGGCCCTGTCAGTGGTGGTGGTCTTGTGCCCATCACTTCATTCCACCCTTGCTCCTCTTGGCTTGTCCTTAGGCCTGCCCAGCCCTTAGCTCTCTGATTCCCAGACTGCACTCATTTCTCCTTTTTTTTTTTTTTTTTTTTTTGAGACGGAGTCTCGCTTTGTCGCCCAGGCTGGAGTGCAGTGGCGCGATCTCGGCTCACTGCCAGCTCCGCCTCCTGGGTTCACGCCATTCTCCTGCTTCAGCCTCCTGAGTAGCTGGGACTACAGGGGCCCACCACCACGCCCAGCTAATTTTTTGTATTTTTAGTAGAGATAGGGTTTCACCATGTTAGCCAGGATGGTCTTGATCTCCTGACCTCGTGATCCACCCATCTCAGCCTCCCAAAGTGCTGGGATTATAGGCATAAGCCACTGCGCCCGACTGACTGCACTCATTTCTAAAGACAGCACTATCCACTCTACCAATGTGCCTTAAGGAGCCTAGCCTCAGGGCCTTTCCTAGAGATGAGACACTTCAGACTGCTTGGAAATTCAAGGTAGGGGCAAGTATTTATTTCCAAAGAAAATCCTATCCTCACAGCCAGTTTGCAACCACAGCCTAAAGTGGGGAAGGTGCACCCAGGCCTGGGTAAGCCTGTTGTCAGAATTGAATGGTTTAGAAGTCACATTGGTTTGGTGCTTTTCACAAGCAGCTCCTTCTGCATTTTATCCTGAAGTTCTCATGACACTGAACTCTTTCAGCGGATTATTTTAGCTACCAGCCAATTCTGTAATCTCTATCCCTGGGGTCAAGTTCAAAGAGAATTCCAATGTGATTAAGTAAACATATGCAAGTAGTAGATTTATGGGCTACTGTGCTATTCTTTGTGATGTTGGCATTGGAGGAAGGGAATTTTAACAGCTCCTGTGTGCTCAGTTTATTTTCTAAGAAATTAACTCATCAGTCCCCATTGTGGATAAAAGCACTTCTTGGGACATTTAAAATTCAAAGTCATGGCTCTCTTTGAAGAGGAGGAGGTGGGGAAAGGATCCGGAGGAGGAGATGATTAACAAGAAAGGACCGATGATGAACCTCAGCTGTTTGTGAATGCATGTGGCTTGTGGAGAGGAGCGGAGTGAGTTTCAGGTATTTCAGTCCATCATGACTGTGAAATTGAACTGTAAATGCTACCTGGAGCAGTGGGCTGGAACTGCCCCACGCAGGGAGTTAATGGAAACGTGGAGAGCCTTTTTCTTTTAACAAAGTACTTGAGCAATTATTTTAGCCCACCCACTGTTCAGGGGACCAAGCAGGCTGCCGGGTTACCGAGGCAGTTAGAGGCAAAATAAATTTTCTAACAGCCTTTCCCATTCAGATACTGTGGTCCTGATTTGCCACTGGCAACAAGTGATGTTTGGTGCCCAAACCCTTCCCAGCCACCACTTCAGTCCCGGGGTGCAGAGGCCCCAAGGAAAACAATTGGTCAAGGGATTCAAGGCACAGCCTTTTAACCCTGTATGAGGAGCTGTTATCATCCCACCTTTCCATAAGAGCATCTCACTTTACAGTTGAGAAAATTGAGACTTGGGGAAGTTACTTAGGCAGAGCTAAGGCTGAAAATCAAGTCAGCTCATCTGAATCCTGTGTTCTTTTCATTATGCCACCATGATATGACCCTCAGTATCCTGAAATATCTCATGCCTCAGCCCTCAAATCAAACTAAGCAAGGGTCAAGTCAAGACTTGCTGGGGATGCCTTAGCCTTGAATAAGAAAAAAGGGAAAATGGCGGGGAGGCAATGTCAAAGCAGCTGGAGTCCCACTGAGATCTGTGAGGGCAGACCTGCATGGGCGTGTCAGGGAAAGCCAATGGTGGTTCCACCAGATCTGTGTTTGCAAGAAGGCCAAGCTGCATCTTGAGATCCATTCCATGGGGAAAAAGGGAGGCTAGGTGGAAGTTATTGCCCCAGAAACAGATTTCTTGGAGGGGAGAGAGCTCGATGTGGTATTTGTTGTTTGTATGGGTTTGCTCCCCAGCTGGCCCCTGTGGATTCCTAATGGAATTTTACAGACAGCAGAAGCTGGGAAGAGAAAGGTAGCTTAGTGCATACTCATTAACAGGTTCTGAGGCCAGGCAGCCTAAGCCTAGTCCTGCTGCCCACCTCTTAATACCCATGAGACCTTGTATAAGTTATTTGACTAACCTGTGTGTACAGGTTGAGTATCCCTTACCTGAAATGCCTGAGATCAGAAGTGTTTCCGATTTTTTATTTTTTCAGATTTTTGAATATTTGCATTAGACTAACTGGTTGAGCATCCCAAATCAGAAAACCTGAAATCCAAAACGCTCCAATGGGCATTTCCTTTGAGAGTCATGTCAGATGTCAGTGCTCAAAGAGTTTCAGATAGTGGAGCATTTTGAATTTTGGATTTTCTGATCTGGGATGCTCAAGCAGTATCATGGGATTTTAAAAAGTGAATGATTTTATGATTTTCTAATTCTATCATTCTCAGATCCTTGGCATAGGAGAAAATGGACAAATATGTAAGAGAGAAGAAATCTAGTAAAGGATCTGTGGTCAAATTTGAGTAGGAGGTATCAGTAAGTTGTTTTTGTTTTGTTTTGTTTGTTTGTTTTTTTGAGACGTTATTTCGCTCTAGTTGCCCAGGCTGGAGTGCAGTGGCTCAATCTCGGCTCACTGCAACCTCCACCTCCCGGTTCAAGTGATTCTCCTGCCTCAGCCTCCTGAGTAGCTGGGATTACAGGCATGCGCCACCATGCCCGGCTAATTTTGTATTTTTAGTAGAGATGGGGTTTCACCATGTTGGTCAGGCTGGCCTCAAACTCCCAACCTCACGTGAACCACCCACCTTGGCCTCCCAAAGTGCTGGGATTACAGGCGTGAGCCACCGCGCCCAGCCCTGTAAGTATTTATGATATATTTTATCTTTAAAAAAGAAAAGAACTATTTACAAGATTCACTCACTGAAAAGGCCTAGAAACAATCACCAATCCGGGAGAAATAAGCATCCCTCACAGCTAGATGGGGCATTTGAAATACCATTTCCCTTCTAAAGGAACCCGGAAATGACTGGTTCCAGAACTGGTTCAGGAAATATACAAGATGAGACTCATGAGGACACAAATGTATCAACATTCATCTACTAGTTTATAGAAAATACAACAAACCAAGGAACATGTTAAAGGACACCAAGCAGATGTAACAGCAAAACCCAGACTGGAGGAAGCCCTACGAGGAAAACAACCTGGTTTCTTCCACGATTACATTGCAGGAGGAAAACAGGGGATGGAAGCGGGAAACAACAGAATAAACTAAAACTTAGAGTCAAGACAACAGGACTCAGAGGCTAACTTGAAGAAACTGCCACTGGCCAGAGTTGGGAAAGTCTGAACATCAATAAGGGTAATAAACTGCTGTGGATGGAAACACAGCAAATACATTGAAACCCATGAAGTCCATAATGGTACTAAAGCAACTAACTGATTGCCATTGTAGGATGCTGGGGAACCCATTTATTAGTTGATTAAAACTGATTAAAGGCAGGGCAAGGTGGCTTATGCCTGTAATCTCAGCACTTTGGGAGGCCGAGGCACTTTGGATTGCTTGAGTCCAGGAGTTTGAGAACAGCCTGGGAAACATGGCAAAACCCTGTCTCTACCAAAAATAAAACAAAAAAGTTAGCTAGGTGTGGTGGCGTGTGCCTGTAGTCCCAGCAAGTTGGGAGGCTGAGATGGGAGAATCACCTGAGCTCCGGACGTTGAGGCTGCAGTGAGCCAAGATTGTGCCACTACACTCCAGCCTGGGCAACCAGAGAGACCCTGTCTAAAAAAAAACAAACAACGAAAAAAAAAAAAAAAACACTGATTAAACTGAAAGAATTAAATATTTAACCTGTCTTTCCAATAAGGATTGTGCCACCAGGGAACTCAAGAGTTGATGGGGGTAAGTTTGTCTTTCTAGAAGTATCCCAGCTAGTAAATAAGAAAGAATGATGGAATTCGAATGTCACCATTTTGTAATCCCTAGTGAATTCAGATTCATTCATTAACCATTGAAGCATTGATCCTCAATGGCTGCTAACACGAGAGAGAGAGAGAATCAGACACTGTGTGCCTCCTGGTAGAAGATCACACCAACACCTATGAAGTAGTGATTTTTTTTAAAAAATGAACCTGAATCAGCTGGAGCTTCTAGATTCAACTACCAGTTTATAGAAAATACAACAAACCAACGAATGTGTTAAAGGACAGCAAGCAGGTGCAACAGCAAAACCCAGATTGGAGGAAGCCCTATGGGGCAAACAACCTGGTTTCTTCCATGATTAAATTGCAAGAGGAAAAAAAAGGAATGGAGGGAGGAAACAACAGAATAAACAAAAACTTAAGAAACAAATGAACCAATCACAATGTACTGACCTTTTATGGATCCTGATTCAAATAAACTGTTCAAAAAGTATGATATCTATGAAGTAACTAGAAATCTGAACATTGACTTGATACTCGATGATACTGAGAAATCATTATTAATCACTTTTAGAGGTGATAATGCTTTTATGGACTTTTTTTTTTTGTCTGCTTTTTTACAAATAGAGTCCTTATGTGATGCGTCCTTATCTCAGATACATGCTAAAATGTTTACAAATAAAACAGGATGTTAGGGATTTGCTTCAAAATAATATGGGAGGAACCCAATCAGAAATTGGGCAAAGGGCCGGGCGCGGTGACTCATGCCTGTAATCCCAGCACTTTGGGAGGCCGAGGCGGGTGGATCACGAGGTCAGGAGATCGAGACCATCCTGGCTAACACAGTGAAACCCTGTCTCTGCTAAAAATACAAAAAATTAGCCCGGCATGGTGGCGGGTGCCTATAGTCCCAGATACTCAGGAGGCTGAGGCAGGAGAATGGCGTGAACCCGGGAGGTGGAGCTTGCAGTGAGCCAAGACTGTGCCACTGCACTCCATCTCAAAAAAAAGAAAGAAAGAAATTGGGCAAAGGACCTAAATAGACACTTCTCAAAAGAAGACATCAAAATGGCCGACAGGGATATGAAAAAAAATGCTAATTATCACTGGTCATCAGGGAAATAAAATTTAAAACCACAATGATATCACCTCACACCTCTTAGAATGGCTATCATTCAAAAGATGAAAGATAAGTTTTAGGAAGGTTGTGGAGAAAAGGGAACACTGCTGCACTGTTGGTGGGAATGTAAATTAATACAGCCATTATGGAAAACAGTATGGAGATTCCTCAGAAAACTAAAAATAGAGCTACCATATGATCCAGTACTCCCACTTCTGGGTATATATCCAAAGGAATTGAAAGCAGTATGCTGAGGATGTACCTGTACTCCTATGTTCATTGCAGCATTATTCACAATAGCCAAGATACAGAAGCAACCTAGGCATCCATCATCAGATTAATCACAGACAACGAAAACATGCTATATACACACAACAGAATATTATTTAGCCATAATGAAGGAAATCCTGTCATTTTCCATAACATGGGTGAACCTGGAGGATAAGTGAAATAAGCCAGGTACAGAAAGACAAATATACTGCATGCTCTCATTTATATGTGAAATCTAGAACAGTTGAACTCATAGAAGTAGAAAGTTGAATGGTGGTTATCAGAGGCTAGAAGACGGGGTGGATGGGGAAAGGGGAGATACTGATCAAAGGGTACAAAACTTCAGTTAGGAAGAATAAGCTTTAGTGATCTTTTGCAGAGTGATGCATACAATACATAATAATGCACTGTATATTTCAAAATTGCTAAAAGAGTAGATTTTAAATGTTTTCACCACAAAAAGACAAGTACGTGAGCCAATGAATTTGTTAATTAGCCTGATGTAATCATTTCATATTATAAACATATTTCAAACCATCACATTGTACCCCATAATATATACATTATTTGTGAATTAAAAAAAACAAAAAATTAAGCATTAAAAATGCACTGATATGTGTTATTTTTTAAACAAATAATATGGGAGGAAATAAGATTAGCTGTGAATTGATCATTGTTAAACCTTGATGATGGAAACATGGAATTTATTATATTATCCTATCTGATTTTGCATATGTTCAATTTTCCATTATAAAAAAATGGAGAAGCAAGAACAAGAATAAGAGATCATACATGACTAGACATGTAAAGTACTTAAAACAATGACTGGCAGGCAGCCCCTCAAACCACTAGCTCTTGGAAGAAAGAGTACATGGTCTATTTTGTAAGAACTCCATAAAGCCCTCAGCATGATGCCTTGCAACTCCTCTGACCCTGATTCTACAGTTGAACCCTGAATGTATTGACCCCTGGAAGACCCAGGGCCTGGGCCTCAATGAGGGATGATGGTAGTACCCAGGGGAGGCCTGGCCAAAAAGATGGCAGATGCCTAGCAGAACCTTGGGTAGCCCGTGGCGCCACCTGGTGGGAGAGGACTTGATCCTCAGTTTGTTGAAGTTGCTTTATGGGAACTCCCTAAATTGCTTGGGTGGTTTTATAACAGGGCTAAAGATCCTATGTGTAAGGCTGGGGTAGAACCAGGTTAACTGGGATTATTACTTGGTATAATCAAGTATATATACAAGCCATATACTATATACACAGCCTGTTAAGATCTACAGAAATTCAGGTGACTTCTTACTTACAAAAAGGTAAACATTTCTTGCACAAACTTGGAATAATATTTTGGCAGATATTCAACTTGGTAGTTTCCTATGGGAAGAGAAAACCCAGTGGCTTCTTCTGTTCAAGGTCATTTGAACCTTGGTGCATTTGGATGCTTGACCTCTGAGTAAAGCCAAGGGGTCCACAGAACAGAGCCTCTTCCTTTTTCTCAGCAAATAGTTATCAAACCAGTAGTGCTCCAGCTTCGCAGGGCATCAGAATCACTTGGTAAAAATACATGCTCTGGGCCAGACCTCTGTGGGCAGGCCTAGGAGAACCAGGGCCCTACACAAACCCTCAGGACTCCAGGATAGGCTGTTTCTGGCTCAATGAAAGAAAGAAGAAGTGAGACTTTCTTTTCTTCCACTTCCCATTGGTTCTAACTCAGAACATGTAAGGCCACCGTGCCTGTGTCCTGTAAGGCTACCATGCCTGTGACCTATTAGGCCTCCATCCCTCTGTCCTGTGAGGACTCCATGTCTGTGTTCTGTAAGGCCTCTGTGCCTCTATCCTGTAAGGTCTCCATACCTCTATCCCAAAAGGCCTCCATGCTTCTATGCTGTAAGGCCTCCGTGCCTCTACCCTGTAAGGCCTCCGTGCCTCTACCCTGTAAGGCCTCCGTGCCTCTACCCTGTAAGGCCTCTGTGCCTCTATCCTGTAAGGCTAACATGCCTCTGCTCTATAAGGCCATTGTGCCTGTGTGCTATAAGGCCTCCATGCCTGTGTCCTGTAAACCTCCATCCCTCTGTCCTGTAAGGCCTCCATGCCTGTGTCCTGTAAGGCCTCCATCCCTCTGTCCTATAAGGCAAATGCTCTCTGTGTCTTGATGGTGCTGGAACCTCACTGGGTGGGCCTAGGATGACAGGCCCATGCCAAGGCCAACTGATGGTCATTTCCCTGAAGCCAGTGCCTTTACACTTTCCCTGCTGTCCTGAGCCGCTGACTCAGAGATTCCCAAATGACCCAGGTGCTCTGTCTTCCTGTGGATCCAAGAAGAGAGAGGCATCTCCTGGCAGACTTGGGGAGGAGATGGCTGATCTGCCAGCACCTATGCACAGACCTTGTACAGGAAATACCAACCCTAGAGAAGACCCGGCTCCTGCCCCTTAGGGACTCAGCCTAACCAGCCCTCTCCAGGCTCACGTGGCCCCGTTCTGGATCAGGCCTCCTCCCCATCTCCCTTGAGCCAACCTAATAATCCCCACTCTCTTCTTCCCAGTCTCTCATCTTCCCTAACTCTTTTTTTTTTTTTTTTTAATTTAATCGAGACGGAGTCTCACTCTGTCCCCCAGGCTGGAGAGCAGTGGTGCTGTCTCAGCTCACTGCAACCTCTGCCTCCCAGGTTCCAGCGATTCTCATACTTCAGCCTCCTGAGTAGCTGGGACTACAGTCATGCACCACCACACCCGGCTAGCTTTTGTATTTTTAGTAGAGACGGAGTTTCACCACGTTGGCCAAGCTGGTCTCAAACTCCTGACCTCAGGCGGTCTGCCCGCCACAGCCTCCCAAAGTGCTAGGATTACAGGTGGGAGCCACTGCGCCTGGCCTTGCTAACTTCTTTTCCTTCTGTCTCACTTTCTTTCTAAAAAGAGCTGGGGAAGCTACTTTTGGAAAATGGCAAGTCTCATTCATCTCTATTCTTCCCACAATGCCTGGCTCAGTGTGTGTTACATGGTGGGTGCTTAATCTGTGTTTCTTGTAGTCACACAAATTGTCTTCTCTGGTGTTGGGAAGGGGAGAGATTCTTCTGTAGGAGTTCTTCAGGCGGTACTTGTACCAACCACCACGAATGCCCAAAGCGAATGATCCTGGCGATGCGATGGAATCCTCGTGTTCAGGGCATGAAATGGTCATGGCCCAGCAAGGCCGTGCTTCTTTGGGAAGGGGATAGTGTTCACTTCAGGCACTGTGGATGGTGTCCTAGTTCAGGCTGCTATAACAAGTTACCACAGACTGGGTGGCTAATAAGCAACAGAAATTTATTTCTTACTGTTCCGGAGGCTGAAGATCCAAAATCAGGGCGCCAGCCTGGCTGGTCCTGATAAGGACCCTCTTTTCTTTTTTTGGGGGGGGGAGACGGAGTCTCACTCTGTCGCCCAGCTAGTGTGCAGGGGCGTGATCTTGGCTCACTGCAAGCTCCGCCTCCCGGGTTCACGCCATTCTCCCACCTCAACCTCCCGAGTAGCTGGGACTACAGGCGCCCACCACCACACCTGGCTAATTTTTTTGTATTTTTAGTAGAGACGGGGTTTCACCGTGTTAGCCAGGATGGTCTCGATCTCCTGACCTCGTGATCCACCCGCCTCGGCCTCCCAAAGTGCTGGGATTACAGGCGTGAGCCACCGCACCCGGCCAAGGGCCCTCTTCTGGGCTGCAGCCTGCAGAATTCTCTCTGTATCCTCACATGGCAGAGGGGACAGGAGAGCTCTTCAGGGTCCCTCTTTTTTTTTTTTTTTTTTTTGAGACAAAGTCTCGCTCTGTCACCCAGGCTGGAGTGCAATGGTGTGATCTTGGCTCACTGCAACCTCTGCTTCCCAGGTTCAAGTGATTCTCGTGCCTCAGCCTCCCCAGTAGCTGGGATTACAGGCGCCCACCACCAGGCCCAGCTAATTTTTGTATTTTTAGTAGAGACAGGGTTTCACCATGTTGGCCAGGCTGGTCTCGAACTCCTGACCTCAGGTGATCCGCCCCTCCTCGGCTTCCCAAAGTGCTGGGATTACAGGCAGGGTCCCTTCTATAAGGGCATTAATCCTATTCATGAGGGCTCTACTCCCAGGACCTAATCACCACCCAAAGGTCCCACCTACTAACATCGTCATGACCTTGGGGGTTAGGATTTCAGCAGGTGGCTTTGCAGGTGCACCCACATTCCTTCCACACAGATGGGGCACATCTCTGGTAGCCCACAGAACTCTTCCCCGCAGTGTCCAGCCAAAAAGAGCCTCTTCCCTCCTGAAACCTGAAAGGGCTGAGAACCCCCTCTGTGGCCCCAGGGGCATGGTGTTTTCAGAGCACTCTCCAAGGAGCTGCACCAGCTGCAGAGCCAGCCTCAGGTGCATCTGTGCACAGGCACAGCAGAAGTACCACCTCCACGCTCATCAGTCAAGGTGGGGGTCAGGTTCTGAGCACCGCAAACAGCAGGAGGAGGAGGTCTCTGGCCCTGAAGATACCACTCCGAATCCTGGAGGAGACCAGGCCAGCCTGTCCCACACTGAACAGCCCTGTGAGCAGCCAGGAAAGAGTTCCTGGCCTCTGCCCTCATTGATCTGCATTTTACACTAATCCTAGTGCGACTCCAGGTGTAGCTGACCTCATTCTCCACCCACTCCAGCCAGAAGCACTTTATGCGATTGCTCAAAAAAGATCCGCTTATACAATGCTTCACGAGATAAAGATTTTACTAACACCTTGGTGGGAAGATCGGAAAGACATTTTATATCACACGCCATAAGGGGAAGCTTCATAAAAATCACCTTTAAAAATTCCCTGTTCTCTGAAAATATCCTCCCTGGGCACTAGCCAGCTTGTTTCCTTTTGTCCCTTCCGAAATTCTATTGTCCTCAGCTCTGGCCTTTACCTGAAACACTATTGAGCTAAAAGGGCACCAACCATCTATTGCAAATGAAGCTTGTTCCTTGGTGGGTGGGGATGGGGTCCTTACCTTCCATCCATACCCCAGGCTGCTTCTCAAAATACTCTTAAGTCCCTTGAAAAAAATGTTTATTGGCAGAGGACAGATTATGCTCTCAAGAAAATCAGCTGGTCTTCACAGTGGTACAATAATAACAAATGTTTTAGGTTTCTTCCGTGAATCAGGCACTGGGTTGAGCATCAATGCGTACCACCTCATCTTATGCACCCCAGCAACCTTGTGAGGTGACTGGCCCTGCTGTTAAGATGAGAAGATTCAGTCCCAGAGAGACTGAGCACCTAGTACAAGGTTAAACCGCTAGTAAGCAATAACAATCAAATTTTTTTTAACAAGAAAGGATTTAAGTAGAAATTTCTCTAAAAATGATCTCAAATGGCCAATAAGCACATGAAAAGCTCCTCGAATCATTCATAACTAGGGAAATCAAAACCACAGTGAGACACCACTTCACACCCTCTAGGAGGGCTATAATCAGAAAGATAATGTTTTGGCAAGGATGTGGAAAAATGGAAACCCTTGTACATTGCTGGTGGGACTATAAAATGACATGGCCACTTTAGAAAACGGTCTGGAAGTTCCTCAAAAAGTTTAACATAAAACTGCCATGGCACAGCAATTCCATGCCTAGGTATATGTACAAGAAAACTGAAAACATATGTTCACACAAAAACTTACACACAAATGTTCATACAGCATTATTCATGGTAGCCAAAAAGTGGAAGCAGCACAAATGTCTATCAGCTGATGAAAGGATGAATAAAATATGTTATATCCATAAAATGGATTATTATGCAATTGAATGATGTATTGATTCATGCCACAATATGGATGAACCTTGAAAACATGATGCTAAATGAAAGAGGATGAACATAAAAGGCCACACATTGTGTGACTCCATTGATATTAAATGTCCAGAATTTTCTAATCCACAGAGACAGAAAATAGGCCAAAGTTGCCAGGAGACTGTGGGGAGAGGGAATGGGAGGTGACTGTTAATGAATGTGAAGGGTTTTTTTAGGGGTCATGAAAATATCCTGGAATTAGAAAGAGATAGTGGGTACTGAACCTTGTGAGTATACTAAAAACTACTGAACTATGCACTGTAAAAGGGTGAATGCTATGGTATGTGTATTAGTCCATTCTCACGTTGCTAATAAAGATATACCCGAGACTGGGTAATTTATAAAGGAAAGGTTTCATTGACTCACAGTTCTGCATGGCTGGGGAGGCCTCAGAAAACTTACAATCAAGGTGGAAGGGGAAGCAAACACACCTTCTTCACATGGTGGCAGGAGAGAGAAGTGCAGAGCAAAGTGGGGAAAAGCCCCTTATAAACCATCAGATCTCATGAGAACTCACTCACTATCACGAGAATAGCATGGGGGAACTGCCCCCCATGATCTAATCACCTCCCATGATTTCCCTCCCCCAACACATACATGGGGATTACAATTTGGATTACAATTCAAGATCAGATTTGGGTGGGGACACAGAGCCAGACCATATCAGTATGTGAATTACATCTCAAGAAACAAAATCCAACCAATAAAAAGCCAGCCAAGAGTCTAACCCAAGCAACCCTCCAGCACTCTGCACCATTCATGAGGGTAATCCCAACCTAACACAACTGAGTCCCTCCTGAGAGGAATCTTGCTACCGACATCAGCTGCTGAGGGAGGAAGCCCCACCATTACAGCTAACTGGATCAAAGGTGGAGGAACCCCCACAGACCAGCCAGAAACCTAGGACTTCAGTAGCTTGGCTCAAGATGGCAGACCAGGTTGGTCAGATCTTTCTCTCCCTCTGCCTCTGGAATTTGGAACTGGAGGACAAGGACGAAAAAGTTCAGCCATGGGAGCTAGGCAGAAAGGCATGAGGTAGACCTGGATTCAGAGCAGTCACTGGAGATGGTGAGCAGGCAGAGGTCGGGAGGGAGACAGCAGCAATGACCTGAAAGCCAAGGAAGGTGTCCAAGGAGAGGACAGAGTGGGCAGCAAGGGAAACAGAGACACTGTGGAGAATTGCTGTCTTTCTTTCTTCCCCGTGGCTCTGCAGGCACCATGAGAACAGCAGTGCCAGAATTCTGGTTGTGGAATTCCCACATGTCCCAGTGGTGTCTTTGCTATGACCGCCTGCTCCTCACTGGGCCAGCTTGAGTAGGGTCTGCCAGCGACACACGGCAGGCATTTGAAGCCTCCGACTGTGTGCCCAGCTTGGAGAGGCTGCTCCCTGGGTTCAAAGCCTTAGGGATGGGTTATTTCCCTTCCAAAGAAAACAGCAGATCTCAAAAGGCATTATCAGGAGCACGGCCAAGAGAGCATGAGGCCATCTGCCTGAGATCCTGTTTGTAGAACCCCAGAAGCCATTTAGACACTGGCCTCGGAAGCCCTTAGGCCTGCCCAGCAAACAGAATGTGATCAATGTGACAGTGAGTGAGGTGTGTGTTTCCACAACACTGACCAGTTACCACTGTGGTGTCTTTCTTTGCTTTTTTTGTCTTCTGATTTATTTGATATGATTTAGCCTCTGCAATCACCTCAACTTAGCCCAATATAAATAGGATAAAAATTGGTGTAAAATAATCAAGGTAGTCAGACTAGATTATCTTATCTAGAGTGACCTAGAACTCTTCTAAGTAAGGAGAAGACATTTCACATGTCACTTTTAATGAGAAAAAAAAACAAAAACAAAAAACAAAAAAACCTGTTCCTGGAAATATTTACCTTCATCTCCTATGCTGAGAGATGGGGGCAATTTGTCAGCTTTGATCTCCACTTGTTAGTTACCAGGAAATGAAGTGCACTTGAGCCAGTGGGATCATGAAGTCTCACTCTTGCTGCAAAAGTTGGCAGCAGGGGACAGAGCAGCCTTGTCTTTCCTTTTCTGAGATCAAAGCTGAGCCAGCACAAAGACAGAAGGGGTATTCAGATGAGATGCACCTGCAAAAGAACCAATGGTGGGATACTGACTCAAGAGGTCACTGGACCAGCATCTCCCGGGAGGTCTCCTCTGCTTCTCCTCCCTCCCCAGGGAAGGGCAGGGTGTAATCCAGGGCCCTGTATGGCCTGTTGAGCCAAGCACCTGCTCATGTACCACATATCAGACTCCAACTCCAGGCAAACCCAGCACACCTGTGCACTGGTGCATTTGTTCTGATGCTGTCCTTCATACCTGTCTTGGACTTTCTACCTACAACCTCAGGCTGGTCCCTTCCTGAGTCTCACCTGTGCAGCCCAGGCAGGTGGACAGGTGAGACTAGGGGGTGGAAAATGAGGCAGAAGCTGCCTTCTTTGAGGACAGACTGTCTGTTATGAGGAGGCTGGGGTCTGACCTCTCGGGTACCCAGAGGCTAACTGGTAACCACGTGCTATAGTTTGAATGTTTGTCCTCTCCAATGCACTTGTTGAAATTTAATTCCCAATGTTGGAGGTGGGACCTAATGGGAGGTGTTTGTGTCACAGGGTGGATCCTTTCTGAATAGATTAAGGCCATCCCTGAGGTGAGGGCAAATGAGTTCTTGTTCTATTAGTTCTGACCAGGGCTGGTTGTTAAACAGAACCTGGCACTCGCTCTCTAGCTTCTTCTCTCACCATGTGGTCTCTGCACACGCAGCTGCCCCTCACCTTCCACCATGAGTGGAAGCAGCCTGAGGCCTCACCAGAAGCCAAGCAGATGGTGGTGCTATGCTTCTTGTACGGCCTACAGAACTGTGAGCCAAATAAACCTCTTTTCTTATAAATTGCTCAGCCTCAGGTATTCCTTTATAGCAACACAAACAGACTAAGGCACTATGGAAACGCAAGGGTGGGCAACAACTGAGAAAGGGCACTGCCAGTTTAGATCTATAGCACCCAACCCTCCTGAATATATGAGTGACTCCCTTATGCTCATCGTTAAAATTAGGATGTTGGATTAAACATTCTTTAAGCTCCCTGGCCACTTTAACATCATCTGTCCTTATGATTCCATTTACTGAGCCTCTTCTGTAGCCAGAAGTGAGCTACCTACTGAAGAAGACACATGGGATGACAACAATGATGATGATAGCAGCTAACATCAATTCAGCACTCACTCTGTGCCATCTGCTGTGCAAAGAGGACTCATTTAATCTTCACAAATACTTGTGGAGTCAGTAAATTATCCCCTTTTAACAGATAAAGAAACTGAAGCCAGAGAGGTTGAGTAACTTACCCAAGTTCACACAGCTGTGAAGTGACATAGCATAATGTCAAGATATTAAGCTTCCTTTATATTCCAACCACGGAGACAAAACTCATCCATATGAAACAACATTAAAAAAGTATGGCATAGGGTTAAATTAGGAAGTACAAATGTTAAAGTCTTGAGAATGAGTCAGAAAACTATAGTATGTGGACCAAAATTGGCCCATTGGCTGTTTTTGTAAATAAAGTTTTATTGGAGCACAGCCACACCCATTTGTATTCTCTGTGGCTACTTTCACACTGTATTGGCAGGATTCAGTAGTTGGAACAGAGACCATATGGCCCATGAAGCCTAAAATACTTACTACCTGACCCTTTAAAGTTTGCTAGTCCTTTCTCTTATGGTGGCCAACTGGCTGGGTTTGCCTGGGACTGAAGGAGTACCCAAGATCCAGGACCTTACATTTTAAAACCAGAAAGTTCTGGACAAACTGGGAGAAGTTGGTCACCCTACCTGCTTTAGAAAGGCCCAGAAGAAGGCAGGATTCATGGGAGTGGTAGGGGTAACAGAGGTATGGCTTAGAAATGTGCAGGATTTGAATATATGGTGTAGGATCTTGGTAGACTAGAAGGACGGAGAACATTCGAAACAGGAAGATCAGCAGGAGCCTAGAAGACCAGCATAATATGCTTATGGGAATGCAAGGAAAGACATGGGTGCCCTTGAGCAGAGTGGGTCAGTTGGGAAGCAGAAGTAGGATCCATTAACTGAAAATGCCACATAAGATATGCTCATGCGGAGGAGCCAAGATGGCCGAATAGGAACAGCTCCGGTCTACAGCTCCCAGCGTGAGCGACGCAGAAGACGGGTGATTTCTGCATTTCCATCTGAGGTACCGGGTTCATCTCACTAGGGAGTGCCAGACAGTGGGCGCAGGCCAGTGGGTGCGCGCACCGTGCGCGAGCCGAAGCAGGGCGAGGCATTGCCTCACCTGGGAAGCGCAAGGGGTCAGGGAGTTCCCTTTCCGAGTCAAAGAAAGGGGTGACGGACGCACCTGGAAAATCGGGTCACTCCCACCCGAATATTGCGCTTTTCAGACCGGCTTAAAAAACGGCGCACCACGAGACTATCCCACACCTGACTCGGAGGGTCCTACGCCCACGGAATCTCGCTGATTGCTAGCGCAGCAGTCTGAGATCAAACTGCAAGGCGGCAGCGAGGCTGGGGGAGGGGCGCCCGCCATTGCCCAGGCTTGCTTAGGTAAACAAAGCAGCCGGGAAGCTGGAACTGGGTGGAGCCCACCACAGCTCAAGGAGGCTTGCCTGCCTCTGTAGGCTCCACCTCTGGGGGCAGGGCACAGACAAACAAAAAGACAGCAGTAACCTCTGCAGACTTAAATGTCCCTGTCTGACAGCTTTGAAGAGAGCAGTGGTTCTCCCAGCACGCAGCTGGAGATCTGAGAACGGGCAGACTGCCTCCTCAAGTGGGTCCCTGACCCCTGACCCCCGAGCAGCCTAACTGGGAGGCACCCCCCAGCAGGGGCACACTGACACCTCACACGGCAGGGTATTCCAACACACCTGCAGCTGAGGGTCCTGTCTGTTAGAAGGAAAACTAACAAACAGAAAGGACATCCACACTGAAAACCCATCTGTACATCACCATCATCAAAGACCAAAAGTAGATAAAACCACAAAGATGGGGAAAAAACAGAACAGAAAAACTGGAAACTCTAAAACGCAGAGCACCTCTCCTCCTCCAAAGGAATGCAGTCCCTCACCAGCAACGGAACAAAGCTGGATGGAGAATGATTTTGACGAGCTGAGAGAAGAAGGCTTCAGACGATCAAATTACTCTGAGCTACGGGAGGACATTCAAACCAAAGGCAAAGAAGTTGAAAACTTTGAAAAAAATTTAGACGAATGTATAACTAGAATAACCAATACAGAGAAGTGCTTAAAGGAGCTGATGGAGCTGAAAACCAAGGCTCGAGAACTACGTGAAGAATGCAGAAGCCTCAGGAGCCGATGCGATCAACTGGAAGAAAGGGTATCAGCAATGGAAGATGAAATGAATGAAATGAAGCGAGAAGGGAAGTCTAGAGAAAAAAGAATAAAAAGAAATGAGCAAAGCCTCCAAGAAATATGGGACTATGTGAAAAGACCAAATCTACGTCTGATTGGTGTAGCTGAAAGTGATGCGGAGAATGGAACCAAGTTGGAAAACACTCTGCAGGATATTATCCAGGAGAACTTCCCCAATCTAGCAAGGCAGGCCAACATTCAGATTCAGGAAATACAGAGAACGCCACAAAGATACTCCTCGAGAAGAGCAACTCCAAGACACATAATTGTCAGATTCACCAAAGTTGAAATGAAGGAAAAAATGTTAAGGGCAGCCAGAGAGAAAGGTCGGGTTACCCTCAAAGGGAAGCCCATCAGACTAACAGCGGATTTCTCGGCAGAAACCCTACAAGCCAGAAGAGAGTGGGGGCCAATATTCAACATTCTTAAAGAAAAGAATTTTCAACCCAGAATTTCATATCCAGCCAAACTAAGCTTCATAAGTGAAGGAGGAATAAAATACTTTACAGACAAGCAAATGCTGAGAGATTTTGTCACCACCAGGCCTGCCCTAAAAGAGCTCCTGAAGGAAGCGCTAAACATGGAAAGGAACAACCGGTACCAGCCGCTGCAAAATCATGCCAAAATGTAAAGACCATCGAGACTAGGAAGAAACTGCATCAACTAATGAGCAAAATCACCAGCTAACATCATAATGACAGGAGCAAATTCACACATAACAATATTAACTTTAAATGTAAATGGACTAAATGCTCCAATTAAAAGACACAGACTGGCAAGTTGGATAAAGAGTCAAGACCCATCAGTGTGCTGTATACAGGAAACCCATCTCACGTGCAGAGACACACATAGGCTCAAAATAAAAGGATGGAGGAAGATCTACCAAGCAAATGGAAAACAAAAAAAGGCAGGGGTTGCAATCCTAGTCTCTGACAAAACAGACTTTAAACCAACAAAGATCAAAAGAGACAAAGAAGGCCATTACATAATGGTAAAGGGATCAATTCAACAAGAGGAGCTAACTATCCTAAATATATATGCACCCAATACAGGAGCACCCAGATTCATAAAGCAAGTCCTGAGTGACCTACAAAGAGACTTAGACTCCCACACATTAATAATGGGAGACTTTAACACCCCACTGTCAACATTAGACAGATCAACGAGACAGAAAGTCAACAAGGATACCCAGGAATTGAACTCAGCTCTGCACCAAGCGGACCTAATAGACATCTACAGAACTCTCCACCCCAAATCAACAGAATATACATTTTTTTCAGCACCACACCACACCTATTCCAAAATTGACCACATACTTGGAAGTAAAGCGCTCCTCAGCAAATGTAAAAGAACAGAAATTATAACAAACTATCTCTCAGACCACAGTGCAATCAAACTAGAACTCAGGATTAAAAATCTCACTCAAAGCCGCTCAACTACATGGAAACTGAACAACCTGCTCCTGAATGACTACTGGGTACATAACGAAATGAAGGCAGAAATAAAGATGTTCTTTGAAACCAACGAGAACAAAGACACAACATACCAGAATCTCTGGGATGCATTCAAAGCAGTGTGTAGAGGGAAATTTATAGCACTAAATGCCCACAAGAGAAAGCAGGAAAGATCCAAAATTGACACCCTAACATCACAATTAAAAGAACTAGAAAAGCAAGAGCAAACACATTCAAAAGCTAGCAGAAGGCAAGAAATAACTAAAATCAGAGCAGAACTGAAGGAAATAGAGACACAAAAAACCCTTCAAAAAATCAATGAATCCAGGAGCTGGTTTTTTGAAAGGATCCACAAAATTGATAGACCGCTAGCAAGACTAATAAAGAAAAAAAGAGAGAAGAATCAAATAGACACAATAAAAAATGATAAAGGGGATATCACCACCGATCCCACAGAAATACAAACTACCATCAGAGAATACTACAAACACCTCTATGCAAATAAACTAGAAAATCTAGAAGAAATGGATAAATTCCTCGACACATACACTCTCCCAAGACTAAACCAGGAAGAAGTTGAATCTCTGAATAGACCAATAACAGGAGCTGAAATTGTGGCAATAATCAGTAGTTTACCAACCAAAAAGAGTCCAGGACCAGACGGATTCACAGCCGAATTCTACCAGAGGTACAAGGAGGAACTGGTACCATTCCTTCTGAAACTATTCCAATCAATAGAAAAAGAGGGAATCCTCCCTAACTCATTTTATGAGGCCAGCATCATTCTGATACCAAAGCTGGGCAGAGACACAACCAAAAAAGAGAATTTTAGACCAATATCCTTGATGAACATTGATGCAAAAATCCTCAATAAAATACTGGCAAACCGAATCCAGCAGCACATCAAAAAGCTTATCCACCATGATCAAGTGGGCTTCATCCCTGGGATGCAAGGCTGGTTCAATATATGCAAATCAATAAATGTAATCCAGCATATAAACAGAGCCAAAGATAAAAACCACATGATTATCTCAATAGATGCAGAAAAAGCCTTTGACAAAATTCAACAACCCTTCATGCTAAAAACTCTCAATAAATTAGGTATTGATGGGACGTATTTCAAAATAATAAGAGCTATCGATGACAAACCCACAGCCAATATCATACTGAATGGGCAAAAACTGGAAGCATTCCCTTTGAAAACTGGCACAAGACAGGGATGCCCTCTCTCACCGCTCCTATTCAACATAGTGTTGGAAGTTCTGGCCAGGGCAATCAGGCAGGAGAAGGAAATAAAGGGTATTCAATTAGGAAAAGAGGAAGTCAAATTGTCCCTGTTTGCAGACGACATGATTGTTTATCTAGAAAACCCCATTGTCTCAGCCCAAAATCTCCTTAAGCTGATAAGCAACTTCAGCAAAGTCTCAGGATACAAAATCAATGTACAAAAATCACAAGCATTCTTATACACCAACAACAGACAAACAGAGAGCCAAATCATGAGTGAACTCCCATTCACAATTGCTTCAAAGAGAATAAAATACCTAGGAATCCAACTTACAAGGGATGTGAAGGACCTCTTCAAGGAGAACTACAAACCACTGCTCAAGGAAATAAAAGAGGATACAAACAAATGGAAGAACATTCCATGCTCATGGGTAGGAAGAATCAATATCGTGAAAATGGCCATACTGCCCAAGGTCATTTACAGATTCAATGCCATCCCCATCAAGCTACCAATGACTTTCTTCACAGAATTGGAAAAAACTACTTTAAAGTTCATATGGAACCAAAAAAGAGCCCGCATTGCCAAGTCAATCCTAAGCCAAAAGAACAAAGCTGGAGGCATCACACTACCTGACTTCAAACTATACTACAAGGCTACAGTAACAAAAACAGCATGGTACTGGTACCAAAACAGAGATATAGATCAATGGAACAGAACAGAGCCCTCAGAAATAACGCCGCATACCTACAACTATCTGATCTTTGACAAACCTGAGAAAAACAAGCAATGGGGAAAGGATTCCCTATTTAATAAATGGTGCTGGGAAAACTGGCTAGCCATATGTAGAAAGCTGAAACTGGATCCCTTCCTTACACCTCATACCAAAATCAATTCAAGATGGATTAAAGATTTAAACGTTAGACCTAAAACCATAAAAACCCTAGAAGAAAACCTAGGCATTACCATTCAGGACATAGGCGTGGGCAAGGACTTCATGTCCAAAACACCAAAAGCAATGGCAACAAAAGCCAAAATTGACAAATGGGATCTAATTAAACTAAAGAGCTTCTGCACAGCAAAAGAAACTACCATCAGAGTGAACAGGCAACCTACAACATGGGAGAAAATTTTCGCAACCTACTCATCTGACAAAGGGCTAATATCCAGAATCTACAATGAACTCAAACAAATTTACAAGAAAAAAAACAAACAACCCCATCAAAAAGTGGGCAAAGGACATGAACAGACACTTCTCAAAAGAAGACATTTATGCAGCCAAAAAACACATGAAAAAATGCTCATCATCACTGGCCATCAGAGAAATGCAAATCAAAACCACTATGAGATATCATCTCACACCAGTTAGAATGGCAGTCATTAAAAAGTCAGGAAACAACAGGTGCTGGAGAGGATGTGGAGAAATAGGAACACTTTTACACTGTTGGTGGGACTGTAAACTAGTTCAACCATTGTGGAAGTCAGTGTGGCGATTCCTCAGGGATCTAGAACTAGAAATACCATTTGACCCAGCCATCCCATTACTGGGTATATACCCAAAGGACTATAAATCATGCTGCTATAAAGACACATGCACACGTATGTTTATTGCGGCATTATTCACAATAGCAAAGACTTGGAACCAACCCAAATGTCCAACAATGATAGACTGGATTAAGAAAATGTGGCACATATACACCATGGAATACTATGCAGCCATAAAAAATGATGAGTTCATGTCCTTTGTAGGGACATGGATGAAATTGGAAACCATCATTCTCAGTAAACTATCGCAAGAACAAAAAACCAAACACCGCATATTCTCACTCATAGGTGGGAATTGAACAATGAGATCACATGGACACAGGAAGGGGAATATCACACTCTGGGGACTGTTGTGGGGTGGGGGGAGGGGGGAGGGATAGCATTGGGACATATACCTAATGCTAGATGACAAGTTAGTGGGTGCAGCGCACCAGCATGGCACATGTATACATATGTAACTAACCTGCACAATGTGCACATGTACCCTAAAACTTAAAGTATAATAAAAAAAAAAAAAAAAGAAAAAAAAAAAAAAAAAGATATGCTCATGCATTGCATCACTGGTGGCAGTGGAAACTGGCCCCATCTCCTGGACAGTTTGTAAATATATATCAAAATGTTAAATGTGCATGTGTGTTGACTGTCCATGGGAAGGTGATTGCATTAATGATCCCAAATCTACATCCAGAACTTTTGAAATGTGACTTTCTACTCCCTCTTATCTTTTTCTCTTTTTTTTTTTTTTTTTTTTTTTTTTTTTTTTTTTTTTTTTGAGATGAAGTTTCAATCTTGTGGCCCAGGCTGGAGTGCAACGGCACGATCTTGGCTCACTGCAACCTCTGCCTGCCTCCTGGGTTCGAGCAATTCTCCTGCCTCAGCCTCCCGAGTAGCTGGGATTACAGGCGCCCGCCACCACGCCCAGCTAATTTTTATATTTTTCGTAGACACAGGGTTTCACCATGTTGAAGGCTGGTCGCAAACTCTTGACCTCAGGTGATCCACCCATCTTGGCCTCCCAAAGTGCTGGCATTACAGGCATGAGCCACCGTGCCCAGCTCTATCTTTTCCTCTTAATTTTGAGTTCAATCACATGACTTGCTTTAGCCAATGGGATATTAGTAGACTCTAAGCAGAGATTGGAAGAAGCCCTTGCATGTTTCTTCTTTCTCTACTGTTCTTCTGCTTTTGACCTGAGATCATGTCTGAGCCATGGAACAAAGCCAAGCCACCCCAGTTGTCCTAGCCAAAGATATCTGAGATCACCCAACCTGTAGCTGACCAGACATGTACGTGAGCCCAGCCAAGCCCAGAACAGCTCAGTTGAGCCAAGCCTAAATTGCCAACCAGCAGACTTATGAGCAAAAGGCTCCAGAGACAATAAATAGACATACCTTATTTTACTGCACTTGGCTCTACTGTACTTCACAGATAATGCATTTTTTACAAATTGAAGATTTGTGGCAACCCTGCCTCAAGCAAGTCCATCGGTGCTATTTTTCCAACAGCATGTGCTCACTTCATGTCTCTGTGTCACATTTTGGTAATTCTCACAATATTTCAAACTTTTTCCCTATGATTATATCTGTTATTTTACCTGTGATCAGTGATCTTTGATGTTACTATTGTAATTGTTTTGGGGCACCACAAATTGCACCCATATAAGACAATGAACTTATTCAATAAGATGTGTGTGTTCTGACTGCTCTACCAATTGGCTGTTCCTCATCTCTCTCACTCTCCTCAGGCCTCCCTGTTTCCTAAACACAATATTGAGGTTAAGCCAGTTTATAACCCTACATAGCCCTCACGCACTCAAGTGAAAGGAAGAGTCACACATTTCTCACCTTAAATCGAAAGCTAAAATGATTAAGTTGAGTGAGGTAGGCATGTCAAATGCCAAGACAGGCCAAAAGCTAGACCTCTTGCTCCAGTTAGCCAAGTTGTGAACGCAAAGAAAAAGTTCTTGAAGGAAATTAAAAGTGCTCCCCCAGTAAATATGAATGATATCAAAGTGAAACAGCCTTATTGCTGATATGAAAAAAGTTTTAGCAGTCTGGTTAGAAGATCAAACCAGCCACAACATTCCCTTAAGCCAAAGCCCAATCCAGAGTAAGGCCCTAACTCTCTTCAATTATGTGAAAACTGAGAGAAGTAAGGAAGCTATAGAGGAAAAGTTTGAAGCTAGCAGAGATTGGTTCACAAGGTGTAAGGAAAGAAGCCATCTCCATAATATAAAAGTACAAGGCAAAGCAAAAGGTGCTGTTGAAGAAGCTACAGTAAGTTACTCAGAAGATCTGGCTGAGATCCCTGAGGAAGGTGGCTACACTCAACAACATATTTTCAATGTAGACGAAACAGCCTTCTTTTGGAAGAAGATGCCATCTAGGTTTTTCATAGCTAGAGAAGAGAAATCAATGGTGGCTTCAAAGCTTCAAATGACAAGCTAACTGTCTTGTTAAGAGATAATGCAGCTGGTAACTTTAAGTTGAAACCAATGCTCATTTGCCATTCTGAAAATCCTAGGGCCCTTAGAAATTATGTCAAATCTACTTTTCCTGTGTTCTATAAATAGAACAAGAAAACATGGATGACAGCACATCTGTTTACAGCATGATTTACTGGATATTTTAAGCTCTCTGTTGAGGCCTACTGCCCAGAAAAAAAGATTCCCTTCAAAATATGACTGCTCATGTACAACGTATCTGGTCACCCAAGCACTGTGACAGAAATGTATAAAGAGATTAATGTTGTTTTCATAACTGTTAATACAACATCCATTCTGCAGCCCCTGGATCGAGGAGTAATTTGAATATTTGAGTCTTATTATTCAATAATCCATTTCAAAATAACTACCATAGATAGTGATTCCTCTGATGGATCTGGGCAAAGTACATCGAAAACCTTCTGGAAAGGATTCACCATTGTAGATGCCGTTAAGAATATTCATGATTCATGGGAGGAGGTCAAAATATCAACATTAACAGAAGTTTGGAAGATGTTGATTTCAACCCTCATAGATGACTTTGAGGGGTTTGAGACATTAGTGGAGAAGCCACTGCAGATGTGGTAGAAAGAGCAAAAGAACTAGAATTAGAAGTGGAGCCTGAAGATGTGATTGAACTGCTGCAATCTCATGAGAAAACTTGAACCGATGAGAACTTGCATCTTATGGATGAGCAAATAAAGAGTTTCTTGAGACAAAATCTACTCCTCGTAAAGATGCTGGGAACATCACTGGAATGACAACAAAGGATTTAAAAGATTACATAAACTTAGTTGATAAACCAGTTACAGAGTTTGGGAGAATTGACTCCGATTTTGAAAGAGGTTCTATTGTGAGTAAAATGCTCTCAAATAGCATCACATGCTACAGAAAAATCTTTTGTGAAAGGAAGGATCAATTGGCATGGACAAATTCATGGTTGTCTTTTTTTTTTTTAATTATACTTTAAGTTCTAGGGTACATGCGCACAACGTGCAGGTTTGTAACATAGGTATACATGTGCCATGTTGGTTTGCTGCACCTATCAACTCATCATTTACATTAGGTATTTCTGCTAATGCTATCCCTCCCCCAGCCCCGAAAGCTAAAATGATTAAGTTGACCGACCCCAGTGTGTGATGTTTCCCGCCCTGTATCCAGGTGTTCTCATTGTTCACCTCTCACCTATGAGTGAGAACGTGCGGCGTTTGGTTTTCTGTCCTTGTGATAGTTTGCTTACAATGATGGTTTCCAGCTCCATCCATGTCCCTGCAAAGGACATGAACTCATCCTTTTTTATGGCTGTATAGTATTCCATGGTGTATATGTACCACCTTTTCTTAATCCAGTCTATCATTGATGGACATTTGTGTTGGTTCCAAGTCTTTGCTATTGTGAATAGTGCCAAAATAAACATACGTGTGCATGTGTCTTTATCGTAGAAGGATTTATAATCCTTTGGGTATATGCCCAGTAATGGGATTGCTGGGTCAAATGGTATTTCTAGTTCAAGATCCTTGAGGAATCTCCACACTGTCTTCCACAATGGTTGAACTAATTTACACTCCTACCAACAGTGTAAAACTGTTCCTATTTCTCCACATCCTTTCCAGCATCTGTTGTTTCCTGACTTTTTAATGATCACCATTCTAACTGGCGTGAGATGGTATCTCATTGTGGTTTTGATTTGCATTTCTCTGATGACCAGTGATGATGAGCATTTTTGCAGATGTCTGTTGGCTGCATAAATGTCTTCTTTTGAGAAGTCTCTGTTCATATCCTTTGCCCACTTTTGGATGGGTTTTTTTTTTCTTGTAAATTTGTTTAAGTTCTTTGTAGATTCTGGATATTAGCCCTTTGTCAGATAGGTAGATTGCAAAAATTTTCTCCCATTCTGTAGGTTGCCTGTTCACTCTGATGATAGTTTCTTTTTCTGCATAGAAGCTTTTTAGTTTAATTAGATCCAATTTGTCTATTTTGGCTTTTGTTGCCATTGCTTTTGGTGTTTTAGTCATGAAGTCTTTGCCAATGCCTATGTCCTGAATGGTATTGCCTAGGTTTTCTTCTAGGGTTTTTATGGTGTTAGGTCTGACATTTAAGTCTTGAATCCATCTTGAGTTAATTTTTGTATATGGTGTAAGGAAGGGATCCCGTTTCAGCTTTCTACATATGGCTAGCCAGTTTTCCCAGCACCATTTATTAAATAGGGAATCCTTTCCCCATTGCTTGTTTTTGTCAGGTTTGTCAAAGATCAGATTGTTGTAGATGGTGGTGTTAATTCTGAGGCCTGTGTTCTATTCCATTGGTCTATATATCTGTTTTGGTACCAGTACCATGCTATTTTGGTTACTATAGCCTTGTAGTATAGTTTGAAGTCAGGTAGCGTGATGCCTCCACCCTTGTTCTTTTTGCTTAGGATTGTCTTGGCTATGTGGGCTCTTTTTTGGTTTCATATGAACTTTAAAGTAGTTTTTTTCCAATTCTGTGAAGAAAGTCAGTGGTAGCTTGATGGGGATAGCATCGAATCTATAAGTTACTTTGGGCTTTATATCCATTTTCGTGATACTGATTCTTCCCATCCATGAGCATGAAATATTATTCCATTTGTTTGTGTCCTCTTTTATTTCGTTGAGCAGTGGTTTGTAGTTCTCCTTGAAGAGGTCCAGAAATTGATAAATTCCTGGACACATACACCCTCCCAAGACTAAACCAGGAAGAAGTTGAATCTCTGAATAGACCAATAACTGGTTCTGAAATTGAGGCAATAATTAATAGCCTACAAACCAAAAAATGTCCAGGACCAGACAGATTCACAGCCAAATTCTATCAGAGGTACAAAGAGGAGCTGGTACCATTCCTTCTGAAACTATTCCAATCAATAGAAAAAGAGGGAATCCTCCCTAACTCATTTTATGAGGCTAGCATCATCTTGATACCAAAGCCTAGTAGAGACACGACAAAAAAAGAGAATTTTAGGCCAATATCCCTGATGAACATCAATGTGAAAATCCTCAATAAAATACTGGCAAACTGAATCCAGCAGCACATCAAAAAGCTTAATCACCACGATCAAGTCGGCTTCATCCCTGGGATGCAAGGCTGGTTCAACATATGCAAATCAATAAACGTAATCCATCACATAAACAGAACCAATGACAAAAACCACATGATTATCTCAATAGATGCAGAAAAGGTCTTCCACAAAATTCAACAGCCCTTCATGCTAAAAACTCTTAATAAACTAGGTATTGATGGAATGTATCTCAAAATAATAAGAGCTATTTATGACAAACCCACAGCCAATATCATCCTGAACGGGCAAAAACTGGAAGCATTCCCTTTGAAAACCGGCAAAAGACAAAGATGCCCTCTCTCACCACTCCTATTCAACATAGTGTTGGAAGTTCTGGCCAGGGCAATCAGGCAGGAGAAAGAAATAAAGGGTATTCAATCAGGAAAAGAGGAAGTCAAATTGTCTCTGTTTGCAGATGACATGATTGTATATTTAGAAAACCTCATCATCTCAGCCCAAAATCTCCTTGAGCTGATAAGCAACTTCAGCAAAGTCTCAGGATACAAAATCAATGTGCAAAAATCATAAGCATTCCTATACACCAATAATAGAGAGCCAAATCATGAGTGAACTCCCATTCACAATTACTACAAAGAGTTAGAAATACCTAAGAATCCAACTTACAAAGGTTGTCTCATCTTAAGAAATTTCCACAGACTCTCCAACCTGCAGCAACCACCACCCTGACCATCAACACTGGTCATCAGCCAATGTTACCCACAGCAGCCATCAGCCATCAGTCATGCAGTCATCAACATTGAGGTAAGACCCTCCACCAGCGAAAAGATTACAATTCACTGAAGGCTCAGGTGATCATTAGCATGTTTTAGCAATAAAGTTACTATTTATTATATTAACACATTAAATTACAACATTATAATAATAACACTACTTAAGATATGTGAATTTTTGTAGACATAATGCTATCGAACACTTAATAGACTACAGTATAATGTAAGCATAACTTTTATATACACCAGGAAACCAAAAAGTGTGTGTGACTAGTTTTATTTCAATATTCATTTTATTATAGTGGTCTGGAACTGAACCTGCAATATCTCTGAAGTATGTCTATACTTACTGTTTTAAGCTACTGAGTTGAGGGTTGTTTGTTAACATTATTGTACAAATAGATAACTGACACTGCCTAAACTCTTTCTAGGAACTTATCCCATGGAGCTCATTAGACAGACATGCAAACGTGTGAATAAAGATTTCTCTTACAGTGTTGTTTACGATCATTTTTTTAAAAACTTTTTTTGGAACAATCTAGATTCTCAATAATAGATTGGCTTTTTTAAAAAAATTAAGACTATACAATGGAATGTCAGCCATTAAAAAAGGTAATGCTTATCAATATTTATTGACATGAAAAGATACTCACTTTATGTTAAATGGAAAATACAGACTGCAAAATAGCTTTTAAGGTTTGATCTATTTTTGTCAAATTTGAGAGAGAGAGAGACATGCACCAAAATACTAACAGTAACTAGCTTGAAGAAGTTAGGTGTTTTTACTTCTTTATCCTATTCTGCATTGTGTGAATTTTTTAAATGACTACGTAATATATTTACAGACAGGAAAAAAGTGGAAATGCCACCTAGGAAACTTATCTCTCTTTTATATAAAAACATGGACTTTGAGTCCTTAGAAACCCTGCCTCCTCCCCACCCCCTGCCGATTCCCCTGCTACCAACTCCTGTAATGGAATCTGACTGACCTTGGCGTTGCTCTTCTCGCTGGCCCAGGAGAATCAAATCCATGCTGTATGTGTGTGGCGGGGATGGGGAGCACCAAGCCCCAGGGAGGCCTTTGTGCAGATGCCAAGGAATAAGTTTCCCTTCCCAGCTGTCTGCAAACAGAGCAAAGAAATTACCCATGAAACCAACTCCAGCCATGTTAGAAAAAAATCCTTCCATCCAAGTCATAATATTTTTAGAGTGAGATTTACTTTACAATATTTTAATAACTGCAGCATGGTGACTGGAAGTCCTTTGTAGCTGGTCTCCGGGGCCTTCCTGGGACGTTGCACTTAATGAGGTTTATAATTCAATATAACTACATCTGCATCTTTAATTATGCCTAACATTTAATCTTCATTGCTGCACTTGAATTGGAAGAGCTAAAATTAGGCCTGCTTTAGTTTAATCTGATAATAAACATCCATGACATTTAGAGAAAAATGTACTCATTTCATTAGAGTGGCCGAAACATTTGCCATTTGCCTGAACTGAACAAATACTCTCAACAGCCCATCCAACTGTAACAAAGAACATTGTTTTAAACAATTCCCTTGTAGATTCCTGGAACTCTAGAGCTGACAAGGACCTTGGAGGTTAAGTAGTCCAATATCACCACTTTGCCAGTGAGGGCACTAAGGCCCACAGAGGTTAAGTCATTTGTCCAAAGTCACACAGCAAATTAGCAGGTATTACAGGAAACAGAACCCAGGATTCTTTTTATTTTTTTAAGAGTAAAGTGATAGCAAGTTTATTAAGAAAGTATAGGAATAAAAGAATGGGAATAAAAGAATGGCTGCTCCATCTGCAGAGCACCAGGATTCTTAAGTCTCTGGCCAAAACAGTCTTTGTCATTCTTCTACTGCCAACCTGGGACATCATTTTTTGATGGCTAAGTCTCCCTCTGAGCAACCATCACCTCCCTTTTTTTTTATGGAATTCAGACAGGATGTCATTCAAGTACCTATATTGAGCCTCACAGCCTGACCCCAAACACAAACTAATAAGAAAATATAAAAGGCAAGATGTTAAAAGACACACCGTCATTAAAACCAAGATAAACATCTCCATGAACCAAAACCCAAGTAAATAAAGCATAAAATGGGCTGCTGAAGCTTGAGCCGATTTGGCTGCAGGTTCAAAAGGAGACAGAGAACCTGTTTGAGCTTTGATTTAACCTGGGCAGTGGCTGAAAAAAAAAACCCTGCTACTGACCACTGCCACGGGGGACCATTTGTCTGAACCTGATTACATAGAAAGAATAGAGAGGTCAGAGGGAGCAGACACTTTCTCCAACAACATCTGGGCCAAGCTGCCCACTGAATTAGTGACAGGGACTGCAGATCCCTGGGAAGGCGAAGGGGAAGGGAGAAAGGAGAGAGACGGAAGGAGAGAAGGAGGGAGAAAGGAAGGAGAGAAAAAGCAAGGAATTAAATAGACACCACTGAAAATCAAATTGCTGACATGTAAGAAAGCTTTGAGATAATCACACTACTGCAGAGGAAATATATGCAGAGATTAGAGCAATTAGAACATAACAGCTATTTTTTTAAATGATCTAACACAGAATAGCTGGTACCTTTGAAGTAGAGAACTGTCATGGTTAATGTTACGTGTCTACTTGTCTAGACTATGGTGGCTAAAAAGTTTGATTAACACCCATCTAGATGTTGCTATGAAGGTATTCTTTAGATGTGGTTAACTTTTAAATCAGTAGACTTTTAGTTAACAGAATACTCTCATCTGTAATCCAATGTGGGTGGGCCTCAACCAATCAGTTAAAGACCTTAAAAGAAAAAGACTGATGTCCTTCAAGGAAGAAGGAATTCTGCCTTCCGACTGCCTTTAGATTTGAGGCTGCCACGTTAGCTCTTCCTGGGTCTCCTGCCTGCCTAGATTTTGGACTTGCCAACTCCCACCATTGCATGAGCCAATTCCTTAAAATCTCTCTCTTTCTCCATATATTTATTTGTATTTATTTTTGTATTTGTATTTATATTTAGTTTTGTTTCTCCAGAGGACCCTGACTAATACAAAAACTCAAGAAAATTTTTAAACAGTGTGTTCACATTCACGTGGTTGAAAAATCACATATGTGATAAGACAAAAGGAAAAGGGAAATTTTTAAATTTTTTAACAGAAAATTACAAAATAAAATAAAAAGTATATTCAGAAGGATAATTCAGGGAGGATTCCCCCAAAATGAAGGAATCACTTAATCTGACCATTGAGAGGGCATACCATGTAACAAATAAAAATGATACTGAATGCTCAATATTAAGGCATATCCTGCTGAAGCCATTGAACTTGAAAATAAAGTACTTTCTTCAGTACAATGACAATTAATACACGTTGAGGGAATGGCACAATTAGACAATGACAATTTGCAAACCATCATAACGATAATTGACTCAGGCAAGAATCATTAGCAGAGGCTAAAACTTGTGGGTGAAAATTTCAGGATGAACAAGATATTGTCATAGTCTCAAAATACCTCCCCACAAAATACCAATTTCCTACAAAGGTGAAAATAGCAACCATGAAAGTGGAAAAGCCCAGCAGACACCACCGTAACCAAGTAACCAAAGTTACTGTCAGAAGCCATGGCGCAAGGAACACAGCACTGCTATGTGACTCATTCCACTTCTCTAGGCTTGCTATTTTGTCGTTAACCCATTCTCACCTGTGAAGCCATCTACTCTCTGCTTCACACTATCTTGGACTGTCAGCTTTTAGGAGGCAGGGATTGGTCTGCTTAATTTATCCTGAAGGAGCTGGGCAAGAGGCAGATGTTTCCGACCTCATACAGGTGCACCTCAGAAGGGCCTTTACACCCAATCCTTTATTTGACCCTCACAACCTGAAAGCTAAGTCAAACAGGTTTTTCTCTCCTTTCTACAAATGCAAAAACAAAGGCTCAGAGAGGTGAAGCCACCTGCCCAAAGTCACACAACTAGCAAGTGGTCAAGCCCAGATATCCTGGCTCCAACAAGATGCTGCAGTAGACCCTGTGGTTGATGCCTCAACATCCATCCCAGCCCTGTCCCTCTGTGTGGCCACAGTTATTTCAGGGACTGGCCCTGCCTCCAGATGGGCCTCACTTAGTCAATATGAATTATGGAATCCCGTCCCTCTTCATCAGGGATTGGATCAAAAGCCCAGCCTGAGCCAATCTGCATGTGCCACCTACCTTGTCCCAGGAATTGGTTCTTGCCAATAAGACATAAAAAGTCTGCTGGCCGGGTGCAGTGGCTCACGCCTGTAATCCCAGCACTTTGGGAGACCGAGGCGGGCGGATCACAAGGTCAGGAGATCGAGACCATCCTGGCTAACATGGTGAAACCCCATCTGTACTAAAAATACAAAAAAATGAGCCAGGCATGGTGGCGGGCGCCTGTAGTCCCAGCTACTCAGGAGGCTGAGGCAGGAGAATGGCATGAATCTGGGAGGCAGAGCTTGCAGTGAGCCGAGATCGTGCAACTGCACTCCAGCCTGAGCAACAGTGCGAGACTCCGTCTCAAACAAACAAACAAAAAAAAGACATAAGTAGTCTGCTGAGGGCTTTTAGGGAATTTTTCCTTACTATTAAAGGACAAGATTAGACCAGGCGAGGTGGCTCACACCTGAAATCCTACCACTCTGGGAGGCCAGTGTGGGCAGATTGTGTGAACTCAGGAGTTTGAGACCCGCCTAGGCAACAGCAAAACCCCATCTCTACAAAAAATATAGAAATTGGCTGAGCATGGTCGTGCATGCCTGTAGCCCCAGCTACTCAGGGGGCTGAGGTGGGAGGATTGCTTGAGTCTGGGGGAGGGAGGTTGCAGTGAGCCAAGAATGTGTCCCTGCACTCCAGCCTGGGTGACAGAGCAAGACCCTGTCTCACACACACACACACACACACACACACACAAAGCCAGTTTTTGCAGTTCTTAATTCCCACCAAAATTAAATATGCGTATATTGAAAAAAAAGAAAAAAGCAAGATTAGGAAGTTTCTCCATCTTCCTAGAATGCATGAGGAAGAAGATAGCCCCGCTGGCTGCTGGCAGCAAATCTACAATGAAGAGGTTCTAAAATGAAGTGGATGCTCTGGCTGGCAGAAGAGAGAGGCAGAAAGAACTAGGTATCCTTGATGGCCTCATGAAGCTCAGTGTCACACAATCTTGAAGCCCACCCTACCTGTGAGCGTCCACTCAGGTAAGGCCATAAAGTTCCTTAACCTTTCAGCTGGGTCAAGTTGGCTTATTTGTTAATTGCAGCTAAAAGCATCCCACTGGACGCAGCACCCTCTCCCTCCCAGCAGCTTGGCATTAGGGAGCCCAGCATCCTGAAAATCCCACTGAGCTCCCAGGAAATAGTAATATCTGCCTCACCAGCCCCACATTGCCCCATCTTCCCCAATGGCTGTTTGCCAACTTTATTGCATCAAATCTATTGAAGTTTTTGTTGTTGTTGTTGTTTTAACTTCGCAGGGAAGGCTGTTCTATGGTGCTGTGAGTCATCCTGGGAAGCAGCAGCCCTAGTGCTAAGGCAGGATGCAGATCAGTCTGTTCCAGTACCCACCTCCCCTCTCTCCTCCCCCGCAAAGGGCAGTTTCCTCTGGAATCCATGCACATGCAATTTATTTCTAACTGCTCCAGCAGGTTCCAATCCTGTTGCTTGCTGCGTCTAGTTATTCACTTGGAATCAGAGCTGCTGGAAAGTCAAAATTAGCCTCATTCTACCAGCATGAAATAGAAACACAAAGGCAGTCCCTTGGCTTTAGGGAGGCAAGAATCTAGAATTTTTCTTATCTCTCTGTGAATACCAGAGCTGAGGGTTACATGGGTCTATGATTACACAGTCATTTGGAAATTGTGCAAGTTGGAAGCAGCACTGTCATTGACTTCCTGTTAAGAGGAGGCAGCAGGAGAAGCCTTCCAGAGAGGGACACAGGGCAGCCATCTGGTTGGAAGTCATTGTGCTTACATAAGTTGTCTGTTCACTTAAGGAGGCAAGGGTTAGGCAGGCTGCAAGGCAAGGAGTGTGAATGACCCTAAGCCATGCTTGACACCATGCATTAATGATGTTTTTTATCTTCTGTAGTTTATAAAGCTTTGACATCCTGAGGCCTTGCTAATCCTGGAGAGACTCCCCTTCCAAGGCTAGCTAATTTCTAGAGATAGTAAACAATTTGCCTGCCAACATATCTTTCATATACAAACCAACCAATCCAAAACCTGTATCCCCAACCACTTCCTTTATTTAACTCTCACACACCAAGCCCATATTTTCCTTGCCCTAAATCACCCCAGGACCAAGTAACAGACTACTGGAGACCATTCCTATAGCCCAGAACCCGCAGACATTATTCAAACTCTCTAATTCTAAGCTTGCTCAAACTTGCCAATCCTGCCTCACCCATCCCTTCCCACGGAATCCCCAATAAGGTCTATAGGTCATGCCCTCTCTTCATTCTTTCTGCCTCATGACCAACTCTGGTGCTTTTGCATGTGGCCCTGCATGGCACAGCATGCCCCCTTCTCTTGGGAACTATAATAAACTCCTTTCAAGGCATATTTCTCTATGTCTGTCATCTTACCATACCTAATTAAAACAAAATCTTAGATCCTTTGTTTGTTTTTGCTTATTTTTTATTTGTTTGTTTTAGAGACAGGGTCTCACTCTGTCACGCAGGCTAGAGTACAGTGGCATGATCATAGCTCATTGCAGCCTCGACCTCCTGGACTCAAGTGATCCTCCTGCCTCAGCCTTCTGAGTAGCTGGGACTACAAGCACGTGCCACCATATCTGGCTAACTTTTTTTTTTTTTTTTAGAGCTAGGGCCTCACTATTTTGCCCAGGCTACTGGTCTTGAACTGCTGGTGTCAGGCCTCATCCTCCCAAAGTGCTGGAATTACAGGTGTGAGCCACCATGCCTGGTCCCGGGTACATTTTAAAACCCACCACCACCTATAACCTACTCTGAGCTAGACATGTTTGGATGCATTATCTTAGGTCATTTCTACCACACTGCAAAGTAGAAACTATTAGCTCCATGTTATCTGTGAGAAAGTGAAGCTTGGTAGGCTAAGTAACTTGCTGATGTTGGTTGACAAGGAAATACTGATCATGAGCTAAGGGCGACACAGCAGACTTCTTTTTATAGAGATATAAGAAATTTTAAAGATATTGGTGTGTAGTGGGGGAGTTGGATACCAGTGATCAAAAGTAAAATAAGTTTTATTTTAGAAGAGAAATGTATTAGGCTTAGTTAGTGGACATGAAATATACTGTGAGTATATTCAAAGGAGATTTTGGGGAAACCTGACATAATAACTAGAAAATAACTGATGGCACAACTACATCAAATCTCTTGAGTTTTTGTTTACATTCCTTCAACCTCAAGAGGAGTTAAGCCAAGACGGAATGCAGCCAAGTGGGGCAGAATTTCCAGCTCAGACTGAACTCTGCAGTCTACCTCCTCTCTAGGGTATCCCAGATACAAGACATGCTGGGTAATTCACATGCATGCTGCAATTTTAAAAGTTCTGGCCTTTGTAGTTCCACCCTTAGGAATGAGGGGAGTTGGGGAAATGATTCAGATGTGGGTGAAGGATGAGATCAGACAGAAATGGTCTTAAGCTATAAATTAAAGGGCTGGTACTGAGACTGCACACTTGGTAGTTTGAGGGTGCCACAGACCTAATGTAGCTCCCACTGCTTTGGTCATAGTTAGGTTATCAGAGTATTGCCAGTTTGAGCTGGATAATTATTTGTTATGGGAGCTGTCCTATGAACTGTAGGAGGTTTAATAGCATTCCTGGCCTCCAACCACTGGATTCCAGGAGTGCTCACCATCCCCTATCACTCCATACCCCAACCTCCAGTTATGACAACCAAAGTTATCTCCACACATTGCCAAATGTTCTGAGGCAGACAGAAGGGAGAGGGTATGTGTACAAAATCACCCCCCTCAACTGAGAACAACTGAGGTAGATAAAGCACGTTTCATGAATTCATGTTGCCTCACCTGTTCTACCTGGGACCATCAGTTATGGGAGAAGATCCCAGGGCTGGGAGATAGTGGAATTTGTGTGTGGTCAGGGTATGAATTTGCTGCTGCAATTGTATTCCAGCTCTCTGCTGCCATCAGAAGAGAGGAGAGCCCCCAAACGGATGGAAGGAAGGTCAACAATAATTTAGTGGGATGCCAGGATAAAAAGTCATTTCTCTGGCTTCTAAGCCCACATTACTTCCATTGTACCATGCCACTCCAAGTCAGGAGTAGTGGGAAGTGCTCTGGACCGTGAGCTATGAGATGTAGGTGTTAATGCCAGCTCAGTCCTTATCGGCTATTTGTCTTTGGATGAGCACTTCTATCTATGGGCCACAGTTTCCTCTTTCAGGTTGGCCAAGATATTACCCTTCCAGTTTTGTCATTCCATGAAAATCCTAGAAATGATAAGAGTCATATCCATCAACTTCACAAGGCTGAATTTCCTAGTGGAAAACACAGATATAGACAAGATATAGTTGGCTGATCTTCAGCTCCCAGCTAGGCTGAGAAGAGACAAGTCCCCAGGAGGATCAAGCAGACCAAGAGAGAAGTCTCACCATGTAATAACCTGGTCCAGTGGAGAAAATGGGCAGTGTGAGCAAGCCTCAATCAAGGCAGATACTGCTTTCATCTGAAACAGGGGAATGTGGATGGATGGTTGCCCAAGACCTTTCCAGATTGGATATTCCTTGACTCTAAGGCTGTGGAAATGACTCCTGTCTTATGGCACATTCAGATGGAGAACACTGAGTCTCAGTAACCAGATGATTCCCAAGCCTAGAGTCCTCTTCAAATTATTTTCCAGAACTTAAATAAAACTGGGCCTCTTCTAGGCCTGTCTCAGTTCAGGGCTGCATCCAAAGAAACCCAGATCCATTTCCTTAATGCTTTGGAAAGAAACAAGTCCATATAAAAGTTCTCTTGATGAAGCAGCAAAAGGGAAGTTACATCACATAGCACATACCAAGCCTACCTAAAAATAATTTACATTCTCTCCTCCTAAACCCTCTCCTCAATATACCTCCTAGCCTACCTTCTGCCATGGCCAACCTGGCCTTAACAGCAATTATTTTTACCTCTATTGCCTCCCCAGCTAGCCTGTCCTATGCAGAGCCTTCCAGATTGCCTCCAGCTTCTATCATTCTCCTCTCCACTACTCACCCTGAATAGCACCACAAATCCCTGCAATTGGCTCTATCCATGAGAAGCAGATTTGGTTGCATGAATCAGAAAACTAAAATTATCAGTGGCTTAACCACTCAAGGTCTTAGTCTCACATATCAGAAGTCTGGAAGTTATTAATTCAGGGTTTGTGTAGTAGTTCCCTCATACCTCCCACTCTCTCTTCTGCCACATCTAGGCGCGGTCTCTGTTACCAGGTCTAAGAGGGCTGCTGTAGCACCAGTCATAATGTATGTTTCCAGCCTCAGAAATGAGAGAAGGGGATGAGAGGGCACATAGCTACCTTTAAGGACACTTTACAGAGTTTTGCTGATGTTTAAAATGTAGAAGAATGAAAAGGCTTTCGAACTTATAGTACAAACAAGAAAAACATGGACACAATAATTATACTTTTCTATGAGTCTAGCAAAGAGTGAAGTACGCAAGCCTTGATGAACTGAATTCCAGTAAGTAATGAGACCTCAATAGGGAAAAGAGGGCCATGGCAGCTTTCCTACCTGAGAAAGGTTGGGAAGCTGGTTTGGCTCCATGGGGCATGTTATACAGGGAGAGATTTTCTAGCAATGAGGAGGAATCAGCCTAGCCTTAGTTGACTATGTGTCAGTCAAGGTCATTTCCTGGTACAGAACCAGGGATATTTCTCATGGGTTTGACCTTACTCAAAATGGGGAGCTGGTAGAACAGTTCACATTAATGGTTGCCTCTGCAACTAGTGTTCAGCCTAAAATCACTAGAGGTCAGTCAGACTGGCAGCAGAAAGGAAAACTGAATGTGGATAAAGACAAGGACAAACTGGAATCACAAGGATGCACTAGGACCCATGAAGACAGCTGAAACCCATAAGGGCAAACTGGAATACACATCTGTCACTCACTCTTTCCAAAGTTAATCCTGTGGATCATCTACTGAAAAAGCTAACATGCTTCACTTTAGAGGTACACATGCAGTTGACCCACAACTCAGAGAAGATGAAAGGGATCTCCTGGGAGATAGAGAATCTGGGGATCAGGTGCTGCCCGATACCTGTTAGTATTCTTGGTACTCCCATTGACCTTCAGAATATAAAATAATATAGCTGCAGCTTTATTTCTATCTTCCAAGTTTTATGCAAAATGTCTCTTGTGGTCTAAACTAATCCAGAAGCACAGGAAAGGAAATTCTGGAAAACATAGCTTCAGTCCAGCCAAATTGGTGAAATATAGAGGTATCACAGATTGTAGGCTGACAGGATGGGGTGGAATCTGGAAGAGCCCCAAATACAAAAATAAATTGCTCAGAGCAGCAATTCTCCCCCTAGAAAAAATTTTGCCAAGAAAGGGGTCATGAAGTAAGGGCAGGTAAGCAGAGATAAAACATTTAGTTCCACTCAACTTCATGGTGATTGAATTTTGGGGCCCTGAGGAGTTGAATGCAAAGTGAATCAAAAATACCTGAAACTGCAATCCAACCTCCCCTGAGTCAAATATTGACCCTTCCCTGCAAGACAAGAGGAGTAAGTCTGCACTCTCTGGAAAACAAATGAAACAAACAAAAAATGTTATACTTCAGTCTCCACAATAAATAATTATGAAATGTGCTAAAAAGCAAGAACATGTAACCAAAAGTCAGGAAAATCAACAGTCAATAAAAGCAGATCCACAGACTAATTGTTGGAGTTGACAGACAAGAAATTTAAATCAACTGTTATAAATATGTTAAATAAGTTATGGGAAAAGAGGAATATAATGGCTGAATAGATCAGTAATTTCAAGATAAAAATTGAAAAAAATAAAAGTTAAAAAAGAACCAAATAGAAATTCTAGAACTGAAAAATAATAATATATTATGGGATTTATGACAAATTTAAAAGTTAAATATAACCACAATAGCACAAAATATGGGAGGGGAGTAAAGGTTCTTACATTATTCATGAACTCAAGGTAGACTATGATAAATTAAGGATACACAGTTAATCCCTAGTAAAATCATTATAAAAGTATTAAGAGATATAGCTAAAAGCCAAATAGAATATATGACATAAAATATAAAGTACACTTGCTTAATCCAAAAGAAGACAGAAAAGAAGGAACAAAAAACAGAACTTAAAGAAAAAAATAACAGAATGGTAAACTTAAACATAACCATATCAATAATTGTATTACATGTAAATGGATTAAACACTCCTATTAAAAAGTAGAGCCTGTCAGACTAGATACACAAGCAAGACCAAACTATATGTTGCCTACTAGAGACAAACTTTAAATACAAATATAAATGTAAAAAGATAGAAAAAATATACCATGCAAAAATTAATAAAGATGCTGAAGTGGCTATAATATTAGTCAAAGTAGACTTTATAATAAAAATATTACCAGAGTTAAAGGTAGAATTAATGATAAAAAGTCAATGCATTTAAAATATGTAACAATCTTCAATGCATATGTACCTAATAACTTCAAAATGCATGTGGCAGAAATTAACAGAACTAAAAAGGAGAAATAGACAAATCCAAAAGTATAAAAGGATATTTTCATATCACATTCTCAGAAATTCATAGAATAAGTAGACAAAATATCAGTAGAAACATATAAAATCTGAATAACACTATTAACCAACTTGGCCTAATTGTCACTTACAAAATATACTAAGCCATGATACAAGTCTGAAAAAATGTTAAATGACCAAGGTAATTTATATGATTCCCTAATCAAATGTAAATTACAAATCAATAATTTCAAAATTTAGAATATTCTTAAATATCTGGAAATTAAGCAACACTCTTCTAAGCAATCCATAGGTCAATAAGGAAATCACAAGAGAAACTGAAAATAGTTCTAATGGATAATAATGAAAACACAACTTACCAAAATCTATGGTATGTACCTGAAGCAGTATTAGAAATTTATATTCTTAACTTGTTATAGTATAGAAGAAAGATTTCAAATCAATAATCTAAGCCTCCAATTTAATAAGCTAGAAAAATAAGAGTAAAAATGCAAAATAAGTAAATAGAAGAACATTAAAAGTAAAAATTAGTGAAATAGAAAACACATGAAAAAGAGAGAATATCAGTAAGACCAAAAGTTGATTCTTTGACTAGATTAAAACTGATCAACCTTAGCAAAGCTAATCGAGAAAAAAAGAAAAAATTACCAATATTACAAATTTAAAAAAGCATTACTACAGATCCTATGTACACTAAAAGGATAATAAAGTAATAATATTAATAACCTTATGTCAGATTTTTACTTTTTAGATTAAATGGACACATCCCTTGTAAAATACAACTTATCAAAACTGACAGAAAAAACAGAAAATCTGAAGAGCCATATATCTGTCCAAAAACATGAAGTTGTAATTGAAAACCTTCCCATAAAGAAAACTCCAGGCCCAGATGGCTTCCTTGGTAAATTTTCTTCCAGGAAAAAATATTTGAGGAAGAAATAACATTAATCTTACAAAAATTATTCCATAAAATAGAAGAAGGAACATTTACTAAATCATTTTTATGGGATCTGTATAATCTTTTTACTAAAACAAAGATGTCATAAGAAAAGACCATTACAGACTAATATCCCTCATGAATATAGACACAAAGATCCTTAACAAAATTTTATCAATCTATAAAAGGGATAATACATTATGACTAAGTGGGGTTTATTTCAGGAATACAACATCAATTTAACATATAAAAATAATGAATCAATGCAATGCATCACATTTACAGAATAAAGGAGAAAAGTCAAATGATCATCACAGCAGTCACAGACAAAGCATATAACAAAATTCAATACAAATTTTTTAAAACAACAAAACCAAAAACAAACAAAACTCTAAGCAAAATATACATACAAGAAAACTTCCTTAATCTTCTAAAGGATAGTTACAAAAATATTACAGCTAACATCATACTTAATGGTGACATATTGAATGCTTTCTTTCTGAGATTAGCAACAAGGTAAGGATATCTGCTCTCACCATTTCTATTCAATATTGTGCTGGAGTTTCCTAGACATTGAAATAACGCAAGAAAAAGAAACAAATAGGCAAGGCACAGTGGCTCACGCCTGTAATCCCAGCACTTTGAGAGGCTGAGGTAGGCGGATCACCTGAGGGCAGGAGTTTGAGACCAGCCTGGTCAACATGGTGAAACCCTGTCTCTAATAAAAATATAAAAAATTAGTGGGGTGTGGTGGCGGTCGCCTGTAATCCCAGCTACTCAGGAGGCTGAGGCAGGAGAATCACTTGAACCCAGGAGGTGGAGGCGGAGGCTGCAGTGAGCTGAGATCACACCATTGTACTTCAGCCCAGACAACAAGAATGAAACTCCATCTCAGAAAAAGAAAGAAAGAAAGAAAGAAAAGAAAGAAAGGAAAGGAAGAAATAAAGAAAGAAAGGAAGAAAGAAAGAAAGAGAAAGAAAGAGAGAGAGAAAGAAGAAAAGAAAATAAATAATATAAGGATATAATGTTTGGAACAAAGTAAAAGTATTTTTATTTGCAGGTGATGGTTGTTTACATGAAATCCACCTAAGAAATCACTAAAAAGTTACTAAAACTAACAAATGAATTTATCAACATCTTAGGATAAACAGGCCATATGTAAATATTCGCTGAATTTCTACATACTAGGAGCAAATAATTGCAAAATGGAATTAAAAAAATATCTACAATAGTATTTAGAAAATACTTAAGGGCAAATTTAACAAAAAGCCTGCAAAATCTGCACACTGAAAATTACAAACATTACTGAGAAAAAAAATTTAAAGACCTAAAAAATGAAATTATATACCATGTTCATGGGTTATAAAGACTTGCTATGGTTAGGATATCAAGTTTTCCCAGATTCAAACCAATCTCAATGCAAATTCTATTTTTATAGACATTGAAAAACCCCCTCTAAAATTTGTATGGAAATAAATGCAAAGGATCTAAATTGGCCAAAATAATTTTGGAAATTTTTTTTTAAAACTCATACTACTTGTATCTACAACTTACAATAAAGCTACGATAATTAAATTGGTGTGGAATTGGCATAGAGACAAAAATATGAATGGAACAGAATAGAGTCCAGAAGTAGATCCAAATATATATTGTCAACTTATTTTTGATGAGACAATAAGGCAGTTTGTGGGGTGGGGGGTGGTTCAACAAATTATGCTGAAACAACCACCAGACATCCATGCAGGAAAAAATGAAGCTCAACCCCTACCTCATAGCATACACAAAAATTAATTTGAAACGGATCACAGACTTTAGTGTAAAAGCTAAAACTATAAAGCTGCTAAGAGAAATCATTTGAATATTGCTTCACAAATTTGAGTTAGAGAAAGTTGACTTAAAGAGCACAAAAAAAGCATAAACCATAAAAGACAAAACTGATAACTTGCATTTCATCAAAATTAAAAGCTTCTGCTCTTTTGAAAAACACTGTTAAGCAACCCACTGACTGGAAGAAAATACATGCAAAATATATTTCTGACAAAGGACTTGCATCCTTTATCAGAATACATAAGTAACTCTTGCAACTCAATCAGAAGAAAACACCCTCAGAAATTAAAATGAAGACATAACAACTAATACCACAGAAAGAGAAAGAATCATTAGAAACTATTAGAAACAACTATACTCTAACACATCGGAAAACCTAGAAGTGTATAAATTCCTGGACACGTACAACTTACTTACCAAGATTAAATCTTGAGGAAATAGAAAACCTGAACAACCCATAATGGTAATGAGATCAAAGCCATAATAAAAAGTCTCCCATCAAAGAAAAGCTCATGATCTGATGGCTTCACTGCTGAGTACTAACAAACACTTAAAGAACTAATGTCAATTCTACTAAACACTTAAAAAAAATTGAAGAGGAGGGAATACCTCCAAACTCAGTCTACAAGGCCAGCATTACCCTGATACCAAAACCAGACAAGGACACAAGAAAAAAAGAAAACTATGAGCCAATCTCCCTCATGAACATAGACACAAAAATTCTCAACAAAATAGCAAACCAAATTCAACAACACATTAAAAAGATCATTTACCATGATCAAGTGGGATTCATCCCAGAGATGCAAGGATGGTTCAACATACACAAATCAATAAACGTGATATATCACATAGACAGAACAAAAGATAAAAATCATATGATCACTTCAATAGATACTGAAAAAGCATTTGATAAAATTTAACATCCCTTTATGATAAAAATGCTCAACAAACTGGGTACCTCAAAACAATAAAGACTATATATGACAAACCCACAGCTAGTATCATACTGAATGGGAAAAAAATTAAAAGCCTTTCCTCTAAGATCTGGAACAAGACAAATGTGTCCACTTTCACCACTTTATTCAACATAAGACTGGAAATCCTAGCCAGGGCAACCAAACAAGAGAAAGAAATAAAGGTCATCCGAATTTAAAAGGAAGAAGTTATATTATTCTTTTTCACAGATGACATAATCTTACATTTAGAAAACCCTAAAGACTCCACCAAAAATCTGTTAGAACTGATCAATGAATTCAGTAAAGTTGGACGATACAAAATCAACATACAAAAATCAGTAGCATTTGTATATGCCAAGAGCAAACACTCTGAAAAAGAAATCAATTCCATTTATAATAGCTACAAAAAATAAGATATGCAGAAATAAACTTAACCAAAGAAATGAAAGATCTATACAAGGAAAAGTACAAAATTATCATGAAGAAATTGAATAGAATTCAAGAATATGGAAAGATAGTCCACACTCAACAATGGAGAGAATATTGTTAAAATGTCAATACTACCCAAAGTGATCTACAGATTTAATGCAATCCCTATCAAAATGCCAATGACATTCTCCACAGAAACAGAAAAAAAAAAATCCTAAAATTTATATGGAACCACATAAGACCCCAAATAGCCAAAGCAATCCTGAGCAAAAAGAAAAGCTGGAAACGTCACACTACCAGACTTCAAAATATACTGCAATGCTATAGTAACCAAATCAGCATGGTACTGGCATAAAAAGACACATAGACCAATGGAGCAGAATAAAAACCCAGTAATATATCTACAAATCTATAGTCAGTTCATTTTCAACAAAGGCACTAAGAATATACATTGGAGAAAAAACAGTCTCTTCAATAAATGGTGCTGGGAAAACAGGATAAAACCATATCAAGAATGAAACTAGGCCCTTATCTCTCACCATACACAAAAATCAAATCAAAATGGATTAAAGACTTACATCTAAGACCTGAAACTATGAAACTACTAGAAGAAAACATTGGAGAAATGCTCCAGGATGTTGTTCTGGGCAAAGATGTTTTGCATAAGACCTCAAAAGCACAGGCAACAAATGCAAAAATAGAAATTAAGATAAATCAACCTAGAAAAGCTTCTGCACAGCAAAGGAAACAATTAACAAAGTGAAGGGACAACCAACAGAACGGGAGAAAATATTTGCAAACTATTTATCTGACAAGAGATTAATAATCAGCATATATAAGGAATTCAAACAACAGCAAAACACAAATAATTCAATTTTAAAATGGGCAAAAGATCTGAATAGACATTTTCAAAAGAAGACATACAAATGGCCAGCAGGGTATGAAACATTGCTCAACACCACAAATTATCAGAGAGATGCAGATGAAAACCACAAGGAGCTCCACCCCAGTTAAAATGGCTGCTATCAAAAAGACAGTGATTAGCAGATGCTGGCAAAGATGTAGAGAAAGGGGAACCCTTGTACACTGCTGGTGGGAATGTAAGTTAGTAAACCTCTACGGAAAACATTATAGGTATTCCTCAAAACCTAAAAATAGAGCTACCATATGATCCAGCAATCTCACTACTGGGTATACATCCAAAAGAAAGAAAAACAATATATCAAAGAGATATCTACACTCCTGTGTTAACTGCAGCACTATTCACAATAACCAAAATTTGGAATCAACCTAAATGTCCATCAGTGGATCAATAAAGACAATTTGGTATGTATGCACAATGGAATTTTATTCAGCCATAAAAAATAACAAAGTCTTCTCATTTGCAGCAACATGGGTGGTACTAGAGGTCATTATGTTAAGTAAAATAAGCCAAGCCAGAAAGGCAAGTATCACATGTTTTCACTCCTATATGGGAGCTAAGAAAGTGAATCTCATGAAGATAGAGAGTAGTTGGCTTCTTGGTTATCAGAAGCCAAGAAGTGGAGGGGGTGGGAGTAAATGAAGAGAGGCTGATTAATGGACACAAAAATACAGATAGACGGAGGAAATAAGACCTAGTACTCAATAAATCAGTAGAGTGACTGTAGTAAACAATAATCTGTTGTATATTTCAAAATAGGTAGCAGAGAATAATTTCAATATTCACAGAATAAAGAAAAGATAGATGTTTAAGGTGATGAGAATCCTAATTACTCTGATTTGATTATTACACATTATATGAATGTATCAAAATATCATATGTACCCCCAAAATATACACATCTATTACGTATCAATAACCAAGATACCCTAATAAAAAAGGAACAAAGATTTGAACAGATTTTCCATTCAAATAAGATATATGGATGGCAAATAAGCACAATGAAATATGTTCAACATTATTAGTCACAGGAAAATGCAAATTAAAGCCACACTTAGATGTCATTACATACCCATTAGAATAGCTAAAATTAAAATGAATGACAATGCTAAGTGTTGGTGAGAATATGAAGCAACTAGAACTCTTACACATCAATAGTGGGAATGTAAGATGGTACAACCTCTTTGGAAAATCTTACAGCAGTTTCTTGCAAAGTTAAACATATAGCCTAGTAATTCAAGTTCTACGTTTGTACACAAGCAAAATGAAAGAATATGTCCACATTATACATAAATGTTCATAGATGCTTCATTCATAACAGCCCAAAACTGAAACCAATATACCAGTTGATGTGCCAATTATTAACTAGCAAAGGTATAAACAAATTGTAGCACTTTCATAGAATGGAATATTATCTAGCTTTAAAAAGAAAAAAATTTACTGATACATGCAATTACATAGGTAAAACTCAAAAACAGCATCCTGAATAAAAACATCAGATACAAAAGAGTACATATGATGCTATTCATTTGAAATTCTACAAAAGGCAAAACCATCTACAGTGGCAAAAGCAGATCAGTGGCTGACTGGGGCAGGAATGGGAAGGAAAGATGAAGATTGGCTGCAAAAAGGCATTTAGAGAACTTTTTGAGATGATGGAAATGTTCTATATTTTGCTTGCAGTGGTGGTTATACAAGTATAAGTATTTGTGAAAACTCTCTGAACTCTACACTGAGAAATGGACACATTTTATTATATGTAAATTATGCCTCAATAACGTAGCTTTTCAAAAAATACACGCAGTCGAATTTTTCAATAGGCAAAAACTTAAAAACACCTAATGAAAGAATATGAATAGGTAATAAGCATATGAAAATATTCAACAGTACAAGAAGATGCAAATTAAAATGACAAGATACCAACATATACCCACTAGAATGGCTCAAATTAACAAGAGCTGCAATGCTAGATGTTGGTGAGCACATGAAGCAAGTGAAACTCTCATATGTTGCTGATAGGGTGTAAAATAGGACAAACACTTTGGAAATCTCTTTGGCAATTTCTTATAAAGTTAAACATACGCCTACCCACTGATCCAGCAATTCCATCCCTAAGGGAAATAACAGCACATGTCCAGGCCGGGTGCGGTGGCTCACGCCTGTAATCCCAGCACTTTGGGAGGCCGAGGTGGGTGGATCGCCAGAGGTTGGGAGTTCAAGACCAGCCTGACCAACATGGAGAAACCCCATCTCTACTAAAAATATAAAAAAATAAAAAAAATTCAGCCAGGTATGGTGGTGCATGCCTGTAATCCCAGCTACTCAGGAGACTGAGGCAGGAGAATCACTTGAACCCGGGAAGCGGAGGTTGCCATGAGCCGAGATCACACCATTGCACTCCAGCCTGGGCAACAAGAGCGAAACTCCATCTCAAAAACAAACAAACAAACAAAAATGTCCACAAAAAAGACCTGTACAAGGAGGTTCACAGCAGCCTTATTCTAATAGTCCTAAACCAGAAACATCCAAACATCCAGCAACAGGAAAATGAATAAAATATGATACATCTATACAATGAAACACTACTCCGCGATAAAAAGAACAATAGATTCAAGCAACAACATGGATTGATCTCACAGACATTGCATTGAGTGAAAGAAGCCAGATACCAAAGTGTATGTACCATAAAATTCCATTTCTATGAAGTTCAAGAACAGGCAAACTAATCTATATGCTAGAAATCAGGACAGTGGCTGGCCTGGGGTTAGGGGGTTGTCTGGATTGGGGCATGGTGGGATGATAATTGGAAATGGAAATGTAGGGAACTTTCTGGGATGATGAAAATGTTGTTTATCTTTATGGGAGTGTGTGCATTTGTCAAATTCCCTTGAACTGTATAGCTAAGATCTGTATGTAAATTATACTTCAGTTTTTAATAAAGAAAGAAAAAAGAACAAAGGAAGTTGAACACATCACTTCTGCTTGGATCTCAAAGACCAGAATCTAGTCACATAACCATACTTAGCTGTAAAACAGACTGGGGAAGTCTTTGTTCCAAGTGGTTTTGTGCCCAATTAAAATTTGGATGTATTTTTACTGTAGAAGCAGAGATTTGATTTACAGGAACAATTAACAGTCCCTGTCATTGGCCAAGCAACTAAATTATGGTTTGTTTGTTTTGTTTTGTTTTGAGACAGAGTCTCGCTCTGTCACCCGGGCTGGAGTACAGTGGTGCAATCTCGGCTCACTGCAACCTCCACCTCCTGGGTTTAAGAGATTCTCCTGCCTCAGCCTCCTGAGTACCTGGGACTACAGGTGCATGCCACCACAACAGGCTAATTTTTGTATTTTTAGTAGAGATGCGGTTTTGCCATGTTGGCCAGGCTAGTCTTGAACTCCTGACCTCAAGTGATCCACCTGCCTCGGCCTCCCAAAGTGCTGGGATTACAGGTGTGAGCCACCATGCCTCACCTAAATTATCTTTCTTTTGAGGGATGTGGGCTGCAAGGAGACTTCAAATACTTGTAATTTAATAATTCTTTTTGTTGTTATTTTTTGAGACAGGGTCTCACTCTGTCACCAGGCAGGAATACAGTGGCATAATCATAGCTCTCTGCAGCCTCAGCCTCCCAGGCTCAAGATATCTTCCCACTTCAGCCACCTGCATAGCTGGGACTACAGGCATGCACCACCACAACCCACTAATTTTTTAGAAAAAATTTTTTGTAGAGATGGGGTCTCACTGTGTTGCCCAGGTTGGTCTCAAACTCCTGAGCTCAAGTGATCCTCCCACTTCAGCCTCCCAAAGTGCTAGAATTACAGATGTGTAATTTAATAATTCTTCTAATTCTGTCATGCTACCTTCTGTAATCTTTTAGTGTTTCCCTTTCCTTACTGTGATCAGGCAAGACCACTGTTTCTGTAGTGACCATAACCTTGGGAATCTGCCAAGGGCACGCTGGGTGACAAATGGAAGGGGGCCTAAAGGAAGAAGGGTAGCAAGGCTGGGAAGGAAAAAGAAACAGCCTTGAAAGTGTGAATGAAAACCTGCACAGGAAACACAGAATGTGTGACATTTGCCACCTTCCAGTTAGAAGGAGCCACCTCTTTTGTGTTTAAAGTCCAACTTGGCTTCCTTTGGGAATTTAAGACGCGGAATTTCATCTTATAGGTCTATCAATAGACCTATCAGTATAGGTCCTCTCCTGTATTGATGGATTCAGCAAGAGTAGCATTCCCAGTCTCATGAAGCCTTTAGTCCCTGCAAAGGTGGTACTGGGGATGCCTGCCAAACAGATCTTTCTCTCAATAGATAATCCAGTGTTGATGCTGCTACCATACTAGAATTTTCCTACAGAGAAGCTTGTTCCCTAGGCAGGAACTGGAGAAAAGCACAACTTTCATTTCCCTTGGGAACCATACATGGTTGATTTCATTGCGGCAAGTAATCCCACACCTGTGCTGTCTCAGTCTCCTGCACATTCAGTCAGACATTTATTGAGTGCCTGCTCTGCTGGCACCAGGCTCAAAGCTGGGAATACACAGAATGTACAGAACTGTATCCTGGGGTGGGGGTTAATCTCCCATTCCTAGCCAACCCTCTGGATTAAGCCCCTTGACACTGATATCAACCAGAACCATACCCAAGAACCTCAGGACCAAGCACTCTGGGAAAGAGCCCTGGCCTATTTCCCCAGACACCTCCCCTATCCCATTCCCCCACACCACCCCCTGCCACCAGCCTGCTCCTGCTTGAGCCAGACACAACCTCTTTCCCAATATAGACAGATGAGAGATGAGCAGGGTCTGCTTGATGAAATTGGTCTATGGGCTGCCTCCAAGATCTGGCTGCAAGGAGAATGGACTGGAAATTGCATGGCCATTATCTTTGCTGACAACCCCCTCTCCTCATCTTTCCAATATAATGAATTGCATGGAGAGCTCAGCTGTCATGAAAGCTTTTGAATTCCAGCCCTACCATCCTCCAGGACATCCTTAGAGGTTATCTCAGCAAGGCAGGTGGAAGAGGAAAGAGAAAAGCTTAACCCTATAAGAATAATTATGATGTATTATTAGCAACTGATGGCAATCTAATGCAGGATTTTCAATATAGACGCTGCTGACTGTAATTTTTCTCTGTCATATGTGCATGCACTAAAAGACTACATTTAATGACTCCAAAGTTCAGAGCAGTTTCTCAAACTAAATTTAGTTCCTTAGAAGCAGTGTCTCAATACAGTCCATTTTCATAAAATAGAGATACAGTCTGAATATGGAATACTTTTCAGGGTAGATGGAAATGTTAGGATTAGTATGCCTATAAGATAAGACCACTAGTTGGCATTAGTGTTGAGTTTACACGGCCATGCCAACTGCATTATGCGTCGAAATTGGAGTAGCACTGGAAACGACAGAACCTCATGAGCCATGGGATCTAATCATGCCATGAGTAACTTCCAGGCAGGAAATCTATCTTACTGGTTTCCATTTCCAGCTCCTGGAACAATGCTGGCCATGAGCAGAGGTTTGAGAAATGATTGCTGAACTCCCCTGTCCAAATCTTGCACACCTGCATCTAATGGACCCTGCCTAATTTGCATCTGGAACACTAGCTATAAGGGAGTCTGGGAAATGTGGTGGTGAACTTTCCAACCTCCCTAACTAGAAGGAAGGTGGAGCAAGTTTGAGGACGCCAACATAGCATACCTACCATACTCTCTAATGACCCGCCCTCAGCTTACGCTCGCACCACCTTCCTGAGCCCCTCCCTGAGGGTCAGCACACGCCTAGAGCTGACTCCTGATCAGCCCACTCATGGACGCTGGTATCAATGAGGACAGGAGAACACAAGGCTGCCTGTGCTGCAGCCATACAAGGCTTCCCTCAGTTTCTCAAAAGCTCCAAACTCTCCCTGGCCACAGGGACTTTGTGCATACTATTTCCCCTGCTAGAATGGTCTTCCCATTTCACCTACCATCCTCTTCTAGGTAACTTTATCCTTTGAATTGTAGCTCAAACATCATCTCCTCCAGGAATCTTTCCCTGACTCCCCAGACTAGATCACCTTCCCCTGTGAGATGCTCATTTAATACCACAGCATTTGTGGATTATTAACAGATCCCAGGCTCCCCTGATCAGCCACATACCATGACAGTGTGCCTGTGAGTCTCTTTGTCACCTCGGCCTGTAGGTCTAGACTGAACCTAGACTAGGCTGACACTTAGACTATCTCACCCCAACACCCACAGCCACAGTCCTTGTTCTCAAAGATGCACTGAAGTTGACAGTGATCTTCATTGCTTGCTTCATCCACACATTGATGAAGATGACACCCTAACATCCCAATTTTTGTTGTATAAGTACATTCACTGCTAAAGTATGTTTATATTTTACAGCAATATCCCAGACATGCCACATGTTCCCTAAACACATGGCATAGCAGTTGAAGACATGGGCCTTGGTGTCAGGCAGAACTAAGTTCAAACCTTGGCTCTGACACTTAGTAGTCATGTCACCTGAAACAAGTTTCTGAGCTCTTTTTTTTCCTCATCTTTAAGAAGGGATAGTAAATATCAGCCTTGGAGAGTTATTATAAGAACTAAGCAAAATAAACCAAGTGAGAGAGCAAGACATTGCCTAGCACCTAAGTGTATGTTATGATAATCATCATCATAAGAGGGTTCTTGGAGTCTTCATTAGGTAGCATGTTATGTCAGTTTCTTTGGCTGAAGATGTCATATTTAACTCTTCCTCAGGACGATGGGAATGACTTTTGAGGCTCTCAGTAGAAGAGACAACTAGAAATCCCTCTAGACTGTGTCCTGCACACACGGATCTAACAGGCCACCTAGAGCCCACCAGTATGTCAGAGGACACTGGCTCACACTCTTGGAAAGCAATGTGGAGATATTTACCAAAAGCTAAGAAAAACCTCCATCTTTTGACCCAATATTTTAACTCCTGGATGACATGCTAAAGGATTAATTCAATGAAAGCAAAAAGTTTTCTTTTTTTTGAGACAGGGTCTCACTGTGTTACCCAGGTTGGAGTTCTGTGGCATGACCATGGCTCACTGCAGCCTCAACCTCCCAGACTCAAGCTATCCTCCCACTTCAGCTTCCCTAGTAGCTGGGACTACAGGTGTGTGCCACCACACCGGGCTAATTTATAATTATTATTATTATGCTTAGTAGAGATGGGGTCTTACTATATTGCCCAGGCTATTCTCAAACTACTGGACTCAAGTAGTCCTCCCACTTTAGCCTCCCAAAGTGCTGGGATTACAGGTATGAGCCACTGCATCCAGCCCCCAAAAAGCTTTCTTTGTGAAGATGTTCACTAAAATCACTCAAGATTGGAAACCCTCCTGATTACCAATAATAAGGGATTGGTTTGGCAAATCAGCACACTGAGATTTTACAGCCATTAAATGGTTCACCATGAAGTCTCTGTAGAAAAATGAAAAAAAAAAAATGTTTCTTCTACAATGTGAAGAGCAAATACCCAGTCTGGCAGAGGGCCTGCCAGACAAAACGAGGGCCAACAGGGAACACCCCAAAATTGAAAGAGTTGGGAAGGGGCAAGGTCAAGGAGATTTTAGAAAAATGTCCTTTAATATTCATTTTAATACTGTGCTGTTTTTACAGGTTTAAAATAATCATCCTACTGGGCATTTCTAGCAGATGATTGAAGCCTAAGGAAACCCTTGTCTTAACTAGTGGAAATAAAAATGTCCTTCCTCAGTAGAACAGAGTTTGATGTCTTAAGTCCATGCTATAGATGAGATTTTCTGGAACAAACAAGGCAAATAATATTGGAAAGACTAGTTACTAGGCAAAATCAAGTTTCTTCCAGCCTAGAATAAGGTGGAACATTTAACATCATTTAAAGGGTTATACACTCTTTAAATGGGTTTTAAAGACTTAAGATGAGACCAAAAGTTTGGTCCTCCCATTCTGATGCACTGCAGCTAGAGGAGCCTCACTTCGAGTACCCTAGAGAGAAGGCAGAAACAGCCAGAAAAGTGCCACAGAACAGGTTAGTCGTGAGGCCCTGAAAGCTATCTGCAGCTTAATAGCATGGCATTTACGGTTGAGTTACAGGATTTGATTCCAGTATTTCTCCCCTAGTCCTTGAACAAGAAACTGACTTGGGGCTGTTCATTCTATGGAAACACTCAGAAAGAGGCATTACCCATATTTATAAATGTGGAAATACTCTCAAACTTAGGACTTGAGAATTCTAACCACCTTCAATTAACCAGAGTTCCAAGACTCATGCCCTGGACTCTTAATGAGGCAGGCACGATGGCATCTAAATGCATTCAGATCCAGTTGGGGCCAGGATCCATTCATCCCAATCTCCTAATGGTTCTACCTCTGAGTCTACAGTAAAATTCAATATTCAGAATGGTGCCTCTTTGGCCTTGCAGTCTCCTCAATACCATCCCCAGCTAGCAAAACAAGGGCTGGAAAGAACTCACAGCTGTCTTGGGAATAGACAAGGGATAGCCTGGGTGGGCAGAGGCCATCCTCAGCAATGTCCAGGAGTAGGAATTTGGCCAAAGACACCTGGAATAATTGTGGTACCAAATAGGGGACCTTCTGTTCTGAAGCAATGGGTGTACAAGGTGGAGATGGGTCACAAGAAACAAAGCTAGAGGCCAGGCATGGTGGCTCACATCTGCAATCCCAGCACTTTGGGAGGCTGAGGTGGGAAGATTGCTTGAGTTCAGGAGTTCAAGACCAGCCTGGGAAACATAGCAAGACCTCATCTCTACTGAAAATAACTTTAAAAAATATTAGCCAGCCATGGTGGCACATGCCTGTAGTCCTAGCTACTCAGAGGCCCGAGGTGGGAGGATCACTTGTGCCCAGGAGATGGGGACTGCAGTGAACTATGATTGTACCACTGCATTCCAGCCTGGGCAACAGAGTGAGAAAAGAAAGGAAGGAAGGAAGGGAAGGGAAAGGGAAAGGGGAAGGGGAAGGGAAAGAGGAAGAGGAGAAACAGAAGAAAGAGAAAAAAGAGATGGAAGGAAGGGAGGGAGGGAGGGAGGGAGGGAGGGAGGGAAAGAGAGCAAGAGGGCAAGACAGAAAGAAAGAAAAGAAAAGAAAGGAAAAGAAAATAAAATAATGAATTATCCCTTAGAACAGCAGTTCCCAACCTTTTTGGCACCAGGGACTGGTTTCACGGGAGACAGTTTTTCTATGGACCAGGATGGGGGTAGGGGGTGTCGGGGGCAGGGGGAGGTGATGGTTTGGGAATGACTCAACTGCATTACATTTATTGTGTACTTTATTTCTATTAGTATTACATTGTACAACTCACCATATACACCTCACCATAATGTAGAATCAGTGGGAGCCTTGAACTTGTTTCCCTGCAACTAGATGATCCCATCTGGGAGTGATGAAAGACAGTGACAGATTATCAGGCATTAGACTTTCATAAGGAGCCCACAACCTAGATCCCTCACATGTGCAGTTCACAATAGGGTTTGTGCTCCTGTGAGAATCTAATGCCACTGCTGATCCAACAGGAGGCAGGGTTCAGGCAGTAATGCAAGCAATGGGGAGTGGCTGTAAATACAGATGAAATTTCACTCGCTCATCTGCCACTCACCTCCCACTGTGTAGCCCAGTTCCTAACAGGCCACGGACCAGTACCACCCCGTGGCCCAGGCCTTGGGGAGCCCTGCCTTTAGAACACAGGCATGTTGACAGAGGGCAGCCAGCAGCAAGTAGTTAGTGGAGCTAATGGGACTCTGCTGTGACAGCAAAGGGTGTGGGAATAGCAGGGATGATATTATCAGAGAATTATCTCTGTTCTCATTGGGGCAGAAAAGGCCCCTCCCAATATGGTGCCTTGGAGCTCTGGACCCTGATCCCCAGCCTGGATTTCAAATATGACCCATTGTCAAGCCATGGACCCCTTTGTTGTTTGGAGAAGATGGTCACTGTCTTAACGGGGGCTCCTCTAGGAGCAGATCATGAGATAAGGAGATGCAGTTTATTTGGGAGGTAAAGAACAAACATGTAGAAGTGTGGAGATGTGAGGCAGAGAAGGAGAGGCACCCCAGCCCTAATTCAATATATTAATCTGTTCTCACACTGCTGATAAAGACATACCCGAGTCTGGGTAATTTATAAAGAAAAAGAGGTTTAATGGACTCACAGTTCCACGTGGCTGAAGAGACCTCACCATCACGGCAGAAGGCAAAAGGCACATCTTACATGGCAGCAGGCAAAAGGGGTTTATGCAGGGAAACTCCCCTTTATAAAACCATCAGATGTCTTGAGACTTATTCACTATCACAAGAACAGCATAGGAAAGACCCACCTCCATGATTCAATCACCTCCCATGGGATCTCTTCCATGACACGTGCGGATTATGGAGCTACAATTCAAGATTTGGGTGGGGACACAGCCAAACTATATCATTCAATAAACGGTACTTTAATCAAGCCAGTTACTACAGGCAACTGGAGCTTAATCCCCCCAGGAAAACTCAAGAAGGCAGTGTAGACACAAACACAGAGTAAGTGGGTCTGAGAGGTGAGAGGGCTGGAGTACCCACTGGTTACTGATTGATGGCCAGATAAGTAGGGGACATTCATTCTCCACCATTTCCAGCATGGACAGTAAGGCAAGCAGAGTGATCTGAATGCCACAAAAATGCCTTCAGGTGCTGATGGTTGAAGGTCAGGTCTTCTTACACTAACATGCTAAGGGTGGAGGGGATATGGGCAGGTCATCACTGGTGTCACCAATTTTAAAAAAGTTTTTTAAAAAGACATAATCCTTTTATCACCCCCTCCTCACACCCCATCTAGCTTACAGTTTCTTTCTGCGACTAGCCCTCCCCCACCTGCCCCAACAATTTCCTCTTAAAGAAGTGGCTGGAACTGAAGCTATAGCCAAGGTTAATGCTCCTTTTTCTTTATCCGACCTCTCCCAGATCAGTTAGCATTTAGGCTCTTCTTCATCAAATATAAAAACTTAACCCAGTTCATGGCCCATTTGGCAACAACCCTTAGACATTTACCACCCTAGACCCAGAAAGGCCAGAAGGCCATCTTATTCTCAATATGCATTTTATCACCCAGTCAGCTCCTGACATTAGAAAAAAGCTTCAAAAATTGGAATCTGGCCCTCAAACCCCACAACAGGAATTAATCAACCTCGCCTTCAAGGTGTACAATAATAGAGAGGAGGTAGCCAGACAGCAATGCATTTCTGAGTTACAGCTACTTGCCTCCACTGTAAGACAACACACAACCACGTCTCCAGCATACAAGAACTTCAGAACATCCAAGCCACAGCTCCCAGGGGCTCCTTCAAAACATCCTTGTGGACCTTGCTTCAAATGCCAAAAGCCTGGCCACTGGACCTCAGAATGCCTGCAGCCCGGGATTTCTCCTAAGCCATGCCCTGTCTGTGTGGGCCCCCACTGGAGGTCGGACTGCCTGACTCACATCACTGCTGCTCCTAAAGCCCCTGGAGCCCAAACCCAGTGTTCCTTGGCCGACTCCTTCCCAGACCTCCTCGGCTTAGCAGCTGAAGACTGACACTGCCCGATCGCCTCGGAAGCCCCTTGGACCATCTCAGACATCGAGCTTCAGGTAACTCTTACGGAAGAGGGTAAGTCCGTCCCCTGTTTAATGGATACAGGGGCTACCCACTCATTACCTTCAAGGGCCTGTTTCCCTTGCCCCCATAACTGTTGTGGGTATTGACGGCCAAGCTTCAAAACCCCTTAAAACTCCCCCACTCTGGTGCCAACTTGGACAACATTCTTTTATGCACTCTTTTTTAGTTATCCCCACCTGCCCAGTTCCCTTATTAGGGTGAGACATTTTAACCAAATTATCTGCTTCCCTGATTATTCCTGGACTACAGCCACATCTCATTGCCACCCTTCTTCCCAACCCAAAGCCTCCTTCACATCCTCCCCTTGTATCTCCCCACCTTAATCCACAAGTATAGGACACCTCTACTCCCTCCTTGGTGACTGTTCATGCACCCCTTACCATCCCATTAAAACCTAATCACCCTTACCCCACTCAATGCCAATATCCCATCCCACAGCATGCTTTAAAAGGATTAAAGCCTGTTGTCACTCGCCTGTTACAGCATGGCCTTTTAAAGCCTACAAACTCTCCTTACAATTCCCCCATTTTACTTGTCCAAAAACCAGACAAGCCTTTACAGGTTAGTTCAGGATCTGCGCCTTATCGACCAAATTGTCTTGCCTATCCAACCTGTGGTGCCAAACCCATATACTCTCCTATCCTCAATACCTCCCTCCACAACCCCTCCATAACCCATTATTCTGTTCTGGATCTCAAACATGGTTTCTTTACTATTCCTTTGCACCCTTCATTCCAGCCTCTCTTTGCTTTCACTTGGATTGACCCTGACACCCATCAGCCTCAGCAACTTACCTGGGCTATACTGCCACAAGGCTTCACGGACAGCCCCCATTACTTCAGTCAAGCCCTGTTGGGAGCAAGCCCCCCAAAATCTGGCCATAAACTGGCCCCAAAACTGGCCATAAACAAAATCTCTGCAGCACTGTGACATGTTCATGATGGCCATAACACCCACGCTGGAAGGTTGTGGGTTTACAGGATTAAGGGCAAGGAACACCTGGCCCACCCAGGGCAGAAAACCACTTAAAGCCATTCTTAAGCTACAAACAATAGCATGAGCGGTCTGTGGCTTAAGAACATGCTCCTACTGCAGTTAACTAGCCCAACCTATTCCTTTAATTCAGCCCATCCCTTCGTTTCCCATAAGGGATACTTTCAGTTAATTTAATATCTATAGAAACAATGCTAATGACTGGTTTGCTGTTAATAAATACGTGGGTAAATCTCTGTTCCGGGCTCTCAGCTCTGAAGGCTATGAGACCCCTGATTTCCCACTTCGCACCTCTATATTTCTGTGTGTGTGTGTCTTTAATTCCTCTAGCGCCACTGGGTTAGGGTCTCCCCAACTGAGCTGGTCTCAGCAAAGCCCAAATTTCTTCCTCATCCATTACGTATCTCAGCATAATTCTTCATGAAAACACACGTGCTCTCCCTGCCAATCGTGTCTGACTGATCTCTCAAACCTCAACCCCTTCTACAAAACGACAACTCCTTTCCTTCCTGGGCATGGTTGGATACTTTCACCTTCAGATACCTGGTTTTGCCATCCTAACAAAACCATTATATAAACTCACAAAAGGAAACCTAGCTGACCCCATAGATCCTAAATCCTTTCCCCACTCCTCTTTCTGTTCCAACCCTTTTTCATTACACACAGCTGAAGTGCAGGGCTGTGCAGTCAAAATTCTTACACAAGAGCCAGACCATGCCCTGTAGCCCTTTTGTCCAAAGAACTTGACCTTACTGCTTTAGGCTGGCCATCACGTCTCCGTGTGGCGGCCGCCGCTGCCCTAATACTTTTAGAGGCCCTCAAAATCACAAACTATGCTCAACTCACTCTCTACAGTTCTCATAACTTCTAAAATCTATTTTCTTCCTCACACCTGACACATATACTTTCTGCCCCCTGGCTCCTTCAGCTGTACTCACTCTTTGTGGAGTCTCCCACAGTTACCATTGTTCCTGGCCTGGACTTCAATCTGGCCTCCTACATTATTCCTGATACCACACCTGACCCCCATGGCTGTATCTCATTCACTCCATTTCCCCATATTTCCTTCTTTCCTGTTCCTCACCCTGATCACGCCTGGTTTGTTGATGGCAGTTCCACCAGGCCTAATCGCCACACACCAGCAAAGACATGCTATGCTATAGTATCTTCCACAACTATCATTGAGGCTACCACTCTACCCACCTCCACTACCTCTCAGCAAGCCGAACTCATTGCCTTAACTCGAGCCCTCACTCTTGCAAAGGAATTACATGTCAATATTTATACTGATTCTAAATATGCCTTCCACATGCTGCACCACCATGCTGTTATATGGGCTGAAAGAGGTTTCCTCACTATGAAAGGGTCCTCCATCATTAATGCCTCTTTAATAAAAGCTCTTCTCAAAGCCGCTTTACTTCCAAAGGAAGCTGGAGTCATACACTGCAAGAGCCACCAAAAGGCATCAGATCCCATCAGTCAGGGCAATGCTTATGCTGATAAGGTAGCTAAAGAAGCAGCTAGCATTCCAACTTCTGTCCCTCACAGCCAGTTTTTCTCCTTCTCATTGGTCACTCCCACCTACTCTCCCACTGAAACTTCCACCTATCAATCTCTTCCCACACAAGGCAAATGGTTCTTGGACCAAGAAAAATATCTGCTTCCAGCCTCACAGGCCCACTCTATTCTATTGTCATTTCATAACCTCTTCCACGTAGGTTACAAGCCGCTAGCCCGCCTCTTAGAACCTCTCATTTCCTTTCCCATCATGGAAATCTATCCTTAAGGAAATCACTTCTCAGTGTTCCATCTGCTATTCTACTACTCCTCAGAGATTGTTCAGGCCCCTTCCCTTCCCTACACATCAAGCTCGGGGAGTTGCCCCTGCCCAGGACCGGCAAATTGGCTTTACTCACATGCCCCGAGTCAGGAAACTAAAATACCTCTTGGTCTAGGTAGACACTTTCACTGGATGGGTAGAGGCCTTTCCCACAGGGTCTGAGAAGGCCACCACAGTCATTTATTCCCTTCTGTCAGAAATAATTCCCTGGTTTGGCCTTCCCACCTCTATACAGTCTGATAACGGACCAGCCTTTATTAGTCAAATCACCCAAGCAGTTTCTCAGGTTCTTGGTATTCAGTGGAACCTTTGTACCCCTTACCATCCTCAATCTTCAGGAAAGGTAAAACAGACTAATGGTCTTTTAAAGAAATACCTCATCAAGCTCAGCCTCCAACTTAAAAAGGACTGGACAGTACTTATACCTCTTGCCCTTCTCAGAATTAGAGCCTGTCCTCAAGATGCTACAGGGTAAAGCCCATTTAAGCTCCTGTATGGACACTCCTTTTTATTGGGCCCCAGTCTCATTCCAGACACCAGCACAACTTGAACTGCACTCCAAAATCTTGGATAGAGCCTAAAAACTTGTCAACCAAGCAAGTAATTATGCTGAACCTCCTTGGGCACTCCCTAATTAGATGTCCTGGATCCTCCCAATTCTTAGTCCTTTAATACCTGTTTTTCTCCTTCTCTTATTCGGACCTTGTGTCTTCCATTTAGTTTTTCAATTCATACAAAACTACATCTAGGCCATCACCAACCACTCTATATGACAAATGCCCCTTCTAACAACCTTACTGCAAAATCTTCCTTCAGCATAATCTTTCCCACTCTGGGTTCCTACACCACCCCAATCCCGCTTGAAACAGCCCTGAGAAACATCGCCCATTATCTCTCCATACCACCCCCAAAAATTTTTGCCGCCCCAACACTTTACCACTATTTCATTTTATTTTTCTTATTAATATAAGAAGACAGGAATGTCAGGCCTCTGAGCCCAAGCTAAGCCATCATATCCCCTGTGACCTGCACATATATATCCAGATGGCCTGAAGTAACTGAAGAATCACAAAAGAAGTGAAAATGGCCTGTTCCTGCCTTAACTGATGACATTCCACCATTGTGATTTGTTCCTGCCCCACCTTAACTGAGCAATTAACCTTCTGAAATTCCTTCTCCTGGCTCAGAACCTCCCCCATTGAGCACCTTGTGACCCCTGCACCTGCCTGTAAGAGAAAAATCCCCTTTGACTGTAATTTTCCACTACTCACCCAAATCCTATAAAACGGCCCCACCCCTATCTCCCTTCACTGACTCTCTTTTCGGACTCAGCCCACCTGTACCCAGGTGAAATAAACAGCCTTGTTGCTCACACAAATCCTGTTTGGTGGTCTCTTCACATGGATGCATGTGACAGGTGTCTCCCTCTGTCACCCCAGTTGGAGTGTAGTGGCATGATCATGGCTTACCGCAGCCTTGAACTCCTGGGCTCAAGCCATCCTCCCACCTCACCCTCCCAAGTAGCAATGACTAAAGGCACATACCACAGCCAGCTAAGTGTTTTTTAATGTTTTCTTTTTTGTAGAGATGGGGTCTCACTATGTTGTCCAGACTGGTCTTGAACTCCTGGCATCAAGTGATCCTTCCAAAGTGCTGGGATTATAGGCGTGAGCCACTGCACCCGGCCAGTGTCATTAAATTTAAACGTTGTCTGATTCGGTGATGCGAACTGGTAAAGATGCCCTTCCATGGGTTCACCCAGCTCCACCGACAGTTTCCCCTAAAAACAGGGGACTCATTACCCACCTCCCAAGGCAGTCTAGCATTTCCATTCTCAGAGAACTCTCCATGGTAGAAAGGTCTTCCCCCAGTGAACTCATATTAAGATCCCTGTGGCTTCCACCTGCTGGTCTTAGCATTGCCCTGTAGGCCATGCAGAACCACGGGAAGCTGCCTGCCTCCAGGAATTCAATTCTGTTCACAACGGTGTTCTTTACTTAGGCAAGACAGCAAAGCAAGCAGATGTGCTTTAGGAAGAATCCCACGAAGGACTGCTCAAACAAGAGGGAGATTTTAGTTAATTAACAACAGATTCCAGTAATCAGATGAGTCCACTCCCAGTCCTTCTGCTGAATAGAACGTCCACGGTAGGTGCAGTTGTTATTATCAGGCAGGCCGAAGGCTACATGCATTTATCATAAAATATGAGGCTTAAATTCAATATCAAGATGAAAGTCAAACCAAAGCTCCCTGGGAGACAAGGAGCTTGGCTCTCACAAGCCTAGAGTGGAGAATATTGCCTTTCAGCAAATAATAGTTCTAATTTGATCTTGCAAAGATTCCTGCAAAGAAGAAAGCAACGAGATGTCAGGAGAACGTGGAATGTGTACTCTTCTATATGTATTTTTTATCATGGCCACATTCTTCAGGATCTCAGTCATCAATTACTTGTGACAGGCAGTCAATTGTTTATCTTTCAAGAGCATTACCACTTACTTTCCTTTATACATCTTCCCTGTATTATTATGCGGACAAGATCATCTATTTTCTCCTCCCTTCCAAGCCCTTCCGTCATTTGCTGTCCAGCATCCTGGTGTAATGCCCTGGAAAGATTGGCTTTGTGAGGCTGGAAGAAAAATGACTTTCCGCTCCCCCCTCACCAAGGCATACACAAAAGGGCACCAAACCAGCGTTTAATTCAGCCAGATGTCAGGGCCCTGCTAGTGGAAATTCACTTCTGTGTGTTAGAACAGGTGTTTCTGTGAGATCCTCAGAGAAACCAGAACAGCTAGAAGCAAGAACATTCCCCCACCCCTTTTCAGAAAATAGAAGCAAGTTTCTGCCATGAAAGCCATTTTTGCTTAAAACACCAGGCTGAAATAATTGCATATTTGTTGGGGATTGACAGTTGAGTTTTTTCATGAATTTTGCTATCTTTTGACAGTAGCAAATGAGTAGGTAGTAAATGCACTCTCTTGGGGCTTTTAACAGCAGAAAAAAAAATAAAAATAAAAATCACAGTAGGAAAATTTCCCCCAAAGAGCATGGCAATATTTCCATACTTTGCTGCACTTAAAGGGAGAAAATGGGCCTTAAGTGTAACAGGGTTGTTATAAAAACAGTGGTTCTATTTCCGGATCTTTCATTTGCCAAAAGCCTCAATACACAGTCACTGAAAGTGGAAGAATGCCAACCTAAATTTCTATAATGCGCCTTGCAAACAATTGGATTTATTCTTAATGGACCCTTGCTGCATTTTTACATTATGCAGCACGTAATTAGCTATTAAATGACTTAGGAATCAACGACTCCGATTTTCTGGGACTGATGCCTGATGAATGATTTCATGCTGTTCTTTTAAATCAATATCGTGCTGCCCACAATTTAGTGGTGGATTTGAGGGGTGTTTTGAGGGGAGAGGGGTTAAAGATTTCTGAACCTGAAATAACAATGCAATATTAATGATAAACCTTTTAACCAACCTGCAGACTGCAAGGCAGTTCTGAGCAGCACCAACTGAATTCAGTTTCTGTAAATAGCACTTCAAACTCGCTCAGACCTTCTTCTCACCAAAACAAACAACAAACAAACACAAACATTTCCCTTTTTATAAATAATGTCAGGGAGGCCAGGCGCAGTGGCTCATGCCTGTAATCCCAACATTTTGGGAGGCCGAGGCAGGTGGATCATGAGGTCAGGAGTTCAAGACCAGCCTGGCCAACATGGTGAAACCCCGTCTCCACTAAAAATACAAAAATTAGCCAGGTGTGGTGGCATGCACCTGTAATCCCAGCTACTCAGGAGGCTGAGGCAGGAGAATCACTTGAACACCATAGGTGGAGGTTGCAGTGAGCCAAGATTGCGCCATTGCACTCCAGCCTGGGCGACACAGCAAGACTGTCTCAAATAAATAAATAAATAAAGTCAGGGGATTTTGGTGGTGGAGAGGGAGCCTGAATTGTCAGACAACTGGCATGAATTTATGAAACTCATACCACATGCCCAGAATGGCTGGCGCGGGGGTGACAGGTCATTTATTGAGATATGAATCTGCATTTTGTTCTTGCCGCATTTTTCTCACAGACTCTCCATCCCCCTTTCCAAGAAGGGAGTCAGAGCCTGAGCACCCCATTGGTTCAAGGGAAGCTTGCACACTCAGGGCCTGAAATAGAGGTTGCTTGCAGAAAAACTCTTTTCCTGGCTTCTGAGAGTGCCAGTTCACTGAGAGACTGACGCTAGATAATCCAGAAGGTGAGAAGAGAGAGCTGAGCATCTCTGAAGAGAGCAGAAGCAGCAGGAAATCGGGTTGGGGAGATGCTTCTCCAAGCCTGGCAGGAAGGTAGAGGTCTACAGGCTCTGGATGGAGACCCCCAGCAGCCAGGAGGGTAGAAGGATCTCTAGGGGACGTGATTGTGAAGACCACCCGGCAGTTGGCAGAGGGGCTGGCTGGGGAACCATGACTCCCAGGGCCAAGCATGGGCAGCTGTGAAAGCTACAGGAGCCCTTGGTCAGCCCAAGAGTCCCAGGACCTGAACGGGGCCCTGGGCCAAGGGAAGGAGCCCCAATCAGAAGACCCTACCAGCCTGGCAGGATCAGGCCTGCCAGGCCTGAGTTAATATGGTTAAACAGCTCAGAGTTAATATGGTTTCAAAGAGGTATTGGGTATTTCTTACATAGCCAAGCTTGCAGGACAACAGTCATATCCCACCACAGTTACTGCTGCTGACTGGCAGCCTAGGCACCTTCACTTTCTCCAGTCATTGCTGCTGCCACCTGTACCAAGGGTCAAGTCAAAGAACAATGATGACCATGAGTAGGGGTGACTCCAGGCCACCAGCCAGCATGGCCTGGAAAGGCAGCCTGCAAGCCTGCCAGAGCCAGGAGCTGGGACAGGACCATTCCTGGCTCCCAAATTCCCTCCTCCCCTCTTCCCATGTGTGTGGGCAACTCCTAGGTCTGGGTGTCTGCTCTCACCCCTACCCTGAGATCTGCCAGTTCCTCTGCTCCCTCCAAAGCAGGCCCCACCCTGTGCTGGGTGCTCAGGATCCAACAGGGAGTGAAACAGATAAAGTCCCTGCCCTCCCAGACCATGGAGGCAGCTCTACCTGATTTGGCATTGCCATCTGCCACCCTGATCCTGAGTGCTTCAACACCCGGAGCTTGAATTCAGACAGGCAGCCCCAACGGTCTTCCTTCCCAGCCCTGCCTAGCCCCACACTGCCATCTGGTCCCACAATGCCTTGCAACACAAAGCCTGGCAGTGTGCAGGAACTAGGCTTGGCTGCCATCTTGAAATGAAGAGGGAAAGACACTAATTGCAGTGAGAACAAAAATAAATTAATATCTCGATACATCTTTGTACCACAAAATAACCAGAGAAAAATGCAGGGCCAAGCAGCATAGAGCACACTCAATGAAAGAGAGGTCATAGGAACCAGTCGTGGAAGAGAGCTGGATGGGCGTGGCTAGGTGGAGGGTCCGGAAGCCCAGCGGGGAGTTCACCATGGTTCCCATCTTCTAAAACCTGTGTTTTGAATTCCGGCGCACACTGTGCAGGAAGACAGGAGAGAGCAACCAGCTGTGACTCGCGCATTGGCTGATGGGAGTGAAAAAAGTACGATCTGTTCAAAAGCAATTTGTCAAAACATTTCAAGAGCCATAAAAATCTTCTAACCTTTGATCCAATAAGCTTACTCCAGGGAATATATCTGTAAGGAATGAATTCAATAATAAGAAAAAATAGGTTATAATAAGTGAGCACCTACTCTATGCCAGCTGCTATTTCAAGCACTTTAAATGCGTATTTTCTAAATTAGCCAGGTGTGGTGGTACACATCTGTAATCCCAGCTACTCGGGAGGCTGAGGCACGAGAGTCGCTTGCACCCGGGAAGTGAAGGTTGCAGGGAGCCAAGATCGAAGATTGCATCACTGGGCTCCAGCCTGGACTGAGCAAGACTCTGTCTCAAAAAAAAAAAAAAAAAAAAAAAAAAGTGTATTTTATCGTTTAATTCTTACCACCCTTGAAGTAAATCCTATCATTACACCCAATTTACAGATGATGAAACTGAGACACTAAGACTTTAGACAATTTGTATATAGTAAAAGAGGCAGCATCCAAACCCGGAGCCAGCCTTCTCAGTCACTACCCAATGCTGCCTCCCAAAGATCAAGAAAATTCTATATAGCATTATCTATAACTGTGGAACAGAGAAAACATTTATATATTTATAAACAATACATATATGAGTAGCCGGACATGATGGCTCATACCTGTATTCCCAGCACTTTGGGAGGCTGAGGAGGGAGAATGACGTGAGCCCAGGAGCTCGAGACCAGCCTGGACCAATATAGGAAGACCCCATCTCTACAAAAAATAAACAAAATTAGCCAGGCGTGGTGATATACACCTGTGATCCCAGCTACTAAGGAGGCTGAGGTGAGAGGATCACTTAAGCCCAAGAGGTAGAGGCTGCGGTAAACTGTGATCACGCCACTGCACTCTAGCCTGGGCGACAGAGCAAGATCTTATCTCAAAATACATCTAGATCTAGGTATATGGTGCACTATGGAGGTACAGCCAGTAGACTCCTGTGCAGGTTTGGAACTGAATTTAGTGGAGACAGTATCACATCACAGGCAATATGGAAGGCTGCAAGGAGGAAAGGGCGTCTGGGATGAATCCAAGGAACCAGCAAAAATAATCATTTGATTATAGAAATACTCAGGTGCTGGAGGCGGGGGTGGTGTAGAAAAGTGTCCCAAGCAGAGGAATGCAGGCAGAGGAGGGGCTTGGCATATTCAGGGAACTGGGAGGCCATGGAAGGGCCAAGGCACAGAGAGCAGAGGGAGCAGTCAGAGCTGCAGCTGAAGTGCCGAGCAGAGGCCTATGGACCAGAAAACTGTGAGGAGGAGGCTGTGTCTCCAGGCAGGAGGTGGTGGGGGAACCCAGAGCCACTTGGGCAGCAGAATCAACAGGGCATGATGGTTAATTCCATGTGTGAGGGAGTCACAGAGGACTCTGGGTTTCTCAGTGAATTTGTTGTTCATGGAGACAAAATACAGAAGGAGGGGAGGAACAGGCTCATTGGAGATAGCCCTAGCTTCCCTGAAAAACTGGCTTATATGACTACAGATATTTACCTGTGCATTGAGAGCTTGTGTGTTTTTCTCTTGTGTATACACGCACACATATATTTGTATATAGGTATATACCCCAATAATTAAACTTTGGCATTCACAGCTATTGAAATAACACCAAGACCTAAAGATAGAAATATCATTTGACCCAGCAATCCCATTACTGGGTATATACCCAAAGGAATATAAATCTTTCTATTATAAAGATACATGCATGCATATGTTCATTGCAGCACTATTCACAATGGCACAGACATGGAATCATCCTAAATGTCCATCAATGATAGACTAGATTTTTTAAATATGCTACATATACACAATGGAATACTATGCAGCCATAAAAAAAGAATGAGATCATGTCCTTTCCAGGGGCATGGATGGAGCTGGAGGCCATTATCCTTAGCAAACGAATGCGGGAACAGAAAACCAAATACCACATGTTCTCACTTATAAGTGGGAGTTAAATGGTGAGAACTCATGGACACATAGAAGGGAACAACATACACTGGGGCCTATCAGAGGGTGGAGGGTAGGAGGAGGGAGAGGGTCAGGATAAATAACTAATGGGTACTAGGCTTAATATCTGGGTGACGAAATAATCTGTACAACACACCCCCATGGCACACAAGTTTGCCTGCGTAACAAACCTACACATGTGCCCCTGAACTTAAAAGTAAAAAAAAAAAAGAAATAACACTGTTCAGAGAGCTCACGTGACTATAACCTAACAAAGGTTGAAATAAGGTCCAAGAATGAGTTAAAGGAGAAAAGCAGACCCTAAGAGTACTAGAGAAGACGTAAGAGCCGTCACATGTCACCAGGTCATTTGGGTTACTCAGCAATTCCAGCGACAAACTTGTAGGTCACCCCTGGGGCTCCCTGCCCTCCTTCAGCACTCGCAGACCAGGTTGGGGTTAACTCTGAAATTCCAAATAACCAAGGCCCTTCTAATGGCCACTGAGGACATTAATCAGCTTATTAATGTCCCTAGGCCCCAACCTGTCTCCCCAGAAGTGACCCCCACCATAGAACCAGCAACATGGCATTTGCAATACCACTTGGTGTCTCAAGATCAGCACTATGTCTCGGTGGAGCTGGGATGTCATCTGCTGCAGTGCCATCAACTTCCAGTTGATGATTTAGTTCTGCCCCTCTACAGAGGCCCTCTTTCCCTGGGCAGCTGGGGACTCATTCCCTAGGGACTCCGAAGACCAGGGCCTGATTTTCCGCTTCCCTTCTAGATTTCTGTTCCTGAGACCCAGGCTGCTCCAGTCTCTTCTGCCTGGAAGTCTTTGGGGAAAAAAAAAGAAATGGATACTCTCCACCTTCCCCAGATCCATTGGGATGAGAAACTAGTGCCACGGGCCCATGATCCCGGGGCCCCTGGGCTTCATCAGAACCCCCTAGACTTTCTCAAGATGTTGGAACTGAATGGGACCCTGGGGATCATCTAGCCCAACTCCCTTCTCTTGGGTTGAGCTAGATGGTCCCCAGGGTCCCACTCAGCTCCAACATCTTGAGAAAGTCTTAAGGGGAAACTGCAGCCCAGAGAAAAGAAGGAACTTTACCTACAACACACAACAGGGGCTAGAACCTGAGTTTCCCGGCACCCAACCCAGTGCTGGTGCAGACTCCTCACTCCCAGAACTTCCCTCAGCTGTGCCAAAGTCCTGGTAAAGATGGCTCCCTTTCATAATGGGGGAGGGTAGACTTTATTTCAAGACCAGCCACCTTGTCCCCAATTATATTGACCTGTTTAACCATCTTCATTGAGCATCTTCATTCACTGCATACCAAACCCTGTTCTAGGCAATGGGGCTATAGAAATGAAGATATGACTTGTTATTGGCCAAAGAAGGAGGCCAGAGGAGGAGGAGGAGAAGAAGGAAGAAGCGGCCCAGGGAAGTGGTGAGAAGAAATTTACTTTATCTTCTAAGATTCATCACTGTTGCTCCCCTTGGTTCATTCAACCAACAGGTATTAAGCATCCACTATGAGCCAGGTACTGTGCCTGAGCCCAAGAGCTGTGCCCAGGAGCTCATGGAACAGCAAGAGGCTAGCCTGCCTCACCTCCCCTCGCTGTGTGCTTGTGAGCCCTCCCTGCCCCACTCAGCCTGTTTCTCTAGCTTGAGTACTGACATTTGTTCATTCTAAGAAGCTACACCAGAACGTTGTCCAGAGCCGCTTCTAGACTCCTGTCTTTGCCCTGTTCTTCCTGCCCCTGGGCTCTCCACCCAGACAAATGTGACAGAACTTGATGACAGGGCCACCATCCCGGTGTCCGTTTATCCGGTCAGATGGAAGTGACTGATGAAATGGGGCTTTCTCATCTCCTGGAGGGAGAAGCCATTCCTCCCTCCCCCAGCCCCCACTGTAGACCAGGCACAAAGGATTCAGAATGCAAGTAACTGTCCTGTGAACAATCCCTTCTTTTTGACCCTCAGGGTTGCCCTGAACCAGGCACCACCTGCACAACTCCAGGGGGTGCTGTTCACATGGGGCTGAAGTAAACTCCGACCCAGGAGTCTGGCCCTGCACAGCTGTGTGGCTGGGCGTGGCTGCCCAGCCCCTGAGATCAGAGGGTGTGTCCCAGTGTCTTTGACTTTGGGGAAGCCAGGAGAGGGACCGCGCAGGCAAGTGGCAGATGGACGGGAGCTGGCGTTTCAGGGTGCAGAGCACACAATTTGGAGCCAGCCATTTGAGTCCTGTCCAGGCTGTCTGGGCTGCTAACCAAGACGATGCTGGGAAGAGGGTTTGCTGAACTGGATGAGGATGAAGGGGAAAAATCAGTTCAGACAGCTTGCTTTAAATGTAATTGCTCCATCTCGAGAATCCGTCTGGCTCCCAGGCAGGTGGACTGTGTGTCTGGGCCTGGCCCAGGCTGGGGGAGGCATTGCACTCCCTGATTGAATTACTGCATCTCCAGGCACTCAGGAGAGTGGCCCCCAAGTCCTGCCACGTCCCGTGCACCCCTGCCTCCCAGCATGCATGGAAAACCTTCACAGTTAATCTAATGACATTCTGCAGCCTAGAATCCCCAGAGCAGGAACAAGGCTGTGTCTGGCTTGATAGCCATTTCAATTAGCCAGAGGCCAAGGAAGGGACAGAAGGGAACGAGAGAGAAGGCCAAGTCTGGGGGGATGGGAGCTTGTCTGAAGGCCTCACCAAAGTACTGGTCCCTTCCTGGTGACACACTAGGAACTTCACCTGTCCTCACCAGACAGGGGCCTTTCTCACCATAAATGGGGCCCAAAAAAAGGCAAAATAAAAATGACCCTCTGCTTTTGCTCAGGGTTACTGTGACAATAAATGAGGACATACACACCATTCTTGGTTGTTGTTTTATCCCTGAGAAGGGCCAGTAAAAAGGACACCTGCCTGCGAGACAGGAGCCCAGAGTTTAGCGCTGGCTCTGCCATTATTCACTGCTCATTACTGGGCCATCATCTTCCCTCTCTGGGCCTCATTCTGTAGGGATTGCACTACATCCATGGTTTTCTATGTTTTTCTTCAAATGAAACCTTCCGAATAACTCCAATATATAGCAGAGACAAAAATACAGCCTCCCAGGTGGAAGGCAGGTGGGCTTCAGAGCAGGTTCCTCCTCATACCCTATGAACCATCACATAACTCCTGGGTGCCGTGGATCACTCAGAAACAACCCTAAGCCAGACACCCACTGCGGGAGGCAGAACCGTGGCCCCCAAAGATGTCAGGGTCTTACTCCCCAGAAGCTGTGGATATGTCACCTACACGGCAAAACGGACTTTACAGAGGTGGTTCAGGGTCTTCATCGGGGGAGATTCTCCTGGGTCATCCTGGTGAGCCCAGTGTAATCCCAGGGCTCCTCACAAGGTGGGAGGAGAAGAGTGAGAGAAGAGGAGGTGATGTAACTGCAGAGGCAGAGACAGGAGCTGGAGGATGCGGTGCTGCGGGCTTGAAGGATGCAGGAAGGGGCCAAGGACTGCAGGTGGCCTCTAGAAGCTGGAAGAGGCAGGGAATGGAACCCTCCCAAAGAGCCTCCAAGGAGGAAGCAGCGCTGTTGACGACTTGAATTTAAAACTACAAGATAATAAGTGTGTATTGCTTTAAGCCACCACATTTGTGGTAATTTATTAAAACATCCATAGGAAATTCATACACCCCCATTCTATAATCCTGGGGGTAGAGGAACAGACCACAGAAATTCTCCCTCGACCCCAGCCCCTCTCCTCCGCCTCTGGCCAATCAATAGGAAATGTGGCCTCAGGACTTGTCTAATTGGAGCTGTTCCCATCCCCACACCCGAGTGACCAGTGCAGGCAACTTCTGCAGAAAGCCAGGCCCAGGCCAGAGCCCAGGGCTTCTCAGCACCTGGTAGACTCAGGAAGGAAACAGGCCCCTCACTGGTCCTCCCAAGTCCCTGGGTCCAGAAATGGAGGTCCTGAAACACAAGAGCTTTGTGTCCCCAGCTCCAAGGTTTAGTCTTCATTGACTGATTTGTGGGGGGGGGGGATGGGGGGGGGTCTCCCCTCTTTTTTCAATGTCCTATTTTTCGGAGGTTGGAAAAGTTTGGATGCAGCTCAGGGATTAACTTCAAGGACATGAATATTAATGATTCCCCTCCCTCATGCTGCAAATCCACTCATCATTAGGCATTTTCCAGCCACCTACACGAGGGCTGCCATTTGTCCCCTCTCAATAGACCCACATGGATTCCAATAGCCAGTTTTGGTGGCTGGCTGCGCTCAGCACACACACACCAATAGGATGCCATGGACGGTGACTCCTGGGTCATACCAGGCAACTGCTATACAGAGGGACTGCAGCACCCGCCACCTCCAAGGAGCCAGGCCAGGCAGTGGGGTGAGGGGCACTGACAACTGCAGGCCAACGAGCTCTGCGTTGGGTGAGTGGCTGCCAGCCATCCTGCTCCTCTCACTAAGCCTAGAGATACCCCAGATCCTCCCGGAGGGACACGTTGCCTCTCCCCACTCTGGGTTTACAGAGCTCCGTCCCCTCTTGGGTGAGATTCCCACAAAATTCTTGGATCATATTTGTTTATCCAGAAGTATCTTCCTGGAATTTTTGAAGAACTCACGGATGAAACTACCCAAAGACCATTTCTATATCTTGGACAGAACTGCAGCTGAAAACACTGTCCATAAACCACTGTGTTCTCCTCTCTTTTAAAAAATAATAATAATAATAACTCTCCCTCCTCATCCCACCTCTCTCTACAACTTCCTCTCTTTCTTTATTCTTCCTTTCACACCCAAACTTCTTTTAATGAACTGTCCCCTCTCCTCTCTCTCCTCACCTTCCCTCTCATGCTTAAATCCACTAGCTCTGGCTTCAGCACCACCACTACCATTGCCACCACCTCCCACTGAAATTGTTCCTGCAAGAGTCATCGGTGACTTCCTTGTTGCTAAATGCCAAAGATGTTTTTCAGTCCTTATCTTTGCTGACCTTTTAGTGGCACTTGGCCTAGCTGGCCTTCTTGAAATCCCAATGGCCAGTTTCGACAGCTGGCTTCCGTGGGCCTTCATAACACTACACTTGTTTGTGTATCCATCTGCCTTTGATGATTATTTTTCCTCCACCAGGCCATGAGATGTTCAAGTTCTCAGGGTCCAGTCTGAGTCCTCTTTCCATTCCGTCTCTCTCTGGGGCTTTCAGGCAGCCTCCTGACTTTGCCTATATTCTATAGACTGATGACTCCAAAACTTGATCTCAGTTGCCGGCTGTCTCCTGGCAGCAGAACCATGTGCTGCCAGACATTTCTTCTGGGGTATTCTTTAGGGTCTCAAGAACAACCTTTCTACGCCGAACTCTTTATTTTCCCCCAATAAAGCCTGCCCCTCCTCCTGGGTTCCCCATCTAATGAAAGCCCATCAACCACCGAGTCATCCAAGCATGGAGCCTGGGAGTGACTCTAGACTCATGCCTCCTTTACCCCCTACATCCCATCAATTCTAGAAGCTGAAGACACACACTCTGTTTTTTCTCTCTCTCTCTCTTTTCCCTCAATCTGCCCACTTTTCTCCAAGCAGAGGCTCACTCTAGTCTATGTCACCACCATTCCTCACCCAGGTTCCTGGGTCTCACTGCTTATAGTTTTGGTCTCCCCTCCAGTTCAAGCTAAAGTCATCTTTCCAAAGCCCAGTTGATCAAATCCAGCCCTTCAAGGACTCCCATTGTCTTCAGGCCAAAGTGTACCTCCTCTTCAGAGGCTCCCACTTCCCTCTCCAGCCTTCTCCCTCTCCACTCACCCCTGGCCCTCTGCACAGAGGCCATGGCTGATGTGACATCCTCTGTCCCTGAACAGTCTTCACCCCTCATCTTCCACCTAATTTCTTTTTTTGTTTTTGAAATGGGGTCTCGCTCTGTCACCCAGGGTGGAGTGCAGTGGCATGATCTCAGCTTACTGCAACCCCCACTTCCTGGGTTCAAGTGATTCTCCCACCTCAGCCTCCCAAGTAGCTGGGATTACAGGTGCCCGCCACCATGCCCGGCTAATGTTTTGTATTTTTAGTAGAGATGGGCTTTCACCATGTTGGCCAGGCTGGTCTCGAACTCCTGGTCTCAAGTGATCTGCCCATGTCAGCCTCCTAAAGTGCTGGGATTACAGGCGTGAGCCACCGCACCCGGCTGACCTCTACCTAATTTCTATGAGTGCTTCAAATCTTGGCTGAGTGTCACTTTCCCTAGGAAACTATCTCCCGCCTCAACTGCCCCCAGTTCTGGGTTAGATGTCCTTCCAATTACCCACAAAATAACTTGTTTTCCCCTTAAACCACTACTTATTAAATTATCTCAACATTTTTGGAAGCCTCCCTGATATGTGGAAAACCAACAAACAGCAAGAGAAACCAGACCCCTGTCTACACAGGGCATAGAGTCAAGCAGGAAACACAGACATTAAAACAACAAAGATCAAAGAGGGGGCAGGAGGAGGGAGAGGTAGGAATGGGAGGAGAAATATAAAAGAAAAAGACAGAAACAGCAAAGAGCACAAATGCTTCCACTCACAAGGCATCAGCTGATGAGACCAACATCTTGTATACTTCCTCTGTTTGTGGAATGAATGAATTTATGTTACCCAATATTCTTTAGATAAGGCCCTAGGTGATAAATTCCTTCTACAACTTTGTGCCAGAGGGGGAAAGTTTGCCCTCACTGAACACTTGTTTCTTTCAATTAAACAAAGAGACTAAGAAACCTGTCATATTGCTCTTTTTGTCTTGTCTGCCAAAAAGTTCAGGGCCAAATTTAGACCTCAGTCACAAGGAAGTATGTAATTTCTGGCTTCTGTCATCATCTCTCCTTATCCAGCTAGTTTCTCTTTCATCTATTTTTTTTTTTTTTTTTTTTTTTTTTGGAATGGGGTTCTTCCTCTGTCTCCCAGGCTGGATTGCAATGGTGCAATCATGGCTCACTACGGCTTCGTATTCCTAGACTCAAGGGATCCTTCCACCCCAGCCTCCCAAGTTGTTGGGACTACAGGTGCATGCCACCACGCCCAGCTAATTTTTTATTTTATTTTATTTTATTTTTTAGAGACAGAGTCTCACTATGTTGGCCAGGCTGGGCTTGAACTCCTGGCCTCAAGCTATCCTCCTGCCTTGGCCTCCCAAAACACTAGGATGATAGGAGTAAGCCATTGTGCCTGGTCTCTTTTATCTTTAATTTGTGGGCCCCTGTATACCTGTATACACCCCTGTATACACAAATGTGTTTTTACCTTGACCCCTACCTGCCAATCCCTCATGGAAGCAGGTGGAACAGAGGCTCGACATGCAGTGACCCGTTCCAGACTGGCCCCAGCAGGAGATGGCACCCTTGTCCCAGCCCAGTGCTTCCAGAGCGGCACCCACTCTGCAGTCTGAGGCCTCCTCCTGCCCCCACCCCTAGCCAGCCACAGAGTTCAAGGACATGAGCAGCCCTGGCTGTACCTCCCTCCTCTGGGGGGTTGATGTGCTATTTAAAGAGGCCAGACCTCCAGAGCCTTAACAAAAAGCAGAATGAGAGAAGGAAACGTCACATAAGGGATAGGCTGGGGGCAGGGGTAAGCCTAGGTCAGGGCAGGGAGCTTCTAGATGAGACTCACCATCAAGCTGTGGTCTCTCTTCCCTTCATCACTGTTCCCTTCATCACTGCTTGGTCCAAGCAGAGGGGACTGAAAGAGCTGATGCCCAAGAGATGTCAGGAATGCCTTCTGATGCGTCTAAGACTAGGGACCTAGTCTGACCCTCAGACCAACAGTTTTACACAAACAGAGTGTATTAGGCAGTTTTCGCACTGCTATAAAGAAATACCTGAGACTGGGTAATTTATAAAGGAAAGAGGTTTAACTGGCTCGCGGTTCTGCTGGCTGTACAGGAACTATGGCCTCAGCATCTGCTGGGCTTCTGGGGAGGCCTCGGGAAGCGGACAATGATGGCAGAAGGTGAAGGAGGAGCAGGCAGTTCATGTGGCGAAAGCAGGAGCAAGAGAAAGGGTTGGGGAGGTGCCACACACTTTTAAACAGCCAGATCTCTCGAGAGCTCACTCACTATCATGAAGACAGCACCAACCATGAGAGATCCACCCCCATAATCCAAACACCTCCCCCCAGGCCCCACCTCCAGCATCAGGGATTACAATTCAACATGAGACTTGAGCAGGGACAAACATCCTAACTGGGTTGTGAGCAACTCTGTCTCAGGGATGAGATCATGAGGCTATCTCCAACATGCCCTACGGCCCGCCTCTGCTATGCTGCTCCTCTGTAGCCTAGCTGCCTGTATAAAAGTCCATCACTTGGTGGGTGCCTTCTGGGAATCCCTAGAGTGCACAGCTGTCACTACAAAACAGATGGAATCACTGCTCCAATTAGATAGGGATTCTCTCTGAATATAATCCCTTACCGGTGTATGACATTTTTACAAAATACTCTCATGCACTGGCTTTTCTGTAAACTGACTCCCGTAACCAACCCTGTGATGTTAGCAGGATATATATCATTCCCATTTTACAGACGGGAAAACAGGCTGGAAGAGGCTCAGTGACATGCCCAAGACTAAATCCCAGGACTTCTTTCTGATAGCAGGGCCATGTCCAGCTTATGTGCTTGTAATGCCACTGCCTGCCCAGGGCAGGCACACAGAGATGTGTGTGCTCGACAGGATGTGGAGTCAAAGCATTCACCTCCCACACTCCCCCAGCAAACTTTGCTGCCTTCTCTGAAAGCCAAAACGCTGCATCAGAAAATGCGTCAATACAAATGCCACTGGCAGCCCTGGCAGCTCTCTGCCTGACCTCAACCACACGTAAGGGTCTTAGCACCAAGCCATGGTTGGGGTAGAAAAGTCACCTTTGAGATGCTCCAGCTCAACCTGTGATCAAGGTCAAAGACAGAATTACAAGCATGAGAGCTGGAAGGCAGCTTACAGATCATCTAGTGACCCAGTTTGGTGTCTGCCTCGTCCTGGCCGGCATAGTCCATTCATCCTAATTTGGGTGGCGGAGCTGGGTCATGAACCCCTTTGCCTACCAGACCAGTGGTCTTTCTTGGGGGTGGCATATTGCTCCAAACATCACTGGCTCTTGTGTTGTCACTAAACAGCACTAAAGGCTGTCTGGGACCAGCAATGGGATGTGTCTGCCACAGAGGAACAAATAGTAGGATCTTTCTACGCCTTCCTTTTTGCCCCCACAGGACCCTTTACTGAAGTGACACCTGCTACCTGTGTGTGCCCAGCACCCTTTCCTCTGCCATCTGGTAAAAACACACTGCTGCTCCTTTGAGAGAACGACCTTCCCCCACTTTATTTGTGCCTGGTTTGCCTATTTCAGGTCCTTCTGCCCCTTCAACACAGGGCTGGACACATGACACAGACCAGCTAGTCATAATACTCCATCTCAGAGATGCACACGTGGCCTAACCAGGGCCAAAGACTTCTCTAAGACTTTGGTGTATGCTTCCTAGTGTGAGAGAGGGTCTCTCCTCCTCCAGTGACAGCAATAAAGACTGGAGAAGCCTGGAACTGCCGAAGTCACCTTCTTTTTTTTTTTTTTTTTTTTTTTTTTTTGAGATGGAATTTTCGCTTTTATCGCCCAGGCTGGAGTGCAGTGGCTCAAACTTGGCTCACTCCAACCTCTGCCTCCCACGTTCAAGCAATTCTCCTGCCTCAGCCTCCTGAGTAGCTGGGTCTACAGACACACACCACCATGCCCAGATAATTTTTGTATTTTTAGTAGAGACAGGGTTTCACTATGTTGACCAGACTGGTCTCGAACTCCTGACCTCAGGTGATCTGCCTGCCTCAGCCTCCCAAAGTGCTGGGATTACAGGTGTGAACCACCTTGCCCAGCCTGCTGAAGCCACCTTACCCAACTGCATTAAAAAAAAATCAACTGCAGGATGAAGCCAACACATTGAAAAGCCAGGCCAAGAGGACAAAAGAGAATCACAGACCTGAAATCATCATCTGAGTTCTCAATCCAGCTGTGCATAGTCAGACAGCTCTGAGGCTTCCCAGCTATGTGAGCCCAACGATTCTTTTTTAGCTTGGGCTTGTTTGAGAAGTGTTTCTGATGCTTGCAACTAAAAGAGTGCTAATACGATGCTTTATTGCTCTAATTGGTTAACATAGGTGATCAGTTGCATTACTGGCCCCAATTCTTTACCCTTTTCCTATATCAACACAGTTTGTCATGTAACTTTGGGATTTTTCCCATTAAGGAGGAGCATATTTACCTGCCCTTTGATTTTTCAGCTGAGTCGTGTAACTTACTTTGGCCAATAGAATAATGCAGAAGCCACAGCATGCCCAGTCCAGGCCCAGGCCTTAAGCAGCCTGGCTTGATTCTGCCCGCGCTGGTGAACTTCTACACATGCGGAGGACATGCTCTGGCTGGCCTGCCAGTCTAGGAGAACGAAAGGCACATGGAGAAGACCTGCCCCAGCCAAGCCACCCCATCTGTGCCCAGCCTAGATCAGCCAACCTCCAGCCAATTCTCAGGGGCATGAACAAAATAAGCACTTATTCTTTTTTTTCCCTTTTTTCTTTTTTTTTTTTTTTTTTTTTTGGAGACAAGGTCTCACTCTGTTGCCCAGGCTGCAGTACAGTGGCACCAGCGTAGCTCATTGCAGCCTTGAACTCCTGGGCTCCAGCGATCCTCCTTCCTCAGCCTCCAGAGTAGCTAGGATTATAGGCACATGCCACCATGCTAGGCTAATATATTTTACATATATATTATATATTATAAATATATATTATATATATATGTATTTTAGAGATGGAGTCTTGCTATGTTGCCCAGGTTTGTCTTGAATTCCTGGCCTCAAGTGATTCTCCCACCTTGGCCTCCCAAAGTGCTGGGATTACAGGTGGGAGACACTGTACACGGCCAGCACTTAACCTTTTTTTTTTTTTTTGAGATGGAGTCTCGCTCTGTCACCCAAGCTGGAGTGCAATGGTGTGATCTCAGCTCACTGCCTCCTCCACCTCCCAGGTTCTAGTGATTCTGATGCCTCAGCCTCCTGAGTAGCTGGGATTACAGGTATGAGCCACCAAGCCCAGCTAATTTTTGTATTTTTAGCAGAGACGGGGTTTCACCATGTTGGCCAGGCTGGTCTTGAACTCCTGACCTCAAGTGATCCACCTGCCTCGGCCTCCCAAAGTGCTGGAATTCCAGGTATGAGCCACCGAACCTAGCCGGCCAGCACTTACTCTTGAACCTCTTCTTTAGGTTGTTTACTGTGCCGCATAACTGATCAATGCAACGTATCTGTCACTCCTACCCTTTGGGCTCCTTGAAGGCAGGAACTGGTGTCTTATACATTGCTATCTCCCCAGTGATGAGCACAGCTGCTGGCCATGAAAGGAAAGAAGGAGGGAGGGAAGAGAGGGGACAGAGGGAACAGGGGGACTCCCAGTTCTCTGGCACCTTTCTACCAGGTTAGACGTTCTGATTTCAATGAAGGAGGGACCCACCCATACACTGATGGTGAAACTCTGTTGCTGGTATATATTATTTACTTTGGAGATTCTGCTTAGGGGCTATGCTAATACTGGGGGGCTGATTTCTAAGAACGTATCCCATATGCCATTGTCCAGACTGTGGCACCAAAGCTCTCAAATGCCCACTCACCAGCCTGCAACTTGAGGGAGGCCATAAAGCCATCTTTGTCCATTTCTGCCCCCGTGATAGTCAGGCAGGATTAGGCCGGTGAATACCTGAGCACACAGTACCACAGCAAACCTGCCACAAATCCTGCTAATCACACCCAGCTGACACTTGCCATTCACCAATGCAAGGCATTTTAAAGTGTCTCATTAAAATAGGGAAAAGGATTAAGAGGCCCCTTTCTTGATTAATGACTTTCTCTGCCTGAGAGATATAATCCTATCTATAACCCCAAATAAATAGAAGCAAAATTAGATTTCTACCATGAGATCATTCAGGGCACGTGTTGCACTGTGCCCCTAAATCTTATTTTCTTTACATATTTTATCCAGCTTAAGGGCATAAGATATTCTGAGCCCCAAAACCAGAACTGTTTTGCAATAGGTAGCAGCAGTGACAGAAGGGGATTTCCCTGGCTTTTCTAAGGCATTAATGAGTTTATATGTTGAAAAGAACAACCAATCTCCCTTAGAGAAAGACACGTATGGGTGCATATGGAACATCTAGAGCACTCATCTCCTCAGATCCTTTTAGGGAAACAGGCAGCCATGAGTAAATCAAAAATGAAAGCTTCCTCTATTGACGCATTGATTTCCTTCTCTGAATCTGCTACTGTGCGAAAATTCAGAGGGTCATGAACTATTCAAACTGGAAGGGACTTTTAAGACCCTTAGTCACCCAGGCATGGTGGCACACCCCTGCAGTCTCAGCACTTAGGAGGCCGAGATGGTCAGATTGCCCGAGCTCAGGAGTTTGAGAGCAGGCTGGGCAACATGGCGAAACTCTGTTTCTACGAAAATACAAAAAAAAAAAAAACAATTAGCCAGGGGTGGTGGTGTATACCTACAGTCCCAGCTACTCAGGGGGCTGGGGTGGGGGGATCACTTGCGCCCAGGAGGTCAAGGCTGCAGTGAGCAGTGATTGTGCCACTGCATTCACAGAGTGAGGACCTGGTCTCAAAAAAAAAGAAAAAAAATCTTAGTCAAACCCCATAACCCGACAGATGAAGAAAGTGATGCCCAGATAGAGGAGGGGACTTACTCAGAATTACCCGCTGTTCATGATATCACCCACACATGCATGTGCGTGTGCACACACACACTCTCTCTCTATCTCTCTCTCTCAGAATGGGTCTCACCCTGTCGCCCAGGCTGGGATACAGAGCCGTGATCATAGCTCCCTGCAGCCTCAAACTCCTGGGCTCAAGTGATCCTCCTGCCTCAACCTTCTGAGTAGCTTGGACTACAGGTGTGTGCCACCACACCTGGCTAATTTTTTTAAATATTTTTTTTTTTTTGAGACAAGGTCTCGCTCTGTTGCCCAGGCTGGAGTTCAGTGGTGTCATCATGACTCACTGTGGCCTCCACTTCCCAGGTTCAAGCAATCTTCCCACCTCAGCCTCCCAAGTAGCTGGGACTACAGGTATGCAACACTATGCCTGGCTAATTTTTAAATTTTTTTTTGTAGAGATGGGGTCTCACTATGTTGCCCAGGCTGGTCTTGAACTCCTGGGCTCCAGTGATCCACCCACATCAGCCTCACCAAAGTGCTAGAATTACAGGCATGAGCCACTGCACCTGGTCTACAACACTCTTTGCATAGAGAGGTGCTTTCACAAGGTTTTGACTTGTGGGAACGAATTACATGAGAGAGAAGGGTACTGGGATGGATCCTGGCAGAGTCTCTTCAGCTACCCCAACCGTTCTGTAGACTGGTTAGATTTCTTTCTTTCTTTTTTTTCTTTTTTTTTTTTTTTTTGAGACAGAGTCTCACTCTGTTGCCCAGGCTGGAATGCAATGGCACAATCTCGGCTCACTGCAACCTCCGCCTCCCAGGTTCAAGCGATTCTCCTGTCTCAGCTTCCCGAGCAGCTGGGATTACAGGCACCTGCCACTACGCCCAGCTAATTTTTGTATTTTTAGTAGAGACGGGGTTTCACCATGCTGGCCAGGCTGGTCTCGAACTCCCAACCTCAGGCATTCTGCCCGCCTCGGCCTCCCAAAGTGCTGGGATTACAGGCGTGAGCCACGGTGCTGGGCCCTAAATTTCTTAATAGATTATTTCTACTTAAACCAGATTAAATTATGTTTGTCTATAGAAGAACTGATATGGTTTGCATCTGTATCCCCACCAAATCTCATGTTGAAATGTAATCGCCAGTGTTGGAGGTGGGGCCTGGTAGAAGGTGTTTGGATCATGGAAGCAAATCCCTCGCGAATGGCTTAGCACCATCTCCTTGATGATGAGTGAGTTCATGCAAGATCTGGTTGTTTGAAAGTGTGTGATGCTCCCACACACTCTCTCTCATTCCTGCTCTGGCCATGGGATGTACCTGCTTCCCCTTTGCCTTCTGCCATGACTGGAAGCTCCCTGAGGCCTCCCCAGAAGCCGAGCAGGTGCCAGGGCCATACTTCCTATACAGCCTGCAGAACCATAGCCAATTAAACCTCTTTTCTTGTTAAATTACCCAGTCTCTGGTATTTCTTTATAGCAATGCGAGAATGGCCTAAGATGAGAACTCTAATCAGTAATAAGGAAACATGAATGATGTAAAATAAATATCAGGATTCAGCTATTTCTCTAATCCAGACTGCTCCATGCACAAGAAGTTCAGATTAGACATGTTTGATCATATACAGGGGTATTGTGTGAAATGGATACCTCGGGATTTAATACTATTTATACAAGGAAGTAGAAATGTGCTACTTTCAATTTGTGTTAGAATTTGGTGGATCATACAATCATGTTTATTTCAATATCATTCTCAGAAGCAAGCATAAAATATTTAGAATGACACCTGAGTTTAAGAGAGGTAAGTGGGCTTTAATGACCTACAATTGGGAGTGAAGTCCAGAGAGGCACCAATTCAAAACCGAGTTACCCACATAAGCAGCCATTTCCTGGATGCAGGAAGGAGTGGCTCCCACTGTGTAGAACACAATTGTTCGTCTGACATGCAAGCTTCTCAGTCTTCCTTCTTCTGTTATTTACCTCCACACCTGGGACTTGTGACCCATTATAGTATTTAGTTCTCTTAAAAACTGGGTAGGGTTGGTCCAAAGGAAGCCATGATGCCCAGGCAGGACCAATAAGTCCCCCCACCCAACCCCTAGACTTACTGATTTGGAGCTGAAGAACCTGGTGCTAGAAGAACACTGGCGAGTCTGTCCATGGCCACCTGCCCTGAAACATGGAGAAAAGGGCCTGTTTCAGATGGAGAGAATGTGCCAACCAGAGACAAGATGGCACATGGTATATTTTGTGTGCACCTAATACATACAAGGCTCTCTGAGGTGCCCTGATTCCAGCGCACTTTCACGGAGATTATGGGCTAGGAAGGAGTCAGCAGTCCACAACTCATTTCAAGGAAGAAAATGATGGGTACAATGATTAGAGGAGAAAACAAACCCACCACAGGGGCCCAGAGGAGAAAAAACACTCAACTGGAAGATGGACAAAGGCTTTATGAAGGAAGGAACTCAAAAACCTTGGGCATAATTTCTGAGTACAGTAGAAGTCACAGAAGACGTATGAGGTGTGCTGTGATCAAAACTGTGCTTTACAGAAATACCTACGATGGCATCATGTGTAGAATAGTGGGCCTAGAAAGAACAAGGCTATTACAAGCCAGTGATGAGGAAAATTTGGTCTAGGATCGTGCAGGGAAAGAAGGCGATGGAGGAATACTCTGGAATGAAGGTTATAGAAGAGCTTGAAGGCGAGAAACACCTACAATAGCACTCTGGGTAGGAAGACAGAGCAAATGTGTGCATGAAGATGGCAGAGCTGTGCTCCTTGTCCTTTGGCTAACGGGTGGGAGCGTGAAGAAGAAATGCATTGTGTGCATATTGCATAGCATCGATCAAAGAGAAATCTATTGCATTGGAGGATAAATGCTAATCAAGATTAGTGAGTAAAAAGGATGCATGAAGTCATAGAATTCAGAGAGAACGTGGAGGTAATAAAAACATTGTGGAAAAGTGGATAAGGAGAGAAAGATGGCAAAATGTTCTGATTTTTGCAATCACAACAGTGAGTTTAAGGCAGAAAGTAGGTGGAATCTGACCACATAAAACCCTCTTGCCTGAAACTACTAAAAGCTGGACAAAAATATTTGAAACTACAGTTGTCAAGAGGCTGAACACTAGGCAATAAAAGATTGTGATCCCAGAGAGTGATAAAACAGACCAGATGAACCTTACAATTGCCCTGGCTTGTTGCCTTGGGACAGTTTCCAAACTGCAGCACAAAGAGGGAGAATCAGGCAGCACCTGGGAGAATTCCTGAGTTTGAGGGGACACAGCTGAGAGGCCAGGGAGGCCACAGCAGTTGGAGTTCACAGGACAATGTACCAGAAAGGAGAGAGGACAGAAAACTCCAGATTTCTGCAAAGTCCTCAAATGTTTGGAGACTAAATGATACATCCCTGAATAACTCATAGGTCTAAGAAGAAATCATAAGGGAAATAGAAAGTATTTTGTAGGTATTTAAAATGAAATATAGGCCGGGCACAGTGGCTCACGCCTGTAATCCCAGCACTTTGGGAGGTCGAGGTGGGTGGATCATCTAAGGTCAGGAGTTCGAGACCAGCCTGGCCAACATGGCGAAACCCTGTCTCTACTAAAAATACAAAACTTAGCCGGGCATGGTGGTGTGCACCTGTAATCCCAGCTACTCAGGAGGCTGAGGCAGGAGAATTGCTTGAACTCAGGAGGCGGAGGTTGCAGTGAGCCAAGATCACGCCACTGTACTCCAGCCTGGGTGACAGAGTGAGACTTTGTCTCCTAAAAATAAATAATAAAAATAGAATGAAATATAATATGTAAAAATGTGTTAGGTGGCACTAAAGTAGCAGTATTTAGGGAAAAATTTACAGAACTAAATGCCTGTATGAGAAAAAGAAAAAAGTCTCAAATTGATAACCTCACCTTTCACCTGAAGAAACTAGATGAAGAAGAGAAAACTAAACCGAAAGTAAGTAGAAAAAAGAAAAGATGAAAAGTCAAAGAATCAATTCCTGGCTCAGATGGTTTCACTGGTGAATTCCACCAATAATTCAAGGAAGAAATAACACTTATTCTATACAAACTCTTTCAGAAAATTACAGAGGAGAAAACACTTCCCAATTCATTTTCCGAGGCCAGCATTATCTTGATACCAAAGCTTAACAGATATGACAAGAAAATATACCAAAGAGCAACAGCCCTCATGAACATAGACACAAATATCCTAAACAAGATCTAACCAATCAATTCCAACAATATGTAAAGAGGATATGCATCCTGATCAAGCGGGATTTATCCTAGAAATTGGCTTAATATCCAAGATTGGCTTAACATTCAAAAATCAATCAATATAATTCATCATATTATAAAGTAAAAATTGAAAAACCTCAATAGACTCGGAAAAAGTATTTGACAAAATCTAACATCCTTCTCTGTGCCACATATTTCAGGGGAAAAAAAGAAAAAATCTAACATCCATTCTTAATTAAAAGAAAACTCCCTAGGAATATAGGGAACTTCCTCAACCTTAAAAGGGCGAGTCAGTTCCAATTACTTGACAGCTCAGGAGGCTGAGGCAGGAGGATCACTTGAGCTCAGGAGGATGAAGCTTTTGCCCTCCTCCCAGGCCCTGGTTCAGTGCTGTAAGAAGACATTTATGTTGGCAGAGGGCAGCTGAGCAGAATTTGTGTTTTTTTTGTTTTGTTTTTTTTTTTTGAGGTGGAGTTCCAGGCTGGAGTGCAGTGGTGCCATCTCGACTCACTGCAACATTCACCTCTCGAGTTGAAGCGATTCCCGTGGCTCAGCCTCCCGAGTAGCTGGGATTACAGGCGTGTGCCACCGCACCCGGCTAGTTTTTGTATTTTTAGTAGAGACGGGTTTTCAGCATATTGGCCAGGCTGGTCTCAAACTCCTGACCTCAGATGAGCCACTCACCTCGGCCTCCCAAAGTGCTGAAATTACAGATGTGAGCCACTGCACCTGGCCAAGCTTGTGTTTGTTTAAAAAAAAAAAAACTTTGACTGAGACTAAACTGCCCTAGGTACCTCTTCCTATGTTCATGTTTTAATGGGCGGAAAAAAACTCATGAAAATGTAAAGAACTGGTCACAGGGACCTGGCTGGCCCCACCCAGAAGGTGGGGGTTGGGTGAGTTGCCAGGAAGGAACTTGGAAGGGGCTGTGAAGGACAGAGAGGGCTAGAATTGGGCTGTGTGGAGCCTGTGTTCTCTAAGACTTCAGGCCCCACAGACCTGTTGAGTGCTTCATTGATGTGATCAGTGGCCCAGAAGATAGTATCCCAAATGTTTAGGGGTCCACACGATCCACCTCTCCCATCTGATGCCATCCTGCATGGAAAGGAGCCCTCTAGGGAGAGGGGCAGGTGAAACACCTGCGTTTCTAAACAGGCTTTTGAAACCCCAGCTGGTCTCCTTTCCACCCCCCACCACCACTCCCAAGACCCTCCCCAGATGACTAGAGTCCAGGCCGGCCAGAGAACAGGGTCCAAGACAACCATATCATGTCTCTCTGCCGTGCACAAGAGAAGTCCCTGTCATCTCTGTGCTTTCACAGTGCTTGCAGGAAAGCTGCTCAGAGCACAGCCCTGTGCTGTCCCATCCAGCCTAGTCACACCCACTGGGCTGCCTGCACCAACAATGATGGTAATAATCAGAGCTGTGATATTATTTATTAATGGCAGTGACATGTATTAATTTCTTACTCTGAACCAAGCCCTTCCATAGGCATTTTACAGCATTTTCCCATTTGCTCCTCATTACAAATCTCTAGGGGTGCTCTTATTATCTTTACTGTATAGATGAGAAAACAAGTCTCAGAGGTTAGATGGCTTTTCCCAAGCCGCATGGCTAATGCAAGCTCATATGGGACACCTGATTTAAATCTAGGTTATTAAGATCCAGGGGGAGATACCTGACCCCAGAAGCCATGCCTTGCTCATATTCATTTCAGACAAGCTACAGAACAAGGGGAACAAAGGGCACCTTCAAAAGCCCACCCAAAGTCAACAGGGTTAAAAACAGCAACTGCCGCTATAGAGGGCAAATGACCTATTTGATACCCACTTAACACTAAATCAGTGCTGCATTCAGCCCTCTATTTTGGGCTGTAGTACGGGTTTTGTACTTCCGCCACAACTGTCTATACCCTACCCATCACTGAAAATCAGGATTTTTCACATCCCAGGACACAGGATTTTCAGTACTACAATGGGACAGTCCCAGGCAAACCTGGATGATTGGTCACTATAAGTTTTTCAACCTCATCCTGGACATAGCTGAAAGGCCATACACGGTGGTGGCCAGATTAAATCAAGCACACTCCATGGTCTCATTCCCAAGCAGTCACTGAAAGGGTGACACAGAGCCTAGTTCAGCAAGCCCCAGCTTTCTTTCCTTAACATCCGCTCCTCAGAGTGTTAACAGAATTTCCTCTGGCCTTTTCCTGCAAAGGCCTATGAACTCAATACCCAGCAGATCGTGTGCAGCAGTTCATAATTAATTTATGCCGCCTGAAATGTCCCACTAGGTCAGTATCGCTCTTCACCCAGTTAATGAAAGGATTGATCTTAAGAACACCTTTGATCATTAAAAGCATGATTAAGACTCCCTCCCTATTATCCTACTCTAGGAATGAGCAATGAGTCTTCCCACAGCAGAATGCCTCTGGTTCTTCCAACAAATGCACTTGCTGCAATCATGTGTTTAATTAGTCTCTTTCTTCAGATGAAATAATTGTGTCCCTGCTCTGGATTTCATTCATAAGATCACTTAAAATATGGTAGGCTCTTTATTGACTCTTTCATTTATTGTGGGGCCATATGGTGCACTCAGAGCCAAGCAACAGTGTGTTAGACCTGAACTCAGCAGGGACGTGAGGAAAAGCCAACATGCCTGAACCTGAGTCACGTAGCCAACTGGCATTTAACTGACCACTTACTATGTATCACAAACCGGCCAAGGGATACAGAAATGAGCAAGAGGCACAGATGCTACCCTTAATGGAGTTTCTCAACCTCAGCACCACTGACCTTCAAGGCAGGATCATTCCTATTTGTGGGGCTGTCCTGTGCATGGCAGGATGTTTAGCAGCATCTCTAGCCCCTACCCACTAGATGCCAGGAGCACTGTCCCTCACCCCTCTCCCACCCCAAGATGTGAAAATTGAACTTATCTGTAGACGTTGCCAAATATCCTGGGGGGACAGAATTACTCTCAGGTTAAAAATCGCTGCATTAAAGTGTTTGCAATCTGGAAAAGCAACTAAGACAAGTACACAGTTTTTGTGTACTTGTGATAGAGGACATCATGGGGCAGTAATGAAGGAAATGTGCTGGCTGCAAACTCCTGTGGCGTCAGAGGCCAGTGACGGGAATGCCGGGAAGGCGGTGAGGATGTGGCTAACTGGAAAGGACAACTCTGTCCCCAGCTCAGTCCAGCCAAGTATTGCCAGATACTACGATATACTTAGGGAATTCTGAAATCTGGACTTTTTTGTGAAATCTCCCAGTTTCTAAATTTCTCAACCAATTGAAAAATATTTTAAACAAAATATAAACTGAAATTAATTAATTAAAAGATTGAGAGACATATTCAGCCAGATGCCCCTGCTATATCAAAAACTGGGCAGCCTGGAAGGATTCTGGGCATTACCTCCAGCTCACCTCCCAACCCTGGGCGTCGAGGCCCATTTCTAGAAAATGAGTGGTTGTCCATATTTGTTTGCTCTTAAACAGTGGTTCTAGATCCTGGGCGCACATTTGAATCACCTGGAGATATTAAAAAGCTCATCAGTGCACTAACCCCCTCCCAGGCCAATTAAGCTGGAAGCACAGGGTTGGGGCCCAGGTGTCTATGTTTGTAAAAAATTCTCCCCAGGTGATTTGAACATTTAGTCAGGCTGGAGAACCACTGGTGTAAAAGAAGGAAACCAACAAAGGCCCATCTCCAGGTTGATTAAGGTTCAGGACTCTAACCTCAAGCAACCATGGGGTCTGGGAGAAACTTAACCTGGGCCTCAGGGTCTCTATCTGTTAAATGGAGATAAAAACACTACTTCCTTTACTGAATTGGTGTTTAAAAAAAAAAAAAAAAAAGTTTGGTTTTTTTTTTTCCTCTCAAAATGGGGCCCAGGCTTTAGGTTTTTTTGTTTTGTTTTGTTTTGTTTTTTCCAGATGTTACTAATGAGCAGCCAAGATTGAGAAACAGTAAGTAGGTTCCTGTTGGCTCTAGCACGCTGGGAATTTCCTTAAGTGGGAAGAGGAAATGAGTATTGAACACCCACTAAGGCTGGGGCCTAGATGCCCCATTGGGATTCCTCAAAAAGAATTGGAGAGAAAGAGCCAGATGCTGACATTACACAACATAAACTCCAAGAAGACACACACCCTAAAACCCCCTACACACACAATAATTAGCTGCTAGGATTAAGAAGTACGTTGAACATCATTCTAAAAGACACGGCTTGTGAAGGCTACCTCTGCTAACATGAAAGGTCTTCCACTAGGAAAATTCAAAGAGCTAATGTCCAAGCACTGAGCATCTTGAGGCATCTGATCCAGTGTCATCCTGGTAATATTTCCATTATTCACCTGAACTTCTGTTAGTGAGGTGGCTAACTATAAGGGTTCCATTTGGGACACACACATTTATCATTTGATTAGGAAAGATTACCTATTTTTAGATAAAACATATATCTCCTAACAGGGATGGACAGTTATAAATAACTTGGAAAACTCCAGCCGACGCCCAAAACATCATGATTTAGGTTGAAAGAAAAAGCCTTTCTGATTACTGTCCTTTTGTGTTCCCCAGCACATTTTTCATGTTTACTTGCTGTCACCCCAGATAAGTGATCGCCTTGGCTATATCCCATTTCCTCACTAGCTAAGGTGGGAGGAAGAATTGTCACAATCAAACAGGCAAGATCAAGGTGCAAGGGAGGAGAGGCAGAGGTTTGAGACCTTTGCCCTGCAATCAGTTAATTAGCCCACCTCCAATTTATGTCTGACAGTTATTGGGGGAGCCACAGAAATGGCTTCAAGTTAGACTTTTACTCAAGCTGTCAGGTGGAAGAAGGGCTCAAAAGCCCAACGAAGGAAGTCAAACCTTTCCTTCCACATTGAAGTGGATGCCTGGCCCTTTCATGAGGTCCCTTCCTTCCCTGGCCCTTGAAACAACTCAGGGGGATTCTAACATGAAAAGAATAGACATTTCTAATGACCATAGCTGAAAACTTTTTAGCAAAAAAAAAAAAACGTAGTACTGGATTAGAACCCAAAGTATGAATAAATGTCCATGAGTCCAGAGGAGACTTCCACACTGGGGAAGATGAAGTAGACATAATTTTCCCAACTTCTTCCACTAAATACAACTAAAAATCCTAAACACTATGTATAAAGCACATATAAGAAGAATTTGAAAAGTGAAGAGAGGAAGGAAGACTAGCTAGGGATCCCAGGATCCAAGAAACTACACAGTGGTGAGTTTCTTGGGTTTTCTTTTTGCCTCATACATTCCATCCTTGAAGTGGAAGCAGCCAGCAACACAGAAGTGCCAACAAATGCAAACAAACAAAAAGTCCCAACAAAAGCCCACCCTCTCTAGCCAAAGGCCATGAAAGAACCCATCCAGCAAGACAAAAAACTTGTAGCCAATAGCCACACTACTCCATACCATAGTAAAAATGGTGGTCCCACCCCTATAATGTCAGCAAAGGCCAACCGGGGAACTTGAATTTCCACTTTCATTAGGCTGCAATGAGGTGTCCCATTACCCCAGCCCAAGTGGTGCCACAGGAGGCCAACTAGGGAGCCAAGACTTTTATCCATCCCTACCAGGTGGTAATGAGCCCTCACCTCTGCCCACCAGTGACGACCAGATGGAGTACTAGATCTCCCATCCATCAGTAATAAGGAACCCTCCACCTCAGATGTCAACAGATGCTAAGTGGAAAACCTGGATTTCCACTCCCATCTGTCAGTAAGAAGGCAGTGCTGCAATTTCCCCTATTGAAGCAGCATCAGAGAAATCCAGCTAAAACAAAAAGTTTAAATAAGGTATAGAATCTCATAATAGTGCAAAAATGTCCAGTTTTCAGTCAAAAATTACTCAACATGCCAAGAACCATAAAGAGCTCAAACTAAATTTAAAAGACAGTTGGGGCTGGGCGCAGTGGCTCACGCCTGTAATCCCAACACTTTGGGAGGCCAAGGTGGGTAGATCACGAGGTCAAGAGATCGAGACCATCCTGGCCAACATAGTGAAACCCCACCTCTACTAAAAATACAAAAATTAGCTGGGCATGGTGGTGGGCACCTGTAGTCCCAGCCACTCGGGAGGCTGAGGCAGGAGAATCACTTGAACCCAGGAGGCAGAGGTTGCAGTGAGCCGAGATTGCGCCGCTGCACTCCAGCCTGGTGACAGAGCAAGACTTCATCTCAAAAATAAATTAATTAAATAAAATAAAAGACAGGCTGGGCACAGTGGCTCGTGCCTCTAATCCCAGCACTTTGGGAGGCTAAAGTGGGAGGACTGCTTGGGTCTAGGAGTTCAAGACCAGCCTGGGTCACAAAGTAAGACTCCATTTCTACAAAAAAAATGTTTTAAATTAGCTGGGCATGGGAGCACGTGTCTGTAGTCCCAGCTACTTGGGAGGCTGCAGCAGGAGAATTACTTAAGCCCAGGAGGTCGAGGCTGCAGTGAGCCATGATTGCACCACTGCACTCCAGCCCGGGTGACAGAGCAAGACCCTATCAAAAAAAAAAAAAAAAAGAGTCAAAAGATGCCAACACCAAGGTGACAGAGATATTAGAATTATGTTTAAAATTTGTTAAAGTAGCCGTGATAAAAATGCATAAGCAAGAAACTACAAATCTGTTTGAAGCAAGTAAAAAACTAGCAAGTCTCTGATGGTGATAATCATTTCACAATGTATACATACATCAAAACATCACATTATATAAAAATATATAATTTTTATTTGTTAATTATACCTCAGTAAAGCTGGGGGGAAAAAAGGAGAAACAAAGTCTCAGCAAATAACCAGAATATATAAAGGAGAACCAAACAAAAACCTTAGAACTAAAAAATACAATAACTGAAATTAAAAGCTCAATGGTTGGGATCAGTAGCAGAATGGAGCAAATAGAGGAAAGAATCTGTGAACTGGATAATAGAACAATAGAAAATACCCAACTTTAACAATGAAAATATAATTTTTTAAAAGAAGGAACAGAGCCTCAGGGACTTGTGGTACTATAAATAAAAGATCTAACATTTATGTCATCAGAGTCCCTGAGGAGAAGAGAAAGATAAGGAGCTGTAAAAGTACTCAAAGAAATAATAGATGAAAGCTTTCCAAATTTAGTAAGAGGCATAAACCTATAGATCTAAGAAGCCGAGTGAACTCCAAACAGAATAAGCCCAAAGAAATCCACATTAAGACATATCATAATTAAACTTCTTAAAACTACAGACAAAAAAATCTTGAAAGCAGCCAGAGATAAATGGCATCTTACCTTTAGGGAGGAAACAATTAGAATGAGAGTGGGTTTCTCATCAGAAACCACAGAGACCAGAAGGAAGTGGCATAATACTTTTCAAGTGGTGAAAGAGAAAATTGTTAACCCAGAATCTCATACCCAGCAAAAATATTCTTCCAGAATAAAGGGGAAATCAAGACATTCTCAGATAAAGGAAAACTAAGATAATTTGTCCCCAGCAGACCTATACTAAATGAATGGTTAAAGAACATTAACCATTCTTGAAAAAAAAAAGAAAAAGTAAACAAGAAAAGTAGAAGCCTTAGGGCATTGGGAAGGAGGGAAGGAAATGATAAGCAAAAGCATGAGAAATACAATAGATTTCCCTTCTACTCTTGAGTTATCTAAATTCCTTTTGAAGATTAAAGCAAAAGTTATAACCATATCTGATGTGTTTCTAAATGTATGTGGAAGAAAAATTTAAGGCAAATGTATGATAAATGAGAAAGGGTAAAAAACAAACATAGAGGGAAGTGAGGTTTTCTTACCTCAAACTGGTAAAGGAACAATACCAATAGACTATGATAAGTTATGTTTATGTAATGTAATACCTACAGCAACAACTAAAAATGCTAAACAAAGACATACACTCAATACTATAGATAAGTAAATATCTATATTGGAATTCTAAAGAATGTTCAAGTAACTCACGGGAAGGCTGAAACAAGAAAACAGAGAAACAAAAAAGAAAATAACCCCAGAAAATTAAAAAATAAAATAACAGTCTTAGCCATAACATATAAGTAAGCACATTAAATATAAATGATCTAAATATACCAATTAAAAGACAGAGATTGGCAAGGTAAATTAAAAACATTATCCAACCATGTGCTGTCTACATAAAACTCACTTCAAATATAACAATATAGGCAGGTTAAAAGAAAAGGATGGAAAAAATATATCATGAAAACATTAGTCAAAAGAAAGTAAGGGTAACTATATTACTATGAGATAAAGTAGACTTCGGATCCAACAAAATTAGCAGAGACAGAAAGGAATATTATATGATGAACAAGAAGACATAGCAATCCTAACTTGCATGCACCAAACAACAGACTGCAAAATATGTGAAGCAAAAACTGATAAACTAGGTTGGGCATGATGGCTCATGCCTGTAATCCCAGGACTTTAGGAGGCCAAGGCAGGCAGATCACTTGAGCCCAGGAGTTTGAGACCAGCCTGGGCAACACAGCAGAACCCTATCTCAAAAAACTTTTTGTTAGTTTTAAAAACCTGATAAACCAGAAGGAGAAATAGGCAAATCCACAGTTTTTTTCACTGTTCAAGGTTTACTGGGGGGTTTAGTTGGTATAACACTTGGATAGTTGGTTGCATTGTTTATATGTAGATCTTTTTACATTATATGGTAATGTACATTACTGATATATATAGTTCACAAAATAAGATCCTTTGGAACAATTATGCACAAGACATGCGATATTGGATTTGTACACTGGATCCCAGGATGTGACTGATTGGGAAAAAATGTTGGACTAGGCATGTTCAGTGAAGGAGCCAGGAAGTTATATATCACATGGTAAACATCCACCTGGCTCAAGGGGCAAATGCAGCATGTACAGCATTGGCAGTGGTGCCTCAGAGGTGGCAGAACTATTTCACACAAACCTGTTTAGGACTACACAAGATTAGTACCATCCAGCATCAGGATATAGCTGTGGATTTTACAAACCATTCCTATTTGTAACTTCAGGAATTGATGTTTTTCCCAGCCATCTTTAAATATTACTGCTTTAATCACAGATCAGATAAAAAGGACAACATGCACAACCTCCAACTAAAATCCTGTTGTAGCATAGACAGTGAAATGCTATGACATCAGAAGACTTTAAAATTGCAGCTCTTTTTGGATCCCCCAAAGTGTTTCTGCACGCTTCTTCAAACGGGCCTCTTCCTCTGGAGTCAGAGTCACCTTCACAAGGTCTGAGATTCCATTCTGTCCCAAAATGCAAGGAACACTAAGGAAGACATCATCCTTTATTCCATAGAGACCTTTAATCATGGTGGAAATTGGGTGCACCTGCCTAAGATTCTTCATTATACTGTCTACCAAATCTGCTACAGAGAGTCCAATGGCCCAGGATGTGTAGCCTTTGAGTTTGATCACCTCGTAAGTATTCTCAACCGCCTGCTTGTGAACCTCTTTCCACTGTTTCTTATCTGTATCAGTGCCTAAATCTGGGTGCAGAGTCTTCAGGAAGACACCAGCAACATTCACTCCACTCCATACAGGCACACTGGAATCTCCATTTTCCCCAAGGACCCACCCATGACAGCTTAATAGGTGAACTCCCAGTCTTTCCCCATCAGGTAACGGAATCGGGCTGAATCCAGATTACAACCACTTCCAATAACACAGTTTTTGGGAAAGCCACTTATCTTCCAAGCCACGTAGGTCAAGATATCCACTGGATTTGAAACAATAAGCAACTTGCAGTTCAGGCTGTGCAAATCCACAATTTTAATCTCAGACTTTAACACCCCTCTCTCAACAACTGATAAAACAACTAAATAGAAAATCAGCAAGGTTATAGATTAACTCAACAACAGGATCTAATTGACATTTATAGAAGCCTCCACATAACATAGCAGAATATATATTCTTTTCAAATACCCACAGAACATATACCAAAGTAGACCATATTTTCAGCCATAAAACAAACCTCAACAAATTTAAAAGAATTGAAATCATCCAGGGTATGTTCTCCAACCACAATAGAACCAAACTAAAAATCGGTAGCAAAAAAAGATTACAACAAAATAACAATTGAAAACTAAACAATACGCTTCTAAATAACTCATGGGTTGAAGAGGAAGCCTCAAGAAAAATAAACAAATAGATTGAATGTAATGAAAATGAAGATACAGCATATCAAGATTTGTGGCCAGGCATGGTGACTCACACCTGTAATCTCAGCACTTTGGGAGGCCAAGGTGGAAGGATCACTTGAGCCCAGGAGTTTGAGACCAGCCTGGGCAACACAGTAAGACCCCATCTCAAAAAAAAAAACAGAAATGAAATTTGTGGGACACAGCTGTGTTGAGAAGGAAATTTATAGTACTAAATGCATGTGTTAGAAAAGAGGAAAGGTCTCAAATCATTTTTAATCTAAACTCCCACCTCAAGAACCCAGGTAAAAAAAAGAGCAAAATTAACCCAAAGCAAGCAGAATGGAGGAAATAATAGAGCTAAGAGAAAAAAATCAATAAAATTGAGAACAGGAAAACAATGAAAAAAAAACAATAAAACAAAGAGTTAATTCTTTGAAAAAAATCAATAGAGTTAACAAACCACTAGCAAGACTGACAAAGAAAAGAGAGACAGCACAAATTATCAGTGTCAGGAATGAAAGAGGGGATATCACTACAGACCCTGAAGACATCAAAAGGATGAAAAGGGAATGCTAAGAACAACTCTACAAACATAAATTTAACAACTTAAATGAAATGGGCCACTTCTTCAAAAACCACAAACTACCACAACCCATCCAATATGAAGCAAATGAGTGAATAGCCCTCTAACTATTAGGGAAAATTAATGTATAATTTTAAATCACCACCCCCACCCCAACAACAACAACAAAAATAAATAAAACAGAGATCTCTAGAACCGGATGATTTCACTGGAGAATTCTACAAAATTATTAAAGAGGAACTGACACTGATTCTGTACAATCTCTTCAAGAAAATACAAGAAGAAAGAACACTTTCCAATTCATTTTATGAAACTATTATTACCTTGATACAAGAACAGACGAAGACAGTACCAAAAAAGAAAACCACAGACCAATATCCCTTATGAATATAGACACAAAAATGTTTAACAAAATATTGGCAAATAGAACTCAGCAATATATGAAAAGAATTATACTTCTTGATCAAGTGTGATTTGTTCCATGGATGTGAGTCTGATTCAATATTCTAAAATCAATCAATCAATCAATCAATCAATCTAACTCACCATCATAACAGGCTAAAGAAGAACAATCATATGATCTTATCAATTGATGCAAAAAAATGCATTTTGCAAAATTCAAAACGCATTCACGATAAAAACTCTCAGAAAGCTAGGAATAGTGGGAACTTCTCCTGCTTGATAAAAACACCTACAAAAACCTACAGCTAACATTATACTTAATGGTGAGAGACTGGATGCTTTCTCACTAAGACTGGGAACAAAGCAAAGGTATTCACTCTCACAACTTTTATTCAACATAGTGAAAGAAGTTCTAGCCAGTGCAACAAAATGGAAACAAAAGGCATACAGAGGAAAAAGGATCTAGAACTGTCTCTTTGTGCAGGTGTAGATTCCAAATGAATCTACAGAAAATTCCTAGAACTAATAAATGAGTCCAGCAGTGTTACTGGACATGAGATAAACATACAGGAATCAAGTGTATTTCTATATACTAACAATAAACATGTAGACCCGAAAATTTAAAATACAGTACCATTTAAAATTGCTCAGAAAGTAAAATACTTCAGTGTAAATTTAACAAAACATAAACAGAACTTCCATACTGAAAACTACAAAATACTGATGAAAGAAATCTAAGGATGTCTAAATAAATGGAGAGATATACTACGTAAATGGATTGGAAAACTCAACACAATAAAGATGTCAATTCTCCTCAAATTTATATACAGTTTCCTTTCTAAACCCCAGCAAGAATTTTATAGACATAGACAAGGTTATTATAAAATCCATACGGAAAAGCAAAGGAACTAGAAGAGCTAAAAACAGTTTTGAAAAGGAAGAACAGAGCTACTATAATCAAGACTGTTTGTTGGTGGAGAAACAGATGCATAGATCAATGTGATGTAATAGAAAACCCAGAAATAGACTCACACAAGAATGTCCAACTGATTTTTTACAAAAGTACAAAAGCAATTTAATGGAGGAAAGATAGTCTTGTAAGCAAATCATGCTAAAACAGTTGTACATCCATAGGCAAAAAAAAGAGGGGGTTGTTAAGGAGAACCTCAAGATAAGTCTCACATCTTATATAAAAATTAACTCAAAATAGATTATGGACTTAAGCATAAAATATAAAAACTATAAAACTTTTAGGAAAAAATAGGAGAAAATCTTCAGTATTTAGGAGGAGGCAAATAGCTCTCAGGTTTAACACTAAAAGGAAAAATTGATAGGAATTCATCAAAATTAAAAACTTCTGCTCTGCAAAAATATCCTGTTAAGAGAAAAAAAAATACAAGCTAAAGAGTAGGGAAAAAATATTTCCAATCCATTTGTCAAGCAAAGAACTAGTATCTAGAAGATACAAAGAACCAAGGGTGAAAAAAATCCAATTAGAAAATGAGCAAAAGATATAAACAGACATTTCACTAAGAGGATACACAATGGCAAATAAGCACACGAAAAGATATTCAACATCATTAGTCATTATGGAAAGGTAAATTAAAATCATGATGAGATATCACTAGGACATATCAAATGGCTAAGATAAAAAATAGTGACAACACCAAATTCTTACAAGGATGCAGGGAAACTGGATCATTCATACATTGTTGCTGTCAATATAAAATGGCAGAGTCACTCCAGAAAACACTGTTATAGTTTATTTTTAAAACTAAACATGCAATTACCGTAAGACCTAGCAATTGCACTCCTGGACATTTATCCCAGAGAAAGACTTATGTTCACACCACCGTATATGAAGGTTTATAGCAGCTTTATTTATAATAGCTAAAAGTTGGAAACAACCCAGATTTCCTCCAATGGATATACAGGTAAATAAACTGTGGCGCATACCATGGAATACTAATTAGTAATAAAAAGGAATAAACCATTGATATACACAACAGCACGGATGAATCTCCAGAGAACCATTTTAGTTGAAAAAAGCCAATCCCAAAGGTTATATACTATATGGTCCCATTTATATAACATTCTTAAAATGAAAAAATATATATAAATGGAGAAGAGATTAGTGGCTGCTAGGGGTCAAGGGAAGGGTGGAGACAAGAGGGAAGCGGATGTGATTATAAAAGGGCACATGAGGGATCCTTGTGGGGATGGAAATGTTCTGTATCTTGACTGTATTAATGTTAATATCCTGGTAATAATATCGTACACTATAGTTTTACAAGATGTTACTGTCTGGGGAAACTGGATAAAGGATATGTGAGATCAGGCCGTATCAATTCTTACAAGTGCAAGTGAATATACAATTGTCTCAAAATAAAAATATATATAAAAAAACAAAACCATAGGAGGTCTTTGCACTTTCCAAAAGGGATCAAAAAATAAAATCTGATGCTGCCCTTGTGCAAATAACAAATGGAAACCAGGAGTTTGCTCAGCTAAGGGATGTCAATACTTTCATTCCAATGAAGGGAAATGGTAGTTGCTCCATGACCTGCTTCAAAATATTGCAGTAGAGTTTAGTGATTCTGGGCTGGATGAGAACATTTGACAGAGGCATTTGCTTTAGTTTTTAAGTTTTCCTCCAAGGCACAAAACAGCTTAAGAATTTCCAGAGCATATTGCTTTACCAAGGTTTTTTGTCTGATGCAACAAGCAATCTTGTAGAATGGCTCAAGACAATACTCCTATATTAGGGAAAATCCAATTTTGGTAAAGATCCAAATTTTTTCAGTTGAACTTTTACTCAGACAAAAGAGACAGACCATGTATTTTCAGGACATAAGCAACTATCTTAGCTTCCTTGACTCCATATTTCCATGAAGAATCTTGACACAAAAGATAACTTCTAACTTTCATGTTACGTCATTTTCAATGATACAAGTAAAATCCAAGAGTATACAGATGTTGTCATACACTCTTTTTGTGATATTTCCCAGCCTAAGATGGTATCAAGGGATAAATAGACAGATGGGCCGGGCGCGGTGGCTCACACCGGTAAACTCAGCAGGCCAAGGCAGGCAGATCACAAGGTCAGGAGTTCGAGACCAGTCTGGCCAACATGGTGAAACCCCGTATCTACTAAAAATACCAAAATTAGCCAGGCATGGAGGCACGCGCCTGTAGTCCCAGCTACTCGGGAGGCTGAGGCAGGAGAGTCGCTTGAACCTGGGAGGCGGAGCTTGCAGTGAGCCGAGATCGAGCCACTGCACTCCAGACTGGGCGACAGGGCAAGACTCCATCTCAAAAAAAAAATAAACAGATGTTCATAATTATAGTGACATGACATGCTACATTCTCAATTCATATCAAAGAAAGCTGTTTTGGATATCATGTCAATGGAAACAATCATTGGACACTGAACTATATACTGCTTTGCATACTATCTTTTATTTATCTAGTATGAAAGCATATTTTAATTAAAATATAATTTGTATGGAAAAACATCCTATGCTTGTGGATCAGACTTATTATTGTTCAGATGACAATATTCCCCAAAGTTATCTACAGATTTAACACAATCTTTATCAAAATCTCAGCTGACTTCTTTGCAGAAATTGACAAGCTGATCCTAAAATTCATATGGAAAATTAAGGCACTCTAAATAGCCAAAATAACTTTGAAAAATAACAAATAATGCATTTGAAAGATTCACACCTCCTGAATTCAAAAATTAAGGCAAAGCTACAGTAACCAAGACAGTGTAGTACTGGCATAAGAACAGACATCCAGATCAATGAAATAGAATTAAAAGCTCAGAAATAAACCCCCATGTTTATGGTCAATTGATCTTTGATCAAGACTATTCTATGGGGAAAGAATAGTCTCTTCAGCAAATACTGCTGGGACAACTGGATTTCCACATAAAAAAGAATGAAGTTGGACCCCAACCCCAACCCACATACAAAAATGAACTCAAAATGGATTAAAGACCTAAGTATAAATGCTAAAATTATAAAGATCGTAGGAGAAGACATGGGCATAAATCTTCAGAACCTTGGATTACACAATGATTTCTTGAGTTTGACATCAAAAGCTTGTGCTTTTGAAGCACAAGCTACAAAAGAAAAAATAAGTAAACTGTGCCTCTTCAAAGTATTAAACTTTTGTGTTTTAAAGCATACCATCAAGAAAGTGAGAAGACAGCTCACAGAATGGGAACAGATACTTTCGAATCATATCTCTGATAAGGTATTTGTATCCAAAATATATAAAGAACTTTTACAATTCAATAATAAAAAGACAAGTAACCCAACTAAGAAATAGGCAAAAGATTTGAACAGACATTTCTTCATAGATATCCAAGTGGCCAATAAGCACATGAAAAGATAATCAACATCTTTAGTGATCAAGAAAATGCAGCTACTCGGGAGGCTGAGGCAGGAGAATGGCATGAACCTGGGAAGCGGAGCTTGCAGTGAGCCGAGATCGTGCCACTGCACTCCAGCCCGGGTGATAGAGCGAGACTCCGCCTCAAAAAAAAAAAAAAGAAAAAGAAAAAAAGAAAATGCAAATCAAAACCATAATGAAATATCATCTCATACCCATTATGACAGATACTAAAAAAAAAAAAAAAAAAAAAAAAACCAGAAAATAACAAGTGTGGGTGAGGATGTGGAGAAATTACAGTCTTTATACACTGCTAGTGAGAATGCAAATGGTGCAATCACTTTAGAAGATAGTCTGGCAGTTTCTCAAAAAGTTAAGCATAGAGTCATAAGACTATGACTATGCCGAGTATATACTTGGCAATTCCACTCCTAGGTATATATTCAAGAGAAATTAAAAGCATATGTCCACACAAAACCTTGCACATGGTAATTCATAGCAGTATTATTCAAAATAGCCAAAAAGGGGCAACAATACAAATATCTATCAACTGATGAATAGATAAAATGTGGTATACCAATTAAATGGTATACCGTTATTTGGCAATAAAAGGAAATGAAGTACTGATACAGGCTACAATTTGGATGAACCTTGAAAACATTATGCTTAATGAAAGAAACCAATCACAAAAGACCACATACTGTCTGTATCATATGAAATGTGCAAAGTAGGCAACTCTATTGAAACAGAAAGTAGATCAGTGGTTGCCTAAGGCTGGTGAGATGAGGAGGAAATGGGGAGTGACTGCTCGTGAGCAGTCTCTTCAGGATAATGATAATGTTCTAAAATTCATTGTGGCGATGGTTGTGCAACTCCGTGAATATACTAAATACTAGTGAGTTGTAAACTTTAAATGGGTAAGCTGTATAGTAGGCAAATTATTATTATTATTATTTCGATATGGGGTCTCGCTGTGTTACTTAGGCTGGAGTGTAGTGGTAAAATCTCAGCTCACTGCAGCCTTGACCTCCCTGGCTCAAAGGATCCTCCCACCTCAGCCCTCCAAGTAGCTGGGACCACAGGTATGCACCACCATGCCTGGCTAATTTTTGTATTTTTTGTAGAGATGGGGCTTTACCATGTTGCCCAGGTTGGTCTAGAACTCCTGAGCTCAGGCAATCCACCCACCCTCCCAAAGTGCTGAGACTACAGGCGTGAGCCACTGCATCTGGCCATGGTATGAAAATTATATTTCAATAAAACTGTTATAAAAATATTTATTATAAAAATATTTATGTAGAATTTGTGCCTAAAAACATATGAGTTCATACTGACATAAACAAATGAGCAAATGGATGAATAAATGGGGGAGAGTAGGCAAATATTCTGTGCAGAACAATTCCAAACAACTTATGTAAATACTTGCCCTCAAGGAAGTGGAGTATAATTCTCCACTCCTTAAGCATGGGCTGTACATAGTGACTTCTATCCAAAGAGTATGTATAGAAAGGAGGAGGAAAAAGTAACTTTATGGTGGAGAAATCTGACAAATAGAACCTCAACCAAGTGATCAAGGTCAACATCAATAGTGATAGTCATGCTGATAGCATGTACCCTTGATACAGTGAGAACAATAGTTTACCTCTGTGGTCATCCTCCCAAGAATGCATAACCTCAGTCTAATTATAAAAAAAAAAATAGACAATTCCCAGTTGAGGGACAGCCTACAAAATATCTGAGCAGTGTTCCTCAAAACTGTAAAGCTCATCAAAAAAAAGGAAAAATCTGAGAAATTATCATATCCAAGAGGAGGCTAAGGATATATGACAACTAATGTAACATAGGATCCTATATGGGATCTTGGAGCAGAAAAAAGGCATAAGGAAAAAACTAAAGAGATCTGAATAAAGTATGGGTTTTAGTTAACAATAATATAGTAATATTTGATCATTAATTGTGACAAATATACCATACTAATGTAAGACGTTTATAACAGGGAAAACTGGGTGTAAAGTATATGAGAACTCTCTATACTACATTTGAAATTTGTCTGTATTATCTTAAATTGTTTTCAAATAAAATATCTTTTAAAAAAAAAAAGAAAACAGAGAGCTCTCCTCTTTAGCCTCACAGAAGGCAAAGCTTCAACTTTCTTTGGTAATCTGTGTTAGTCAGATCAGGATACTATAACAAATTGCCACAGAATGGGTGGCTTAAACAACAAACATTTATTCCTCACAGTTCTGGAGGCTGGGAAGTCCAAGATCAAAGCACCAGCAGATTCAGTTCCTGGTTATGTCTTCACGAGGCAGGGGTGATGGGGGGGTTCTGTCCTATCTCTTCTTATAAAGTCACTGATCCCATCATAAGGACTGTACCCTTATGACCCAGTGACATTCCAAAGACCTCATTTCCAAATACCATCACATTGGAGATTATGGTTTCAACATAAATTCAACAAATTCTGGGGGACACAAACTTTCAGTTCATAGGAGTCAGCCCATATCCAGGTTAACTTGACACCAGCTGCTGCTGCCATTCATAGGGAATTGATCCCATGTTCGTCCTGGCTCCAAAGATTGTACCTCCTACTTCTACTCCATAAAGGGTTGGTGATATCACCAAGGCAACTGATGATAGAAAAGTAAGATAGTAAGATAGTAAGAACAGGCATGAAGTTAACCCTTCAGAATTGGATAAGCAGGATTCTTTTCTGATCCTCAGAGCCCTCAAGGAAGCATCCAGTGACAGAGAGAAGCAGGAAAATATTGAGAAGGTAGAGATGTTACTATTGACAAGACAGTCAGCATCACCCAACACACGAGGCAGAGCTTTGGCTGAAGATCTTCTCTGAAACATTAATAAGATGGCGGAGGGTGGTGCAGTGCCCAGTCTGTGAGCTACAATGCCCATGGCCCCATCCTTTCAACAGCACACGACATCAGCCAAGTGGTCAAACATTGGTTAGCCAAGTGGCACGAGGAGATTGTTTCAATAAACAACCATTCTATCACTGTCAAAGTGAAAGCAGACATGACATTATTTTGTTTGGTTGGATGGTTGGTTGGTTGATTGGTTGGTTGGTTGGTTTTTTTGAGATGGAGTCTCACTCTGTCTCCCAGGCTGGAGTGCAGTGGTGCAATCTCGGCTTACTGCAATCTCCGCCTCCCAGGATTAAGCAATTCTCCTACCTCCGCCTCCTGGGTAGCTGGGATTACAGGTGTGTGCCACCACACCCCGCTAATTTTTATATTTTTAAGAGAGACAGAGTTTCACCATGTTGGCCAGGCTGGTCTCGAACTCCTGACCTCAGGTGATCTGCCTGCCTTGGCCTCCCAAAGTGCTAGGATTACAGGCATCAGCCACCACGCCCAGCACATGATGTTTTTCAAATCTCTATTTCTTAATCCAGGAGAGAGTGAGGTGAATCTACTTTTAGAAAAGGAATTCGGCATTGTATAGCAAGAAATGTTAATATTTCAGCTCATGTAAACCAGTAGTTTCACTGCTAGGAACCAAACCTGAGGAAATAATCCAAAATGAAGTCAAAGCCCAGGAAATTTTCTTTATTGTTAATAATGAAAAACTGTTAACAATTTAAATATTCACTAGAGATGAATGACTAAGTAAATTATGGTACATATAATTATAGCTATGACAGAATCTTATGTCATCATTAAAAATATGTATGGGTCGGGCACGGTGGCTTACGCCTGTAATCCCAGCACTTTGGGAGGCCGAGGTGGGAGGATCACGAGGTCAGGAGATGGAGATCATCCTGGCTAACATGGCGAAACCCCATCTCTACTAAAAATACAAAAAAATTAGCTGGACATGGTGGCGGGCGCCTATAGTCCCAGCTACTCAGGAGGCTGAGGCAGGAGAATGGTGTGAACCTGGGAGGCGGAGGTTGCAGTGAGCCGAGATCGCACCACTGCACTCCAGCCTGGGAGACAGAGCGAGACTCTGTCTCAATAAATAAATAAATAAATATATATATATATATATATATATATATATATATATATATATATATATTTACGAAGATTTTCAATGCCATGCAAAAATATACAGTGAAAACGCAAGATATAAAACCAAATTTAAGACATAACCTCAATATTGCGGAGGTGGAAAACTTTCGTCTATAGTGCTAATAATGTTTATCTCTAGGAAGTGAAATTAGTGGCCATTGCTCTTTTGAAAATTGTCAATATTTTGCAAATTGGTATCCATGAGCATGATGGACTTTCAAATTTTCAAAAAATAATCAAAGAAAAAGTATCTGGTCCAAAGTAAAGTAAGGGGCACTGTGGCAGACTGCTGGTGACCTCTCAGTACCCTGTCTCCATTCTCCCCTTCTTCCTTCAGAAGAGAGCCTGATGTTCAGGTGAGCTCAAGAACACCCAGCTAGAAGACTTACCACCCTGCCTCCCTTGCAGCTGGGAGAGTCATGTGACTGAATTGCCAAGATGTGTGAGCCTTATAGGTAAAGGGGTTTAAAGCTGATGGGGGCCAGGCACGGTGGCTTATGCCTGTAATCCCAGCACTTTGGGAGGCTGAGGCAGGTGGATCACTTGAGGTCAGGAGTTCAAGGCTAGCCTGGCCAACATGGTGAAATCCTGTCTCTACTAAAAATACAAAAATTAGCCGGGCATGGTGGCACCTGCCTGTAGTCCCAGCTACTCGGAAAGCTGAGGCAGGAGAATCTCTTGAATCCAGGAGGAGGAGGTTGCAATGAGCCAAGATAGCGCCACTGCACTCCAGCCTGGGCGACAGAGCGAGACTCCATCTAAAAAAAAACAAAGACGATGAGTTTTGCCTGAGTCCTGGGTCTGAGTGGGAGGGTGGTTGCTGGGCAGAGTTAGCCAGTGGGTTTTGGTGGCGGAAAGGTAAGGAGATTAAAGTTGATGGCTCCAGGAACACGCAACCCCCAGCCCCAGGCCCCAGGAGCCCAGCTGAGCTCAAGCACCTGGGAAGGTGTGATGGAAGCCCCTCTGCAGATCAGATTTGGCCCTGGAGGACCTGGAAGCAGAGGGAGATGAGAGCCTGAATGGGCAGCTCCGCCTCCCTGGGGCTTTCCCAACCCCTCCTCTCCAGGCAGTCCCCAGGCTGCCTACAGGAATCTCACCAGTTGCCTTAAATTAGGTGACATCTCCCAGACAGGCGCAATGCCTACTGTCTTGCCTTCCATACCAAATGCCTTGATCAACCTGTCATTTAATAATCAAAATCACAAGACTGTGCAGTCTGACAGTCTTATCCAGGATCAGAGCCCCCTGAAACCTACAAGAATGTCTGGCTTTTGGTGGGGGACCATATTCATGAACAGTCATGCTGTGCTACTCAGTGCTGTGTTCATGCAATGTTAGCTCCCCCTAAAAGAGGCATGGGAGGGTTCTTATGGCCAAACATATTTGTAAAAGACTCCAGTGGCCAGGCATGGTGGCTCACCTTGTAATCCCAGCACTTTGGGAGACCAAGGTGGGCGGATCACCTGCAGTCAGGAGTTTGAGATCAGCCTGACCAACATGGAGAAACCCCATCTCTACTAAAAATCCAAAATTAGCCAGGTGTGGTGGTGCATGCCTGTAATACCAGCTACTCAAGAGGCTGAGGCAGGAGAATTGCTTGAACCCGGGAGGTGGAGGTTGCAGTGAGCCGAGATCGTGCCATTGCACTCTAGCCTGGGCAACAAGAGCGGAAACTCCGTCTCAAAAAAAAAAAAAACAAAAAACAAAAAACAAAGACTCCATGTTCTATCTCCATTTAGGAAATTCACACTGTACACTAACATAATAAAGGCTATGAAAAGTCCCACAGCAAAAATAACATTCATACTTGAATATTTTCCCAACTTATGTAACCAGGAACCCTTTTTTCATAGAGCATCTATTAACTTCTTTTAGAACACATCCAATTAGAAATGCGATCCTAGATGCTTGAAAAACATCTTATTTTGTCCCCTAATCAGATAAATTTCATATCTGTTGGGATCTGAAATTTTTATGTCTGTCATTATTACTACATTTGGAATTACCACTTCATTTCAGAGTAAATTTCCTTCTGACTGAAAAACGCATAGTTTATTCGACAGCAGGGCCAGGGAAGACCTGGAAACATTGCATCACCTTCTTTTCTGATTATATCCTTGTGGCGTGGGGAATGTTATTTGCATTTGAACTGTATCTCCTGTTTCAGCTGGAAGTGATACAAAGTTCCAATCACTAGCTCACTCATTTGTGCACCACACCCTTATTAAATCTCTACCACATGCCAGGACTGTGCTAGCCACTTTACACGTAGTATTTCAAGCCCTCACAGTCCTGAAAGGAACTGTTATTATACCCATTGCACAGGAGGGAAACTCAGGTCAGCTAAGACTGTTACTAATCCAAGAGCACACAGGGATCAGCTTGCACGGCTTCCCTCCAGGGGCCTGCGCTCTCCCTCCCTCTCCACTGTCACAGGGCTCTCAACTATTGCCTGACCTGCATCTTTGACGCTGCATGGGTTTCAATTTGGTGTCCCTAATTGGAATCAAATATTTCTGACTCTGGAAATAAATACTGTTAAACAGTGGCTTGTGCACAGAATAAATAAATGTCTGTTGCTAAGGAGACATCGGGAAGATGAAAGAGCAGGAGGAGGATTCCAGCCTCTCAGAGGCCCCAGGACTTGGTTCCACCTGAACTAAGGCAGGGGCTGGGCAGGTGAAGAACCGAGCAAAGTACCCAGGGAAAGGGGGCAGCTGCCTTTCCACCCCACACGATTGCAGGCCCATGGGCCAGATGCGTTGTTCAAGAGAAGTTAGGAATCTCTATTTTTTGTGAAATCCACCAAGTTGTAACCACCGGCAATTGTAGTGGGTTGAACAGTGTCCTCCAAAAATTCACGTCCACTTGGACACTCGGAAAGTGACCTTATTTGGAAATAGAGTCTTTGCTAAGCTAATTAAGGTAAGGATCGAGATGAGATCAATGCATGCACAAGCCAAGGACCCCGAGGATGCCAGCAGCCACCACAAGTCAGGAGAGAGGCATGGGGTGATCTCTTGGAGCCTCCAGAAGGAACCAGCCCTGCTGGAATCAGAAGGAATCCACACCTTCCTTTCAGATTCTTGGATGTCTGGCCTCCAGAACTATGAGAGAATACATTTCTGTTGTTTCAAGCCATCTGGCTTATGGTAATTTGTTACAACAACCCCAGGAAAGTAATAGAGCAATGAACTTTAATTTTTAGTAATACCATTTGAGCCAGCAAAATCAACCTGTGAGGCAGATTAGGCCTGCCAATCATCCTCACCCCGGTTAGAGTCAAAGGACACTCAATGCCAGGTCATCATTATCTCATCATTATTTTCTCCAAAAATGATGCTGCTGCCTCCCCAACAACTCTACGTAGACTGAACCTCTCCTGAGTCCCAGAGCCATATTTCCACATCCTCTGGACATCTTCATTTGCAGGACCTGCAGGCAACTCCAACTTAAGGTATCCAAAATCCAGCTGCATTCTTTATTGTGTGAAATCGCCACCACTTTGGACCACTGGTGTGCTGGAGCGGGTTGTGCTGGCTCCCAAGAGTCGACTATAAAATATTCAGGAATTTTCCCTGCTGGTTGCTAAACTGTTGGTCCCTTGAAACCTGCCATGGTGGCAATATTTATGCCACAAAAAATTGGCAAACACTACAATCAGGGGCTCCGTTTTTGGGGAAAGCCAGATCACCAGCAAACCACCGAAACTTCCACCCCATCTTCCAGGTGAGAAAGCCCACTTCTATTTTATTTCACACTTTCTCATTATACTTCACACCCAGCCAGCAAATCCCATTAATTCTCTCTCTGCAAAGCGTTACCTGTGTCAACTTCTCTCTGCTTTCACTGCCCTGCTCCTCCTAATTCGGGTCTCATCACTCTTGTGTTTGAATTACTACAACGGTTTCATAATTTTCACCCTACCCCCAATTATACTCCTCGAACAGGGAGTTAGATTATATTGGTTCTCTCCTCAAGCATTTTTAGCATCCAAACATCTTTGCCTGGCAATCAGAGCAATGATAGTTAGGCTTCTTTCCATTGCAACTGGCAAGAACCCAATTCACCAAGCTGAATCAAAAAGGGAACCTGCTAATTCATAGAAGCCCAAGGGGAATGAGACTGCAGGTAAAGCTGGATCAGGTCTCTGGCTTGTTCCCCACTACTTGGCTCATCGTCTTTTTGCCTGGTTTCATTCTCTGGTATGTTCTCTGCCTGTGAGAGGCAAAATGGTCAGCAGCTGCCCTTGAATCACATCCTCCTAGCTCAGTGTAGTGTGACAGAGTAAACTGCCTTCATCTTCCCACTCTTTCAGCCCTCCTAAAGTCATGCCTTGTCTATGTGACTTTGCAGTTCCTCTTACTGAGGACATGGAGTCTATTTCCTCATTCCTTGAGTCTGAGTTTGGTCATGTGACTTGCTTCAGCCAATGGGATGTTAGCAAGAGAGCCTTGAAAAAGCACTTGTGAGGGCCGGGCGCGGTGGCTCACGCCTGTAATCCCAATAATTTGGGAGGTCAAGGCGGGTGGATCACAAGGTCAGGAGATCAAGACCATCCTGGCTAACACGGTGAAACCTCGTCTCTACTAAAAATACAAAAAATTAGCCAGGCGTGGTTGCCGGCGCCTGCGGTCCCAGCTACTTGGGAGGCTGAGGCAGGAGAATGGCGTGAACCCAGGAGGCGGAGCTTGCAGTGAGCCGAGATCGCGCCACTGCACTCCAGCCTGGGTGAAAGAGCGAGACTCCGTCTGAAAAAAAAAAAAAAAAAAGAAAGAAAGAAAGAAAAGAAAAAGCACTTGTGCATTTTCACTTGCTCCATCAGGACATGCTGGGCTAGCCCAACGAGGATGGTGCACGTGGGGCTGCACTGAGCTATTCCAGCCAAACCACCCACAGCCAGCGCATATCAGCAGACATGCAGCCAATGTTCAGCCATGTGAGTGAGCCCAGCCAAGCCCCACCAAGCCACACAGACTTGAGAGCTAAATAAATGTTCATTGTTGTACGTCACTGAGGTTTTGCGGTTGCTCATTACACAGCATTATTGTGGCAGTAAATAACTGATACATTTAGTGAAGTCATTGGAAAGAGAATTTCTCTCCTTGTCTACATAGCAATCTCAGGGAGCACCGACTAGCTCTGCGTGCACCCCATGCCCAGACCCTGAATAAGAGGATCACAAGGTTTGGTTGAACATGCTGGGTCCCAGGAGTGTGGGTCACCATGACTGACAACCTCACAAGAACTGTATGAGGCTGGGCACAGTGGCTCACACCTGTAATCCCAGCACTTTGGGAGGCCAAGGCGGGTGGATCACCTAAGGTCAGGAGTTCGAGACCAGCCTGGCCAACATGGTGAAACCCCATCTTTACTAAAAATACAAAAATTAGCTGGGCGTGGTGGTGGGCGCCTATAATCCCAGCTGCTCGGGGGGCTGAGGCAGGAGAATCACTTGAACCTGGGAGGCAGTGAGCCGAGATCACACCACTGCACTCCATCCTTCTCTCTTATCTGCCTCTCTGCCTTATCCCTGGATCTCCCTCCGTAAGCATCTGGGATTCCCTCTTTCTAACTACTTGTCATTTCCCAAACCTGCCACCTGCTTTTGTATCTCTTTACCTTTGCTCAACTGCTCCTCCCACCTGGAATGACTTCCCCCTCCCTCCCTCTGCAAATCCAGCTCTAATCCTTCCTTGAGGAAGGACTCCAGTCCCAAAGACAGAGAAGACAAGGGGTTAGCAGAGAACACAGAGCCAAACCAGCAGCCAAAGAACAGGGCCCAGGGCACAGGGCAAGGCTGTGCAAGGGGTCACTGTAGTCCATGCCAGAATCTAGGACCTGGATCTGGAGCAGTGACAAGAGCTAAGACCTGAGGGCAAGTCCAAGGACTCGCAGCCCCCTGCCAGGATCAGCTCAGGGGTGGAGCAGAGGCTGCAGGGGTGCAGACAAGCCAAGGCAGAGAAGGCAGGAGTGACAGGGGTGGCAGCTGGCAAGGAGAGGCACTCCTGGCATCGAGCTCACATTGGATAAAGGCTTGGAGGCAGGATCAGAATCTGAGGGATTTAAAGCAACAGAGAAATAATAAGGACACAACTTTTCAAGCCCTTAGGGCATGCCAAGTACTGCGTTAAGAAATTAATTACATTATCTCTGTAATTCTCACAACCACCTTATAAGGCAAAATACAACCAACATCCACATTATACAGGGGAGGAAACTAAGGCACAAATAGGTGGCATGGCTCCCCAGAGTCACTCAGCTGGAATGCAAGTCCAGGCCTCCTCGACTCCAGAGCCCTTTTTTTTTTTTTTTTTTTTTGAGACAGAGTCTCTCTGTCACCCAGGCCGGAGTGCAGCGGCACGATCTCAGCTCACTGCAACCTCTGCCTCCCAGGTTCAAGTGATTCTCCTGTCTCAGCCTCCCAAGTAACTGGAATTACAGGCATGTGCCACCACGCCCAGCTAATTTTTGTATTTTTAGTAGAGACGGGTTTTTGCCATGTTGGCCAGGCTGGTCTGGAACTCCTGACCTCAGGTGATCTGCCTGCCTCAGCCTCCCAAAGTGCTGGGATTACAGGCGTGAGCTACCGTGCCAGGCCCAGAGTCCATTCTTAATCATTCTGCTTTCTTGCTCAGGATGGGGTTGAACTTCCCCACTCCTCTGATTTTCTGATTTTAACTGAAGGGAAGCTTCTGCTAAGTCCAACTCCAGACAGGCCAACATCTCAGCCTCCAGGCAGCTTTTCTAATGTTAACTAATCTGATTAAATTCACAGACACCTCAAAGGTCAGCTGAGAATCCCCCTCCTCGAAGAAGACATCCCAGACTCCCCAGATGAAATTCATCTCTTCTTTCTTTCTGTTCCCATGGCATTTTGTCTCCGCCTCTGCTCAGCCCTTGGCTCTGTCTGCTGGTTTTAAGACGACATCTGTGCACAACTCTCCCAACTGGCAAAGCCATCCTTGAGGACTGACCATCCTTTGGGTCCCCCAAGACACTTGACCCACAGCCCCGAATGCTAAATTCCCACATGTTGAATTGAATGTGTGTCTCAGTATTTACCTAGCTCCATCAACCTGAATCCAATAAAGTTGTCTAATGAATGCATCTTCTGCCAATTACCAGATTTCTGTGAGTCGTGTTGCAGTAGAGATTACAACAGTAAGGTTGCCCACAGCCAGGGTCAAAGTTCACAGAAACCCACCTTTTTGGCTCTGGATTGAACATCACACCACACAGATAAGCCTCAGGCCTTTCCTCTGGCCCACCGCCCAGAAGAACTGGGGATGGGGAGTTCTTTCCCTAGAAGGAGGTCCAAACCCTCTTTCAGTGGGGGGGAAAAAAAAAAAACAGAAACAAAAGCTTTCTCCCATGCAGTGGCCGTGCCAAGTGGGTGTTTGGCCATTTCCAAGTGAGCAACTTTTTTGAATTTGATTTTGTGGGTGCTTTCAGCAAATTAGAGCCACAGTTACGCTGTGACTTAACAGGATTAATCATGCACACACATCCTGTGCACACACTTCAGTCCCCTATTAAAGGAAGCACAAGCCAGAGGCTGGGAGGAGAGGTTAGAGAATTACCTCCCATCTCCTCAGACCCTTCAGGCACAGTGTGGCAGAGTAAATACAGGGCTCGGGCACATCAGAATTCCAGATAATCGATGGCTAACTTCAGTATAAGTGTATCCCATGTAAAATTTGGCACATACTTACACTAAAAAATATTCATATTTAATCGGGCATCCTGTATTTTGTATTTGATAAATTTGATCATGCTACTCAGGCAGGATCTTAAATGCTGAAGTCCAGGACCCCTGAGCTGCTTCCAGGGAAAGTCCTCATCGATGACAGAAGCAAGATGAGAGAAACCATAATATGGGAATCATCTGGGCTATATGGGGCTCACAGATGAATGTCCAAACACATGGCATAAAGAGCCTGATCAGGTGCTCAATGCAATTTACACAAAAACACTTTTTGAGGGTACAATAGCTTAGATAAAGCCCATTAGCATCCTTAAATTAATGCTTCACTCGGCATAATAACACATCCTCTCTCCCTTACTTGTTTTTCCCGGGGGAAATATTTGATCACTTCCGTCAGTCACCTGCTTGAATGCCCCGTATACCAACTGTGTGACAGTTATTGATTTTTGATGAATGATACAGCTCTCTCTTCTGGGCTATGACTGCTTTGTTTTCAAACCTTACTTAATTGTGCGATGATTTTGGGGGGTTTTTTTCCCCTTTCCAGAGAAATAAATGCAAAGTGTTTATTCTCCAAAGGCCGTAAACAGAGCTTGCGGGTCTGGTTTCTATGACAACCCCACTTGATACAGAAAACCTAGATTATCTCTAATGACAGACATGAAGTTTAAATTGCACATTCTGAACAAACAGTGCTCTGCTGACCTTTTATTGAAAAATGGAATACAGGGTGATTAGCATAATGTGTTATATAAAAAGGAAAAACGTGTATTCGTGGGCATTATGCACCAGCGATTAGCCGCACTGCTAGTCTTTAACAAACTGCTTGCCGGGATGGAGAGCTTGGGAAATTAAGATTTGCCATCTATCATTTTCAAATTCAGTAAAATCTGCAGCAGTAATTGCACTAAACAGTTTTCAAATAACACATGCTGCTGTTTCTCTTATTCAATTGAGTCTTTTAGCAGGGGAGCACAGAAGGAGAGGAAAATTTTACCCATTGTACAGAAAATAATAATCGTTGGCTCCAATAGCTAGTCTGAAACAATCTCTGCTTCTTAATCCCCTAATGCAATTCCTGGAGGAAGCCTAGGGCCTGGTGTAGCCTGGCAGCTACCTCCTGGAAACTGCTCATTAGCAGTGTGGTGCAGTGGGGGTCCTGGTTGGTTAACAAGAGGTGGGGGCTAAGCGTGGTCCACCCACAGGTTAACTGGGCCCGCTCTTAGCAACCACAAAATGAAGGGTTGGAGAGTTTGGGCTCTGAAGTAAATGACCTGGTTCAAATCCTAGCTTTTCCTCTAGCCTCCCTATGGGCGAATTACCTAGCCCCTCCAAGACCCAGGTCCCTTGTCTACACTATGGGAATGAGAGTAATAGGTCCCGCTTCACAGGATCATTGCAAAGATGGAAGGAAGCAATACCCAAGAGCAGGCAGGGCCAGCCCCCAGTGACCATTAGCCACTCATTGCTCAGAGTTCAAGTTCTGTCTTCTATTTCCATGAGAGCGTGTTCATATCAGGACTTTGCCGACTGGTACTTTTGAGCACTAATGAGATAATATGGAATGATGGAAAAGAGCATTTGCTTATTCCTTCAACCACATTTACTGAGCACTGGCTCTGCAGGAATGCAACCCTGAATAGGACAAGGTCAGTCGGGAGCCGTCACCAATGCTCTTAGCTGTGTTACTTTGCACATGTCATTTCATCTCTACGAAGAAATAATATTTACCATTTGATTCTCATAATAACCCTGGGTGAAGGAGGTCATTTTACACATGGGAAAACTGAGGCTTGGAGTCACGAAGAGGTGGCTGAGTGGGGTGCACTGGAGTTTGTCATGGTATCTTTGAGTGGTCAGAATGCCTTGTCACAGATGCTGTCACTTGACCCCCAGCCTAACAGGGCAGGTCATAGACTGGCCCAAGTGTCCTTGGCTGCCCTGCAGGTGGGGATGGTCTCAATGTCCAGACACCACCCTCAGGGTCTCAGCCTCGCCTTGAACCTCTGTCCTGGGTGCTCCCAGACATTCTTGTGTCTCCCACGGGCTTAGGCACAATCTGTCACCTTTCTTCACTCTGGCCTCCTCACTGCAGCCCACAAGCCACTCGGGTGACAGGCTTCACCTGCCCCTCGTCATAGTGCTCAAGATGTCATCTCTCAATGTGCCCAGTGCACAGAACCTGCCAGGCACCAGCCAGCCCTTGCTCTCTTGGCCCCTCTGTATCCAGGTTCCAATGGCATAGGGGCCCTCTCAGTCGGGGTCACACATGGTCCCCCTGCAAGCAGATGCCTAAGCCCTAAATCTCACAGTGTTTCACCAAAGCAGCTACTTCTGTTTCCTGCTTCTAGAAGGGCTCAAAACCAGCTGTTCCATCCAAGGGCTGGGGGAGACAGACAGCATAATCCCTCCCCAGTGTACATCTCTGCCCCAGGCACACCTCAAAAGAAGCCTTGTTTCTCTTCCTTCCACAAAACAGAAAATATCCTTCATGCATAATTTTTTTTAATTTCCTACCTCAAAGCCAAATGGCCCTTGAGCTGCAGGGCTATGTGGCTGCACTATTGTTATCCCCATTTCTCAGAGGAGATGTGAGGCTCAGGAGGTCACGTGGCTTGCTCAAGGCCACACTAGACTAATAAAGGGTACAGCCAAGGCCTGAACTTACCTGAGCTGGCCCCAAACCCAAATCCAGTGTTCTCTTCTCAGCCTGTCCTTCGATGCCGATATGAACTAAAGTGACTGAATTCCATCAGAGGTTTGAATCGCACAAACCTCCAATTTTTCAGGGTCATCAACCACAGTTATTGTAATAGGCTGTGCTTCTTCTAAAAGCACAGAGTCTTACTCACTCTGACAATTGCTTATCCTTGGAGCATAACTGCAAACAAGACCTAAATCTGCAAATTGTGTCACTTCCAGAGCAGCCACAGGTCAGCGGATGACCTGACAAACAGGCTGTCACAAATGGCTTCCAAGGTGGGCCAGGGCTAGTGTCATGGGCCCTGATCCCTGTCCCTTAACTGTGAGCCCTCCACTGGTGTCACCTGAAGTACCCCCGCCCACACCATCCCTTTGTTTAATAGAGACATCCATCTCCTCCCAGCAAGTGAGAGGCCACCAGCTACCCTCCTAGGTAACTCCATTATTCCCAGCTCCTTGAGCAAACCCTCTTCATCACTGAGAAAACACAAACTTTTGCTAGGAAGTTGGGGTGAGACCACATCTGGCTTTGGGTCAGGTTTTCCAATTAGTAGCCAGATGTGCACAGCTCAAGCCCCAACCAGCTGCACTTGAAACACACCAGTCCTGTTAAAGGGCAGACAGTGCAGCCCATTCTCCCCATCATGGGAGAAGGATAGAGCTGAGATTCAGAGTCCCTCATTGCCAAGAAGCCACAGCCAGCCTTCCTGGAAAGTGACAGAGAACACAAGGCTAGTGTTTGCTCCAACATCTGGCAGCAGATGTAAGTGGAGCCCTGTTTCTGAGAAGAGCAAGAACCAGGGAGGAGAGAGAGAATGTTGGCTGCTCCTTTCCTAGGGAGGACAAAACTCATCCACATCCCAGCATTCCAAATAGAGTATGGACAGAGAAAAACTTCACAGAGAAACCTGGCAGGCGCCCCTGAACCAGGTGAGCCCCTGGTTAACATCACTAGTGATAAGGCATGTTGATATCTTGTACCCCTGTGATACGATGCACTGAAGACATTTCCCCTCTGTGAGCTTCTTCCCCAAATCCAATCCTCAGTCTACATATCAGAAAACATCAGCCAGGCACGGTGGCTCACGCCTGTAATCCTAGCACTTTGGGAGGCCGAGGCAGGCAGATCATGAGATCAAGAGATCGAGACCATCCTGGACAACATGGTGAAATCCCATCTCTACTAAAAATACAAAAATAGCTGGGTGTGGTGGCACGCACCTGTAGTCCCAACTACTCAGGAGGCTGAGGCAGGAGAATCGCTTGAACCCGGGAGGCAGAGGTTGCAGTGAGCTGAGATCACACCACTGCACTCCAGCCTGGCGACAACGCCATCTCAAAAAAGAAAAAAGGAAAAGAAAACATTAGGTCAACTCAAATTGAGAAACATTCTATTCAACACCTGACTGCTCCTCTTCAGAAGTATCCAGGAAATGAAAGGGAAGGAAAGATGGAGAAACTATCACAGATCAGAGGAAACTAAGAAACAAGGGCCAGATGTTGTAGCTCACACCTGTAGTCCCAACACGTTGGGAGGCTGAGATGGAAGAATTGCTTGAGGCCAGGATGTTGAGGCTGCAGTGAGCGAAGATGGCACCTCTGCACTCCCAGCATCTCAAAAAAAAAAAAAAAGAAGAAAGAAAGAAAGAAAAGAAAAAGAAAGGAAGGAAAGAAGCTAAGGAGACATGACAACTAAAAGCAATGTGGGATCCCAGATTAGCAGATTAGCTCCTGGAACAGAAATGGACATTAGTGGTGAAAACTAGAGAAATCTGCATCAAGTCTGTAGTCAGTTAATAGTAATGATATACCAATGATCATTTCTGAGTTTTGATAAATGCAGCGTGCTATGTAAGATGGTAACATGAGACTGGGTGCGGGTGGATAGGAACTCTCTGCATAATCTTTGAAACTCTTGGGTAAATCTAAAATTATTTCAAAATTAAAAGTTGTAAAACAAACCCCAAAACAAAGCAAATGCTTTTTTCCCCCTTAATTTTTAAAAACGCCTTGCCTTCTCATAACAGAGCATCAGGGCAGGCATCTGACAGCCTGGGCTCCACAAGAAAGCCCTCTGCACCTTTCCCTTCCCTCTGCCTGTGGCTTGTGTCTTCCTATCTCGATTGTCCTATGCTCCTTTGGCACTTGTCAATCCAACCTGCCCATCCTCATCAGCTGCTTTCACCTCCCACGCCCTCTTCCACAGGCAACAAAGCCCATCTTTCAGGAAGAGACAATGCCCCCTTCTCAAGACTCCAGGGTTCAGTTCTTAGGAGCTGATCCCATCCCCCATGGTGGGCAGGTCCAGGACCTCACTTGGCCAGTCAGCCCACTACCTCTGCAGCCTGGCCTTTGGGGTTGGTTCAGAGATGGGTCCTTTACTCAGGACTTTGAGAGTGAGGACTGGAACTTGTGCTAAAATTACTGGAAAAGAGGCATAGTCTTTCTGTTGGGGTTGCTAAGCAGGTGGAAAATAAACCTGGGACTGGGGTAGGGGGCACCTGGTGAAGAACAACCCCTCTGTCTGAGAGTGAAGCCAGCCACAAGGAAAGCAGAGCTGGGTGACGGGAAGAGATGCAATGACTTTGCTTGAGCCCCTAGGATCCAGCTGTGCCTCAAGCTGGCACCCTCATCAGAACTTTTCTGTTGCATAAACCGGTATTTCCCTTTTTGGTTTAAACCAAAACTCCAGTTGAGTTTCTGTTGCTCACAACCTCCAATGTTAAGCCTTCCCTGGTGGCAAACTGTGAGTCTCTCCTTCACCAGCTCCCACTCCTTTCTTCCCCAGGCCCTGGGACCAACTCTGTCTGAAGCAGGAGGGAGGAACAGGCTCCAGCCAGCCTCCTGGGGTCTGACCCCAAGATAAGGCTGTGAGTGCCAGGAGTTTATTTGGGAGCTACTCCCAGGAAGCATAGCTGAGGCAAGGAGGCAGGAAGGGTGTGTTCCAGAGCAGGTTATTGCCTGGCAAGAGGGGCCCAAGCCTGCTGGGGACCTCCAGGAGATGGCACAGACCACTCCTCAGTTACCCTCCTGAAGGGAAGAAACCTGGGGGTAAGGGCATGTGGTGGGGGTGGGGGGTTATACACCAAATTTCATCCATCCTGGGTTGAGGGCTGCTCCTGGAGTCATTGTTCATCTGTTAATGTCTCAGAGCACATGCCCAACAGAGCAGCAGGTGCTTCCAAGAAGGACTCACCTGCGTACAATGGAAAGGTGAGTGCACAGGTGAGATGGCCAGGGACCAACAGCTGCTGCGACATCTGTGGACCATATCAAGGACCCTGGGCTCCTGGTTTCCTGCTTGGTTCTCTAGCCTCTGGGGAGTCCCTCTGGTTCCCCTCCCCAATTCCCAGGCCTGTGCTCTGCCTTCCCATCAACACCCTGGATCTCCTGTGACAGTCACTTGGGACCATGCCCTGTGGACATGGGCACACATTGTTCATATGGACTCCCTGTTCCAGCAGCTCAGGCCCCACCCCAGCTGGAAACTCCAGTTCCAGGGTGGCCCCTCCAGGTGTCAGTGGAAAAGGCATCTGACAGCAGCATGGTGACTTCCTCTGAAGCCCGACTGCTCACACCCACCTGAAGCCGCACAGCACAGATCATAAAAACCAGGATGGTGCAGGCACACAGACCCTGGGGTTAAACCCCAACTCACCCCTGGCTTGCTGGGCCATTTAACCTGGGAGAATGATAGACCCCAGTGCTCAGGACTGCAGTAAGGTTCCATCAGATGGTGTCTGTGACTCAGCCAGCATGCAGTAGACACTCACTGGGCACAGTGGCATCGCTGCCAGGTCTTAGAAAGTAGAGAAAGCCCCTGGGATGGTTACAGTCACTCCCAACCCAGAGCCACCTGCTACGGATGGGTTTTTGTTATGGCTCAAATTATGTCTCCCAAAAAGATACATCTTAACCTCCACTACCTTGAAATATGATCTTATTTGAAAATAAGGACGTTGCAGATGGAATGAGGTTAAGACGAGGTCACACTGGAGTAGGGTGGGCCCCTAATCCAATATGACTGGTGTCTTTATAAGAAGAGAAGACACACAAAGACAGACACACAGAGACAAGACAGCCCAGTGAAGACAGAGGCAGAGATTGTGTGATGCCGCCACACACCAAGGAACACTCAGGAGTGCCCACAGCCGCCAGAAGCTGGAAGAGCAGGAAGGATCCTCCCCTGCAGGGTTCAGAGGGGGCACGGCCCTGCAGACACCTTGATTTTGGACTTGTAGCCCTTGGAACTGTGAGACAATCAAGTTCTGCTGTTTTAAGCCACTCAGTTTGGAGTACTTGGTTGATATTAGCTCTAGGACACTAAGACAGATTTTCACTGATGTCTTTTCAGGTTTCCAAAGGTAGATTTAACCATTTGAATGGAAACCATGCGCCAAGCCACTTTTGTGGGGGGTTTCCCAAAGTGTGTTCTGGAACTGCAGGATGTCGACGGTTGTTGATGGTTGACCTGGAAAAATATGTGAAAAGGGGTTCTGTGGTCGACACGATTTGGATGTGTGTCCCCGCCCAAATCTCATGTCAAATTATAATCCCCAGTGTTGGAGGTGGGGCCAGGTGGGAGGTGACTGGATCACAGGAGTGGATTTCTCATGAATGGTTTAGCACCATCCCCTCAGTGCAGTTCTCATGATAGTGAGTTCTTACAAGATCTGATTGTTTAAAGGGGTGCATGACCTCCCCTCTCTCTCTCTTGCTCGTGCTGCTGCCACGTAAGACGCCTGCTCCCATTTTGTCTTTCACCATGAGTGAAAGCTCCCTGAGGCCCTCCCAGAAGCAGATGCCACCACACTTCCTATACATGCCTGCAGAATCATGAGCCAATTAAGCCTCTTTTCTTGGCGGGGCATGGTGGCTCACGCTTGATATCCCAGCACTTTGGGAGGCTGAGGCGGGTGGATCACCTGAGGTCAGGTGTTCAAGACCAGCCAACATGGCAAAACATCGTCTCTACTAAAAATACTAAAATTAGCCAGGCACGGTGGTGCACACCTGTAATCCCAGCTACTCGAGAGGCTGAGGCGCAAGAATCGCTTGAACCCAGGAGGCGGACGCTGCAGTTAGCTGAGATCACGCCACTACACTCCAGCCTGAGAGACACAGTGAGACTCCTTCTCAAAAAAAAAAAAAAAAAAAAAAAACTCTTTTCTTAGAAATGACCTAGTCTCAGGTATGTATTTGTAGCAATTCGAGAACAGACTAATACAGTGGTCAAGTAATCAGGGAACAGTTGAACAGTTTCTTGCACGACTTCTCAGGGCCTTTAACATGCTAGTGTGCCTTGTGAATACCCATGAGCGGATACAGGAATGGTTGTCCTACTTCTATTTTTTTGGTTTTTTAGTTTTGATTTTTTATTTTGTCCTAAATTTATGTAACCACAGAAGCCTGTTCTCAGAGCCTCTGGTGGGATTTGCCTCTGCGGAGTGGAGCTGGGAAAATCCTGCAAGAGCGAGTCCAGTGGTAACAGAGGAAAAGGCCCCATGTTCAGGGAGTTTGGAGCTCCCCATATGGAAGACGCATTTGCCTCCCTGTGGGATAATCTCAGGGCCACTTTAGGCTCATGGGGCTGCAAGCTGGTGCTCTACAGATGTGCAGCAAGAGTGTGACTTCCAGTCCTGTGTTGCACTGAATTCCAGGGACCGCGTGTGTCCCCATTCCCCTCCCCAGCCACCCCCCACCACCCCCCATACACATAGTTGGCATTTGACCTTGCCAAATATCTTTGGTATGGCAATAGAATGATCTGGCTCCTAAAGAAAGAAGTCAGATTTCAAAATGCTGAGTCATTCACCACGAGAGCAGTGCCTGAGGAGAAGTAGGTCAGCCCGGGCCGAGCCTCCCCACCCCTCCTTGGCATAAAAAGCACCCAGCACAGTAACGGCAGCTCACACATGGCCGGGGCTGTTCTACAGGCTCTATCTGTATCCACTCTTTAAAGCCTCATGACAATGCTACAAGGGGTAACTGTGAGTCTCCTGAAATTCCAGATAGGAAACTGAGGCACAAGGAAGGGAGGAGGGATGGAGCCCCAGCAACCCAGCCACATCCCTAACCAGAAACAAAGGATGGATCATCCTAGACACTGCATCAAAAGACAAGAGTTAACCACTCATTCCCCAAACACAGGAGCAGACCCCACCCTTGAGAAGCTTGCACTGATGGAGACAGACAAGCAGCACCCCCACAGCAACAGTAGTGGGCAACAACCTGCTAGGAGGAGGCCGATGCCATGGGAGTGCCAGTAGGGGTACCCCGCCTGGACTTTGGAGGTGGTGGTACTCAGGGAGAGCTTCCTGGAGGAGGCAGTCTCTAAGCCAGGTTCTGAGAACAAGTGGGAGTTAGCCAGGTGAAGTAACTTTAACATGCTAGTGTGCCTTGTGAATACCCATGAGAGGATACAGGAGTGGTTGTTTCAGCCCAAGGATGCACCTGTGCAGAAACTTAGAAGCCAGGAGACAGCAAGGGCCTTTTGGGGAACTTCGGGAGGAACAGAGCAAGAAGCCGAAGCCAGCTGCCATCAAGGAAGCTCTCTGACCCACAGCCACGCTGTAAGTTGGAAAGTCTGGATTCAAATCCTGACTCCATTTATTCCCAGCTGAGTGACCTCGGGCTGTTAAACAACCTCTCTGGGCCTCAGCTTCCATATCTGGAAAATGCAGAAAGGAACAATACCTTCTACACAGGGCTGTTGTGTGGGTGAAAGGATCTGCTGTGTATCAAGCACTTGGCCTAGGCATAAGGAAGCACTAAGTGGTGTCCTCATCGTCATTGGGTAGGAGTCAGCCCAAGCCCTCCAGCAATTCAGCAAGAGTTACACAAAGTTACATTCAGCCCTGCAGAGCAGGTCCAGCTAAGTACAAAGGCGGGCTTGGGGCTTCCAGGAAAGGGGAGAAGCAGCCGGTGAGACCACAGGAACATCCGCCCTCCCAGCCCTGGCCCCAGGCCTCCGGGTTGCCTCCTCCTTCCCAAGGTAAGGCCCTGCCAAGAAATTCCACTGAAATTCCAAGAAAGTTCACTTTGAGTTTCACCCAGTCCCTAAATGGAAACACGCATGCGCACGTGCACACACACATGTGCACACGCACACACAGCATGAGGGGAAACCTAGAGCATCTTTATTTTATTCCCACCATGAAGCGGACTGGTTTGGAAAAGTACCCCGCCTGCCTCTTCATGGGGCTGGGTGTGGTCCTGAGCAAGATGGCAGGAGGTGGACGTGAAACCCATCTCTTCCCCAGCCGTGGGGACATCATTTCTCATTGGGAGTTGGCAGAAGGAGCTGTGATAAGGGGCGTCCTCTCTCCAAGCCTTGGGGATCTGGAAGGGATGCAGGTGATTCCACCCATAAAAAGCATCCTGGCAGATCCCCAAGCCGGGCCACCTGCGTCTGCAGCATTTCTCACGAGGCCTCCCCATGTAGATTCATGGAAAACTTGGTAGGGTACTTTTCAGGCGGACATTTGACTATCTTAAGCAGGTGCACCCCTTTAAAACGGGATCTGGAGCCGATTACCCCCACCCTGAGCGAGAAGTGCACCTGATGGGGGAACTTATCACCCGTGGCCTCAGATTGTTAAGCGACAGCTCCAGCCCCTTGATCTTGGTGTGCCCTCGGCTCTCCAGACTGGTAGCTTTCAGGTCAGCAGCAGCCATGGGGAGGAAGTGTGACTTATTCTGGTTTAGAAAACACTCTGGTGCTTCAGCTTCTGAGCACCTATCCTTTAAAATGCCCCCTGGTTACAATAAATTGTACAGAAGAAATGTTGTACTTTGCAAAAGAATTTTTTAATCTCATTTAAAAAAATAAAATGACTCGCTGACTCATGAATGCCACCAACCCCCCTTAGTAACACCAGGATTTGGAATTGTGCCTCACCTGTCAGCAGAGGAGAGGGGATGCTGAGGAGAAAGGTGAGAAATGTCCAGTGAGGTTCCTGAAGCCTGGACCCCCAAGCACCCCCTCGCTCTGACCTCTGACCCCGCAACACGGGCTGTTCCTGTCCCATTCCACGCTGAAAGAGCTCACTGAACACCTGCCTCATTCACCGCCCTACACCTTGCCTCTGCTTGGCCTTGACAGACCCTAAGACAAGTCCCCTCCCATCTGCCTCACGGCCCCCACCTGACCCCCTGCCCCTCCTCTAATCCATCACTGAGATTCATTCCTACAAAGTGCAAGGACACTCACCACCCCAATGCTTGCCTCACACTGGCGTTCAAGGGCATCTGCTCCAGGGGCCCAACAGGATCACTGGCGAATGGAAGGTGACAGACAGGGAGCCACAGCCGGTTCTCAGGTCCTGTAGGGCTCTCAGGGGCCTGTGAATGGAGGGCAGGGGAGTAGTTCCAAGAATCTGAAAAAGCCCACTGTACAAAACAAAAAGAGTACTTACTGGAAGTTTCCATTTATATAAAAGTCTAGAAAATGCAAATTAATCTAACAGTTGCCTGGGGTGGGAGGTGGGGCAGTAGTGAGCACAGGGGCATGGGGAACCTCTTGGGGGACTGATCTGTTCATTATCTTGACAGCAGTGACAGTTGCATGGTTGTGTACATGTGCCAAAACTCAAATTACACACTTTATGTGCAGTTTATTGAAGTCTATCACACCCCAGTAAAGCTGTTTAAAAACTGATTATGTAGAAGGCAGGTGTGGCTGGAGCTCACAGAAGGGAGGGGATAGTCAGAGATGAGGCTGGAGGAACAGGAGGGACCAGCTCAGTGTGCTTTAGAGACCCCTGGGACTAGGCTTATGAGCAGCGTTGCAGTTTTCTAGCGATGCAGTAAGAAAGGGACCACAAACCATGTGGCTTAAGTGACAGAAATTTATTGTCTCCATTCAGGAGATGAGAAATCCAAACCCAGAGTGTCATAGTGTCAGAGGCGTTTGAACCAGAGTAACTCCATCTTGAATAGGAGCTGGGTAAAATATTGCTGAGACCTGCTGGGCTGCATTCCCAGGAGGTCAGGCATTCTTAGTCACAGAATGAAACAGAAGGTCAGCACAAGATACAGGTCATAAAGACCTTGCCAATAAAACAGGTTGCATTAAAGAAGCCGGCCAAAACCCACCGAAACCTAGATGGCCACGAGAGGATGACCTCTGGTCATTCTTGCTGTACTCCCACCAGGGCCATGACAGTTTACGAATGCCATGGCAACGTCAGAAAGTTACCGTATATGCTCTAAAAATGGGAGGCCTGAATCATCTACCCCTTGTTTAGCATATCATCAAGAAATAACCATAAAAATAGGCAACCAGCAGCCCTTGAGGCTGCTCTGTCCATGGAGTAGCCATTCTTTTAATCCTTTACTTTCCTAATAAACTTACTCTCACATTACAGACTACTTGCCCTGAATTCTTCTTGCGAGAGATCCTAGAACCGTCTCTTGGGATCTGGATCGGGACCCCTTTCCTGTAACAATAGGATTGGCTCCTTCTGAAGGCTGTGGGGAGAATTCCTTCCAAGCTTCCCTCCTAGCATCTGCGGGGGGCTGGCAATGTGTGGCATTCACCCCATTTCTGCCTTCGTCTTTGTGTGGCCTTCTCCCTGTGTGTGTCTCTGTCCAGATTTCCCCTTTTTATGAGGTTCACCATAATGCAGAATGGCCTCATCTTAATTACATCTGCAATGATCCTGTTTTCAAATAAAGTCACATTCTGAGGTACTGGGGATTAGGAACAAAACGTGAATTTGGGGTGGGGTGGGGAGCACTGTTCAACCTCTAACAGGCCATTTGTGGAATAAAAAAAATAACTGCATAAGAATGGGGGAGAGTAGGGGAGAGGCAAGTGAGGAGCCCAAGTCCAAATTCTGCTCCGAAACTCCCCCCGGGAGCCTGGGCAGCCCCTTAACTTCTCCGCGCTGCTGATTTTTCTTCTGTGAAATGGGGACTGTGATCTTTGTTTCACTGTTGCCAAGACAGTCCACGCACCCATGAAAAGGGTCCATGTCGGTGTGCTTAGGGCAGGTCCTCTCTGCTCCCACCGAACCCCCAGAAGCTCTCGGTTCCCCCACAGCTTCTGAGCTTGTCCCCCAGGTCAGCCTCTTGCTCATCTGCCACCCCGCAGACACTGGGCACCCCGGGGGAAGAAGGTAAGGTCTCTACCTGTCTCACGTGTCCGTGTGAAGAGACCACCAAACAGGCTTTTTGTGAGCAACAAGGCTGTTTATTTCACCTGGGTGCAGGGGGGCTGAGTCCGAAAAAGGAGTCAGCAAAGGGTGGTGGGATTATCATTAGTTCTTATAGGTTTTGGGATAGGTGGTGGAGTTAGGAGCAATGTTTTGTGGGCAGAAGGTGGATCTCACAAAGTACATTCTCAAGGGTGGGGAGAATTACAAAGAACCCTCTTAAGGGTGGGGGAGATTACAAAGTACATTGATCAGTTAGGGTGGGGCAGAAACAAATCACAATGGTGGAATGTCATCAGTTAAGGCTATTTTCACTTCTTTTGTAGATCTTCAGTTGCTTCAGGCCATCTGGATGTATACATGCTGGTCACAGGGGATATGATGGCTTAGCTTGGGCTCAGAGGCCTGACACTACCCACCTGTTCCCAATTAACAGGGGAGACCTACCCACGGGCACTGTCACACAAGCATGACAAGTGTGCTGGGGGTGGTGGTTGCCAGAGGAAGGGCAGTTGCCTCTGCCTGGTGCAATCACAGAGGGTTCCAGAGAGGAGGTGCCCTCCTAGCACCTGAGCTGAGACCCCAGAGGAAAACTATCATGGTGCCCTGCCCAAACCCCAAGCCTCAGATTGGGTGGGGTGGTAGGCAGAAGAATGCTCCCGGCAAAACTATCCCCAGCCTAATCCCTAGAACCCATGAAAAGGTGTCCTTACATGATCACAGGACTTGCAGATGTGAAGCAAGTCAAGGCTTTGAGATGAGGAGATTATGTGGCATTATCCAGATGGGCCCAACCTAACCCATGAGTCCTTAGAAGTGGAGGAGGTGGCAGAGTGGGTTAGAAATGCAATACAAGAAGGGTGACAGAGCCCCAAAGCTGGCTTTGAAGATGGAGGAAGGGGCCATGAGCCAAGGAATGCAGGCAGCCTCTAAAAGTTGGAAAAGGCAAGGAAGTGGGTTCTCCCCTTGATATGGATTGGCTATGTCCCCATCCAAATCTCATCTTGAATTGTAGCTCCCATAATCCCCACATGTCGTGGGAAGGACCCGGTGGGAGGTAATTGAATCATGGGGGTGGGCCTTTCCCATGCTGTTCTCGTGGTAGTGAATAAGTCTCACAAGATCTGATGGTTTTATAAATGGGAGTTCCCCTGTACAAGTTCTCTTGCCTGTTGCCATGTAAGACATCCCTTTGCTCTTCCTTTGCTTTCCACCATGCTTGTGAGGCCTCCCCAGCCATATGGAACTGCGAGTCCATTAAACCTCTTTTTCTTTATAAATTACCCAGTCTCGGGTATGTCTTTATAAGCAGCATGAGAACAGACTAATATACCCCTAGAGCCTTCAGAAGGAGTCAGACCTGCCAGCACCTTGGTTTTAGGCCAGTGAGACTTGTGTCAAACTTCTGACCCTCTAGAACTGTAAGATAATACAGTGTGGGGTTCTAAGCCACTAAGTTTGTGGTAATATGTGTAGCAGCAACAGAAAGCTAGCTCAGGTGAGGTATACACTCTGGTCCCCCAGAAGGGGACAGGCTCAGGCAGGGGTCTGAGGAAGTGACACAGCACAAGGCTCCCCCAGGGAGCGGGGAGCCCAGCCTGCCATGCTGCAGAATTTCTGGGGAATAACAAGGTCATAAGGGTTGAGGCACAGGGAAGCCTTGGAAACAGCTGGGGAGCCTCAGGTACTCTGAGCTGCAGTTACTGGTCTGGGACTGGGATGTCAGCAAAGGGATCCCAGGGTGACAGTGATGCTGGGCTATCTGAGCCAGGAGGGACTCATGTCATTACCAAATCCTGGCATTGCTGATGAAAAACTTGAAGGAGAAAGGAGACTCCTCCAGGGTCCCAGCAGAGGCCACAGCCAGGAAGAGAACCAAAGTCTTCTAGAGTCCAGATTGGAAATTAGGGATCTGCACGGGAATGCTGCAGCCCTCACGGGAGGCTCCCCACTTTATAGCCCGACTCTCTGGACACAGTTCTCTGCCTAAGCACAGATCTCAGACCACAAAAGAACTGTGTCCTGCACTCGTACCTTCTAAAGACATGGCTCACAGACTCCTGCCAGGCACCCCACAATGAGCCACCCCCATCCCAACGAAGCCTCCTGCAGCTGTCCAGAGCTGTCATCCCAGGGCAAAGGCCACCAGCTAAGCTGTTACTCATTCCCAGGTCGGGTTGGAGAGACTTATTCCGTACAAGGATTCATTTCCACCCTTCAGCCAGGAGGGAGTCAGCAGGCCAGGTGGGGACATGAGGATCAGGCCATCTGGACAGGCAGAGCTCCGAGGTGGGCTGTGTGCTGCAAAGGGAGGGAATGCACACATCTCAGAGCCCGGCGATCCAGCCTCCTAAAGGCATCTTTCAGGTCTCCGAAAATTTACTGAACATTCCAGATGCATCCACTGGCAGCATCCTTCCCACTCCGTAGACTGACGGGGCCAATTCACCCTCGGTTCTTGGCATTTTGTGTTCAGTTGGAAAAGACATTAAATCAAGGGTCAGATGTGGGCCATTATGTTACTCAATGGGGGAAGGTGGGTTTTGCACAAATGTCAAAGGACTTATAAATGCAGCATTGGATGGGGCCAAAACAAAAAGAGCCAAGGTGCCAGGGGAGGGAGGCTGGGAATGAGTCACGTTAGTGATTTCATAGGAAGACACTGGGGCAAGCGAAGCATCACTTGAGGCAGCTTCTCCTTTCTCCTCCAAGCACCAGGATATTTTATTGCAATTGCGTGAAGGTCCATTAGCAACGGTCCTGGAAAATGGCTCTTTCAAGGTCAGGGAAACATGAGCAACGGCACGAACAGAGCAATTATTCCAAATGCAGGGCTGTTTGGTTGCCTTAGAATTAGAGAAAGGAAGGCAGCCAGTTGAAAATAAAGCCACACACTGAGTTCTGGGCCTGGCACATTTTCTGATTAAACAGGAGGTCATATGGTTGTAATATCAGGCTGCTGCCCTCCGTACCAGACATTGCCATGGGAAAATGCAGGCCAGACCCCCAGGATCCCCACTGCCTAGATATTCTCTGCGGAGTCCCCCATGTCCCTACCCAGCTCTGTGCCCCAGGGCTGACATGTCTCCAGGCCTCAGTTCCTGGTTGGGCTCGTCCAGTGGAAGGTGCCAGCCAGAGGCCGGAGTGTAGGAGGAGACGGTGTCTGGGGAATCTGCTCCCTCCCGGATGGGCTGCAGATTGGCAGGGGCTGCTTCCTCGCCTTCCGGCCAGCAGCTCAAAATAGGAGATACTCTGCTGCAGCTCCAGGCTCCGATACCAGCTCTGATGTCCCTGCACCTTCTGGCCAGGGTGATAGGAGCTTCACTCCCTGTGCTAGCGATGAGGTCCTGCCCCATCCTAGGTGGGTTGTCTTGTGTCCCCACCTCCCCTTTGCAAACAGTTCCCAGTCTCTCCTCAGAGACCCTACTTGGGTGTCCCGTTTCCTGCCAGAGCCTAATCTTTCCTTCTTCGAGAAATTCTCCCTGGACTACTCCAGCCTCCTTCTTGAGCTGCCATCAACACTTAGAGTCTCTGTCCCTCAATTTAGAACAGAAACATCTTCGGCCTCGAGTGGTTTGCAATTGTTCCAAGGATGCCTATCTGGTTTGTCAAGCCAGTTTCTGCCCTTCGGGGATCCCCTTCCCAACTGCACAGTGCCTCCCAAGCAGGTTGAGCTGGTCACACCTTCCACAGAAGTCCCCCTTTTCCCGGCCAAGTTCGTGGAACCTGAGGGCAGTCGCTAAATGCTAGGTGGAGCCGAGGGTGGGCCTGGGAAAGAGGAACCCGGCCTGAGTGCCCAGAGGCAAGGCCGAGGGACAGCATCCCCCTCAAGCCCCCTCCCCACCACCCACCCCCATCTCTCCCCCTTCTGCCAACAGCCTGACCTGAAGCCAGAGGCATGGGTTATCCTCAGGCCTCCTCTGGCTTCCTGGAAAGCAAACACCCTCAGTCAGCAAACACCTACTGAAAGGCCACCCAGGCCACCCTGAAGTCCGGTGCTGGGGTGGCCCTGCTGACCAGGGGCTTCTGACCTAGACCTGACAAGCTTCTCCTGACCCAGCCACCACCAAGATGTGAGAGGCTACGCATCAGCCTGACCTGGCTCAAATCCTATCACCCCCCGCACTTGTGGATTCTCAGACAAGGGTCTCAGTTTGAGTTCCCCAAAAGTCAAGCCTGGCACAAGGATGTGGGTGCAGGTGGCTTCTCTGGGACATGATCCCAGGAAGCACAGCTGGGAAAGTGGGGCAACCATTAGCAGGGAGCCTTGAGCGTCCTCCACCGTGGCTGGCTCACCCCACAGGGAACCCTTTGGAGAAAGGCTGGAGGCCCCCGAGCTGTCCCACTGAGGTGGGACTGTGGCTTTTATCTACCACCTCCTGCCCTCAGTGGTTGGGGATTTAGAGGATGCACCAGGGTGTCAACTCCCTGGCACTTGGTACATCAGACCAGGCCATTACTGAGGCCAGCACACTCCTTCAGCCAGAGGACACCCTCAGAAGAGAGACAGGAAGCTGCCAGTGTGGGCAGGGACTGTTTGTGGGTGACCTCAGGGGTGGCCCGGGGAGCTCACAGACAGCTGGCCACCTCCCCTCAATGAGCCGCACTGTATGCTGGGGTGAGGAGGCTGTTGTGAGCACCGAGCTGCACGCGTTGCCAGGTGCACCCTCAGTGCTGTGCCCATGCTCAGCCGTACTCTGGGCACAGCTGCTGTTATTCTGGGTCACAGCCATACCCTGTGCACAATGTGGCTCGGAGCTTGGAGGTCCCAGAGAGGGAATCGGACTCGGAGCTGGAGGGGACTTCCAGGGGAGGCGGCATTTAAGGAATGGGTGGTGGGTTTTAATCAGCCAAGAAAGGATCTGATTTGATAACCAAACATGTTTTGCAGAGTCCCCGATGCTATTGCTCCGGAAGGGACCTCAGAGGCAACCTCGGAGTGGGGCATTTCAGCGGGAACAGGAGGGGCCAGGCCCACAGCGGTGAGGCGGCTCCCCAGTGAGTCCCCTGCCTCCGAGTGGGGTCTCCAGATTTGGACTCAGCCCTCCTGCCCTCAGCCTCGCAGCTCCACCTCCTCCAGATGGCTGCAGTGAGCCTGGAGCACTGGCAGAATGGGTGCCAGTTCTTAAAGGACCAGCTGCTCAGTTCTGCCATCCAATTCTCTCAACTCGTGAGAGTCTCACAAAAATGCCCACTTGCACCTGCAATGAAGCCAAACGTGAAAACCCAGGAGGGAGAAAACCCAGGAGGGAGAAAATCCAGGAGGGAGGTGTCCACTTGGGCCCAGACGCTTGCTCCCTGGAATCTACCATGTGATTGTCATTCTTTTGATCTACACTCCTTTCATTCTGTAAACATCTATTGAGTACATTTAGGAGCCAGACATTGAGGACCAAATCCAGAGGAGAGACAAACCCAAATCACTGACAATAATCTCACAGAAGTATATGGCCAAGAAGGGTTGAAGTGCTATGGGAGTACAGATAAGGGAGCAGCTAAGTGCCTGGGGGACAGAGGAGCTGACAGTTGAGCTGGGCTTCAAAGGATGCATAGGAGTTTACCAGGCAAAAGAGAAAAAAAAAAAAGCTTGGGGAAGTCCATTCCAGGTGGAAGAAAGGGCATCAACAAAGAAGAGAGACGTGGGATATTCAAAGAAGGTGGAAACATTTGTCGTGGCAAAAGCCCAGGTGCAGGGGAGAGCCTGGGCCAAGGCTGGAGAAGTCGGCGGAGAGGCCTTGTAGCCACCACCTGCCTTGATTGGCCAGTGCCTGTGCTTGTACCTGATTTTAAATAATTGGGCTATCATGTGTGTTTGTACAGCAGCTGGGGCAGCAAGTTATCAACAGAAGATTGATAGGGTAAGACCCATTTTTACAGAAAAATCCCTCTTTGCACATGGGCAGAATGGGCCTGAGGCTGTGGAAAGAAGGGGCGAGGAGTAAGGGGCAGCCCACAGCTCCTGGGCTGTTTGCTTTTCCTCTCCCCTGCTCACAGGAGCCCTCCGGGAGGTCTAAGAAATCCACACACAGCTATAGAAGAGCCAAATCCCCACATTGCTCTGGGAATTAGAATCTCAGCACACGAGGCCGGGTGTGGTGGCTCACGCCTGTAATCCCAGGACTTTGGGAGGCTGAGGCGGGCAGATCGCTTGAGGTCAGGAGTTCAAGACCACCCTGGCCAACATAGTGAAACCCCGTCTCTACTACAAATACAAAAGTTAGCCAGGCGTGGTGGCGGGTGCCTGTAATCCCAGCTACTCAGGAGGCTGAGGCAAGGGAATCACTTGAACCCAGGAGGTGGAGGTTGCAGTGAGCTGAGATGGCACCACTGCCCTCCAGCCTGGTGACAGAGCGAGACTGTCTCAAAAAAAAAAAAAAAAAAAATCTCAGAACATGACTTCTTCAAGGTCTCCTGTTTCACAGATGAGCTACCAGAGATTTTCATCTAGAACTAATAACACATCCACTCATTCAGCCAACATTCGAGTGGCCGTTCTCTGCCCCTAACTGCCATAGGCCTAAGGACACAGCAGAGAATAAAGCAGCCCAGTCCTCAGCCCTTAGGGAGTTCACATTATGGCAGAGGAAACAGAAAATAAACAGAGTAAGAGTCAGACTGTGAGAGGCTCTAGGAGGGAAATAAACCGGGCGGTGTGGTGCAGGGATTGGCTAACTGCAGCCCTCGGGCCACATCCAGCCTGCAGCCTCTTTATATGGCCAGCAAGCCAAGAATGGTTTTAAAGGGTTGTATAAAACAAAAAGAAAAGGCCGCGCTCGGTGGCTCACACCTGTAATCCCAGCACTTTGGGAGGCCGAGGCAGGGGGATTGCTTGAGCCCAGGAGTTTGAAAGCAGCCTGGGCAACATAGCAAGACCCTGTCTCTGATGAAAGGAGAGAGAGTGAGGGGGGACATGTTGTGGAAAGGGAGGAAAAGGAAGACAGGAGAAAGAGAAAGGAAAGAAAGGAAAATGCAACACAGACCATAAGGCCCACAAAACCTAAAAATGTTTGCCATGTACTACTTTATAGATCATACTCTACGGAAAAGTGTGCCCAGTTAGTAAGACGAGGGCCCTCTTAACTAGCAAAGTCTGGATTCTTTCTTGTGACATGGCCTCCTTCCCCTTCCTCAGAGTTGCCTCTACCTTAGGGAAGATGAGACACTGAAACGGGTCATGAAAAGTTCACTGTGCTTGGCCACCTGCCAAGAATCCGGATTTCTGGGCGTCTCACTCCCCACCTGCTGTCTGGGGTCTTACTCAAGAAACCTGGTCTTCAACCTGGCCACAGCTGTGCCTACCCCCTCCTTGACTGGCAGACCAGGGAACCACACAGGCAACAGCTTCCCCAAGGACCCCCGGCCCCTCCGGTTACCCCTCCTCCTGCCTGAACCACTTGGTCAAAAATAGAACCACATGGATCCCTATTTCAAGACACCTCCCTGGAAATCCACTGCCCGGAGACTCTGTCTTCTTTTATTTCAGTTAAATACATTTCTGAGTCCATGGTTCAGAGTTCAACTTTATAAATCCTGGCACTGGTCAATAGAGGAAGAAATGTTTACGTCCAAACAAAACCAAATACATAACTCTAGCTCTCCTGGGGGACAAAAATAAAAGTCTGTAAAACACATAGCAGCAGCCATTGTGACTTGAAACCAACACAGAGGAAGAAGTGTGACAGAAATCCCCAAGCTCACCACTCAGCGGCGTCTCTGATACATTCCATTCCACGTCTGAGCTAAAGAAGAACCAAGTTGGTTCTTAAAAAGTGTGTCCCATCCGAATACCTAATGCATATGCAGCTTTAAACCTAGATGATGAGTTGATGGGCGCAGCAAACCACCACGGCATACATATACCATGTAACAAACTTGCACGTTCAGCACATGTATCCCAGAACTTAAAATTTAAAAAAAAAAGTGTGTCCCATCAATGTTCAATACAGTCTTCAGACATCAGCCATGACCTGGAAGGTTCACAGTGAAACCTGTGCCTCACAGAAAATAAATTACATCTGAACAGTTAACTTTGCAATTGTTAAAGAGCCTTTTCCCAAAATTAAAATGACTCACATGTCCACACAAAGTGATAGGACAAATTCTTTATATGATAATGGTGAACACATGTGATGAAAGATAACGGCCGAAACACATCCACCTGCGATTCCTCCCTGAGTCCCGTTAAAACAATAAAAGGGATGCTTTAAAGGAATAAACACATGAGAATAAAAAGGATGAGAAACAGCAGGAACAACTTTTTGGAATCTGGCAACTGACGAATCAAGAAAGCTGAGTGGGGAAGCTGAGCCTCAGCTTGATTTACACCAAGAAATCCCACCCTGATGGAGAGACGGGCAGTGCCAGCTGCCCCTGGTGGCAGGGGTGAAAGTGAGGTTGAAAGCAGGAAGAGAAGCTGAAAGTCTGTGCAAGCAGACAGACCCTAATTACTTCTCCCACTCCTCATGGTTGGCCAAACGCACCTCCTGCCCCAGCGGGAGACTGGACCCTGATTCTCTAGAGAAAGTAACACAGCTGTCTCTGCAATGGGGGACACCAGGGACCTGTGGGGAGGGAGGAACTGCACTGAAAACGGGAAATTAAATTAAAGCTTACATATTGGATATCAAGACCCACAGTCTCCTTCCCCCACTCAGATCTCAGAATGCTGGCCAAGGAAGGAGGAGACTGGAACATTCTTCACGGGGGAATATGACCAACTCAAGAGAAAAGAGCTATGGGTGCTGACATTTGTTTTTATCTCCTAAGGATGAATGATAGAGGTGAAGACAAAAAAAAAAGTTTTCTCTGCTTTTCTTTTACCTTGGAATTAACTCCTGTCAGAGAAAACACAATTTCTTACACCCACTCTGTATTATTTCCCACATTTTCTATTTTAGAGGGTGGGAATCAGTATACCATACTTGACAGGTACGACTACAAGTTTCCAGAATCTACTTACCTTTCTACTGTTACGGTTGTTTCTCAAAACAGCTGAACTCAATCACCCTGGAGCAACGTTCTCAACTGACTGCAATTAGAACCACTCTGGGAGCTTTAAAAAAATACCAATCCCAGAGCCCCACCCTCCAGAGATTCTGATTTAATTAATCTGGGGAGGGCCCAGACATCCGGGTTTGAAAAGCTCCCTCTCCTAAAAAATAAAAGCTCCCCAGGTGATTCCAACGTGCAGCAAAAATTGAACATCACTGCTATCCAGTGAGGCCTGCACTTGATAAGCCCACTCCTGCAATCAGAGTGCCCAGTCAGCATCTTAGTACATAATTTTAAATATGACTGGATAGGCAAGGGTTGCCAGCATAGCGAAGTAAAACTTTGTACACGAAAGACAGACCAAAAAAAAAAATCAAGTATATAAAAACAACTTCAAGAAAACAAACTGCAGGGAGGGAAAATCTTTGGAGCAGGAGGAACCACTAATTTTTCAGTTTTAGATTTTCAAAGAGAATAGCAAAAATATTAACTCCAGGAAATCTGAACAAGACACTGTTTTTTAAAAAAAGAAACATTTAGTGAACCAAAAATAACCTTAAGATAGCAGAAATAAACTCAATAGAAGCCTTAGAAGTTAAAGATAAGCAGAGCAAACAATAAAGAAAAATACAGAAAATGAGGGGACAACTTCAAGAAGTCCAGCATGAAAATAATAGGCACCCCAGAATGACAGAACAGAAAAAACAGAGGAAGAAAACATCAAAGAAATAATTCAAGACGAAGGCCTTGAGCTTCCGATTGAAAAGGCTTACCAGGTACCAGCACAATGGATGAAAGCACACCTACATGAAGGCATGTGATGATTACATTTCGGACTGAGACAAAATTCTACAAGCTTCCCACAAGGAAAGAGGGGAAATATCTACATGCAAAGGACCAAGATTATAATGGCATTGAGTCTCTCCCCATTAGAAGCCAAAAGACAATAGAACAATTCAAATTTCTGAAGAAAAAGCATTTCCCATGTAGAACCTTGTATCTAGCTAAATTGCATTATCAATTACTTGTGAGAATAGTATGCACATTTTCAGACTTGAAAAATCCAAAATGTTATCTCTTATCCCCGTCTCAGAATGTTATTGGAGGAGATGTTACACCAAAATGAAGAAGAGGAAGACATGGAACCCAGGAAAAGGGTCCAGCCCAGGAGAGAAGCAAAGAAAATATCCAGAGAGATGCAGGGAGATCCCAGATGACTTCTGTGCAGCAGACCTGCAGAACAACTAATCCAGATGAAACTGAAGTTTCCCAGCCTCCCTTGCAGCTAGGTGTGAACATGTGACCTTAGCTCCAGCAATCAGTTGCATCCATGTGAGATTTCATTTGTGGATAAAACAATGTAAAGAAGCAAGTATCAATGAGAAGCCATTTTCAAGAAAAGTTAGAGGGGGAGGCATCTAACCTTCAGGGACAGCATGGGTGGCAGTATTCATCTCCCTGACAGCCAGTAGTTCAGTCTGAGGACTGTCCTTCATTGTGCAGTCTCCAAGGCTGCCTCTCTTTCCTCCTGGGGATTCTGGAGCTAGTGAACATTCTGTAATTAATTCTCTTTCTAGCTAGAATGCATTTTTTTTCTTTTTTTTTTTTTTTTTTGCAACTAAGCACCTGATGGATAGAGTCTGACCAAACACTTAGGGCTGAATTCATAAGTACCCAGAAGATGAAGCAAACAAAAAGGCAATTATCAACCCCAAGGGGGAAAAAAAGGTATAAAAAAGAAATGTAACCATAGTACATATACTACATGCATCAGTTGGGAACAATATTCGTTTAACCTTATTAATGTAAACATTGAAATTTGATTTAAAGTTATAAATATATCAAAAGGAGAGGGCACAGGGAAAGTATGTATGTCACGGTGGGAGGTATACCCCAGGCAATTTGTCTGCTATAACAAATTAGCACAAACTCAGCCGGGCATGGTGGCTCATGCCTGTAATCCCAGCACTTTGGGAGGCCGAGGCGGGCAGATCACGAGGTCGGGAGATCAAGACCATCCTGGCTAACACGGTGAAACCCCATCTCTACTAAAAATAAAAAATAAATAAAAAATTAGCCAGGTGTGGTGGCGGGCGCCTGTAGTCCCAGCTACTTGGGAGGCTGAAGCAGGAGAATGGCATGAACCCAGGAGTTGGAGCTTGCAGTGAACCGAGATGGTGCCACTGCACTCCAGCTGGGTGAGAATGTGAGACTCCGTCTCAAAAAAAAAAAAAAACACACAAGTTGGCACAAACGTGATGACTCAACACAAATTTGTGATCTTACACTTACAGATCAGAAGTCAGAAGGGTCTCCCTGGGCTAAAATTGAGGTGCCGGCAGGGCTGGGTTCGTTTCTGGAAGCCCTGGGGCAGATGGATCCACTTGCTTGCTCATTCACAGAACTGGCAGAATTCAGCTCCTTGCAGGGAGGGGTAGGACTGACTGCAGTCACATTCCCTTGTGGGCTCTTGGCTGGGGGCCGTTTCCAACTCCTGGAAGCCACCTGCAGTCCTTGACTCATAGCCCCTTCTTCCATCCTCAGAGTCATCAACAGTGGGTGGAGTCCCTCTCACACTTAGACTCTTTCCTTCCTCTTCTTTCTGGCATCTCTGGCTCCCTCATCTGCCTTTTGCTTTCAAGGACTCATGTGATTAGATTGGGCCCACCTGGATAATCCAGGCTGCTCTCTCCTTTCAAGGTCCTTAATTTTAATCACATCTGCAAAGTCTCCTTTGCCACATAAGGTAACATATTCACAGGTCTTGGGGGTTTGTGCATGGATGTATTTGGGGAGCCATTATTCTACCTACTGGGGTGGAGAGGTACAAGAATGTGAAATCCCCATCTTTCAGAATAGGAAGTCATCAGACAATGCCTACAACAGAAAATTCCAGGAAGAGCAGCATCAACATTGGTATATGTAAGTAGAAACCAGAAGACATTTCCAGAAAAGTGCTGAACACTGAGCAGCAGGATTGGGGGGTGGGGGACATTGCCTTGCAGATTTTACATTATAACCCTTGTGGGACACTACGTAATTTTTAACTTGTACATGTATTCCCTCCCCAGGCTCTGCGGATGGCCACAGGATCTGTGTGGCTCCTGAGTCTTTCCAGTTCTCACCCCCAGCTGTTATACATCCTAGCTCCTCCACTGGGCTTCCCTTTAGCTGTCACTGACCCTTCCTCCCGCTAGTAACCCCACTCAGCACTCTCACAGCACCTCACCCATCCCCCATTACCACTCCCCATTATATTGAATTCATACTAGTCCACCTGCTGGAGAAAGCTTATGTGTCAAATGGAAACAAGCAGTGGCAAGCCAACCAGAGCCAGCGAAGGCAAGCACCAATGAGACGCAGTGGGTCATCCAATGGACATCCTAGGAGAGAACCTCCCCCTCTTTCCAGGCCTCAAAGCTGAGGGGATATGAGGGATAGAGCTGCTGCAGCTATTCTGTGACTCTGAGGTTAGGGCTTGAGGTAGGAGCCAATGCAGAAGAGGGTAGGAAAAAGGAAAGAGAGCCATGCCATGTCCTCGTGGTATCACTGTTGCTAACTACTGTTCCCCTTCATTGTGGCCTCTGTGAGATTTCCGGTCCTAATGACAACAGTTTCCCCAAAGCAGTGGTTTTCAGCACTGGCTACCCATAATAATTATGAGGGATACATCAATGATAGACTGGATAAAGAAAATGTGGTACATATACACCATGGAATACTATACAGCCATAAAAAGGAATGAGATCATATCCTTTGCAGGGACATGGATGAAGCTGGAAGCCATCATTCTCAACAAACTAACACAGGAACAGAAAACCAAACACTGCATGTTCTCACTCATAAGTAGGAGCTGAACAATGAGAACACATGGATACAGGGAGGGGAACAACACACACCTGGGCCTGTTGGGGGGTGGGGTGAGGGGAGGGAAAGCATTAGGACAAATGGCTAATGCATGCGGGGCTTAATACCTAGGTGACGGGATGATAAGTGCAGCAAACCACCATGGCACATGTTTACCTATGTAACAAACCTGCACGTTCTGCACATGTGTCCCGGAACTTAAAGTAAAATAAAATTTTTAAAAAGTCTTCATATTTACAACCAGAAAACAAAAATTACCCAGGATACCTGAAAAACAAAAACAAAACAAAACAAAACAAACAAACAAAAAACACCAACCAGACCTGGTCCCATCCCCCAGAGATTCTGATTCACTTGATCTGGGATGGAGCAGCCTGGAAGGATGGGGAAAAGAGAAGGGAAAGAACAAGGAGAAAAACAGCATTTCAGCCAGAGCTTCTCATTTATTTGTATTTAAAAATAAAAATAAAACCGTTTTGGACTGAGCCCCTGGGTCAGTCCCCACTGACCATGGTCTGCATACAGTGCCAGATTGGAAGGCGTGAAGAAAGGAGAGGTTCCCTTTGGCCTTGCAATGGTGCTTCATGAACCCCCAGCACCATCTGTGTCCTAAAAGAAGAATCAAACACCAAAGGGCCAGCCAATGGAAAAGTCTGGCCAGGTGAGTGTGTGGGAAGTTTGTAACCTGCAGAGGAGTCCAAGGACCGCCCCCCAAAAAGGGGTCTGCAAAGTCCCTAAACCCAGGTGAGGTGATGCTGGTGGCTCTCCGTGCTCAGAGGCCTTGTTCTCCTGTCTGGAAGAGCTCAATTCCCAGCCCAAGGTGGAGGCTGTGCTCAGCTCAGCCCTGACCCAGGCTCACCCAGGCTTGAGGGTGACTGTGGCTCTCACAGCAGGTACTCCTCATGCAGGAAACACTGCTGGAATGGAATTGCTGAGCCAAGCAGGGAGGAAGTCAGAGAGGTCATAAGAGCAAACCAATGCAGATAGCAATGCAGTACTGTTCATTTTATTATTTTTTAATTTTTCGAGATAGAGTCTTGCTCTGTCATCCAGGCTGGAGTGCAGTGGTGCAATCACAGCACACTGCAGCCTCGACCTCCTGGGCTCAAGCAATCCTCCCACCTCAGCTTCCCAAGTTGCTGGGACTACAGGCACATGCCACCACACCTGGCTAATTTTTTTACTTTATTTTTGCAGAGATGAGATCTCACCATGAATTTTATTATTTTGACAGCTGACAACATTTATGCACAGAAACAACCTTCCAGGTAGGAACTATATTTTTATTATTGACATTTTGCAGGAAAGGAAACTGAGGCTCAGAGAGGTAGAGTGACTTGCCCAAGGTCACGCTGCTTGTCAGTGGCATTGGTTAGAATGAGGACCGCGGTGCCCTGACCCTGACTCCACGGCTGCGGTCTCCTTTGCTGTTACATATTCAGCCACTCCCGTTGCTCTGTGTCACAAACCCCCAAGCAGAGGACAGCTGTGCTCTCTCTTGGCTGCAAGTGGTCAGTGTCCCCAGACGCCTTAGGCTCTGGCTGCAAGACCAGGGGCCAGTCACCTCGCCCCACCCCGGCCAGCCCTCCCAGGGACCTGGAGCAGGTCACCCACCTGGCCATCGTTCATGGAAGGTGGGGCTGTGCAGGAAGCTGTGAGCAGTGGCAACCCTGCCCTCACTTTCATTCTCCTACAAGCCTCTTGACCCACCCACCCCTACCCTAAGGCATTTTAGCCACCTCCTAGATGAAGCACACAGTCTCTGGCTTTGGGAAGAAAACCAGACTTTCTGGAACTGGGTGTCAGGCAGATGCCCTGGCGTGCTGGGTGATGGCTGCAAAGCCTCAGAGGACAGAGCCAGGAGGGGCAGTGATGGCTCCTTCCAGCTGCAGCAGGTGACTTGGGCCAAGACCACCTGCTGCAGCCGGTACTGAAATGACTTGCTGAGGCCCCCAGCAAGTGCCGAGCTCCTGCGCATACTGCCCGGGAGGTTGTTCCGTGTCTCACTGCAATGCTGCCCGCCCTGGGGCACTTTCATCCCAGCTACCAGGAGGCTCTTCGGAAGCATCACCATGTGGCTTACAGAATTAAGTGTGGGCCAATGATGGACCTGGTGAGGGTGGAGGATGGACAGTGGAAGAGAAGTGGCAACAGGGCACGGTGCAGCTGATGAGGACCCTGGCTAAAGGGTAGGGGGGACCCTAGCTGGCCAGGTCAAGAGAGGAGGTAGAGGTTTGGGCCATCATCACCACGGAACTTGAAGGACACGTGGCCAGCCAGGCCTCAGGAGCCTCTTATCTCCCACTGCAGCGGGGGCAGCTGTCTCTTTGCAGGGCCATGTCACAGTGCCCATTTGGCTCCAGGGAGGGGTATGAGGATGTCTCAGGTCCTTGTGGGAGAAGCCCAGGCCAGAGAGTGGATCTGAGGCTACTGCCCCCAGCCATAGCCTCATCCCCAGAAACGCCCAAGTCTCAGGCAAGGGAAGGCACCAATACCTGGTGATGAGGCTGCGCTTTTGTGTCTCCTTGGAAGAGATAAGGGCCAGGCTCAGAAACAAGGCAAAGGATGAGTTTAGGAAACTGCTGCTGCCCTGTGACCTCCCCCTGGAGAGTGTTCAAGCTGGGACCAAGAGCTGTGAATGGGCCTGGCTGCCTGGCCCAGGGATGGGCCTGGATTTGCTCAGGCTCAGAGGTTGAGGCCGGCACTTCCGTCAAAGGCCCTTCACAAGTTCATCCGTGCCTGGAAACACCTGCAAGGGGGTAGTACCCCTGCACTCAGACAAAGATGGGTTCAAATTCCGGCTTCATCGCTAAACAGCTGAGACCTTGGGCACGTTATTTCTCTTCTCTGAGCCTCAGTTAACCCCCAAACGAAAAGAGGAAAATACTCCAACTTAGTCCATGAGATTACGCAGGGTGACGCACATAGTTCACCAGGGCTAACTGCAATGACAGATCTGTTTCTCAGATCCACAACTGAACTGAACTTTTGTTTAACTTAATTTCTGTTGCAAGCCCCCTTTTCACTGGATAGTAGAAACTTCCAGATGGGTCCCCATACTCTCAATTCTCCCTGGGTTTGCTTCTAAATTCGATGTGGTACTAAGGCCTGAGAAGGAATGGGCGGTGATGAGCCCCGGATGTTCTCTGTCCATCTGACATCTTCTGAGAGACCCTCACACGGTCTGGTCATTGGGTCCCATATGTCCCTGCTACGTTCACCCCTCCACACACACCAAGGCCCTTCAAGTGATCAGCGCTCACCCTGGCCAGGGCCTCCCACCTTGTCGCTAATGACATTTGAGGCCAGATAATTATTTGCCATGGGGCACTGTTCTGTCCAGTGTGAGATGTTTAGCAGTATTCCTGGCCTCACCCACTCCACGCCAGTAACAACACATCCCCCCATGCCAGTTGTAACAACCAAAGATGTCCCCCAACATTGCCTCTGGGAGGCAAAATTGTCCCCAGTTGAGAACCACATCCCTAGGCTACCTGGCAGCTCCTGCTCCCCTTCTACGCCTCTGGGCAGGGCTCCTGACTCCCACCCAGGAAGCTCTTCTGCTCTGACCACTCCCAGCTCTCCCCACACTCCCTGAGCAGCCCAGAGACTCTAGAGCTCTGTGAGGACACTGGGCCCCAGCTGCAGGATGATGGTGGCTGGCACAGATGATACAGCCCCAGGCACTTGGGAGGAACAGGGGGCCACCCCATGGGAGACAGCTCCACCAGGAGGAACAGGTGGGGGGCCACCCCATGGGAGACAGCTCCACCAGGAGGAACAGGTGGGCCCCCCCGCCCTGTAGGAAACGGGTTGCACCAGGAGGAACAGGCGGGAGGCCTCCCCGTGGTAGACGAGTTCCACCAGGAGGAACAGGTTGTGGGGCCCCCATGGGAGACGGGTTCCACCAGGAGGAACAGGCGGGGGGGCCACACCCAGGTGCTGCCCTGATGCCACTCATCCTCAACCGCAGCAGCTGTCACGATACGGTGCCTGTGCAGGGTGAGACTGTCATAACCAGGATTTCACGTGATCCTCTCACAGCCTTGGATCAGAGAGGAATCGGGGTCCTCATTTGACAGAGGAGGAAGTGACTCCTCCGAAGGCCCAGGGTCGCACAGTTATAACCATCAGACCACCTGGGCCTGTGACGTGGACTTGAAGGGTCTGTGTCTTTTCTGAAGCCCCTCACCCTGGCTGAAGGGACAGCTCCTCCCCCTGGCAAGCTACTTCTCTGTACCTCAGTTTCCTCATGGATAAAATAGGGATGATAATAATAGTCTCTGCTTCATGGGACTACTAGGAGAATTCAATGACATTCACATTCCTGAAGCACTTAGCATAATTCCTGGCACATCAAAAATCCTAGCAGCCACTATTGCCACTGCGGCTGTTACCTTGACATCAGGCTGCCTCCTCTGCAGCCTCCTCCAGCTTCATCCTGCAGCGAGGGAGTCCCAGGGACTGAAGTCAGCACTTTGGAGTCGTTTTCCTTACATGCACTTGAAACATCAATAAAAAGACCAAAGAACAAAAATCCACAATTACTCCACTTCACTACCCGACAGGCCCAGGGAGCTGTGTCCCATGGGAGAATGGCCTCATTAAATCACAGACATCCTTAAGCATTAGAAGCCAAACAAGGAGCGATGTAGCAACTGAGTGAAATCTGTTTCAATTAAAATGTGTTTTGCCTCCTGCTCCTGGAGGAGAATTTTCTCCTAAGGGCAGCTCCTAATCTCACAAACCTAAGGGCAGGTCTGTTCTCCCATCTGGGCCAGGGGTACCTGGGGGTGGCCAGGTGCCCTGTGTCCAGAGGAGTGCCTTGAAGATGACCAAGGTGGCCAGGCACGGTGGCTCACGCCTGTAATCCCAGCACTTTGGGAGGCTGAGGTGGGTAGATCATGAGGTCAGGAGTTTGAGACCAGTCTGGACAACATAGTGAAACCCCATCTCTACTAAAAATTCAAAAAATTAGCCAGACGTGGTGATGTGTGCCTGTAATCCCAGCTACTCAGGAGGCTGAGGCAGGAGAATCACACGAACCTGGGAGGTGGAGGTTGCAGTGAGCTGAGATTGTGCCATTGAACTCCAGCCCGGGCGACAGTGCGAGACTACATCTCGAAAAAAAAAAAAGAAGAAAGAAAAGAAAAACAGATGACCAAGGCCTTGTCCTGATCCAAATTCTCAGACAACTCACTGAACCTTCCACCCACCCCTACTGTTGAGCTTGGAGGACCCCTCCTCCCCAGCCCTTGAGAAGAGACCTGGATCTTTTAGAGCTCGAAGGAGCCACAGGAAGGACCAGAAAACACAATGGAATCAGGAGAAGTGAGTTCCTAAGGGCTCTCAGGTTTGACAATGACAACCAGAGGCAACCAACAACTACGGACAAAGCACAGCACAACAGAAAACACTACGAACCCCAACAAACTGCACAGGCAGACCGGAAGCAGCTTCTGCCTACACACCCTGGAAAGGCCCCGTGTCCCACGTCTCCCATGGCAGGTCTCCCGGGGGCCAGGGGCTTTCACTGCTTTCTTTCTGCTCCCAGCTCTCTCCCAGACAAAATGGGGCCAGTCTCATCGAAATTCATTCATTCACCTAACGAACCCCGAGCGCTGGCTCCCTCCTGGACGGGGAGCTACAGCATGAACAGGGCCGTCTCCCCAGCTCCCACTGCAGGAGGCTGACTCTAAGCAAATCATCATCATTCAATGTGAACAATGGGAATGGTTGCTCCCTAGATCATGAAAACCACAGCTGGAAGGTAGCAACCTCTGCCCTTCAAAATCAAAAGGTGCATTTTTGCCATTTGAAGGGACAAACTCCGGTAAGCACAGAGGGCAGTTTGTGCCTAGGGTGGGTGAGATGGGGGTGTGAGTGGGACCACCACCAACTCATTCTGTGCATCAACATCAGACTCTCCTCCGAATACACGTTGTGTAAGAACCTAAGAGTTGTCAGTGTACAGGGGTCCCACGGGATTAGCCTGCCTGGGGCAGTCACAGCCCAAAATCTTGGCCTTCTTGCAAAAGATTCCCCAGAAGAAGTGTGAACTTTCTCACACCTGTCAGGCCCTAGCAATGCCACTCTGCTTCCTTTATCCCATCCGTACCCAATCCCGTGAAGGAGGCAGACCAGGGATTGCCTCTCCCATTTTGCAGACGAGGAAATGAAGGCCGAGGAAGGTCGCATGACTCTGTAGTCCCTGGGTCTCCAGGTGCCCTGGCCAGAGTGCTCTATCTGCCCAAAATTCATATGTTGAAGCCTTACCCAACAATACTGCAGGATATGGCTTTACTTGGAGATTGGGTCTGTAAAGAGGTAATTAAAGTTAAATGAGGTCATTGCAGTAGGCCCCAATCCAATATAACTGCTGCCCTTATAAGAAGAGAAGATGAGGCTAGGCACGGTGGCTCACGCCTGTAATCCCTGCACTTTGGGAGGCCAAGGAGGGTCGATAACTGGAAGTCAGGAGTTCAAGACCAGCCTGGCCAACAAAGTGAAACCCCATCTCTACAAAAAAACACAAAAATTAGCCAGCCATGGTGGCATGCATCTGTAGTTCCGGTTACTCAGGAGGCTGAGGCACAAGAATCACTTGAACCCAGGAGGTGGAGGTTACTGCACTCTAGCCTGGGTGACAGAGCGAGACTGTCGCAAAAAAAAAAAAAAAAAAAAAAAAGACAATGAAGGAGGCTTCCAGGAAGATGTCAGTATAGGGAGCACAAGGAAGCTGCCTCCACCTAGACAATAACTGCACTGGCAGAATCTGTCCTGCATAACTATTTTGGGACTCGAAAGGAGCCTATTGGAGGAGACTATTTTAAATAGGAGGTGACCAGAAGCTTGCAACTTCCAGGGGAAAGCTTGGTCTGTACATTGTGGTTAATTACAGTCAACCTCAGCTTTTGGCACAGCAGCAGCTACCATCCCCCAACCCCAGCTCTGTGGCAGACAGCTGTACATATGTTCCGGGAGCAACCTGCAGGTAGCTTTTGGGAGCCAGGGTAAGCAAACATTGACCCTGGCCTCCACATCTCAGGATCTGTGTTCTGATTGCTGATTGCCACTTCTGATGACAGAGGTGCAAAGGGGCAGGCAGCCATTGTCGCACCTCCCCCCATTGTTGTAAGCCCCTCTCCTTCGGGCTGAATTGACTTCCGGGGGGACTTAAAGGGCCAGTGTCCTTCACCCCTTCCCTTCAATTTTCTTCTGTTTTCCTTTTGGAAACCATACATTAAAGACTATGACATTCAAAAGCAATTGGATATACATGGAAAATTAGAAATTGACCATGTATGTCCAAGGAAAGAAACAGGCTCAGAAAAAAAAAAAAAAAAAAAAAAACCTGACTCACGCTTGTAATCCCAGCACTTTGGGAGGCCGAGGCAGGCAGATCACTAGGTCAGGAGATCGAGACCATCCTGGCTAACATGGTGAAACCCCATCTCTACTAAAAATACAAAAAATTAGCCAGGTGTGGTGGCGGGCACCTGTAGTCCCAGCTACTCCAGAGGCTGAGGCAGGAGAATGGCATGAACCCAGGAGGCAGAGCTTGAAGTAAGCTGAGATCACGCCACTGCACTCCAGCCTGGGCAACAGAGCGAGACTCCATCTCAAGAAAAAAAAAAAAAAAAACCTGAGAAGATCTTAAGTTTACACCTCAGGCTGATCCTTGGCACAGACACAGCCTACAGTAATTCTGAAAATAAATAAAGAAATACACAGCAACAATGACAAAATAAAAAAACAGCAAACCCTAGGGGAGGGAGAGAATCTGATTTCCAGAGTTACTATATTATTAGATTCAAATGTCCAGTTTTCAACAACAAATGAAAATCACAAAGCATACAATGAAATAGGAAATTGTGACCCATTCAAAGGAAAAATGTAACTCAACAGAAACTGCCCCTGAAAAAGACCTGGTAGAAGATCTACTAGACAAAGACTTTAAAATGACTGTCTTACAGATGCTCAAAAACTAGAGGAGATGTAGAAAAGTTATAAGAAATGGTCTAGAAACAACATGGAAAAATCAGTAAAGAAACAGAAAACAAGGAACCAAAAAGAAATTTCAAAGCTGAAAAGTACTATAACCGGGCTGGGCGCGGTGGCTCACACCTGTAATCCCAGCACTTTGGGAGGCCGAGGCAGGCAGATCACGAGGTCAGGAGATCGAGACCATCCTGGCTAACATGGTGAAACCCTGTCTCTACTAAAAATACAAAAATTAGCTGGGCGTGGTGGCGGGCTCCTATAATCCCAGCTACTCAGGAGGCTGAAGCAGGAGAATGGCATGAACCCGGGAGGCAGAGCTTGCAGTGAGCCGAGATTGCACCACCGCACTCCAGCCTGGGCAACACAGTAAGACTCCATCCCTAAAAAAAAAAAAAAAAAAAAAAAAAAGTACCATAACTGAAATGTACAATTTACTAGAAATACTCAAAAGACTTATTTGGACAGATAGAAAAAAGAATCAATGAACATGAAGACAGGACAAAGGAAATTATTGAGTCTAGGAACAGAAAGAAAAAAATTAAAGAAAAGTGAACAGAGCCCAAGGTACCTTTGGGACACAATGGACCAACATATACATTGTAGGAGCCTCAGAAGAAGAGATTGAGAAAGAGGAAGAAAGAATATTTGAAGAAATAGTGGCTGAAAACTTCCCAAATTTTATGACGACATGAATATAAACATCCAAGAAGCTCAATAAACTCCAAATAAGATGAACTCAAAGAGACCCACACTGAGACACATTACAATCAAACTTTCAGCTGGGCATGGTGGAACATGCCTGTAATCCCAGCACTTTGGGAGGCCAAGGTAGGCAGATCGCTTGAACTCAGGAGTTCAAAACCAGGCTGGGCAAAACAGCAATACCCCATCACTACAAAAAATACAAAAATTAGCTGGCTGTGGTGGTGTGCACCTGTAGTCCCAGCAACTTGGAAGGCTGAGGTGGGAGGATTGCTTGAGCTCAGGAGGTCAAGGCTGCAGTGAGCTGAGATCATGCCACTGCACTCCAGCCTGGGCAACCAAGTAAGACTCTGTCTCAAAAAAAAAAAAAAAAAAGAAGAAGAAGAAAGAATTTCGGAAGAGATAACTGGCTGGTCACATAGGGGATCTTCTCAATAAGATTATCAGCATATTTCTCATCTGAAACTTTGGAGGCCAGAAGGCAGTGGGCCAATATATTCAAGGTGCTAAAAGAAAAAGAACTGTCAACCAATAATTCTATATTCAGCGAAATTGTCCTTCAAAAGTTAAGGAGAAAGGGTGAATAGAGTAAAATTGTGGGTATTACAGGCTAGGAAGGGGAGGAGGAGGGAAGGATATGGAGACTTTAGTCAATGGATACAAAATTACAGCTAGATAGAAGGAATGAGTTCTGATCTTCTGCAGCACTGTAGGGTGAAAATGGTTAACTATAATTTGTTATATACACGAGAGGATTTTGAATGTTCACAACACAAAGAAATCATAAATGTTTGAGGTAATGGATGTGCTAATTACCCTTATTTGATCATTCCACATCATACACATATATCAAAATATCACTCTCTATTCCATAAATATGTATAATTATGTGTTAACTCAAAATAAAAGAAATAAGTGTAATTTAAAGTGAAAAAAATGTTAAGTGAAGAGAAATTAAGACATTCTCAGATAAACAAAAATTAAGAGAGCATCCACTAGTGGTGTTGTTATCACTAGGCCTACCCTGCAAGAAATGCTCAAGGGAATCCTGCAGGGTGAAATGAAAAGACATTAGACAGTAACTTGAAGCCATGTGAAGAAATAAAGGTCTCAATAAAGGTAAATATATGTGCAATTATAAAAGATATATTGTTGTAACAATTATATGTAACTTTATCTGTTTTTTACATGATTTCAGAGACTACTCCATTTTTAAAAATTAGTCTAAAAGCTAGTATTATTATAACTTTGATTGGTAGCCCTACATTTTATTATCTACATAATTTAAGAAACTGATGAATTTAAAACAGCCATTGGCTTATATTTTTAGACACACAATATGTAAAGATGTAGTTCTGTGACATCAGCAACTGAAAGGAGTGGGGCTAGAACTGTAAAGGAACAGAGTTTTTGTGTGTTATTGAAGTTAATAAGATACAAATTCATATTAGGGTGTTATAATTTTAGGATGTTAAATGTAACGAAATCCCATCGTAACTACTAAGAAAATAGCCATAGAGTATGCACAAGGCCAGGTGTGGTGGCTCACACCTGTAATCCCAGCACTTTGGGAGGCTGAGGCAGGAGGATTGCTAGAGCCCAGGAGTTTGAGATCAGCCTGGGCAACATACCTAAACCCCATCTCTATTTAAAAAAAAAAGTACAAAAATTAGCTGGGCATGGTAACACGCACCTGTGGTCCCAGCTACTTGGGAGGCTGAGGTGGGAGGATTGCTTAAGCCCAGGAGGTCAAGGCTGCAGTGAGCCATTATGCCACTGCCCTCCAGCCTGAGCAACAGAGTGAGTCCCTGTCTCAAAAAAAAAAAAAAAAAAAAAAAAATGCACAAAAAGAAATGAGAAAGGAATTTAAACATTCCACTACAAAAAATTAACCACAAAATAAAGCTATCATACAGGAAATGAGAGATTTATAAAGCTGTAAGGCATATCAAAAACTAATATAAAAATGACAGAAGTCCATCCTTAAGTAACAAAAATCAATAAAACCAAAATTTGGCTCTTTGGAAAGATCAACAAAATTGACAGGCCTTTAGATAGATGGACTAAGAAAAAAACAGAAGAAGACTCAAATTACTAAAATCAGAAATGAAAGTGAAAACATTACCACAAATTTTACAGAAATGAAAAGGTTATAAGCAGGTACTATGAACAATTGTATACCCCAAAATTAGATAATTTAGAGAAAATGGACAAATTCCTAGAAACACAAAAACCAATACTAAATTTCTATTTTCAGAAATAGAAAATCTAGGCCGAGCACAGTAGTTCATGCCTGTAATCTAACACTTTGGGAGGCCCAGGCAGGTAGATTACATGAGACCAGGAGTTCAGGACCAGCCCAGCCCACATAGCAAAACCCCGTCTCTACCAAAAAATACAAAAATTAGCCAGGCATAGTGTTGCATGCCTGTAGTCCCAGCTACTTGGGAGACTGAAGTGGGAGAATTGCTTTGAACCCAGGAAGCAGAGGAGGTTGCAATGAGCCGAAATTGTACCACTGCACTCCAGCCTAGGCTACACAGTGAGACTATGGAAGGAAGGAAAGAAGGAAGGAAGGAAGGAAGGAAGGAAGGAAGGAAGGAAGGAAGGAAGGAAGGAAGGGAGGGAGGGAGGGAGGGAGGGAGGGAGGGAGAGAGGGAGGGAGGGAGGGAAGGAGGGCAGAAGGAGGGAGAGGAGAAAGAGGGAGAGGGAGATTGAACCAGTAATCAAAAAATCTCCTGACAAAGAAAAGCCGTGGTAGACCTGATGGCTTCACTGGTAAATTCAATCAAACATTTAAAGAAGGGCAAAAATCCTTCTCAAACTTTTCCAAGAAATTGAAGAGGAAGGAAAACTTCTTTACTCATTCTATGAGGCCAGCATTACCCTGATACCAAAGCCAGATAAAGACACTACAAGAAAACAAAACTACAGACCAACGTCCTTTATGAACGTGGATGCAAACATTGTCAAAAAATACTAGCAAATCAAATTCAGCAGCTTATTAAAAGCCTTATACACCATAACCAAGCGGGATTTAGTCCTCAAACAAGGATGGTTCAACATACAAAAATTGACCAAAGTGATATACAACATTAACAGGATGAAGGGGGGAAAAACCACATGATCATCTCAATTGATGCAGAAAAAATAGCATGTGACAAAATTCAACAGCCTTTCATGACCAAAAAAAAAAAAAGCCTCAACAAAGTAGGAATGCAAAAAATAAATAAATAAATACCTCAATTGGCCAGGCGCAGTGGCTCATGCCTATAATCCCAGCACTTTGGGAGGCCAAGGTGGGCGGATCACCTGAGGTCAGGGGTTCGAGACCAGCCTGGCCAACATGGTGAAACCCCATATCTACTAAAAATACAAAATTAGCCAAGCATGGTGACACATGCCTGTAATCCCTGCTACTTAGGAGGCTGAAGTCAGAGAATTGTTTGAGCCTGGGAGGCAGAGGCTGCAGTGAGCCAAGAGTACACTGCACTCCAGCCTGGGCAACAGAGTGAGACTCCATCTAAAAAAAAAAAAAAAAAAACCTCAGTATAATAAAACCCATTTAGGAAAAACCCATAACAAATGTCATACTCAATGGTAAAAGACTAAAAGCTTTTTATCTAAATCAGGAAGAAGGCAAGGATGCCCACTTTTGCCACTTCAACATAGCAGTGGAAGTTCTAGCAAGAGAAATTCGTCAAGAAAAAGAAATAAAAACATCCAATTGGAAAAAAAAAAGAAGCAAAATTATCTCCGTTCAGAGATGATATGATTTTCATATGTAGAAAACCCTAAGTATTTCACCCAAAAAAAAGCTGGAACTAATAAATGAATTCAGCAAAGTAGTAAGATACAAAATCAACACACAAAAACTAGTTGCATTTCTAAACACTAACAATGCGCAATCTGAAATGGAAATTACAAAAACAATTCCATGTACAACAGTAACAAAATGGATAGAATACTTAGGAATTAACCAAGGGGGTGAAAGATTTGTAGAATGAAAACTACAAAACATTGCTGAAATAAAGAAGACATAGGCTGGGCACGGTGGCTCACGTCTATAATCCCAACACTTTGGGAGGCTGAGGTGAAAGGATCACTTGAGCCCAGAAGTTCAAGACCAGTCTGGGAAACATAGTGAAACCCCATCTTTACAAAAAAGAAAAAATACAAAAATGCGACAGACGTGGTGGCACACACCTGTAGTCTCAGCTACTCAGGAGGCTGAGGTAGGAGGATTCCCTGAGCCCTGGAGGTTGAGGCTGCAGTGAGTCATGATTGCACCACTGCACTCCAGGCTGGGCAACAGAGTGAGACCCTGTCTCAAAAAAATAATAATAAAAATAAGTGAATAAATAAAATAAAGAAGACATAAATAAATGGAAACACATCCCACATTCATGGATTGGAAAACTACTACTACTAAGATGTCAATACTACCCAAAGCAATCTACAGATTCAATGCAATCCCTAACAAAATCCCAATGATGTTTTTCAAAGAAATAGAAAACCCCATCCTAAAATTCACATGGAATCTCAAGGGACCATGAATAGCCAAAACAATCTTGAAAAAGAACAGCAAAGCTGGAAAATTCATACTTCCTGATTTCAAACTTACTACAAAGCTATGGTAATCAAACCAGTGTGGAACTGGCATAAAGATAACATATAGACCAATGGAATAGACAGCCCAGAAATAATAAACCCTCACATGGGGTTTATTAATTTTTTTTTTTTTTTGAAACAGAGCTTCACTCTTGTCACCTAGGTTGGAGTGCAGTGGCAGGATCTCGGCTCACTGCAACCTCTATCTCCTGGGTTCAAGCGGTTCTCGTGCCTCAGCCTCCTGAGTAGCTGGGGTTACAGGAGCCCACCACCATGCCTGGCTGATTTTTGTATTTTTAGTAGAAACAGGGTTTTACCATGTTAGCCAGGCTGGTCTCAAACTCCTGACCTCAGGTGATCCACCCACCTCAGCCTCCCAAAGTTGCGGGATTACAGGCATGAGCCACCCTGCCCAGCTGGGTTCATTGATTTTTGACAAAGGTGCCAAAACCATTCCATGGCAAAAGGACAGTTTATTCAACAAACGGTGCTGGGAAATCTGAACATCCACAAGCAAAAGAATGAAATTGGACCCTTACCTAACACCATATAAAAAAATTAACTAAAAAATGGATCAAAGACCTAAATGTAAGACCTAAAACTATAGATGCTTAGAAGAAAACATAGGGCTCAGAGAGCTCAGGAGAAAGGAGAATAGGGAGTTAGTGTTTAATGGGTATAGAGTTTCAGTTTTACTGCATGAAGAGTTCTGGAGGTAGATGGTAATGATATTTGCACATCATTATGAAGGTCTGTAATAGTAGATGCAAAAGTAATTGCTGTTTCGCCATTACCTTTAATGGGAAAAACTGCAATTACTTTTATGCCAAATTAATACATTGATATAACCGTACACTTAAAAATGGTTAAAATGTTAAAATTTGTTATGTGTATTCCACTACAATTTTTTAAATGGAAAAAAAAGAAGGAGAAGGAGATGAAGGATTAAGACAGACACACAGGGAGGGAAGATGGCAATCTACAAGCTAAGAAGAGAGGCCTCAAAAGAAACCAATCCTGCCCACACCTTGATTTTGGAATTCTAGCCTCCAGAATTGTGAGAAAAGTAATTTCTGTTGCTTAAGTCACCCAGTCTGTGGTACCTTGCTAGGAGATCCCTAGAAAACTAATACACTCATCTATGAGCCTTGCTGGGAGACAGAGCCCAACCCCCACTGCAGAAGCAAAAAAATGCCAGGTTCTCATCTTGGATTGGTCAAACAAATACATCTTGAACTTTAAGTGGGAGGCTGGTGACATCGAGAAGCAGAGAGCCCAGTTTGGTGGATGTCACTGGAACAGCAGATTTCCAGGAGCTGCACAACATATAGTTGCTGTGGTCCCCTGTCTGCAGCAGACACAGGTGTGTCGATACACCTGGCCATCCTTTGGTGGTCCCACCAGAGTGCAGATGGCATAGTGCTTCATTGTGGTCAAGTGAGCTGGCATCCCCACTGTACAGAAAACGTTCACACAGCAGGCCTGAGACTTCTGTCCTTAGAAAGGGCTGCTTGAAAGACTGTCCCTGGGCTGGTATCTGGGAACTTGGATTTGGGGAGTATTTTCCCTATTCGCTAACTGTTAAGACGGGCTAATCAGTTTGTCAATTAGGGAATGCTTAAATGTTTGTACAATGTGGTTTATGCTAGACACCTGCTTTCCTTCTGAGGGTCTGGTAATTTGATACATGCTAGGCAAAGAGTGCCTATGAAATTGACCCTTCATAAAAACCCTGGACTCCTAGGCACAGACAAGCTTCCCCAGTTTACAACATTCACACCTGTTCTCTCAGTCTGATGCTGGAGAAATTAAGCATATCCTATGGACTCCGCTGGGAGAGGACGCTTAGAAGCTTGCACCTCGTTTCCTCCAGGTTTTGTCCAACGCATTTTTTCCATTTACTATTTCTCTTTGTATCGGTTTGCTGTGATAAATCCTAGCCATAGGTATGACTGTATGTTGAGCCCTATGAGTCCTTCTAGCAATTCACCAAACATGAAAGTAATCTCGGAAACGCCTGTAAGGACACACTGTGAATCCAAAATATCTGAGACAGATCTCAATCAATATAGAAAAGCTTATTTTGCCAAGGTTAAGGACGTACCCACAACACAGCCTCAGGAGGTTCTGATGACCACATGCCCAAGGTGGTCAGGATACAGCTGGCTTTTATACATTGTAGGGAGACATGAGACATCAATCAATATGTGTAAGATGTACGTTGGTTTGGTCCAGAAAGGGAGGACAACTCGAAGCGGGAGGCCTTCCAGGTCATAGGTAGATAAGAGACAAAAGGTTGCCTTCTTTCGAGTCTTTGATCAGCCTTTCACTGGATACAGTTTAGTCTGGCTCAGTGAATCTGCATTTTACATCAGCAGAGGAAGCAATCAGATACACATTTGTCTCAGGTGAGCAGAGAGATGACTTTCTGTCCCACACCTGTGAAGATAAGCTATCAGTTTACATTGCCACGGTGAAATTCAACAGAACTGGTTTATGGTAAAGATCTTGAAGGCCACAAGGAATTTCCTTGTGGGCAAATTATGTAGGAGGTATGTAGCTTTTTTATCTGTATGGCTATCTTATTTAAGAATAAATGGGAGGCAGGTTTGCCTAACGTTGTTCTCAGCTTGACTTTACCCTTGGCTTAGTGATTTAGGGTCCTGAGATTTATTTTCCTTTCACAATACTTACTTACCCATCCTTATCGAAGAGGGCTCCTTTATCCTCCACTCATTTGGAACATGTTCTTGAATGATGGACCCAGATCTTTGTCCCAGCACCAGTTCTGGTGACAGGCATTAGAACCACCCAGGGAGCTTGTTAGCCATACAGGATCCTGGGGCTCACACATTCCCTGATTCAGCAGGTCTGGAGCTAGCCCAGGAAATCAGGTGGCTGGCTAGTCTCCCAGGGGGTTCTGATGCTCAGTCAGGCTAGGGAACCCCTGGCTTAAAGGAAGACCTCCCCAGCCCAGAATCTGGACACCTGAGGTTGAGCACCACTTTGGACAATGACCTGAGGGGCTCTCTTGGGCATACCTTCTCCTCGGGGTCCATTTATCTCCACCCCCAATTGAGGGGCTTGGCCCCAGCTCTGGGTTCTTAGTGTTTTGGTGGTCACAAATTCCTCTGTGAATCTGATGAAAGCAATGAACACTCTTTCTAGGGAACATGAACACACACACACACACACACATAAGCACAATTTAACCTATAATTTAGGAGCCTATAGACCCCATGTGAAGATCTCTGACCTAAATCCCACCTAAGGCTCCCAACTCTCACATTCTATGATTCTATCAACAACCAACCAAACAATGAAGCATCTTCTGTCACCTCAGACCCTCAAACTCATGAACCAACGTTTTGGTACCAGCCCCCTAATGTCTGTAAAATTGCAAATACCAAGAATAATGTTCTCTCTGGAGTGGTGCAGATAAACAGTTATATCAAGTATGGTTATTAAATTTCCATATTTAGATGTGCAAAGCCAGGCTCCTCCAGGAGTCCTTAGAAGCCATTCAGTTCCCAATAATCAGATTCACAGCTGCTGCAGCCGATTCTCGACATTTTTCCTCAGGTGGAGTGGAGGCTGAGGTCCTGCTCCCAGGCTCAGCCCTGAGTCACTCACAGGGCTTGGCCACCCATGAGTGCAGGCAGAAAGCAAAGAGAGAGATGCAAGCCAGAAGACATGTCACCTCCTCTGAGGAGCCGTCCCTGACCCCCAGTAGCAGTTAATCATTGCTTCCTTTGCATTTCAACAGTATATTATGTGAGCTGCTATTACAGGCTTTGAAATTATTTGCCTGGTATTATAGTTCATTGTGTACTCGTGTGCCACCTCCAAAGTGTAAGCAATTTAGGATCCAAGTTTATTCTGCATTCAGGTCAGATGCCCAGGAACCACCTGCCCTGCCCCAGGCTGCTGCCTGCTGCTTCTCTAATATTCCGTACTTCTTGGGAAACTGCTTTCCTCCGCTTCTGGGATGAGCTCATGACCATGCCCTGGACAGTCAGAGGTTTCCAATCCTCTGCCACAGTGATTGGTTCAGGGATGGGTACATGACCGGACAGGCCAGTGAAATTCAACCCTGGGATGTTTGCTGAAACTGTCAGAGAAGAGGCATTATCTTTCCACTGGAGCTCCAAAGCCGATTGGATTGAAGCCTGGATGTGTTCTGGGGTTCCAAAGCTAATTGGATGGAAGCATGGATCTGCACTGGGGCCTCAAAGCTGATTGGATGGAAGTCTGGATCTGCACTGGGGCCTCAAAGCTGATTGGATGGAAGCCTGGATCTGCACTGGGGCCTCAAACCTGATTGGATGGAAGCCTGGATCTGCACTGGGGCTCCAAGTTGATTGGATGGAAGCCTGAATCTGCACTGGGACTCCAAAGCTGATTGGATGGAAGCCTGGATCTACAGATGTCATCCCTGCTGAGAGTGGAGAGTATGAGCCTCAGCAGAAGCTAGCGAGGACGGCAATGCTGGCAGATGGAGAGAGCAACAAAGTCCTAATAATGGGCTTGTTTGAGGCTCTGGATCCTGCCAGACTGAAGCCAGTGCCACTCTTGAGCTTCTCAGTTTCATCAGCCAGTCAGTTCCCTTTTTGTGTGAGCCAGTCTGAGATGGGTTTCTGTCCCTGGTGACCCAGAGTCCCAGATAAGGCCCCCAGAGTGCTAACTTGCCTCTGAGGTACTGAGTAGCTTGGTAAAGGGTATGCACTGGGGCATGGGGCAGTGGTGACTTGTTTGAGGCCATGGAGCATCTTAGGGAGGGGCTGAGACCAGAACTCAGGTTGCTTGAATCTCAGACCATTCGCCACATGACGCACTGCCTCTCTTCCTCTGCCTGGGGGTCCAGCATTGGACCAAACCCAAAGCTGCCCTAAAGCCACCACAGAGTGAAATGCTCCCTCAGCACCCACCCCAAAAGGCCTGATGGGGTCCAGGCCACAGACAAGCAAAGGTCAAAACAGGCTGTCCCCATAGCACTCAGGGTAGAGGCTGCTCCTAGCCCGAAGAACAGGTTTCCATCCAGAAGGGACTCTGGAGTATGCAGGGAGTTAAGGCAAAAGCCAAAGAGAAGGGACCAGAAGTGACATCTCCACTTTGTCCAGCAGTCCAGGTACTGCTGCTACTGCAACCAGCCTCAAGGACACCAGCTGGGTCATGCTTACAACACACTTTACATCCTTGGATCCTCTCACCTGCCCAGGAAGGGCCATGCCCTTGCCCATGATGTGAGTGTGGTTGAGAAATACTGAGCAAAATCATCCTTCTTTTTGGCTTTTTGCTGTTGATTGATTTGTAGTTTTATTGGATTGTGGTTTAAGACTGTGGTCTGTATATAGTAGTTCTTTGGTATTTATTGAGACCTGCTTTGAGCTAGTAAATAATCAATTTTTTAAAATTTCCACATAAACTTGAAAATATATATATATTTAAATGATAAATACAGGGCTAGGGTTCTCTATGTATGTATCTGACTGAGATTGATAAAGATGATTTTTAAAACTTCTGTATCTGTGCTAAGTTGTTTCCCTACTACAGCTCTCATTTTCCAGAAGACTATGTTAAAATCTCCCACTAAGACTGCAAATCTTTCCATTTCTTCTTCTAATTGTCTATTTCCTATAAATATTTGAAACAAATGCGGGGAGAGATCCAAGTCCAGGTGTATCTTCCTGGTGAATTGTTCCTTTTACATGATGTAAGGCCTCTTTCTCATGCAATGTGTCTGATGATAATATTGCTACACTGGCTTTCCTTTTTTTTTTTTTTTTTTGAGGCAGAGTCTCACTCTGTTGCCCAGGCTGGAGTGCAGTAATGGGATCTCGGCTCACTGCAACCTCCACCTCCTGAGTTCAAGCAATTCTCTGCCTCAGCCTCCCGAGTAGCTAGAATCACAGGCACCTGTCACCACGCCTGGCTAATTTTTTTGTATTTTTAGTAGAGACAAGGTTTCACCATCTTGGCCAGGCTGGTCTTGAACTCCTCGCCTTGTGATCCACCTGCCTTGGCCTCCCAAAGTGCTGGGATTACAAGTGTGAGCCACCGTGCCCGGCCAACACTAGCTTTCTTTCGGTCAGAAGTTGTTGGGTATACGCTTTCTGTTTCTTTCAAACTTTCAGTACCCTTGTCTTCCAGGTGTGCCACTGTTAATAGCACAAAGCCGGATTCGAGTCGGGGGTGGGGGTGGTGTTGTTAGTGTTGGTAGGGCTGGTGTTTGGGGCTGTTTGTTAGTTTTGTTTGTTTTTTGAGACAGGGTCTCACTGTCTCCAAGGCTGGAGTGGAGCAGCATGATCACATCTCACTGCAGCCTTGATTTCCTGAGCTCAAGGCATTCTCCCACCTCAGCCTCCCAAGTAACTGGGACCACAGGTGTGCACCGATAGTGTTTTTAATCCAGTCTGAGAATTTCTGTTTTTTAAACGGTAAGCACTATCCACTTACGTGTATTGTGATAACTGAAGAATTCAGATTTCCTTCCAGCATTCTATTTTGCGTTTTGTTTTTACTTTGCTTTTTCTTTGCTTCTTTTTTCTCCTTTTCTGATTTCTATTTGGTTAATCAGGGTTTGTTGTTGGTTTGTTTTTTTTTTTTTTCAACAATAGCTGTTTCTCCTAAATTCGGGGTTTTTTAGAAGATTCTTTTTCTACTGACTTCAAATACTTCAATGATTTTAGCTAGTTTCTATCATATTTTAATAAATATGTAACAAGATTCCAAGTCATTACACATTGTGTCACATCGATGACACTAAGACCTTAGGATCTTTCCTCCAATCTCACCACCATTTTCCAAGTTGTTGTGGTCTAGCACTTTTGAATCCCCAAAACTGGTTGCTATTTAACCACTGTTTTTTATACACTCCGTGCTTATTTAGATTTAATTACCAAATTATTGTCTCACAGTTACTTCTTACGTCCTATTTTTTCCTTCTAGGCTTAAATTATATCTTAATGGAATGCATCCTTTAGTGATGCTTTCAGCAAGGATCTGTGAGTGCTAGAGTCTCTTGGACTTTGTCTGAACATGTCTTTTTTTCACCCTCACTGGTAGCTGGCTACAGAATTTTTGATTAACAATTATTTGCAGTGGCATCTTTATTATAATGTTCCATTGTCTTCTGGCCTCTATTGTTACTAAGTCTGCTGTGAGCCAAATCACTGTTATTTTGTAGGTAATTCATTTATGTCTGGTTGCTTTTAAGATTCATCGTTGTTTCTGGTTTTCTGCAATTCTACTCCTTGTATATAAGTGTAGATTTACTTGTTTTTACTTTCAGGGGTAAAACACTCTCTTTTCTCCACTTTTAATATGAAGATTCGTATCTTTCATCAATTCTAGAAAACTCGCAGCCATGATCTCTTTAAATATTACTTCTCTGCCTGGCACAGTGGCTCATGCCTACAATCCCAGCACTTTGAGAGACTGAGGTGGGCAGATCACTTGATGTCAGGAGTTCGAGACCAGCCTGGCCAACATGGTGAAACCCCGTCTCTACTAAAAATACAAAATTTAGCCAGGTGTGGTGGTGCATGCCTGTTAATCCCACTACTTGGGAGGCTGAGGCAGGAGAATCGCTCGAACCCGGGAGGCAGAGGTTGCAGTGAGCTGATATCACACCACTGCACTCCAGCCTAGGCAACAGAGCAAGACTCTGTCTCAAAAAATAAATAAAATATTACTTCTCCCTGAGTTGCTCCATGCTGTGCTTCCTGGAATACCTATTAGATGCATGTTGGACTTTCTCACCCTATCTTCTATATCTCTTAACCTCTCTTTTATAGTCTCCTTTTTATCATTATGTATTGCATTTGGGAGAATCTCATCACTGATTTTCTCCTGGTGTCTAACCTGCTATTTAACCTATCTACTGAGTGTCTTCATTTCCTTGTTTTAAGCTATCTCTTACGGAAGGATGAATGGCTTCATTTCAATGACTGTATTTTCTAGAAATTAAATTTGGTTCTTTTACAAATCTGTTTTTTCTTTTATTATGGTACCTTGTTTTTTCCTTATTGTTTCTTTTCCTTTTTTTTTTTTCTCTCTCTCTCTCTTTAGTAAATTCAAATGGCCCCAGGTTCTTAGAATCCTTGTCCTACGTCTGATCTCTTCCTCCCGATGATTCTTCATGTCCCTTATGATTCTAGACTCTGAGCTCATCTTCAGCAGTCCCATGGGCCCTGAACTGTGAAAGAATTACTGTTGACAGTCTTCTATTCGCTTCTGCAAAGGGCCCCAGAGGGCCTATATTTTACATTAATATCTCAGCGTAGGAAGTTCTCTATCACAGACCTTAACTCAGACTCTATACTGAAAGGTGTCATAGACAGAAGGCTTCCAGTTCTTATTGGCTTGGTTCTTGGATCTTAAATCATAGACCCAAATGTGTCTATAGCAAATGAGGTTGAGGTGATAAAACTTCCTTGTTGTACCCTAGAGGACTATATCCAAAGGCTCAGGGTATTGGAATACTGGAGTGAGTTTACTGTGTGAGACTTCTCACCTGCCCTCCAACTATGTCCCCTGGAAGCATCCAGAGGCCACTCCCTTCACCCAGGCTTTGAGAAATACTTTGGTGGGTTTACACCACACCCTTGAAGATCTCCACGTGCTTATTTTCAGTAGACCAGAAATGATAATGGTGTCAAACTGGGTTCCCTGAATTCAATAGGAAAAATGAAATCCCAGGGAAGCAGAAGCCCAGGGATGGCACGGAGCCACCAGAGGCCAGGCTGGCATGGTTTCCGTAATGAGCAACAGAACCAAAGTGTTAATGGTTGGACAAGACTACATCTATGTCATAGGCTGAAAGATCATGGTCTCCCTAGAACTGAAAGAAATGGACAACCTGCTACTCACTAGGTTTATATAAACAGAAAAGCTCTAGATCAGAAGTTTGACTTGAATTAGCACAGTAGTCAAAGTCAAAGAGTCTTGATGAAGGAGTCTCAATATCACATCATAACTAGAGCATGTGAAATGGATTCCATTTAATGCAGCCATGTTTGGATAATACAATCTACCCTGCCCCTTGAGAAGGAACTCAGCTATACTACCAATATACCTTTCCCAACATGACCTGCAGCCATCGGCCAGGTTACTGTGCATTGGAGAAGAGGAAATAACTAGACTTTTTAGAAATTATTAAACACTGGCTCTGAACCGACATCAACCATTCCCAGACTTGAGCTAGTCCACAGGCCCAAAGCCTCTATAAATAATGCAGTGTAACAAACTACATCAGAATTTAGTGGCTTAAAACAACACCATTTTTTCTGCTTATAAATCCGCATTTGGGGCAGGGCTTCATGGGAACAAGTCATCTCTGTGCTACTTGGCCTCAGCTGGAACAACTCAGGCTGGGGGCCAGAATCATCTGAAGGCTCATCCAGATGTCTGGTGGTTGAAGCTTAAAGGACTCAAAGAGCTGGGGACTAGAATAGCTGGGACCCCTCCACTACCTCTCTCTGTCTTTATGTGGCCTTCACTTGTGGTCTGTCCAGGATGGCAGCTTCAGCATAGCCAGACTTCTTATATCTTGGCTCAGGATTCCCAAGGCATGATGGGGAGAGGGAGAGAGGGAGAGAGGGAAAGAGAGAGAGAGAGAACCAGATGCAAACTAAATCTAAATCACCTTTTAGTGCCTAGTTTCAGATTCTAAGCAGCATCACTTCTTCTAAGTTCTGTTTTTTAGAACTGACAGCTCATATTTCAATAAAGAGACATAGACCCCATATCTCAATGGAGGAGTCTCAACATCACACATAACTAGAGCATGTGAGATGGGCTACATTTAATGCAACCATGTTTGGATAATACAATCTACCCTGTCCCCTTGAGAAAGAGCTCAGCTACATTCCAATATAGCCTTCCCAACGCGACCTGCAACCATCAGCCGGGTTACTGTGCATTGGAGAAGAGGAAATAACTAGACTTTTGAGGGATTACTAAACACTGGCTCTGAACCAACACCAAGCAACGTGGCCATGGCATCATGGATAGAGGCTCTACATGGGCTCATGTAGAACATGTTCTTCCATTCCTTAGGGCCACCTGGCTACAGATATGTCACCATTCCCCAGGGGAACCCGCCAGTGATCCAGTGGCAAGTTGATGACATTGTATCATTTCAATCATGGGAGGAGCAAAACTTTTCTAATTGGAATAGAACCTTTAGATACGGATTTGCTTTCCCTACTGGCCATACTTCTGCTAAAAACTAGCATATGTGGGCCTACTGAATACCTAATTCACAATCATGGTTATTTACTTGGAGGCCAATATAAGGAAGAGAGGGTGACTTCCACAAATCCAAATAAAATATAAGCAAACTGTAGAATTAACATTTTACCTTCATCAATTTCATATTTATTAAAGTACTTTTCTGACAATTTGAGACCAGCAGATGTAAAGTTTCAGGGAAGAATTACTTTTTTTAATCCTGCCCTACTATGATCAAATTTATTATGAAAGATTAGCTAGAGGAAAAAAGCAAACACTTTCTAATTTATTATAGGAAACATTTCCTCGACTGTCCACCAAGCTTTCTACAAGTTGCAGACCTCGAAACATGTTGATCATTTGATTCCATTTTCTTAAAAAAACCCATCATGGCCGGGTGTGGCGGCTCACGCCTGTAATCACAGCACTTTGGGAGGCCGAGGCAGGTGGATCACAAGGTCTCGAGTTCAAGACCAGCCTGGCCAATATGGTGAAACCCTGTCTCTACTAAAAATACAAATATTAGCTGGGCGTGGTGGTGAGCACCTGTAGTCCCAGCTACTTGGGAGGCTGAGGCAGGAAAATCGCTTGAATCCAGGAGGCAGAGGTTGCAGTGAGCCAAGATTACGCCACTGCACTCCAGCCTGGTGACGGAGTGAGACTCCGTCTTAAAAAAAAAAAAAAAAAAATCAAATCATAACTTTTATTCTTGCAGCTACACTGAAAACAGTGCCTGTGTCCTGGGATTGCATCACACTAAATAAATCTGAACTTTTCCTCAGGAGCTGAAGTTGTGCAAGGTCAAGATTCCTTTCCAAACAAACCTGTCCATGACACTGCCCCATTTCTACCAGCAGACCTGCTTCGGACCTCCTGGCCGGCTCCCGGCTGCCCTCCAGGAGGCCAAGACGTGCCCTGAATGCCAACAGGTGTCAGTGCTATGGCTTGGGGCTTTCTCATTCATCCAGAATCTGCTTTGTCTGTGCTCTAAGCCGCGGCAGGTGTCAGAAGCCGATCTCCAAGGCACTGCTCAAGCCCAGCCTCGTTTCTAAAGTTGAATGCTGGCCGGCAGTGCTAGATGTCTGTGTGTGTGTGTGTGTGTGTGTGTGTGTGTTTGGTTTGGGGGGTAGGGTTGTTTTTTTGTTTGTTTTTGAGACAGAGTCTCGCTCTGTCGCTCAGGCTGACGTGCAGTGGCGCGATCTCCACCTCCTGGATTCAAGCAATTCTCCTGCCTCAGCCTCACAAGTAGCTGGGATTACAGGGGTGCGCCATGATGCTCAGCTGATTTCTGTATTTTTAGTAGAGACAGGTTTTCACCATGTTGGCCAGGCTGGTCTCCTGACCTCAGGTGATTCGCCTGTCTTGGCCTCCCAAAGGGCTGGGATTACAGGTGTGAGCCACCACACCCAGCCTGTTTGTTTTTTTTAAAAAAGCCTCCTTGCAGGTAAGTTAAGACCCAGCCTGTCCTTAAGCAGAAGTGTCAGCAGCTACAGAAAGAGTCTCGAGGTGGCTATATCCACACACATCTCCTCTGGTTCACTCAGTCACCCTTCACTAACTACCACCTACGGCGTCAGAGCTGTGGGCCCGAAGAGGGGCAGGGAGTCCTGCTGAGGAAGGCGGCAGTAAGGAGCAACAGTGTCGCATGGAAGTAGATGCATGAGTTACTAACTCGAGCAGAAGAGGACTGTGGGGAGTCAGGGAAGTTGTGCCACTCAAGTCTCCTTCAGATTCAAGGAACAGAATCCCCAATTAAATCAGCTCAAACAAACAGGACACTTACTGGCTCACCTCACTGGGAAGTCCAGGGTTATCCTACTTCAGGCCTGGCTGGATCCAGGGGCTGAAGCAATGATGTCATTAGGGCTCTGTGCGTGGTTTACTTCTGCAGGGAGATGCTCTTCCTGTGGGGGAAAGATGACCACTGCAGTCACAGACTCATCATATCCCACGTGAGTAGTGACAGCAAAATGATCATCTGTCTCTCTCATAACACCACTCCCAGGAAAGGGTCTGACTTGTCACATGCCCATGCCTGAACCAATCTTTGTGACCAGGGAGACAGGATATTCAAACTGATCAGTCTGTATCATCTGCCCACCTGTGGCAGGAGCAGAGCTGTGACCAACAACCCTACCAGGAGCCTGGGGCATGAGGGAGGTGTTGTGCAGACAGACCCAAAGAAGGAATACACGAAGGCTGCTTCAACCACTGAAGGCTTGAGATGGCACGTGAGCTGGCCTCGATGGCTGAACGCAATCTACTAGGGAACAGTGAGGAGGCAGAGCAAACAGGCATGGGACAGGAGTGATCCTAGAGAATGGCTGGAGAGGGAGAAGCAAGCAGAGCGAGCCACAGAGCCCCACTCCCGGGCCACGTCTGCTCCACCTCTCACCCCTCCTGGCCTGTCTGCCACTTGATTCTGGGGGTGGGGCAGGGTGCAATGATGACAGATGAGGAAGCAGATAGCATACTGACTTCTAGTCAGGCTATTTAAAAATGGAGATTGGCACCACCAAATCCTAGCTGAAAGCATGTTCAGGTGTGCAATGCTGCAATCATTAGGAAGAAGGAGGCCAAACCGGCAGGTGCAGCTACTGAGACCATTCTGGCAGGAGAACCCAGTGCCTGAGGTGAGCTGGCTGCAGTCTCTAGAGGCAAGGGAGGCAATCATTGCCGGGCTTTCAGGGTGAAGGCAGCAGCAAGGATAAGACAGAGCTCAGGATTTAGAACCCAACATCCTGCTTTCAAATTTTTTGTATTTTAAAAAAATAAGTAAACAGGCTGGGCACAGTGGCTCAAGCCTGTAATCCCAGCACTTTGGGAGGCCAAGGCAGGTGGATCACCTGAGGTCAGGAGTTTGAGACCGGCCTGGTCAACATGGTAAAACCCCATCTCTACTAAAAATACAAAAATTAGCTGGGTGTGGCGGCACGTGCCTGTAATCCCAGCTACTTTGGAGGCTGAGGCAGGAGAATCACTTGAACCTGGGAGGTGGAGGTTGCAGTGAGCTGAGATCACGCTACTGCACTCTAGCCTGGGTGACAGAGTGAGACTCCATCTCAATTAAAAAAAAAAAAGTAGACCTATAACTATGCAAAAAAGCTACCCATAATTCTACCACCTGGAGAAGACCACTGTTAGCAATTTCATATATATCCTTCTACACTTTTACATACATTTTCTTATATATCCCCATATTTTTTACACAAAATATATAGAAGCAAAGATACATACCGTTTCATTTAACAACAACAAAAAGTGGAGATGGGGATCAGACTGTGTCCTGGCCTCGTTTAACAGTGATAGGTGTCAGCGTGGTTCCATGCCACTGCGTGCCCTTTTATTTAAGGGTGAGAAATCTGAGATCCAGAGGAGAGAAATAACTTGCCATTTCTGTGTAGCAGGTCACTGGTGGATCAGAAACAGCAATGCTGGCTCTCACTCACTCTGGTCCTTTCCAGCCATGATGCTGCTGCATGGTGACCTCCCTTTGAAGGTGACACTTCTTCAACATGGGGGGCCTGTGGCCTCCAGCTGCAGGCAGCAGCTAGGGGCAGCTGGTGCGATATGCCTTGGACTTCCCCAGCAGATCCCAGGACTCACAGTCCTCAGCCTCAGGGCAGCCTGCAGAGCAGCCACTGTGACTGCCTGGCCAGGACCCTGGACCGCACTTCCCAGGAGCTATCACCTCCCGCCCTCCAGCTGGGTCCAGTTACTACACAGAGAGATGAGCCTGGACATTACCTCTGGCCAAGAGACAAGGTGTGGCTGGTTCAACCACAGGCCATGGGTACACCCGCCCAGGCATGTCCAGGCAGTCAGGATTCATCTTCAGGTCGTCAGGGCACATGTGGCGTGCTTTTCCTGTGGCCAGACAATGAATGCTCTTTGGCTCCAGGAAGGGAGCTGTTCCTCACCAAATGTCACAGCAGTGGACACAGGGGCCCTGACAATGAAAGGCATCCTGAAAGGCAAGCCCACCACCCTGAACCTTCCCAGGGAACTGAGGGAAATGGAGAAGTTAAAGGACAGCTGGAGACACCCACCAGGCTGCAGACACACCCACCAGGCTGCAGTCTGCAGAAACAAGAGAGGAAAACCTTAGCAGTCAAGAGAGCTGATGGGTGAAGGGCACCAGCTGTGGAATCTGCTAGCCTGGGTTCCAATTCCCATCAAGTTCTTGCTGGCTGCGTGACCCTGGGTGTGTTGCATTCCCTCTCTTAGCCTCAGTCTCCACATCTATAAAATGGGATTACTCATGATACCTTCCTCCCTGGATAACTGGAATTTAAATGAGGAGCCAGAGGAGAGCTCTTAGCACACTGCTAGGTGGGTTACTTATGGGTTTTTTGTTTGCTGTTTTTGAAACAGGGTCTTGCTAGGCCAGGTGTGGTGGCTCACACCTGTAATCCCAGCACTTTGGGAAGCCGAGGCGGGTGGATCACTTGAGGTCGGGAATTTGAGACCAGCCTGGCCAACATGGTGAAACCCCGTCTCTATGAAAAATACAAAAATTAGCTGGGTGTGGTGGTGCATATCTGTAATCCCAGCTACTTGGGAGGCTGAGGCAGAAGAATTTCATGAACCCAGGAGGCGGAGGTTGCAGTGAGCTGAGATGGTGCCATTGCACTCCAGTCTGGGCAACAGAGGAAGACTCTGTCCCCCCGACCCCCAAAAAAGGAAAAGAAACAGGATCTTGCTATGTTATGCTGGTCTCCAACTCCTGGGCTCAAGTGATCCTCCCATGTAAGCCTCCCAAGAAGCTCGGACTACAGGCATGCACCACCAATGCCTGGCTACCCACTGTTTTCATTATTTACCTGGTGGTGCTGAGAAAGGAGAGATACCACCTAAGTGAATGTAACCACATCATAGACACCCAAAACACCAACTAGTGTGCTCATCATTTTCTTTTCTTTTTTTTTCTTTTTTTTTTTTTTTTAACAGAGTCTTACTCTGTCACCCAGGCTGTATTGCAGTGGCACAATCTTGGCTCACTGCAACCTCTGCCTCCCAGGCTCAAGCAATTCTCGTGTCTCAGCCTCCCAAGTAGCTGGGACTACAGGCGTATGCCACCATGCCTGGCTAATTTTTGTATTTTTAGTAGAGACGGGGTTTCGCCATGTTGGCCAGGCTGGTCTCAAACTCCTGGTCTCAGGTGATCCGCCCACCTTGGCCTCCCAAAGTGCTGGGATTATAGGCATGAGCCACCATGCCCAGTCAGGTGTGCTAATCATTTTCTAAACTAAATGTATTAGGCACTCCCTGCCTTTTTAAACAGAGTAAATGAAATTTAACATGTTCCCAATAACTCAGAATTGACATTACCAAATTACTACACTCTGCCATCCCACAGTACTATCCGTAGAAGTAGCCGAGTGTATGTCTAACACCACCTCCTCTATCACCACCAACTCAATGGCCTGAGCTGACCATGAGTCATCAAAGAAAACGTTACAAATGTATGTAAAGATTTAATGGGTTCCTAGAAAGGAGCTGACTCTCCTGTATAGCAAAACTACTCAGTAGAACACGGAGAGAGTTACCCAAAGCCTTTTACTCACGCCCAACTTCTCAGCCTCTTCCTAGATGGCTGGGCTTCTGAGGGTCAGATTCGTAGAAAGGGGACCATTATTCTGTTCATCCAACATGACTTTCAACACAGAGAGTGCTTCAAGATGCTTTGTCTTTTAGATACATGCATAACTACTATCACTGAAATATTAGGTTGGTGCACAAGTAACTGCGGTTTTTGCCAAGAAAAGTAATGGCAAAAACCGCAATTACTTTTGCACCAGTGTAATAATTAGCATCTTCCGCTAATCTTTTTCTAGAAATTTGAGAGAGACTTCAGCTGAGTTAAATTCATGTCTCTGACACTGGGTTTCTCTTTCCAGCCTGTAAAGACCACTTTGAGGATGATGAGACACATCCTGAGCAGAGCCAGCTAGGCGTGGCCCCTTGAAAACAGCCCTTGTTTCCCGATCACATGATCTCAGCTCCTTCTCCAGTGGCACTCATCACATTATTCTGCAGTCACTGAGCTTCTGTCACCCAACAGATATTTGCAAAGTACCATGATGTACCAGGCACCAGGAGAGCACTGAGGGTCCCTCTTTCCAGAAGCCCCCATCAGTGAAGGGAACAGACAGGTGGCAGCAGTCTGTCCTGCCTTGTGGCCAGGAGGTAGCAAGTACAAAGTCCCTGGGGTCTTGGAGGACAAAGTGACCAGCTCTGCTGCATGGGAAAGGAGGAAGCTTTCCTGAAAAGGGGACATTTGAGCTGAGCCTCGAAGGCCAAAAAGGAGGAAGGGTGCCTGTAATCCCAGCTACTCAGGAACCTGAGGCATGAGAATCACTTGAACCTGGGAGGCGAGGTTGCAGCGAGCTGAGATCGCACCACTGCACTCCAGCCTGGGCGACAGAGTGAGACTCTGTCTCAAAAAAAGAAGGGAAGGGTATTCCTGGCAGACGAAGAGGCTTGTGCAAAGGCACAGAGGTGTGAATGTTTGCAGCTTCCGTGGAGCTGAGGCAGAGGCTGAGTCCAGACTGCAAATGTCCCATCAGTGTCCATGCATCACCATAGAGACAGTCTGGGCAGAATTGGGAAAGGACCTAAGAATCTCCCTCCAGTCCCTTACCTCTTGGCTGGAGCTCATCCCAGGAGACCTGCAGCCCTGCTTTACAATCCAGGAATTGAAGGTTCCACAAAAGCTTGCGAGACACATCTTAAAGCCCAGGCACATCTTAAAGAGCTTGTGATCGTTTGCTGGAGACTGCACCTGCAGATGACCAACTGAACCACAGAGCGGCAGATCCCCTGGCCTAACAGGCTAAAAATAGTCCCAGTGTAGATTTCCAGACAAGACTGACGCACTCAAACCAAAAAGACTCACAGATTTGCACAGCTGATGAAAACTAAAATATCAACAGGCTCCTCCAGCCTGCAAAGCACCTTACTCAACCAGACAGAGATTTAGCAAGAGATTCGTTTTCTGAGCTCCTGCCAGATCCCGGGAGGAGAGGCCAGGGAGTTTGTTATCATCTCTTAAGTAAACCATGATTCATCCTCATAGCAGAAAAAAGAATGAGGTGGCAGTATATATACTGACTTGGAAAGACTCTAGGACATAGTAAATGATAAAAGCAAACTGCAGAACATATGGACTCACAGATATACTAAATTAAAAAGTGTGTGTGTGTGTGTGTATGCATGTGTGTGTGTTCATGTATAAATGCATGGCAAAAAGCCTGGAATTCCTCACAACCACGCCATGCAGTAGTATTGTTATCCATTTAAGCTTTTGTGAGGTTAAGTAACTTGAACATATGGCATAGTAAATATGGCTATTATATCCAGACCATATGGAACTGGATTATGATAACAATCGCTGAGATTTATATAGCAAACTTTTTTTTTAAGAACTGAAGAATACCCACTAAACCCATTCATTTTACTGTGTGCCTGGCACTACTCTTGCCTCTGGAGATAAAGTGATGAAAAAGTACAAGGGAAGTCTCTGCCTTCGTGACACTAACACTCCAGGGTCACCTCCGGGGAGGTAATGATAGAGAGTGGGAGTCAAGGAGATAAAGGAAAATACTATCCTTGTCTATAATGTTTGAATTATTATTATTATTATTATTTTTTTGAGACAGAGTCTCGCTCTCTCTCCCCATCTGGAGTGCAGTGGGGCGATCTCGGCTCACTGCAAGCTCCGCCTCCCGGGTTCACGCCATTCTCCTGCCTCAGCCTCCGAGTAGCTGGGACTACAGGCACCTGCCACTGCGCCCAGCTAATTTTTTGTATTTTTAGTAGAGACGGGGTTTCACCATGTTAGCCAGGATGGTCTCAATCTCCTGACCTCGTGATCCACCCGCCTCAGCCTCCCAAAGTGCTGGGATTACAGGCGTGAGCCACCATGCCCGGCCTGAATTTTTTATAATAGGAATTAATCCACTATTTGAATAATTAAAATTTATTTTTAGTGTTCTCAATGAAAAGGCACCCTTTGCCTTTGAGGACATTTTTTTTCCTTTTCTTTTTTTTTTTTTTTTTCTTTTTTAGAGAGACAAGGTCTCATTATGTTGCCCAGGATGGCCTCAAACTCCGAGGCTCAAGTGATCCTCCTGCCTCAGCCTCCAAGTAGCTAGGACTACAGGCACGTACCACCACACCTGGCTGCCTTTGGCGGTATTCACTCTTCAAGCCTACCACCCAACTACTAAGAGTTGATTTTTAATAACTTTAATTTTGGGGGTGTTTTTATCTTTTTTCCCTTTTTTGAAGTGGAGTTTCACTCTGTCACCCAGGCTGGAGTGCATTGGTGTGATCTCGGCTCACTTCAACCTCCACCCACCGGGTTCGAGCAATTCTCCTGCCTCAGCCTCCCGAGTAGCTGGGACTACAGGCGTGCGCCACCATGCCTGGCTAATTTTTGTATTTTTAATAGGGACAGGGTTTCACCATGTTGGCCAGGCTGGTCTTAAACTCCTGACTTCAAGTGATCCACCTGCCTCAGCCTCCCAACATGCTGGGATTACAGGCGTGAGCCACCGCGCCGGACCATAACTTTAGTTTTAATGACTATAACAGTATGTGCATTCAGAAAAGTGAAATACAGGGAGATGTCATTTGGGGGCACCTTGCTATGTACTGTCTCTATGTTAGACCTTTCCCATACACCATCTTGTCTGATCTTCTGTACAACTACACCAGTAGTTGAGAACTATAGCTACTTCATAGATCAGTTCTTAAACAGGGGTGACTTTGCCCCAAGGGACATGTGGTAAAATCTGAAGATGTGTTTGGTTGCCGCATTGTGGGGGGCAGGGCAGTTACTACTGGTATCTAATGGAGAAAGGCCAGGGATGCTGCTAAACATCCTACAGTGCACAGCACAGCCCCACAACCAAGAATGATCCAACCCAAAACGCCAATGGTGCTGGGGTTGAGAGACCATGTCACAGATGAAGAAACAGGTTCGGGGAAATGACTTCCCCCAGGTCACACAGCTAGTGTGGTAAGCAGAATAACGGCCATCCAAACCTGTGAGTACGTTACCTTACATGGTAAAGGGGAATTAAAGCTGGATTAAGGTTGCTAGCCAGCTGATCTTAAAATAGGGAGATGATCCTGGATTATCCAGGAAAGCCCAATGTAATCACAAGGGTCCTTATAAGCAAGCAAGGAGGCAGGAGGGTCTGTGTTAGAGATGAAGAGTGAGAAAGACTCAACCAGCCTCCACTGGCTTTGAAGATGGAGTTGGCTTTGACCCCAAGGCTTAGCTCTTGACCACTACACTAGAAGAAGGGTTGGGGAGGAAGAGCAGGGATCTTCTATAACCCCACAGACCAGGGAGAACCATTGTTAATATTTTGGAATTAGGCCAGGCACGGTAGCTCAATGTGATCCTCCTGCTTTGGCCTCCCAAAGTGCTTTGGGCCAAAGCAGGAGGATCACTTGAGCCTAGGAGTTTAAGGCTGCAGTGAGCTGTGATCATGCCACTGTACTCCAGCCTGGGCAACAAGAGCAAGACCCTGTCTCTAAAATAATAACAATAGTATTTTGGAATTATACCATAGTTACAGATGTATATCATGAGCATTCACCTCTGTCATGAAAAATTAATAGAGGCCAGGCGCGATGGCTCACACCTGTAATCCCAGCACTTTGGGAGGCCTAGGCAGGTGGATCACGAGGTCAGGAGTTCGAGACCAGCTTGGCAAAGATGGTGAAACCCCGTCTCTACTAAAAGTACAAAAATTAGCCGAGCGTGGTGGCAGATGCCTGTAATCCCAGCTACTCAGGAGGCTGAGCGAGAGAACTGCTCGAACCCAGGAGGCGAAGGTTGCAGTGAGCTGACATCGTGCCACTGCACTCCAGGCTGGGCGACAGAGTGAGACTCCGTTTCAAAAAAAAAAAAAAAAAAAAAAATTAATAGAAAGTCTAACTTTAATTGACCATGTGATAGTTTATCATGTGTTTTAGCATCATTTAACTTCTTATGTGGGCATAAGTTGTTTTCAATTCTGTGCTCAAACCACCCTGCAATAACTATTTTTACTGGAATTTCTGACTGCATTCTGGGTTATCACCTTAGATTCCTAGAAGTCGAATCATTGATCTAATAGGAAATGAATATTTGAGGTTGTTAATAGATAATGCTAAATGGCTCTCCAAAAACGTAAGTACAGGAAAGTATCCACTTCATCAGATTCTTCAAAATCTGATAGATTTTTAAAAATCATTTGATAGGTAAAAGAGTATATTGTTTTAATTTGCCTTTCTTTGGTTATTACAGTAGGTAACCTTTTTCTCGTATATTCACAAATCATTTTTATTTTATCTATGATCATTTGTTCACATTTTTTGCCCACTTTTCTACTTTTGTGTTAATAATTTTCTAATCAGTTTGTGTTTTATGTACATAGCAATATCAACATTAAAGCTATTAACCCTGTGTTCTTGTATATGTGACAAATATATTTTGGAAAATATTTGCCATGCATATTTGTTACGGGAAAATGTTTGCCATAAATAGTTGTTTGTTGTTGCTTTTTAGCATTTTGTTGTTAATGTTTTATACCTTTTATTTAGGTTTTTTTTGTTGGTGGTGGTGGTGGTTTTTGGGTTGTCTTTCGCATTTTTAGTAGACACAGGGTTTTACTATGTTGCCCAGGCTGGTCTCAAACTCATGACTCAAGCAATCCCCTCGCTTCGGCCTCTCAAAGTGCTGGGATTACAGGTGTGAGCCCCCACACCCACCCACCTTTCTTTTTTTTTTTTTTCATATTGTCAGATACTTTTCCCTTTGGGATATCAGCCATCATCTAAATGCTTTGAAAGGCCCTCCTAATTCAGAGAGATGAGGTAAATATTTACATGTATTTCCTATTAGGTTGTGTGTATGTGTGGAGTTTAACTTCTTAATTTTGACTTTAATTTATAACTTCATTATGATCATGAGATGCCCACCATGAGGGCAAAGTTCCTGCAATTTTTTAAGCAATTTTTTAAGTCAAATTACCACCCCAGGAAATACACAAGTTTAGGCAAAAGTGAGCCTAAATTTGACACACAGTAACTCATAAGCATCCATGCTGTGGTCCAGCAAGGCCGTTAGGCATAAAGGGTGAGCAGATCTCAGAAGGACGCCAAGCAGCATCTCCTCTCCACAAGCCAAGCCACGTTCAGTGTTTCTCCTTTCACACTGAGAATTGCCCAGTGCTTATCATCAGCACATCCTGATGGTTTTCCTGGACTCCCTCCTCCCACCACACCATGCTCGACCTCACAAAGATGCAAGGGTCCTCGCTGGGGGTCCCTGAGCTCCACTTCCCTGTCAATCTCCCACCAACACCAAAAGGAAGGATGAAACTCCTCAAACCCACCTTAAGTGGTGACTAGTGTCTGCCTGGATGGAGAAGCCCAAACATCACCGAAGGTGATGGATTCGAGCCTGGAGCAGCGATTCTCAGTAATTCTCAACTGCAGAGCCCAGTCAGCTGTGAAGTGTCATCAGCAATATCCGTGATAATAAAGGGATGGCTGGGCATGGTGGCTCACACCTGTAATCCCAGCACTTTGGGAGGCCGAGGCGGGAAGATTATGAGGTCAGGAGATCGAGACCATCCTGGCTAACACGGTGAAACCCCATCTCTACTAAAAATACAAAAAATTAGCCAGGCGTGATGGCGGGCGCCTGTAGTCCCAGCTACTCGGGAGGCTGAGGCAGGAGAATGGCGTGAACCCGGGAGGCGGAGCTTGCAGTGAGCCGAGATCGCACCACTGCACTCCACCTTGGGCAACAGAGCAAGACTCCGTCTCAAAAAAAAAAATTATTATTATTATTATTATTATTATTATTATTATTATTAAGGGATTTGGCTGGGCATGATGGCTCATGCCTGTAGTCCCAGCACTTTGGGAGGTGGAGGCTGGTGGATTGTTTGAGCCCAGCCTGGGCAATGTGGTAAAACCCCATCTCTACACAAAAACAAAAAAAAATTAGCCAGGCTTGGTGGTGTGCACCTGTGGTCCCAGCTACTCAGGAGGCTGAGGTGGGAGGACTGCTTATTACTTGCTTATTAATACTGCTCATGGGTTCTGTTGAACAGACATGCCACAGTGTATTTATCCATTCTGCTGATGAATATTTGAGCTATTTCCAGTTTGGGGCAATTAGGAATAATGTTAGTGTGAACACTTTTAACAACCTTATTGAGGTATAATTTATATTACTATAAAATGTACCCATTATAATTGGACTATATACAGCTGTGGCGGGGCACAGTGGTTCACACCTGTAATACCAGCACTTTGGGAGGCTGAGGCGGGTGGACTGCTTGAGCTCAGAAGTTCAAGACTAGCCTGGACAATGTGGTGAAACCCCATCTCTACAAAAAATTCAAAAATTAGTCAGGCATAGTAGTGCACCTGTAGTCCCAGCTACTTGGGAGTCTGAGGTGGAAGGATGACTTGAGCCAGGGAGGCAGAGGTTGCAGTGAGCTAAGATCACACCATTGCACTCCAGCCTGGGCAACAGAGCCAGACCCTGCCTAAAAACAGAAACAAACAAACAAAAAATTATATAGTTGGGTAGCCATCACCACCACCTAGTTTTAGAACATTCCATCACCCCCAGAAGTTTCCTCATGCCTATTTGCAGGCAGTCCTCCCTATCCACCCACCCATAGCCCAGGCAGCCGATGATATGCTTTCTGTCTCTACAGTGCTGCCTTTTCTACAAGTGTAATCAGATAATATGTAGTATTCTGTGTTTGGCTTCTTGCATGGAGCATAATGTTTTTAACCTTCAGTATCTATAGTCTGTTCCTTTTTATTTCTGAGTAGTTGATATGGTTTGACTGTGTCCCCACCCAAATCTCATCTTGAATTGTAGTTCCCGTAATTCCTAGGTGTTCTGGGAGGGACCTAGTGGGAGATAATTGAATCATAGGGGCGGTTTCCCCCACTGTTCTTGTGGTAGTGAATACATCTCGTAAGATCTGATGGTTTTGTAAGGGCTTTCCCTTTTTGCTTGGCTCTTATTCTTGCTTTGCCTGCCACCATATAAGATGTGCCTTTCCAGCAGGTGTGGTGGCTCACTCCTATAATCCCAGTACTTTGGAAGGCCGAGGCAGGCAAATCACAAGGTCAGGAGTTTGAGACCAGCCTGTCCAACATGGCGAAACCCCATCTCTACAAAAAATACAAAATTTAGCTGGGCCCGATGGCAGGTGCCTGTAATCCCAGCTACTCAGGAAGCTGAGGAAGAATTGCTCTGCCTGGGAGGCAGAGGTTGCAGTGAGCCGAGATCACACCACTGCACTCCAGCCTGGGAGACAGAGGGAGACTTTTGTCTCGAAAAAAAAAAGTCGGGCATAGTGGCTCATGCCTGTAATCCCAGCACTTTGGAAGGCCAAGGCGGGCGGATCATCTGAGGTCGGGAGTTTGAGACCAGGCTGACCAACATGGAGAAACCCCATCTCTACTAAAAATACAAAATTAGCTGGGCATGGTGGCGCATGCCTGTAATCCCAGCTACTCAAGAGGCTGAGGCAGGAGAATCGCTTGAACCCGGAAGGCGGAGGTTGCAGTAAGCCGAGATCACGCCATTGCACGCCAGCCTAGGCAATAAGAGCAAAGCTCCTTCTCAAAAAAATAAAAAATAAAAAAAAGTTCCAGTTTCTTCATGTCCTCACTTGGTTTTTCCAGTTTCTTTTACTACAACCACTTTAGTTTGGTAGGTAGTGTGTAAACATTCTTAATCGTGTTTCCTGGTCCTCAGGAGCATCTGTCTGGCTGACTGCTAGGCCATAAATTATTTTTGCCTTCAACTTTTCTAAATATTTCCAAGTTGTTTTCCACATCGATTATACCAATTTAATTCTCTCTAGAAATATATAAGTTCCAGTTATACCACATTCTTGTCAATGTCTGATATTGATAGAATATTTGATTTTGCCAATCTGATGGTGTAAAGTGGTATCTCATTTTAGTTATAATTTGAATTCCCGATTATAATCTAGTTTATCCTTTTAATATCCATTTACATTTCTTCTGCTATAAGTGCCTTTTCACACGTTTCACCAATTTTTCTATTTGTGTGTACATCTCATATCAATTTTTAGTTATTTTATATCTTCTGGGCACTAGGACCTTAGTCAATGACATGTATTACAAACAGCTCCTCTCACTTTGACTTTTTTTTTTTTTTTGAGAGGGAGTCACACTCTGTCACCCAGGCTGGAGTGCAGTGGCCTGATCTCGGCTCACTGCAACCTCCAACTCCCAGGTTCAAGCGATTCTTGTGCCTCAGCCTCCCAAGCAGCTGGGACTACAGGTGTGTGCCACCACACCCGGCTAATTTTTGTATATGTGGTAGAGACAGGGTTTCACCATGTTGGCCAGGCTGGTCACTAACTCCTGGCCTCAAGTGATCCGCCCACCTTGGCCTCCCAAAGTGCTGGGATTACAGGAGTGGGCCACCACGCCTGGCCATGACTTGTCTTTTTACTTACTGTGTGGTGTCTTCTAAGAAACAGAAGTTCTTCATTTTAATTAAGTAACATTTATTAATTCTTCTCTTTATTGTTAGTGGGTTATTTTGTGTGTTTGCCTTGTTTAAGAAATACTTCCTTGCCTTGAAATCACAGGAATTGTCCCATATTGTCTTCTAAAAGCTAGAGTTTTGCCTTTCACAGCTAAGTCTTTAATCTACCTGAAATTGATTCTTATCTAAAATGTGATATAGAAGTCTGATTTTTTTTTCCATAAGGATTCTCAATGACCAAACACTGTCTATTGTAAAGTCCAGCATAGATCAAGTTCCCACCACAGAACAAGTTTCTTTATATGAGTGGGTCTGCCTCTGCACTTTTAATGCTGGTCCATAGGCAACGAATCTACGGGTGGTCAATAGCATCTGAATTATTAAAGCTTTAGAATAATTTTTATCTTTGCCATGGCAAGCCCCACCCCTTCCCTGCCCATCTAGTTCTTTTTCTTCAGGAGTGTGTTCACTTTCTTGGTCTTTGTTTTTCCATATAAACTTTAGAATTGGCTTGTCACATTTGACACACACACACATAAACAAACAAAAAGTGAGGATTTTGATTTGAATTACATTCAATCTAAATAGGTGTATTTGGGAGAACTGACAACCTTATAATAGTGAGTTTTCTAACACACAAACATGGCACATCCCCAGTTTAGTTTTCTTTAATCTCTTTCAATGGAGGTTTATAATTGCCTCCATAAAGGTCTTGTACATAGTTTATTAGATTAGAATTATTTATACCTGGCCGGGCGCAGTAGCTCACACCTGTAATCCCAGCACTTCAGGATGCCAAGGTGGGTAGATCACATGAGGTCAGGAGTTGGAGACCAGCCTGACCAACATGGTGAAACCCCTAATACAAAAATCAGCCAGGTGTGGTGGCACGCACCTGTAATCCCAGCTACTTGGGAGGCTGAGGCAGGAGAATGGCTTGAACCTGGGAGACGGAGGTTGCAGTGAGCTGAGATCAAGCCACTGCACTCTAGCCTGGGCTACAGAGCAATACTCAATCTCAAAAAGAAAAAAACAAAAAAACAAAAAAAAATGTTGGGCGCAGTGGCTCACACCTGTAATCCCAACACTTTGGGAGGCTGAGGCAGGCAGATCACCTGAGGTCAGGAGTTCGAGATCAGCCTGACCAACATGGAGAAACCCCATCTCTACTAAAAATACAAAAAAATGAGCCAGGCGTGGTGGCTCATGCCTGTAATCCCAGCTACTCAGGAGGCTGAGGCAGGAGAAGCGCTTGAACCCGGGAGGCGGAGGTTGCCGTGAGCCAAGATCGCACCATTGCACTCCAGCCTGGGCAACAAGAGTGAAACTCCGTCTCAGGAAAAAAAAAAAAAAAAAATATATATATATATATATATATATATATATATATATATATTCCTTGAATAGAACTTGTCTGAAAAGTCAGATGGGTCAGGTGCTTTCTTTATGGGGAGCTTTTTTTTTGGTTTTGGTTTTTTGTTTTTTGCATAAACAAGTTTAATTTCCAACGAGGGCCACAGTCATTGTGTTACCCCACATTTTGAGGAAGGATAGAGAAGGTGAATTATTAAACATCTACATTCCAGAGCAGGATAAAAGAAGAGAAAAACCCAGTCCAGAACTACAGTTAACACTATAATACCACAAACTTTGGGAGTGGTAGGGAGGGGGAATCCCCAGAAAGTAGAAAGCTGGACCCAGAGGCCAGGCACGGTGGCTCACGCCTTTAATCCCAGCACTTTGGGAGGCCAAGGCAGGAGGACCACTTTGAGCCCAGTTCAAACCAGCCTGGGAAACATGGCAAAACCCTGTCTCTACAAAAAATACAAAACTTAGCTTGGCATTGGTGGCTCAAACCTGTAGTCCCAGCTACTTGGGAAGCTGATGCAGTCAGCCGAGATGGCACCACTGCACTCCAGCCTGGGTAAAAGAGTGAGACCCCGCTGGGTAATAGAGTGAGACCCCATGTCAAGAGAAAAAAGAAAGCTGGACCCAGGGAAAGGATAAAATTAAACCTACCACAGGAGAGCAGGAGAAGGAGTGGGCAGAATTGGATAAAACACTCTGGGGAGCTTTCTTAACGCCATTATAAATAATATTTTAATCACATTTTCTGTTTGTTTTGATATATTGAAATGCAATTCATTTTTATGTATTGATTTTGTATCCAGCAAACTCACTACACTCTCTTATTCATGTTAACACTTGATTGTAGTGCTTATGTTTTTTACACAGAAAACATATATGATCTTATGCAGTTTCATTTCTTCCTTTCTGATTCGCTTAATGTTACTTATTTCTTCTTGCCATACTACAGTAGCTAGGACCTGTGAGACCTCCAGGAACACGATGATTAGAGGTGTTAAATATATTTGCTACAAGGTTTGTAGATACGCTGTATCAATTGAAGAAACCCCCTTCTTTTTCTAGTTTTCCAAGAGTCTTAATCATAACTGTATGTTGAATTATGTCAAATGTGTTTTCTGTATCTACCAAGGTAATCATATTTTTCTTTAATATATGAATGTGGTGAATTACATTGACTTTTTTTTTTTTCAAGACAGAGTCTCGCTCTGTCACCCAGGCTGGAGTGCAATGGCATGATCTCGGGTCACTGTAACCTCCCTCTCCCAGGTTCAAGTGATTCTTGTACCAAGCAGCTGAGACTATGGGACTACAGACCTGCACCACCACATCTGGCTAATTTTTGTACTTTTAGTAGAGACGGGGTTTCATTATGTTGCCCAGGATGGTCTTGAACTCCTGAGCTCAAGTGATCCACCCACCTCAGCCTCCCAAAGTGCTAGGATTGCAGGCATGAGCCCCTGAGTTCGGCCTCACATTAATTGACTTCTAATGTTAAACCAAGATTCCATTCCAGAGGTAAATTCATCTTAGACCTGATTAATTACATATTTTTTCATTATTAATTTGGTTTAATATTGTGTTTCAGATTTTTACACATATGTTCATGAGTGAGTTTGGTTTGTAATTTTCTTTTCTTATACTTCTTGTGCTTTATACTAGCCTCATAAAATGAATTAGAAAATGATCTTTTTCCTATAAAAGTTTGGTGTAGAATTGGAATTATTTGGTTTTTTAGTAGCAGAATTTATCTTCAAAGTCCTCTGGATCTAGTGTTTTCTTTGTGGGGAAATTTTTAACTCTGATTAAATTTATTAACTGGTTACAGGATTACTGAGGTTTTTAAATTACTGAGTTTTACTTTTCTAGCAGATTGCCCATTTCATATATATATTTTTTTTTCTTTTTTCTGAGACAGAGTCTCACTCTGTCACCCAAGCTGGAGTGCAGTGGTGCAATCTCAGCTCACTGCAACCTCCGCCTCCCAGGTTCAAATAAGTCTCCTATCTCAGCCTCCTGAGTAGCTGGGATTACAGGCGCCCACAACCACACCCAGCTAATTTCTGTATTTTTAGTAGAGATGGCACTTTGCCATGTTAGCCAGCCTGGTCTCGAACTCCTGGCTTCAAGTGATCCACCTGCCTCGGCCTCCAAAAGTGCTGGGATTACAGGCATGAGCCACTGCGCTCGGCCACATCTTAAAATTGAGGAAGTATCTATAGTCATGGAATTGTTTGTCATGCCTTTTATTCTTGATAAATCTTGCTAAGTATTTGTTAATATTATTCGTCTTTTATAAGAATCAACTTTTTTAGGCTGGGCACAGTGGTTCATGCCTGTAAGCTCCGCACTTTGGGAGGCCAAGGCAGATGGATGACTTGAGACCAGCCTGGGCAACATGGTGAGACCTTGCCTCTACAAAAAAAAAAAAAAGAAGAAGAAAAAAAAATCAACTTTTTGGCTTTGTCAATCATTTATCATATCTTTTCTTTTCTATTTCACTAATTCCTTCACTTCTCTGTATTGTATCCTTTTCTAGTTTCTTCCATTGTTGATTTCTAATGAAATGGACTTGTGACCAGAGAATCCTATGTGACACCAATTCTGTGAAATTTGTTAATACGTGGTTGATGGCACAGAATCCCATCAACTTTCTTTTTTAAGAGATGGGGGTCTCACTAGGTTGCACAAGCTGGTCTCAGACTCCTGGGATCTAGTGATCCTCCCACATAGCTAGTATTTCAGGCATGCACCACCACACCTGGTCCCAGTCAACTTTTATGAATGCTCTGAGTGCTTGAAAAGAATGTAAATTCTGCAGTTATTCAAGGCAGTGTTTGTATATTTATATGTATATATAATTATATACATATCATTATTCAATATTACTAAATATATTTTATATCCTTAATAATATTGTCTATTTTACCTACGAGAGAGTTGTCACATCTCCCACTAATGTAGATTTGTCTATTTCTCCTATTTCTCCTTGCAATTCTATCAGCTTTTTTATTTATACTTTGAAGTTAAATTATTAAGTATATATTACCTTGGAACTGTTATATCCTCCTGGCAAACTGAACCTTTCACATTACATAGCCATAGGTCCATTTTGTTGGCTGTTGGCACAGCAACATCAGCTGTTCCTTGGTGGTGTCTCCTCCCATGACTTCTTGCATCCTTCTACCTTTCACCTTTCTGTCTCCTTATGTTTCATTAGAGTTTCTTATGGAGGACATATAGCAGATTTTTAAATCCAGTCTGAAATCTTTGTGTTTTAATAAAAACACTTAGTCCATTTACATTTATTACAGTAATTATATGTTCGGATGTACTTCAACCATCTTATTGTGTACTTCCAATTTGTTCTACCATTTATATGATTATTTTTCCCTCTGTCATGCTTTCTTTTGTAATTATTATCCTTTCCTCATTCCATTTCTTTACATCTATTATTTTGAAAGCTATAATCCCAGCACTTTGGGATGCCAAGGAGGGTGGATCACTTGAGCCCAGGAGTTGAAGACCAGCCTGGGTAACATGGTGAAACCCTGTCTCTACAGAACATACAAAAATTAGCCGGGCATGGTGTTGTGCACCTCTAGTCCCAGCTACTTGGGAAGCTGAGGTGGGAGAATCACCTGAGCTGGGGAGGTTGAGATTGCAGTGAGTTGTGATCATGCCACTGCACTCCAGCCTGGGTGACAGAGCAAGACCCTGTCTAAAAAAAAAAAAGAAAAGAAAAGAAAGAAAGTTACACCCTCTATTTCCTTTCTCTTTTTTTCCAAATTGGTTCCCTAAAAATGTTAACTTACATGCTTAACCTCTCAAAATCTAAATTTAATTAATATTGATAGTCAAGATTTTCTCCAAAATAATCCACAGTACAGGAGATAGGGAAAAAAAAAAAACAGGTGTGGAGATAGTTAAAAATAAGAGTAGCCAGTTATTAAGGGTAAACTGGGTTAAGATTCATTATGCTGGCCGGGCGCGGGGGCTCACGCCTGTAATCCCAGTACTTTGGGAGGCCAAGGTGGGCAGATCACAAGTTCAGGAGATCGAGACCATCCTGGCTAACACGGTGAAACCCCGTCTCTACTAAAAATACAAAAAATTAGCTGGGCGTGGTGGTGGGCGCCTATAGTCCCAGCTACTCGGGAGGCTGAGGCAGGAGAAAGGCATGAACCCGGGAGGCGGAGCTTGCAGTGAGCCGAGATTGCGCCACTGCACTCCAGCCTGGGCAACAGAGCAAGACTCTGTCTCAAAAAAAAAAAAAAAAAAAAAAAAAGATGCATTATGCTATGATCTTTACTTCTGTAATTCTTGAAATTTCCCATAGGTTATAAAATATTAAAGTTAGTATCTTTCCCCTCTCCTTGAACAATATAAGGGTTTTGGAGCACTTCACTCCAGTCTCCCACTCCTGATGCTTGTTCTATTATTGCTGGGTATTTTTGTTGCACTTGGCTCTTTTTTTGTTTTAATGACAAATTAAATAACATCATTATTAGTTTTGTGCAAAAGTAATTGTGGTTTTTGCCATTAAAGAGTTAAAACCGCAATTACTTTTGCACCAACCTAATATTTTAAGTATGTTGAGTCTCCCACACAAGTACGCCTTTCTTTGCTCACTAATCCTCTTTGCAACTCAGACCCTTCCTCTGCAATCACTTTCCATCTGCCTGAGGGCCACACACACACACACACACACACTTTGTGTAGTGCTCCCTCACCTCACAGCTTCCCCTGTACTGTGTCAGGTCCCGACTGACAGAGGAAACCTGACCTCCCCAGCCCAGCTGCACTCTGGCTATGCCAAGGTCTTGGGAGTCATGACACGCCCGTGTGTGGATGGGGTGCTGTTGCCAGGGAGTTCACAGCCCTCTGCACTTTCCCCATGGTAAGCTGAATAATGACCCCAAAAGGCATCTTAATTCCTACAACCTGTGGATCTGTTACCTGACATGGCCAAGGAGAACTGAGGTTCCAGGTGGAATTAAATGATGGTTTAATTTAATTAAACCATTAATTAATTAAATAAGGTTGCTAATTAAATGATGTTAGAATAGGGGCCTGGCGCAGTGGCTCACACATGTAATCCCAGCACTTTGGGAGGCCGAGGCAGGTGGATCACTTGAGGCCAGGAGTTTGAGACCAGCCTGGCCAACATGGCAAAACCCTGTCTCTACTAAAAATACAAAAATTAGCTGGGCATGGTGGCGCGCACCTGTAATTCCAGCTACTCGGAAGGCTGAGGCAAGAGAATCGCTTGAATACGGGAGGCAGAGGTTGCAGTGAGCCAACATTGCACCACTGCACTCCAGCCTGGGTGATGGAGCGAGACTCTGTCTCAAAAACAAACAAAAAAAGATGTTAGAATTGGGAGATCATTCTGCACATTCTGCATTATCCCAATGAACCCAATGGGACCACCAGGGTCCTGGAAGGTGGAGGAGGGAGACAGAAGAAAGAACAAAGAGGTGCCACATGGAAAGGACTCAGCTACCTGCTATCCCTGGGTTTTGAGAAGGGAGAGGCCACGAACCACAGGAATGGCAGGCAGCCTCCAGACACTGGGAAAGGTAAGGAAACAGGTTCCCCACCAAGAGCCTCCAGAGGGAATTCAGCCCAGTGAGACCCACTGTGGACTTCTGACATCTAGAGCGCTGAGAAAATCAGTGTGTTGTTTCCAGCCACTACATGGGTGGTAATTTGTTACAACCGCAACAGGAAGCGAACCTGCCCCCACCAAGTGTCATCGCCTGTTTACTTGTCTGTCTGCCCAATTCGAGTGTAAGCTCCATGAGGTCAGAAGTACGTCAGTCTTATTTGCCACTTATCCCCACATCTTGATGGTAAATAAATGAATTTTAGAGATGGAAAGGGCCAAGAAATCACTTAGGCCAGCCCAATTATTTTAAACTGAAATTTAAAACTAAGATCCAGAGACAGGAACTGATTTTGCTCGAGGCTACTCAATTTATACAGAGCTTGGATCCTCCATCCGCTCCCTGGGGCCCACCTGCCTTCTGGTCACTAAGCCGTAGAAGCCTGAAGACAGATACAACTGTGGAGAGGCAGCTCCGAGCACACAAAATCCCTGGAGAACTCAGGACGGCTGGGAGAGGGTCAGTGCAAATCAGATGAGACCAGAAGAAGATGGCTAAAATGACTTGAGCAATCTTTAAAATGTTAGTCCCGGCCCGGCGAGGTGGCTCACGCCTGTAATCCCAGCACTTTGGGAGGGTGAGGCGGGTGGACTGCTTGAGCCCAGGAGTTCGAGACCAACCTGAGCAACATGGCAAAACCCCATCTCTACTAAAAATATGAAAATTAGCCAGGCGTGGTGGTGCATGCCTGTAGTCCCAGCTACTCAGGAGGCTGAGACAGAAGAATCGCTTGAACCCAGGAGGCAGAGGTTGCAGTGAGCCAAGCTCGCGCCACTGCATTCCAGCCTGGGCGACAGAGCAAGACTGTCTCAAAAATAAAGTTAAATGTTAGTCCCAAGGGGCAGCTGATCACCAGTAACAACCAGGGCAGAACTGTGCCCAGCACCTGATCCGCTGAATTCAGGAGACTCTCCACCTGAAGCTTCAGAATGGGGAAACAAGAAAAGGGGTACTAATGTCAAACTTGAGGCCCGCCTTCAAGAAGCTCAGCATTTCACACCTCGGCCAGAGCCAAAGCTTTGGGCTTTGAGCAAATTAGGAAAAGACACTTCTTCCACAAGGTATCTTTTTCCATCTGTCAGTAAAGTGTCATAATATACTGATTTCGTTAGAAGATACTTTACTCGAGGTCGACCAGAAAATGATCACAGAGTTACTATGTCTATGAAGTAAAGGTGCCCCCTTAGATGGGAAGCGGTTGTGCAGTACACAACCTGCGGAACCGTACACAACCTGCGGAACCGTACACAACCTGCAGAACCACACATAGCATTCTTTGCTTGGCAGTCTGGTCCCATCCTTTCCACAGCCCTCATATCCCCGCTTCCCCTCCCTCTGCCTAGAGCCCTCAGACCTGTTGGAGAACAATCTCAATCTACAGGTTACCATTTTACATGTAACTCCTTCCTGTCAGCTTTTTACTTCCCTCCCCCTGCAGACAGCAGGGATTGACAACGAGTGAGAGAAGGCTGATGGCCCCATTTAGGGAAGCACAGGAGGAGGTGGGGAGGCCGGATGTAGTGAATTCCAAATGAATGAGTATCCACGGGCCAGGGGATGATCAAGGAGGTGTGAGGGTTAACAGTGCGGGCCTTGAAGAAATGTCACCTACCAGCTAGCTGTGAGCTGCTGGGCATGCTTTTAGCCTCCCAAAACCTCATTTTCCCTTTTGTGAAATGCTTATCATTGTAGGCCTGCTGGGAGGATTTCAGAAATGATATGAGTGAATGCTTTGTGCACGGTAAGGGCTCAGCACCTGTGAGCTACTGTTATTGCTATTATCAGCATCATCAGCCCAGGGACATCTGCCCTTCCGCCTGTCAGCCTCCAGGCAGCTCCTGCTTTAAACAAAATTGGGACACTCCAGATTTCTAAAAGAAACCACATGGCAGGGAGGAGGGCAAGTGCTGGAGGGAGAAAGAATTACTCACTTTACCAGAGTACCCACTACTGGATAAACAGAAACACCCAGACTGCTTTCAAATGGGGTTGGTTTTGTTCAGGGGACATTGCTGACACGGACTGGAATGTGTCCTTTCCTGCCCCTGCCGCTGTGTGTTGCTGGCCAGTCTCCCGCACATCTGGACCCCAGAAGTCCCAAGAATGACCGGGTGCATCCAAGGAGGCACAAACCCAGGTTTGGGGAGTGAGAGAAAAACGGGTGCAAATCTCAGTCCTGCTGCTCCTGAGCTTCTCAGCCTTGGGCTCCATGCTGAGCCTTGCCCTCGTCTCCAACAGAAGGTCACCGGCGCACCTGCCTTGCGGGGCAGGGTGGGGAGTGGGGGGCACATGGAATGGTGCATGTCAAGCACCTGGTGCTGATGGTGGTGGTATTATTACCAGCTGGGAGACTTTAGCCCAAGGCAGGGGGTGTGAGACGACACCACGGCACCCGTTTCCCATTCTCCGCATCCCCTTCCAGCCTTGTCCACACACAGAGAATTCTGACATGGTCGTCACCTCCACCTGGCCAGAATATGGTAGCCTACCTTTTCGACAGAATAACCAAATGTATTTTTTTTCAGAGTATTACATGTTTCATTTAGAACAAGGGTGTCCAATGTTTTGGCTTCCCTGGACCGCAATGGGAGAACTGTCTTGTACCACACATAAAACACACTAATGACAGCTGAAGGGCTTAATTTAAAAAGGTCTGTGCATAATCTCATAATGTTTTAAGAAAGTTTACAAATTTGTATTGGGCCGCATTCAAAGCTGTCCTGGGCCACATGAGGCCACCAGGCCACAGGTTGGACAAGCTTGATTAAGAATGAAGTCAACTGCACGTATAAAAGGATACCTGGACATGGTGTGGTGGCTCACGTCTATAATCCCAGCACTTTGGGAGGCCAAGGCAGGTGGATCACCTGAGGTCAGGAGTTCAAGACCAGCCTGGCTAACATGGTGAAACCCTGTCTCTACTAAAAATACAAAAATTAGCTGGGCATCGTGGTGCATGCCTGTAATCCCAGCCACTCGGGAGGCTGAGGCACCAGAATCGCTTAAACCTGGGAGGTGGAGGTTGCAGTGAGCGAAGATCATGCCACTGCACTCCAGCCTGGGTGACAGAGTGAGACACTGTTTCAAATAAATAAATAAATAAAAGGATACCTGACTTGAAGTGGCTGAAATAATAAAGATGTTATAATTATCTCGTGTAACAAGTCACCAAGTCATCAACAAAAATATCACTAAGGCTTGTTTTTTGTTTTAACTTTTCTGGTAAGCCATCACCTTGCGCCAGCTTTGTGTCCTTAAGCCTTATCACCTCAGCTCTATAGCCTGAGCTGAAGAAGGTGAGGGCCCTGGTTCTTTATTTCTTCCCCCTTTTTATATAAGGAAGTAAACCCCTTCCCAGTATCCTCCCAGCAGACAGCAGATGTCCGCTGAGATCTCCAGGGTGAGAATGGGTCACCAGCCCTCCCCTTACCCAGTGGTGACTAGGGGAAATGGGATGTTTCTGCGTGGCTTAAACCTGTCACAGTTATGCCCCGAGGCTGAGGGAGGGAATCAGAACAAAGTTAAGTCTGCAAGGAGGGGGAGTGGCTGCCATTTTACTCGACAAGAGCCCTTCAGTGACCAAAAGCAGCATCTGGGGCCCAGAGAGGTTAAGCCCCTTGTCCACTACACGTGACTTTGCACCAGGGCCAGGGTGCAAACCCTGCCCCAAGGCCCAGTAAGCTCTCCCCACTTCACCATATGGCTTCTCCACAACAGCAGACCCTAAGCCCAAGTCCCCCAAAGGGCAGGAGCCCCATCCCAGGACTCTCTGAGCTTGACAGAGCCATGATGTGGACAAAGTCAGCCAGGAGAGGGCTCCTCGTGCCCAAATGCGCCTCACCCACCTCCAGGCCCATGGCTGAGGGAGCCAAAGCACCTCCTGTCCCTGGCAAAGGCCTGGCAGGGGGTCAGCGGGAACCCAGAGCCTGACAAACAGCATCTCTATAGCCGCCTGGACCCCGGCCAAGCTGCCTCATTCCCCAGGGCTGACCTCATGTTTCTGAAGAGCCTCAGGAGCCTGAGGTCTGTGAGCTGCCTCACAGGGTTCAGTTCTGCTGCCAGCAAAGGAAATGGCCCGGGCTGGGGGCCATGTGGAGAGGTGGGAGAACAGAACCCAGGCACCCTCCCCACCATCCACCCCTGCCCTGCCAGAGCCTTCAGCCTGTGCCAGGCAGGCCCCACTCCAGAAGAAACCAAGCAGCACCCTCTAACGTCTGAGGTGTAGCCCATGCCCACCTGCCTTCTCACCTCTGCCGGATACCTGAAGAAACGTTCACAGACTGGCTGTTTCCATCTGTTTCATTCCAGACTCCTGGAAAGTGAGCAAAAGGCAGTGAGACTTCATCAGAGGTGCTAAGAACATCTCTGAAATCGTGCCAACACCTCAAAGAGCTAGAGAGCTCACAGCCAGGCTGAGGCCTGTTGCTGGGTGACAAAAGTCACTGTTTATTTAACCCAGAGCTGGGCCAGGTGCCCACACTGGCCTTTCTATGGTCACTGAGAGCAAAGGCTCCCAGGGTACTGAGGCCCAGCGTGTGCTCCAGGACAAAAGCCTTCATGCACTTGGCCTCCACTTCCCGACTTCCCTTCTGGGTCAAATGTCTACTCACCTCGTATAGCAGTCAAGGGGAGCGGCCTGGGGAAACAGCCCATGGCAGACCCCAAGACACACTCATTTCTCCACCTCCTTCTGGGGCATCTCCATCCCAGCTCCACTTCCCACATACCCAGGCTGCAGGTCCCAGCTAAGGTGTTTGTTCCTATTCTTGTCCCTTAAAAGTTTTTATTCTCCCCGTACAACCACAAGGGCCGAAAACCATGTGGGGAGGCAAGAAGGCTTCCGCTTCTGTGCCATCGCCTCTCTGGCCTGACCAAGGGGGATCAGACACAGCAGCTGGCAATTTTAAACTTTTCCTGCCAAAGTTATTCTCAGAACTGTGGCTCCCCATCTTCAGAGCTTGAAAAGTCTGCACGTCTTGAAAGGATGCAGGCTGCGGGGCTGTGTGAACCGAGCGGAATTTTCCATTCATAGAATAATCATCTTCATACCACTCTGGGGGGCTGGCGTTCTCGTGGTAAAAGCTCCGAGTTCAGGGTCAGCAAGCCTGCCAGGCGTCTGCAGCAGCCCTGCGGCATGGAGGTTCTTTTATTTACTTTTGGTGGAGAGAGGGAGGAAATAAATGACTTTCTACCTTGCATGCCAACACAAACTTGGAAAAGGATCTGTGTTGGCAAGTGCTGAATATTACTGCCTGGTTTCATGACTTACATCAACCATCGGGGGCTAGAAGGAAGAGGCCGAAACATGGATCTTTAACCCCTAACCCAGAGAGGCGGCCAGAACAGGCCTCACTTCACTGCTTCAAGTCCTTTCCCGTGCCTGCCAGCCAGAGCCCTGGATTGCTCTTTGAGGGCAGGGGCCCCAGCCAAGGCCATATCGCCTCACCTCACCTCACTTCTTTCCAGCTTCCCCTGTGTTGTGCCTTGGAGTTCTGCGGATGCATGCACAGACTTATTGTCTGAGATAACGTGCTGGTCCAGGGTGTAGTGAGGAGGCCACCCGGCCGGGAGTAACAGGACCAGAGTCTTAGTTCTGTCACATAGTCACTGTGGCCTTAAAGAAGTCCTGCTTGGCTGGGCGCAGTGGCTCACACCTGTAATCCCAGCATTTTGGGAGGCCAAGGTAGGCAAATCACCTGAGGTCAGGAGTTTGAGACCAGCCAATACGGTGAAACCCCATCACTATTAAAAATACAAAAATTAGGTGGGCATGGTGGCACATGCCTCTAATCCCAGCTACTCAGGAGGCTGAGGCAGCAGAATCGCTTGAACTCAGGAGGCAGAGATTGCAGTGAGCCGAGATCGTGCCATCCCACTCCAGTCTGGGCGACAGAGTGAGACTCTGTCTTAAAAAAAAAAAAGAAATCCTACTCTTCTCTAGGTCTCATTTTCTTCATCTGTAAGGATTGGACAGAACTGGGTGCAGTGGCTCACATTTGCAATCCCAGCACTTTGTGAGGCCAAGACAGGAGGATCACTTGAGGCCAGGAGTTCAAGACCAGCCTGGGCAACATAGCGAGACCCCCGTCTATTAAAAAAGAAAAGAAAAACGCAATAAAAGATCGAACAGAATGATCCCAAAGATCCCTTCCCGTGCTGACATTCTGATTCCCTCATTCATTCATTCTAATATTAACCAATGCCAGCACTAGGTTCTGGGCATCCTAGCCATTCTAAACCTGCTGGGCACAGCCAAGATCTGTGAGTGTGGCCTCAGGCCTAGTGAGGGCTCATTGTTTCCACAGCCACTGCATGGTCCAGAGTGAGGAAGGAAAGCCCCACCTGCCCCATGAAGCCCACCCGGCCAGGGCCCACCTGCCAGGGGAGGCATTTTCCTGATCCCAGTTCTAGGTTTCATCCTGGAAGAGCCCTCAGTATCTAAAGCCTTTCCTACTTTCAATTTTTAAAAAAGTTGGGAAGCGTAAGACCACCTGCCATCTTCCTAATCAAAACTCATCTTCTGGCCCTTATTCTCCACGGCTTTTACACAACATGTTTTATTCATTTCAAAGTATTTAATTATAATGTTGAGGCCAGGTGTGGTGGCTCATGTCTGTAATCCCAGCACTTTGGGAGGCCAAGGCAGGAAGATCGCTTGAGGCCAGGTGTTCAAGACCAGCCTAGGCAACATAGTGAGACCCTGTCTCAAGAAAAAAAAAAAAAAAGAAAAAAGAAAAATCAAGAAGAAAAAAGAAAGAGAGAGAAAGAAAGAGGCCAGACGCAGTGGCTCACGCCTGTAATACCAACACTTTGGGAGGCCAAGGCGGGCGGATCGCGAGGTCTGGAGTTCAAGACAAGCCTGGCCAACATAGTGAAACCCCGTCTCTACTAAAATACAAAAAATTAGCCCGGCGTGGTGACGGGCATCTGTAATCCCAGCTGCTTGGAAGGCTGAGACAGGAGAATTGCTTGAACCCGGGATGCGGAAAAAAAAAAAAAGAAAGAAAGAAAAGGAAGGAGGGAAAGAAGGAAGGAAGGAAGGAGACAAAATATAACATTGAATACACGTTGTTTTTCAAACTGCACATACAACCCACATTTTGCCTCAGGCCTCTGGGGCGAGGGGGTACACACACACACACACATCCCAGTCACTGTCCTAGGCTCTCCAGCCATGAGATTTTCCGGCCCAGCCCCAACCCCGACCTAAGTCACCGGCTATCGGCCACCCATTGGCTGAAGTCCCTGAGCACCTGTTGGGAGGAAGGCTGCTGCGTGCAGCCAGAAAGTCCTGCGTCCCTCCGCTCTTACCGCGGCAGGAACCACAGCCTCCCCGAACCTCAGGGTTTGTATGGATTTCGCCCAGGGGAAAGCGCTCCAACGCGCGGTGCAAACGGAAGCCACTGGCTGGTCGGGCGGCTGTGATGGGAGAGCTGCATCCTTCCATCGCGTCCAGCTTTTCATGCTGATGTTGGTGAGAAGGGGGTGGATAGCGGGGATTCTCAGGATTAGGGCCTGGGGCCATTAAAGGCTGGGAGGTGGGGGCGTAAACCTGTGGCCACCCTGACCCCTGTCCTCGGTGGGCCTCACCACCAGGCCGAGGAGACCCAGGCCTGGTCACCTGCTCCAAGCCCAGGCCCGGCGCTCGAACGAAGGCGGGCCCCAGCGGCCGTCCCTCCCCGGCCCTTCTCTCCCCTACTTTCTCCTCACCTCCCAGCTGCGCGGAGAACACGCCCCCTCCCCGTGTTCCCACCAATCAGCGTCCGGAGCGGCGCCCGAGGCGCCGGGGGACTCTGGTCTGCAGCCAATGAGCGCCACGGCCCCAGGCGGCGCCTCGCCCGCCCCCTCCCGGAATGAAGGCCGCCCGACAGCTGGCAAGGCTGGCGCAGCGCGCGGGGCGCGGGAGCCGCGCGGGCTGGAGCGGAGCGCGCGCACAGCCAGCCCGCCTCCGCTCCGCCTCCGTCCGGGGCGCGGGCGAGGTGGCCGGGGCGGGGGAACGCAGGGGGCAGGGCCGTGGCGGCGAGGCCGGGGGGCGGGGAGGAGTGGGCCCGATAAAAGGCGGCGCGGCGGCCCCACCCCGCGGCAGGCCGGCGGGCAGGCTCGGCGTGTCCTTTCCGTCCGGCCCGCGCCGGCGGCGGGGAGGCGGCGCGCGGCCCGCAGCCCGCCCATGGAGGCTTTCCCCTGGGCGCCCCGCTCGCCCCGCCGCGGCCGCGCCCCCCCGCCCATGGCGCTCGTGCCCAGCGCCCGCTACGTGAGCGCCCCGGGCCCGGCGCACCCGCAGCCCTTCAGCTCCTGGAACGACTACCTGGGGCTCGCCACGCTCATCACCAAAGCGGTGGACGGCGAGCCGCGCTTCGGCTGCGCCCGCGGTGGGAACGGCGGCGGCGGCTCCCCGCCCTCCTCCTCGTCGTCGTCCTGCTGCTCCCCCCACGCGGGGGCCGGGCCTGGGGCGCTGGGGCCGGCGCTGGGGCCGCCCGACTACGACGAGGACGACGACGACGACAGCGACGAGCCGGGGTCCCGGGGCCGCTACCTGGGGAGCGCGCTGGAGCTGCGCGCGCTGGAGCTGTGCGCGGGCCCCGCCGAGGCCGGGCTGCTGGAGGAGCGCTTCGCCGAGCTGAGCCCGTTCGCGGGTCGTGCCGCCGCCGTGCTGCTGGGCTGCGCGCCCGCCGCCGCCGCCGCCGCCGCCGCCGCCACCACCACCAGCGAGGCGACGCCGCGCGAGGAGCGGGCCCCGGCGTGGGCAGCCGAGCCCCGGCTGCACGCAGCCTCCGGGGCGGCGGCCGCCCGGCTGCTGAAGCCCGAGCTGCAGGTGTGTGTGTTCTGCCGGAACAACAAGGAGGCGATGGCGCTCTACACCACCCATATCCTCAAGGGCCCCGACGGGCGAGTGCTGTGCCCCGTGCTGCGCCGCTACACGTGTCCCCTGTGCGGCGCCAGCGGCGACAACGCGCACACCATCAAGTACTGCCCGCTCTCCAAAGTGCCGCCGCCCCGCAGCGCCAGGGACGGCCCGCCTGGCAAGAAGCTGCGCTGAAGGCCCGGGCTCCCGGCCGCCCAGGGTCGCCGCCGCCCCTCGCACCGTTAGGTCTGCGCACCATCTCGCCCCCGCCGTGGGGAGGCGTGCGGCTCAGCGGTCGGCTCGACATGGGACGTCGTCCTGGTGGTTTTTGAAAAGCAGCCGACCGTGTGGAGTACTTCCGTGCTGAACGATTGTGACTAGACGCTGAAATCCCCATTTGTCTTCAGTTTCTAGTTGGCACATCCAGAACGGCGAAGGCTGGGTGTGTATTCCACTAACTGAAATATGGCAACTTAGAGGCGCTGTTTATTTACTGTATACGTCGACCTATTTTAGATGCGCATCAGTATGAAATTGTCTCAATCTTGGATGTTTCATTTTATGAATGGAGGCACTTTACTAGGTCTAGAATATTTTTTTAAAAGCCTCTGAACTGAGCTTAAAACTGGCGATTTTATGAAATGTCGGCAAAATGACTATTTTATTGTTTGAAGCGAGTTAATATTCTCAGTTGTCTTTAAAAATCAGTTACTCTAATTCCAGGTGAAGCAAGCCGCTGGTAGCATCACCCTTATGAGAAGTGAAGGTTTTGTAAACTTTCCAGTATTAATTTGGGCGGGTATTCCCTCCTTGTGGCTTGTTTCTGTCCTAGCTGGAGGTGTAAAATGCACAATGTGTAGCAGGTAGCATACAGCTCCTTATCGTTCTATGTACCAGGTATTTTATTACTGAACTAGCAACTAGCCTTTTCCACCTTTAAAAGTTGTGCCAAGTCATAATCATATTGTGTATAACTTGGAAATGGTGCTGTTTAAAAAAATTGTGTATTTATACAGTAACAGTATGAATTCATTAATCTCACCTGTAACTTTCCTACTTGGCCTTTTCTCTACACACTCACCCACTTCCAGTTCTTTAAAAACGTTTATGATATTAAGATCAAAGGGAGGAAGGGAAGAGCAGCAGTATTAATTCATCCTAGATTGCTCAATTTCAGGGTTCCTAGTGGAGGAAAGCCCATTCCAGCTGTTGCCTGTCAAACAAATAGAAGATGGATCTCTAGCTCTGAGCTATTCGTGTATTAACTCGTATTCAAGAAGGTTCCACCGTGGGCTGCGTCTGACTTTAATACAGGCAGTGCTCAAACTAGAATAAGCACTTATTAAAGGAATTGTTGGGGGTCCTTCATGTGTTCCCACTCCTACTGGAAGACCCATGTCCGTTTCCGGAACCCCACCAGTTTACCCATAAGCAAGACTAAACCTGATCCTTGGGCAAAAGTTCCTAACCCCTACTTTACCCTCCCACCCTCACTTTTAAATCCACCATACTGAATGCCACACTATGGAATGCAGCTACCTGCCCATCAAGGCAATAGAAGGCAAAAAATAGGAGTGAATTAAGATGAACTCATCTGAAATACACAAATGCATTACTATCTGAAGATACCAGCAAGAGATTTAGTCTACGTGTATAAGGCTCCCAGTAGGATTTAGCTAGGCTACTAGAAGTTAGACTGCTTTCGCATTAAACAGCTAACTTCATCCACAGCAAATTGACTCAATCAGGAACCTACATTTGAAGGTGTGTTAGAGGGTGGGGTAAATACCCGATAGCTGTCTTTTTGGTGAAAGAAAAGGTGCATATCAAGAACTTGGGGGCAGGGGGAAAGCACAATGTTTCTTAGCCAGGAAAGACAAATAATCCAACGCTGCTAGTCTTAACCCCAGATCAGAGAGAACTGCAGATCTGATTGGGCCTAAATTAAGTAGCTTAATGAAACCATGTAATTACTTGTTCTCCTTTCTTTTGCTAGAAAATATACCAGTTTAAATGAGCTTCACCTTCTGGGTGAAGTTTCTAAGGTCAACATGAATCCTCTTACCTCTCTCACTGCTCGTGTTCTGCCTTTTCAAAAGGACCACTATGAACAGCGCATTAGATCTCTAGGCCAAAAGGGCTAGCCAGGTGGCAAGATCAATTTAGCTACTTTGTATTTCCAGAGTCAAATTACAGACGGTTTCCAAAGGTCTTGAGCATGGGGCTTTGGCGTAGCCTCAATATATGGGAGTCACTGTGATGAGATGTGCCTAATGTTAATTTGATATTCTGACATTGCTACTATTTTACCAGAACTAAGAACATTGAGCTGGAGCTTCCTGAGGGCAGGAGAGTATTGGAAAAGGAATCCAGAAGACCCTTTCCACTACTCAGGCAGCCACTATTCATCTATTTTTAAAGTACCCCATTTTCAGGCCGGGCGTGGTGGCTCATGCCTGTAATCCCAGCACTTTGGGAGGCGAGGCGGGTGGATCACAAGGTCAGGAGACCAGCCTGGCCAACATGGCGAAGCCCCGTCTCTACTAAAAATACAAAAATTAGCCGGGTGGTGTGGTGGGCGCCTGTAATCCCAGCTACTCAGGAGGCTGAGGCAGGAGAATTGCTTGAAACCAGGAGGCGGAGGTTGCAGTGAGCCCAGATCACGCCACTGCACTCCAGCCTGGGCAACAGAGCGACTCTGTCTCCAAAAAAGAAAAAAAGTACCCCATGTTCAGCCCCTGTGCCAAATTTGCCTAGGTTTTCCAGCTGACAATGAATACTGGGAGTTAAAACGCAGAATATTACTATAGTTAATTTTCTAGGGTTCTCTTATGAAAAGTATATGTAAACACATTCATTTAAAAATCCTTGGAACTCAATGCGGAACTTTCAACATTTTGCAAAATTACATTTAGAGAAACCCAATTTTTCAAAGTTTAAGAAATATACAAAGTATGACAAAATTATCTTCGTAAGAACATGCTGCATACTTGCCTAGTAGCAAAACAATACAGGGAACAGTCAAAAGGGCTTCTCCAACTGTAGAGGTACAGATTGTCTTAACCTGTTCTTTTCTGTACAGACTTAAAATTTCTAGTGGCTTTTATTTTTCTTTGTATTTTAATTTTCCTACAAAGTCCTTTTTGGAAGTTGCAGAATTATTAGCCTTGATGAGAACAACTTTTGTCATAGATTTGATTTATTAAACCAAAATTATACATATTAAAATTATATCACAAATATATATGCTTCCAGACAAAGAAAAGTTTGTTAGTCCTGATTTTCTAATCGTAGCCACTCAAGGAACAGTCCTTTCATAGTACCCCATGTATTTCAATTAGACTTATAAAATTATAAGTCAATATATGGTCAGTGTCTTTGGTTAAAAAAAAAAAACACAGGCAGTTCTTTACATAAAAACGTCCCACACATTATAGATGTCAGCCACCTCCTGGTAGTCACTATGGACAACTAATGAGATGCAAAGTCTTTTTTGGACCGATGATGTCTCTACTACCGGATCTATCTGTATTAACAGCAATGTTACTCTCAATGAAACTGCAGAAGCCACAAGATCGGTGAGTAGGCTGCTTGTTCAGCTTTCCTTTAACACCTGTTGGTAAATACTAATGGGAGTAGACAGAGTTGTATGGCCTGGACAGTGGAAACCAAGAGCAGGATCGCAAAGTAACAGCATCAGACTCTTCTGCCCTCCTCTTGCACTTGGGTTCTGACTCCCAGAACAAAGAACTTGGGAGAACAGTATGGGAGACTGAGCAGAAAGGATGGGTTTGCTGACTCGCCTTGAAACCTAACTCTAACGTAGGCAGCAGTAACTCATCTGAACAAATCTGATTAAATAAATTGTTGGGGCTTACCTGTGATGTCACACATACAGATCTACTCTCCAGGAAGCAAACTCTTAGCAAGTTACTGCCCCACTTAAAATCACTGATCTGAAATTCTCTTGTTATGAAAGAAAAGTCCTTCTCCCCACGAAAGACCTTTAAAGACTTCTACGTATTTGAAATACCAGATACTAAGGTGTTTAAAATGATTTCTATCATTGGTAACATCAAACAAAAATAGCTGCATCTGGTTAAGTTAAAAAGCATCAATACTCCCTCTTCTGGCCCTACAGCTGTACCAATAGGAATTCTCACCACTACTCAATAACAGAAATAAGTGCCTACAGCCATGATGAATTTGTAACATTTTCTCAAATTAACTATGATTTTTCTAATTTCAGGTGAAAACCCAAGGTGGTACTTCACACACGCACATGCACACACAAACTCAGAGGACAGCGTTACAAGGAAACTAAGGAATTCCTGCATTAACAAAGGAAGACATGTTAGGGGGACATCCTAGCCACATATGCTTTCTTTGTTATATTTAGGTTCATTTTCATTGATACTAAACACAGACATTTAATGGCACTGATAAAAATTCAAGTAAAAAAACTCAACTGAATATGCAAATTTACCATTATAAACAAAATACTATAACCACAAATCAACACTAAAACAAATTATGTAAGTATTTTATTTATCACTGAAGAAAAAACACAGCAGCAAGTTCTGTGTTGGCTTCAATGAGACCAAATAGTTCATCTTTAACATAGCTACTGCGCTCCAAAATTGAAGTCAACACAGTCATTACTACAAATTACTTGTTGAAAGAATCTATCTTCAAAAGAAAGAAAATTAGGAAAGAATTTAAACGATTCCTCCAAACCATACATTTATAAATATTGTCATATTTAAAATGCTTGAAAGGCATGAATTCTCCATTAATGGAAAAGCAGTTTGCTATTGGCAACAGAAAAAAACTCAGCGATAGTTTACCAAATGCTTTAAAATTTAAAAGCTATACTGTTTGGATTCACACTTGCGCAGTAATCTTGTCATTACAACAACTGCAAATTGCTTTATACTCACCTTCTCTCAAGTAAAATCTAAAGAAAACCCCACCGTATCCAATGTTTGCAATGTTTACTTCAAGTGAATCTAAAAAATTTCTAAATTTAGTTTATGGTAAATACCTCAAAATACCTAAAATAGGTACGTATCAACCATTTAAGGGTGTGAAAATGGTTTCAGATTCACTGCTTTAAAGGGTCTTCAAATATATTTTCTTTAACAGAACCTTACTTCATTCCAAATTATTATCAGATATTTCAAAATCAAAAAAATTATCAGTTCTATACCAATATAAAGGTGTTACTCAATACCTGAAGGTTCACATTTTAAATTTATTTTTTAGTTTTTCTTTTTTTGTCAACAAATGATGGATGAAATAATGCAACACCCTTAAATTCCAGAAAATGGCATGGTTTTTCCAACCTCCTGTGGATATGGTGCATGATCAATCTATTATATAGGATTAATACAAGTTCATGCTTTTTGTGTTATGGTGAAACAACATTAAAGAATCCAATTTAGATTGGTTGAAGCACAAGTATAATAATCCTTGAATGTGATCAAACCTATTTAAGACACCAGTTTAAATCCATTATCTTGAGACTTAACGTCGTACTGTGGTCCATCCATCTTCATCAGTCTCATTTTTAGTACGACGGAGAGATTCCCTATCTTTCTCAGCTCTCCATGAGGCCTTCTCTTTTTCACCTTCTCTTTCTCGGTCTCGGTCTCTTTCTCGGTCTCTTGAAAGAGCTGGGGGAGGAACTCGACGAGGAGGGTCCCGCTCTTCCACCCGGTCATCTTTCCTGTCATCAGCACGTCTCCAAGAACTTACTAAAAAGTTTAATTTAAAAAAAAAAAAAAAACTAAGTTAGTACTATATTCTATTGGCTCAAATTAAGCAGAAGAAATGCCTCAAATTACTCAAAATTCCTGTACTAAAGATTAACAATACAGAAATCATAATGAAAGCTCATACAATTTCTGACAATCTTTAACATACAAATGTACAGATAAAACTCAAAATCTGAAAACAGGCAGAAACCACTAGCCTGGGAAGGACTACAGTTAGTATAAACCCATAAGACAAGGTGGCAAAAATCTGGCTGAATGAAAATTTTATAACTGAAAGGATTTTTGGCTCTTGAAGAATTTTAACAGCAAATTAACCATACAAAATACAGGAGTTTTTAAAGTTATGGCTATGACAGAAAAATTCTCTCACAACAGGATGTCAAGACATATGGAAAATTAATTTTTAAAAACCAAGAGAAAAATGAGGATTTTAAAAATGAAAAATACATGTATTTTAAAAAAGAATAAACTTCTGTTACAATTTCAGAGAAAATGTTTCCACTTTGTGCTTAATCTGCCAGGAAGCTGCTTTTAAATAACAATTTTTTTCATTTTTATTAAGTAAACTTTATATATATTGCCTGCTATCCAATTTAGTCTACTACTGTACTTTGAATTTAGAGACAAGTGCACTTCACAACATGACCATTGAGTAACTGTATGAAAATCATGAATTCTAAATAGAATAAATATCAACTCTCTTATTGTTGGCCTTCATACAAATTTATGATATAATTAAATAACCCAAATCCCCCCCAGAAACGACAGTTCTCCAATACTTCAGTTGTGTGTAACCTCTATACCTTCTTCACGTTCTGATCTGAGCGGAGGTCCTCTTCGGTCCCTGTCGTCTCTTAGATCTCGTCTTTCTCTTAGATCACGCCGGTCATCCCTCTCACGGCGACGGTCATCCCTATCCCTATCGTCCCGGCGACTTGAGTCTCTCCAGCTTGAAGATTCCTCAGCTGGTCCTCTTCTCCAGCCACCTTCATCCCTGTAGCCATTTACAATGACAGGTCAGGTTCTTACTGTTAGACCAAATGGATAATTATAAGTACATCCAGTCCAAGCTGGGGCTTAGAGTTTACAAATATAACGGACAGTTTAAACTCATAACCTGACCTTACCTGATGCCTGGGGCGTGGAGAACAAATGAGAACACCCAGATCTGTGCCGTCCCACTCGGTAGCCACTACCCATATGTGGTTACTTACATTTAAAGTAAAACGGAGATATTTCCTTAGGAGCATCAACCATATATTCTAAGTGCTTGGCCGCCAAATGTGACTGCTGACTACCATACTGGCCAGCAGACACATTTTCTTCCTTGAAGAAAATTGCATCGAACACTGCTGGTCTACATTTGTCAGTACAAGGACACTTTGGCAGCGGGAACAAGCTAGAACTTCTACTACTAATAAAATCAAAGGGCTTTTGATAATTTAAGGGCAAGAAAACTGACTGCCCTAAACCACAGGGGGAAAAGCAACGGACTGACAAAGATGGCTGGACTGGTTCCAATGCCCAACGGGTCACACAGCCTTTAGACAGCCACGAAGTTTGGGCCTCCATTTTCTTACTTTAAGAGGGAATTTTTTTTTTTTTTTTGAGACGGAGTTTCGCTCTTGTTGCCCAGGCTGGAGTGCAATGGCACAATCTCGGCTCACCACAACCTCCGCCTCCCGGGTTCAAGCAGTTCTCCTGCCTCAGCCTCCTGAGTAGCTGGGATTATTACAGGCATGCGCCACCACGCCCGGCTAATTTTGTATTTTTTAGTAGAGATGGGGTTTCACTATGTTGGCCAGGCTGCTCTCGAACTCCTGAACTCAGGTGATCCGCCCACCTCGGCCTCCCAAAGTGCTGGGATTACAGGCATGAGCTGCCGCGCCCGGCCTCTACAAATAATTTAATTAGAACATCACACCTAGGTCTTCTGAAGCGATCCTCTCGATCCACATCTCTCTCTCTGTCCCTTTCTCTCTCAGGGTCCTTGTCATTCTCCTCTCGATCTTGATTATCTCTGTCCCTTTCTTTTTCTCTGTCCCATTCACGTTCTTCTGATGGCCTTGATTCTCGAGGTGGACCCCAGCTCTCCTCTCTGGCTTTTTCTTTCTCTCTCCATCCACCTATTTTTTTGAAAAAGCAAAACATTTTTAAAATATTTTTAAAAGAAGAAACAGATTGGCAATCATGAATAGACGTTGGCATTAATTCATCATCATTCTAAATGCTAATTTAAGACACTGATTTAAAAAATACTAAAGCTGTGTACATCACTGCACAGACATCATTAACAGTATCTTAAACTTATATGAGAAACTTAAAATGGGCCGGGCATGGTGGCTCACACCTGTAATCCCAGCACTTTGGGAGACCGAGCCAGGTGGATCACTTAAGGTCAGGAATTCGAGACCAGCCTGGCCAACATGGTAATAACCCTGTTGCTACTAAAACTACAATTAGCCAGGTGTGGTGGTGTGCCTGTAGTCCTAGCTACTTGACTTAGGAGGCTGAGGCATGAGAACTGCTTGAACCTGGGAGGCAGAGGCTGCAGTGAGCCAAGATGGTGCCACTGTACTCCAGCCTGGATGACAGAATGAGACTGTCTCAAAAAACAAACAGGGAAAAAAAAAAACAAAAAAACCTTAAATGATCTGTGTTGAGTGTTCCATAAAACAAAAGTACCACTGAAAATTTTAGAATTTTTTCCTATTGCACGCAGATTTCAGCATAGTATCTGTTCTGATGTTAGTTCTGATGTTACACAGATCACTCATTTAAGCAGAAAACTTCAAGAGTTTTCTCTGAGTCCCAATTTTGAGGTATTTATACCTTGCAACGTTTTCAAGGCCTTCATATCCAAAAAAGAATCTTTCCTTTTATATTCCTGTCCTCCACCATTTGCCACCCATTATCTAGTCATTAATCATGAATAAATCCTTTAACCCTGCACAGTGGCTCACACTTATGCATGGAATATATGAATCTAGGAACATTTTATATACAGTACATATAGAGATGTAAATTTGCTGGTAACCTCACTGTTTAAAATGGCTTCCAAGTGTAGTGCTAAAATGCTGTCTAGTGGCCAGGCGTGGTGGCTCACGCCTGTAATCTCAGGAATTTGGGAGGCCGAGGAGGGTGGATCCCTGGAGCCCATGAGTTCAAGACCAGCCTGGGCAACATGGCAAAACCACATCTCTACAAAAAAATACAAAAATTAGCTGGGCTTGGTGGTGTGCACCTATAGTCTGCTACTCAGGAGGCTGATGTGGTAGGATCTCTTGAGCCCAGGAGGCAGAGGTTGCGGTGATCTGAGATCACGCCAATGCACTCCAGCCTGGGAGACAGAGTGAGACCCCACCTCAAAAAGAGAAAAAACAAATGCTGTTTAGTGGCCCCAAGCACAAGGTGGCTATGATATGCCTTAAGGAGAAAATACATGTATTAGATAAGCTTTGTTCATGAATGAGTTATAATGCTGTTGACCATGAATTCAATGGTAATGAATCAACAACATATCAGAAATAGGGAGTCTTTAAACACAAACACATAAAAGACATTTTATGTATTGATTGGTTGACAAAAATATCATGACTAGAAGCTTACAAGAACCTAACCTTGTATTTACCCTAGGAACAGGAGTTCAGTATTCATGGCAACTGTATAAAATATAATTAGCAAATTAGTAAGAATCTGCTATACTGTTACCCCATTTAACATGAGGAAAAGAAAAATTAAATGTCTTACACAAGGTAACAGCTGAACAGGAGAATGAAGTGAGACTAGAAGAGACGAAGGAGGCAATAGAAACAACTGGGGAAAGCAAGGAAGCGGCTCACTTAGATCTGCACTTACAACAACTGCTCTGGTTATTTCCCCGACACCCAAAATTGAAACTGGGAGTAAGAGAGGCAGCAAAAACCAGTTAGCGGATGAGGAAAATGATGCTGACCCAGGACCAAGTACAAGCAATGGGAATGGAGAGGAGGGTGGATTTCAGGAACATCAAAAAGGCAGAACTGAACTAAATAAAGATTTAACATAAAGGATGAAACAGAGACAAAACAACTCCCAGAATCCTAGCTCAGACAGTTAGATGGACAGTGATGCCCCTGAAGAGAATCAGAGGGATGGGTGGGCGTGAACAAGTGCACGTGTATGTGATGGTAATGAGTCCAGTTTTGGATAGGCTGTGTTAGACATTCAGTAAGACTACCAAGTGGAGATGTGCTATATGCAGTAAGCAGCTGTCACCTGTGTGCAGTACGCAGAAATTACCTAGAGAAAACTGGCCGGGGCAGTGGCTCACGCCTGTAATCCTAGCACTTTGGGAGGCCGAGGTGGGTGGATCACTTGAGGTCAGGAGTTCGAGAGCAGCCTGGCCAACATGGTGAAACCCCATCTCTATTAAAAATACAAAAAAATGGCCAGGTGTGGTGGCTCATGCCTGTAATCCCAGCACTTTGGGAGGCCGAGGCGGGCGGATCACGAGGTCAGGAGATCGAGACCATCCTGGCTAACATGGTGAAACCCCATCTCTACTAAAAATACAAAAAATTAGCCAGGCATAGTGGTGGGCACCTGTTGTCCCAGCTACTCAGGAGGCTGAGGCAGGAGAAGGGTGTGAACCTGCGAGGCAGAACTTGCAGTGAGGGGAGATCGCGCCACTGCACTCCAGCCAGATGACAGAGCGAGACTCCGTCTCCAAAAAAAAAAAAAAAAAAAAATTAGCCATGCATGGTGGCATGTGCCTGTAGTCCCAGCTACTTGGGAAGCTGAGGCAGGAGAATTGCTTGAACCTGGGAGGCAGAGGTTGCAGTGAGCTGAGATCATATGACTGCACTCCAGCCTGGGAGACAGAGCAAGACTCCACCTCAAAAAAAAAAAGAAAAAGAAAAAGAAAAAAATGGTAATAGACGCATGTCACAAACATGTATACAACTGCTCACGAATAATAAAGTCTGAAACAATAAGCAGGCCCAGGACTAAGAAAAAAAATGAGGCTGGGCGCAGTGCCTCACACCTGTTATCCCAGCACTTCACTTTGGGAGGGAGAGGCAGAAGGATAACTTGAGCCCAGGAGTTTGAGACCAGCCTGGGCAACACAGCGAAACCCCGTCTCTCCAAAAAAATAAAATATTAGCAGGGTGTGGTGGCATGCGCCTGTAGTCCTAGCTACTCAGAAGGCTGAAGTGGGAGGCTCCCTAGGGTCCGGGAGGTCAAGGTTGCAGTGAGCCATGACTGCACCACTGCATTCCAGCCTGTGCAACAGAGCAAGACCCTGTCTCAAAAAAAGTGAAGTAAAATGAGTTCCTCCTTGCATAATCTCTCAGTTGGCAAAAATAAATATATAAAGTACATTTTGGTTTCAATTATTTACTTTTAAAAGGAGGCTGGTTCCCAGTAAAACCTGAAAAATACACCAATACTGAAAGCATGAGTACAGGAAGAGCCTTCAAAGAAGCAGTCATCGAAGCAGAAGGAAAACAAAGAGCACATCACTAAAGAGAGGGGTTGGGTTATTTATGTTTTGGATGGTGGTATTCTGAAGGCAAACTTTTGACAGCGAAGTAACTGCAAATGATACTGAAGGAAAGATGAAAGACCAGTTTATCTGGAAAATAACAATACAGCCCTGATATTTATCCATCAGAATTTCACTTTTACAGGTGAACACTTAAACATATTCTAGGAAATAGAATTTTACCTGGCTTGACTAATGGTCTCCAAGGACCAGGTCTTGAGTCATCACCCCGTCTGGGAAACCGATCATCATCAGCACGTCTTGAAAGGCGATCATCATCCATGTTTCTCCAAGGGCCCCTGTCATCCTCTGCACCACGCCTGGGAATTCTGTCATCATCGGCATTCCTCCAAGGTCCTCGATCATCATCCAACCCTCGCCTGGGACCCCGGTCATCATCCATGCCTCGCCTGGGACCCCGGTCATCATCCATGCCTCGCCTGGGACCCCGGTCATCATCCATGCCTCGCCTGGGACCCCGATCATCATCCAACCCTCGCCTGGGACCCCGGTCATCATCAGCATTACGCCAGGATGATCGCTCATCGTCAGCGCCTCCTCGCCTCGGCCCCCGGTCGTCATCCATCCCACGTCTTGGTCCTCTGTCCTCATCAGCTGTTCGCCAGCTTCCTCTGTCCTCATCCAGTCCTCGTCTAGGTGGTCTGTCATCATCCGCATGACGCCAGTTTCCCCTGTCTTCATCGGCGATTCGTCTAGGAGGCCTGTCATCATCTGTGTTACGCCAGGAAGGCCGGTCATCGTCTGCCCCACGACGAGAGAACCTATCTTCCTCAGGACCACGTCTAGGGCCTCTGTCATCATCCATGCCACGCCGGGGAACCCGATCATCGTCTGGTCTAAGAGAGGACTCTCTATCTTCATCATCCCCCAGACGCCGGGGCCGCTCTTCATCTCTTCTATGAGACCTGTCCTCATCTCGCCCTTCTCCACGTCTCCACTCCCTACACAGCAACAAGAACAATTAAAAATATATAAAATAAAAAAGCATATGATCCTTTGGGGATTTTTTTTTTCACGTGCTTTTTTAAAACTTCAGTATGGGCCAGAGCAGTGGCTCGCACCTTTAATCCCAGCACTCTGGGAGGCAGAGGCAGGCAGATCACCTGAGGTCAGGAGTTCAAGACCAGCCTGGCCTGGCAAAACCCATCTCTACTTAATTGTAAGACATGCGGCTGGGCACAGTCGCTCACACCTGTAATCCCAGCACTTTGGAAGGCCAAGGCGGGAGGACTGCTTGAGCCCAGGAGTTTGAGACTAGCCTGGGCAACATGTCAAAACCCCATCACTATAAAGAATATAAAAATTCACCAGGCGTAGTGGCCCACACCTGTAATCCCAGCACTTTGGGAGGCCGAGGCAGGCAGATTACTTGAGGTCAGGAGTTCAAGACCAGCCTGGCCAACATAGTGAAACCTCGGGTCTACTAAAAATGCAAAAATTAGCCAGGCGTGGTGGTGCATGTCTGTAATCCTACTTGGGAGGATTACAAGTGCCTCCCAGCTACTTGGGAGGCACGAGAATTGCTTCAACCCAGGAGGCGGAGGCTGCAGTGAGCCGAGATCGCGCCACTGCACTCCAGCCTGGGTGACAGAGCTAGATTCTGTCTCAAAAACAAAGAAACAAACAAACAAAATTAACCAGGCATGGTGGAGCGCACCTGTGGTCCCAGCTACTCAGGAGGCTGAGGCAGGAGGATCACCTAAGCCCAGGGAGGTTGAGGCTGTAGTGAGCCGAGATCGCGCCACTGCACTCCAGAGTGAGACGTCATCTCAAAACAACAACCACAACAATAAAAACAACAACACAGGCCAAGTGCGGTGGCTCATGCCTGTAATCCCAGCAATTTGAGAGGCTGAGACAGTCAGATCGTTTGAGGTCAAGAGGTCAAAGCCAGCTTGGGCAACATGGCAAAACCCCATCTCTACTAAAAATACAAAAAGTAGCCAGGTGTGGTGGCACACACCTGTAATCCCAGCTATTCGAGAGGCTGAGGCACTTGAACCCAGGAGGCAGAGGTTGCAGGGAGCCGAGATTGCGCCACTGCACCCCAGCCTGGGCAGCAGACCCAAAAAAACAAAATACAAACCCACACACAATCAGACAAGCACACAATTCTTCATGGCTCTCCTTTCCCTGCCTCTACAAAATGAACCAAATTTTAAAACCACTGATAAGATATTAACAGGAACTGGAGCGGCATTATTTTCCTCAACTCTACTTACTTCTCTGGCGGGCCTCTTCTCCACTCAGAATCTGCTTCAGGTCCTTTTCTCCAGGTGCCTTCTGAATCTCTATCTCCCCAACGAGAGTCCTCCATTGACAAAGTGAAAAAGAAGCATTACATTGGTAACCATTTACTATTACAACTACTGGTATTACCATTCATATATTTTTTGTACTTATAACAATATGAAGCCCTTAAATAAGCAAGTTTTAAAATTTCATTTATTTTTTAATCTGAGATCAGACTGACGCTACAAGGAAACTGGTGGTCTCATATATTGTAGGTGGCCTTACAAACCGATATAACACTGCTGGAAAGCAACCTGGGAACATACACCTCTACAGATTTCCTTCAACCTAGAAATCCCCTTTGAAGAATGTGAAAAAAGCCACATGCCCTGAAATGGACATCACAGTGCCTACTAAGCAAAGAAAGGTGGAGACATTTTATTTAATGTCTAATGGGGGTGGTTAAATTAACAGTACTTCTCTATTCAAAGTACTCTGATGGGCCGGGCGCGGTGGCTCACGCCTGTAATCCCAGCACTCTGGGAGGCCGAGGCGGGTGGATCACGAGGTCAGGAGATCAAGACCATCCTGGCTAACACGGTGAAACCCTGGCTCTACTAAAAATACAAAAAATTAGCCAGGCGTGGTGGCAGGCGCCTGTAGTCCCAGCTACTTGGGAGGCTGAGGCAGGAGAATCGCTTGAACCCAGAAGGCAAAACTTGCAGTTACCCAACATCACACTACTGCACTCCAGCCTGCACCAGAGCGCGAGCCTCTGTCTCAAAAAAATAAAAATAAAAAAATCTACAAAGCTAAGAATAAGCTACAGTCGCAAACAATGCGTGAATAAGAGAACCTTTATTTGAATTTTCTTTTCTTTTTTTTTTTTTTTGAGGTGGAATCTCACTCTGTTACCCAGGATGGAGTGCAGTGGTACGATCTCAGCTAACTGCAGCCTCTGCCACCCACATTCAAGCCAATTGAGCCTTAGCCTCCCAGGTAGCTAGGACTACAAGCGCCTGCCACCATGCCCGGCTAATTTTTATATTTTTAGTAGAGATGGGATTTCAACATGTTGGCCATGCTGGTCTCGAACTCCTGACCTCAACTGATCCACCTGCCTAGGCTTCCCAAAGTGCTGAGATTATAGGTGTGAGCCACCACGCCTGCCCCTTTATTTGAATTTTTGAAAAAAATGTCTTGGCAATGAAACTCTAAAATAACAACTAGAGATGAGAAGCAGTGAAAGACAAGAATGGTCAGAAAATAAATTCGTCCCGGGTCATCACAGCTAATGATTCTGGGCTGTCTCTTAAGGTGGGGGTTGTTCTAAGAGACTTTCCCAAGTAAACACCTTGAGAGAAAATAGAAACATAACAGTCAAAGGAATTTATGGGCACCACAATTGAGGGAACAAACACAGCCAGAAGGCCAAGCTTCTCCCACCCCCATGCCTGCTTTGCAATTTATACTCAACAAAGAATGCAAGGTTTTAGAGGATATAGTACAACTATTACAACCTCCAAAGACTTTTGAAGGATGGCTCTTATAGCCATTAAACAAACAAAAAGAAGTAACTCTGCCTCCTGGGCTCAAGCCATACTCCCTCCCACCTCAGTCTCCCAAGTAGCTGGGCATGCACCACCACGCCCAGCTCATTTTTGTATTTTTCGTGGAGACAGGGTCTCACTATGTTGCCAGACTGGTCTCAAACTCCCAGGCTCAAGCGATCCGCTTGCCTGCCTCGGTCTCCCAAAGTGCTGAGATTATAGGCGTGAACCAATGTGCCCGGCCCAGCAGATCCAAGAGCAGAATGGCCCTGGCTGATGAGCAAACAAACTGAACCAGGATCTCAGAGAACCTGGTACAAACAAACAAACAGATGAAGAGAGTAAAAGAAACATTAAAGATATAAAGAGAATTTTAAAAGAGCAAGAACAGAGAAAAAGGAGAAAAGTTTCCTTAAATTAAGTAGATTTTTGTCTGCTCTAAGGAGACTGAATCCTTAGACCAAAAGGGCAAAAGGCCAAAAAGAAACAAAGATACCATACACTCAGGTATCTAAACACAGTCTTAGGGACAGTTTTAACTTCCTTTACCGCAAGAATAGAGAAAAATTCTGTTTCCGAGGAATGAAACAGTATCTACAGAATAAGACCAAAACTAGTATCAAAAATCCTCCCCTCTGTAACACTGTGTACTAAAAACAGAAGCAAAGGTCTCTATTATTTCTGAAAAGATGATTTTGAACTGGCCAAATAATGAACCATTCATTGTTCAACGGTGAGAGAAAAAACTTATGAGACACACAAAGACATTCTGAAAACAACTGATCAAGAAACAAAAAGTACTCACAAAGGGGAAAACATGATGCAGTGTAAACATACTTGAGACTAAATAATGTTCGCTAATATGGATGTAAAACTTAAAGTAACTGTTAAGTGAGTACTAAGAGGAAAGATAATGTGTAATGATCTAGAAGCAAAAATACCCAGTCCACTGCAATAAAATATAAGTTAAGGTATGGTCATGATTTTGTTTTGTTCTGAAGAGGAAAAGGAAAGTTGTAATATATACTGTGGAAGTTTTTTTAAAAACTTAGGAAAAAATTAATGGTGGCCGGGCACAGTGGCTCATGCCTGTAATCTCAGCACTTTGGGAGGTTGAGGTGGGTGGATCACCTGAGGTCCGGAGTTCAAGACCAGCCTGGCCAACATGGTTAAATTCATCTCTACTAAAAATACAAAATTAGCCGGGCATGGTGGCACATGCCTGTAATCCCACCTACTTGGGAGGCTGAGGCAGGCGAATCACTTGAACTTGGAAGGTGGAGGCTGCAGTGGGCCGAGATCTCATCATTGCACTCCAGCCCGGGCAAAAAGGGCAAAAAAAATTAATGGAATAGAGAAAATAAAAGTGAACCTAGAGGCCAGGCATAGTGGCTCACGCCTGTAATCCCAGCACTCTGAGAGGTTGAGGTGAGTGGATCACGAGGTCAGGAGTTCAAGACCAGCCAGGCCAACATAGTGAAAAACCCCATCTCTACTAAAAATACAAACATTAGCCAGGCGTGGTGGCACACGCCAGTAATCCCAGCTACTCAGGAGGCTGAGGCAGGAGAATTGCTTGAAACTGGGAGGCGGAGGTTGCAGTGAGCTGAGATTGCACCACTGCACTCCAGCCTGGGCAACAGAGCGAGACTGTCTCCACACACACACACACACAAAAAAGAACCTAGAAAAGTTCTTCAAATTTGGCTTAAAGAAAAAGGAAGGGGTGCCAGGGACATAGAAGCAAATAAAAAGCTCCAAAGCAAGTGTTAGGAATAAAACCAAATATACTAGTTACCATGTTAAATGCAAGTAAATTAAACTAAACTCTCCCAAAAAAAAAGGGAAGGTGTGTGTGGGCAAGGGGGTGAGGCATAAAACAGAAACAAGAGGCTGAAAATGTACAAAAGGGTGGACAGACACATTTGCAAATGCTAACTAAAAGAAAAGGATAATCTCAGAAGGTAAGCTTCCTCATGTTCCTAAGGAGACATTCCCATAAACTAACAAGATGTAGCAGACTTAAACAAAACAGCGCTGATTTCATGCACACACACAACTTTGTGCTCAACAGAAAAAAACATTCATAGAACACAAGGGAAAATGTATTATTAAATTCCAAAAACTTGTAAATCATACAGACCACATTTACTTAATACCAAGGAATTAGAACTACAAATTAGCAGTAAGAATAACACAAACTGAAGACACATAAATAACTAGTATCAAGTGTAGGCATACAGATAAGCATTTGATACAGGTGTGGCAAAAATAGAGCAGAGAAAAGGCATGCAAGATATCCTTGAGCTTTCTGAGTGAACAGTAAGCAAGCAATACTTTAAGGGGCAAACAGGGCACCTCCCAAGCAAAAGGAAGAGCGTGCAGACAGATGCCACAGACACAGAATAAAGCAGAAAACTTGCTCCCCAATGGCTACAGCACAGGTGACTAAGAAGAAAATAGTGTCAGATGAAACTGATGAAACGGCAGCAACACGAAAGACTACTAACGCGTGTTTTAAAACCTTTGGCTCTCAGTAATGAGTACCAACCAATGAAAGGTCTGAAATCCAACAGCAGGCACAGTGATCAAACATGCTGTATTATGAAAAATCAAGCAGGCCACAACATAGAGGAAGGTCTGAAGCTGGAGGAAGATGATGATGAGGAAGACGAGTAAGTAGACAACAAGTATTGCAAGCAAGAAAAATCTGAATTAAGGCAGTAATGTAGGAAAAGAAAGAAGGAAGAGTAGGTTCAAAGCTGTGACAAAGCAGATACCAGTAACACCAATCAGGAGAGGGAATTCCAGACATAAGACAGAGATGGGAACACAGGTCCATTTTGAACCTGAGTGCAATTAAAAATTAGCATTTAGAGCTGAGTTTGAATCACCTAGGAATCCTGTTAAATTGCATACTTTGATTCAGAAGTTTTGGGGCTGGACCTGAAAGTCTGCGTTTCTAACAAGTTGACAGGTGCTGACAGCTGCTGGCCACCAAACATGTCTTTAAGTACCAAAGAGCTACAGAATTCATCATCCTCTAAATTCACAATTATGTCCTTTTTTTTTTTTCCCGAGACAGAGTCTTGCTCTGTCACCCAGGCTTGAGTGCAGTGGCGCGATCTCGGCTCACTGCAACCTCCACCTCCTGGGTTCAAGCAATTCTCCTACCTCAGCCTCTCAAGTAGCTGGGATTACAGGTGCTGCCACCGCACCCAGCTAATTTTTTTATTTTTAGTAGAGACAGGGTATCACCATGTTGGCCAGACTGGTCTAGAACTCCTGACCTCGCGATCCGTACGCCTCGGCTTCCCAAAGTGCTGGGAATTATAGGCATGAGCCACCACGCCCGGCCAAACGATGATGTCTTTCAAGGAACTCAGCAACAGTCTCTCTTCTGTAGCAAACTCAGCAGTGCTATGGACAAAACTTTCATGACACGCATGCGCAAAAGTATGCTTAAGCCTGTAAAATTCCATCTTTGCTAAGACAAGTATAATTCTTTCCCCCTTAGGTGCCTTCTGTTCTTTGGGAAGAGAAAACTACCACATTAAAAAGAGCGGTGAAAATGGGCTGGGTGCGGTGGCTCGCGCCTGTAATCCCAGCACTTTGGGAGGCCAAGGCAAGCAGATTGTTTGAGGTCAGGAGTTCAAGACCAACCTGGCCAACATGGTGAAACCATATTTCTAATTTTAGTAGTAAATTTTGCATTTTCTACTAAAAATACAAAAATTAGCCAGGCATGGTGTTGGGCGCCTATAATTCCAACTACTTGGAAGACTGAAGCAAGAGAATGACTTGAACCTGGGAGGCGGAGATTGCAGGGAGCCGAGATAGAGATCACACCACCGCACTCCAGCCTGGGCAATGAAGCGAGACTCTGTCTCAAAAAAAAAAAAAAAAAAGAGATGTGAAAATAACTGATTTAAATACATTTACATAGTTATCATGGAAGAGAACTGGGTGATAAAAATACATCACAATTACAAAAATCAGCCAGGCATGGTGGTATGCGCCAGGCATGGTGGTCTCAGCTATTCAGGAGGCTGAGACACGAGAATCACTTGAACCCAGGGGCTGAGATCGCACCACTGTACTCCAGCCTGGGCAACCTGGGTGACAGAGCAAGACTGTGCCTCAACCAAAAAAAAAAAAAAAAAAAGTCACATTAAAACAAAATAAAATCAATAAACCCTATACTCACCTTTCTAGAAAGGGAACTATCGCCAAGTCTTCTCTCTTCCTCTCTACGACGTTCTCGTTCTTCAATTTCCAACTCCCTTTGGCGTTTTTTCCTTTCCACTTCTTCTAATTTCTTCACCCGCTCCTGATACTCTCGTAGCTCTTCCTCGCGTTTTGCTCGTTCGGCGCGCTCTCTCTCTTCCCGCTCTAGACCATTGATTAGGTTACTAAGTGTGCCTCCCAGCCATATCTTCCCCCTAGTGCTAGTTCCACTTTTCTGGTATTAAACAGGTAGCATAATGTACAAGTAAAAGAATTTGAAAATAGTTTGTAATCAGCTACATGACAGAACATAGTCAAGAAAATAAGTACTACACTCCTCAACTATAGTTTTGTAATAAGATACTAGAATCCCTCCTCCGTCCCTGAGCAATCTGGGATTCCAGATATAGCATCATTTAACAGCCATCATCTGGAATGTATTCCTCAATAAATGTTAATACACAGAATACGGTGATAAAAAACAAAAAGTATGGCCGGGCGCGGTGGCTCACGCCTGTAATCCCAGCACTTTGGGAGGCCGAGGCGGGCGGATCACGAGGTCAGGAGATCGAGACCATCCTGGCTAACATGGTGAAACCCCGTCTCTACTAAAAATACAAAAAATTAACCGGGCGTAGTGGCGGGCACCTGTAGTCCCAGTTACTCGGGAGGCTGAGGCAGGAGAATGGCGTGAACCCGGGAGGCGGAGCTTGCAGTGAGCTGAGACTGCGCCACTGCACTCCAGCCTGGGCGACAGAGCCAGACTCCGTCTCAAAAAAAAAAAAAAAAAAAAAAAAAAAAAGTATTAATTTCTAGAAGAACATCAAATGTGTGGGGAAGTGCTGGTAGACGATGTAACAACTTCACATACAGCAAACTGGGTTCTGAGATCCAGTTAATTACAGTGCTAAAAGGCCAATTACCTTGATTCCTGTATTTTCTACATAAGATCACTAAAAACTAGATCTTAACACCAACCTTGCATTAGCACCCCTCCAATCCTGTTTGACCTGTGTACCTTTTAGCATTTGTTCTTCTGCCCTTCTCTGCTCCTCCTCTTCTTTTTCTCTATAGTATGTTATCCTGCGTTCTTCTTTACGTTGCCTTTTCCGTTCTTCCAATCGATTATGCCTTTCTTCTGCTAATCGCTCTTCAAACTGTTTAAGTTTTTCCTGCAATCGAAGTAACCCCCAACCCAAAAAGGGCACACTTTGTCAAGAGCAACAAACTCGCAGAAAGCTATTAGGTTTACGAAAGACTCTCAAGTGTATTAGAATCATCGAAAGCAACCTCTCAGCACAAAAACTCTAACTTCCAAATGACCATTAACTTGTCAACAGGCCAAATTTTAAAACATTTAAACTGTTGATATTACCTACATCCAGTGGGTTTGTCTTTATACAAAATAATTCAATGGTCAAATTAGAATCTAAGCCCAGGACATTTTGATCTAGTTTTTTCATTTCTAACAAAAACAGTAAACAAAACTTGTATTAAATTATGCATTCAACTTTCACCTTTGGAACAATTTTGATGATTGTTTTGCTTATGAAATATCATCCAAAAATTTCTATTATTTGAATGACCGTTACACATAGTAACTCAATACAGAATATACCAATTTGTTAAGGGAGAACCCTTAGGCCAATACTAGGAAGCTCATGAATAAACATTTCCCAAAAATCAGCAAGCTCACCTCATAAACAGACTGCCGTGCAGCTTTGAGTCGCATTACGAATAAATCTCTGTCTTCAAGCATTCGTGACATTCGATTCTTATGTTCAAGAGCCTTTTCACGTTCTAGCTGCATTGTAGTAATCTGCAAGTACAAATATTGTGAAATTTCAATGCATTTTTTTTTACTCATTAACCCCAAATTACTGAGAAATACTCTTGAAAAATAGAAGCTGCTCCACTGCCCCTTCTGTCATGCCATAAAAATGAAAACGTTAACTACCATCCATGTCAATAGGTCCCCAGAAGGCAATTACGGGCAAGAGGTAGACAAAGTAATCCTGAGGCATTTAGGAGAGACAGTTTTCATTTAGCCCCATGACACCAGGAACTTTATAAAGGAAAAACTATGATACACGGACACACCTTGGAGGCACTGCAGGTTTGGTTCTAGACCACCACAATAAAGAATATTGCAATAAAGCAAGCAACGCAGATTTTTTGGTTATCCGATGCATACAGAACTTTGCAGTCTATTAAGTATACAATAGCATGTCTAAAACACCAATGTACAAACCTTAATTTTAAATACTGTAAGTCAGGTGCAGTAGTACGCTGAGGCAAGAGAATCACTTGAGCCCAGGAGTGCAAGATCAGCCTGGACAAAATTGTGAGACTCCTGTTCTCAAAGAAAACAAAATAAAAAATACTTTATTGCTAAAAAATGCTAATGATCACCTGATCCTTCAATGAGTCATAATCTTTTTGCTAGTGGAGTCTTGCTTCAATGTTGACGACTGCTGAATGATCAGCATGGCAGGTACTAAAGGATGGGGTGACTATGGTATAATTTCTTAAAATAGGTAACAATGAAGTTTGCCACACTGACTGCAACCTCTTACAAAAGATTTATCTAGCATGTGGCACTGGTTGGAAGTTTTTAACTCAAGAGTAGAATTTCAATTTGATCCAATCCTCTCAAACCCTGCTGCTGCTTTATCAACTACACTTATGGAATATTCTAAATCTTTTGTTGTCAGGTCAACAATGTTCGTAGCATTTTCACCAGGAGATTTCAAGAAACCACTTACTTTGCTCATCCGTAAGAAGCAACTCCTCACCCATCCAAGCTTTATCATGAGATTGCAGCAATTCAGTCACATCTTCAGGTTATAGTCTTTTTTGGTTTTGTGTGTGTGTGTTGTTGTTTTTTTTTAAGACAGGGTCTGTCTCTGTCACCCAAGCACTGGAGTGCAATGGCACCATCTCAGCTCACTGCAACCTCCGCATCCTCCCACCTCAGCCTCCCAAGTAGCTGGAACTGCAGGCACACTCCACCATGCCTGGCTAATTTTCCTATTTTTTTTGTAGAGATAGGGTTTTACCATGTTGCCCAGGCTGGTCTCAAACTCCTGGACTCATGCAATCTGCCCACCTCAGCCTCCCAAAGAGCTGGGATTAGAGATGTGAGCCACCCCACCCAGCCTATACACCTAACTCTACTTCTCTTGCTGTTTTCACCACATCTGCAATTATTTTCTCCACTCTACTCATGCACCCCTCCAAGTCATCCATGAGGCTTGGAATCAACTTCTTCCAGACTCTTTCTAATGCTGATATTTTGACCTCCTCCCACGAATCACAAATGGCATCTGGAATAAAGAATTCCTTCCAGCAGGTTTTCAACGTACTTTGCCCAGATCCACCAAAGGAATCACTATGGCAGCTACAGCCTTATGAAATATATTTCTTAAATAATAAGACTTGAAAGACAAAATTATTCCTAGATCTATGGGCTGCAGAATGCATACTGTGTTAACAGGCATGAAAACAAACATTAATCTCTCTTATACATCACTGTCAGAGCTGTCATATGATCAGATGCACTGTCAATGAGCAGCAATATTCTGAAAACGTTTTTTTTTTTGAGCAGTAGGTCTCAACAGGGGGCTTAAAATATTCAGCAAACCATGCTATTAACAGATATGCTGTCATTCAGGCTTTGTTCTTTCATGTACAGACCATAGAAAGGGTAGATGCAGCATAATTCTTAAGGACCCTAGGATTTTTGGAATGACAAGAATTGGCTTCAACTTCCAGTTAGCAGCTGCATTAACCCCTAAACAGTAAGCATACCCTTTGATGCTCTCAAGCTAGGCACTGACTTCCCTCTAGGTATGAAAGACCTAGCTGGCCATCTTCTTCCAACAGAAGGTCGTTTCATCTACACTGAAAATCTATTGGCTGGGCACCATGGCTCACCTCTGTAATCCCAACACTTTGGGAGGCTGAAGCAGGCGGACTGCTTGACTTCAGGAGTTTGAGACCAGCCTGGGAAGCCTGGGGAGACCCTGTCTCCACTAAAAATACAAAAAAAAAAAAAATGCTAGGCATGGTGGTGCATGCCTGTGGTCGCAGCTACCCAGGAGGCTGAAGTGGGCACTTGAGCCCAGGGGGTAGATGTTGTAGGGAGCTGAGATCACGCCACTGCACTCCAGCCTGGGTGATAGAGCGAGACCCTGTCTCTCAAAAAAGTCAGAAAGTCTGTTGTTTAAGTGTAGCCACCTTCATCAACTATCTCAGCCAAATCTTCGGAATAACTTGCTGTAGCTCCTCCATCAGCACTTGCTGCTTCACATTGTACTGTTATGTCATAAAGACGGTTTTCCTTAAACCTTATGAACCAACCTCTGCTAGCTTCATACTTTTCTTCTGCAGCTTCCTTTATTGATTGATTGATTGATTGAGACAGAGTCTCCCATGGTTGCCCAGGGTGGAGTGCAATGGCACAATCTCAGCTCACTGCAACCTCTGCCTCCCAGGTTCATGCAATTCTCCTGCCTCAGCCTCCTGAGTATCTGGGATTACAGGCATCTGCCACCACGCCCAGCTAATTTTTGTAATTTTAGTAGAGACGGGGTCTTGCCATGTTGGCCAGGCTGGTCTCAAACTCCTGACCTCAAGTGATCTGCCCTCCTCGGCCTCCCAAAGTGCTTGTATTACAGACGTGAGCCACCAGGCCTGGCCTTCTGCGGCTTTCTAACCTCTCTCAGCTATTTGTAGTATTAACTGTTGAGAGTTAGAGCCTTGCTCTCAATCAGGCTTTGGCTAAAGGGAATGTTGTGGCTGGTTTGATCCAGACCAATGAAACTTTTTCCATATCAGCAATAAGGCTGTTTCACTTTCTCACTGTTTATGTGTTCACTGGAGTAGCATTTTTAATTTCAAGAACTTTTCCGGGCCAGGCACGGTGGCTCATGCCTGTAATCCCAGCACTTTGGGAGGCCGAGATGAGTGGATCACCTGAGGCCAGGAGTTTGAGACCAGCCTGACCAACAGAGAAACCCCGTCTCTAAAAAAAAAAAAAAAAAAAAAAAAGTACAAAATTAGCTGGGTGTGGTAGCACATGCCTGTAATCTCAGCTACTCGGGAGGCTGAGGCACGAGAATCACTTGAACTGGGAGGCGGAGGCTGCAGTGGGCTGAGATTGCGCCATTGCACTCCAGCGTGGGCAGCAACAGCGAAACTCCATCTCAAAAAAAAAAAGCTTTTCCTCTGCATTCACAACTTGATTAGTGCAAGAGGCCTAGCTTTCAACATGCCTTCCTCAGTAAGCTTAATCATTTCTAGCATTTGATTTAAAGTGAGAGACAGGTGACTCTTCTATTCAGTCGAACACTTAAAAGCCATTGTGGGATTGTTAATTAGCCTAATTTCAATATTACGTCTCAGGAGCCGGGCACAGTTATAATCCCAGCACTTTGGGAGGCTGAGGCAAACAGAACACTTGAGGTCAGGAGTTCGAGACCAGCCCAGCCAACATGGTGACCTCATCTCCACTAAAAACACAAAAATTAGCCAGGCATGTTGGCAGGCGCCTGTAATCCCAGCTACTTGGGAGGCTGCGGCCAGAGAATCACTTGAACCCGGCGGGGGCAGAGGTTGCAGTGTGCCGAGATTACGCCACTGCACTCCAGCCTGGGCAACAGAATGAAACTCCGTCTCAAATAAATATATACATATTAGTGTCTCAGGGAATAATAGGAAGGGTCAAGCACAGGGAGAGACAGAGAGTAAGGGAATGGCCAGTCGGTAGAACAGTCAGAAGAGACTTAATTTACAGATTAAGTTCACTGCCTTCTATGAGTGTGGTTCGTGGCACCCCAAAATAATTACAACAGTAACATCAAAGATCACTGATCACTACAACAAATATAATAATGAAAAAGTATTAAATACTTTGAGAATTACCAAAATGTGACAGAGACATGAAATGAGCACATGCTGTTGGAAAAATGGTGTCAACAGACTTGCTCAATGCAAGGTTACCACAAACTTTTAATATGTAAAAGAAGAAATAAGAATAAAAATAATAATAATATGGGGGGCTGGGGGAGGTGTGATTCACACCCATAATCCCAGCACTTTGGGAGGCCCAGCCAGGAGAATCACTTCAGCCCAGGACTTTGAGACCTGCCTGGGTAACACAAAAGCACAATAAAGTGAAGCACAATAAAACAAGGTGTGCCTATATATAATAAAATAAAATAAAAAATATGACATGGTAACAACAAACACCATGGTTTAATTTTTAAAGGCATTTTCATCCTTAAAAACACCTGGAAATCAATGCAAGATGATATATGGCTGTTTCTTTTCTACCCTACATGAAAAAACTGAAGGCTCCAAATCAACCCAATTTGGTCTGCAGCACTTTTCTAATTAGTTTTTAATTATTTACATGTTAAGAGAATTATCACAAAAATTCCAACTTTTCCTGAAAAAAAAATGGGAAGGGCTGGCAATCCTAGACCCATTAATCTCCAAGGGACAACAATCAGATTAAACCAAGAAAAGGCTGCGTTCTCCTATCACACCCCACACCGATGTTTGTCTCCTGCTTATGGTTACTTTTTTAAAGTAGATCTGTTTACTCACTTTTATTACATATTTGGTGCCGTAAGCATTTGTAAACCCTGCTTTTGTATCATTAGGTAAATATAAAATATACTGTAAGTTAACAAAACTATGGAATGACCTGTTTAGTCACGAAAGACAACACAGTACACAATTCCATTTATATAAAATGTCCAGAATCAGCAAATCTAGAGAAAGGAGTAGTTTAGCGGTTGCCTAGGGCTGGGGTGGTGGGGAAGAATAGGGATGACTACTGCTAATGGGTTTAGAACTTCTTTTTGAGATGTGTTTTAAAATTAGATTGTGGAGATGGCTGCACAATTCTGCAAGTAAAATGAAAACTATGAGTTGTATAAACATGCCATACAATTTACCCATTTAAAGTGTATATAAAGCAGTTTTTTATAAAATGGGCTTTTCAGTTGTCCTTTGTTTTCCAAGTTTCGTTTGTAATCTCTATTGTGAAATTTTCCCTCTTTCTACCAATCTGTTCACAGGCAGCCATTAGAGCACCATTTCTAGCAGAAGAATACAAAATAAAGCAATTCTGAATCCTTGGTTCCATTACTGGCAGAGGATTTTATTACAAGCTAAAAATATTACAATTAAATAAAAAACTTACTCTTTCTTCCTCTTGTTGCTCCCACAGATCCATGTCTTTAATTCTCTGTTCCTCATAAGCGCTCTTTATCAAAGGAATTTCTTCCAAACGTTTGGCTCTTTCAAAATAGTCAATCTGAATGACACGAAAACACACGTAGTTTTAAAAAATCTCTCTTAACTTGGTATGTTAAAGGTTTACCAATCCTTTCATTTACCTTCTTTTCTTGATTCTTTAGGCGTTCTTGAAGTTCTTTCTTTTCTTTCTCCAGTTGTTCAACCTGTTTAGCCATGATAAAATCTGGATCCAATTCCTCAAGGTCCTGAAAGGTAATACAAATGCACAATTGTTAATAAAGAGAAACAAGCAATGCCTAACATAACTCACTGCTTTCTAGAATAAAATCCTACATTGCTTTTATTGTTACAATGGGTGATAATTTAGGAAATGTAGAAATATTATACAATAGCCTTATTTCCATTTGACCATAAGGAAAAAAATATCCATACATCTTTTTCCTCCTCCAACCTACATCTACCCAGACTCTACTAAATAGGGTAAGCAAACCTAATCCAAAAACCCAAAATCTGAAATGCTCCCAATTTTAAAACTTTCTGAGCACCAACATGGTGCCACAAGTGGAAAATTCCACACCTGACCCATGTGACAGGTCAGTCAAAATGCATTCAAAACTTTGTTTCATGCACAAAATTATGTAAAATAGTGTATAAAATTACCTTCAGACTATGTGCATAAGGTGTCTATGAAACAGGTCACGTGTGGTGGCTCACACCTATAACCCCAGCAATTTGGGAGGCTGAGGCAAGTAGATCACTTGAGGTCAGGAGTTCAAGACCAGCCTGGCCAACATGGTGAAACCCTGTCTCTACTAAAAATACAAAAATTAGCCAGGTATGGTGGCAGGCGCCTGTAATCCCAGCTAGTTGGGAGGCTGAGGCAGGAGAATCACTTGAACCCGGGAGGCGGAGGTTGCAGTGAGCTGAGATCACGTCACTGCACTCCAGCCTGGGCGACAAGATAAGACTCCATCTCAAAAAAAACACAAAACTTCACAGAGCAATAAACATATGCTCACTCACAGATTTAGTCATGACCAGCTGTACCAAAATGCATGAAATAACCCAGTAAGCCAACAAATGGTAAAGAACTGTGGTTCTAAGAGTACAAAATACCTGGATAAAACTAATTTTTTAATGACTAAGATGCTACATACTTCAATATCAATATCTTTGAATGCTTTGGCACCCAGTTCTGTTTTCTTGATCTGCTCCAAACGCTCTCGGACAGTTTTCTTTTTGATTTGTTCATGTTCCTGTAAGATACGCTCCTTCTCTCTCTCCTTTGCTTCCTGGCGCAGCCTCTCTTCCTCAGCCTTCCGTACTTTCTGGAGTTCAGCTTCCCTCTGTTCCAATTCTTCTTTCTCACGCTGAATATTCAGACTCTCAAGGCGCTCTTTTCTCTCCTCAATTGTCTGGCGGCGAGCCAGGATCCGCTGGTGCTCTTTTCGTGAATTTTTAAGGTATGCAGTGACAGCCAACTGATGCTGTTCTTCTTTCTCTTGCTTCAAAAACAAATGAATTTTTTTATATTAATTAACATTCTCTGGCATTAGGCATCAAAGAAATTACAAAATAATCCTGATGCACCGCCTTTCTATGTATCTGCATTTGATAATGGAAGATGACACTACCCAAGCTGTTTGTTTTCGGTATTAAATGCTATGGTGTTGCTCCTATTCAGTCTTTTCATAGCACTGACGCAGCTAAAGAAGCTCTCCTAGCTAAGACAACTTTTCTCTGCACCAAACCTACCTTAGGTGTTCATTAAAAGAGCTCACATACAAGAAATAACTTGTTACAGGCAGTGGCTCACGCGTGTAATCCCATCACTTTTGGGAGGCCAAGGCGGATGGATCACTTGAGGCCAGGAGTTTGAGACCAGCATGGCCAACATGGTGAAACCCCATCTCTACTAAATACAAAACATTATTTGGGCACGTGGTACGTGCCTGTAGTCCCAGCTACACAGGAGGCTGAGGCACAAGAATTGCTTGAACCCAGGAGGTAGAGATTGCGATGAGCCGAGATGGCGTCACTGCACTCCAGCCTGGATGAGAGTGAGACTCCATCTCAAAAAACAAAAAAAAGAAATAACTTAAGCAGGAGGGAAAAATCCAGTCACTGTATTTCACTATTTGAGGAATCTTATCTCCACTCTGTTGTTTCTGTAACATAATCCACCCTATTACATTACCTACACAGAGTAGTATTTTGTTCGATGGAAGAAAGCTCAATGATTTGTGTATTTGATCAAATAACAAAACTACCAAGTACAATTCTATAGGAAATATATCATAAATCCCTTCTCTCAGATATTGTCTCAAACCTTTTTGTGAAAGACATGGCATGGCGTTAAGAGTCCCTCAAAACTTCTGGGATTTATTTCCCCGGGAAGATGCATACCAGTATATGAGCTGGTTTAATGACTTCAAGTGCTTTTGCAAGTACTGAGGACATGGCTGTCAGCTGGTTTCTTATCTGCTCTGAAGGCATGCTTTGCAAATGAGGACCAATCGGAGCATCTTCTCGAGTAGCATAATTCAAATCAGATCCAAAACTCAGGGTCCGAGAAGTGTGATCAATACGAACCTTTGAAAATTAAATTATCAATGGTTAAATCCACAAGTAAGCATGAAGTCAAAAAGTAACAGAAGAATGTCATATACAAAAGCTGGAAAAGTTCACTCAGTAAACTTTAAAATGGTATCACTGTACCAAAACCTGAGAAACAGAAGATATGTGTCTTTCTAGCCCTCAAGGGCCTTCTGTCTCCTTACAGCACATACCTACCTGCAAGTCGCAATGCCTGGCTGCATCTACTATGGCCCGTTCCAGTTGGAAAGCATCAACAAAAGGAACCAAAGAAGTCAAACGAGAAAACTCAATGCTCTGATAAATCTGTGACACCTGCATAGAAAACAAAGGGTTAATAACACTAGCCACTATTTATTCAGCACTTTTTATGTGCTATCTCATGACAGTCATGGGAAGTAGAAATTATGCCAGAGAATTCATGTTGGCAGTACATTGTTAAAGCCAGAATGCTAATCCCAGACTATCGACTCTAAACTCCATGCTTTGAGAACCATTATCATACTATTCCTCAAACCTATAATCTTTTCAAATCCTAGTTGTTGTAAAACAAAAAAGCCTAAAAACCTGCTACTTACCGAATATATTTAAACACTTCTTATAGAATTTTTGTCTGAAGGAGACTGGCAGCATTACTATTTATAGTTATACTGCTAATTAGCCTTCAATTATTTGTATAGCACATAAGAAATAACACTACTCACATAAAAGAAAGCATGTCAATGAAATGTGCACAAATACTGAGATGAAAATATAATAAAACGCCCTCCTTCCCAAATGAAACAAATGGAAAACAAAATGGGAGCACTTACTTACTTAAGCCCCTGGACTAAAATATATGAAAAGGCTGTCTCATTCACTCATGGTGGGAGGGTCTATTAATCCAGGCTTCTGAATAGCTATTAAAGCTTTAAATCCATAAACCCTATGACTAATTCCACTTCTTATGCCACAGAAAGTAATAGAAGTATGCAAAGATACATGTATGAAAGATGCTCAATGCTACAAGATTTCTAACAGGGGAAAAAAAAAATCTAGGAATACAGGTTTTCATCAAGAGAGTCTGAATAAATACACCACAGTACCTTAAATGGAATAAGGTAGCCCTACATTACTAACAAGGAAAAATGCCCAAAGACAGTGTTCGGCCAAAAAAAAAAAAAAGCGTCTGTTACAAAATATGTAAATATAATAATTCTGATTTTCAAATTAATAAATAGACTAATTTTTGCCAGGGGCAGAACTTGGGGAGGTTCTCACTTCCCAGGCAGTTCTAGATTTTTCCAGTTTTTAGTTTCATGATGAGCACATAAAATCACAAAACTTTTTTTATTTTTTTATTTTTACCTGCTGCAGAAGGCGGAGGATGGTGTTGTTTTGCAGTTGTGGCACATACTGCTGCAATTCCGGTTCCTTTTCAGGTTGTTCCCTAACCCAATTTAGAACCTATAAAATCCATTAAATTGAAAGAGAATCACACTTTCTACATAAGAGATACTAAAACATCTAAAACTCTTTGTTTTTTTAATATACAAAAACATCATCCAATGCAAAGAAATACAAAATGTATCATGAAGCTACTGATACTTGTTTGAAGGTGACTGGCAGCAATGGCTAAATTAGTCATGCTGCTAATTAACCTCCAAAGGTTTGTTTAGCACATCAGATACATATCTTTCCTCTTGAAATAAAGAAAAAAGACAATGAAATGTGCACTGAATTCCAACACATAGGACAAAACTTCTCTCTTAACAAATATGAATACAACCCAAAACTGCAAGAAGGCCAACTCTGTGGTAACAACCAGAACTTAAATACAAAGGCTTACCTTTGTGACTCGCTCACAGAGTTTTAATGGGTTAAATTCCACTTCAAGCCAATTGTAAAGGTCTTTCACTTCCGGGACAACATATTGTAGTACATTAAATCTGACCTACAGTAAGCAAAACAAAAGATGTAACTGCCAAAGGAAATTTTCCAACTAAAATTCTGAACTTAGTATAAATGATAGCATTGGAAATCTGGAAAATGATTTAAAAAATCATCAAGCCTCAACCTCCTCTAAATTTACCAAAAATGAATCCAAAGTACAACTATGCTGGGTCTTTTGCCCCACACTATGCACACTAACCTACCATGAAAAGCCCCACAAGTATGTAAAAAGGAAATGAAACTCTAAAAAACACAACTACAGCCAATTAAATATTCACAAAGACAACTACTGTGGCCAATAGAATATTTTATTACCAATAACAAGGAAAATACCAGTTTTACTTTTATATAAATTGTCACACAAAAATTATCATGGCAGCACTATTTCTAATAGCCCCAAACTGGGGAGAATTCACATATGGTGTGTTCATAAAATAAACAAAAATGCTCAAAAAAGAACAGCTACATAGAACACATGAATAAATCTCACAAACATAACTGTGAGAAAAGAATTTCACATATCACCCCATTTACATGGACTTCAATTTTACCATGGAATATGTCATTTTTTTAGGAACTGTTAACCCAAGGAGAAAATAACTGCTGGGATAGAGCAAAGCAAAAAGTGTGTACCCATAGAGAGTGGGTGACAAAACTGAGGCAAATATTGGCAGATCGCATCCCCAAGCAAGGAGGGCGCCCACACATGGGAGCACTCAGGTCTAAGGTTAACTCTAATGTAAAATGGGTACAAGGCTGAAATCCTACAACATTCTAACACTTCCTCCTTATAAGCATCCATATATCTTTACTGCAATAAGGTGTGGTATATGCATACAAATAAAATTCCCTAACTTAGAATCTGCCTTTAAGAGAAAAAAAAAAAAATTCCCAGCTCTAATTTCATTCCTATCAAGTTATTTTAGATTCTTCATGCAGCTCCCCTTCCGAATAGGGAAATGTGAAAAGCTGCCATAATCTACTAAATTATATTTCTCACTAAAATACATGATTGGTTTACTTTCTGATTTAAAAGTCACTCTTAGGAATGTTTGAGTCTTTTCCTGAGATAATGGAATCACTCTGTCTCATAAATTTGGTTATGGAAGCCTAACGCTCAGGTATTGACCTTGGATATATGGTCAACTCAAGTTGATAAATGCCTCTTGGCAGTCAGCTAATCCATTCACTTGACACTAACTGGTATCCTTCTAAAAGTCTACACTCTGTGGGCACAATGAGGACCCTAATCTAGATGCCCTAGTTGTTGGTACAATGCTACCCATCAGTGATCACCAAATGACTTGCTCACAGAGTTTTAGTGGCTCAAATTCTACTTCCAGCCAATTGTAAATGTCTTTCGCTTCTGGGACAACATATTGCAGTATATTAAATCTAAGTCTAAGAGATCACCTTTTTTTTTTTTTTTTTTTTTTTGAGATGGAGTCTCGCTCTGTCACCCAGGCTAGAGTGCAGCGGCACGATCTCAGCTCACTGCAACCTATGCCTCCCGGGTTCAAGCGATTCTCCTGCCTCAGCCTCCCGAGTAGCTGGGATTACACGCATGCACCACAATGCCTCGCTAATTTTTTTTTTTTTTTTTGTATTTTTAGTAGAGACGGGGTTTCACCACGATAGCCAAGCTCGTTTCGAACTCCTGACCTGAAGTGATCCACCCGCCTTGGCCTCCCAAAGTGCTAGGATTAGACGTGAGCCACCACGCCTAGCCTAGATCACCTTTAACAAGGTGACGTGGATTATCCTTCCAGTGTGGCACATTTCTTCAGCTTTAAAAATTAGAAGCAAATTTTTTATTAGCAAATGTTTTATTTGCTAATGAAACTTCTTTCTCAAGACACTGCTGTTGCTTTATTACATTGAGTCCTACATCGGTCCCATAAACAGAAAGTTGAACTCTGTGGGCAGTGGCAGCAGAAAAAAACATGGAGGAATACAAAGTAGAAAAAAAGCTGCTCTGCAGGAACTCTTTGCAAAAGTTAACTACAAAGTGAATCTGCATTACTATGTCACAAAAGAAAAATGCCACTATCTAGAAAAGTTATTTGTTCTTAAATTGACTACTGCAGAAAATTTAGGCCTTTTATCTAGCTTTTATCAGAGTGAATATAGGTGTTTCCTCAGAATACATTTCAAAAATATCTAAGAGAGCCTGCCATTATCTTTTTTATTTCTTTATTGCTCTATTCATGAATTAGGGACTGTTAATGATTTAAATTCCGTTTTTGGTAAACATACAGCCAAGTACTTATCCCTCTTTCTCTTACCCCAAAGTAATCTACTGGAGGTGATTTTAATAACCTAGTCAGACTATTATGATAAGAATCCGCAGAATCTCAGCTCCCCTAGAATACAACTTCTGCCTTCAGTTTCACTTGCTAGGCACATAACAGGCACTCAACAAATTTCCACTGAATAGAAGATTCCATCAATGTGAAACACTAAAAAGATACACAAATCTGGCCGGCACGGTGGCACACCTGTAATCCCAGCACTTAGGGAAGCCGAGGGGGATGGATCACTTGAGGCCAGGAGTTCACAACCAGCCTAGCCAACGGGGCAAAATCCCGTCTCCACTAAAAATACAAAAAACCACTGTAGTGGTGCATGCCTGTAATTCCAGCTACTTGGGAGGCTGAGGTAGAAGAATCACTTGAACCTGGGAGGTGGTGGTTACAGTGAACTGAAATCGCACCACTGCACTCCAGCCTGAGCAACAGAGCTAGACCCTGTCTCAAAAAACAACAACACGTCTTAGGCTCCACACTCTAAAACTTTTGTATTATATCTGCTGGGTAAAACCTAGAAATCTGCATTTTAAAAAGTATTTCACATACAATTTCACTGAATAACCCTAATTAAGTCCATACTATTTAGTAACATCAAATGAAAGTTTAAAAGAGAAAAAAATTGAAAATATTTTAGTTCTTCAGACATTGAACATCAGACACTGAAGGTAAGTCTACCTTACCTTCTCCCCTAGTGATGTGGTTTGGATCTGTGTACCCACCCAAATCTCGTGTTCAACTGTAATCTCCAGTGTTGGAGTGTGGCCTGGTGGGAGGTGACTAAATCATGGGGGCAATTTCTAATGATTTAGCACCATCCCCGTAGGCCCATCCTCATGGTAAGAGTTCTCCCAAGATCTGGTGTTGTTTAAAAGTGTGTGGTACCTTCCCCCTCTGTCTTCCTCCTGCTCCAGCCGTATAAGCCATACCTGCTTCCCGTTCCCCTTCCACCATGACGGTAATTTTCCTGAGGTCTCCCCAGATGCAGAAGCCACTATACTTCCTATACAGCCTGTGGAACCATGAGCCAATTAAACCTCTTTATAAATTACCCAGTGTCAGATATTTCTTTTTTGTTTGTTTGTTTGTTTGAGAAGGAGTCTCACTCTGTCGCCCAGGCTGGAGTGCAGCGGCACGATCTCAGCTCATTGCAACCTCCGCCTCCCGGGTTCCAGCGATTCTCCTGACTCAGCCTCCTGCGTAGCTGGGATTACAGGTGTGCGCCACTATGCCCAGCTAATTTTTTGTTATTTTTAGGAGAGACCGGGTTTCGCCATGTTTGCCAGGCTGGTCTTGAATTCCTGACCTCAGGTGATCCACCTACCTCAGCCTCCCAAAGTGCTGGGATTACAGACGTGAGCCACCACACCCATCCTCAGGTATATATAGCAGTGCAAAAACATACTAATACACCTAGCCTCTTCATATTTACCACACACAGCTTAATTAGTTTTCCTAGAGCCCCCATGAAATAAGCCATGACTCTTCTTGCCCATCATTACTTTTTCTCTTACTGACTGGCCCACGGTATTCCCCAGAGCCAACCCAAGTCCTGCTAGATCAAAACTCCCACCAATTTAACCCCTGCTCACCCACTGGGGCGGAACTACCTCAAGTGAACAGTGATTGACACCAGTGCTTCCCTGTCCATACATCACAACCCTTGGCACTGAATCAGAATTCCCAGTATTTAATCATAAGTTATTAAACCTGACCACAAAGTTTTCTGCCCAAAGCTACAAAAATCCTCAAATTAATACTAACCATATCATTAATAAGGCCAATTCGTGTCGGTGGGGCTTGAAGACCTAGTAGTGTTGCAAGGCGACGCTGTTTTTCAACTATAATGCCATCCATATCCAGAAGTCGAGCAATATCCGTACGCTCAGGAGTAATAGGGATGGAAAGAGTGGCTAAAAGGACTCTAGTAGACATTCTATGGAGAACAAAGTTTTAAATCTGTTAGGTTTGTAAATGATACTTGGTAAGCAGAAAAGCACTTCTCTTTAATCTTACGGTAAGGCGTGCTAGTGACAGAACGTGTACATCACCATGGTGCACAATACTCACAAATATTATTCCATCAAAGCATGGAAGTAAGAGAAATGGGCTGTGTTTAAACGAATACCTGGAGAATCAGGACTTCATGTATCCACTCAGTACTGTCAGTGTTTTCTAGCTTCAGAAAAAGATTGTGATTGGCCGGGCGCGGTGGCTCACCCCTGTAATCCCAGCACTTTGGGAGGCCAAGGGGGGCGCATCACGAGGTCAAGAGATCGAGACCATCCTGGCTAACACGGTGAAACACCATCTCTACTAAAAATACAAAAAATTAGCCGGGCGTAGTGGTGGGCGCCTGTACTCCCAGCTACTCAGGAGGCTGAGGCAGGAGAATGGCGTGAACCCGGGAGGCGGAGCTTGCAGTGAGCCAAGATAGCACCACTGCACTCCAGCCTGGGCGACAGAGCCAGACTCTGTCTCAAAAAAGAAAAAAAAAGAACGAAAAAGATTGTGATTAAATGACAGAAAACGCACATTCATATACCCCAGACTTCCTTACAAAATTAAGGCAGGTTTAAAAACTAAGGAAATGGCTAGGCGCAGTGGCTCACGCCTGTAATCCCAGCACTTTGGGAGGCCGAAGCAGACGGATCACCTGAAGTCACGAGTTCCAGACCAGCCTGGACAACATGGTGAAACCCCATCTCTACTAAAAATGCAAAAATTAGCCAGACATGGTAACAGGCGCCTGTAATCCCAGCTACTCAGGAAGCTGAGGCAGGAGAATCAGTTGAACCCAGGAGGCGGAGGGTGCAGTGAGCCAAGATTATGCCACTGGACTCCAGCCTGGGGGACAGAGTTAAGACTGTCAAAAAAAAAAAACAAACAAAAACAAAAACAAAAAAACCTAAGGAAGTAAGTGGCAATAAGGGAGAAAAAAATTGTAGGAATCAGAAGTGAACACTATTATGGTAGTGAGGGAGAGGGGGAGACAAGAACCAGGAGCTAAATTTTCACATCCTTGAAAGACAAGAAGTCAGGCTGCATTCAGAGCATGGCAGGACCCCAAAGACTGCGAGCCCTGGAGCTGAAGGGCTAGCATCTCCCCTTTGCCATTTCCAAGACTGTGACCGTAGGCAAGATACTTAATTTTCTGAGTCATAAGGCTACTGCAAAGATTAAACCAAATAATGTACTAAGAGCTAGACAGCCTAATGCTCACTATTATTGTAGTACTCTCTGAAGGCAAGCTTATGTGTCTGGAAGAACATGTTTTTCCTTAAAACAAACAGATGTGGACCAGGCGCAGTGGCTCATGCCTGTAATCCCAGCACTTTGGGAGGCCGAGGCAGGTGGATCACCTGAGGTCAGGAGTTCAAGACCAGCCTGGCTAACATGGTGAAACCCCGTTTCTACTAAAAATACAAAAAAAAATACAAAAAAAGTTAGCCAGGCATGGTGGCGCACGCCTGTAATCCCAGCTACTCGGGAGGCTGAGGCAGGAGAAGCACTCGAACCCGGGAGGCAGAGGTTGCAGCGAGCCAAGATTGCGCCATTGCACTCCAGCTTGGGCAACAAGAGTGAAATTCGTTCTCAAAAAAAAAAAAAAAGGATGTGAATTATATAAGTGACAGTGGATGCCGTAATGGACACCATCCTCAAGAGTTTCTAAGAAAATATACTAGTGGCCAAGCGCAGTGGCTCATGCCTATAAATCCCAACACATTGGGAGCCTGAGGCAGGTAGATCACTTGAGACCAGAAGCTTTCAGACCAGCCTGGGCAACATAACGAGACCCTGCCTCCACAAAAAAAATTAAACATTAGCTGGACGTGGTGGCGCTCGCCTGTAGTCTCTGCTACTCAGAAGGCTGAGGTGGAAGAATTGCCTGAGCCCAGGAGTTCAAGGATGCATGCAGTGAGCTACAACACACCACTACACTCCATCCGGAGCAAGGAAGCAAGACCATATCAGAAAGGAAAGAAAGACCGTATCAGAAAGCAAAGAAATAGAGAACAAAGAGAAAGAAAGAAAATATACTAGTGGGACTCATTTAATTGGTCCCATGAATTGCTCTAAAATAGTTTTACATAAGAAAGACAATTTGCTGTACATAATTCTACTGGATAACAAAATAATTGTTGGACCAATACAAGAAAACAGGTGGTATGTGTGTTGCCTAAGTCCAATAGCGTTTTTTTTTTTTTTTTTGAGATGGAGTCTTGCTCTATCGTCCAGGCTGGAGTGCAGTGGCACAATCTCAGCTCACCACAAGCTACGCCTCCCAGGTTCAAGCCATTCTCCGGCCTCAGCCTCCCGAGTAGCTGGGATTACAGGCATGCACCACCACACCCAGCTGATTTTTGTATTTTTAGTAGAGACGGGGTTTTGCCATGTTGGCCAGGCTGGTCTTGAACTCCTAACCCTAAGTGATCCACCCACCTTGGCCTCCCAAAACTGCTGGGATTACAGACATGAGTCACTGTGCCCGGCCAGAAATGTATTTTTTTTTAAGTGACAGAAAACAGGTTATACGTAACGTTAAAAATAATAAAATGGAAGACTATGCCTTCGGGGCTCATTTCTATAGTTTGTTGCTAGAGAAGTTTCTCTGAACGTGTGGAGCACAGGGAAAAAATGGTCTATAGGTTGTTGGGTTATAGACCCTTCCTTTTATATTCATATGTATTTATATGAGAATAAACATGTCCCAAATATTCTACACTTAATATTTTGCAATCAGGAAAAAATGACTTGATAGAAGTATTTACCCTGCCGGGCGTGGTGGCTCACACCTGTAATCCCAGCACTTTGGGAGGCCGAACCAGGAGGATCACCTGAGGACAGGAGTTCGAGGACAGCCTGGCCAACATCATGAAACCCCATCTCTACCAAAAATACAAAAAATTAGCCAGGCATGGTGGTGCACACCTGTAATCCCAGCTACTCAGGAGGCTGAGGCAGGAGAATTGTTTGAACCCAGGAGGCGGAGTGAGATCGCATCACTGCACTCCAGCCTGGGCGATAAGAGCGAAGGCTCTGTCTCAAGAAAAAATAAAATAAAATAAAATAAAAGTCGGGCACGGTGGCGCACACCTGTAATCCCAGCACTTTGGGAGGCAGAGGCAGGTGGATCATGAGGTCAGGAGTGGAGACCAGCCTGGCCAATATGGTAAAACCCCGTCTCTACTAAAAATGCAAAAATTAGCCGGGCATGGTGGTGGGTGCCTGTAATCCCAGCTACTCCAGAGACTGAGCCAGGAGAATCGCTTGAACCCAGCAGGCAGAGGATGCAGTGAGCCAATATCGTGCCACTGCACTCCAGCCTGGGCAACAAAAGACTCTGTCTTGCAAAAAAAAAAAAAAAAGAAAAAAGAAAAGGAAAAAAAAAAGTATTTTTCTTAATTTTCTATTTGTTCTGAGAATAGACTCTACCTGTATGTGGATAGAAAGCTCATCCGTTAAATGTGTTTTTCCTAATATTCACATTTCTCAATTGGGCTTTTAGTGGAGTTACTTATCACCTGAGGTGAGGAGTTCAAGACCAACTACTAAAGTCCAAGAATACTGTTCAGGAAGGGCAATGTCTTGAGACGTCTGTAATAGTCACAACTGGCGGTGGTTGCTACTGGCATCTAATGGATAGAAGCTGGGGATGCTGCTAAACCACCTGCAGTACACAGGACAGCCCCACGACTAAGAATTATCCAACCCAAAATGTCAGTAGTGCAGAGGCTGAGAAACCATGGCCTAGAACATACCATGTCATATAATAGACGATATTTGTTACAGAATTTCAACATTATCCAAGTATAACATTTTTACCTTTGCATCTCATCTTGTGTGAGATTCTTTCTCATTTCTCTAGAGAGATGGTAAAGACGATGGAGTGTAGATGCATGAAAAAGAGCATTTCCAGATTTCCAAAACACAGTTGAGACTTTGTTATAGTAATTTGCCATCAACTGAGGTTTAGGTGGTTTTTTAGACAAGGAGAATAGCCCATGAATATCTTCCACAGCTTTGAATGCTTCCTAAAATTAGGAGTATAAATTAAAGTCATTGCATTCTATAACATGAAAAAAATCTAATTCAAATTTCTATGAAACCTACAACACAGAAAACATAAAAATAGCAAATAAAATACCTTTGTGTGGTTCTCTTTACTCATGTATATCTATTTTAGAAAACTGTCATAATTACAAAAACACTAACTCCTTAAACGTTTTAAAGTTCTTTAGGAAATAATGGGAAGTAGACAGAGCAGACTCAAGAAAATATTTGCATATTATCCCATCACTTCGGGCAATATAAAGAAAAAATCTAGAAGGATATACAACAGGTTATTTCTGAGTGATAAGATAATGGATGAATATTTCTCTTCTTTTAACTTATGGATTTTTTTCTATAATGAGCATGTTTACTTATCTTCTACAGGTAGTATTTTAAGATGGGTGTCCCTATAGAAAACGAAACATGGGCAAGAACAAGACATCAAATCACACTTTCACTTTGCTCAAAGACTCCCAATTTTTAGTTTCTTCCTCTATAATTTCAATCAAATATTGTCCGTCAAATATACAAAAGACTTCAAGGTCACATGACTACAAAATTATATGGAATGTCTTTGTAGGATTCTTAGAGAAAAAGGGCCAGGGAGAGGACTAGCTTCCTACCACCATCAAGATCTCCAATGCAAGACAGGCAGCTAAAGCACCACTAAGAAATCTAGAATAATCTACAGCAGCACTTCTCCAAACAATCAGTAGTAAAGGATTCGGTTTTTTTTTAAATTTCTGACCTCTTACCGAAGAATATAAAATAAAAAATTACCACAAAAATGAAACAGAAAAAGCTCACTTTTTATCAGAGTAAACACACACAAAATTTACAATAAAATTGCTACTAAGAAACTTTGCATATGCTTTTCTACTCTATACTTATTTCATCACAGACCAGACAGTTTACACATGACACCAGTCATGAAACCACACTTCGAGCAGCACTGGCAATGTATTGTTTTATATGTCAAGAAACTGGGTCTGAAAGAGATTATATGGTTTGCTCCAGAATTCATAGAAGGCAACTAGAAACAAAATATTTTGAGATTTCTTGTTCAGAACTTTTCCCAGTCCATTAGGCAACTTTAATTCCTTACCTTATTGAAATTAACCAAGATGAAGCTACTCATTAAGTGGGGAGAAAAGTAACACAGACTATTATTTCTAGGAAGAAAAGCTAATAGCTCCAACATACCTGCCACAATTCCATGCTGATAGCACTGTCCAACTGAACAAGTCTGGTTTCCAAATGCATGGACTGGCTCTCTGGATTATTAAGATTGATTGCCGTACTTTGGTTATGGTGGCGCTGAATCTGCGATAAGTGCATTCTCAAATTGTCACACAGTTTACGGAATTCAGCCTTACGCGTGTATTGGAGGCAGAATTTGAAAGCTATAAGCATAATTGTAAAATATATTAGGTACCTTCCACTATCTACTTAAATATTTGAATAGGTTTTATTTCACACATTAAGATCAGTTGTTTTAACAGGATTCACCAAACTCATCATTAGTCTTTGTGATGCAATGAGAATCAACTTATTTCATCCAGACTACCTTTTTGAGTGAACCCTAACAAAACCAAAGACATAATCACTGGTCCTTGCTTACAACTAAAATGTGGTGCTGGCAGAGTTTACAAATGGGAAACTAGAATTTAGATCTAGGAGTCACCTTTCAAAGACCCACCACTTTAAATCCTAGGAGTAAAAAAATCTAGTATGAAATATAATGAACTTTGATATCTAACTTACATAGTAAGAAACAAGGTTCTGTACTAATTAAAACTACATAATACAAATTCAGGGCTTATAGTAACCTAATTTCAACTGATTACAGATGAACTACTTGTTCTGTCATTTAAAAGGACACGTTAATTTTTTTACCGTCACATATGCACTATTAGATTATTTTTTAGATTTCCTTTCCCCTTAAAAATAGGTATGTCTATCTTAACAGGCCTAAAACAGAGATGCAGTTTAACTTCAAGTTAATATTTGTATCAACAGCTATCAAAAAGTCCAAATTTACTTGTATGAAAGTGAAAATTCGGCTGGGTGCGGTGGCTCACGCCTGTAATCCCAGCACTTTGGGAGGCCGAGGTGGGTGGATCACAAGGTCAGGAGATTGAGACCATCCTGGCTAACACGGTGAAACCCCGTCTCTACTAAAAATACAAAAAATTAGCCAAGCGTGGCAGCGTGCGCCTGTAGTCCCAGCTGTTGGGAAGGCTGAGGCAGGAGAATGGCGTGAACCTGGGAGGCGGAGCTTGTAGTGAGCCGAGATTGCGCCACTGCACTCCAGCCTGGGCCACAGAGCAAGACTCTGTCTCAAAAAAAAAAAAAAGAAAGAAAGTGAAAATTCAGGCTGGGCAGAGCTGTAATCCCAGCACTTTGGGAGGCCGAAGCAAGAGGATCACTTGAGTCCAGAAGTCTGAGACCAGCCTGAGCAACAATGCAAGATCCCAGCTCTTTTTTAAAAAATAAAAATAAATTAAAAAAAAAAAAAAAACAAAAGTAGAGAACTCAAGTTTACTAAAAAAAAAAATGGAAAAGTTTATTTTTTCAGTTATACAGAGAATTCCAAAATAACTTTAAAATGTCTTTCATTATTACTGATGTTTGTGTAAAAAGAAAAAAAAGATCTTTCAGATATCAATAAAATACAATTCACACAAAACTCCTTTAAAGAGTAAAACAAATTCCGTACTCAGTCATTTTGGTTTTGTTTTGTTTTGAGACAGAGTCTTGCTGTTACCAAGGCTGGAGTGCAACAGTGCCATCCTGGCTCACTGCAACCTCCGCCTCCTGGGTTCAAGCGATCCTGCCACCTCAGCCTCCTGAGTAGTTGGGATTACATGCATACACCACCACGCCCGGCTAAATTTTTTGTATTTTTAGTAGAGAAGGGGCTTCACCATGTTGGCCAGGCCACTCTTGAACTCCTGACCTCAAGTGATCCACCCACCTTGACCTCCCAAAGTGCTGGGATTATAGGTGTGAGCCACCACATCTGGCCGCAGTCATTTAATACTCATGTGAATGCCAACATTTCAATAAGGATAAAAACTAGTTCATTTTAAGTACTTTTCAGAAAATTTACTCCTCAGTCAATTTCAAAGCACTTCACTCAGATTTGATCTTCTCATCTTACCTTGCTGGGCAATATCATGGTACAGGCGCTCTACTCTAGAATTGTTTCTAAGAAGGTCCAAACACTGCCTGTAAGACTCCCACAGGAATTTAACCCACGGAGTTAAAAGTAATCTGTCAGTACGATCCTGAGTGTCTTCACCACTTACAGCACTTAGGAGAACACTACAAAGAAAAAATGTTGAATACAATTTTAGACAGTTTCCCACTTTGCCATGTGATTAAAAACCAAAACAATGTTCATCAGAAAACAGTGCAAATTCTTCCCACAATTTGTACACACTGCAAAGGTGTCACTCTCTACTCCCTGAATTCCCAATCTGCATTATGTTCATTTAAATTGGTATTTGCCCTTCTATCTTAAGGCTGTCATTTTCCACTTCTATGAATTTTTATTACCTACCTAAATTAATTGGTTACTATGCATTTAAAACTTCGAAGATTTGCATTTTTTTTCTGATAAACATCTACTTCAAAAGGAAATGAAGACCCATGTAAAAGAAAACACCAAGTTAACTATCAAAGCATTTATTAGAGGTCTAACCCACATACCTCTCAGGAGTTTGAATATTATCTAGATCCTCTATATCTAAGACCATCTGCTGAGATTCTTCTTTAGCAGCTTCAGTTTTTTCCTCTGCCATTTTCAAATATGCCCTAACAACATCCTCCAGAGATTTTATGTTCACCTAATCCAAAAATACAAAAACTCTTCAGAACTTATTTTTCCATTGAACCGTAAGATGTTTTAAAGGCAAATTTTAAGAGAAATACAATATATTCACTTCAAAAGTTAAGTTCTTCGGCAGATTACTAAAAACACTTGTTAAAAATATACAACCCAGTTCCGTTTGTACCTGTTGACAAATGTTCTTATACTGGTATAACCCCTCCTTTGCCAAGTGGCTCTTGCGAAGATCCACGCAAAGTTCCAAGTATTTCAACATAATTGGTTCGTGTATCTTTTGCCATGTTCTATGTTTTTTACTTTTCATAACATCATAAAGAACATCCAGAGCAGGCTGCTTTTTGCCAACCTCAAGAAATTCTGAAAAATTCAGAAGAATTAAAATTAGTTATGTACACTATACAAGAGTCTAAACTTTACCTTTTTAAACAGCTATTTCAATTCCCCAACTCATTACCAACTTTTTACCAAGTTACATTTATTTTTGACTTCTAAAGCTATGCCATAATTATCAAAAGTAAAACAATAGAAAGACCTGTACTGTGTTGAAATATGATCTACAAGTAAAACTGAATTTCACTGTATTCCACTGTGATTTAAAAGTTCCAGGCCGGGCGCAGTGGCTCATGCCTGTAATCCTAGCAATTTGAGAGGCCGAGGTGGGCCAATCACTTGAGGTCTAGAGTTGGAGACCAGCCTGGCCAATACGGTGAAACCCATCCCTATCAAAAATACAAAAATTAGCCAGGCGTGGTGGTATGTGCCTGTAGTGCCAGCTACTGAGGAGGCTGAGGCAGGAGAATCACTTGAACCCAGGAGGCGGAGGTTGCAGTGAGCCGAGATCGCACCATTGCACTCCAGCCTGGGTGACAAAAGAGAAATTCCGTGTCTCAAAAAAAATAAAATAAAATAAAATAATGTGTCAGTATTGGTTCATTAGTTGTTACAAATAAAAATCAACATGGGAGAAAGTGGGTGTGGTGTCAATGAAACTATGCACTCTCTTTGCAACACTCGAAATCTCAAACTGCTCTAAAAAATTCTTTTTTTTTTTTTTTAAATAAAAAAATAGAAAAATGGGGCCGGGAGCGGTGGCTTATGCCTGTAATCCCAACACTTTGGGAGGACGAGGAGGGCAGATCACTTGAGGTTGGGAGTTCAAGACCAGCCTAACCAAAATGGAGAAACCAAGTCTCTACTAAAAATACAAAATTAGCAGGGCGTAGTGGTGCATGCCTGTGGAGGCTGAGGCAGGGGAATCACATGAACCTTGGAGGCAGAGGTTGCGGTCAGCTGAGATGGCGCTACTGCACTCCGGCCCGGGCAACAAGAACAAAACTCCAACTCAAAAAAAAAAAAAAAAAAAAGGAAAAAAAATAGAATACAAAGCAAAATAACCTTTTTTTTTTTTTTTTTTTTGACATGGAGTCTCGCTGTGTCGCCCAGGCTGGAGTACACTGGCGTGATCTCAGCTCACCGCAACCGATTCTCCTGCCTCAGCCTCCTGAGTAGCTGGGATTACAAGCACCCGCCACAGGGCCCGGCTAATTTTTGTATGTTTAGTAGAGACAGGGTATCACCATCTTGGCCAAGCTGGTCTCGAACTCTTGACCTCGTGATCCACCCGCCTTGGCCTCCCAAAGTGCTGGGATTACAGGCATGGGTCACCATGCCCAGACAACTTATATTCTTTTGAATTTATTATCCCCTGAGCCCGAAGGCATTCTATGTGGTAACATTTCAAAATCCAGTTCCAATTTTAAGTTTTATATATATTGTTTGTTTTGAAATACAGTCAAAAGCAATACCTTTACCATTACATTATTTCTGACCAAGGCTAAAATTCATCTTAAATTTCCTCATCTTTTATTTTCTTTTGTACACTTAATAGACTGGGGGAGAAAGAGGTTATTTAACCTAAGTCAACTGGTTAAATTCATCTTAACATTCATTAATTGCAAATTTCACACACACACAAACTTCCCAATGAACATTTAAAAAATAATTTGGGGGAACTAAAACACTACACTAAAAAAAAGGGGGGGGGGGCTTAAAACACTATATATATACATATATATATCTCCTTTTTAAAAATATCATTGTTTATCTTCCTTGGAAAAAGACTTTTTTTTTTTTTTGGACGGAGTCTCGCTCTGTCACCCAGGCTGGAGTGCAGTGGTGCGATCTCAGCTCACTGCAAGCTCCACCTCCCAGGTTCACATCATTCTCCTGCCTCAGCCTTCTGAGTCGCTGGGACTACAGGGGCTCGCCACCACGCCTGGCTAACTTTTTTTTTTTTTTTTTTTTTGTATTTTTAGTAGAGACGGGGTTTCACCGTGTTAGCCAGGATGGTCTCAATCTCCTGATCTTGTGATCTGCCCACCTCGGCCTCCCAAAGTGCTGGGGATACAGGCGTGAGCCACCGCACCCAGCCAATACTTTTTCTTTTAAGAGCTACCTGATAATGGCCGGGCGCAGTAGCTCATGCCGTAATCACAGCACTTTGGGAGGCGGGTGGATCACGAGGTCAGGAGATCAAGACCATCCTGGCTAACACGGTGAAACCTCGTCTCTACTAAAAACACAAAAAATTAGCTGGGCCATGGTGATGCACGCCCGTAATCCTAGCTACTTGGGAGGCTGAGGCAAGACAATTACTTGAATCCAGGAGGCGGAGGTTGCGGTGAGCCGAGATAGCGCCACTGTACTCCAGCCTGGGCAACAAGTCTCCAAAAAAAAAAAAAAAGTTTGCTACAGGATAAATCACAAAACATACTGAAATAAATCTTTGCACAATACCTTATATGAAATCACATTTTTCACATGCAAATAATGACAAAACCCTTCACCACTGCATGAAAAAGTCCATCTTTCACTGAGTCAATCTTACTATCAAAAAAAAAACTTACTAAATGAAACAAAGATGTAATATATAACTAGATACTTTGTTGAAATAAGCCTTTCCTTGCTGTCAGGGGTTGGGGTGGGAGGGAAAAAACTTGCAGTCTTCTGGTCTTCTCCTATAGTGCATGTAAGGTTATTTTCTAAAATGTAACAATACAGCCAGGCGCCCTGGCTCACACCTATAATCCTAGCCCTCTGGGAGGCCAAGGCATCACTTGCGGTCAGTCAGGAGTTCCAGATCAGCCTGGGCAACATGGTGAAAACTTGTCTCCACTAGAAACACAAAAATTAGCCAGGCATGGTGGTGCATGCCTGTAATCCCAAATACTCGGGAGGCTGAGACTTTAGAATCACTTGAACCCAGGAGGCGGAGGTTGCAGTGAGCCAAGATTGCGTCACTGCACTCCGGCCTGGGCAATAGAGGGAGAGACTCTGTCTCAAAAAAAAAAAAGAAAATGTAACAGTACATTAGGCGTTCTTCATAACTAACAAAAACAGTCTCTTATCAGCAAAAAACTTGGGAGTAAATGCGTTTAATGGAATTTATACTTTAAGAAAATCACAGCAGCAGCACTAAAATGACCTATTGCATCCAACTCCTAATCTAAAAAGGGCTTGCTTAGAGATGGAACTGAAACCATTTTTCACTTCCCGAACAGCCAATTAAAAGTTGACTCCTTAGCCAGGTGCGGTGGCTCACGCCTGTAATCCCAGCACTTTGGGAGGCCAAGGCGAGCAGATCACTTGAGGCCAAGGGTTCAAGATCAGCCTGGGAAATATGGTGAAACCCCGTCTCTACTGAAAAAAAATTAAAAAATTAGCTGGGCATGGTGGGACACACCTGTAATCCCAGCTACTTGGGAGGCTGAGGCAGGAGAATCGCTTGAGCCCAGGAGGCGGAGGTTGCAGTGGGCCGAGACAGCGCCACTGCACTCCAGTGGCCAACAGAGCGAGATTCTGTCTCAAATAAATAAATAAATAAATAAATAGTTGGAATGAGAACAGATTTTTCATAATCCATGACAGTGAGTCTTCTGCCTTTGTCCTAATTTATATACAAGAATTTAGTTCCTCTGAATTTTTTTTTTTTTTTTTTTTGGAGAAGGAGTCTCGCTCTGTCACCCAGGCTGGAGTGCAGTGGCGCAATCTCAGCTCACTGCAAGCTCCACCTCCTGGGTTCATGCCATTCTCCTGCCTCAGCTTCCTGAGTAGCTGGGACTACAGGTGCCCGCCACCACACCAGGCTAATATTTTTGTATTTTTACTAGAGACAGTTTCACCGTGTTAGTGAGGATGGTCTTGATCTCCTGACCTCGTGATCCACCCGCTTCGGCCTCCCAAAGTGCTGGGATTACAGGCATGAGCCACCACGCCCGGCCTCCTCTGAATTATTTAATAGTGCCCGGGGGAAGCTTTTGAGACTGGAAAGAACTATGATAAACTAAAGGTTCTATTTCAATACTTAAATATTGACTTCCAGATTAATATTATAGAAATAAAAATTAAAATCTAGAATTATAAACCTTACTGGATGGGTGAGCATTTGGAGCATACCTTTCAAATTCATTACTGAAAGTATGTATAAAGAAGTTTACATCAGCCCTTGATGTTTGCTAGTTTACTTGTGCAACAGACCAAATGGATACGCTATGTTACTCAATTTGTGGCCTTAATAGCTTTATTTTTCAAAGGCACTGGTTGTAGAACATAAACTATAATAAGGTCAGCAGCAGTTAGTTTGGCACTACTAACGATATAATATGAAAAAGGGGCCTTCTCCAAATGATTACAGGATACGAAATTCTTGCCTGTAACTGCTGGTCCAAGTTCTCACCTTCCTGAATGACTACTATAATTTTTCCCCAAAAAATTGCTCATATATATGCTTAGGGTGACCTGAACGACTATTCTACTTAAATTTATTTACATTTTATTAAGATAATGCAATAGATTAGGTCTAAATATTGTTAGGATCACAAATATTACATGTAAAACATTCAGATAAAAAGATTATTTCCAATTAGGGGAATGCCCTTTGATCCTTCACTTATGTTTTGGAAGCAGTGCCCTGGACCATCCACGATGTGCTCACTTTGAGAAGGGATCCCTCACGATCCAAAGGTATGAGTTTCTACTCTGAAGGGAACGCATGCATCCCCATCCAACAGCTTCAAAGGGCTGCAAGCAAGGCGTCCCCACAGTCTTTTTTAAAAAGCTACACAAACAAAACTCAAGTTTCCCCCCCAGTGTCCCTCATCTTGCCTACTTTAATTTCAGATCCTTTCCTTAACCTGCCCTTCATGAATCAAGCCTGTGTCAATTTAGAAACAGGAAAAAAATGTTTGATGCACATTACATATCTTTTCTATATGAAGTTCTTATGAAGGTTCCAAAAAGAGAAGCGATAAAGGAAACAAGGCCCGAACACACCAAATATGTAATATGTAGGCCATTATAATGCTTTGGCCTACTAGCAAGGGAAAAAAAATACCTGTTGGGCAAAGCATGCAAATGACTGTAAAACATCGACAACAGCCATGCAGAGTAGTAATTTCATGCAAATCATTTTGTATACTACAAATTCTAACTTTCGAAACGACGAAAAGTCATAAACTTTGCTACAGTTTGGTTTATAGTGACAAAGTTCCATTTCAATCTCTTCTTTCCGATGTATTAATAAACATCCTAAAACTGCTTGTCTGTTCTAACCATTAGATCACTGGTTATCATTAGAATGAATTAGTGCTCACATCTATGTTGTAGTTTGAATGGGTTTTTAAAACAATTACTCCATTCCACACGATGTGGAATTATCCTATTCCACAGACCAGTTCCCTCTCCGACAAAAAGTGTTACTTTTACTTTAAAAAGTATATGACCAACATATCTCTGGTTCTGCCAGATTATCAGTTTATGTGCTGACTCAAACTGCCGTTTTTCATAAGATGAATTTTCAAAGAAGCTAACAAAATAAGCTCTCCAAACATAAAACTTAACTCACAAGGTATATTCATCTACAACATGGGTAAAACCCGAAACTTCTATTTCGGTGAAGGAAGGATGAAAATAAGAGCTATCCATGCCCTAACGATTAGAAAAATTGTCCGTTTAGAGGGAAAAAAAAAAAAAAAAACCCTACACAAAGTTTCTTAAGCCCAGAGCCTAGCCAAGAACATGTGCATCCCCAGAACGCCAATGTAATAAATGCCTTGGAGAGATCGGGGCACACAAGTTTTTCCCTCAAGCGCCAATAGCTGAAGTACACATATAGAAATAGAAATCGCAGACAGCAGCACTGTGGCAGAAAAAAAGAGAAAAAAGGACTGATCTGGATGTCAAGAGACGTTGGTTTTAAGTCTCTTGGCTCAACAACTCCCGGAGTGACCTTGGGGAAACCTCTCTCCAGGCCTGTTTCGTTATCTTTAAGAGGAGACCTGAAGTCCCTTTACATTAACTCTATTCCAACTTCCAGTGATTCGAAACAGGCTTTCGGACTGCTTCTAATCAATGCCAGAAAAAAGGAAAAAAAACAAAACAAAACAAAACAACAGGAATCAGGTTAAATGGGTCAGAGGCCCCTAAGTGGATATAAAGCAGCTGGGTAAAGGGTAAGTGGACCCCGACCCAGCAAAGCACTGAGCGCGGCTTGGAGAGCGGGGGTGGCTGCGGGAAGGCCGGGGGTGGGTCCGTAGGGCTCCCGGCCCGGGCAGGAGGTGGAGCCGAGGCTCTCGCGTGCATTGTCCCCGGGAGGGAGCCATGTTTCTTACTCCCCGGCACTCCCAGATGGCGGCCGGGGACGCAGGCCCTAAGCAGACCAAAGCCCCAGGGACCTGGAGAGCCAGCGGACGCAGGCAGCAAGGAGGGAGCTCCAGTCCGGGTAGGGGCTGTCTCCCGGGCTGCGGTCCCCGCGACGCACCCGGAGGCGGCAGGGGGAAGGAAGGGCCCCTGGGGCGACGGTTCCGGGCTCCGCGCCTCCCAGACCCCAGTCGATAGAGTGAGAAGGAAACCCATGCCCAACCACCGGCTGGGACAGCGGCGGGAAGGACGCATCGGTCTCCTCTCCCCGCGCGGGCCGGGCGGCGGAGCAGTGGGAAGCAGGCCCGCGCTCTCGACCTCGGAGGCCTCGGGCCGCCCCAGCCCGGCGCGCCCCGATCAGCTACTCACCGTTGGCGCGTTTGAGGGCATTTTCCGGCCTCTGAAAATAGGCCGGCATCTTGGCGGCAGGCTCAGCTCACCCGGCGTCAGCGAACTCTCTAGTGGCCCGGGCCGGGAGAGGAGACGAAGGGGAACCAGCGTAAGGTCCCACGCGCCTCGCCAGCAGTCGCCCGCGCCCAGCCGGCCAGAGACGGAAAGGAAGGAGCCACGTGACCTCCGCGCGGCGGCCCTGCTGCCGCCCAGGCCCCGGATGTAGGGGGCGGGTCTCCGTGCGCGCAAGCGCGCTGGCGTCACGCACGCCGACAGACGTGGCGGCGCCGGAGTCCTAGGTGGGCAAGGTCCAGTTCCCGTCTTGGTCCTGTCCTGGATAGCGTTAGGGAGACAGTTCACAGGCTCTTCAATCTTCGAGCGAGAATTAGGGTGGGAAGGGTGAGTGTGGGGTCAGAGTTTCTGTCTGGAGAACAAGCAAACGTCTGCAAATTGGTTTTCAAAGCGACTTGTGCGGAGTCGTACAGTTACAGTAAGGTCCCATCCAGCCTGGGAGTCGCCTGTCTTGGCTACGTGAAAATGCTGAGTTTAACGAAAACGCAGTGAGCAGGTGTCATCAGGTCGGCGCCGCTCAACCGGGAGAGACAATCATGGGGAAGAGTGGCGCCTAAAATAAACAAGCAAGGTTCTTTTATATCTTGGTAAAGTAAAAAGTTTGTGTCACAGGGATTGCCTTGAGAAATGGAGGCTCTCAGAGGGGGCGAATGGGGACAGAGCGACCTGGCAAAGGGCGAAACGCCCTGGAGCACAGCAGACTTGCTTGGTGTTTGAAAACACACGGAAAGGAGTGTCGTCACTTTTTACATACAGCGCACGTCACAAACAAATTAAGAAAAATTAGTGTTAGTGAAAAAAATCAGAGAGGCCCTCTTATTGTTGCTTAACAATTTTAATGTTCGCAGACGAAGTACTTTACCTAGAATTTGAAAACCATTTGAACCGAATCTAATTCTCAAGCCCTTGGTACGAAATAAAGGTGAGCTCAGAAGGAAAAATTTTTTTTTTTTTTTTTGAGACGGAGTCTCTTTTTGCCGCCCAGGCTGGAATGCAGTGGCACGATCTCGGCTCACTGCAAGCTCCGCCTTCCGGGTTCACGCCATTCTCCTGCCTTAGCTTCCCGAGTAGCTGGGACTACAGGCGCCCGCCACTGCGCCCAGCTAATGTTTTGTATTTTTAGTAGAGACGGGGTTTCGCCATGGTCTCGATCTCCTGACCTCGTGATCCGCCCTCCTCGGCCTCCCAAAGTGCTGGGATTACAGGCGTGAGCCACCGCGCCCAGCCCAGAAGGAAAATTTAGAAGGCAGCAGTGAAATAGATTATTGTCAATGTATTACACATTTAATAGACGAGATATGTGAATTAATGAATGAGGAAATCGGCCGGGCATGGTGGCTCGCGCCTGTAATCCAGGCGCTTTGGGAGGCCGAGGCGGGCGGATCACGAGGTCAGGAGTTCGAGACCAGCCTGACCAACGTGGTGAACCCCCCCCCCCCCCGTCTCTACTAAAGATACAAAAAATTAGCTGGACTTGGTGGCGAGCGCCTGTAATCCCAGCTACTCTGGAGGCTGAGACAGGAGAATCGCTTGAACCCGGGAGGCAGAGGTTGCAGTGAGCCTAGATCGTGCCACTGTGCTCCAGCCTGGGTGACAGGGCGAGACTCCGTCTCAAAAAAAAAAAAATTAGCTGGGCGCTGTGGCGGGCGCCTGTAATCCCAGCTACTCGGGAGGCTGAGACAGAAGAATCGCTTGAACCCGGGAGGCAAAAGTTGCAGTGAGCCAGGATCAGGCCGCTGCACTCCAGCCTGGGCGACAGAGGGAGACTCCGTCTCAAAAAAAGAAAAAAAAAAAAAAAACAATGAGAAAACCACAGGATATACACACAAAAAGCATTTCCCCCTCATTCTGCCTCCACAAAGATGGTTTGTTTTTTTTTTTTATTTTTCAACATGAACTGTTCTACTACAGGAGAGGTTTTTCTATTTATCTAAATTGATCACTATAAAGAAAGAAGATTTGGGAAATATAGACATGGACCCAAAAAATCACAAATTCTAAAGAAGTTTATTTTAAAATTAATTTCAGAGAGCTCGTCCTCCAGAACGCTTAGACCATTCTATGTGTCTGAGCTTACTCAACAAAAAAATAAGAGCCGGGCAGGGTTGATATAAAAACAAGTACTGAGAAGCTATAGGAACTGTTTTATGGGCAGGATCAAGAGACTTGTTTGTGTATCTAATAATTAAGTCAAAATTAAAGAGTGAAACATAGGAGCACATACTTCTTTTACGAGATGTAGACAGAGAACTATTTAGCAGCCCATAGAGAGATGCAAACAAAATAAAGTTGACCTAAAAAATCAGAAAAAAAGCTTGCTGACATTCATAACTTTACGTTATCATTTCTCAAAGAAAATAGTAAAATGGGCCGGCATGATGGCTCACGCCTGTAATCCCAACACTTTGGGAAGCCGAGGCGGGCGAATCACAAAGTCAGGAGTTCGAGACCAGCTTGGCCAACATGGTGAAACTAAAAATACAAAAATTAGCTGGGCATGGTGGCACGTGCCCATAATCCCAGCTCCTTGGGAGGCCAAGGCAGGAGAATCACTTGAACCCTGGAGGTGGAGGTTGCAAGAGCCAAGATTGTGCCACTGAACTCCAGCCTGGGCAACAGAGCGAGACTCCATCTCAAAAAAAAAAAAAAAGTAAAATGGCCTCATTCGTTATTACTCATTATTTGGTATGCCTACAACAACACAAACACTAGAAACGTGGGAGATAGGTGGGGTGCAGTGGCTCACGCCTGTAACCCCAGCACTTTGGGAGGCCGAGGCAGGCGGATCACAAGGTCAGGAGTTTGAGACCAGCCTGGCCAATATGGTGAAACCCTGTCTCTACTAAAAATACAAAAATTAGCCGGTCGTGGTGGCAGGCCCCTGTAGTCCCAGCTACTTGGGAGGCTGAGGCAGGAGAATCACTTGAACCCGAGAGGTGGAGGTTGCAGTGAGCCGATACCACACCACTGCACTGCAGCCTGGGGGACAGAGCGAGACTCTGTATTAAAAAAAAAAAAAACAGAGAAACTTGGGAGATAAAATGAAATCCAATATCCCTACATATTGATCCTTTTGCCTTTCAAATTATTTAAAGTATATAAAGCATTTAGTAATATAACAAATGATCATATATGTGTATTTAAATAAAATTATGTACAGTCTAGTGGCATTTTGGGAATGAATAAAGGTGTAACATCAATTTCCAGGATAAATTTACCTATTCAACCAAGGTGGCCAGGCGCAGTGGCTCCTGCCTGTAATCCCAGCACTTTGGGAGGCCAAGGCAGGCGGATTGCCTGACTTCTGGAATTCGAGACCAGCCTGGTCAACCTGGTGAAACTCTGTCTCTACTAAAAATGCAAAAATGAAAAACCAAAAAAAAAAAAACTAGCCGGGCGTGGTGGCGCTCACCTGTAGTCCCAGCTACTCAGGAGGCTGAGGCAGGAGAATTGCTTGAACCCAGGAGGTGGAGGTTGCAGTGAGCCAAGATGGAGCCACTGCACTCCAGCCTGGGCCACAGAGTGAGACGCTGTCTCAAAAAATAAAAATAAATTTAAAAAAAAAATCTACCAACAAATATTCAGTACCAGCTAACAGCCATTGGATGCAGAAGATAAAAAGATCAAGATGCCTGCTTTCCAGGAGTTAATGATTCACTGGTGAAAATAAATGAATACACAAGGAGCAACAAGATAGGATCTAATCTGGGCCAGGAGAAAAGGGTAATTATTTGTTGTCGATTAATGCTTACTTAGTAGAAAACAGGCAACCTGAAGATGATAGAAACCACTTTGGGAAATGGTAAGAGGAAGTAATCAGGCTCAGGGTTTTTTCTAACTAATCAAATTACTTTTGTATTACATATGACTGGATCATTAATATGATGTTTTAGGGTTTTTTTCTGACTTGAGTGGAGTAAACATGATTCCCAGAAAGACAATTGTTAAGAGCACAATGGAGGTACTACATTATACATATTTGCAACATAGTATCATACAGCTTTAAAACAAGTAACATGTTTTACAATTTACAAAGTGTCTTCACATTTCTAGTTTTATTTACAAGTTTGCGTAATGAAGGTATTTGTACCCCATGAGCATAATGAATTTCAAAGAGGTTAACTAAGGTTCACAGTAATACATTCCTTCAACAAACCATTATCAAGTGCATTTCATGTACCAGGCACAGTAAGCCGGGCGTGGCGGCTCACGCCTGTAATCCTAACACTTTCAGAGGGCAAGGCGGTGGATCACCTGAGGTCAGGAGTTCGAGACCAACTTGGCCAAGATGGTAAACTTGTCTCTACTAAAAAAATAGAAAAATTAGCCAGGGTGGTGGCAGGTGCCTGTAGTACCAGCCACTTGGGAGGCTGAGGCAGGAGAATCACTTGAACCCGGGAGACGGAGGTTGCACTGAGTCGAGATTGCACCACTGCACTCCAACCTGGTGACAGAGCAAGACTCTGTCTCCAAAAAAAAAAAAAAAAAAAAAGATACTGGCTTTCCTATACCTAAATACCCCTTTCCTCCTCCCCATCCCACCCACCTTCACCCCACTATCTGCTGCCAGTACTTCAAGCCTCAGCTCAAAGGCTTCCTCTGCAAAGCTTTTCCTGACAGCCAAGGGGTGACTGAACTGCCCCTTTGTTTGTGCTCTTGGCTCATGCAACCGTTAACTCCATCATCGCCCATTCTTGAGCACTCTGCTACCCCTGCAACCCTCACAGGCAGCTGTATTCCTTCCTTGAGCCACTGACTCCTGGAGGTGGCATCAGTGACCACCTGTGACCTGACCTTCACAGTTGGATCCTCTGCCTTACCTCAGCCACTCACACACATGGTCATACCCTAGAGTCTAGACAGAGGTCAGCAAACTTTTTCTGTGAAAGGCCAGATGGTACATATTTTAGATTTTGTGAGCCAAGAGGCAATGTCTTCAACTTTTTGAGCAACTGTGCTTGCTGAAGGGATAATAGTCTTTGTGTGTGTGTGTGTGTGTGTGTGTGTGTGTGTGTGTGTATCTTTTTTTTTTTTTTTTTTGCGACAGAGTCTTGCTCTGTTGCCCAGGCTGGAGTGCAGTGGCGCAATCTTGGCTCACTGCCAACCTCTGCCTCTTGGGTTCAATTGATTCTCCTGCCTCAGCCTTCCGAGTAGGTAGGACTACAGGCATGCACCCCACGCCCAGCTAATTTTTGTATTCTTAGTAGAGATGGGGGTTTCACCATGTTGGTCAGGCTGGCCTTGAACTTCTGACCTCAGGTAATCCACCTGCCTTTGCCTCCCAAAGTGCTGGGATTATAGGCATGAGCCACCGCCCCCAGCCATATATTTTAAAATGCAAAGATTATTCTTAGCTCAAGGCTGAAAAACAACAGGCAGTAGACCAAATTTGGCCCACAGGCCATAGTTTGCAGACCCCCATGCTAGGCCTTGTCAGACAATCTTAGGGCCAGGCACAGTGGCTCATACCTGTAATCCCAGCACTTTGGGAAGCCAAGGTGGGTGGATCACTTGAAATCAGGAGTTCGAGACCAGCCTGGCCAACATGGTGAAACCCCATCTCCACTAAAAATACAAAAATTAACCAGGCATGGTGGGGTGCACACTTGTAATCCCAGCTACTCCAGAGGCTGAGGCAGGAGAATTGCTTGAGCCCGAGAGGCAGAGGTTGCAGTGAGCCAAGATCGCACCACTGCACTCCAGCCTGGGCAACAGAGCGAGACTGTCTCAAAAATAAAAAGGCAAACAACATGGTGAAACCCCATCTCTACTAACAATACAAAAATTTGCTGGGCATGGTGGCACATGCCTGTAATCCCAGCTACCCCAGAGGCTGAAGCAGAAGAATTGCTTGAACCTGGGAAGCAGAGGTTGTAGTGAGCCAAGGTTACACCCTGCAGTCCAGCCTGGATGGCAGAGCAAGACTCCATCTCAACTAAAATAAAATAAAAGAATAAAGATCTTAGTTCCTGGCGGGGCGAGGTGGCTCACGCCTGTAATCCCAGCACTTTGGGAGGCCAAGGCAGGCGGATCACATGAGGTCAGGAATTCAAGACCAGCCTGCCCAACATGGCAAAACCTCGTCTCTACTAAAAATAGAAAAAAATTAGCTAGGCATGGTGGCAGGCACCTGTAGTCCCGGCTACTCGGGAGGCTGAGGCAGGAGAATTGCTTGAACCCAGGAGGTGGAGGTTGCAGTGAGCCAAGATCCCACCACTGCCCAGCCTGGGCGACAAGAACGAAACTCAATCTAAAAAAAAAAAAAAAAAAATCTTAGTTCTCAAAATCTCAATTTCAAGATTCGCTTTTCAGCCACCACCTCCTATTGTTAACTCTACTGTGCTCCAACTCTAATGACCCTTCTGTTTACCGGGACCTACAATCCCTTTATCAATTCTGCTTCCTTTTCACTGCCCCTCATTTCCCATGGCCTCTGTTTCCCCCTTTTCCCACTCAGATTCTACAGTTTTGTTCTTTTCTTCCTCACTTCTCCTTTTATTCTACTCAGCAAATCCCAACCCTGGTCAAATCCAACCCTCCACCTACACCTTGCCTGCAGCCTAATGTGGCCACAGAAGAATGTATAAGCACGTTGACAGGTCTCACCTTAAATTCAAGACTACAGGCCTCAACAAGCACGTTGTTGCTGCCCAGCCATCCTATTAAACTTCTCTCGGCCCTATCCCATTCTCCCAGATGATTGTTTCATACTTTTTCCTCTCTCTCCAATCCCCTGATGCTCCTTGCTCTACTTTACTCTCAGCCATATCCTGCTTTCCCATAGCACTGAAAACAGTGGGGCAGCTAGAAGAGAACTTTGGCACCGTGCCATCTCTCCCCCAACTCACACCTGCAGCTGTGCTCAGATGCTCTGCCTTCTCTCCCTCCTCCCACTCTGCAGTCTGGGGCTCCTATCTCAAGCCAACCCCTATACACCAATGCATTTGATTCCATCTCTCACATGCAGGGGTGACCCCTTCATGTCGTTGAAATACTTCCTTCACTTGGCCGCCACTCAGCCTTTCCTGATGTTCTCCTTACTTCGCTAACTACTCTTTGCTGTTCTCTCATCTCTGTGACCTCTGAGATTGAAATATCCCAGGGCTCAGCCCCTGGACCTCATCCTTTCTCTAACTATGCTCATTAGTTGGTTCTAGCTTATAGCTTTAGAAATCATCTCTAGGTCCGGGCACGGTGGCTCATGCCTGTAATCCCAGCACTTTGGGAGGCTAAGGTGGGCGGATCACCTGAGGTCGGGAGTTCGAGACCAGCCTGGGCAACATGGCGAAACCCTGTCTCTACTAAAAATACAAAAATTAGCTGGGCGTGGTGGCGCATGCCTGTAATCCCAGCTGCTCCAGAGGCTGAGAAAGGAAAATCGCTTGAACCCAGGAGGCGGAGTTTGCAGTAAGCCCAGGTTGCGCCATTGCACTCCAGCCTCGCGACAGAGCAAGACTCCGTCTCAGAAAAAAAGAAAAGGAAGAATCTCTAGGGCTGGGCACAGTGGTTCATGCCTGTAATCCTAGCACTTTGGGAGGCCAAGGTAGGCAGATCACCTGAAGACAGGAGTTTGAGACCAGCCTGGCCAACATGGCAAAACCTCGTCTCTACTAAAAATACAAAAATTAGCCGAGCGTGGTGGTGTATGCCTGTAATCCCAGCCACTTGGGAGGCTGAGGCAGGAGAATCGCTTGAACCCAGGAGGCAGAGGTTGCAGTGAGCCAAGATTACGCCACTGCCCTCCAGCCTGGGCAACAGAGCAAGACTTCATCTCAATAAAGAAATCATCTCAGCTGGGCGCGGTGGCTCACACCTGTAATCCCAGCACTTTGGGAGGCAGAGGCGAGCAGATCACGAGGTCAGGAGTTCGAGACCAGCCTGACCAACATGGAAACCCTGTCTCTACTAAAAATACAAAAATTAGCTGGGCATGGTGGCACGCACCTGTAATCCCAGCTACTCAGGAGGCTGAGGCAGGAGAATCACTCGAACCTAGGAGGCAGAAGTTGCAGTGAGTCGAGATCGAGCCACTGCACTCCAGCCTGGGCAACAGAGCAAGACCCCGTCTCAAAAAAAAAAAAAAAAAAAAAAGAAAAGAAAGAAATCATCTCAGGCCGGGCGCGGTGGCTCACGCCTGTAATCCCAGCACTTTGGGAGGCCGAGGCAGGTGGATCATGAGATCAGGAGATCGAGACAATCCTGGCTAACACGGTGAAACCCCGTCTCTACTAAAAAATACGAAAAATTAGCCAGGCGCTGTGGAGGGCGCCTGTAGTCCCAGCTACTCGGGAGGCTGAGGCAGCAGAATGGCATGAGCCCAGGAGGTGGAGCTTGCCGTGAGCTGAGATAGCGCCACTGCACTCCGGCCTGGGTGAAAGAGCGAGACTCCATCTCAAAAAAAAAAAAAAAAAAAGAAATCATCTCTAGGCTTATAAGTTACAAAATTGTATCACCCGCCCTAGACCTCTCTCCTGAAAGCCAGACCTCTCACACTCAGATGCCTGTTTGGCAAATCTATTAAATGTTCAATGTACTACACACATTCAACCTGCCAAACACCTGGTCTCCTCTACCTCCAATCTTCTCCTGTCATCTTTCCCATGTTAATAATGGCAACCTGCCCTCCCCCTCCCCCTCCCCTCCCCCTCCCCCTCCCCTCCCCCTCCCCCTCCCTCTCCCCACGGTCTCCCTCTCCCGCTCTTTCCACGGTCTCCCTGTGATGCCCAGCCGAAGCTGCTGCTGCCATCTCAGCTCACTGCAACCTCCCTGCCTGATTCTCCTGCCTCAGCCTGCCGAGTGCCTGCGATTGCAGGCGCGCGCCGCCACGCCTGACTGGTTTTCATATTTTTTTGGTGGAGACGGGGTTTCGCTGTGTTGGCCGGGCTGGTCTCCAGCTCCTAACCGCGAGTGATCGGCCAGCCTCGGCCTCCCGAGGTGCCGTGATTGCAGACGGAGTCTCGTTCACTCAGTGCTCAATGGTGCCCAGGCTGGAGTGCAGTGGCGTGATCTCGGCTTGCTACAACCTCCACCTCCCAGCCGCCTGCCTTGGCCTCCCAAAGTGCCGAGATTGCAGCCTCTGCCCGGTCGCCGCCCCGTCTGGGAAGTGAGGAGCGTCTCCGCCTGGCAGCCCATCGTCTGGGATGTGAGGAGCCCCTCTGCCTGGCTGCCCAGTCTGGAAAGTGAGGAGCGTCTCTGCCCAGCCGCCATCCCATCTAGGAAGCGAGGAGTGCCTCTTCCCGGCCGCCATCACATCTGGGAAGTGAGGAGCGTCTCTGCCCGGCCGCCCATCGTCTGAGATGTGGGGAGCACCTCTGCCCTGCCGCCCCGTCCGGGATGTGAGGAGCGTCTCTGCCCGGCCGCCCCGTCTGAGAAGTGAGGAGACCCTCTGCCTGGCAACCGCCCCCTCTGAGAAGTGAGGAGCCCCTCCACCCGGCAGCCACCCCGTCCGAGAAGTGAGGAGCCCCTCCGCCCAGCAGCCGCCCCGTCTGGGAAGTGAGGAGCGTCTCCGCCCGGCAGCCACCTCGTCCGGGAGGGAGGTGGGGGGGTTAGCCCCCCGCCCGGCCAGCCGCCCCATCCGGGAGGGAGGTGGGAGGGTCAGCCCCCCGCCCGGCAGGCCGCCCTGTCCGGGAGGTGAGGGGCGCCTCTGCCCGGCCGCCCCTACTGGGAAGTGAGGAGCCCCTCTGCCCGGCCAGCCGCTCCGTCCGGGAGGGAGGTGGGGGGGTCAGCCCCCAGCCCGGCCAGCCGCCCCGTCCGGGAGGGAGGTGGGGGGTTGGCCCCCCGCCTGGCCGGCCGCCAGGTCCGGGAGGTGAGGGGCGCCTCTGCCCAGCCGCCCCTACTGGGAAGTGAGGAGCCCCCCCGCCCGGCCAGCCGCCCCGTCCGGGAGGGAGGTGGGGGGGTCGGCCCCCCGCCCGGCCAGCCGCCCCGTCCGGGAGGGAGGTGGGGGTGTTAGCCCCCCACCTGGCCAGCCGCCCCGTCCGGGAGGTGAGGGGTGCCTCTGCCTGGCCGCCCCTACTGGGAAGTGAGAAGCCCCTCTGCCCGGCCAGCCACTCCGTCCGGGAGGGAAGTGGGGGGGTCAGCCCCCCGCCCGGCCAGCCGCCCCGTCTGGGAGGTGAGGGGCGCCTCTGCCCGGCCGCCCCTACTGGGAAGTGAGGAGCCCCTCAGCCCGGCCAGCCGCCCCGGGAGGGAGGTGGGGGGGTCAGCCCACAGCCCAGCCAGCCGCCCTGTCCGGGAGGGAGGTGGGGGGTCAGCCCCCCGCCCGGCCAGCCGCCCCGTCCGGGAGGGAGGTGGGGGGGTCAGCCCCTCGCCTGGCCAGCCGCCCCATCCGGGAGGTGAGGGGCGCCTCTGCCCGGCCGCCCCTACTGGGAAGTGAGGAGCCCCTCAGCCCGGCCAGCCGCCCCGTCCGGGAGGGAGGTGGGGGGGGTCAGCCCACAGCCCATCCAGCCGCCCTGTCCGGGAGGGAGGTGGGGGGTCAGCCCCCCGCCCGGCCAGCCGCCCCGTCGGGGAGGGAGGTGGAGGTGTCAGCCCCCCGCCGGCCAGCCGCCCCGTCCGGGAGGGAGGTGGGGGGGTCAGCCCCTCGCCTGGCCAGCCGCCCCATCCGGGAGGTGAGGGGCGCCTCTGCCCGGCCGCCCCTGCTGGGAGGTGGGGAGCCCCTCTGCCCGGCCGCCGCCCCGTCTGGGAGGTGTGCCCAGCAGCTCATTGAGAGCGGGCCATGATGACAATGGCGGTTTTGTGGAGTGGAAGGGGGGGAAAGGTGGGGAAAGGATTGAGAGGTCGGATGGTTGCCGCGTCTGTGTGGAGGGAGGTAGACATGGGAGACTTTTCTCTGTACTAAGAAAAAATTCTTCTGCCTTGGGATCCTGTTGATCTGTGACCCTACCCCCAACCCTGTGCTCTCTGAAACATGTGCTGTATCCACTCAGGGTTGAATGGATTAAGGGCGGTGCAAGATGTGCTTTGTTAAACAGATGCTTGAAGGCAGCATGCTGGTTAAGAGTCATCACCACTCCCTAATCTCAAGTACCCAGGGACACAAACACTGCGGAAGGCCGCAGGGTCCTCTGCCTAGTAAAACCAGAGAACTTTGTTCACTTGTTTATCTGCTGACCTTCCCTCCACTATTGTCCTGTAACCCTGCCAAATCCCCCTCTCCGAGAAACACCCAAGAATGATCAATAAAAAATAAAAAAATAATAATTAATTTAAAAAAAAATGCAACCTGGTTCTTCCAGTTGCTCAGATCAAAAAATGTTGGAAACATCCTTGAATCCTCTTTTTTTGTTACCTCCCTACATCCAATCAGCCCATCAATGAATCCTGTATCTACCACCTCCATGGCTACCACCTGGTCCAAGTCACCACCATTTCTCAACTGGAGTATTGAATAACCTGCTAACTTGTCTGTGAGTTTCCACCTTGGAAACCTTCACTTTACTCTCCTAATAGTGAGCAGAGGAATCCTTTCAAAACAAAAGTGAAATTGTCAGTCCCCTGATCAAGACCCTCTTGTGGTTCACCAACTCAGTGAAAGCTAATGTCCTTAAAATGGCCTGCAAAGCCCTACACAGTTCTTCTCCACCACCCCCAGTGTCACCTTTTCAGCCATGATAACCTTCCCTCACCTCATTAAAGTCATAACAACATCCCTTGCACCCATACTTCCTAGCACCCTTCTCTTATTCTCTTCTTGATTTTCCTTCTCCTGTTTTTTTTTTGTTTTTTTTTTTTTTTTTGAGACAGTCTCACTCTGTTGCCCAGGCTAGAGTGCAGTGGCACTACAACCTCTGCTTCCTGGGTTCAAGCGATTCTTGTGCCTCAGCCTCCCACGTAGCTGGGGTTACAGACGCCCACCAACACGCCCGGCTAATTTTTGTATTTTTAGTAGAGTCGGGGTTTCACCATGTTGGCCAGGCTGGTCTCAAACTCCTGACCTTAGGTGATCCACCCATCTCTGCCTCTCAAAGTGCTGGGATTACAGGCGTGAGTCACTGCTCCCAGCCTTTCCTTCTCTACTTGATCAGGTTTATCACCATCTGATCCCCATATATTTTATGAATTTATTTCTTTATTATCCACCCCTTTAGAATAAAACGAGCTTGATGAGGGCAAGGATTTTGTGTCTGTTTCATTTACTGCTGTATGTCTAGCACCTATAACAGTGCCTGGCACATAGTAAGCACTCGGTAAATTTCTGTTGAATAAATAAACTGATTAAAGGAGGCTTCCTGTATTATGATTGCCTCTCTCCATGCTGGTCTCCTGTATGCCACTGGGAGTCCTTTGAAGGTCGTCACTAGGACAGTTCATTTTTGCATGTATATTGTGCCTGGCACACAGTCAACACCAGAAAGTGGTTGTTCATTTTATGTTTCAGAGCACCTTGATGGTTCCGACGGTGTGGTAACAAGGTCTGAAACCTTACAGCCGTGCATTCTTAATCATGAAAGTGTCCAACCGGGGTTGGAAATTTTCAACCATGGTCCATGAAGTGCAGATGTGAGGTGCACTGTGCCTGAGCCAGACGGTTCTCATTGGACCTTTTGGGTTCTGCAAATTCAAAGCAGGAAAATTGGAATGCAGCTTCAGTTAAGTGTATATTTAGTAAAAACATGTCCTGGCAGTATTTGTTACTTATTGGGAGAAATGCATCTTACATTTGGCTGTCTTCAGCCTTTAAGTTTCTGCCAGACTCCAGGAGAAGGCTGAAGGGAAGGAGAGGAGCATGTTTGTGGGATCAATGCATATACTCACACATGCCATTATTGACACGCCATGACGTGCAGCTCCTGCTTGGGGATTTAGGAGGTAATGTCCAAAGCCACACAGACCAACCAGGCCCAACAAAGCAGAGTGAGTAATACACTGTGCATGGTGGTTTTGGGTGTGGTTTGAAAACAAGCATCACTGTTAAATATGTTAAATACGATTAGAAGGAAACCTAAAACCACAGGGTGTGGACTTTTATGTTGGGGGTGTGTACATTAGATAATCTTCACATGGACCTTTTCATTGTATCAGCTTCTCACGGAGCAGCTTAAATGGCACCTCCTCAGAGAGCCTTCTCATGGTCATTTGCTCTAAGTCTGTTTTAGCCAAGCACCGTGGCATAAGCCTGTAATCCCAACAATTTGGGAGGCTGAGACAGGAGGATCACTTGAGCCCAAGAGCTCAAGACCAGCCTGGGGAAAATAGGGAGACCTTCTCTCTACAAAAAATAAAAAATTAGCTAGGTGTGGTGGTGCACCTGTGGTCCCAGCTACTCAGGAGGCTGAAGTAGGAGGATCACTTGAGCCTGGGAGATCGAGGCTGCAGTGAGCCATGATCATACCTCTGTACTCCAGCCTGGGTGATGGAATGAGACCCTGCCTCCAAAAAACAAAACAAATAAAAAAGAAAACAAAGATTGTCTTTTTTTTTTTTTTGAGACAGAGTCTTGCTCTGTTGCCCAGGCTGGAGTGCAGTGGCACCATCTCGGCTCACTGCAACCTCCACCTCCTGGGTTCAAGCGATTCTGCTGCCTCAGCCTCCTGAGTAGCTGGGATTACAGGTGCCCACCACCATGCCCGGCTAATTGGTTTTTTTTTTTTTTTGAGACGGAGTCTCGCTCTGTCACCCAGGCTGGAGTGCAGTGGTGAGATCTTGGCTCACTGCAACCTCTGCCTCCCGGGTTCAAGCAATTCTGCCTCAACCTCCCAAGTAAATGGGATTACAAGCGTATGCCACCACGCCTGGCTAATTTTTTGTATTTTTAGTAGAGACGGGGTTTCACCATGTTAGCCAGGATGATTTCAATCTCCTGACCTTGGGATCCACCCACCTTGGCCTCCCAAAGTGCTGGGATTACAGGCGTGAGCCACCACGCCCAGCCAAGACTACCTGTTTTAATTTTCTCCGAAGGGATGATCAGTATATTTCAGAGTACCTTGATGGTTCTAACTGCATGATAACAAGGTCTCATGTTTCCTTGGTCTTTGTTTGTCTTTGTTTCCTTGGTTGCTGTCTCCCTTACTACACTAGACGGTAAGATTTAAGGGACAAAGTGTGTCTTGTTCACCATTGTATCTCCGGCTCCCAGAACTATGCCCAGTGCAGAGCAAGTACTCCATAAATGTGTGATATGTGAATAAATAAAGGAATGGAGAATGTGGTAGGCAAAATTCTAAGACGTCCCCAGGAGTCCCATCCCCTGGTATACACGTCCTGTGCCTGGGGCTGTAAATGTGATGGGATGTCACTCCTGTGATTAGGCTATGTTATCTGTCACAGTTGACTTTAAGATAGGGAGAAGCTGGGCTGGGCGCAGTGGCTCACGCTTTTAATCTCAGCACTTTGGGAGGCCAAGGCGGGCAGATCACTTGAGGTCAGAAGTTTGAGACCAGCCTGGCCAACATGACAAAACCTCGTCTCGACCAAAATTACAAAAATTAGGAGGTGTGGTAACTCATGTCTGTAATCCCAGCTACTTGGGAGGCTGTCGGTTGCTGACGCAGGAGAATCACTTGAACCTGGGAAGCAGAGGTTGCAGTGAGCCAAGATCACACCACTGCACTCCAGCCCAGGTGACAGAGTGAGACTCTGTCTCAAAAAATAAAAAAAAGAAAAGAAAAGATAGAAATGGGGTGTGGCAGCTCATGCCTGTAATCCCAGCACTTTGGGAGGCAGAGGCAGGAGGATCGTTTGAGCCCAGGAGTTCAAGGTTAGAGTGACCTATGATCCTGCCACCGCATTCCAGCTCTGGGAACAGAGCAAGACCCTGTCTCAAAAAAAAAGAAAAAAAAAGAAAAGAAAGAGGAGAAAAGAGAGGGTTGTTCTTTGGTCTTGGCAGCAGAAGATAATGAAGGGAATGATATGATATTATTCAGAAAGTGTTGCAATAAGATGCACACATTGAGCCTCTGCTGTGGCTCTAGACCTACTACCTCAAAAGTTGACCTGTGGCAAATGTGGCTACTCGGCCAAGCACAAGAGAAAGTATAATTGGAGCTCCAGGGATAAAAGACAAAAAAAAAAAAAACACTAGGACCAGTACAATTATGCACCTAAAAATTGTATACAGGTTGCCAGGCGCCATGGCTCACGCCTGTAATCCCAGCACTTTGGGAGGCCAAGGCCAGCAAAGTGCTTGAGTCCAGGAGTTTGAGACCAGCCTAGGCAACTTGATGAAACTTCATCTCTACAAAAAATACAAAAAAAATTAGCCAGGTGTTGTAGTGTGTGCGTGTAGTTCCAGCTACTTGGGAGGATGAGGTGGGAGGATCACCCGAACTAGGGAGATTGAGGCTGCAGTGAGCCAAGCCATGAATGTGCCACTGCACTCTAGCCTGGCTAACAGAGTGAAACCCTGTCCTCAAAAATTAAATTAAATTAAATTAAAAAAAGAATTTCAACAATTAGCCATGCAATGAGTGTTCTGATTTTTTTTTTTTAAAGATTGAGGGGGAGAGTATTTGGGTGGGGCTTACTCAATCACGTAAGCCTTTTACATCCATCCATGTGGAGAGGTCAGAAGCAAAGGAAGGGATTCGAAGCATGAGCAGGCACACAGAAGGAACCCCAAGGCAAGAAACTGCAGGCACCTCCAAGGGCTGAGGTAAGCCCTCCAGCCAACAGCCAGCCAGAGAACAGGGACCTCAGTCCTACCCCTGCAAGGAAATTATTCTGTCAACAATCTCAATGAGCCTGGAAGCAAACGCATCCCCAGAGCCTCCAGAGAGGAATGCGGCCTGGTCAGCGCCTGGATTCACAGCCTGGCAAGACACTAAACAGAGCATCCAGTCACACTGTTCCTGGACAACTAACCTACAGTGAGCCAATGAAAGGGTTTTTTTTTTTTTTTTTTTTTGAGATGGAGTCTTGTTATTGTTGCCCAGGCTGGAGTGCAATGGTGCAATCTCGGCTCACTGCAACCTCTGCCTCCCAGATTCAAGTGATTCTCCTGCCTCAGCCTCCTGAGTAGCTGAGACTGCAGGCACCCACCACCATGCCTGCCTATTTTGTTTGTATTTTTAGTAGAGATGGGGTTTCACCATGTTGACGAGGCTGGTCTTGAACTGCTGACTTCAGGTGATCCACCCCTCTTGGCCTCCCAAAGTGCTGGGATTACAGGCATGAGCCACTGTGCCCGGCTAAAAGGGTGTTCTTTAAGCTTCTAAGTTTGATTAGTTACACAGCAATAGAAAACTGATACAAACCCAGAGACCTTAACAATTCTCTTGGCATTAACTCTTTTTCTTTTTTGAGACAGAGTTTTGCTCTGTCGCCCAGGCTGAAGTGCAGTGGCACAATCTTGCCTCACTGCAACCTCCACCTCTGAAGTTCAAGCGTCTCTCAAGCCTCAGCCACCCGAGTAGCTGGGATTACGGGCGCACGCCACCATGCCTGGCTAATTTTTTAATTTTTGTATAGTACAGGTGGGGTTTCACCATGTTGGCCAGGCTGGTCTCAAACTCCTGCCTCAAGTGATCCACCTGCCTCAGCCTCCCAAAGTGCTGGGATTCCAGGTGTGAGCCACTGCACCCGGCCAGCATTAAGTCTTGCAGAAGCAAGAATGAAACACTAACAGTTTAAAATTTTTAAAGTTACTTTGCCTTATGTGAAATGAAAACAGAAATACAGCTCAATGGAGGATAAGGAGATTGTTTAAGGTTTAACTGTACAATTCAGACTGCTCAAGCAAAAACCTCCTACAGGGAAACTGGGACTATAAACATGTTATTGTACTCACATTGGTGTTTTTAGGACTAGAAGGTACATTTCTTCTTCTTCTTCTTTTTTTGAGACAGAGTCTCGCACTGTCACCCAGGCTGGAGTGCAGTGGCGTGATCTCGGCTCACTGCAACCTCCACCTCCCAGGTTCAAGCGATTCTCCTGCCTCAGCCTCCCGAGTAGCTGTGACTACAGGCGCGTGCCACCACGCCCAGCTAATTTTTTTTGTATTTTTAGTAGAGACGGGGTTTCACAATGTTGGCTAGGATGGTCTCGATCTCTTGACCTCATGATCCGCCTGCCTGGGCCTCCCAAAGTGCTGGGATTACAGGTGTGAGCCACCTGTGCCCTGCCTTAGAAGGTACGTTTCTTTTGCTTTTCTTTTTTTTTTTTTTTTTTTTTTTTTTTTTTTTTTAGACAGGGTCTTACTGGGTTTTCTTGGCTGGAATGCAGTGGCCTTGGCCTGATCATAGCTCACCACAACCTGGAACTCCTGGGTTCGAGTGATCTTCCTGCCTCAGCCTCCCAGGTAGCTAGGACCACAGGCACACACCACCACACCCACCTTGCATTTTCTTTTCTACAGACGTAGGATTATAAATACGTTTCACTTCATCCCATAAACATGCCATATTTGGAGTCAGATGTGGCTTTTAACCCCAGCTTTGCCATTTACTAGCTCTGTGACATTGGGCATGTAATCTCTCTGTAAGCCTCTGTTTTCCCATCTGCAAAACAGCCACAATAAGGGTGTGGTGGGGTTTAAATGAGACACTACATATAGTGCTTTTTTTTCTTTACTCTTTTTTTTTTTTCCGAGACAGGGTTCTTGTTGCCCAGGCTGGAGTACAGTGGCATGATCTTGGCTCACTGCAGCCTCCTCGACTTCCTGGGCTCAAGCAATCCTCCCACTTCAGCCTCCTGAGTAGCTGGGACCACAGAAATGCGCCACCATGCCTTGCTAATTTTATTATTTTTTGTTGAGAGGGGGTTTCCCCATGTTTCCCAGGCAAGTCTTGAACTTCTAAGCTCAAGCAGTCCACCCACCTTGGCCTCCCAAAGTGTGTAGAAAGTGTGAGGTCCTTTTAGGACAGTCCCCGATGCACTGCTTTTTAGAAATCATCCTCACATATATGCATGTAAGATGGACAAAACAACCAACACATGAAACACAGCCTCTTTCTGCCCCTCAACTGCAAGTATTCTGATATTGACTAGTGGGCATTCCCCCCTCTTCCTTTATTCAACCTACACTTTATCAGGTAGCTGTGATAGTCAATTGGGAGGACACCCGGAGAAGTAGGGTGAGAGATTCATGTAGGAAACGGATGAGGTGAGAGAAAGACGGATAAGAGATATATTTTGGCTGTGTGTGGTGGCTCGTGCCTATAATCCCAGGACTTTGGGAGGCTGAGGCAGGCAGATCACTTTAGCTCAAGAGTTCAAGACCAGCCTGGGCAACGTGGCTAAACTCCATCTCTACTAAAAATACAGAAATCAGCTAGGCATGATGGTGCACACCTGTAATCCCAGCTACTCAGGAGGCTGAGGCAGGAGAATTGCTTGAGCGCGGGAGGTGGAGGTTGCGGTGAGCTGAGATGGCACCATGGCGCTCCAGCCTGGGTGACAGAGCCAGACCCTGTCTTAAGAAAACAAAGAAAAGAAAGAAAGAAAATAGAAAAAAAGAAGAAAAAGAGTAACTTTACAACAGAGAAATCTGGCAAACATAACCTCAGGCAGGTGATCCAGGTCAACACCTTGATGAACCCTTGATATGACTTAATGAGAATGGCACTTTACCTCTGTGATCTTCCTTACAAAAAACGTTTCATGCAGTCCAGTCATGAGAGAAACATCAGACAAATCCTTATGGAAGGATAGACTACAAAATACCTGACCAATCCTCAAAACTGCCAAAGTCAGGCTGAGCTTGATGGCTCACGCCTGTAATCCCAGCACTTTGGGAGGCCAAGGTGGGTGGATCACTTGAGGTCAGGAGTTCAAGACCATCCTGGCCAACATGGAGAAACTCTGTCTCTATTAAAATACAAAAATTAGCCGGGCATGGTGGCACATGCCTATAATCCCAGCTACTTGGGAGGCTGAGGCAGGAGAATCGCTGGAACCCGGGAGGCGGAGGTTGCAGTGAGCCAAGATCGAGCCACTGCTCTTAAGCCTGGGTGACAGAGAGAGACTCCATCTCAAAATAAATAAATAAGAATAAAAATACAAAAAGTTAGCCAGGTGTGGTGGCATGTGCCTGTGGTCCCAGCTACTGGGGAGGCTGAGGTAAGAGAATCGTTTGAGCCTGGGAGGCAGAGGTTGCAGTGAGCCGAGATCGCGCGACTGCACTCTAGTCTGGGCGACAGGGCCAGACCTTGCCTCAGGGTAATAATAACAATAAAAATAATAGGCCAGGGCCGGGCACAGTGGCTCACGCCTGTAATCCCAGCACTTTGGGAGGCTGAGGCAGTGGATCACCAGGTCAGGAGTCCAAGACCAGCCTGGCCAAGATGGTGAAACCCCGTCTCTACTAAAAATACAAAAATTATCTGGGTGTGGTGGTGGGTGCCTGTAATCCCAGCTACTCGGGAGGCTGAGGCAGAGAATTGCTTGAACCTGGGAGGCAGAGGATGCAGTGAGCTGAGATCGCACCATTGCACTCCAGCCTGGGTGACAGAGCAAGATTCCGTCTCAAAAAATAATAATAATAAATAGTAATAATATACCAATATTGGTTGATTAGTTGTGACAAATGTACCCTACAGATATATTAATAAGATGTTAATGATAGAGAAAATCAGGTGCAGTATATTGTAACTCTCAATACTATCTTTGCAACTTTTCTGAAAATCTAAAGCTATTTGAAATGTTTATTTTATTTTTTTGTTTATTATTTATATATATATATTTTTGGAGATAGAATCTCGCTCTGTCGCCCAGGCTGGAGTGCAGTGGCACAATCTCGGCTTACTGCAACCTCCGCTTCCCAGGTTCAAGTGATTCTACTGACTCAGCCTCTCAAGTAGCTGGGATTATAGGTGTATGCTGCCATGCCCGGCTAATTTTTTGTATTTTAGTAGAGACGGGGTTTCACCGTGTTGCCCAGGCTGGTCTTGAACTCCTGAGCTCAGGCAATCCACCCGCCTCAGCCTCCCAAAGTGCTGGGATTACAGGTGTGAGCCACCGTGCCTGGCCTAGGCCTATTATTATTATTATTTTTTTTTGAGATAGAGTTTCACTCTTGTTGCCGAGGCTGGAGTGCAATGGTGTGATCTCGGCTCATTGCAACTTCTGCCTCCTGGGTTCAAGGGATTCTCCTGCCTCAGCTTCCCAAGTCGCTGGGATTATAGGCGCCTGCCACCACAACTAGCTAATTTTTGTATTTTTAGTAGAGATGGGGTTTTACCATGTTGGCCAGGCTGGTCTCGAACTCCTGACCTCAGGTGACCTGCCTGCCTTGGCCTCCCAAAGTGCTGGAATTACAGGCATGAGCCACCACCCCCAGCCTAAAAGGTTTATTTTTAAAAATCTGAGGGGAAAGGGATTTTAAGACATTTCACTGTAAGTAATAAATTCTGTCCTCTTTAATGTTTTTTGGAAAATGCAAATAAAGATCAGAATTATTTTAATTACATTTTTCTTGCTGAACTATGTATTATTCTTTTTTTTAGAGACTGGTTTTTTTAGAGACTGGGTTTTGCTCTGTCACACAGGCTGGAGTGCAGTGGCTCAATTGTAGCTCATGGCAACCAGTGACTCTTGGACTCAAGTGATCCTCCCACCTCAGCCTCCTGAGTAGATAGGTTCAGGTGTGTATCTCCAAGCCCACCTAATTTTTAAATTTTTGTTCTAGAGACAGGGTCTTGCTATGTTGCCCAGGCTGCTCTTGAACTCCTGGGCTCAATGCTTTTGCCTCAGCTTCCCAAAATGCTGGGACTACAGGAATGAGCCTCGGTGCCCAGTCCATGAACTATTTCTTTTAATGCAACATAGTAGCCAGGTGTGATGGCTCACACCTGTAAGCCCAGCACTTTGGGAGGCTGAGGTGGGAGGATGTCTTAAGGCCAGGAGTTCAAAACCAGCCTGGGCAACATAGTGAGACTCCCATCTCTACAAAAATAAAATAAAAATAAAAATAAAAATTAGCTGGGCATCGTGGCTCATGCCTATAGTCCCAGCTACTCTGGAGGCTGACGCAGGAGGATTGCCTGAGCCTAGGAGTTCAAGGCCATACTGGGCAACATAAGGAGACCCCATCTCTACAAAAAGTTTTAAAAAATTCCTGGGCATGGTGGCACAAACCTATGGTCCCAGCTACTTGGGAGGCTGAGGTGGGAGAATTGCTTGAGCCTGGAAGGTCAAGGCTGCAGCAAGCTGTGATTGAACGACTGCACCCCAGCTTGGGTGACAGAGCAAGACCCTGTCTCAATAGATAAATGAGTAAATAAATAGAAAGAAAGAAAGAAAAAAGAATAATGCAACACAGCTCGAAACCTGGGCTTCTTAGGGCCGGAGATCTACCCAGCATCCTGAAACTATTGAGAACACAAGGAGGATGACTTCATCTTGGGAATGTTCTGGAAGCCTCACATATGCTAGAAATCAGGACGGAGTGTCAGAGCAGTTGACTGAATCCCCTTCCAGTTCCCAAGTGAGACTGAATCCCTTAAATTAAAATAGCTTGGCCAGGCGTGGTGGATCACACCTGTAATCCCAGCACTTTGGGAGGCCAAGGCAGATGGATCACTTGAGGCCAAGAGTTTCAGACTAGCCTGGCCAACACGGTGAAACCCCATCTCTACTAAAAATAAAAAAAAATTAACTGGGCTTGGTGGCACACACCTGTAGTCCCAGCTACTTGGGAGGCTGAGGCAGGAGAATTGCTTGAGCCTGGGAGGCGGAGGTTGCAGTTAGTGGAGATCACACCACTGCACTCCAGCCTGGGTGACAGAGCAAGACTCCGTCTCAAAAAAAAAAAAAAAAAAAGGCTGGGCACAGTGGCTCACACCTGTAATCCCAGCACTTTGGGAGCCTGAGGTGGGTGGATCACCTGAGGTCAGGAGTTCAAGACCAGTCTGACCAATATGGTGAAACCCTGTCTCTACTAAAAATACAAAAATTAGCCGGGTGTGGTGGCCTGCGCCTGTAGTCCTAGCTACTCAGGAGGCTGAGACAGAATTGGTTGAACCCAGGAGGTGGAAGTTGCAGTGGGCTGAGATTGCATCACTGCATTGCGACAGAGCAAGACTCCATCAAAACAAACAAACAAAACAACAACAACAAAAAAATACTGCCACCCTAATGGCTCCCTTGGCTGACACATGCCCAATCTATGATGGAATCCAATTACAGAAACAAAGATGAAAAAGAACCATATTTGACTCACAGGAACCTGGGATTGGAACACCTGGAAGATGCTGGGGTCCCTTGTGCACTTGTCCACGTGGCCAGACAGTTTAGGCACTTTCCAAATCTGCTTCAGTGCCAGTAACTTACTCTTTTTCTGCAGAGCAAGGAGTGAGCAGGCTGTGCAAAAAAGAATTCACACGACAGGCCTGAGGGTGATATCCATAGAAAGTCTGCTGGCCAGTTTGGCCCTTGGCTGTGCCTGGAAACTTGGACTTCGGCAGTGTTCCCAGCATTTCTAGAACTGATCAAACTGATCAGAGTGACAGACTATGCCTGAACTATTTGTACATACAACGTGGTTCATGAGAGTCTGGAAATCTGGTATGAGCTAGGCAGAGGGTACCTATGTGACTGGCCCCCAGTAAAAACTGAGTTACTTGGTGACTGAGTTCTAGCAAGCTTCCCTGGTTGATAAATATCACGAGTATTGCCACAACTTGTTGCTGGAGGAATTAGGTGTGTCCTGTGTGACTCTACCAGGAAATAACTCTTGGGAACATGGCCCTGGTTTCCTCCAGACATCACCCCATGTGCCTTTTCCCTTTGCTGATTTTGCTTTGTATTCTCTGGCTGTAATAAATCATAGCCCTGAGCTTGGCTCACATGTGTAACCCCAGCACTTTGGAGCCTGAGGTGGGCAGATCGCTTGAGGTCAGAAGCTTGAGATCAGCCTACACAATATGGTGAGATCACATCTCAAAAAAAAAAAAAAAAAAAGAGCTAGGCATGGTGGTGCCTGCCTGTAGTCCCAGCTACTCAGGAGGATGAGGTGGGAGGATAACTTGAGCCTGGATCAAAGCCGCAGTGAGCCGTGATCGCGCCACTGCACTCCAGCCTGGGTGACAGAGTGAGACCCTGTCTCAAAAAAATAAAAATGTATATCATAGCCATGAGTATAGCTATATGCTGAATCCTGAGAATCCTTCCAACAAATCATTGAATTTGGGGGGTGGTCTTGGGGACCCTTTATATTCTTACCTATAAAATTAGGCTATTCTTATCTATAAAACTAGCATAAAGATTTTCCCCGATTCAAATCTTTATTGGGAGAGTCACGGAGGAAAGTATGGTTAGCTCCATTTGATCACTGAGAAAACATGCACAGAAAAGATAGGAAACGTGTGAGGTTTCGCAGCTAAGATGGGCAAGGGGGGTTGGAACTCAAGTTGTCTGTTTCCACACCCCAGCTCCATCTGTCTGTGACAGCGCAGAGGTCAGTCTTACTTTTAAAGGTTGGGGATGCGTCGCCTCTGCTCTCTCCACCCTCTATTCCTTTTCCCTTCACTCTGGTGTACCTGTCTGGCAGGTAAGACAGCACTTGTGGAGAAACAGGAGGGAAGGAGGTGTCAATTCCAGGTATCATCCCACTCACTGGAGCCTGGACACACCCCTCATTATCTTTCCCCTCCCTGCACCCACTATCATCTCCCTCTCCTTTGTTTAATTATCTGTTCATCATCATCTTCATCCTCATTTCTTTTCTTTTTTTTTTCTGAGATGGAGTCTCACTCTGTCGCCCAGGCTGGAATGCAGTGGCACGATCTTGGCTCACTGCAACCGTAGCCTTTTGGGTTCAAGCCACTCTGCCTCAGCTTCCTGAGTAGCTGGGATTACAGGCACCTGCCACCATGCCTAGCTAATTTTTGTGATTTTTTGTTTGTTTGTTTTTGAGATGGAGTCTCGCTCTGTCGCCCAGGCTGGAGTGCAGTGGCGCAATCTCGGCTCACTGCAAGCTCCGCCTCCCGGGTTCACGCCATTCTCCTGCCTCAGTCTCACAGGTAGCTGGGACTACAGGCACCTGCCACCACGCCCAGCTAATTTTTTGTATATTTAGTAGAGACAGGGTTTCACCGTTTTAGCCGGGTTGGTCTCAATCTCCTGACCTCGTGATCCACCCACCTCAGCCTCCCAAAGTGCTAGGATTACAGGCGTGAGCCACCGTGCCCCACCTAGTGCAAGTTTCTAGTTGGCTTCCAAACTGATTCCACATCTGTGTCCCACTCCTCAGCCTCTAAACACCTGCTTGTTTTCTGTGAAAACTAGACACATTAACAGTTATACTACAACAGGAAGCCCAGAGAATAGAAGGGCACGTAGTTCAGGGTGCTGCCTTCCAGGGGTTCAGTTTAGTGAGAAAAACAGGAATGCCATATACACACCTAAATATACTCCAATGTATAAATTGCAGCCTGGGCAACATAGCGAGAAACTGTCTCCAAAAAAAAGAAAGAAAAAAGAAAAAAACAGGCGCAGTGGCTCGCGCCTGTAATCCCAGCTACGCGGGAGGCTGAGGCAGGAGAATCCCTTGAAACCGAGAGGCGGAGGTTGCAGTGAGCCGAGATAGCGCTATTGCACTCCACGCGGGCAACTGAGCGAGACTCCATCTCAAAAAAAAAAAAAAGAAAAGAAAAAAGAAAAAAAGATGAGGGTGGGATTGTATTCCTGCAGACACCAAGGACCCTCCCTAATTAGCTCTGTGTGACTTGGGGTTGGGGCAGACAGTAGATCCAGAGGAGGAATCTTGGAGCCAAATCTTCCAATGTCTGAGTCGTTACTATTATTCAGATCTCAGTTCAAATATCCCTTTCTCAGAGAAGGCTTTCTTGACACCCATTTTAGAGCAGCACACCCCCATTCTCTAACACACTGCCTCCAGGGCACATATCGTTGCCTCCAGGGCACATATCATTCTGAGCTTTTTTACTATTATCTATCTATCTGTCATCTATTTATCTATTTATTTATTTTTGAGACAGGGTCTCACTCTGTCACCCAGGCTGGAGTGAGTGGCAGGATCACAGCTCACTGCAGCCTCAAAATCCTGGGCTCAAAGGATTTTCCTGCCTCAGCCTGAGAGTAGCTGGGACTACAGGTGCATGCCACTATGCCTGGCTAATTTTTAAATTTTTTTTGTAGAGATGGGTCTCACTATGTTGCCCAGGCTGATCTCGAACTCCTGACCTCAAGTGATGCTCCTGCCTTGGCCTCCCATCGTGTTAGGATCAGAGGCGTGAGCCACCTCACCTGGCCTGGATTATTTATTCTACTCGCCAATTGTCTGTCTTCCCCAGTGGACTGCTCTGTCTTGTTCAGCCCTATAAGATATCCCCAGTGCCTTATTAGGCCCTCAATTTTTTTTTGTTTTGTTTTGGGGATGGCTGGATGAAGGAATGGATGGAGACCCTTCCTCCATCCTCAGGACGCCTCTTTTTAGGAACAAGGTGACCTGTTCTTCTGAGCTTGACCAGAGGGCAGAGGTAGAACAAGGAAAGCCTAAGACGGGAAGAAAGATTGGAGTGGATTGAGAAGAAGAAGGATGAACAGCTGGATTAGAGAAATTGAGGCAGGCTGCGGAGACTCAAGGAGGTTTCCAAGGGCGAAGGGCCACGGGCAGAAGACGAGTGGAGCTGCACTGAGCAGGTCCCGGCAGGGAGGACTGGGGCTGGAATAGGTGGGCCTGCGGGTGGGGCGGGGCCGACGGGGGGTGTTGATGGTCCTGTGATGGGGCGGGGCGGGAGGGAGGCGGGTCCTACAGCGGGAGGCGGGGCCTGTGATGGTCCGGGGAGGGAGGCGGGGCTTATGATGGGCCGGGGAGGGAGGCGGGGTCTGTGATGGGGCGGGCCCTACGGCGGGCGGGGTGGGGCTCGGGTGCGAGGCGGGTCCTGCAGGGGGCAGCCAGAGCTGCGCGCCGCGGCGGCGGAAGATGGCTGCGGCCGAGGTGGCGGACACTCAGCTGATGCTTGGAGTCGGGCTGATCGGTGAGGACGTAGGCGCCCTGCCTGGCAAGCCCGCACCCTGGTTCTGCCTCTGCTCCACCTCGGCCCGGGGCAGCCCGGGCTCCGGCGGCCCCCGGCGCCGACCGCATGAGGAGGGCGCGGCCCCCTCCCTGTTGGGCCTGGACTGGGGACTGCGGAGCCCGGCCTCCTTGGCGCAGGGGACCCGGCCCGCCGCCCTCGCCCGCCCGCCCGCGGCCGCCTGTGGGGCCTGCCCGGCCCGAGGGAGCCCGGGGACCTCCAAGATTCCGGGGTGGAGCTCCCCCTGCACGCCCCGGGTTGCCCGGCGGAGCCGGGACGTCGAGCGCTCCCAGGCTGGGCGGCTGCGAGGGGCGCTGCGCGGGCGGGGCCGGGCCGGGCGGGAGCAGCCGGCCGGCGGCGCGGCGCGGCGGGGAGGAGGCAGGGTCCGGTTCCCCCGAGCCGGGCGCGGGCGGCTGCCTCGGAGCCACGGGTGACTGCTCGCCCGGGCGGCCCCCATCGTGGGACCGGGCAGCTGGAGACTGCTGGGCCGGGTGCTGCGCGTTGTACACACATTGTCTCCTTTTAGCTCTCACCGAGGACCGAGGGGCCGTGGGAAACGTCTGACGCCCACTTCACGGAGGAGCAAATGGAGGCCCAGGCCGTCATTGTGCACGGACACACCATAGGCAGTACAGAGCCGGGAGTGGGACCCTCGCAGTGTAGCCCAGAGCCCCCAACCCCCACCAGTGGAGAGCTCCTGCATCATGTGATCGAGCTTGTGCATAAATAAAGCAGGAGTTTCTACACAATCCTGTGTGGTGGAATCTCGGTTAGCTCTGAGGAATGTAATTATCTTCCATAATTAAAAAATATCACACGGGGATCTTTGGGCAGCCTCGTGCAGTATTTAGGAGGTGGAACCCGTTGGTTCCCTTCGAAAAAGTTTTATTTTCCCGAGATTTTTGCACACCCCTAAACTCTTTCTATTCCCCAAATGCACAATAATATTGCTTAGGCTTTAGCAAAACTGAAGAAATATGCTAATTATTTTTCAGTGCCTCAAAGCAGTGCGTTTATGTGGGAATCGCTTACTGTATTTATTTCTTTGTCTTTCTTCTTTTTTTTTTTTTAGACGGGGTCTCCCTCTTATCCAGTCTGGAGTGCAGTAGCGCAATCACCGCTCTCTGCAGCCTCCACCTCCCAGGCCCAAACCATCCTCCCGCCTCGGCCTCCGAGTAGCTGGGACCTCAGGCGTGCACCACCACCCGATTAATTTTTGTATTTTTTGTGGAGATGGGATACCGACATGTTGTCCAGGTGGATTACTGTATTTATTTCTAATGTGATTTTCAAACTGCTTCAAAACAAAACCTAAGTAACTTAGTTTCTCCAGAAGGTACTTTTGAACTAAGGCTAAGTTAAACTGTCTTTGTCTACTAATAGCAAATAAAAAGATGACATATGATCATATTTTGAACTCAGCAGTTTTTTAATTATTCACACTAACGTGCATTTAAAAGGGGTTTGCAGCCAGCCTGGGCAATGTGGTAAAACCCTTGTGTGTCTACAAAAAATACAAAAATTAGCCGGGTGTGGTGTGCCTGTAGGTGGGAGGATTGCTTGGTCCCAGGAGGCAGAGGTTGCAGTGAACTGAGATCATGCCACTGTACTCCAGCATGGGTGACAGAGCAAGACCCCCCCCCCCAACCCCGTCTCAAAGAAAGAAATAAAAAAAAGAGGCCAGGCGTGGTGGCTCATGCCTGTAATCCTAGCACTTCGGGAGGCTGAGGCAGGTGGATCAATTGAGGCTGGGAGTTGATCAGCCTGGCCAATATAGCGAGACCCTGTCTCCACTAAAAAGGCAAAAAATTGGCATGGTGGTGCATGCCTGTAATCTCAGCTACTTAGGAGGCTGAGGCAGGAGAATCACTTGAACCCGGCAGGTGGAGGTTGCAGTGAGCTGAGATTGTACCACGGCACTGCAGCCCAAGTGACAGAGTGAGACCCTGTCTCTAAAGAGAGAGAGAAAAAAAAACAGAATGTGAGTGTCTTTTTTAGTATAATGATTTCTTTTCCTTTCAGCAGATACCCAGTAGTGGGATTACTGGGTGGAATGGTAATTCTGTTTTCAATAACAATTTTTTATTTGTAGTCTTTAGAGACAGGGTCTCTCTCTGTTGACTAGGCTGGAATGCAGTGGTGCATAGCTCACAACAACCTCTGAATCTTGGGCTAACTTGATCCTCCCACCTTAGCTTCCTGAGTAGCTGGGACCATAGGCACGCACCACCATGTCCACCTAATTAAAAATTTTTTTTTGTAGAGATGCGGTCTCACTATGTGGCCCAGGTTGGTCTGGAACTTCTGGCCTCAGGCGATCCTCCTGGCTTCCCAAAGTGTTAGGATTATAGGCATGAGCCATTATGCTTGGCCTAAACAATTTTAAATACAAAATTCACACAGTTGGTATGCAACATGGTTTGAAATATTTCACTATTTTCTTCATCTCCAGTTTTGTTTTCGACAAAACTTTTCTATGTATTTATTAAAAATTATTCGGCTGGGCACGGTGGCTCATGCTTATAATCCCAGCACTTTGGGGGGGCCGAGGCAGGCAGATCATCTGAGGTGGGGAGTTCAAGACCAGCCTGACCAATGTGGAGAAACCAAAACCCCATCTTTACTAAAAATACAAAATTAGCCAGGAGTGGTGGTGCATGCCTGTAACCCCAGCCACTCGGGAGGCTGAGGCAGGAGAATAGCTTGAACCTGGGAGATGGAGGCTGTGGTGAGCTGAGATCACTGCATTGCACTCCAGCCTGGGCAATAAAAGCAAAACTCCATTTAAAGAATTATTCCACCCAGCACTTTGGGAGGCCAAGGCGGGCAGATCACCTGAGGTCAGGAGTTCAAGACCAGCCTGGCTAACATGGCGAAACCCTGTCTCTACTAAAAATACAAAAATTAGCTGGGCATGGTGGTGGGCACCTGTAATCCCAGCTACTCGGGAGGCCAAGGCAGAAGAATCGCTTGAACCTGGGAGCCAAGATAGCACCAGTACACTCTAGCCTGGGTGACAGTGAGACTCCGCCTCAAAAAAAAAAAAAGAATTATTCCAACTAGTTAAAAACTTAATGTAATTTTAGTTGATAAGCATTTGTGTGGGAGGAGATAGGGAGAAACTCTAACATCTTTGTTTCTCTTTTTTTTTTTTTGAGACCAAGTTTCGCTCTGTTGCCCAGGCTAGAGTGCAGTGGCGTGATCTTGGCTGACTGCAACCTCCGCCTCCCGGGTTCAAGCAATTCTCTTGCCTTAGCCTCCTGAGTAGCTGGGATTACAGCATGCCCCACCACACCCGGCTAATTTTTGTATTATTAGTAGAGACGGGGTTTCTCCAGGTTGGTCAGGCTGGTCTTGAAGTCCCGACCTCAGGTAATCCACTCGCCTTGGCCTCCCAAAGTGATGGGATTACAAGCATGAGCCACCGTGTCCGGCCAAAACTCTACCATATCTCTAAGGCTGAATTTTCATTCATGGTTTGTTATAAAAACTTTTTACTCAGGTGGCCTGTAATTCAGGATCATGACAGCTAGATAATTTGAGCAGTAGAGATAGGTGGGAATTTGGGGTCTCAGGTATTCTGAGTTGCTTTGTAAAATGGGATGTTAAAACTGATTCCACTAAGTGTTTCTGAGTAACCAATCAATTCACTTCCTTGCTACTGTTTGACATTCTCACAGTGACCATCTTTCCACCGTAGAAAAGGACACAAATGGAGAAGTTCTGTGGGTGTGGTGTTATCCTTCCACGACAGCCACATTAAGGAACCTGCTGCTGAGAAAATGCTGCCTTACAGATGAAAACAAACTTCTCCATCCCTTTGTCTTTGGTCAGTACAGAAGAACATGGTTTTATATCACAACAATTGAAGTTCCAGATTCTTCCATTTTGAAAAAGGTATGATTGCGTGAAGGTAAAAAAAACCCCAAAATAGGCTGGGCGCGGTGGCTCATGCCTGTAATCCCAGCACTTTGGGAGGCTGAGGTCGGTGGATCACAAGGTCAAGAGATTGAGACCATCCTGGCCAGCAAGGTGAAACCCCGTCTCTACTAAAAACACAAAAATTAGCTGGGCGTGGTGGCGCACGCCTGTAGTCCCAGCTACTCAGGAGGCTGAGGCAGGAGAATCACTTGAACCTGGGAGGCGGAGGCTGTGGTGAGCCGAGATTGCACCACTGCACTCCAGCCTGGCGACAGAGCGAGACTCCGTCTCAAAAAAAAAAAAAAAAAAGAAAATATTAAATATTATTTCCATTGGGAATACTCTGTTTCACACTTCACTCTCATTCATTCTATAAATATTTATTGTTGTTTATTATATGACAGACCCTGTAGTTGATACAGTGGTGAGCAGTACAGCAATATGTGGTCTTTTCCCCTTTTTTGTTGTTTTTGTTTTTTTGAGATGGAGTTTTTCTGTTGGTCAGGCTGGAGTGCAATGGCGCAATCTCAGCTCACTGCAACCTCCGCCTCCCGGGTTCAAGTGATTCACCTGCTTCAGCCTCCCAAGTAGCTGGGATTACAGACACCCACCATCACGCCTGGCTAATTTTTTGTATTTTTAGTAGAGACAGGTTTTACCATGTTTGCCAGGCTGCTCGTGAATTCTTGACCTCAGGTGATGCACCCGGCCAGGATAAATTAAGAATTTAGAAAGGCAGGCCGAGCATGTTGGCTCACGCCAGTAATCGCAGCATTTTGGGAGGCTGAGGCAGGCGCATCACCTGAGGTTGTGAGTTCAAGACCAGCCTGACCAACATGGAGAAACCGCATCTCTACTAAAAATACAAAAAATTAGCCGGGCGTGGTGGCGCATGCCTGTAATCCCAGCTACTCGGGAGGCTGCGGCAGGAGAATCTCTTGAACCCGGGAAGCAGAGGTTGTGGTGAGCTGTGATTGCGCCATTGCACTCTAGCCTAGGCGAAACTCCGTCTCAAAAAAAAAAAAAAAGAATTTAGAAAGGATATTTAAGGCAGCTCGTGTATTAAGTAGACTTTTCTTGGTGTGTTGTTTGGTATGAACAGTATCAGTGTGACATGTGGAAGACTAGGATGTGGTAATCGTGGACTTTCCTAATCCCAAGCAACCAGCAGGTTTTTTCAAAGAATAGAATATTGGAACAATACTTTATCTGAGCCTCTGGCATGTACCCAAACAGACATTTTTTCCCGTTTTAGGGCTAATTTATAGCCAATAGTGTGACTATGTGAAGCATGACTAGAATACCAGCTTAAATTTTAAAAATTACATTTAAAATAGCAGGAAGATAACAATTTAGAAACTGTAGAAGGTTTAAGACAAAACAGATTCATAGTTACAAAATATAAATTTGCAAGAAGATACTTTTTTTTTTTTTTTTTTTTACGGGAGTTTTGCTCTTGTTGCCCGGGCTGGATTGCAGTAGCATGATCTCGGCTCACTGCAACCTCCATCTCCCAGATTCAAGCGATTCTCCTGCCTCAGCATCCTGAGTAGCTGGGATTACAGGCATTCGCCACCACGTCCAGCTAATTTTCTTTTTTTTTTTTTAACTTCAATTTTTAATTTTTATTTTTTGAGTCAGAGTCTCATTTTGTCACCCAGGCTGGAGTGCAATGGTGCAATCATGTCTTACTGCAGCCTTAATCTCCTGAGCCCAAGTGATCCTCCATCCTCAGCTCCCTGAGTAGCTGGGAGCACATGTGTGCACTACCATGCCCAGCTAGTTTTTAAGTTTTTTGTAGAGATGAGGTCTCACTCTGTTGCCCAGGCTGGTCTTGAACTCCTGAGTTCAAGCGATCCTCCTGTCTTTTCTCCTAAAGTTCTGGGATTAACAGGTGCGAGCCACCGCACCTGGCCAAAAAGATAGGTGGCCAAAAAGATAGGTTTCAATATGTAATGAAATCTTTGGTTTATTGCTCAATAAGTTCTTTTTGTTTTTGTTTTTGTTTTTTTTGAGATGGAGTCTTGCTCTGTCACTCAGGTTGGAGTGCAGTGGTGTGATCTCGGCTCACTGCAACCTCTGCCTCCCAGGATCAAGCGATTCTTGTGCCTCAGCCTCCCAAGTAGCTGGGACTACAGGCGTGCACCACCACCTACTCTTCATTTTAAATGTATCTCTTCAAAGTTTTGTATTTATGAAATTCTGAATTTTGTCTCATTAGTGGAAATATTAGGTATATGTTTATCAGAAATTTATAATATAGAGGCATATAAGTAAACGAAGGTTTTTTTCTTTTTTTGAGACAAAGTCTCACTCTGTCGCCCAGCCTGGAGTGCAGGGACAAAATCTCGGCTCACTGCAACCTCTGCCTCCTGGGTTCAAGCAATTCCCTGCCTCAGCCTCCCGAGTAGCTGGGATTATAGGCACCTGCCACCATTCCTGGCTAATTTTTGTAGTTTTAGTTGAGACAGGGTTTTACCATCTTGGCCAGGCTGGTCTTGAACTCCTGACCTTGTGATCCACCTGCCTCGGCTTCCCAAAGTGCTGGGATTACAGATGTGAGCCATCGTGCCCAGCCAAAACTTCTTATAATAGTACTTTTTAGCTTATAGCACCCTGCAGAGAGTTAGTTCAGGAGCTGTATGGTTGTTACTGAGATGTATTTTGTTGTTTTTCATCCTTTTGTAACGAAGAACAATTGCTATTCGACAGAGCTGTAGTGTGATTATGATTAAGAATAATCCATTAATTTCAAAATAGAATAATTTGAATGTTTTCAGCATAAAGAAAAGATAAATAGTCTGGGTGCGGTGGCTGATGCCTGTAATCCCAGCACTTTGGGAGCTGAGGTGGGTGGATCATTTGAGGCCAGGAGTTCGAGACCAGCCTGGCCAACAGAGTAAAACGCTGTCTCTACTGAAAATACAAAAAATTAGCTGGGCATGGTGGTGTGCCTATAATCCCAGCTACTTGGGAGCTTGGGAGGCTGAGGCATGAGAATTGCTTGAACCCGGGAGGCAGAGGTTACAGTGAGCTGAGATTACACCACTGCACTCCAGCCTGGGCGACAGAGCAAATGTCCCAAAAAAAAAAAAATACTGGAAAAATATATACATCTATTATGTATCAATAAAAATAAGTAAAATAAGGGTTTGGTGGTAGTGCCTGTAGTCCCAGCTACTTAAGAGGCTGAGGCTGGAGGATCTCTTGAGCCCAGGAGTTCAAGTCCAGCCTAGGCAACATAGTGAGACCCCAACTCAAAAAAAAAAATAGGTAAAATAAAACAGTGAAAAAGTGTGGAGGAGAAAAGATAAGCAGTTGCTAAATTGGTGAGTCTGATTTAACACTTCTTTCTTGTACTTTGATGAGATTAGGGGACATTAAGTAGAAATGTACTTTTTTTATATTTGAGTGAAGTATTTTTGATTTCTGAAAATTTTTTCTCCAAGTATTGCATTCTTATGTAGGAAATTCAATATATATGTATATGTAATACATATGCACATGCAGAAGTATAAAGAAGCAAGTGAGGACTTGTTACATTTTGGTCTTTTTCTTTTAATACTGTTGTGTCTTATACAAAAGGTTTGTTAGAATATAGTAATAAAAATTCTGCTAAAGTGTATTTAAAAAGTGTATTTTTTTTTTTGTTTCTTTTGAACAGGTGACTCATTTTTCTATTGTCCTGACCGCCAAAGATTTTAACCCAGAGAAGTATGCTGCCTTCACTAGGATATTGTGTAGGTCTGTATAAAAATTGTATTAAATGCTAATATACAAAATGAAGACCTTAATATAGTTACATAGCAGATTTCTACACTGAGAAAGCAAAGTTCAGCCTTGTGTCTCCCCAGCATAATCTTTAGCAGCCCTTCACGGACTGTAAAGACGGCCTTTCTCTTTTGCTCTGTTGATACTTCTCTTATTTGGGTAAATGATCTAGGGGAAGAGAAGAAGCAGTTTTATAGCTATTGTAGCTCCTGGGTGTTTTGAGTCACTTCCTGCTTTTGATCTGTTACTTCTGTTCACTTCCAGTCTAGAATTCCCTTAGTAGGTTGGATAAGTTTTAAGGGCCTTATGACATGGTAAACTGGTTCGTATGTGTCAAGGTCTGTGTGTACAGTCATTTTGGGGAAAGAATTATGCCGAAGCACAATAACACATTTCTTAGCTGGAATGCTGAGAAGCTAGGGAATTCTGATTAATTGGTTAGTCACGATTCAGCTAGACTCTTTTAGTTTCATCTCCATTGTTGAAAAATTTATCTAAAATATACCAGTCTATTTTCTTTTCTTTTTCTTTTTCTTTTTTTTTTTTTTTGTTGAGACAAGGTCTCACTCTGTTGCTCAGACTGGAGTGTGGTGGCTTCATCATTTCTCACTGCACTCTTGACCTCCCTCAGCCTCCCATGTAGCAAGGACTGCAGGTGCGCACTTCCATGCCTAGCCAATTTTTTATATTTTTTGTAGAGACAGGGTTTCACCATGTTGCCCAGGCTGGTTTCAAACTCCTGAGCTCAAGCGATCTGCTCATGTTGGCCTCCCAAAGTGCTGGGATTATAGGCGTGATGAAACTCTTTTTTTATGTGTTAAAGATATTAGCTCTTTCTTAATGATGAAGGCTTTTGCAGAGTTTTATTTATTATTATTATTTTTTGAGACAGAGTCTCACTTTGTTTCCCAAGCTGGAGTGCAGTGGGGCGATCTTGGCTCACTGCAACCTCTGCCTCCTGGGTTCAAGCAATTCTCCTGCCTCAGCCTCCCGAGTAACTGAGATTACAGGTGGGTGCCACCACGCCCAGCTAATTTTTTGTATTTTTAGTAGAGAGGGGGTTTTGTCATGTTGGCCAGGCTGGTCTTGAACTCCTGACCTCAAGTGATCCGCCCGCCTTGGCCTCCCAAAGTGCTGGGATTATAGGCGTGAGCCACCGCGCCCTGCCTTGCAGGGTTTTAGTCGTGATTTTTTTTTTTTTTTTTTTTTTTGGAGGTTGTCTTTTTTTTAGCGACAGGGTCTTGCTCTTTTGCCTAGCTTGGAGTGCAGTGGCATGATCATAGCTCACTGTAACCTTGAACTCCTGGGCTGAAGCAGTCCTCTCACCTCAGCCTCCCAAGTAGTTAGGACTACAGGTGTGTGCCACTGCTCCTGGCTAATTAAAAAATATATATATATTTTGTAGAAAGGTGGTCTTACTATGTTGCCCAGGCTGGTCTTGAACTCCTGGGGTCAAGTGATCCTCTGCCTTGGCTTTTCAAAGCGCTGAGATTACAAACGTGAGCCACTGCACCTGGCCCTTTAAAAAAAAATATTGTTGTTACTAGATAGAATTATAATTCTAGGTGTCATGTTACTGTCAGGTTTTTCCCTAATACAGAGATTTTTGGGGGCACTGAGGGTGAAGGGAATTGTTTTTGTTTTATAAGCCTAATAAATGGTAGCCTTTTGGCTATTTTTGTGCGTGAATGTATATACACACACCAAAAGAAGCAAAAATAAAAAAAAAAAAGAGAGAAAAACTCTATCATAAAACTATCTTCTCATTACCTAAGGGTTTCAGTTAGATTATATCTTGGCTAAATGAGATTTCACCATTTTTGCAACCAGCCAGAATAAAAAAGCTTCCTACTCTCATAAGAATCAGGTGAATGTCTCACTGTGGATAAACAGTTGTCTGCTAATGTGGCACTTACACAAAGGGAGATTATTATTGCCAGAAAAGATGCTATCCAGAAGCCATAAACTAAAAACACTACAGAGGTATTTTTGTACAAACACTGGACTCCCATTTCATTTGGTTGAGTCAGGGTTATGTTGCTCAACTGAATTCACTGGGAAATATTCTGGAGTCCAAAAGGCAAGGTTGCTTCAGACCCCACTTCCTGCCCAGAAGGAGGCCCAGAGGGTTTCTCAGCTTGTGCAGTGCTTGGCATTGTAGTATCCTGGATTTCTTCTCCCGTCACAGTGCAAGAGAAGTGAGGACTCGGAGCTACTGCCAGCCGCCTCCTCTGCTTCCTGCCCGTTCATGCAGCACTATGCTCACTCTTGCATGTATGCACGTCCAAGTATTTGCACACACACACACAGGTCTGTGTGTACATGCACACACTCATAGGCAAAGACTTCTTTTCTTCATGACAGTTTGACATGGAGTTGCCTCCCTCCATTTCTGGTGAGGAGCAGGCAGGCATGCCTTCCACACACAGCTTGCTGCTCACTGTGGCAGCAGAAGCCCGCAGGAGGGAACCTCATTCCCTATGTGGCTGCAGGTTCACTGCTGTGGTCCTCTTCAGCCTCTAGTCGCTTGCTGCTAGTGGCCCTGCTAGAGAACTGGGGTTTCATGCACACTTGCAGTCAGCTGTCCAGGCCTGGATGTGTGGCAGCCTATGGATGTCTATCTGAACAAGGTGCTCGGGGTCGCACTGTGGGCTTTTCCTGTGGAGTGGTTTTGGGGGGATTTCCCCCTCTGTTTTATCTCTCCTGGCCCAGGGTTGTCATGTAGGAAGTCATCTTATCCTACCAACCTTATGTTTCTCTTCTCTATTACTGTGTATTGTTTCTATTTTATAATTTTTTTTTTTTTTGAGATAGAGTTTCACTCTGTCATCCAGGCTGGAATGCAGTGGCACCACCTCGGCTCACTACCACCTCCACCTCATTGGTTTAAGTGATTCTTGTGCTGCAGCTTCCCAAGTAGCGGGAATTACAGGCGCACACCACCACACCTGGCTAATTTTTATATTTTTAGTAGAGACGGGGTTTCACCATGTTCACCAGGCTTGTCTCGAACTCCTGGCCTAAAGTGAGCCTCTTGCCTTGGCCTCCTAGAGTGCAGAGATTATAAGCATGAGCCACAGTGCTTGGCCTCTATTTTAGAAAGTTAATGGCATTTTGGTTTTTTTGTCGTTGGTAGTAATAAAGCACATTTAGAAATACAGGAGAATATACAGTGAAAACTAAGCTCCCTCCTCCTCCTGTTCCCAGACTCCAGTTCTACCTCCTGATCCCCACCCCACACAACTCCCGTGACCTCCTTCTTTATATCCTATCAGAGAAGTTTTTCTCCCTGTGTGAACCTGTGTGTGAGTTCCTGGGTTTGAATGTATTTTACATGTGTAAAAGCTCACCACATTCATTGTTCTCTACTTTTTTCCCCTCAAGTTGTGAATTGAATTAGTAATTTTTAAAAAAACACTGATGATTGACAAAAGTTGGCAAGCAGTTAAAACACTTGCTTTTTTCATTTAGTCTATGATAAATATAATTTTCAAGTGATCTTTTTTTTTGAGACGGAATCTCGCTCTGTTGCCCAGGCTGGAGTGCAGTGGTGTGATCTTGACTCACTGCAACCTCCTCCTCCTGGGTTCAAGCGTTTCTTCTGCCTCAGCCTCTCAAGTAGCTGGGATTACAGGTGCGAGCCACCAGGCCCAGCTAATTTTTGTATTTCTAGTAGAGACAGCATTTCACCGTGTTGCCCGGGCTGGTCTCTAACTCCTGGCCTCAAGTGATCCGCCCACCTCGGCCTCCCAAAGTGCTGTGATTACAGGCGTGAGTCACTGTGCCCGGCCCTCAAGTGATCTGTCTTAAATATGTTTTATTTTCTTCCCGATTTTCTATCCCACCAGCTCCTGAAAGGCCCAAATAGACCCAGTCATGTTTCTCAAGCAAAATTTAATTTTAGTTGCTCACAGGAAGAGATTTCAAGGGGAAGAGACGGATTCCACATGTGAGCTATAAATGCAGCCAGTTTCCTGTCAGCATTTTCTAGAAGCTTTAACTTGACGATGAATATCTAATGTGCATTTATCACCAGAAACCTAAAGGAGTTTTGATTTCTTAATTATCTAAATATAGCTACCTCTGGGAACTCATTTAATAATAAGTATGGGTTCTACAACTAATTACTGGTTTCTCTGTGAACAGTGCGTAAAACTCCTTTCTTGTCAAGGGAAACTCAGTGATAAAACAGTTGTGTGACTGAGAACCCCAGTTGTGAATGTAAGACACAGGATAAGTGCACAATATTCTTGAGAATCCTGGGACCTCAGGAAGTTCGTACTTCATTCTCCTGCCTTAGTACAACAAGGGGCTCCCAGATGTAAGGAGATGGCTGAGTCCAAAGAATTGTTGAAGGTCTCTCAAGCTTTTTCTTTTCTTTCTTTCTTTCTTTTTTTTTTTTTTTTGAGACAGAATCTTGCTCTGTTGACCAGGCTGGAATGCAGTGGTGCAATCTCGGCTCATTGTAACCTCTGCCTCCCTGGTTCAAGTGACTCTCCTGCCTCAGCCTCCTGAGTAGCTGGGATTACAGGCATGTGCTGCCACACCTGGCTAATTTTTTTTTTTTTTTGGTATTTTTAGTAGAGATGAGGTTTTGCCGTGTTGGCCAGGCTGGTCTCCAACTTCTGACCTCAGGTGATCCGCCTGCTTTGCCCTCTCAAAGTGCTAGGATTACAGGCATGAGCCACTGCGCCCGGCTGCTTTTTCTTTGAAATATATTTTTAATTTAGAGAGAAATGACGCTACTTGAAAGTAATACTACTTTCTACATGAAAAGATTCAAGCATTCAGGCCAAGCGCAGTAACTCAGCAGTAAGTGCAGTAAGTGCAGCTGTAATCCCAGCACTTTAGGAGGCTGAGGTGGGCGGATTACCTGAGGTCAGGAGTTTGAGACCAGCCTGGCCAACATGGTGAGACCCCGACTCTACTAAAATTACAAAACTTAGCAGGGTGTGGTGGTGCACACCTGTAATCCCAGCTACTCGGGAGGCTGAGGCAGGAAAAACACTTGAACCCAGGAGGTGGAGGTTTCAGTGAGCCAAGATTGCACCGCTGCACTCCAGCCCGGGCGACAGAGTGAGACTCTGTCTCAAAAAAAACAGAAGAGTGAAGCATTCAGAAGGGCAGTAGCAAGGTGGCCTCGGATTCTTGAGAAGGCACCCATACCAGCCTGGGTGCACGTCTCTACATGATTTGTGCCAAATGAAATCACAGTTGCTTTGTTGTCCTTTCTTACAGAATGTACCTGAAACATGGGAGCCCAGTTAAAATGATGGAGAGTTATATTGCAGTTCTCACAAAGGGGATATGCCAGAGTGAAGAAAACGGCTCTTTCCTTAGTAAGGATTTTGATGCCCGAAAGGCCTACCTGGCTGGCTCCATCAAAGGTAAGAAGGGAAAAAACAGGCCAGGGATGGTGGCTCACTCCTGTAATCCCAACACTTTGGGAGGCCAAGGCGGGTGGATCACGAGGTCAGGAGATCGAGACCATCCTGGTTAACATGGTGAAACCTCGTCTCCACTAAAAATACAAAAAATTAGCTGGGCGTGGTGGCACCCGCCTGTGATCCCAGCTACTCGGGAGGCTGAGGCAGGAGAATCAGTTGAACCTGGAAGGAACGAAATCCCCAAGCCAAAAACAGTCTCATTAGATCCTATTGTGCCTAATAGAATAATTACATAATTAGATTATCTAATTAATTAATTATCTAACTAAATAATTATTTAGTTATTAGATAATTCTAATCCTTCCATACGTTATTTTCATTTACATATTTTTCATATCATTTGTACACAGGAGGGTGCCTTTAACCCCTGTATTTCCTTATTGAGTTAGAATTCTCTCAGAGGAAAACAGGTTTTTGTGGTGTTTGTTTCCATATTATTCTATTGGCTATTTTAGAAATGTTTTCTCGCTGGTGGGCTGAATTTTGTGGCTCGAGGTCTTCATGGATTACATTTCTTTTCTTAGATCTTAGCAGTTATCTCTGTCATCTGAAGAGCCCAAGGCCTCGACCACAAGCTCCTAATTTAAGTTCCAGCTGGAAAATCCAAAATGCAGACAGCTCAGGCCTAAGCCACAGACTTCAGGGTCCCTGAGCAGGAGGCGAGGGGAACTCTGAAGGCGAGGCTGCCCTCTGTTATGTCCTCCCATGGTGCCCATCTGTCTTTCCTTTTGATCCCGCTGTTCTTTGAATTTTCTCAGCATCCCTGTTGAGGTGGTAGGTGTTTGTCAGGCTAACTTAAGGACTTAAGTAATTATACTGGGGGACATGGGGGAGTTAATAGACTTTTTTTTTTCCTTTTGAGACAGGGTCTTGCTTTGTTACTGAGGCTGAAGTGCAGTGGTACAATTACGGCTCACTGTAGCCTTAACTTCCTGGGCTCAAGCAATCCTTCCACCTCAGCCTCCCCAGTAGCTGGGACTATACAGGTGCACACCACCATGCCCAGCTAATTTTTTTTTTTTTTTTTTTTTTTTTGAGTCAAGAGTCTCACTGTGTCACCCAGGCTGGAGTGCAGTGGCACAATCTCAGCTCACTGCAACCTTTGCCTCCCAGGTTCAAGTGATTCTCGTGCCTCAGCCTCCCAAGTAGCTGGGACTACAGGCACCTGCCATCACACTCAGCTAATTTTTTTTTTTTTTTTTGAGATGGAGTTTTGCTCCAACAAGTGTTGCCCAGGCTGGGTGGCGCGATCTTGGCTCACCGCATCCTCTGCCTCCTGGGTTCAAGTGCCTCAGCCTCCCAAGTAGCTGGGATTACAGGCATGTGCCACCACGCCTGCCTAATTTTGTATTTTTAGTGGAGATGGGGTTTCTCCATGTTGGTCAGGCTGGTCTCAAACTCCTGACCTCAGGTGATCCGTCTGCCTCGGCCTCCCAAAGTGCTAGGATTCCAGGCATGAGCTACCGCGCCCGGCCGCTAATTTTTATATTTTTAGTAGAGATGGGGTTTCACCATTTTGGCCAGGCTGGTCTTGAACTCCTGACCTCAGGTTATCCATCCGCCTCGGCCTCCCAAAGTGCTGGAATTACAGGTGTGAGCCACTGTGCCCAGCCTAATTTTGTATTTTTGGTAGAGATGGGGTTGCACCATGTTGGCCAGGCTGGTGTCAAACTCCTGACCTCAGATGACCCGCCTGCTTAGGCCTCCCAAAGTGCTGGGATTACAGTGTGAGACACTGTGCCCAGCCCCAGCTAATTTTTAAACATTTTTTAGAGACAGTCTCCCTGTGTTGCCCAGGCTGGTCTCAAACTCCTGGGCCCAAGTGATCCTCCCACCTTGGCCTCCCAAAGTGTTGGGATTACAGACATGAGTCACCCTGCACCTGGCAGACATTTTTTTTTTTTTTTTTTTAAATCAGGAAGTTTTAATGATACAGAAAGATGCTGGTTCCCTTCATATCAGTTGCTTCAGTTTTTTTGTGAGTCTGGCTTCCTCTGTGCATCCCATCATAGAGTCCCTTGCAGGGCAGAGCACACGTCCTGGGAAGCTGACATAGGATAGATCTACTCTTCCACCAAATAAAGTGTTTGTATGCTTTACAACATTTGCCTAAATTCTCTGTATTAAAAATAATTTTGTACGTCAGGTGCTGTGACTCACACCTGTAATCCCAACACTTTGGGAGGCTGAGGTGGGTGGATCACTTGAGGTCAGGAGTTCGAGATCAGCCTGGCCAACATGGTGAAACCCTGTCTCTACTAAAAATACAAATATTAGCCAGGCGTGGTGGTGTGTGCCTGTAATCCCAGCTACTCAGGAAGCTGAAGCAGGAGAATCGCTTGAGCCCAGGAGGCAGAGGTTGCGGTGAGCAAAGATCTTGCCACTGCATTCCAGCCTGGGTGGCAGAGTGAGACTCGGTCTCAAAAAAAAAAGAAAAAAGAAAAAAAGAAAAAAAAAATCTTTATTTCTTTGCATGATGTGTAATGCAGTAACATTACAATTTCTCTTTTTTGAAGACATTGTATCTCAGTTTGGAATGGAAACTGTTATCTTACACACAGCACTGATGCTAAAGAAAAGAATTGTGGTGTATCACCCCAAGATAGAAGCGGTCCAGGAGTTCACCAGGTATCATCTCTAATTATAAAAAAGTGTTAACTTTGTTGGCAGACAGTTCGCGGCACTAGATGTTACTGTGTGCTCTGCTGTGTTGCACATTTGCTATAAATAGCATGTGGTGAAATACCACCTTTGGTCTGAAGTTTCTGTTTAGCTCTAGTAGTTCAAGGTTACTGATTTGGACTACTTATGACTATTTTAGAGCAGGGGATTAGCAAACTTTTCCTTGCCAGACAGTAAATATTTTAGGTTTGTGAGCCATATGGTCACTGTCCCAACTACTCAACTGCCTAGGTAGCACAAAAGCAACCATGGAGGACACGTACATAAATGACTCAGCATGGCTGTGGTCAATGAAACTTTATTTTCAAGGACAGGCAGCTAGCCTGTGGGCCATAGTTTGCTGACCCGTTTCAGGTAAATTGTTCCTTCTGTTCAGTTTTATCAAAGACTCTTTTTTTTCTTGTTTTAATTAAAAAGTTTTAGAGCAGGACAAAGACTCTTATTTTGATAATACATAGAGATTTTTTAAATTTTATTTTCATTTTTAGTAGAGATAGGGTCTTGCTGTGTTGCCCAGGGTGGTCTCAAACTCCTAGGCTCCAGTGATCCTCATGCCTTGGCCTTCCAAAGTGCTGGAATTACAGGTGTGAGCCACTGTGCCCGGCCAAAATACATGTAGATTTTGTTGTTGTTAATAATTTTTTTGCCAGGGGGGTCAGCTCAGGGCCAGGAGGTGCCTGCCAGGCCCTGCCCCCTCTAACAGCTCCCCCACCTGCCATACAGATTTTTAAAGATTTTTTGTTTACTAAATCTAACTTGTTATTAAGTCCTTTTAATTTTTTTTCATTTTTATTTTATTTTATATTTTTTGTCGAGGTGGGGTTTCTGGGGTCTCACTATGTTGGCCAGGCTGGTCTCGATCTCCTAGGCTCAAGTGGTTCTCCTGCCTCCGCTGAGATGATTACAGACATCAACCACCACACCCAGCCATTAGGTCCTTTTTTTTTTTTTTTTTTTTTTTTTTGGAGGCAGAATCTCTCGCTTTGTCTCCAGGCTGGAGTGGTGCAGTGGCGCGATCTTGGCTCACTGCAACATCCACCTCCCGGGTTCAAGTAATTCTCCTGCCTCAGCCTCCCGGGTAGCTGAGACTACAGGCGTGTACCACCACGCCCAGCTAATTTTTGTATTTTTAGTAGAGATGGGGTTTCACCATGTTGGCCAAGATGGTCTCGATCTCTTGACCTCGTGATCTGCCCGTCTCGGCCTCCTGAAGTGCTGGGATTACAGGCGTGAGCCACTGTGCCCGGCCAGGTCCTTCTTTAAAAGCAAGAGGACTTAGCATTCATGTTGGGTTTACTGTATGTCAGGCATTTTATAAGATACCTTAAAATATTAAATTTACTCATAACAAGAACCCTGCAAGGAAGTATTTTTACCCTGTTTTATGAATGAGAAAGATAAGGTTGGCAGAGTATAGGTAAAAGGTAATGAAAAGAACAAAGGCTTCATAGTCAGAAAGACCTGAGTTAAAATCTTGGGAGGGCAACTTATTAGCTCTGTGAACACATGAAAGATAATGTTGGCCGGGCATGGTGGCTCACACCTGTAATCCCAGCACTTTGGGAGGCTGAGGCTAGCAGATTGCCTGAGACCAGAAGTTCAGGACCAGACTGGGCAACACAGCAAAACCCCATCTCTATAAAAAAATACAAAAATTAGCCAGGCATGGTGGCATGCACCCATAGCCCGAGCTACACAGGAGGCTGAGGTGGGAGAATCGCTTGAGCCCAGGAGGTGGAGGCTGCAGTGAGCCATGATCACGTCACTGTACCCCAGCCTGGACGACGGAGTGAGGCCCTGTCACAGAAACAAAACAAAAGGTATTGATTGTTTCTGAGCCTGTGTTCCTTTATCTGTAAAATGAAGATCGTAATATCTACTTACAAGTTTGTTAAGACTGGAAATAATTCATGTAAGATGCTTAACATGTACCTAGCCTGTAAGACACACTTTAGAAGTTGTTATTGTTATGATCATGATTGCATCAGATTTTAAGTGAGAGGGCCAGAACTTTCACCCTGCCCTCTCTGGGTCCAAAAGCCCATATTTTCTATCCCATCACCTTTTCCCCCTCTACGTATGCTACTTAAACTGGAGCAGTCACAGCTTCTGAGATATTTAGCAGGGCACCAGGGGGTTCATGAAGCCACAGATAAATTTGATACATCGTGTTGCAGTCATTATTCTACCATAAGTTTTTTTCAGAGAAACCTGTGTCTTAGGGAAACAAACACACTTGGTTTGCGAGTTTTACTAAAATATTAAATATAAATGGGAGACTTCCAGAAAATTTCTTGCTTGCAGAGGTGACTTTGAATTTTACCCTCAGACTCCCTTTCCATGGCAGTCTCCAGAGTGGGATTTTCAGAGGAAAACCTTAGAAGCGTCACTCTTTGCTACCACAGGGATCTTTTGAAACTTCACCTTGAGCTTTCTGTAGCTGATCTGATCCCCAAAAGCAGAGTTTAAAACATTGCATAGAGGCTGGGTGCAGTGGCTCACGCCTGTAATCCCAGCACTTTGGGAGGCCAAGGCAGGTGGGTCACCTGAGGTCAGGAGTTCAAGATCAGTCTGGCCAACATGGTGAAACCCCATCTCTACTAAAAATACAAACATTAACCGGGCCGTGGTGGCAGGCACCTGTAGTCCCAGCTACTTGGGAGACTGAGGCAGGAGAATTACCTGAACCCCAGAGGTGGAGGTTGCAGTGAGCCAAAATCGCGCCATTGCACTCCAGCCTGGGTGACGAGTGAAACTCCATCTCAAAAAAATAAATAGTAAAACATTGCATTGCTTTAATTTGAAGCCCAAAGGTTAGCACATTTGGGGCTTGGTCTCACCTCTGTCCCTGATTAGCTGTAGACTCTACCCTCTTCATTTCCTTCTCAGGAAGAGGAGAAGGGGGCAGGCTGAGTCTTTAAGGTGTGGACCAGCAACAACTTGAGTTCTTGCCTTGATTCCCCAGGACTCTGCCTGCCCTGGTGTGGCACCGACAGGACTGGACCATCCTTCACTCTTATGTGCACCTCAACGCCGATGAGCTGGAAGCCCTGCAGATGTGCACAGGTAGACAAGAGGATCCCAGGGGAGGAACTGTTTCACTTTTTTTTTTTTTTTCCTGAGACGGATTTTCACTCTTGTTGCCCAGGATGGAGTGCAATGGCACGATCTTAGCTCACCGCAACGTCCGCCTTCGATTCTCCTGCCTTAGCCTCCCAAGTAGCTGGGATTACAGGCATGTGCCACCATGCCTGGCTAATTTTATTCCACTTCAAAGAGGGTTTTTTGTTTTCATTTTGTGCATTCCCAAGTGGAATACTGATCCTTTATTATTTCTTTGGCACATGCAATCAATTTTTTGCCCTTAAATTTTTTTTTTTTTTAGTTTAAAAAAAAATTGTGGCCGGGAGCGGTAGCTCACACCTGTAATCCCAGCACTTTGGGAGGCCAAGGTGGGCAGATCACCTGAGGTCGGGAGTTCAAGACCAGCCTGACCAACATGGAGAAACCCCGTCTCTACTAAAAATACAAAAAATTAGCTGGGTATGGTGGCGCATGCCTGTAATCCCAGCTACTTGAGAGGCTGAGGCAGGAGAAGCACTTGAACCTGGGAGGCGGAGGTTGCGGTGAGCCAAGATCACACCACTGCACTCCAGCCTGGGCAGCAAGAGCGAAATTCCGTCTCAAAAAAAAAAAACAAAATTGTGGTAAAATGCATATAGGATTAACCTTTTTTTGGCCGGGCGTGGTGCCTCATGCCTATAATCCTAGCACTTTAGGAGGCTGAGGCAAGTGGATTGCCTGAGCTCAGGAGTTTGAGACCACCCTGGCCAACATGGTGAAACCGTGTCTCTACTAAAATACCAAAAAAAAAAAAAATTAGCCGGGTGTGGTGGTGGGTGCCTGTAGTCCTAGCTACTCGGGAGGCTGAGGCACAAGAATCACTTGAACCCAGGAGGTGGAGGTCGCAGTGAGTGGAGACTGAGCCATTGCACTCCAGCTAGGGCGACAGAGCGAGACTCTGTCTCCAGAAAAAAAGATTTACCTTTTTTTTTTGAGACCAGGTCTTCCTATGTTGCTCAGGCTGGTCTTGAACTCCCGAACTCAAGCGATCTGCCCATCTTGGCCTCCCACACTGTTGGGATTACAGGCGTCAGCCGCTTCGCACAGCTACATTTATCTTTTTAACCATTTGTAAACGTATCGTTCAGCGGCATTAAGTACATTCACTTTGTTGTTCAGCCATCATCAAAATGCAGTCTATTTTTGGCTGGGCACAGTGGCTCACATCTGTAATCCCAGCACTTTGGGAGGCCAAGGTGGGGTGATCGCCTGAGCCCAGGAGTTCCAGACCAGCCTGGGCAACGTAGGAGACCCGTCTTTTAAAATTTTTAAATTATAAAATAAAATTTAAAAAATGCAACCTATATTTAACTATTTAACCTGTAAAGTTTTTTTTTTTTGTTTTTTTTTTCTTGAGACGGAGTTTTGTTCTTGTTGTCCAGGCTGGAGTGCAATAGTGTGATCTCAGCTCACTGCAACCTCTGCCTCCTGGGTTCAAGCAATTCTCCTGCCTTAGCCTCCCTAGTAGCTGGGATTACAGGCACCTGCCACCATGCCCAGCTAATTTTTGTATTTTTAGTAGAGACAGGGTTTCTCCACGTTGGCCAGGCTGGTCTCAAATTCCTTACCTTAGGTGATCCACCCACCTCAGCCTCCCAAAGTGCCTGGATTGCAGGCATGAGCCATTGTGCCCGGCCGAACTTGTAAAGTTCTAGTCTTAAAAGTTTATCAGTGACTTTTTTTTTCATCTTAACTTTTTAATTGTTATGGGCATATAATAGGTATATGTATTTATGGGGTACATATGATGTTTTGATACAGGCCTACAATGTATAATGATTACATCAGGGTAATTGCAGTATCCATCACCTCAAGCATTTATGATTTCTTTGTGTTAAGAACATTGTGATTCCACTTCTAGTTTTCTTTTTTTTTTTTGAGTTGGAGTCTCACTCTGTTGCCCAGGCTGGAGTGCAGTGGCACGATCTCAGCATACTACAGCCTCCACCTCCCAGGTTCAAGCGATTCTCCTGCCTCAGCTGCCTGAGTAGCTGGGATTACAGGTGTGCACCACCATGCCCAGCTAATTTTTTTGTATTTTTGGTAGAGAGTAGAGATGGGGTTTTACCATGTTGGCCAGGCTGGTCTCAAACTTCTGACCTCAGGTGATCCACCTGCCTCAGCTTCCCAAAGTGTTGGGATTACAGGTGTGAGCCACTGTGCCCAGCCAACTTCTAGTTATTTTTAAATATACAATAAACTATCATTCACTGTAGTCACCCTATTGTGCTATCAAATACTAGGTCTTATTCATTCTAACTATATTTTTGTATCCACTAACCATCCCAAATTTTCCCCCTCTCCCCACTACCCTTCCTAACCTCTGGTACCCACCATTCTACTCTCTATCTCCCTGAGTTCCATTGTTTTAATTTTTAGCTCCCCCAGATTAGTGAGAACATGCAAAATTTGTCTTTCTGTCCGTGGCTTCTTTTACTTAACATGATGCCTCCAGTTCCATCCATGTTGTTGCAAATGACAGGATTTCATTCCTTTTTATAGCTGCATAATATTCCACTGTGTATATGCACCACATTTTCTTTTCCATTCATCTGTTGATGGACACTCAGTTTGATTCCAAATCTTGGTGGTTGTGAACCGTGCTGCAATGAACATGGGAGTGGTGGTATCTCTTTGATACACTGATTTCCTTTTTTGGGGGTAAATACCCAGCAGTGGGATTGCTGGATCATATGGTAGTTTTATTTTTAGTTTTTCGAGGAATTTCCATACTGTTCTCCATAGTGACTGTACTAATTTACATTCCTACCAACAGTGTACGAGAGTTCTTTTTCTCTACATTCTTGCCATCGTTTGTTATTGCCTGTCTTTTTTGAGACAGAGTCTCCTTCTGTTGTCCAGGCCAGAGTGCAGTGGCGTGCTCTCAGCTCACTGCAACCTCCACTTCCCTGGTTCAAGCAGTTCTCTTATCTCAGCCTCCTGAGTAGCTGGAACTGCAGGCACCCACCACCATGCCTGGCTAATTTTTGTATTTTTAGTAGAGACAGGGTTTCACCATATTGGTCAGGCTGGTCTCGAACTCCTGACCTCAGATGATCCACCTGCCTTGACCTCCCAAAGTTCTGGGATTACAGGCGTGAGCCACTGCGCCCAGCCGTCTGTATTTTTTTTTAGAGACAAAGTCTTGCTTTATTGCCTGGGCTTGTCTGGAATTCCTGGGCTCTGGGATTATAGGCATGAGCCACTGTGCCTGGCCATTTTCTTATGAAAATTTTTCTTTCTCTTTTTCTTTTTTTTTTTTTGAGACAGGGTCTTGCTCTTTCGCCCAGGCTGGAGTGCAGTGGCTCAGTCTCGGCTCATTGCAACCTCCACTTCCTGGGCTTAAGCCATCCTTCTACCCCAGCCTCCCAAGTAGCTGGGACTACAGGCACGTGCCACCATGCCTGGCTAATTTTTGTTTTGTTTTTTTTTGTAGAGATAAGGTTTCACCATGTTGCCCTGGCTGGTCTCGAACTCTTGAGCTCAACAGTCCTCCCACCTTGGCCTCCCAAAGTGCTGAGATTATAGGTGTGAGCTATTGTGCCTGGCCTAAACATTTTTAATGTTTTTTATTTCCCAGTGAAGTTATTAATTTATCTGGAATAATTTTTTGTGTAGTGTGTGAGTTTGGGATCTGACTGAACTTTTTTACCCTATGGATAACCACTTGGACCAGGACATTTATTGAATAGTCTCTTTCTTTTTTCAGTAATGAGTAATATTACTTGTCATCTGTCACATTTTCTCATTCATGGGTGGGCCTGGGTCTGGCTCTCAGTAGTAGGTTTTGTTTTTGTTGTTTTTTTAATTATTTTGTTTTATCTTATTTTATTTTATTTTTTTGAGACAGAGTCTCGCTCTGTTGCCCAGGCTGGAGCGCAGTGGCGTGATCTTGGCTCACTGCAACTTCCATCTCCCAGGTTCAAGCAATTCTTGTGCCTCAGCCTCCCGAGTAACAGGGACTACAGGCATGTGCCACCATGCCCAGCTAATTTTTTTTTGTTTTATTTTTAGTAGAGATGGGGTTTCGCCATGTTGCCCAGGCAGGCCTCGAACTCCTGAGCTCAAGCAATCCACCCGCCTCAGCCTCCCAAAGTGCTAGGATTACAGGCATGAGCCACTGCGCCTGGCCACCAGCTAATTTTTGTATTTTTAGTAGAGACAGGGTTTCATCATGTTGGCCGGACAGTCTCAAACTCCTGGCCTCAAGTGATCCTCCCACCTCGGCTTTCCAAAGTGCTGGGATTATAGGCAGGAGCCACTGCCCCCACCTGTTATTTTTTAACTGTCCTTGCTTGGTAAAGTAAAACTCTAGGAATGATAAATTGGTCCTGTATTAGTGTGTTCTTGCACTGCTATAAAGAAATAACTGAAGGCCGGGTGGGATGGCTCATGCCTGTAATCCCAGCACTTTGGGAGGCTAAGGTGGGTGGATCACCTGAGGTCATGAGTTCAAGACCAGCCTGACCAATATGGTGAAACCCTGTCTTTACTAAACTTACAAAACTTAGCCAGGTGTGGTGGCATATGCCTGTAGTCCCAGCTACTCAGAAGGCTGAGACAGGAAAATTGCTTGAACCCAGGAGGTGAAGGTTGCAGTAAGCCAAGATCATGCCACTGCCCTCCAGCCTGGGCAACAGAGCAAGACTCTGTCTCAAAAACAAACAAAAAGGCCAGGCACAGTGGCTCACGCCTGTAATCCCAGCACTTTGGAAGGCTGAGGCAGGTGGATCACGAGGTCAGGAGTTCGACACCAGTCTAGCCAATATGGTGAAACCCTGTCTACTCAAAATACAAAAATTAGCCAGGCGTGGTGGCGCACACCTGTAGTCCCAGCTACTCAGGAGGCTGGGGCAGGAGAATCTCTTGAACCTGGGAGGTGGAGGTTACGGTGAGCCGAGATCATGCTACTGCACTCTGGCCTGGGTGACAGAGCGAGACTGTCTCAAAAAAAAAAAAAACAAAAAAACTGAGACTATAATTTATAAAGAAAAGAAGTTGAATTGGCTCACAGTTCTGCAGGCTGTACAGCAAGAATAGTGGCTTCTGCTTCTGTGGAGGCCTCAGGAAACTTACAATCATGGCAGAGGGTGAAGGGGAAGCAGGCACGTCTTACATGGCTGGAGCAGGAGAAAGGTGGGGGAAGGTGCCGTACACTTTTAAACAACCAGATTTTGTGAGAACTCAATCACGAGAACCACACTAAGGGGATGGTGCTAAACCGTTCATGAGAAATCACCCCCATGATCCAATCACCTTCCACCTGGCCCCACCTCCAACATTGAGGATTACAGTTCGACATGAGATTTGGGTGGGAACACAGATCCAAACCATATCAGTCTCTCCTCAAATAGTTTTTTTTTTTTTGGTAATTGTATTGCTCTGTGAAATCAAAAAAATCTGGGAATCATTGTTCTAACACCAATCCCAGAGATCTGCTAATTCCTGAGTTGCCCTGAATCCTTAAAGATGATGCCATTTCCACTCTGAGAACCCAGGCATTTGCCATTGATTTCCTGAAGGCAAAGACCTGAAGGGGGAACATCAGTCAAGAGAGTCCTTGCTACCTTCTGCCACAGCTGTCATTCTTGACCCCAAGAGCAATGATTGGAAAGTAAATGCCCTACTTCAGTCTTGTCCTTGACACTGATGGATAATTTTGGAATATTTGGCGTTGTGTGAATATCTTCAGGCAACTGATAGTAATGTAGTCTTACTAACTGCCACAGCGTACAGCTAATGTTCCCGAATGAATAAAGCAGTGAAAGAGAGCAGTCGATGAGCTTTTAGACCCAATTCTTTTGATGGGTTCACCATATTTCTTCCTACTCCAGTAAGGTTGCTCATGTTTGTGATGCAGGTTACGTCGCTGGATTTGTAGACTTGGAGGTGAGCAACAGACCAGACCTCTATGACGTGTTTGTGAATCTGGCAGAGAGTGAGATTACCATTGCTCCCCTTGCAAAAGGTTTGTTCTCTGTTCTGTTCTTGATACAAGATATAAGCCAAACAGTTGTACATTTTTAGGCTGATTCTCTAAAACCAGTATGTGAGGGCTGGCTTACCCACTCTGCTGAAGATGGATATTTCCATGTCTAGAACACAACATTTATTCCTATAAACATAGACATATTAGCAGAACATCCCGGGTGCTTATGCAGCAGAGTATATATTAAGAAGTTAAATAGTCTGTTCATCTTGTTTCACTACTTTTGTGTTTAAACAAGGTGTATTATCTACTGCCACATAACAAATCACTTCAGAACTTAGCGGTTTATTTTCTTAATTTTGAAATGTTTCTGAGTCATACAGAACTCAGTGGTTTAAAACAACACATATTCCTTTTTCTTTTCTTTTTTTTTTTTTTTTTGGCAGAGTCTTGCTCTATTTCCCAGGCTGGAGTGCAGTGGCCTGATTTTGGCTCACTGCAGCCTATGCCTCCCGGGTTCAGGTGATTGTCATGTCTCAGGCCTCCCGAGTAGTTGGGTTTACAGGCATGCACCACCATGCTCAGCTAATTTTTTTTTTTTTTTTTTTTTTTGAGATGGAGTCTTACTCTGTTGCCCAGGCTGGAGTGCAATGGCACGATCTTGGCTCACTGCAACCTCCGCCTTCCAGGTTCAAGTGATTCTCCTGCCTCAGCTTCCCGAGTAGCTGGGATTACAGGCACCCGCCACCGCACCCAGCTAATTTTGTATTTTTAGTTAGTGATGGGGTTTCACCATGTTGGTCAGGCTGGTCTTGAACTCCTGACCTCGTGATCTGCCTGTCTCGGCCTCTCAAAGTGCTGGGATTACTTACATATGTGAGCCACTGCGCCTGGCCTAATTTTTGTATTTTTACTTGAGATGGGGTTTCACCATGTCGGCCAGGCTGGTCTCGAATTCCTAGCCTCAAGTGATCCACTGGCCTCAGCCTCTCGAAGTGCTGGGGTTACAGGCGTGAGCCATCATGTTCTAAAACAACACATATTTATCTCACAGTTTTGGCGGATCAGGAATGACTTATGTAGAGGTAGTTTGGCTCAGGAAGTTTCAGTCACGATATCCCAGAGCCACAGTCATCTGAAGGCTCCACTGGGGCTGGAACATCCGCTTTCAATGTGCATGGCTGTTGGCAGGAGGCCTCAGTTCCTTCTGCCATGGGCCTCTCCATAGGGTTGCTTGAGTGTTCTTACAATGTGACAGCTGGCTCCCCAGGAGTGAGTGACCCGAGAGAGAAAAGGAAGTCACAGTGCGTTTTATAATCTTGCCTTGATAGTCACCATTACTTCCTCCATATGCTATTTGTTAGAAGCAAATCACTAAGTTTAGTCAGCACTTGAGAGAGGAATGTCTCCACCTCTTGAAGAAAGGAGTATCAAAAAATATGTAGGCGTTTATCACTACACAGGGTTAAATGTGACTCCAGTATGGAAAATCTTTTTGAAGCATGTCTTAGTAAGCATAAGGGAATGAAACCGTTCTTAGAGCTAATGATCGGGAAAGGGTGTACTAGTGTTAGAGTGGCATTCTTAGACATTTTAAATTGTTCCAAATTAGGCCGGCCACGGTGGCTCACGCCTGTAATCCCAGCACTTTGGGAGGCCAAGGCAGGTGGATCACGAGGTCAGGAGATCGGGACCAGCCTGGCTAACACGGTGAAACCCCGTCTCTACCAAAAATACAAAAAATTAGCCGGGCGTGGTGGCAGGCGCCTGTAGTCCCAGCTACGTGGGAGGCTGAGGCAGGAGAATCAGTTGAACCCGGGAGGCGGAGCTTGCAGTGAGCCGAGATCGCACCACTGCACTCCAGCCTGGGTGACAGAGCAAGACTCTGTCTCAAAAAAATAAATAAATAAATAAATTGTCCCAAATTACAGCTACATAAAGTAGAAAAGATTGGCTTAAATGCGTGTTGAGCACTACTCAGGTCGTGGTTTTAGATGGGATTACTGATTAACAGCTTTGTTTTGTCACTTATCTTTCTCCTAAAAGTGGGGGCAGCTGAATGCTGACTCATTGGGAATTGTTAGATTCGATTATGTGAGGTTTTATTGAAAAATTCAAATTAATAGAACCATAACTGGCTTTCCTTTAATTCGTTTTAAAATTGCAAACATAATGCATGCTCATGATGAAAAATTCAAACTATGGGGTCAGATCTTTACGAAATAACTGCCTTTTGCAAAGCGAAAGTGAAAGAAAACTGGCTGTGGCCAGGGCCACTTAAGCAGCTGAAGCATTAGGACCAGAAAGGGTGGCCATCTCCCTGCTGCCCTGTGTTGCTCTGTGTCTATAAAATGGGCTCATCCTAATCCGCACCAGTTGAATGGAGTCTGTCTCTTGAAGTGACAAACAAGTTTCTGTTAACCTCCTCAGTGCAGACAGTAGCAATGTATATAACCAGGCTAACTTAGGTGGTTTCCTTTGCTCATTTCTAAGAATCTAAACGAATTGAGCGCCCAGCTGGCTTCTGCAGAACTGACAGGAAGCTCCTCTTTCACAATATTCCCGCCAAAAAGATACATTTCTTAACTGTAAAGAGCTGGACTAGAACGTCAGACTCTTGGCTTATAGTCACGACTTAGTTGTAGTCAGAATTGTTCATTATGCTTTGTCTGGGAAGAAAAATAAAAATTCTGGTCAGGTGGGGGTGAAGGGGAAATCTGGTTTGGTGTGATGTGTTTTTATGTTTGCCCAGAAGTATAAATCACGATTATATTATGCCTTTCCTCCCAGCATGTTGTCATATTTGTGTCTAGTGATAAAATGGACATGTGGGAGGTTATCAGCTGCTTTTTGAAAATTCCCTCAGTGTGGTCTTCCAAGTTTTCAGATAGATGGCATGATTATTTTTTATGTCGATTTCTAAATATTCACCTTCTTGATCTCACCAGAGGCCATGGCAATGGGCAAACTGCACAAAGAAATGGGTCAGCTAATTGTTCAGTCTGCAGAAGATCCAGAGAAATCAGAGAGCCAGGTTATACAGGTAACTCCCTCACCTTCTGACTTACTGAAAGTCCTGACCCGGTGTCGCTGGGTGGTGTGCGGCAGAGCTGCGCACATAAGCAGAGTGGGGGGCTGTGGTAGAGGCCAGCGGGCAGGTGCTTAGAGAGGGTTTACAGACGGCCACAGCGATGATGGACAAGCAGGTGCAGGCTGGCCTGATCTAGTTAGTTACTGGGCTCGAGGGCAGGTATACACAGGGGCTGGTGCTGACACCGACCGCTGGCAATGAGAAATGTAACTACCAAGTGGTCTGGAAGGCTTTTCTGGGCCAGCCAGTGCATTCTTTCTTCCTAGGAGAATTTCCCTGGAGGAACAAATTATAAAGGGGAGGTTGTTGCTGAGCATGGGGAACTAGATTGTCAAAATTTCGCTTTGCTTGTCTCCAGGACAACAGAAATCAAGCAGTCAGACTCCTGTCCCACTTAGTGACTGTTGCCACATGCCGCAGAGCCAGCTCCTTGCTGGCGTCTGCCTGGCATGCTGACCAGCGTCCATGTGGCCCAGTGGGCACCTGCTCTGCCCTTGCCAAACTGGGATGGCAAATGGGTTTTATTTCTTGTGCTTTCCACGTGGTGGCCTGCAGCCCACCCAGCTCCTTGCATTTGGCCTCTTCCCAGCTCCTTGCTCCTCTCCTGAAGGATACACTTCCAGCGTTGCCTTATCTAGATGCCTGACTCATAACCTGGGGCTGGAGGGCCCAGAAGGACTGTCTCCCATCTGCACCTGTCCTACCTGGGGGTACAGGGGCACCTCTGATATGCAGGCTTTACTCATTCGGCCCAACCTGGTGCCTTCTTCATTTATCCATTCATTTACTCAGTGTTTCTTGAGCTCTGTTTGTTAGGCATTGCACTGGCAGTGGGGATGCAGTGGTGAGCAAATCCCTGCCCTCATGGAGTCTGTAATTTAGTGGAGTAGATGCACAGAAAATAATAAATGACAAGATAATTACAGCCCATGTTAGGTGCTGTGACAGAAGGGGTTGAGGTGGAGAATATTGGGGGATGGGTAGGCCAGATCTCTAAGGAGGTGACATGTCAGCGGAAAGATGAGAGGGGCCATTTCTCTGCAGTGCTGGTGGCCTGGCCAGCTGTGAGCAGGAAGAGTGGGCTGATCTTGCCCTGAGGACCTGAACACTGGAGACTCTGGGGCCGCTTCTTTCCTACCATGGGAATCCTCACTGCCCACCTACCCCCAACATTAGAGTAAAGACATATTCTTACAATATCGGCAACATACGTGAATCTGAGTTTTGCATTACTGTGTTGTTCACAGACTAAAAGTGCTACCCAGATGACTTAGTATGATGTATGAGACCTTGGGGAGGGCAAGGGAAAGTGCTGGGAATGCTGTAAGGGTTCAAAAATACATGAATGAATTAATGATGTCAGCAAACAAGGAAGAAGACGTGACTTTTTTTTCCCTTTTTTGAGTTTCACTGTCGCCCAGGGTGGAGTGCAGTGGTGCAATCTTGGCTCACTGCAACCTCCACCACGTGGGTTCAAACGATTCTCCTGCCTCAGCCTCCCACGTAGCAGGCACTGGGATTACAGGGGCCTGCCACCACACCTGACTAATCTTGTATTTTTAGTAGAGATGGGGTTTCACCACGCTGACCAGGCTGATCTTGAACTCCTGAACTCAAGTGCTCCGCCTACCTCAGCCTCCCAGAGTGCTGGGATTACAGGTATGAGCCACCACGCCTGGCCAGAAGACATGATTTTTTTTTTTTTTGGAGACAGTCTCGCTCTGTTGCCTAGGTGGGAGTGCAGTGGCGTGATCTTGGCTCACTGCAACCTCTGCCTCCCAGGTTCAAGCAATTCTCCTGCCTCAACCTCCCGAGTAGCTGGGACCATAGGCACGCACCACCATGCCTGGCTAATTTTTTTGTATTTTTAGTAGAGGCAGGGTTTCACCATGTTGGTCAGGCTGGTCTTGAACTTCTGACCTCAAATGATCCACCTGCCTCGGCCTCCCAAAGTGCTGACATTACAGGCGTGAGCCACCATGCCTGGCCAGAAGACATGATTTTAATGAGTGCTTTAGTGAGTCCTCAGCCACCCAAAAGGAATAAAGCCTGCGTGGCAGGTGCCGGGTTACTTATCCCAGGCAGAAGAGGACTTTTGGGAAGAGATTCCTTCAAAAAAACAGTAGCAGCATTTCTCAAAAAGTTAAACATCAAGTTACCATATGATTTAGCAATGCTGTTTCTGGGTATATACCCAAAATAATTGAAAGCAGGGACTCGGCCGGGCCCGGTGGCTCATGCATGTAATCCCAGCACTTTGGGAGGCCGAGGCGGGCGGATCACCTGAGGTCAGGAGTTCGAGACCAGCCTGGCCAACATGGTGAAACCCATCTCTACTAAAAATACAAAAATTAGCCGGGTGTGGTGGTGGGCGCCTGTTAATCCCAGCTACTTGGGAAGCCAAGGCAGGAGAATCGCTTCAACCCGGGAGGCGGGGGTTGCAGCGAGCCGAGATTGTGCCATTGCACTCCAGCCTGGGCAACAAGAGCAAAACTGTCTCAAAAGAAAAATTTAAAAAAAGAAAAGAAACGATACTGTAAAAATATAGCATTATCATCTTATGGGACTACCATTGTAAATGTGGTCCCTGGTTGACCAAAACGTCATTATGTGGTGCATGACTGTACTTATATGGAAATATCCATAGCAGTGTTACTCACAGTAGCCAAAACGTGGCAGAAGCAACCCAGTGTCCTTCAGCAGATGAATGGGCAAGCAAAATGTAGTCTTTATATACAGTAGAATATTACTCAGCTTAAAAAGGAATGGAATGTTTTGAATGTGGCTTTTGTTGGGGGAGAAAAGGAATAGAATTCTGATACATGCTATAGCATGGATGAACCTTGAAACCATGCTAATGAAATAAGCCAGACACTAAACGGTAAATGTTGTATGATTCCACTTATATGAGCTATCTAGAGCAGACAAATTCACAGAGTTAGAAGGCAGAATAGAGGTTCCCAGGGGCTAAGCGAGGGGAAATGGGGTTATTGTGTAATGGGTAGAGTTTCTGTTTGTGGTGGTGAAACGTGCTGGAAATAGTGGTGATGGTTGTGCAACGCTGCAAATGTACTTAATGCCACTGAATTATACACTCAGAAAATGACTAAAATTGTAAAAAAAAACAAAACAAAACCACACACTATGATTTTTCTAAGTTAATTTTGTTTCATTTTTCCTAATTTTTTCTTTAAAAAGAATTATCAGGCCAGATGCAATGGCTCAGATCTATAATCCCAGCAGTTTGGGAAGCCAAGGTGGGCAGATTGCTTGAGCCCAGGAGTTTGAGACCAGCCTGGGCAACATGGTGAAACCCCATCTCTATAAAAAGTATTAAAAAATTAGCTGGGTGTGGTGGCGCATGCCTGTAGTCCCAGCTACTCAGGAGGCTGAGGTGGGTAGATCACTTGAGCCTGGGAGGTCGAGGCTGCAGTGAGCCATGATTGAACCACTGCACTGCAACCTGGGTAACAGAGCGAGACCCTGTCTCGAAAACAACAACAATTTTGTTGTTGTTTTCGAGACAGGGTTGCCCAGGCTGGAGTGCAGTGGTGCAATCATGGCTCACTGCATTCTCTAACTCCTGGCTCAAGACATTCTCCTGCCACGGTCTCCCAAAGTGCTGGGATTACAGGCATGAGCCACCATGCCGAGCTCATTTTTCATAGTTTATAAACAGTCTGGAAAAAATAGCAGGAAGAATTCTAGAGACTAAATATTCAAATTTCAGATACTAACATGTTGCATATATTTTCCTGTTCTATTAAAGGATATTGCTCTAAAAACAAGAGAAATCTTTACCAACCTAGCACCGTTTTCAGAAGTTTCAGCTGATGGAGAAAAGAGAGTCCTTAATTTGGAGGCACTAAAGCAAAAACGATTTCCACCAGCAACAGAAAACTTCCTTTATCATCTAGCAGCAGCCGAACAAATGCTGAAAATCTGACTGTGTGACAGAACGTATCACTGATGACTGATAGAAAGCCCTCTTTCACTCTGATTACCCACTCACTACATGAAGTCCTGAAAATAACAGAGAAACTGTTATATCTTTTTAATGATTTATTTGCAAGTATTGAGATTTGACCTGAAAAACAATGAAACACATGAACACACTTCCGATTTTCTCCTCGCTGATTAGCTTCCTGCTTGCTGTCAGTGCTGGACGAAGTGCTATAACTACTTTATGTAACATTACAGAACAGCTAGAGGTCCTGGGGTAAGAGAAAAAAAGCACATCACGACAAATGTGAAAGCCTTCATTATTACACGTTCCAGTTTGTCTCGCTGTGTAGGCATAAGCTAATGGTTTATTTTCAGAAAGCTGCCTGAAGCGTTGCTTTGTATTCTTCTAGGAAGAACTTTAATTCCTCCTGAGGAACTCTACTTTCTGAGCCAAACTGCTAATTTTCTGCGGAACTGTCTAGAAGATCATTCAAGAGACCCTGCAGTTGCACTTTCTCGTAAAAGTTAAAAAAAAAAAACAAAAAAAAACAAAAGGTTTTTCCCGGCCTTTGAACATTTTGCCTATGAGAGTTTTGCATATATTTTATACTTGAGTAGACAACTTTAATAATCCATATTTATACTATCGCAGAAGTAAGCATTTGGCAAACGTTCAGCCATTAGCACTCATTTAACCCTGTTAGCAATATTCTTTTGAAAAAAGTGCCAGTCCTTATGTGATAAACTAAGAAGCCCATTGAATATAGAAGTGTGTAGGACTGAAACAGTGACCTTATATTATTGCTAAGGGAATATGAGATTAACTTCCTACAGGGGCCAAAACCAGAGAAAGGCTTCCAGCAACTTCAATGAAAGTAGTTTGGCCACATGTCAAGCCAATTGTTTGTATTATTTATGTACCTTTTTCATAACTGGAATTGCCAAATAAGCATGGAGGTCTAAATGATGTACTTGTTAGTGTATTCATTCATATTGACTGTAAAGGATTATTTTTCACTCAGTACTGATGTCCTTGGAAATCTTACCTGGAAACATGTTTGCAAAAAACATTATTGGATCTTTCATCTTTTTCTTGGTATTACATATTTGTTAAATAAAAATTAAACACCCTCCCTTTTTTTTGAGTGAGGGCAGGGAGTACCTGAAATAAGACAATGTTTACTAAGGCAAATAATTGAAAATTAAATCTGCACTTTATGGAAATGAGAAATATTAACATCTTTTTTCTCATTTTTTTGTATTACTATATTAGCTAATGATCAAAGTTGTTAAAATTATAAATTTATGATGCAGAAATAAAATTGAAACATTTTGATATTCAACTACTTTTAGGTGGGTGACGAATTGTCCCCTCTTTCTCTAATACTGCTCATTCCAAAGAAAATGGGGAAAAAATACCTTTTTTCAACTGTGAGGGCGCTAGGGAATTATTAAAAGACCTGTCTGAAAGTTCAAGATGGCCAAGGGCGCAGTGGCTCATGCCTGTAATCCCAGCACTTTGGGAGGCCGAGGTGGGCAGATCACCTGAGATCAGGAGTTTGAGACTAGCCTGGCCAACGTGGTGAAACCCCATCTCTACTAAAAGTACAAAAATTAGCTGGGTGTGGTGGCACATGCCTGTAATCCCAGCTACTTGCTATTTGGGAGGCTGAGGCAGGAGAATTGCTCGAACCAGGGAGGCGGAGGTTGCAGTGAGCCGAGACTGCACCATTGCGCTCCAGCCTGGACAAAAGAGCGAGACTTGGTCTCAAAAAAAAAAAAAAAAAGAAAAAGAAAAAAAGTTCAAGCCCCCACACACCCTTTCCTCCCGCCCTAGCCCTCCTCCACTCGCCTTCCTGGAGCTGCCTCTGTAACTTCAGTCTCCTGTCCTTGGAAGATGCCTTCACATTTCTGTCATCTGTTAGCGGTTAAACCTCCACCTGCAGCTGTTGCCCATCTTGTTCTCTAACTTTAATTTTGGTTAGTGTCAGCCTATGGTCAAACTGAGCCATTTACTGATTTTGTCCTTTTAGGCTGTTATGAAACTTTCCTCACCAAATTTGGAAATGAACCATCATACTGGCCTTGGGGAAACAAAACCACAGATAAATTCTTTGGTAATGTGGGGTAGGGTGTGTTGGAAGCATTAGTCCAGTACTCAAATGTTGAGGTACCTACTCTGTGCCATGCCTGTGTTGTATTTTGAGCTACCCTGATGGGCAGCAGCCCCCGCTCTCGCGGTGCTGCGCACAGTCCGCTTGGGGAATAGGGTCAGCAAACAGGCTGCTGTAGTGTGGCTAGTGCTAGGCGTGATGCGTGAAACAGAGTGGTATCGGAGCACATAGATGGGGACCCAGTTCAGTGCTGTCAATCCTGGAAGGCCTCCCAGAGGGAGTGATCAATGTCAAAGTCAGACCTGAAGCATAAGTAGACATCTACTCCGACCAGAGGAAACAGCTGTGTGAAGGCCCTGAGAAGAGACCACAGCCCATGTGAGGACCTGGAGGGTCTACAGGGAGGGGAGGGAGTGGCAGGATACGAGTATGGGAAAGGCTTGCTGTGGTGAGGAAGGTGGGCTTGATCTTGACGCACTGGGAAGCCATTTAAGGCTTTTCAGGCCGGGTGCGGTGCTCAGGCCTGTAATCCCAGCACTTTAGCCCTCTTTAGGCCAAGGTGGGTGGATCACGGGGACAGGAGATGACAGCCTGGCCAACATGGTGAAACCCCATCTCTACTTAAAAAAAGCAAAACAAAAATTAGCTGGACGTGGTGGCTGGTACATGCCTGTAGTCCCAGCTACTCAGGAGGCTGAGGCACAAGAATCACTTGAACCCAGGAGGTGGAGGTTGCAGTGAGCCAAGATCGCACCACTGCACTCTGCACTCCAGCCTGGGTGACAGAGTGAGACTCCGTCTCAAAAGAAAAAAAAAAACAGTTGTTCAGCAGGTGTGGTTTAGAAGAGCAGGCTGGAACGTGGACCGGAGGGAGTAGGCAGGAGATGGGCCAGGCAGTGCCAGCAGGGGATGCTGTTGGACTGCGCTGGGCGGTAGCAGTGGGCATACGTGGGTTCCAGACTCCATGTACTGGGCCCCATCTACTGCATACGCTGGTAAGGTGGGGAGAGGGCGCCTCCAGTGATCCTGTCTGGTGCACCTGGGGAGGTGGTGGTGTCAATTCCTGAGACTGGGAGGGAGAGCTGATCTCAGGTTCGGATGGGTTGAGTTTGAGGTGTCTGGGACATCCAAATGGCAAAGTACAGCCAAGTAAGCAGCTCAGTGACCAGCCTGAGTGCCCAGCAGTGTGGCAGTGCCACATTCAGGTGGGTCACGGATGAGAGAAATCTTAGCAGAACAGGAGGTGGGGTGGAGACAGTGAGGGCGGACAACTCTTTTAAGGTGTCTGGCTACAGCCAGGCGTGGTGACAGGCGCCTGTAGTCCCAGCCACTCAGGAGGCTGAGGCAGGTGGGTCACTGAGCCCAGGAGTTCAAGGCTGCAGTGAGCTGATTGTGCCAGTGCACTCCAACCTGGGTGACAGCAAGATCCTGTCTCTAATGAGGCAGGTGACAAGCAGTTTATTTCTTTTTGAGACACAGTCGTTCTGTTGCCTAGGCTGGAGTGCAATGGCATGACGTCAGCTCACTGCAACCTCTGCCACCAGGGTTCAAGTGATTCTCCTGCCTCAGCCTCCTGAGTGGCTTGGACTACAGGTGCGCAACACCACGCCTGGCTGATTTTTATATTTTTAGTAGACACGGGGTTTTACCATGTTGGCCAGGCTGGTCTCGAACTCCTGACCTCAGGTGATCCACTGACCTCAGGCGATCCACTGGCCTCAGCCTCCCAAAGTGCTGGGATTACAGGTGTGAGCCACCGCACCTGGCCGACAAGTAGTTTACATACTTCTGGGAAGGACCTGGCAGACAGAGGCTACAGAGCACAGCCCTGAGGAAGCAGAGAGAGGCCCAGAGCCTGGAGGACGCTGGCATTACACGGAGGAAGGATGGGTGTGGGTGCGGGTGTGGGGGGCTCCACTGCTGACCTGTTTCCTGGCGGAGGAGGCAGGGTCCTTTGCCAGAGAGGAGAAAGGAGGCACTGGGCGGAGGGCGGCAAAGGTTTTAAGTAGCTGTCTAGAATGGAGAACACTGAGTAAGCAAACAAGATTGCTTTTGGGGTCGGAGGGTGTAAACAGCGCCCCAGGGGTACGTGTTCCGCTTGAGACAGCCTATCCATTTAACACCTGTGTCCTGGGCACGGTGGACTCTTTGTGTTCTTTCTTCAAATCCTCAACTTGAGACAGGTTTATTAGTTAATTAGTGATTTCACAGTATCCTTTCGCAGGCCGATCCCCACTCCAACCGTTCCCTCAGCAACCCCAGGGGTGTCAGATGGGGCACCCTCCCACTGTCTTCTCCAGCCAGCCTTAAAAACCCCAGAGACGCCAGCCTGGGAACGATCTCAGTATGGAATGTGAAGTCGCCTTGTCAGCACAGACACCTCTGGGGTCCCCAGAAGACCTGTGGCAAAGTTCTCTAAACCGAACCTGGAGAGGGGAAGGTTTTCAAGCAGGAACCACATAAATTCACCTAAAACTCACGCCTACACTCCTCTGTGATAAAAGATTTCTGTTTCTTCTGTTGGAGACTGAATTTTCTCTTCAAGACTACAGTACTGTATCTGAAAAATAGTTAAATTCATAATATTTCTATTAATAGTTTTTCTTGCCTTAGAAGCCAAGTTAAAAAAATCATTTTCTGAAAGCAACCATTTCACAGTCCATCTTTTTCAATAATGTCTAATCTACAGCAGAAAATGTAACCTATTTTTTTTTTAAATCACCCAAGCAGTAAAGAAACTTCTTAAACTTTTTTTTTTTTTTTTTTTTTTTTTTTTTTGAGACAGAGTCTTGCTCTGCTGCGCAGGCTGGAGTGCAGTGGCACCATCTCAGGTCACTGCAACCTCCACCCTCCAAGTTCAAGTCATTCTCATGCCTCAGCCACCCGAGTAGCTGGGATTGGGATTACAGGCGCGCACCACCATCCTTGGCCCATTATTGTTATTTACTTATCTCTACATTTGTTTATAATTGAAAGTTTCCATTAAAAAGTTTTAAGATGGCTGGGCACAATGGCTCATGCCTGTAATCCCAACACTTAGGGAGGCTGAGGCAGGTAGATCACTTGAGGCCAGGAGTTCAAGACTAGCCTGGCTAACATGGTACAAAAAATACAAAAATTAGCTGGGTGTGGTGGCACACACCTGTAATCCCAGCTACTCCAGTGGCTGAGGCACGAGAATCACTTGAACCTGGGAGGTGGAGGTTACAGTGAGCCGAGATCAGGAGGATTGCTTGAGGTGGGGAGTTTGCAATCAGCCTGGGCAATATAGTGGGACCCTATCTCTACAAAAAATAAAAAATTAGCCAGGTGTGGTAGTACGTTCCTGTAGTCCCAGCTACTTGGGGGGCTGAGGCCAGAGGATCACTTGAGCCTGGGAGTCAAGGCTGCAGAAAGCCATGATCATACCACTGCCCTCCAGCCTGGGCAACAGAGTGAGAAACCCTGTCTCAAACACACAAACAAACAAAAAACAAATGTAGAAAGAATGTAATGAACTCACATGTGCTCACTCAGGAATCACTATTAACAATTTGCAGATCTCATTTCATCAAGCACCTCCCACACCCAGCAGTAGGATTTTTTTCCTTGAGTATTTTAAGGCAATTCTCATGTCATGTCACCTACAAGTTCCGAATGATAAAGACCTTATCATTATTGATATAGTACTTGATATAGTAATGACAGTAGTTACAAAACTACTATGCCATTGTCACACCTAACAAAATTAGTAATAACTCCTTATCTCATCTAAGCACCTCCATGCCCGCCTTGAGCCAACAGGATATTTTGTGTCTTTTTTTTTTTTTTTTTTTTTTTTTTTATGAGATGGAGTCTCACTCTGTCATCCAGGCTGGAGTGCAGTGGTGCGACCTCAGCTCACTGCAAGCTCCGCCTCTGGGGTTCACGCCATTCTCCTGCCTCAACCTCCCGAGTAGCTGGGACTACAGGCACCCGCCACCACGCCCAGCTAATGTTTTGAATTTTTTTTTTTTTTTTTGATATGGAGTCTTGCTCTGTCGCCCAGACTGGAGTGCAGTGGTGCGATCTCGGCTCACCGCAAGCTCTGCCTCCAGGGTTCACACCATTCTCCTGCCTCAGCCTCTCGAGTAGCTGGGATTACAGGCGCCTACCACCACGCCTGGCTAATTTTTTTGTATTTTTAGTAGAGACGGGGTTTCACTGTGTTAGCCAGGATGGTCTCAATCTCCTGACCTCGTGATCCGCCCGCCTCGGCCTCCCAAAGTGCTGGGATTACAGGCATGAGCCACCACGCCCGGCCCCAACAGGATATTTCCAAAGTCCAGCAAGCAAGTCTTGGCATCTGAGGTCACGCGTGAGACTGACTCCCTTTCCTGCCTCCACTCTGGCCTCTGGGAGTTCTGCCCCTTCCAACCTTGCATGACTTACCTGCTGCCCTCCTCCTTGGCCTGGCTGTGCAGGCCCTGCCACCTGGCCCCCAGCATCCTGCCTGTTCCTTGCAGCCTCACGTGCCCATTCAGCCCTTCCCATCCTCCACTGGGGATGAACTCTTCCCTCTCCCTCCTGGGCTCAAGTGATCCTCTCACCACAGCCTTCTGAGTAGCTGGGACTGCAGGTGTGTGCCGCTTCACCCTACTAATTTTTTTTTTTTTTGAGACAGGGTCTCACCCTGTGACCCCATTGTAGCCTTGACCTCCCATGCTCAGGTGATCTTCCTACCTCAGCTGCCTGAGTAGCTAGGACTACAGGCACATACCACCATGCCTGGCTAATTATTATTTTTTCTTTTTAAACACTTTTTTTCAGAAGAGAGATGAGGTTCAGGCTGGTCTCGAACCCTGAGCTCAAGTGATCCTCCCACCTCGGCCTCCCAAGTGCTGGGATTACAGGCATGACCCACTGTGCCCAGCCAAATTTTTATTTTTAGCAGAGACGAGGTCTTGCTATGTTGTCCTGGCTGGTCTTGAACTCCGGGGCTCAAGTGATCCTCCCACTTGGGCTTCCCAGAGTGCTGGGATTACAGGCACTGAGCCACAGCACCCGACCTAATTTTTAGAACATTTTATGTAGAGACGAGGTCTCACTACATTCCCCAGGCTGGTCTGGAACTCCTGGCCTCAAGCAATCTTCCCACGTTGGTCCCCCAAAGTGTTGGAATTACAGACATGAGCCACCGTGCCTGGCCTGAAATTTTATTCTGAGATGCTGCCTCGCTCCCCAACCCCTCGCCCATAGCATAGTAATAGGCATAACTATCTAAAATAATCTGAAACTTCTACGTTGTGCTGGCAAAGTTGCTTGAATGAATGATCCTACAACCTAAACCTATAAAACGTGGGTTCTGAACAAGATCATTCCATAAATATAAATGCTTTTGAGGACATATATATTTATAGTGACAGAAATGAACATTTGAAATGTTTAGCCAAGAAACTGCTAATATCAGCCAGGCGTGGTGGCTCACGCCTGTAATCCCAGCACTTTGGGAGGCCGAGGCGGGCGGATCACGAGGTCAGGAGATCGAGACCATCCTGGCTAACATGGTGAAACCCCGTTTCTACTAAAAAATACAAAAAATTAGCTGGGTGTGGTGGCGGGCGCCTGTAGTCCCAGCTACTCAGGAGGCTGAGGCAGAAGAATGGCATGAACCCAAGAGGTGGAGCTTGCAGTGAGCCGAGATTGCGCCACTGCACTCCAGCCTGGGTGACAGAACGAGACTCCGTCTCAAAAAAAAAAAAAAAAAAAAAAAAATTGCTAATATCTGCTAGCATCAGTAATGTCCTTGACATCTGCTAGCAATTTATGGCAGAGCTTTGGAAATTAAAAAAATTGGCTTTCTGACTTTAAAAAAAAAAAAAATGTCCTTGCTACCTACTAAGCAACAACCCTTTGCAGAGATGCCATTATCTTCAGATTATCTTCAGCTCTCTTTAACAGATAAGAAAACTAAGCAAGTTGACCAAGGTCATGGAGAAGCTGGAATCTGAGTCCAAGCAGCCTGACTCATCATAAATTATATTATAAATTATCTATAGAACTGGGCTGTCCAATAGCCACTAAGCACACAAGAGTACCTAATTTAAAATTTAACTTAATTTACAATTCAGTTCCCTAGTCACACCAGCCTCTCCTGAAGTGCTCAGTAGCACACGTAGCTCATGGCTACCATATTGGACAGCACCAATCTATTATAGAACATTTCCATCACTGCAGAAAGTTCCACTGGAGAGGGCGTAGTTATAGAACATTTTGGAGTATTTAAAATTTCTCTAAGTAATTTTAAAAGATTTCTTTTTATGCCCCAGAAAAAAAGGCTTATGAAATATTGTTAAGAAAAACAGAACCCAAAACTGCACCAAGAGATTTGAGGGATAGAATTAAATATAAATATCATTACAATTAACCCTTGAATAATACAGGTTTGAACAATGCAGGTCCACTTATATACTGTTTTCCCCTCAGTCACCCCTGAGACAGCAAGGCCAACCCCTCTTCCTCCTCCGCAGCCTACTCAACATGAAGATGACAAGGATGAAGACCTTGATCCTCACTGAAACTGATGACTCACCTTCACTTAATAAACAGTAAATATATTTCTTCCTCCTTATGATTTTTTTTTTTTTTTTTTTGAGACAGAGTCTCACTCTGTCACCCAGGCTGGAGTACAATGTCATGATCTTGGCTCACTGCAACCTCTACTTCCCCAGGTTCAAGCGATTCTCCTGCCTCAGCCTCCCGAGTAGCTGAGATTACAGGCACCAACAACCCTGGCTAATTTTTGTATTTTTAGTAGAGCTGGAGTTTTACCACGTTGGCCGAGCTGCTCTTGAACTCCTGATCTCAAGTTATCTGCCTGCCTCAGCGTCCCAAAGTGCTGAGATTACAGGCGTGAGCCACCACGCCTGGCCTGATTTTCTTAATAACATTCTATTTTCTCTAGTTTATTGTAGGAATACAGTATACAACACATATAAAATATAAAATATGTGTTACTTGACTTTTTATGTTATTGGTAAGCCTTCCGGTCAACAGTAAGCTATTAATGGTTAAGTTTTCAGGGAGTCAAAGGTTATACTTGGATTTTTGACTACTAACCCCCAGGTTGTTCAAAAGCCAATTGTATTTTGTTTTATTATTTTATTTTTTTGAAATAGGGTCTCACTCTCAGCCAGGCTGGAGTGCAGTGGTGCAATCACGGCTCACTGCAGCCTCAACCTCCTGGGCCCAGGTGATCCTCCCACCTCAGTCTCCTGCGCAGCTGGGACAACAGGTGTGCATCACCACACCCAGCTAATTTGTGTATTATTTTTTGTAGAGATGGGGTCTCACTATGTTGCCTAGGCAGGTCTTGAACTCCTGGGCTCAAGCAATCTTCTCACCTTGGCCTCTCAAAGTGCTGGGATTACAGGTGTGAGCCACTGCACCTGGTCTTGTTTTATATTTTTATAAACTTTGCAGAGTTTTAAGAAGAATAACTTATTTATTTTATTCTTCTAACTGCAAAATAAAAAACTTTGAGAGAAAAGAGGAATGGGGGCACTTACCTGTCCAATCTGTGGAAATATACTAAAAGAAAATGGCACCATCAGTCCCATTGCCAGGACAGTACAAGACAGTTTCAAGATCCACAATGACCCTGGGTTTCTCCTGAAATACTGGGTCCTGTAAGAGACAAGGCATGGCTCACAAGTGATGTTAAACTATCAGGGCTTATTTTCTGAACAGCTGGATCAGGGCCTGTTCTTTTTTCTTTTTGTTGTACCTGAACAGCTAGATCGAGGCCTGTTTTTTTGTTGTTTTTGTTTTTGTTTTTGTTTTTGGAGAGAATCTTCCTCTGTCGCCCAGGCTGGAGTGTAATGGTGCCATCTTGGTTCACTGCAATCTCCGCCTCCTGGGTTCAAGCGATTCTCCTGCCTCAGCCTCCCGAGTAGCTGGGATTATAGGCGCCCGCCACCACGCCTTGCTAATTTTTGTATTTTCAGTAGAGACGGGGTTCACCATGTTGGCCAGGCTGGTCTAGAACTCCTGACCTCAGGTGATCTGCCCACCTTGGCCTCCCAAAGTGCTGGGATTACAGGCGTGAGCCACCGCACCATCCCATCCCTCCTTCTTGGAAATGTGCTCCATGTGTGGTCCTAGCAGGCGATTCCCAGCCTCGCCACACTGGAGTGCGGAATGTGCATCCCAGGCATGCGACCTAACTCAGGCCCACAGAATCCTTCCCTAGGAGTCTCCCCTAAGGGGACGACATTCCTGCCTCCCCTGGGGTTTGCTGTGTTCCACCTCTGATCAGGAGGCTGTGAGGCTATGAGCTGGGAGTTACTAGCAAGTGGGTCCCTCATCAATATGAAGAAGCCAATCTGGCAGGAGAGAAGGAATCAACACCCACGAGAGTGACAGGGAGGCGCGCCCAGCAGGGGAGCTTCTGTTCAAGCTGCCATGGACCGCAATCCTTGCCCGTTCCGGCCCTAAAGCCCCAACGTCTCCCCTCGGGTCTGAGCTCCTGCAGGTTAGGTTTCTCATACTGGTGGCCACAGGAACCCTGATGGATGCCCAGGTCCTCCGCCTCGTAGGCCATTTCTGGCTTCTTAAAAGGGATGAATCTGAATCCGGAGTCGCTGAAGCTCATTTAAAACATACTTGGAATGGGGGTTTAGAGAGGAGGGCTTGAGCAATATTCACAGCAGATGAGAGACAGGGGAACCTGCAAATCATCCAAGCCCCTCATTCTAGAGGTGAGGAAATGGCCGTGGAAGGTCCTTGGACACGCCAAGGACACGGGGTACCTGGAGGCAGAGCCTGGGCTGGATTCCCCATTTGGTGGAATCCGTACACCTGGATTTCCACGCCTGCCACAATCAATCCGCCTGTCTTAGCTGTGATGTGTGTTTATGGGAAGGTTACTGAGCCAACATCTCCCCACCCTCCACCAGGGTCAGTATCTGACAGGTTTTATAAGGATTTGACTTTCAAATCCCTACCTGGGGATATGACCGTGCCTCTTACCTTTTAAAAAAGTAGGTGAAGACTTCAGGAATCAGAGCTGAGGTCCCAAACAGCACTATTCTGGATGCTAGCGTTTCTCTAACAGCCTAGCAAAAATGAAAAGAAAACAGCTTAGGTTGGGCACGGTGGCTCACGCCTGTAATCCCTGCACTTTGGGAGGCCGAGGTGGGTGGATCGCTTGAGGTCAGTAGTTTGAGACCAGCCTGGCCAACATGGTGAAATCCTGTCTCTACCAAAAAATACAAAAATTAGCCCGGTGTGGTGTTATGCACCTGTAGTACCAGCTACTTAGGAGACTGAGAAATGAGAATCACTTGAACCTGAGAGGCGGATTTTACAGTGAGCCAAGATCACGCCACTGCACTCCAGATTGGGCGACAGAGTGAAACTCCGTCTCAAAAAAGAAACTTAGTACAGGAGCAAGACGATTTCCAGGGATCCCACAACTCCTGCGAGAGACAGGCAACAGTAACCCTCCCTTCTCACTTAGAAAAAGAATGCCCGTGGAAAGAGGCGGAGGGGACGCCTTCCACGTAACTTTCCATGTACAGGTGTGTGGCGGTCGGCTGCACTTTGTGCCAGAAATAGCTGGCACCATCTGCCAAACCACCCCAAATAAACTATCCACTAAGTACAAGCAAAGGTGGCTTCTAGACAGATCCTCACTGAGAACCAAATGGTTCCTCAGTGGAAATGCTGGATTTGCCACAGAGGTTTGCTCCGTATCTCCCATCCAAGCCAAGTCTCTGCCACTGGCCTCCTGTCCTGACCTGGCTCAGCAGTGACTCTCATACCTCCCATTGGGGAAGCCTCCAAATGCCCAGCTCTGAGGGCACGGGCACAGCATGGGACCCACACAAGGCTGCCTGTCCGTACCCACGTTTCACAGCGAATTAAAAGTGTTGTACTATAAAATTGTGTTATGTACAGGTTATAACATTTTTGTAATCTTTTCTATAATGTACATTACTCTATACATTAAACATTTAAACATACAATTTACTGTATGGGTGAGTATGTACAAAACCATGTACCCTCAAGGGCACTTTAAGGGACTTGTAAGGGAAATTTTGACTATAAAACAGCTCACGTTAACTTTTTTACTACTTTCATTTATTTATTTATTTTTAGAGACAGGGTCTCACTCTGTCATCCAGGCTGGAGTACAGTGGCGTGATCACGGCTCACTGCAGTGTTGACCTCCCAGGCTCAAGCGATCCTCCTACCTTAGCCTCCCAAGTAGCCAGGATCACAGGTACACCCTACCAGGCCCAGCTAACTTTTCGATTTTTTGTAGAGATGTGATCTCACTATGTTGCCCAAGCTGGTCCCGACTTCCTGGCCTCACGCAATCCTCCTACCCCAGCCTCCTGAGTAGCTAACATGTTAACTTTAGAACCCACCCCTGGGTAAGTAAGACACGCACACCACAAACAGCACATCGTGTACCCAAGAGGAGCAGGCACACCTGCGCCCATCCTTCCCTGAACTCTGTTCCTTCCACTTCCAGCTTCCCATGATTGGCTTTGACCTACCTTCCCAGTCTCCTCCTACCGCCCAGCCCCTGCTCTCTGCTCGCACCTCTGCCCTGCTGTGGGTGACAGTCACGCTTGCATGGTTCCCTCTGCAGGGAATGCCTTTCCCCCCCACAAAAGAGAGGAAGCCGAGGAGGGCTGTTTTTAAAATAAGGTCTCAAGGGCCGGGCACGGTGGCTCACGCTTATAATCCCAACACTTTGGGAGGCCAAGGTGGGCAGATCACCTGAGGTCAGGAGTTCAAGACCAGCCTGGCCAACGTGGTGAAACCCTGTCTCTACTAAAAATACAAAAATTAGCCGGGCGTGGTGGTGGGCGCCTGTAATCCCAGCTACTCGGGAGACTGAGGCAGGAGAATCACTTGAACCTGGGAGGCAGAGGTTGCAGTGAGCCAAGATCACACCATTGCACTCCAGCCTAGGCAACAGAGCGAGACTCAGTCTCTAAAATAAAAGAAATAAAATAAAATAAAAGTCTCAGGGATATAAAGTAAAATTGCTTGACTTCCGGAAGGGAAAAATGGCTGTTAGTGTGCTGTGTGTCCGCATCAGTGGGGCGAGGCCTGCCTCTCTCCCTTAGTCCCATGTGTGGGGAGGACACTCCAAGTGAGACGCCGTCATTAGGAGGCGCTGTGTGCAAAGCAGTGGCTTATGGGGCCAGTCGGGGGAAACAACAGCCACGCGTCACCTGAAATTGGACCAACCGTGCCCTGTTACCATCAGATATTGCTGGTTACGCAGTTTCTGAAATCTTAGCCGAAGAAAATAACCTTCCAGGGACAGGGAAGTGATAGAGGAATGCTTATGCACAATTGCAGACACTTTATTCTTCAGAGAAAAAAAGACCTTTTTTTTTTTAAAGTAGACCAGTAAAGCTTTTCTTTGACCCTAACATGCCCCTCATGCCAAAAATGAAGTTTCTTCTGGTGAGATGGACTCCAGACAGCCAGTCAGGCCTGAGGCTACCTTCCCGCTGGAGGCTGGGGCTCCTGGGGAGACGGGGCTCTCACTGGTGAGGGTGTGGGTCTCCAGAGCCTAGCACCAAGCCTGGCAGGCAGGAGGTGCTGGGAACAACTTGCTGATTGGATATTTGCTCTAAGCTGGGTGCAGTGCCTCACACCTCCCAGCGCTCTGGAAGGCCAAGGCAGGAGGATCACTTGATGCCAGGAGTTTGAGACCAGCCTGGGCAACATAGCGAGACCCCATCTCTACAAACATTTTTTTTAACATTAGCCATGTATGGCGGTGCACACTACTCAGAAGGCTGAGGCAGGAGGGTCGCTTGAGCCCAGGAAGTTGAGGCTGCAGTGAGCCATGTTCGTACCATTGCCCTCCAGCTTTGGCAACAGAGGGAGACTCTGTCTCTATAAATAAATGAATAAATAAATAAACGAACTTAAAAAAATGTGCTCTCACTCTCCTCTCCAGCTTTATGAATAGGTCAGAGCAATACTAACACCTTAAGTTCACACGGAGTTGTGGAGAAATACAAACACACATATGCATAAAGATGTGCAAGTGAATGTCAGAGCAGCCTGATTCATAATAACGCAAGGCTGGACACAACCCAAACGTCCACTGCCTGCAGAATAGATAAGCAAAATGCGGCACATCCAGGAACGGAATACTACTCAGCAATGAAAAGTAACAAATGACCAACATGTGGTACAAGACGGATGAATCTCAAACGTGAAAGAAGCAAGACACAAAAAACTACAGTGTGATTCACTTATGTATAATTTCTGGAAAAGGCAAAAACTAAGAAGACAGAAAAGCAAGTCAGTGGCCAGGCATGGGGGCTCACGCCTGTAATCCCAGCACTTTGGGAGGCCGAGGTGGGTGGGTCATGAGGTCAGGAGATCGAGACCATCCTGGCTAACACAGTGAAACCCCGTCTCCACTAAAAATACAAAAAATTAGTTGGGCGCAGTGGCGCACACCTATAGTCCCAGCTACTTGGGAGGCTGAGGCAGGAGAATCGCTTGAACCTGGGAGGCAGAGGTTGCAGTGAGCCAAGATCGCACCATTGCACTCCAGCCTGGGAGACAGAGTGAGACTCCGACTCAAAACAAAACAAAACAAAAAGAAGCAGATCAGTGCTTCCCTAGGGCTGGGGGTGGGGGTGGGGGTGGGCATTTGGGACATTTTTAGGATGATGAAAATGTTCTACAACTGGACTGTGGTGATGGTCACACAACTGTTTCATTTATTTATTATTATTATTTTTTGAGACAGAGTCTTTCTCTGTCACCCAGGCTGGAGTGCAGTGGCGCAATCTCAGCTCACTGCAACCTCTGCCTCCTGGGTTCAAGTGATTCTCCTGCCTCAACCTCCTGAGTAGCTGGGACTACAGGCATGCGCCACCATGCCCAGCTAATTTTTGTATTTTTAGTAGAGACACGGTTTCACCATGTTGGCCAGGCTGGTCTCAAACTCCTGACCTCAGGTGATCTACCTGCCTCAGCCCCCCAGAGTGCTGGGATTACAGGCGTGAGCCACCGCGCCTGGCCTATTTTTTATTTTTTGAGACAAGGGTCTCTTTCTGTCACCTAGGCTGGAGTACAGTGGTGTGATAACAGCTTGCTGCAGCCTCAACCTCCTAGGCTCAGTTGATCCTCTCACCTCAGCCTCCTAAGCAGCTGGGACTACAGATGCACCCCGCCATGCCTAGCTAATTTTTTAAAAATCTTTTTGTAGAGACAGGGTTTCGCTATGCTGCCCGGGCTGGTCTCGCACTCATGGACTCAAGCGATCTGCCTCCCGAAGTGTTGGGATTACAGGCTTGAGTGAGCCACCATGCCTGGCTGCACAATTGTTTCAAACTGACTAAAATTCATCAAACTATCCTCTTACAAATGGGTAAATTTTACACTATGTAAATTATACCTCAATAAAGCTGTTTGAAAAAATGTCTCTTTCGGGGGTTTTTTTTTTTTTTTTTCCCAGGGGAAAGCGCAAATGCAGTCCCAGCTGGTTTGTTTTTGTTTGTTTGTTATTTTTCAGATGGGGTCTCGTTCTGTCGCCCAGGCTGGAGTGCAATGGCACGACTTCGGCTCACTGCAACCTCCACCTCTCAGGTTCAAGCAATTCTCCTGCCTCAGCCTCCCGAGTAGCTGGGATTACAGGCACCCGCCACCATGCCCAGCTAATTTTTGCCTTTTTAGTAGACACGGGGTTTCACCATGTTGGCCAGGCTGGTCTCGAACTCTTGACCGACTGCAAGTGATCCAATTTACGGGTGGTTTGTTAGGCCCAGAACCTTCATTTCAAACTAATGACCTATTTTCTTACTGGCAGCAATTTCTCTGTTACTTATAATTATTTTATCTCTGTCATAATTCACTTAGGTAAGGAGCTATGCTACTAGATGGTCTAGTGGAAATGCCATTAGCCTGTATCTGATAGTTTATAATTCAGCTTTGTCAGTCAGTGATAGGATTTAAAGTAACATGTTTGGTGAGCTGAATAATGACGTATTTACCGATGGAATGAACAACCATCTTTTCTGAGCTCCTCTGCCACCAACATGCTGGTCAGTAGAAGGACATACCCTGGCTGGCTAAGGGAGTCCTCTGGATCCCACACTGCCAGAAGCCCGGTTAGCCCCTTCACTTCATATCAGGGCTGCTCCACTCTGCTTGATATGTCATTTGCAAACAACTAAAGTCTTCAGCTAAAGTCATTTCACAGGGACCAAAAAAGATCTCACCTGCTAAAAACATATTATTTTAAAAGTCCACACCCAAAATGAAAAGACCATAGACTATACCAGGTTCTCACGGCTGAATGCACTCAGTAGTCACTGTGTTGAACTGAACAAAAGAATACTTTGGCCAGGCCCAGTGGCTTACCCCTGTAATCCCAGCACTTTGGGAGGCCAAGGTGGGCAGATCACTTGAGCTCAGGAGTTTCAGACACGACTGGGCAACATGGCGAAACCCCATGTCTATAAAAAGCACAAGCATGAGCCAGGCATGGTGGTGCATATTTAGAATCCCAGCTACTTGGAAGGCTGAGGTGAGAGAATCACCTGAGCCTGGGAGGTTGAGGCTGTAGAGAGCCGTGATCACACCATTGCACTCCAGCGACAGAAGGAGACCCTGTCTCAAAAAAAAAAAAAAGAAAAAGAAGAAACTAATAGTAAAAATTATTCAGAATTGAGGCCTTGAAAAGGAGTTTTGGATCAGAGAATTCAATGTTCTAAGTCCATTCTTGACAAAAGTAGTCCTTAGCAATGAAGACTATAAGGACATCTGCTGAATGGGAGAAGCAGGGGCTCTTTTAACCCCAGAAAGGGGTGTCCACTGACCTCTGTAAGTGCAGAACAGGCTGCGAGGGGAGTGGCCCCCAATCAGCACACACTGGGAGGGCAGATATTGGATTTGAAGAATAGGATCTCACTCTCAGAGGTGCCCAGCACTTGTCAGATGCCTGTCTGTGGCAGTCAGCCTCACGGGTCACCATGGCAACAGTACCCAGTTATTTAATCCAGCACTCATCTAGCTGTTGCTGTAGGGGTACTCTGCAGACACGGGGCACGTCTGCAATCAGCTCACTTTAAGAAAAGCAGGTTACCACCAGGCGCGGTGGCTCACACCTGTAATCCCCGTACTCTGGGAGGCCGAGGCGGGCGGAACACCTGAGGTCAGGAGTTTGAGACTAGCCTGGCCAATATGGTGAAACCCCACCTCTACTAAAAATACAAAAATTGGCTGGGCGTGGTGGTGCGCACCTGTAATCCCAGCTACTCAGGAGGCTGAGGGAGGAGAATCGCTTGAACCCGGGAAGCGGAGGTTGCAGTGAGCTGAGATCACGCCATTGCACTCCAGCTTGGGTGACAGGGCAAGACTCCGTCTCAAAAAAAAAAAAAAGAAAAGAAGGTTACCCTCCACAATGTGGGTGGGCCTTATCCAATCAGTTAGAGGCCTTATAGGCAAAAACTGAGGTTTCCCAAAGAAGAAATTCTGCCTCAAGGCTGTAGCAGCAGCTCCTGTCCAAGTTTCCAGCCTCCAGGCCTGCCCTGCAGATTCCCACAATTGTGTAAGCCAATTCCTTAGAACAAATCTAATAGACATGTACTGCCCAGGTGTGGTGGTGCACACCTGTAATCCCAGCACTTTGGGAGGCCACAGTGGGAGGATCACTTGAACTCAGGAGTGAATGGGAGGGACAGTGGAGACAGAGGTGCATGCTTTTCTTTTGAGAGATTTCAAAAAGAAATTGGGGGCCAGGCATGGTGGCTCATGCCTGTAATCCTAGCACTTTGGGAGACCAAGGTGGGTGGATCACTTGAGGCCAGGAGTTCGAGACCAGCCTGGCCAACATGGTGAAACCCCGTCTCTACTAAAAATACAAAAATAAGCCAGGTGCAGTGGTGTGTGCCTGTGGTCCCAGCTACTTGAGAGGCTGAGGTGGGAGGATCGCTTGTGTTAGGGAGGCAGAGGTTGCAGTGAGCCAAGACTGCACCATTGCACTCCAGGCCAGTGCGACAGAGCAAGACCCTGTCTCAGAAAGAAAGATTATGTACATATATCCCATTGGTTCTGTTTCTCCAGAGAACCCAGACTAATGCCCCATCTTATCAGGGGGCAAAATGAGAAATTTCTCTCTCAGCATGCTAAGGAAAGACGGGTAAAGAAAGGTTGAAGGCAGACATGAATTTGTCACTGGCTTTCAAACAGAAAAGTCTAGTCTTTGCCCAAAAGGCAAGCAGCTATAGCTTCATCCTGTCTCTTACCTTTGTCCCAGCAATTCTGGAATGGCCCAGGACATTGCCTTCCTTGTCCATGACCGCAATCCCCTTAATGGATTCAAGACTTCGGGACATGTAGACATTCATTCCACTGGCTTGCACTGTAGATGTAAAGAAGTAAAGAACACCCAAGACAGGGGTGAGTCTTGTTCCAGCAAAGGAACATCTCTTTGGGTGTCTGCCCCCTGCAAGCCTCTTTCTCTGACAGCTGGCCTTTCTTGACCCTCAGGTGGACACCTGCCATAGGCTGGGCCAACCAGGTGCTCTCCTGGGGCTGTGGAAGTAGGCTCAGAACTGCTGGCCACTCAGTCTTGGATCCTGACCATAGCCTGGGACCAGCTTCCAGCACCACTGCTTCCTTACCGGATTCCAGGAGAAACCCTGGGATCTTGGAAACATATCCCTCCCTCGTCTTTGCTTAAGTTTTTTTTTTTCAGACAGAGTTTCACTCTTGTTGCCCAGGCTGGAGTGCAATGGTGTGATCTCAGCTCACTGCAACCTCCGCCTCCTGGGTTCAAGCAATTCTCCTGCCTCAGCCATGAGTAGCTGGGATTACAGGCATGCCCCACCACGCCCGGCTAATTTTTGTATTTTTAGTAGAGACGGGGTTTCATCATGTTGGTCAGGCTGGTCTCAAACTCCTGATCTCAAGTGATCCACCCGCAATGGCCTCCCAAAGTGCTGGGATTCCAGGTGTGAGCCGCCACACCTGGCCAAAGTTGTAAGGTTTCTATAACACCATTTCCTCAATTTCACACTGACATCAGTCTGCCAACTCTTCAAACTGCTATGATTCCCAAACCCAAATTTCGAGCATGACATAGTAAACTTGCAGGCTGGCAGAGTCAAAATATTCAGCTAATATCTCTGTCACCCCACTGGGTTGGAATCTCTATACTAACCATTTGCTTGCTGTGTAAGTCTAGGCAAGTTACTTAATCTCCCTGTGCCTCAGTCTCCTCATCTGTAAATAGGAATAATATTTCCTACCCATAAGTTGTTGTCGGGATTAAGTAAAATAATGTATGTAGAACGTTTACACAGATAATCTTTAAAATGTAGTGCCAGGCGCAGTGGCTCATGCCTCTAATCCCAGCATTTTGGGAAGCTGAGGCAGGCGAATCACTTGAGGCCAGAAGTTCAAGACCAGCTTGGCCAACATGGTGAAAGCCTGTCTCTACTAAAAATACAAAAAAACAATTAGCTGGACATGGTGGTGCATGCCTGTAATCCCAGCTACTTGGGAGACTGAGACAGGAGAATTGCCTAAATCCAGCAGGCGGAGGGTTGCAGTGAGCCAAGCTCATGCCACTGCACTCCAGCCTGGGTGACAGAGCAAGACTCTGTCTCAAGAAAAAAAATGTAATTTGCGTTTCCAGTCTTGTGTTCATTCTTTGGCCATTAATGTGGGTATCTACAGAAAGTGTCACCTCTCAAACCAAAGACCTGATATGGGCTTGGGGGCCTGCCGGGCTGCAAAGGCCACCTGTCATCGGTCACAATGTGCCAAGGGAGCCAGGTGCCTCTGGAGATGAAGGAAGGCTCACAGACCACAAAGACACCCCACCCAGACTGCAGCCTCCAGCCCTTCCTGCTCACCGAGGAAGATCACAGGTAAGAGTCTTTTAATCCAAGGGCCAGTCAGGCCATACTTCATCTGGACAAACTGAGGGATTACCTAGAAAAGGAGAGAGAAAAATCATTATTTCATGGAACTGAAAAATCAGCGGAAACTACTCACTAGCAGAGAGGTCGCCCTGACCTAGTTCCTATTACAAGTCAGACCACTGCCAGTGCTCTTCAGGTATTTTTCAAATTCCTGCAACATGGAGGTCCTCTCCCTGTTCATCTAAGGAGTCAACAGGGGCTTAGAGAGAGGTATGGAAGTTGTTGAGAGTCACAGAGCCATTAAAGGTTTGAGCCAGGATGAGGGCCCAGGCTTGTCTGATGCCAACATCTCCCCATCTTTCACCATTACAGTGTCTTGACATCCAAGGCAATACACAAATTATATAATATATTTATAACACACAATTCATATAACAATTTTTAAAAAGATAACAGTACCAGCCAGGCGTGGTGGCTCACGGCTGTAATCCCAGCACTTCAGGAGGTCGAGGCGGGCAGTTCACCTGAGGTCAGGAGTTTGAGACCAACCTGGCCAACATGGTGAAATCCCTTCTCTACTAAAAAACACAAAAAATTAGCTGGGTGTGGTGGCACGTGCCTGTCGTCCTGGCTACTCGGAAGGCTGAGGCAGGAGAATCACTTGAACCCAGGAGGCAGAGGTTGCAGTGAGCTGAGATCATGCTACTGCACTCCAACCTGGGCAACAGAGCAAGACTGTGTCTCAAAAAAAAAAAGAAAGAAAATAGAAAAAAATAAAAAGACAACAGTACCATGTATATGCTTAGAAACTTAAACTATTAACATGATTATTTTGGGATAATATGATTACAGGTGACTTTTATTTCCTAGTCATATTTTCTAAATTGTTTAAATTGGAACACAAATTTGTAATTGGAATAAATAAAACTTCCTGGATTCTGAGGAATAAAGATTTGACAGATTCTAAAAATACCTACTCCTAAGAAAGTTGAAGAAGCAACGGCTCCCGCCATTAGTAATGATCTTTCTAGTGGCTTACAAGTCTAAGGAGAAACAAAAGTACTTATTTAGCAAATATCGCAGTTTTATCCAGCAAAGATAATTTAAAAACAAACACATACAACAAACTCCAAAAGGAATAACACAAAACCCCACACTCTCTGGGTCTCATAATACTCACGTAACTTCTGTTTCCATTGATGCTGTTGAACGCTGCCATGTAGGCACAGAGGAAAACCTGCCGAGAGGGGCAAATGGATCGCATTTTCGTTTCAAGCATAACAGAATTTAGTAATCGTGAAACAGGAAGAATGGCTACCTGAGGTAAAATCACGGACTTGATCCCTCTCAGTGGCGTCATTGACAAAAATACCTTTTAAGAAGAAAGTGGAACAGAGTTACAAGTGTTTCTGTGGAAGGAGAACTTGCAGTAGCAAAGAACTTTCCAGGGGAGAGGGAGAATTGAGCCCCCAAGGAGCTGGGGCAGGAGAGGATGGTGGTGGGTACAGGGGCTGCCGGTCCGTAGACAAGGTTGAGTGAGCACCTGCCAAACACCAAACTAGCAGCTCTAAGGACATCCAGGGTCGAACAGCAGGCCGTGTCTCCAGGGCCTTAGTCCAGCAGGGTAGCTAAGATGTACACATTTGTTAGCTGGGCGCGGTGGCTCACTTCTATAATCCCAGCACTTTGGGAGGCTGAGGTGGGAGGATCACTTGAGGCCAGGAGTTGACCAGCCTGGCCAACATGGTGAAACCCCGTCTCTACGAAAAACAGAAATTAGCCAGGTGTGGTGGTGCACACCTGTAATCCCAGCTACTCGGGAGGCTGAGGCAGAAGAATCGCTTGAATCCGGAAGGCAGACGTTGCAATGAGCCAAGATCATGCCATTGCACTCCAGGCTGGGAGACAGAGCAAGACTCCGTCTCAAAAAAAAAAAAAAAAAGAAGTACACATTTGCTAGGGAAAGCAGACAGGAGCCTGTGGTGTGGACAAGTACCTCCTAGGCTGGGAGTGATGACTTATGCCTATAATCCCAGCACTCTGGTAGGCCAAACTGGGAGGATCCCTTGAGGCCAGGAGTTCGACACCAGCCTGAGCAATGTAGCAAGACTCAGACTCTGGTAAAAATAAAAAAATTAGCCTGCCATGGCGGCAAGTACTTGTATTCCCACCTACTCAAGAGGCTGAAGTAAGGGGATCGATTGAGCCTAGGAGTTTGAAGTTACAGTGAGCTATGATTGTGCCACTGCACTCCAGCCTGGGCAACAGAGCAAGACCCTATTTTAAAAAACAAAAAACGGTCCAGGCATGGTGGCTCACGCCTGTAATCCCAGCACTTTCGGAGGCCAAGGTGGGTGGATCACCTGAGGTCAGGAATTCGAGACCAGCCTAGCCAACATGGCAAAACCCCATCTCTACTAAAAATAAAAACATTAGCTGGGTATGGTGGTGAGCGCCTGTAATCCCAGCTACTCAGGAGGCTGAGACAGGAGAATTGCTTGAACGAGGGAGGCAGAGGTTGCAGTGAGCTGAGATTGCGCCAGTGCACTCCAGCCTGGGCGACAGAGCGAGACTCTGTCTCGAAAAACAAAAAAAACCCCAAAAAACCAAAAAGCACCTCCCAAGGGCCAAGGTGAGAAAAGCCTCACGGGGACAATGCCAGGTCCCAGGTGAGGGGCTGTGTCAGAGGAGGACTTGGTGGCAAGGGGTTTGTGCAGGGAGCTCATCCTAACTCACTGGCCGCTTCTACCGTGCTCTGCGCATACTTGGTGTTCAGAAAAGGGATGACCTTGCCAAGCTGTGGGCCTTCCAGAGGCCCGGATGCCTGACTGGGAGGGTGTGGGGAGGGGGAGGGAGTGGGGACAAGGACATATGAACAGCAGCCATGGGTTATCAGTGGGGATCCACAACCATCTATCAGGCAGTCATGTGACAGGGGTCTGGAGCTGGAGGGACACAGCTGAGGTTAGGAGGAGAGTGGCCATCTTCCCAAGCCCCTAGTCTCCTAACGGCAAATGTCTGCTTGCTCACCGTGGGCGCCATGAAAGGCAGGAACGCTGGCAGGAAGAGAAGAGAGGAGGTGTCAGTGACCACAGTTGCCCAGGCAGAGGGGGCCAGAAGGGGACTACCCACCTGAACACCTCTTCCCCAGCTTCCAGAAGGCACAGACCTCAAAGGACTTTTTCCACTCATTCTTTGTTTTTCTAATACAGTGGTGGGTCAAGGTCTCAGCACTTTGGTAGGCTGAGGCTGGAGGATGGGTTGAGGCCAGGAGTTCGAGACCAGCCTCTATTTTGTAGAGGTAGCGAGACCCCAACCTCCACAAAAAATTTAAAGCCAGGTGTGGCGGCATGACCCTGTAGTCCCAGCTACTCAGGAGGCTGAGGTAGAAGGATCAGCTGAGCCTGGGAGTTGGAGGCTGCTTTGAGCTATTATGGTGCTACTGTACTCCAGCCTGGGTAACAGAGTGAGACCCTGTCTCTAAAAATAATAATAATAATAAAGTATGTACATAAAATTACTATAACATGGCCGGGCACAGTGGCTCACGCCTGTAATTCCAGCACTTTGGGAGGCCAAGGTGGGTGGATCAGAAGGTCAGGAGTTCGAGACCAGTCTGGCCAACATAGTGAAACCCTGTCTCTAATAAAAATAACAAAGGAAAAAAATTAGCTGGGCATGGTGGCGGGCACCTGTAATCCCAGCTACTCAGGAGGCTGAGGCAGGAGAAATCACTTGAACCTGGGAGGCGGAGGTTGTAGTGAGCCGAGATTGTGCCACTGAACTCCAGCCTAGGTGACAGAGTGAGACACTGTTTCAAAAAAAAAAAAAGAAAGAAATCCTGCTGGGGGAGAAATAATTAAAGCAAGGCAGGCAGAGTTTTCTTTTTTTTCTTTTTCTTTTTGGAGACGGAGTTTCACTCTTGTTGCCCAGGCTGGAGTGCAATGGCATGATCTCGGCTCACTGCAACCTCCGGCTCCCGGGTTCAAGTTCAAGCAATTCTCCGCCTCAGCCTCCTGAGTAGCTGGGACTACAGGCACGTGCTACCACAATGCCCAACTAATTTTTTACATTTTTAGTAGAGACGGGGTTTCACCATGTTGGCCAGGCTGGTCTCGAACTCCTGACCCCAGGTGATCTGGCAGGCAGAGTTTTCTAAGTGTTAGAAACTACATCTTCCCAACCCACTTCTGAAAATTAGAACCAACTCACCTGCAGGTCGAAAAAGCTTGGGGATCAGGTTGCTGCTGTCGGGATGCACTGTTGCCTTCAAAAGGAGAGATGCAAGGTTAGCTGGATGTCTGGTTTTATTATAGGACACTAAAAATTAGGAAGGGGCTGAAACTTACAAGACTCTGCTTCCAAGCTTCTTGTATCTTAAAGGAGAAAAAAGAATAGCTTTGTTTCATTTTAAATTTTTTTTAAGAGACAAGGTCTTGCTCTGTCACCCAGGGCTGGGATATAGTGGCACAATCATCACTCACTGCAGAACAGCCTCGAACTACTGGGTTCAAACGATCCTCCCACCTCACCTTCCTGAATAGCTGAAACTACAGGCTCACGCCACCATTCCCAACTAGTTGTTTAATTTTTAGTAGAGATGGGGTCTTGCTATACGGCCCAGGCTGGTCTCGCACTCTTGGCATCAAGTCATCCTCCCAAACCATTGGAATTACAGGGGTAAGCCATCACACCCAGCCTTAAAACAACAACAACAACAACAACAACAACAACAAAAAGCTTTTAAAGGTGGCTCAGCAGCAAAGAATTTCTTTGCCAGTCTCATTTCTGGGACCACCTTTGTTCTACCTTTCAGAGAGTGAAGGCCAGAGCTGTTTTTTACCACATTGACAGAACAAATCAAAATAAATGGATCATATGAATAAACAAATGAACTAATGACAAGCAAAGAGACGAGCCACACACAGAAATGGACCAGAACATTAAAAAGTCCTGTCTCTACCCTTGGAGAATACCAACACCTAACTTATCCCTCAGATGAGTCCCCGAATCCGGCTTGCCTCTGGCTCAGAGCAGAGTAGACTGTGTGCTGATGACACACCATGCCATCAGCCAAGTTACTTGCAATAGAGCCAAGCTGTCAGCCCAGGGTCCCCAACACATTCTTAGAAAAAGTTAAATATGTGAGTTCTCCATAGGCTGCCTTGAGGAACTGGTGTTTGTGAGCTCCAGAAAGCCCCACACACTGCAAGGTAGATAAGGAACAGTCCATTTGAGCCTATCGGCAGGAACGCTGCCTGCAGTGAAAAATGAATTCTGACGTCAGAGTGCTGTCTGAATTCTGGGGTTTGCCATGGGGCTCCAGGAATCAGCTGCAGGGAATCCCCACAAATATCCACTGCATAGGAGGAAACTTGCTGTCTGGTTTATGGGACAGAATTCTAACTACATTTAAAAAACTAACCCAGTTTTGCAAAGCTGGTCCTCTGGGCAGTATATAACAATGACAGCATTAATAGCCAATAGAACAGTGGCTCCCAAGGGAAGGAAAAAAGAAAGAAAAGAGACAGAGACAGAGATTAATGGCCAAATTCCACCTGACTTCAGACCATGCAGGCAGAACCATCTGAGGGCAACCAGCCAGACCTGAGCACGTGAAACATACCCTTTGGTCCGCCGAGGCAGGGCTGGAAGCATCTTCATTTGTGCACAATAGTTGCCTCGAGTTTTCTATACTTTCCTAAAATCAGATATCAAGTAATCAAGTAATGATCTCAACATTGTTCAGGTTTATCCCCAGATGTAGGAATCACCAGCTCACTCACCAGCATGCACTGGACTTCGACTGCATGCCTGATTTCAAGCCACATGGTGCCCTAGGCTCTCTATCCATTAGGATAGCCCTGAGTGCCATTCAGATTTATGCCTTCCTCTTCCTAGATGCTCCAGCAGCTGCCCCCAATGGTGCTGTCACCTCCTCCACTCTCTGATGTCAACTGTCGCACTGAATGGTTACCACCATCCCCTGGCTATACATGTCAGAAACCTAGAAGTCCTACCTCACCCACTTCCATGTCTAATCAGTTCAGTCTTATTTCCTCTCTTTTTCTTTCTTTCTTTTCTTATTGTTTTTTAAGAGACAGGGTCTCACTCTGTTGCCCAGGCTGGAGTGCAGTGGTGTGATCATAGCTCACTGCAGCCTTAAACTTCTGGGCTTAAGTGATCCTCTTGCCTCAGCCTCCCAAATAGTTGTGACTACAGGCACAACCCACTACACCTGGCTAACTTTCTATTTTTATTTGTACAGATAGGGTCTCGCTACATTGCCCAGGCTGGTCTCAAATTCTTATTCTCGAGAGATCCTCCCATCTCAGATTCTCAAAGTGCTGGGATTATAGACATGAGCCACCACAGCCAGCTTCCATTTCTTAATTTGAGAAAAAATAAATACAAAAATTACAAAGAATGGCTACACACTATAATCCCCTCACCCAGAATTAACATGGAAACATCTGGTTATATTTGCTTCTAATTTTATTACATTTTCTTTCTTTTTTTTTTTAAAGATGGAGTTTCACTCTTGTCGCCCAGGATGTGACCAGTTTAGCCAGTCTGTCCTCCATCACGTGGAAGATTTGTTTGATTCTCTCTGAATCCCCAGCACCTGGCCTGGGCCTGATATTACCTGTTAAACAGATGTACGCTTTTCTTTTCTTTTTTTGCCGGGGGAAGGGGATAGAGTTTTGCTCTTGTCACCCAGGCTGGAGTGCAGTGGCAAGATCTCGGCTCACTGCAACCTCCACCTCCTGGGTTCAGAAAGTGATTCGCCCACCTCAAGCCTTCCAAATAGCTGGGATTACAGGTGTCTGCCACCACACCCAGCTAATGTTTGTATTTTTAGTAGAGACGTGGGTTTCACCATGTTGGTCAGGCTGGTCTCGAATTCCTGACCTCAGGTGATCCACCCGCCTCGGCCTCCCAAAGTGCTGGGATTAAAGGCATGAGCCACTGCACACGGTCAGATGTACGCTTTTCCTTACCCCTTCCAATCTGACAAGCTCATTTAGAAGGAATAAACACAATAATATATGTAGATTCTGTTATTTCAACTGCTTTTAAAAGGGACACGTGGGCAGGGCCTGAGGTCGGGAGTTCAAGACCAGCCTGACCAACATCGAGAAACCCCCATCTCTACTAAAAATACAAAATTAGCCGGGCATGGTGGCGCATGCCTGCAATCCCAGCTACTCGGAAGGCTGAGGCAGGAGAATCGCTTGAACTTGGGAGGCAGAGGTTCCTGTGAGCCGAGATGGTGCCACTGCACTCCATCCTGGGCAACAAGAATGAAACTCTGTCTCAAAAAAAAAAAAAAAAAAAAGGGACACGCAGACTTCAAGTTTCAAAATAAAATGTGAAATTCATTAGCTCTGAAAACAATACTTACAACTGAAATGAACACATTTGTAGGATCTAATAATTCTGTCCATTGAAGAAATCGTCGAATAAAGGACTTAGGAGGGAGAAAAGCAACAGAGAGATTAATGGCAGCAGAAAAATAAAGATATAAATACTAACAGTTGGCTTTTTTTTTTTTTTTTCTGAGAACCTGCCAGGGTCTGTGATCTGCCTTTTACTGGCATCATCTCCTGGGATCCTCCCAACCTCTCCAGGTTCTCCAGGTGAGGAAGCTGAGGCTTAGAGGGACTCCTGAATGTACTCAAGGCAACACAGCCAGGAAGTGATTCAGAAGTCTGTGCCCTTAACCTCTCAGTATCAAATTGCCCTTGAGGGTTAAAATCCCAGACTTTGGGGGTTCAAATGGTCTTACGTTCATATCTCACATATGACCTCGAAGCAATGGCCTAGAATATCTCAAGAGTCTGTGGCCTCACTCTCTGCTTGCTATAAGGCTTCACTCCAGTGACAAAGGATGGACGCCCCATTAAGGGCTCAATGGTGCAGCTGGGGTCACACTGGGGAAAAGAGGTTTGCTCCAGCAAACTCCAAACTTTGTAGTGGTTCTGGCTTTAAGCCTTAGCTCTGCTGGAGCAACCTGAGCTCACCGTCCCTTCTCAATTTCCCCACCTAAAAAAAAAACAGGGCTGGACCCCACTTAGGAGAGGCCTCAAAGAGAACCCCCTAAAGCCCTGCTCTCCAATTCGCCACACGCGGCTGAACCCAGATGTGCTGCGGCTGTAACAGACGCCGGATTTGGAAGACTCTGTACCAAAAAAGCGAGTAAAATATCTCAGCGATGTTTTTTACTGATTACATGTTGAAATGTTAATATTTTGCACCTGCTGAGCTAAATGTACTGTATTGTTAAAAATTTCAGCTGTTTGTTTTTATCTTGTTTAATGTGGCTACTAGAAAATGTTTAATTACCTGTAAGGCTCACATCGTATTTCTATTGGACGGTGCTGCCCTAGACGCCGCAGGGAGATAAGTCCTGCTTATGTCCTGTCCAAGGGTGGCTTCCCAATGCCTCGGGGGTCTCACCGAGAGTGGCTGAGCTTACCACGGTGGGAGGGCCTGTTTCTCCCCAATCTGCTGCTCAGCCACAGCTCAGGCAGTAGGGAGCAGCCACCTGCGCGGACTGGGCCCCTCCGAGAGGGCAATCTGGAGGGTGACGTTGTGGTCGTGGGCATCTGGCAGCTTCGATTTCCCCTGCGTCCCCTCCCGCGCCCTAAGGGGTGAAGGCCGGTGGTGCGCGTTCCCGGCACAACTCCGGGACGAGGAAACGGAGACAGGGGGCGCCCACGTGGCCTGGCCAAGGTCACCCGGGTCAGCCCGACTCCACGCGGCCCGGCCCGCCCCCTCCCTGCCCCTAGTCGCGCCGGGCCCGGGCCGTACTTGGCGCTCGGTGATCCAGAAGCGCACGTTGGGCTCAATGAAGGCGGGGACGGCGTCGCTGCGTCCTAGGAGCCGCCCAGGTTGCGTTTCCTCCTCCTGTTCCAGGGACATTTTGCGCCGGTTAGAGTGGCCGCCGCCGCCAAGCCGCGCGTGGAGGAGGAGCCGGGCGGCGAGCCCCGCCCCGGGCCGCGCGCACCCGCAGTTCCCGCCCCAGGCCCGCGCGCCCGACGTCCCGTGTCACAGCGCCTCGGGGCCCTTGCGCGCCCACTGTTCCGGCGAGCGCAGCTCTCCCACGGGCCACGTCCTCCCAACCCTGCTTGCCCTGCTCCGCACCTATGGGGAGCCGGGCCGTCTCCAGGCCCCAAGGGGTCACTATCGGAACCCCTCACCACAGTACCTAATGCGAAGACCCGGAAAGGTTGTGAGTGAGGCCGTCCGCAACCTCACCCTGCGCTTCTGCCGCGCCCTACCCCTGGTCATTACCCTCGAAAATCCCTCCGATTGCCCACGAATTCCAGTGTGCATGGTGTTGCGCAGTCAGACCGGCTGCATCATGGTCTCAGCCCAGTGAAAATGTCAAATGCGGTGCCCCTTATTCAAGTTACTGAGAATTTCAAGAGAGTAACACCAGAGCATCAAACCAAGTATAGTGCCCTGGGCACAGTGCACTATCCCTCAGCCCAACAGGTTTTTTTTTTTTTTTTTTCTTCCAGTGTTGGGGCAAATCCAGTTCCTTTTGTTGACTACCAAATAGGTACCATTTGTAAAGAAAAACCTGCCTTCCCTTCCTCCTCCCACCTGCCCTTCCCTAGCACAGGGGCAGGCGGGGGCTGTGTGCACTTAAATTCACGGAAGCCACAAGTGTGCCTAGGTCATTCAGGGGGCCTCCGGAGTCCAGGACTGGGGGACCCAGCACATCATCTAGTTGTGTGACCCTCGCCAAGTCAGTATCTCAAAGTCTATTTTCCCATCCGCAAAATGAGGATAACAATTGTACCTATCTCAGGGTTTTGTTTCTGATCAAAGGAGATAAAACATCCCTAACACAGCACTGGGCCCTCAGAAGCGCTCAGTATTGGCCATTAACCTCCAGCGGGCCAATTCCTTCCCTTGCCCTGCGCCTCCAGGAACAGGAAATCGGCTCATGGCGTCCTTCAGGCCTGTATGACTCTGCTTCTGTATTTGCTCAGTTTGCCTAGCTCACTTTTCTTAACCTCCAGGGGTTTATCTCCTCTTCCAGGAAGCCTTCCCTGACCCTCTGAGTTGAGTAAGGTGCCCCCTCCACTTCTACCCTTATGCCGCAGAAATCCATCTAAGCACCAGTGCAGTATGTAGCGTGCTGTTCTATTCTGTTGTCTCTACCCTCCAGGATGTCACAAAGCCAGCCCGCTGGCCTGCTTCCCCACTTTGGACTGCTATGTCCAGTCTTAACAAAGGAGCCAGAGTGATTCTCTTAGAACAAGTTGATGTCACTCTTCTTTTCAAATCCTTCCTGGCATTCCCCACCCCAGAACAGAACCTAAAGTCCTTGGCCTGGCCAAAAGGCACTCTGGGACCCCCACCACAGCCCTAGTCACCGGCCTCCTAGTAAATCTGCATCCCCTCTGAGCCCACTCTTGCCTCATGGCCTTTGTGTTTTCCCTGCCCTCTGCCTAGAAGTCTCTTATCCCCATAATACTCTCACTTTCTACGCGTTTTCTCTCCCTCGATGCTCATCAAAACCCTGAGATAAGTACAATTATTGACCTCATTTTACAATGAGAAAATTGATCCAGAGAGGCTCTCCCTTAAGGCCTTCCTTGACAACCCCATCTAGAACACCTACAACTCCGCTTCAGCAGTTTCACTCCACATTATTTTCCTTCCAAACACTCTACTTTTACTACATGTATGAGGTGTTTCCCCTCTAGGATGTAAGAGCTTAAAAGCAGGGGTTTGTCCGTTGTTCGCTCTTGTGCCTGGAAAACAGCACCTGGTGCGGGGTAGGCACTCAACGATTTACTGAAACAACGAGAAAATGTTTCCCTATCTGTCTTGCCCCTAAACCGAGTTCCATGAGGGCGGAACCAGCATCTTATTCTCTTTGTGGCCCCTGAGGTAAATGCTCAATAAATGTTTGTTGATAATCTGAGAAGGAAAGGAGAGCCCAAAATAAGCTGATCCAACAGTTAATGGTGGTAAAATGCAAATGTTTTAAAATATGTTTATTTTGTACGTTTTACAATGAATATTTCAGCAAAGAAAATAATTATAATTTCAAAATGCAATCCCTGGATTTGATAAATATCCTTTATAATCGACTACACTAATCAATATCTAGAAATATACATAGACAAAGTTAGCTAATGAATAAAATAAAATGACTACATAAACTCAATTTCAGGGATGAGGGATCATGCATGATCAGTTAAGTCACTCTGCCACTTTTTAAAATAATACGATTCACATTTGCTTCAATCACATAAACATTCATTGCAGGAGTTAGACGGCTAATCATTGAAAATTATGATCTTTGTTAGCTTAAAAGAAAATTCAGTTTAATACAAAGACATTCAAGATGAAAATTTCAGGACCGTTGATCAGAAGCTTTCAATGTGTGTTGCTCTACTTTATTATAGGCAAGATTCAAGTAAGGCTAAGAAAGAAGAGTGTTTCCATTGAGACATGATCTAAGAATAGCCTTCTATAGAGGCAAATTATGTTCTGTAGAAACTAGCTAGCCAGCCACCAAGATGTTACCAATAAAGGATTCCTTGTACTAGCAACTAACCATGTTTAAAAGGTCTTAGCCAGAATTACAAAAACAAAACATTTAGAGTAATACTTATGAATACAAGCATAATTGGTTCCTTGCCTTCTACAAATAACCATCTTGAAAATGATAAAAGCAGGTTTCAACTGTGGTTCTTCTCTCGGTTGAGAAGGTGCAGATACACATGGGTGATCTACTGATTTACCTTCTGAAAGTACTCTTTGGAAGCAGCTGGACTTGGCTTGATCTGAAAATACAAAAGCTTAATTAGGTAACTGTGACTTTACCATAATAACAGTCCCAAAAGTGAGTGGCAAACTCCCAATTTTTAACCTAAAGTTCTTTAAACTTTTAAAGATTTCCCTTTAAAACATAAAGATGAAAGTTTCATTAACGCCTGCCTGTCTCTAGGCCGGGCACGGTGGCTCACGCCAGTAATCCCAGCACTCTGGGAGGCCAAGGCAGGTGGATCACGAGGTCAGGAGATCCAGACCACCCTGGCTAACACGGTGAAACCCCGTCTCTACTAAAATACAAAAAATTAGCCGTGGTGGTGGGCGCCCTGTAGTCCCAGCTACTCAGGAGGCTGAGGCAGGACAATGGCGTGAACCCAGGAGGCGGAGCTTGCAGTGAGCTGAGAGAGCGCCACTACACTCCAGCCTGGGCGAGAGCAAGACTCCGTCTCAAAAAAAAAAAGGCCTGCCTGTCTCTGATAATTGGTTCCTGGCTCCCCACCCCACCCCCTCTACCCCACAGCAGCTTCACCCATTTGCACATCATCTGCACGCTTGCTCCAAGAGTGGGCTCCCTTTTGTGGATATTTCAGGTCAATAGCTCTCGAGGCTGAGAGAACATGGACCTCACTGCTTTTGGAGAAAAAAACCTACCGTAGGAGAATCCGGTGTCCAGTTCGCTGGGCAGACTTCTCCATGTGTTTCTACATACTGGAACGCCTTCACCAAGCGGAGGGTTTCTTCCACGCTTCGGCCCACTGGGAGATCATTGACGCTCAAGTGCTTGATGACTCCATTGGGGTCAATTATGAAGAGACCTCTGCATTATCATTTATCCTCATCAGTGCCTCAACAGTACCAGAACTAGAACAGTCTAACTTCTTCCCTTTTAGGTCTTTAATTCTCCTTTTAATAAAATATTTATTAAGCGTAATCATATGCTTAAAGGTGGGGTTTTCACTGTTGTGCAAAAAACTTATCATCTCTTACTGATGACAGATGCTTTAACAAAGGCAGTACTGGACCAGTCACCATAAAACATGCAGTATGGTCGCACTTACAAGTTCACATAGTGCCCTGAATGTTACACAGTATCGGAAAGTCACTGAACTAGAGAGAGCAAAGACTATTAGTGACTTGGCAAGCATTCTTTGAGCTGCTGTATCACATCTTGGCAAGAAACTTATAGGCAAATGGGAAGAGACAGAGGTGTATGTTATCTAGGTTCAACAACTGTTTATTATGAATGAATTATTGGGTAAATGGGGGGAAATCCCATGGGAAAAATCTTCACAGAAAGAATGTACAGGCTCTAAGTCTATGCAAAACAGAAAACCATGCCCATCACTTTTAATCATGTAGCAGCATGTAATGAGATGAACCACGCTACCACAGTGGTCTGTGTTTATCTTCTGTGTTGGTGTTACTGTGACAGATGCAGATATGTTTAGCCTAGAAGTTTTTTTGGTTGTTTGGTTTAAATATAGGGTCTCACTATATTGCCCACGCTGGAGTGCAGTGCTCTTCTCAGGTGTGATCACAGCAGGCTGCAGCCTCGAACTTCTGGCTCAACTGATCCTCCCACCTCAGACTCCCAAGTAGCGTGACTATAGGTGTGTGTCACTGTGTCCGGTTATTTAACCTACAGGTTTTAACAGTCTGTCTTAAAAGGATGTGGAAATTTCAGGTATCAATCACTCATGGAAAAGGCAGGTTAGAGAAAACTCAGGGTAAAAGATGCTTCTCCCTCCCTGGGTCAGGCACTGGGGGCCTGGGGTTTGAGGTGAAACTGTTCCCAGAGGGTGCAGCCAGCTGAAGTCCACCAATAGAAGGTGAGGCAGAGCTGGGACAGAGCAGGGCCCATAGACTCCCAAAGTCTTTATCTTATAAGCCAGACTCAGCTTCTCTCTCTTGTTAATCTCAATATTAAAACGGGTACGGAGGTAACTGCAAAATTATTGAGTTCTCATAGGGAAAGGGACCGTAGGAGAAAAACAGCCAGTACCCTTTCTCTGGCCATTGCCAATTCTGAAAGACCTAGGCATTCGTTTGATAATCTCTTTAAAGTTAAAAAAAAAAAAAAAATGGTCTGCCAGGTGCGGTGGCTCATGCCTGTAATCCCAGCACTTTTGAGAGGCCGAGGCAGGCAGATCACGAAGTCAAGAGTTTTGAGACCAGCCTGGCCAACATGGTGAAACCCCATCTCTACTAAGAATACAAAAATTGGCCGGGCGTGGTGGCGTGTGCCTGTAATCCCAGCTACTCGGGAGGCTGAGGCAGAACTGCTTGAACCCGGGAGGTGGAGGTTGCAGTGAGCCGAGATCGCGCCACTGCACTCCAGCCTGGGTGATAAAGCAAGACACCGTCTCGAAAAGAAAAGAAAAAAAAAAAAAAGAGAGGAAAAAAAGGCCCAAACTCTAAGATGCCACTCAGCGCTAAAATCCAAGGTGTAACCCAAGAAAGAGCAGGCCAGAGGTCACCTACAAGAGAGGCAGGTGAGCTGGCTTTGTTTGTTTGTTTGCTTTTGAGATGGAGTCTTGCTCTGTCGCCCAGGATGGAGTGCAGTGGCGCGATCTCAGCTCACTGCAAGCTCCGCCTCCCGGGTTCACGCCATTCTCCTGCCTCAGCCTCCCGAGTAGCTGGGACTACAGGCGCCCACCACCACGCCCAGCTAATTTTTTGTATTTTTAGTAGAGACGGGGTTTCACCATGTTGACCAGGATGGTCTCGATCTCTTCACCTGGTGATCCACCCGCCTCGGCCTCCCAAAGTGCTGGCATTACAGGCCTGAGCCACCGCACCCAGCCAGGTGAGCTGGCTTTAAGCTGACCAGCCCCCAGCAAAACTGTGAGGCACAGCACATCAAAGGGGGATCCCCTCTCTTCCTTCCTGGAGGTCAAGTTCTGCCCTATCCCTCCTTCACTCCTATTCTCAACAGACTTCAAGATGCCAATTCTAAGACCCAAGTTCTCATCCCTCCCAGGAAGGTTATGTTTGAATGTGGGGCTGCTGAGGACTGAAAGCTTTTCACACTCAAAGGAATAAAGGTTTAATAAGGGACTGAATACAGATAGAAATGATGTTCTGGGGCAGAAATCCTAACAACTGCTGCCAGTAACTATGCTAAAAACTCTAGCTGTGTCACTATTTAATCCTCACACCCACCTGTGAGGTACCGCCTCATTTTAGTTATGGGAAAACTGGGGCTCAACAAGGTTAAATCAAATCAGTTGCCCAAAGTCACACAGCTATTAAGTAGCTGAGTTAAAAAAAAAAGAAAAACTCAAACCAAGGATTGTTTGGTTCCAGGGCTGAAGATGGTCACCATTCCAAGAGACTACCTCTTACCCTGCTAGTCCCCCCTTCTGCAAAGAGTCTGATGGCTTCAATGTCAGGTGTGTGTCCCCATGGAAGTGGCTCCCACATAGTTAGGGAGTATGGAGCAGTGTGGCCTCAAGACGCAGACAGCCTTCTTCAGAAAGAGACCCAAGGTGGTGGAGGGGACATGCATGTCTCAGCATTTCTGAGAGACCGCCAACCCGTGCAGGAGGCATTTTATCAGTGTTTATTAAAGACTAAAATTAAGGATTGATTATTATAAATTTTAATTCTTTTTAATATAATAGGGATGAGGTCTCACTATGTTGCCCAGGCTGGTCTTGAACTTCTGAACTCAAGTGATCTTCCCGCCTTGGCCTCCCAAAGTGCTACGATTACAGGCACGAGCCACCATGCCCAGCCAGGATCTTCTGGTTTTAAAAATGCTTTACCAAGGTCTACATAAATCCCATAAGAAGTAGAATGATACTAAACATGAAAAATAATCTTAAGTTCATCAGAAACAGGATCTTACCTTAGTGCAAGACCAGAACCTTCTAACAGCACACCGTAGTCTCGGGAAATCTGCTTAGTTAAGTCTGACAAGAGTGCGATGTTCATGTGGCCCAATCCACCATTCTAATCAAAATGCAAACATGACTGTTAGAATGTGTGGCCTCACAACATTCTTGACCACGTACCACAATGTTTGAGACCAACAATAACGGCGATAGGTAACAGTAATTCAACAACGGGCCAAGCACTGCTTACTCTATTAACCTCCTGCCTCCTCGAAACCACCCTGGAGAAGACACTATCAAAATGAGGAAACTGAGGCAAGAAAAATCTAAGTAACTTGTTCCAGGTCACAGCTAGAAAGAAGCAGAAGGAAAATTTACACCCGGCTAATACTACAGACCTTTTCCAATTTTTTTTTTAAGACACAGAGTCTCACTGTCACCAGGCTGGAATGCAGTGATGCGATCACAGCTCACAGCAGCCTCAAACTCCTGGGCTCATGCAATCATCCTACCCCAGTCTCCTGAGTAGCTGGGACTACAGATGCTTTTTCTAATTCTTTATTATTTTATTTATTTATTTATTTATTTATTTTGAGATGGAGTCTCGCTCTGTCGCCCAGGCTGGAGTGCAGTGGTGCGATCTTGGCTCATGGCAACCACCGCCTCCTGGGTTCAAGCGATTCTCCCGCCTCAGCCTCCCAAGTAGCTGGGACTACAGGCGCCCGCCACCACACTTGGCTAATTTTTTTTATTTTTAGTAGAGATGGGGTTTCACCGTGTTAGCCAGGATGGTCTCGATCTCCTGACTTTGTGATCCACCTGTCTCGGCCTCTCAAAGTGCTGGGATTACAGGCGTGAGCCACCACGCCCGGCTGCTTTTTCTAATTCTTAAAGCATTCTTTTAAAGACTAATTTTCTCATACATAGACATGGAAGAGTAATAATAAAAAAAATACCTTGAGTAGGCCAGGTGTAGTAGCTCATGCCTGTAATTCCAGCACTTTGGGAGGCCAAGGTGGGCGGATCACCTGAGGTCAGGAGTTCGAGACCAGTGTGACCAACATGGAGACACCCCATCTCTACTAAAAATACAAAATTAGCCAGGGGTGGTGACACATGCCTGTAATCCCAGCTACTCGGGAAGCTGAGGCAGGAGAATCGCTTGAACCCAGGTGGCGGAGGTTGCAATGAGCCAAGATTGTGCCATTGCACTCCAGCCTGGGCAACAAGAGTGAAGCTCCGTCTCAAAAAAAAAAAAAAAAAAACCCAACCCTTGCGTAATTTGATCTTGATAGTCCAGCAGCATAGCTAGAAATTTAGATTCTTCCAAGCAAGTTTGTAAGAGCAAAAGCTAGGGGTACAATGCTATACCTTTCTTGGTGTATTTATCCAGGCAAGATGGCTAAAGTGGGAATCCACTGAGACTGCGACAACTTCACAGTTCACGTCGTGAAATTCGTTAGCTTTGTCACTAAAAGCAACAATTTCTGTAGGACACACAAAGGTGCTGGAAAAAAAGGATAGAAATTCTCATTAGAGCATTTAAAAACAAGGATTTTAACAATTAGTGGTCTAATAACTAGTTCAACTTGCTAAGGGTAAAAAAGGCAAAATGGTTTACCATCCTCACTGGACTATAGTGTTGTGCTGGCAAAAGTACTACTACCTCCCCTCACCTTTTTATTTCAGGAATTGTATCAAAAAATGGGGAAAAGGAACACATATTTTAAGAAAAAAAAATTACAGTTCAATAAGTTGCTTTTTTGAAAAAAATCATTTTATTATGCCTACTTTTCTCATTTTTCCCCAGACCAGTGAAAACTTTTTCATAGACTGGCTTAGGGAAGCAGTGCTCCAGAGCACAGAGGCGTACTATAAAGCAAGCTGTCCTATCCCACCCCCGAAGTTTATCACTTGTAAACAAGCTACAGATCCCAGCTGTAATCAACAAGGCCATCAGTGATAAAGGGTCAGAAAGAATCCTTCCTTTCACAAGAGTATCTAGGGATAGACAATTCAGTGCGGGAACAGGATATGTGCTTGCTCTCAGAATGACACGAAAGCATCATAGAAATTACACTTACAAATCCAAAGGATAGAAGAAAAGCACCAAATATTTCCCCTTAAAGTCATCAAGGCTTAGGTCTTTGAACTCTCCATTGACAACGGCTGTACCCTTAAAATAGGGTGCATGCTGGGTGACAGCAGGTGCATGGCATGAGGAACCTGAAAAAAAACCCACACTCATATGGAGTTCATCATTTGCTATGTCAAGCACCTATGATTTTATTTAAACTTCTCATGATAATTAATTAGTAGTATAAAGTGCTTAGTATAAATCAAAACATTCGGTTCAACTGTACATCTTAGGCACAGTCATCCTTTGCCACCTGTTGGGGGATTGGTTTTAGGATATCGAAATCTACAAATGCTCAAGTCTCTTACATAAAGTGGTGATTTGCATATAATCTACACACACCCTCCAGTATACTTAGATCATCTCTAGATTACTCATAATACCTAATACGACGTAAATGCTACGTAAATAGTCGTTAAGCTGTATTGTTTAGGGAATGACAAGAAAAAAGACTTTGTGTTCAGTATAGACACAACCATCCATTTTTCCCTCCCAATATTTTCGATTCAACCAACCACAGATGCAGAACCCAGATACAGAGGGCCAACTGTAATTTCTCCTTCTATAGTTTTAGATTGTGCACAAATTCAATTCCAAGTGCTATGGAAACTAAAAAGAGGAAGACAAAGTAGGGATAGAATTAAGGAAGACATGAGACTAGAGATGGATTTTAAATATCGTTCAGATTTTGTCAAGTCTAGATGGGATGGGGCAGATGGCATGTAGGAAACAGCAGGAAGGAAGACAGGACATGTGTGTGGAGCAGCGTGTGGCAGTCTAATGAGAACAGAGAGTGTCTAAGGGTACGGAGTGAAGAGCAGGCAGCAGGCAGGAATGGTTGAAGGCCATGTTGCAACAGTCCTTAAATACTAGGCTGCTGGGTCTTCTTAACAGGAAAGATAACAGAGTCAAGGGCGGAGTCTCGCTCTGTTCACCCAGGCTGGAGTGCAGTGGCACCATCTCAGCTCACTGCAAGCTCTGCCTCCTGGGTTCACGCCATTCTCCGGCCTCAGCCTCCTGAGTAGCTGGGACTACAGGCGCCCGCCACCCCGCCCGGCTAATTTTTTGTATTTTTAGTAGAGAGGGGGTTTCACCATGTTAGCCAGGATGGTCTCGATCTCCTGACCTCGTGATCTGCCAGCCTCGGCCTCCCAAAGCGCTGGGATTACAGGTGTGAGCCACCGTGCCTGGCTGAGATGGGGGTTTTTAGGAAGATTAGTCTGGCAGGAGGGAAAGAGGAGCAGGAGGAAGGGGGAGACATGTTAGGAGGTGGTTTCAGTGATTTTTTTTTTTTTTTTGAGACAGAGTTTCGCTCTGTCACCTAGGCTGGAGTGTAGTGGCATGGTCTTGGCTCACTGCAACCTCCGCCTCCCAGGTTCAACAATTCTCCTGCCTCAGCCTCCCGAGTAGCTGGGATTCCAGGAGCACACCACCACACCCGGCTTATTTTTTTTTAGTATTTTTAGTAGAGACGGAATTTCACCAGGTTGGCCAGGATGGTCTTGAACTCCTGACCTCAAGTAATTCGCCTGCCTTGGCCTCTCAAAGTGCTGGGATTACAGCTGTGAGCCACTGTGCCCAGCCTCGATTTCAGTGATCTTAGACGTATTGAGGGGAGGGATGGGGCAGAAAGAACAGAAAGGAATGGATGCAAGAGATGTGTCAAAACTGAAAAGGACTTGCTTCTACCCAGGAATGAGGGACAGAGTAGTTCCAATGTCAAAATGCCTGACACTGCCATGAACAGAAACAGGAGGAGCTGCTGGGGATGAGGATTTGGAACCAGAGGAGTAAAGTTTTAAGCCTGTGGTATCACATCACTACTAGAAATATTTTAAAGCTCCAGGGTAGTAAAATTGAGAAACCTCTTAGAACATTTTGCCCACAAACAAAGGCTTTACTAAAGTATATCCCCCCCAAACCATTACATATTAAATACGTGCTTTTTCAAAGGCTAGTCAAATCTAGACAAGGTATTTTCAAATTCCACTCATTATCTGAGGCTGATCTTAGCAAAGCCCATATCCTAGAGAAGGGAGTGTAAATCTCAAGAAACAGCTAAATTTCACTCAGATTACAGATACCATTAGACAGGTCTGGTTCCTAAGTGGCCAGCTGGGGCCAGTACACAGGTTTGAATCTTAGAGCAGCTGCCCTCTCAGGTCCCCACAGGCTGCCCACCACTCACAGCTCTTCAGACACACTAGACTCAGAAGGCATCTGAGCTCCCAGTAACACCCTCCTCAACACAGTGGATTAGAAGCTCTGACAACCAACATGGAAATGTGACAAGGGCAGTTTGCCTCAGTGATTCTCAACCCTGGCTGCACGTTAGAATCACCCGGCACATCCTGGTCTCACCCCAGAGACTAACTTGTCTGGGGTGGGACGGGGGCAGTGCTGTGTTCCTGAAAGCTCCCAGGTGACTCTAACGTTTGGCCAGGGTTCAGAGCCCCTGTCCAGAGACGATGGTTCATTTTTCCTTTACCTGGCTCCAGCCAAGACATGACATAACACTTACTGGTGCTGAATAATTTTGCTTGACTGGAACCAGAACACAATAAGTTTGTCAAGCTTGTTCTTCCACATGCAGCAGGCCTGAGGGCTGCAGTGGCAGAAATGCCCCAAGGAATGGCACTCACATGTCGGGCAACCTGGAAAGAGAAACTTTTTATTAGAAAGTTTTCCTGGACTGGTGACTGAAGGCTGAAAGGGCATCGTGCCAACGGTGTTTTCAGCTGTCCCTGTTCCTGTGAACCAAATAGCAAACCCCAAATTCTAAGAGCATGGATTGGATCTGCATGTTCTTAACACTCCCTTCTGCTTCCTTCTCTTAGGAGACTGGAAGGTGGAGAGGAACTATGAGAACACAAAGACCGGCTGGGCGCGGTTGCTCACACCTGTAATCCCAGCACTTTGGGAGGCCAAGACGGGTTGATCACCAGGTCAGGAGTTCGAGACCAGCCTGGCCAAGATGGTGAAACTCCATCTCTACTAAAAACACAAAATTTAGCCAGGCAGCGGTGGCAGGCACCTGTAATCCCAGCTGCTTGGGAGGCTGAGGCAGGAGAATTGCCTGAACCCGGGAAGCAGAGGTTGCAGAGCCGAGATCGCGCCATTGGACTCTAACCTGGGCGACAGAGCAATACTCCGTCTCAAAAAAGAAAAAAAAAAAAAAATCAGAAACTCCATGCGCTTAAAGCAACACAGGGTTCAGAAGCCAGGGAACTTGCGCAGGCTTTTCCCAGCACTATCTGCTGAGTATGTTCTACCATTTCAAGGTTTTCCTTAGAAAAACAAGGCCGCTCCAGCACCAGCGACAAGTAAACAAGAAGAGCCAAATTCAGCCTCTGGGAGTCTGTTAAAGGCTCAAGGGACATGTTTACTCAACCTTTTTTTTTTTTTTTTGAAACAGAGTCTCGTTCTTTTACCCAGGCTAGAGTGCAGTGGCGCGATCTCGGCTCACTGCAGTCTCGACCTCCTGGGCTCAAGTGATCCTCCCACCTTAGCCTCCCCAGGAGCACTGACCACCATGCCCGGCTGTTTTTTTTTTTTAGAGACAAGGTCTCACTATTATTTTCCAGGCTGGTCTCAAACTCCTGGGCTCAAGTGATCTGCTCGCCTCAGCCTCCCAAAGTGCTGGGATTACAGGCGTGAGCCACCGCACTCTGCCGGTTTGCTCAACTTTAATGTTCAAAATGACTCAGGAGAACGAAAGGGGCTGTGTTGAACCCCACCAGAGAAAGCCGTGTACCAAAAGAGCACGACGCATTGCCCACAGTTAAGCAGGAAACAGCAGCAGAAACACGCGGGAGTGGGATTGGGAGGGAAAGCCTTTGTGAGTTTTTTAGCACTTTGCGCGTTTTTATCCAGTATTTAAGGGGCTGTTCACAGCAACGCCTTGATGTAGGCATCATTCTTTCCATCTTAAGTACACAGTCTGAGAAAGCCGAAGGCGCTTGCCCAAGATCACAGGGTCGGTGGCAGAATCAGGGCCAGGACCTTAAGTGGAGATGGGCCTGGGGACCGGGGACGCCGAAAGAGGAGGGACTCGGGGAAGAGACCGCGAGGATGGAGTGGGGAAGGGCGGTTCTGCGCAGGCGCATGGAACCTTCCCGGAGGGAGGCCTCTGGGTCCGTTACCCGCGGAAACCCCTCTAAGAAGGGCGAATGGCCCTCATGCCCAGAAGCGCGGGGTCCTGTCTGAGAAGCACGTTCCCGGAGCCACCAGTGTCTCCACGCCTGTCCCCAGCCGACAGCCACTCACCGACGCTCGGAGCAACCGTCCTACAGCAGCCGCCATTTTCAGCGCACTCGGGAGCAACGGGGCGGGCAGAGACGCAGGGGCGGGGCCTACGGGGTGGTGAGCGGGCCCTCTGCTGGTAGGGGGGCGGAGCCGGAGGAGCCACCGCCTCCCTGCCTCCTGGGGACCCTGAGGGAGAAATTCCCTTTAGGGCTGAATGCTTGGGCAAGTGACACGTGGTTTTCCTACTGTCGCCCCAACCTTAAAAGAACGAATCCAGGCGGGGCATTAGGTATTTGTTTCCGTATTTCCCACTGTTTTGTTTGTTAACCTTGTGTGGATTACTGTGTCTACTATTTCTGTGACAGGATCCCTTTCTTATTTGAGCCTCAGGTAGAGACTTCTGGCTTCTGTATGAAATGGAATTAATTACAAATGCAGTTTTAGTCCGTTAATAAGCTAAGTGGGCTAGACACATCAAGGCTTTGTTGGCCTGAAATCCGTTGGAATTGTGTGTGGTCTTCCATTTGGCCTCTCTTCCCAAAATTGGGAAAACTGGGACAAATTTAAAATTTGGTTTTTGTCAATTAATGAAGCCAAGTGTTCAGTGGTGAGCATAGTACTTGAAGCAACCACATCAAACATAGGAAAAAATCACACCGTGGCCTTACAGTAAGTGTGACAAATTGCAGTCTTGGAGCTGGTATTTTCTTTTCTCTTTTCTTTTCTTTTCTTTTTTTTTTTTTTTTGAGACAGGGTCTTGCTCTGTCACCCAGGCTGGAGTGCAGTGGCATGATCTTGGCTCACTGCAACCTCTGCCTCCCGGGTTCAAGCGATTCTCCTGGCTGAGCTTCATGAGTAATTGGGATTCCTGAGCAGCTGGGATTACAGCCGCCTGCCACCATGCCCAGTTAAGTTTTTGTATTTTAAGTAGAGATGGGGTTTCACCATGTTGGCCAGGCTGGTCTCAAACTCCTGACCTCAAGTGATCCGCCCACCTCGGCCTCCCAAACTGCTGGGATGATAGGCATGAGCCACTGCACCCGGTCTGAGTTGGTATTTTCCAATCACTAGTCATTCAATTAGCAACTTCGTTTCTCAAGTCTTCTTATCACCAAATATCACTTACTATTTTCTTTAAATTGGCTTTCTTTTTTTTTTTTCCTTTTCTTTTTTGAGACAGAGTCTCACTCTGTCGCCCAGGCTAGAGTGCAGTGGCACAATCTCGGCTCACTGCAACCTCTACCTCCTTGGTTCGAGCGATTCTTCTGGCTCAGCCTCTCGAGTAGCTGGGATTACAGGCGTGCACCACTAAACCCGGCTAATTTTTTTAGTATTTTTAGTAGAGATGGGGTTTCACCATATTGGCTAGGCTGGGCTTGAACTCCTGACATCAGGTGATCCTCCCACCTTGGCCTCCCAAAGTGCTGGGATTACAGGCATGAGCCACCACACCCAGCCCAGTATATTTTCTAAAATCATCTCAGGTACCACTAGGCGCCACCCTGGGTACCAGTCCCCAGATGTGGAAAGGACTGCCTTGGATGTGTGGGGACACACATGTTTCGACTATTTCACCTCACACCTTCCTTGTGTTTGTTTAATTGGTTTTAATTATGTCTGTGTTTAGCAGATGATTGAAAAGGAGACAATCATTTTGGAGCTCAAAATCGTACTGTAGGCCGGGCGCAGTGGCTCACACCTGTAATCCCAGCACTTTGGGAAGCTGAGGTGAGTGGATCACCTGAGGTAAGGAGTTCAAGACCAGCCTGACCAACATGGTGAAACCCTTTCTCTACTAAAAATTGCAAAATTAGCTGGGCATGCAAAATTAGCTGGGCATGGTGGCGCATGCCTGTAGTCTCAGCCACTTGGGAGGCTGAGGCAGGAGAATCGCTTGAACCTGGGAGGCAGAGGTTGCAGTGAGCCGAGATCGAACCAGTGCACTCCAGCCTCAGCAACAAGATTGAAACTCCGTCTCAAAAAAAAAAAAAAAAAATACTGTAGTTCACAATGGAATATTATTTATCCATAAAAGGAATGAAATACTGATATATGCTACAACACAGATGAACTTTGAAAACACTAGCCAAGTGAAAGAAGCCAGACACAAGAGAACAAATAGTGTGTGTTTCCTTTTATATGAAACATCTAAAATAGGTAATTCCAAAGGGACAGAAAGCAAATCAGCAACTGTTAGGGACTGGGAGAAGCTGGCATGGGGACTGACTATTTATTTATTTTTTATTTTATTTATTTATTTTTGAGACAGAGTCTCCCTCTGTTGCCCAGGATGGAGTACAGTGGTGCAATCTCAGCTCACTGCAACCTCTGCCTCCCAGATTCAAGCGATCCTCCTGCCTCAGTCTCCCGAGTAGCTGGGACTACAGGTGTGACCACCATGCCCAGCTAATTATTTTTTGTATTTTTTAGTAGAGACGGAGTTTCGCCATGTTGGCCAGGCTGATCTCGAACTCTTGACCTCAAGTGATCTGCCTGCCTTGGCCTCCCACAGCGCTGGGATTACAGGCGTGAGCCAGTGTGCCCAGCCGGGACTATTTAGTAGGTACAGGATTTTCTTTTGTGGTGATGAAAATGTTTTGGAACTAGATAGAGGTGGGTATAACATTATGAATTAACTAAATACCCCGAATTGTAAACTTTAAAATAATTAATTTTATATTTGGTGAATTTCACCTCAATTAAAAAAAAATTAGAAAAAGGCCAGGCATGGTGGCTCATGCCTGTAATTGCAGCGCTTTGGAAAGCCAAGGTAGGAGGATCACTTTGTGCCCAGGGGTTTGAGACCAGCCTGGGCAACATAGCAAAACCCTGTCTCAAAAAAAAAAAGAAAGAAAGAAAGAAAAAGGAAAAGCAAAAAAAGAAAGAAAGAAAAAAAGAGAGAGAGAAAAAGGTAGAAGAAATAGGGACTAAAAACATTATATACTGTAGTCTACTCCAGTGATTTAATAGATCTAAAAGGCTCAGAAAACTGAGCCTTTTGGAGATGGAGAGACCTTCCCAAAATCACATCACTGGCTAGAAGCAGAGAGGTAGGGCAAGAACCCAGAAATTCCATACCACTGACCACCCAGCGTGTGTGTCTGATGGAGTTCAGCCTCAGCACCTTTTCCCTAGCCGACTCGTGAGATTACGTCATCCACACCCTCATCATCTCCTCTTCTCCCTCATACTACAGGGTTGTTTTTTTGGTAGAAACAAGGTCTTGCTATCTTGCCCAGGCTGGCCTTGAACTCCTGAGCTCAAGTGATCCTCTGGCTCCCAAAGTGCTGGGATTACAGGTATGAGCCACTGTCACAACAGCCTACAGTTTTAAAGTACTTAAGCTTCAGTAGCTCAAGTCAACAAAAGGGGAGTGGGGAGGGGGCAAAGCCAAGCCAAGGGGTCGCCTTCTCTTCTCCTTATGCCCACAGCCCTTTGCCGCCCGCCTCTCCCTTCCCCATGCTGGAGGGCCCCTTGCTCTCCTATTGTAGGCATGTGTTTTTTAGTTCCTGCACACAGGCAGTTTGGCTCATAACTAAACTTCACTATAAAAATGTAAAGCATGGTGCAAGTCAAAGCAACAGAGCAGAGTGGAGTTCCCTTAGAATTTCACCTCACTCATCCTGGTTTCAGTTTTAAAGCTCAGATGCATTAGTTAGTGCCAGCTCATAGTCAGGGTTAGGCTTCAAGGTAACATTACTTGAGGGCCTCATAATTGGCTCTGAAAGCAATTCTTTTTTTTTTTTTTTTTTGAGACGGGTTTTTGCTCTTGTTGCCCAGGCTAAAGTGCAATGGTGCGATCTCGGCTCACTGCAACCTCTGCCTCCCAGGTTCAAGTGATTCTCCTACCTCAGCCTCCTGAGTAGCTGGGATTACAGGTGCCCACAACCACAGCTGGCTAATTTTTGTATTTTTAGTAGAGACCAGGTTTTGCCATGTTGGCCAGGCTGGTCTTGGACTCCGGACCTCAAGTGATCCTCTCGCCTCGGCCTCCCAAAGTGCTGGGATTACAGGCGTAAGCCACTGTCCCTAGCCAACAATGTGATTTTAATCATTAATAAACATGTACTGGAGAGGATCACTCAGACCCTGCTGCCGAGGAACTGTGTGTGTATCCAAGGAATACTGATAAAATCATTAAAAAAACCCAGTCCAAGATTCAGCATTTTAAGAGGCATGAAAGAGGCATAATGGTTGAGTGTGGACAGCTGAGATTGACACACCAGCTCTGCTAGCTGCAGGCACGTGGCCTTGGGCAAGTTACTTTGCACGTTTTCCCATCTGTAAAATTGAAATGATGTTAGTGCTTACCCCAAGGGCTTTTGTGAGGAATAAATGAGTTCATATTTTAAAGGCATTAGCACAGTCAGTAGGCACATAGTGTTCGTTATATTAAGTAAAAGAGAGGTGCAAGTGAAGTGCTATCATGGTTTAGAGAAAGGGGCCAAGAAGGGCTTCACAGAGAAATCATCTATCCTGCTGCTTGGGGAAGGTGAAGGGGAAGATGGCAGGTGGAAGTGACTAGTGACCTTTGTCCCTTTGGTTTACTGTTATCTTCAGTGACCACACTATGGGGCTACGCTCTGGGTTGAATGCAGTATCTCTATTCCGTCTGCACAACCCTATGACACAGGTGCTTTTTCGGTTTGTTTTTTGTTTTGTTTTGTTTTGTTTTAGAGTCTTGCTCTGTCACTCAGGCTGAAGTGCAATGGCATGATCTCAGCTCACAGCAAACTCCACTCCCGGGTTCAAGTGATTCTCCTGCCTCAGCCTCCCAAGTAGCTGGGATTATAGGTGAGCACCACCACACCTGGCTAATTTTTGTATTTTTAGTAGAGATGGGGATTCATCATGTTGGCCAGGTTGGTCTCGAACTCCTGACCTCAAGTGATCCGCCTGCCTCGGCCTCCCCAAGTGTAGGGATTACAGGTGTGAGCCACTGTGTCCGGGCGACTCTCAGCCTTCTTTTCCTTCTCTGGGGTCTGTCTGTTCCTGTCTTCCTGCCAAGCTTGTGAAAGGAAGGCACCCACTTATTTGTGACAACAAAAAATGTTTCCAGATGTTGCCAAATGTCCCCTGGGGACAAGAGAACCCCCAGAGGAAACCACTGCTCTAATGGTATTGGCACAGGCTGTAGTGCCACCAGGACATGGGATCAAATTCTTGGTCTGTCATTTATGGTCTTGGAGGGCAGGTCATATGTCTCAGGCATCACAGAATCCCTCGTGACTAGACCAGTTAATGTTTCTATACCTCAGTTTCTGCAGGTGTGAAATGAGGGTAATGATGGCATCTACCGCTTCAGCCATGCACAGTGAGATAATGCCTGCAAAAGATGTAGTGGGGTGCTAGATACAGAGAAAGTGGTATAAATAAGTTATTCTTTTCCCCACAAGCAGACATACTACATTTTCAAACAACTGGCACAGGCTCTGAAGACATTTTATTTTTCTCAAAGTGATGAAGTTCATTTTCCTTTCTTTCTTCTTTTTTTTTTTAAACAGAGTCTTGTTCTGTCGTCCAGGCTGGAATGCAGTGGCATGATCTCAGCTCACTGCAACCTCTGCCTCCCGAGTTCAAGCAATTCTTGTGCCTCAGTGTCTCGAGTAGCTAGGATTACAATCACGTGCCACCATGCCAGGTTTTTTTGTTTTGTTTTGTTTTGTTTGTTTGTTTTAGTAGAGATGGGGTTTTACCATGTTGGCTAGGTCAACTCCTGACCTCAATTGATCTGCCGATCTCGGCCTCCCAAAGTGCTGGGATTACAGGCGTGAGCCACCATGCCCAGCCCTTTTCCTCCTTTCATTCAGGAGTGAGGGGTGAGGAATTTGTGCAAACGCTGATCCCCAAACAGGCTCAAATTAGGCTCTTCTGGAAGCCACAGGGACATGCAGGCAAGGAAAGAAAGATACTGGGAATCTACCTGTTCAGGGCAGCTTCACCTCTTCTGCCTTGAGGCACCTGCTGGGTCTGGGCTGTCCTTTGACTCAGGAAACCTTGCCAGTTTCTTCTTTTATCTTTTCTTTTCTTTTTTTTTTTTTTGAGATGGAGTCTCACTCTGTCACCTAGGCTGGAGTACAGTGGCGCCATCTTGGCTCACTGCAACCTCCACCTCCCATGTTGAAGGGATTCTCCTGCCTCAGCCTCTCGAGTAACTGGGGTTACAGGCAAGCGCCACCACACCCGGCTAATTTTTGTATTTTTAGTGGAGACGGGGTTTCACCATATTGGCCAGGCTAGTCTCAAACTCCTGACCTCGTGATCCACCTGCCTCTACCTCCCAAAGTGCTGGGATTATAGGCGTGAGCCACCGCACCCAGCCCAGTTTTTTCTTTTAAAGCTAACTATGGGCAGGGCTTGGTGGGTCACACCTGTAATCCCAGCACTTTGGGAGGTCGAGACAGGTGGATCACTTGAAGTCAGGAGTTCAAGACTAGCCTAGACAACATGGCGAGACCCTGTCTCTACAAAAAAAAAAATACAAAAATTAGTTGGGCATGATGGTACATGCCTGTAGTCCCAGCTACTCAGGAGGCTGAGGTGGGAGGATTGCTTTAGCCCAGGAGGTTAAGATTGCAGTGAGCTATGTTTGCACCACGGCACCCCAGCCTGGGTGACAGAGTGATACGCTGTTTCAAAAATAAATAAATAAATAAAGGTAACTATAAGGAATAAGGGTGACCACAATGGTCAGACACCTATCAAATCCCCATCCACCTGAGATGGACTTTAGCTATGATTAGAAAGACATCTTGGCCAGGCATGGTTGCTCACGTCTGTAATCCCAGCACTTTGGGAGGCAAAGGCAGGCGGATCACCTGAGGTCAGGAGTTCAAGACCTGCCTGGCCAACATGGTGAAACCCTCTCTCTACTAAAAATACAAAAAAATTAGCCGGGTGTGGTGGTGGGCACCTGTAATTGCAGCTACTCGGGAGGCTGAGACAGGAGAATCACTTGAACCTGGGAGGCACAGGTTGTAGTGAGCCGAGATCACACCATCAGACTCCAGCCTGGGTGTCCAATAGCTTGGTCCGATTTTGAAAAAAGTTCTCTTTGTCAGATGGAGAAAGAGTTAACTTCCACTGTATTAACTTGTGCCTGACATTTTAAATATTTTCTGTTTAATGTATGGTTTAATTTTCATCTTAAAAATGCACTGCCTTATAGGTATCTTTTTTGCTTTTTCCGTCAATGTAAATCAAGCTAAGACATTTTGTAATTTTTATCTCCATAAATCTCAAGCATTCAACAGTCATTCTTCACATGGGCATTTCAGGCAAGCTCAACAAAGCATTACTGTTTGCTTCACACCAGGCAGAGAGGCCAAGCACAGCAGCACAATTCCCAGGGCTTTTGGCCATTGGAGATGAAGTTTCACTGCCTATCACTTCTTGACCAAACAGGAAGCTGAGGCAGTTGCCTGTGGTTAAATAGTTTACCTCAAGTCGTACAGGGATTCCTTGGTTGGGGGCTTTCCAGTGTACATGTAGGCCTTCTGGTCTGCTGATCTCTGCCAAAGAAATGAAATACCCTAGAATCTCTGACCCAGAGGCCCAGAAGGAATTTCATGCAAGAGCCTCCCAGTGGCCTGTTAAGATTTGCAAAGTGTCCAGCTAGTCTCAGGCTGTGGCAACTGACTTCCCCTGGTAGGACTAGTAGAGTCCCCCTTTTGTTCATTCCAACAAAAGATAACCACGATTGATTTTTGATAACCAATATAAGCCTTAGGAGGAAGGAGCAGCTGTTCTGCCAAGCATTCCCTGACCGCTTTCCCAGCTTGTCCTGGTTAGAGACCCCTACCGGGTTCCTAGAAAACACCATGCCCTTCTCATTCTCAGCGCTCCCAGCTCCTGTCACATGGCATTGGAATTTTCTATTGCCTTGTCTGGGTCTTAACAATACTGTGAACCTCTTGAGGATAGAGCTCATGTCTTACTCGTCCCTGGAATCCCAAGGCTCAGCTAATCCCTGGCTTGCAGCAACTACCCAGAGCAAGTTTGTCAAGTGAGTCAATAAGCAGTGCTGGCAGGATTTCTACACACATTCTGAAAAAAAAAATATCTTTTGGCTGGGCGCGGTGGCTCACACCTGTAATCCCAGCACTTTAGCAGACCGAGGCGGGTGGATCACTTGAGGTCAGGAGTTCGAGACCAGCCTGGCCAACATGGTGAAACTCTGTCTCCACAAAAAATACAAAAATTAGCCAAGTGTGGTGGTACATGTCTGTAATCCCAGCTACTGGAGAGGCTGAGGCAGGAGAATCAATTGAACCCGGGAGGCGGAGGTTGCAGTGAGTCGAGATCACGTCACTCCATTCTAGCCTGGGCTACAGGGCGAGACTCCATTTCAGAAAAAAAGAAAAAAGAAAAAAGAAAAAAAAATTATTCAGCTTTCTCTAGCTATTGCAACAATAACACACATTTTTCCCCAGAAAGAAAGAGACAACAACCACCACAACAAAAAAGATAACAAAAAAAAAGAAAGAAAAAGAAAGGAAGGAAGGAGAGAGAGAGAGAGAGAAAGAAGGAAGGAAGGAAAGAAAGAAAGAAAGAAAAAGAGAAAGAAAGAAAGAAAAGAAGGAAGGAAAGAGAAAGAGAAAGAAAAAGAAAGAAAGAAAGAAAGGGAAAGAGATGAACTGGCCTTATTCTCATGAGTAAAGGAGAAAATGACTGAAATTCTCCCTTTTCAGTTTGGGAGGGAAAAAAAATTGGACCTAGTTGAGGGGGAGGCAAATGAAAAGATATATGCTCATTTTTATGATGATTAGGAAAATACGCCCCTGGAACCACAAGTTAACTTTCTGGTAGCTGGGGCTGCAATTAGAGATGGCAAGCAGGACTCTGGGTTTTGCTGAGTTCTTCCTCTTTCCACGGCAAAAAACATACATTTTTTTTCTTCCTTTTTTTCCCTCATTGAAGAGGAGCCCCAGATTTGGCTCTCTCCTGGGTTCAGAAAAGATGAAGTCTCGGAACCAAGCCCTGTCTCCCAGCCAAGTCCTCTTTTTTTCAATTTTTAATTTTTATTTTTTGAGTCTTATTCTGTCACACAGGCTGGAGTGCAGTGGTGCAATCATAGCTCACTGCAGCCTCAACCTCCCAGGCTTAAGTGATCCCCCTGCCTCAACCTCCTGAGCAGCTGAGACTACAGGTGCACAACACCATGCGTGGCTAATTTAAAATTTTTTTTTAGAGATAAGATCTCTCTCTATTGCCCATGCTGGCCTCACACTCATGGGCTCAAGTAATCCTCCTGCCTCAGCCTCCCAAAGTGCTGGAATTACAGGTGTGAACCACCACACCCGGCCAAGGCTTCCCTTCTAAACTTACCCCCAGCATGCTCCAGCATGGTCTTGTGCTGTTCCAAGTTAATGTCAAAGGCAGGCAGCCCAGGATTGGAAGGAGTTGAGTTGTCCTTGATTCAAAGCCCCATGGATTCGTTCACCTTTCAGTCTGTCTCCGTATAAACCCTCACTCACAGGCTGATTGGGAAGTGTGTGCCACCCACTAGGCCTCGGGTGAATTTCTTAGGCTGAGTCATCCCCCTCTCTGCCCACCCCCAGGCACACCTTGGCTTGCTTACTTCTGAGCTGTTCTCCTCCTTGCAGCCCGTTCCCTCCACCATTTTTTTTTTTTTTTGAGACGGAGTTTCACTCTTGTTGCCCAAGCTGGAGTGCAATGGCACGATCTCGGCTCACTGCAACCTCTGCCTCCTGGGTTCAAGTGATTCTCCTGCCTCAGCCTCCCGAGTAGCTGGGATTACAGGCGTCTGCCACCATGCCTGGCTAATTTTTTGTATTTTTAGTAGAAACAGGGTTTTACCATGTTGGCCAGACTGGTCTTGAACTCCTGACTTCAGGTGATCCGCCCGCCTCGACTTCCGAAAGTTCTGGGATTACAGGCATGAGCCACTGTGCCCGGCCTCCACCCTTTTAAAAAGACTTTATTTATTTATTTATTTTTGAGACGGAGTCTCACTCTCTTGCCAGGCTGGAGTGCAGTGGCACGATCTTGGCTCACTGCAACCTCAGCCTTGTGGGTTCAAGCGATTCTTCTGCCTCAGCCTCCCGAGTAGCTGGGACTACAGGTCCGTGCCACCATGCCCAGCTAATTTTTGTATTTTTAGTAGAGACGGAGTTTCATCATGTTGGCCAGACTGGTCTCAAACTCCTGACCTCAGGTGATCCACCTGCCTTGGCCTCTCAAAGTGTGGAGATTATAGGTGAGAGCCACTGCACCCTGCCAAACTTTATATTTTAGAACAGTGTTAGGTTCACAGCAAATTAAGCAAAGTACAGAGAGATCTCCCATAGCCCCTATTCTCAGCTTCTCCCACTATGAGCATCCCAAACTGCAATGGTAGATTTGTTACACTCGGTGACTCTACAGTGATGTGCCATTATCTCTCAAAGTCCAAGTTTAAACTCAGGTTCACTCTTGGTGTTGTACATTCTATGGGTTTTGACAAATGTATAAGGACATGTATCCACCGTAATATTATCATATGGAATACCTTCACTGCCCTAAATATCCTCTGTACTTTGCCCATTTATCCCTCTTTCTCCTCCAACTCCTGGCAGCCTGTCATCTTTTAGAGCTGTGTCTCCAGCCCAGGCCTGTCCTCTGAGTGCCGCCTGCCAACATCTCCACGCAGATGCCTCTTATGCACCTCAAGCTCTTGCTTTCTTCAAATCTGTTCCCCGCCACCGACTTCCCCAAACCTCCTCAGGTCAGTACATGGCTTCACAGTCCATACAATCATTCAAGCCAGAAAGTAGGAGTCATCTTGATTCTGATGGGGTTCAGAACACCATATCCCAAAATATAGCACCATGGCATTTGGAAAACAGCAAAAGCAGGAAGATCACTTTTTGACCTCCTCCTGCCCTTCTCCCCTGAAGCAGACCATGAAAGAATCATCTGACCTTCCTCTGAAGAAGGCCCTCATTCCAGGGGTGCCCAGCCTGTACCCAGAGGAGAGGAATGTCCTTATGTCTGAAGACACAGGGATACAGAGAGGAATATGAACAAACAGGCCTTGCTAAGTTCTCTCAGTTTATTGCCATTAGATCACATCCCCTTTGTCCAGTCATACTGCTGCATGACTGTCCACTCCATCAAAACTAAGCATGAAAAGACACGGGGTTCCCTGTTCCTTTGGGTCTTCATCTGTGGATGCTTCCATGCCGCGTAAAATATATTCAATAAATGTGTATGCTTTTCTCTTGTTACTCCATCTGTGGTTATAGAGGGTCTCAGAATCTAGAGAATCTAGAGATGGATGAGAAAAAAATGTCTTTTATCCCCTACAGTTCCCACCCTTCCCTCCCCACTGCTGGCCAGCAGCACCCAAAGGAGACGCTGTCTTGCCTCCACCTACATTTGCCTCCACCTCAGTCCAGGCCACCATCGTTTTTCTCATGCAACTCGTTCACAGCTTCTGAAGGTCTCCTGGCTGTCAAGAGGCAAGATTACTTCCATCATGTGAGGTCTATTATATTATATTATTATTATTTGTTGAGATAGGTCCTCACTCTGTCACCCAGGCTGAAGTGCAATGGCACAATCATGGCTCACTGCAGGCTCAAACTCCTGGGCTCAAAGGATCCTCCGGCCTCAGCCTCCCGAGTAGCTAGGACTACAGGTGTGCACCACCACACCCAGCTAATTAAAAAAATATTTTTTTTGTAGAGACAGGGGTTTCACTCTGTTGCCTAGGCTGGTCTTGAACTCCTGATATCAAACGATCCTCCTGCCTTGGCCTCCCATAGTTCTGGGATTACAGACGTGAGCCACCATATGGCAGAGGTCTATTTTAAAAGTGAAACAACAACGACACAGAGTATAGCTTTCACATCTCTCTGGTATCCTCAGACCCTGCCACTTCTTTGGGCTCCAGAGATTTCCAGCTGCCAGGATTTGCATCTTTGTGTGGGGGCCTTTCTGCATAATTGCAGAAACCTGGTCTACCCACCCTGAGGAAAGACAGAGGTGCTTGGGAATTTATACCGCTGCCTGCAGCCCTCAGCAATGGCTGGGTGGAGGGAATTCGTGTAGAAATACCCCAGCTCCCTCACCTCTTAAATGGACTATCTGGGGCGTTTACCTCCCAGGGTCTTCCCACAGATCCAGTCCTGGTCACCATGGAGGTAACTTAACACACCCTTCACTGGCTGCCTTCCCTGTGTTAGTTCCCCTCCCTTATCTCCATTCCCAAATAAGCTACTTGCATTTGAATCCTTATCTCCAGGTTTAGGGACACCCACACTGAGACAGAGCACAACAAAAACTGTAATACCAAATGCTCCCCACAGGCTGATTATGGGACTTAGGTGGAAATATTTATTCAGGCCAGGAGCACTCATCATGAGAACCAGACTAACAGGTGTGGGATGGTCTTTTTAAGTCTCATCAGTCTCTCTCTGTAACGGTATGTGGAACTTTATCTGGGGACATTGCAAAAGTCCAAGCATGAGGACTGCCCCTGTCTGACAGCTTCCCTTTCCCCCCCGCCTGCTTTTAACTGGCCTCTCGCTCTCACTCTGCCTCCTTTCAGTCCATTCTCTGCCCAGCGTCAACAGTGATGCTTCTTAAAACACGAACCACTGTTTCATCTCGTACTTAAAGCTCTTCCGTGGCTTTCCATCTCATTAGAGGAAAACACAAATTTGTACAAGGCCCTACGTGGCTTGTGCCCCTGCAGGTCTGCATGCCTGCCTCCTTTCAGACATCTCCTTTTGGGCTCCTCTGGACCCCATCCCTGTGTTAGCCATACTGGTCTACTTCCACCTCCCCAAAAGCTACCCCTCACCTGGGCACATGCGGTCCTCTTGATTGACATGCTGTTACCCTCCACACATATCTGACTAGCTCTTCTTGATTATTTAGTTCCTGGCTTTGATGGCATCCTCCCCAAGAAGACTTCCCCAATGACTGTGAATGTCTCTGTCTTGGCCCTTGTTTCCTTTTACTGGAAACTTAAAATTGCAATTACTTTATCTATTTACTGGGTATTGGTTGGGTTCCTCCCTAGAACAGAAGCCCGACAGGGCAAGGATCATGCCCATCTTGCTCACTGCTATATCCCCAGCACTTAGCACAGTGCTTGGCACATGGCAGACTCCTAGAAAATTCAGATGAATCTGGTGGAAGGCCCAGCTAAATTCTCACTGTGCAGCCACTTCTGACACCCCCAGCTGACACATCCTTTCCCTGAATGCCTGTGGCAATTATCATCAACATCATTCTTTTGGTGGTTAATCCTCTGTGTTTTATCACAAAACTACTGTTGCCTTGAACTATATATATATATATATATATGAATTTTTTTTTTCAGATGGAGTCTTGCTCTGTTGCCCAGGCTGGGGTACAATGGCGCGATCTCAGCTCGCTGCAACCTCTGCCTCCCGGGTTCAAGTGATTCTCCTGCCTCAGCCTCCCGAGTAGCTGGGATTACAGGCATGCACTACCACACCCGTCTAATTTTGTATTTTAATAGAGATGAGGTTTTGCCATGTTTGTCAGGCTGGTCTTGAACTCCTGACCTCAGGTGATGTGCCCAGCTCGGCCTCCCAAAGTGCTGGGATTAGAGGTGTGAGGCACCGTGCCTGGCCGAACTATTTTTAAATCATGGTTTGTTTCTTCAAAATCTTTGATGCCTATCCTAGTTTGCAGATTAAATAACTAATTCATTTTTTTTGTTTTTTGAGACAGAGTTTCGCTTTTATCACCAAGGCTGGAGTGCAGTGGCACAACCTTGGCTCACTGCAACCTCTGCCTCCCGGGTTCAAGCAATTCTCCTGCCTCAGCCTCCTGAGTAGCTCGGATTACAGGCACCCACCGCCATGCCCGGCTAATTTTTTTGTATTTTTAGTAGAGACGGGTTTTGCCATGTTGGCCAGGCTGATCATGAACTCCTGACCTGAGGTGATTGCAGCCGCCCAAAGTGCTGGGATTACAGGTGTGAGCCACTGCGCCCAGCCCTAATTTGCTTTTTAAAGCCCCACAATATTTGACAGTGTATTTTTTAAGAACAAGTATATTCTCTTATATGATAACACTATTACAATGCTCAAAACCAGGAATTTTAACATTGATATACTGTTATCTAATGCACAGTCCATATTCAAATTTAATCAAATGTCCCAACAATATCCTTCATAGTAGCCACTCACCTCCCTACCATGATCTAATGCAGTATCACACATGGCATATTTAGTGGTCTTGTCTCTAGTTTTTTTTTGAGACAAGGTCCTGCTCTCTCACCCAGGCTGGAGTGCAGTGGTGCAATCACAGCTCTCTGCAGCCTTGACCTCTGGGGCTCAAGCAATCCTCCTACCTCAGCCTCTTACGTAGCTGGGACTACAGGCACGTGCCACCATGCCTAGCTAATTTTTGTATTTTTGGAGAGATGGGGTTTCAACACGTTGCCCAGCTGGTTCTCAATCTCTTGGGTTCAAGTGATCTGCCTGCCTTGGCCTCCCAAAGTGCTGAGACTACAGGTGTGAGCCACTGGGCCTGGCCTCTTTAGTTTCTTTTAATCTGGAACAGTTCCTCAGTCATTCTTTATGTTTCTTGACCTTGACATTTTTGAGGAACACAGTCTGGCTCTTTTGTGGAACATCTCCTATTTGGTTGGTCTGATATTTCCTCTGATTAGATTCGGGTTAAACATTTTTGGCAGGAATACCACTGAAGTGTTGTTTCATAATTTACTTAACCAATCTGTTATTCTTGGAAATTTGTGTTGTTTCAACTTTTTCTTCATTTTATAATCAATAATGTAATCTGTATACATCCTTGTAGCCAAATCTTTGTACACGTTCTTATCTAATTTTTTAGAGTGTTTTTCTAGAATTGGAACTGCTATGACTAAGGGCTAGGTGTTTTTTGTTGTTGTTGTTGTTGTTGTTTGTTAGTTTGTTTGAGATGGAGTCTCACTCTGTTGCCCAGGCTGGAGTGCAGTGGCGCTATCTTGGCTCACTGCAACCTCTGCCTCCCAGGTTCAAGCGATTCTCCTGCCTCAGCCTCCTGAGCAGCTGGGACTACAGGCGTGTGCCACCACACCCGGCTAATTTTTGTATTTTTAGCAGAGACAGGGTTTCACCATATCGGTCAGGCTGGTCTTGAACTCCTGACCTCGTGATCTGCCCACCTTGGCCTCCCAAAGTGCTGGGATTACAGGCGTGAGCCACCACGCCCAGCCCCTAGGTGCGTTTTTATGATTTTTGTTATGTATTGCCAAACTACCTTTAAGAAAGGCTGTGCCAGTTTACACTCCCTCCACAGTGAGTGAAGGTAGCAATTTCTAGGAGATTTTTGCCAACACTGGATCCAAACAGTTTAAAATACCCTTCTTACAGCAGTCTGTACTTCTCATGTTGATCTGTCTTCTATTCCGGCTTCTTGTGTGTGTAACTTGTTGGCCCTAAACACCTACAAGCTGTTTAAAAAAGGGCTTGCATGTCTGACTCATCTTTGTGGTGCCCAACTATGCTTCCTACTTAATAGTCACTCAATAAACGTCAAAGGAAGGAAGTCACACATCTTTGAACAATGCGACCTTATTTTGTCAGGTTCTGTTTCGACATGCTGGGATACTCTCTTAGTTCCGGCTACTGTAACAAGTACCATAGACTGGGTGGCTTATAAACAACAGAAATTTCTTTCACGCAGTTCTAGAGGCTGGAGGTTTGAGATCAGGGAGCCAGCATGATGAGGTTCTGATGAGGGCCCTCTTCTGGGTTGCCCGCTGCTGACTTCTCGTTGTATCTTCACATGGTGGGGAGAGGGTGGAAGAGCTCTCTGAAGTCCCTTTTATAAGAGCACTAGTCCCATTCATGAAGGCTCTACGTTCATGACTTAATTCCCTCTCAAAGGTCCCACCTCCTAATACCATCACATTAGGGATTAGAATTTCAATCTGAATTTTGGGGGAACATATTCAGTTCATTGCAGCTACCAAAAAAGTTACTAATGTTGGTATCCAAAAGTCCAACAACCAGAGCCCCTACTTGCCCGAACTAGCAAGATTCATTCTCGGGACCTCTCGGGAGCCCCAAAGAAACTTTCCATTTTGTTCATATGGATCCTGGGCAGGCTCTTCACCTTAGGTATCCAGCTCACTGCAGACACCTGCTTCTCCGGTCCCCTCCAGCCCTAGCTCCAGGGGCTTCTCTGGGCTGCTGCTGCTCTCCTTGTACTTACCTCTGGGTCCCGGGAGGATCACATGCCTTTCTCTCAATTCTCCAATCCCAGCTAGGACAGGCAGTCCTTTTAAACTGAAGCCTTAGAAATAACAGACAGAAATTAAAATTACAATGCCGATAAGGCAAACATAAAGCAGGATGTGAGCTAAAAATGCTATCACCTTTTTAGCCCCATACGGACCTCCTTAGGGACTGTTTTTCTCCTTTGAAATACTCCTTCCTCCCTCCTGTGATGCAGGATCTGCTAACTTGGGAGGACACCATGTAGAGCACCCTTGATCTTGCCTCTTTTTCCCCATCCTGGCCCTCCTGGGGTATTAAGAGATGGAGCCTTGAGAGTGACTGGGTCATGAGAATGGAGTCCTCCTGAATAGGATTAGCGCCTTGATAAAAGAGGCCTGAGGGAGCTCTCTTGCTTCTTCTGTGATGTGAGGACGTAGCAACAAGGCACCATCCTTGAAGCTGTGAGCTCTCACCAGACACCATATCTGCTGGTGCCCTGATCTTGCATTTTCCAGCCTCCAGAACTACGAGCAATCCATTTCTGTTGTTTATAAGTTACCCAGTCTAAGATGCTTTGTTGTAGCAGCCCTAAAGGACTGGGACACACATTAACCAGTGTCTCCCCAGGCTGACCTGCCTGCCACCTCCCCCAAACAGAGGTCACATTCAGCCTGGACTGGAGGGGTCTGATTGGTATCCTGGATCACACGAAGGTTCCGGAGCTTGCAGCTTGCTTTCACCATTTGGCTGCAGCTCTCCAGAGTTCATGCTAGGTGGCATCCTCTCTCCATGGAGGAGACTAGGACGGCTGCTTGGAGTGAGTGCTCCAACTGTATCTAACTGCTCCTGCACAAACTCATTTCTATAGCACATCAACTCACAGCTTTGCTCTAAGATGCCACTACAGGAGGACTTGAGCTGCTCCAAACCAACTGGGCAAATTAGATATTATATTCTATTTTATGTAATTGTAAAAAAAAATCATTCTGTGCGATGCATTACATTTAGCATATAACTGGCTAGCTGAGATTTCAATGAGGGAGAAAATATATCCTCCTTTTATCAGGGCCATGAAATATACACATGCATATATAATGGCCTATCTTAGGTCAGTAAATGCTTTATTCCGAGGCTTCAAAAATAATTGGACTCAGAGTTTTTTGAGCAAGAAAAAGTTTATGTGGCTGGGCGCAGTGGCTCACATTTGTAATCCCCGCGCTTTGGGAGGCCGAGGTGGGTGGATCACCTAAGTTCAGGAGTTCGAGACCAGCCTGGCTAACATGATGTAACCCCATCTCTATTAAAAATACAAAAAATTAGCCAGGTGTGGTGGAGGGCGCCTGTAATCCCAGCTACTCAGGAGGCTGAGGCAGGAGAATCGCTTGAACCTGGGAGGCGAAGGTTGCAGTGAGCCGAGATCGTGCCACTGCACTCCAGCCTGAGTGACAAGAGTGAGACTCCATCTCAAAAAAAAAAATACATAAATAAAAGAAAGTTTATGCTATCACAGCCGGAGGGTTGAAACCCTGTGAGCCCACTTCACCTATGAGTCATCTGGTTATAAGGGCTCCTAATGTTGCATTTAATTCAGCCTGCCTCCTCCTCCTCTCTTAAGAAGGAGTTCTACCATTGATAAGATCGTATCTGTATGTCCAATATAGGCTACCATGCAAAACAATTGACTAGCTTTAGGCATGTCATCACCTGATAGATGCTGGTCATAAAGAGACCACAAGTGATGGTCTGGATTCTTTCCTTACCTATATTAACAGGAAATCATTGGCTTTTAAGTAAATTACTGGAAAAGGGGCTGGGCACAGTGGCTCATGCCTGTAATCCCAGCACTTTGGGAGGCCGAGGTGTGCGGATCACCTGAGGTCGGGAGTTCAATACTAGCCTGTCCAATATGGTGAAATCCCATCTCTACTAAAGATACAAAAAATTACCTGGGCGTGGTGGCAGGCGCCTGTAATCCCAGCTACTCAGGAGGCTGAGGCAGGAGAATCACTTGAACCTGGGAGACAGTGAACCAAGATGGTGCCATTGCACTTTAGTCTGGGCAACGAGAGCAAAACTCCATCTCAAAAAATATATATAAAAATAAGTAAAAATTACTGGAGAAGAGGTTGTTTTTCCTTCACCTACTCTGAAAGTACAGAATTAATTTTTATATTTTTACTGTGTAATTTCCTTGCCAATTTGAACATTTTTCCTCCATCTAAATCTATTGATTGTTTCATCACTGAACCAAACAAAAAAGTGCCCAACTTTCTGTGTGCCATTTCTGGGTTAAACATCTCGTGTTTTACTCAGTCTGAAAATGGAATCGAAGTTGGTTTGCCTAGTTTCCTTTAAAATTCTGGGACCAATTTAACTACTGGGTTGATTATAGGAGATGCCAGGTTTGAGGTCAGAGGTACCATCAGAGAGCTGGAAGTTCCAGGGACTGACAGTCTGCCCTTGACTTTCTGTAACACGTTGACCTCTGACAGGAGACCAATCTCCCCTAATTTTTTCCCTTTTAAAATCTGACCTGGCAGAGATGTGGGAATTTTGATAGTTACCTAGTATAGCATAACTTAGCAGCCAGGAGGCCCAGGTGGGGCTGAGTCATGCCATATGTGGTATAAGTCAATAAATATGGCCAAATGCTCCCTGTGTCAGGCATGTACTAGGTTCAATAGAGAAGAGAATCAAAAGATGAAAAAAGACACATTTTAGGCCTTTGAGTAGGGAAAGCAGACACCTAAATAGCCTCGCCATCCACTTAATCAGTTGGCCTTGGGCAGCAGACCTCCTAATTCTCTGAGGCTCAGTTTCCTCTGTATACAATGGAGGCAACAATGTCTTTCAAAAGTACCCGCCTTGGAGGATTGGATGAGGTTCTGGGTATAGTAATGGGATGGGTACTGGAGAAAGGTGCACGGACTGAAAAGCTGTCTCATTAAACTTTGTAACACATCTACTGTGGGAACCCTCCTAACTGAACATGGCACCAGGGAAGGAGGACTTTCCTTTTCATTAAAGAAGACTGTGTTAAATTGCTGTAGTGATGGGAGTTTGGCAACCACATGTGGCTGAGACAATCAGCAGGTGTGTGTGTTTCAGCAAGACTCTTCTTTTCTGAACTTGCAGTTGAGAATTGATGCAAGACAAATGATCCCACAAAATCTTGGGACCAAGCTAAGTGGTTAGATGTGTATAGGTAACAATCCACCTGGCAAAACCAATCAATTCATTAAGATTGGCCAGTTCATCTGGAAACCAAAGGCTGCAAAGACACCACGTGTTGTTTGGAGATTGGTTTTCTCGAGCATGAGACTTCTACTACTCCTCACATTTCACAAATATTATTGGTTAGGATGAATTAAAGTTTTCAAAGTGAGCTGACTTTAAAGAAAAATATTGGCTGGGCATGGTGGCTCACACCTGTAATCCCAGCATTTTGGGAGGCTGAGGTGGGTGGATCACTTGAGGTCAGGAGTTCAAGACCAGCCCGGTCAACATGGTGAAACCCCACCTCTACCAAAAATACAAAAATTAGCCAGGTGTGGTGGTGTGCACCTGTAATCCCAGCTACTCGGGAGGCTGAGGCAGGAGAATCGCTTGAACCCAGGAGGCAAAGTTTGCAGTGAGCCAAGATCGTGCCACTGCACTGTACCCTGGGCAACGGAGCGAGACTCCATCTCAAAAAAAAAAAAAAAAAAGAAAAATATGAAGTCACTAGAAGAGCAATAGGCAGTTTACAACATGTTAAAACTTTTTTTTTTTTTTTTGAAACAGAGTCTCACTCTGTCGCCCAGTGGCACCATCTCGGCTCACTGCAACCTCTGCCTCACGGGTTCAAGTGATTCTCGTGCCTCAGCCTTCTGAGTAGCTGGGACTACAGGCGCATGCTGCCATACCTGGTTAGTTTTTGTATTTTTAGCAGAGACGGGTTTCACCATGTTGGCCAAGCTGTTCTTGACCTCCTGACCTCAGGTAATCCGCCCACCTTGGCCTCCCAAAGTGCTGGGATTACAGACATGAGCCACTGTGCCCTGCCCACAGTAAAACTTTTAATGTCCAATTGATAACCACTGAGGTCCATTGATGAAGGGAATTCAGAGGGGAGGAAATGTTAACTGGAAACCTCAAGCCTCCAGATTTGCTTTCAGCTCACATTTCTCCTCTCTTGGTGCCTGAAATCACTTCTTCCCCTGTTTGCAAAGTCCTTTGTGTGTGTCTCCACAATGGCCCTTATTCCATTGTATGGAGGTTGTTTGCATCCGGTGTGTTTTCCTTCCCAGTGGTGAGCTCCCTGGGAAATTGCCTTGAACTCCCTGCAGGGCTGGACACAGAAAGGTAAACTCTGAAGGAGAAGAGAATAAATGAGAGAATGGAAGCTCTATCTGCAGCTGCTTCCTGAGGATTAAAAAGCTTTGAGTCAAGGAAAGGGATGGAAACTCCAGTTCCTGGACTATTCAGAAAGCCAATTTGATTATTCAGGCAAAAGGAATCCATATTTTAGAAGGCCGATAGGTTTGTGGCTTTCCAGCATAGTAGACTTCTATTTACAAGAACTCTGACCCAGCAGCTTTATTCATGGCAGATACAGGTGCTGACAGAAGAATTTGAAGGTTCCCTGTTTCTTTTGCTTTTTTATTTTTTAGAGACAGTCTTACTCTGTTACCCAAGCTGGAGTGCAGTGGGGCGATCATAGCTCAGTGCCACCATACCTGGCTAATTTTTAGGTTTATTTCGTAGAGACAGGGTCTCGCTATGTTGCCTAGGTTGGTCTCGAACTCCTGGGCTCAAGCGATCTCCACGCCCCCATCCCCTACACCCTTGCTTTAGCCTCTAAAAGTGCTGGGATTGCAGGCATGAGCCACTGCATCTGCCTTCTTCTGCATTTTTGGCTCAGCTGCTCCTGAGTGGAGTCTGAAGCTGGCTGTCTTTGACATATTCCCATCCCTCCATCCTCACCCCCATTCCTCCATTTGGATTTCCCTTCTTGCTCTCAGCTGGCTGTCAATGATTCCCTACTTAGCTATTTATATTTAATAGCCTACTCTTCCTTGAATCAAACCCATTTTTCAAGAAGACCACGAGTTGTTAGTGCAGTTAATTGAAAGGAATAAAGCCATAATGGTGGAATTATAGATGAAAATGGAAAACCCCTTGAAATCTTAATGATTTAGTCAACTGGGTGCTTTGCCTTCTTATAATACAAGTTCATCTTGGCAGCCACACAGAACAGTTACTACCAAGCTGTGCTGGCTAGCTTGTGCAAGCCAGAAATTGAGTGCGCCAACTCTGAGTCAGGCTGACAGGTTCAAATCTCGGGTCTTCTACTTATTAGTTATGTGACCCTGGACAAATTATAAAACCTTTCTTTTTTTTTTGAGGAAAAAAAAAAAAGTCTCACTCTGTTGCCCAGGCTGGAGTGCAATGGCACGATCTTGGCTCACTGCAACCTCTGGCTCCCGGGTTCAAGTCATTCTCCTGCCTCAGCCTCCCAAGTAGCTGGGATTACAAGGCACCTGCCACTACACCCAGCTAATTTTTGTATTTGTAGTAGAGATGGGGTTTCACCATGTTAGGCTGGTCTCGAACTCCTGACCTCAGGTGATCTGCCTGCCTTGGCCTCCCAAAGTGTTGGGATTACAGGCGTGAGCCACCGTGCCCGGCCTATAAAACCTTTCTTAACCTGGTGCTTTATCTATAAAATAGGCCTGTGTTCCCTACCTCATCTGGATATTGTGTTCAAGGAGATAATCCATTTAAAAGACCACAAGAGCCTGGCCCACAGTTGGTGTTGAGTAAATGCTAGCCATTATTATTCCATTCTTGCATTGGAGTGTCTGAATTTCCTCATAGAGGCACAAAAACCTGATGTACAACCATGTATTTGTGTAGGCAGGAAGCAACAGCTTGTAGTGGACAAAAAAATAGTCTAACACTAACTTGCTGAGTGACCATGCCAACTCACTTACTTTGGGTCTGTTTCACATCTGTAAAATGAGAGGGAGAGGCAGGGGTTCCCAGGACGGAAAACTTAAATGTCTATACAGGCCAGATAAATAAAATCACTAGTGACTTGGGCTGGGTATAAGACAATAGGGAGTTACGGTAAACTAGAGAGCTTTTCAACTCTGAGTGTGGTCTACTGACCACGAGGATCGACAGAGCCCTGGAGTTTGTTAGAAAGAGCAACATCTCAGAAACCACCCCAGATCTATCCAAATGCAATCTGCATTTTAACAAGATCCCCCGTGATTTGTATGCTCATGAAACTTTGAGCCAGGCATGGTGGCTTATGCCTGTAATTCCAGCACTTTGGGAGGCAGAGGCGGGTTGGATCACTTGAGTCCAGGAGTTCAAGACCAGCCTGGCCATTATGGCGAAACCCCGTCTCTACTCAAAATACAAAAATTAGCCAGTCATGGTGGCACACACCTGTAATCCCAGCTACTTGGGAAGCTGAAGTACAAGAATCACTGGGAGGCTGAGGTTGCAGTGAGCCGAGATCGGGCCACTGCATTCCAGCCTGGGTGACAGAGTAACTGTCTCAAAACAAAACAAAACAAAACAAAAAAACCAAAAAAAAACCTTTGAGAAAATTTTTTTTTTTTTTTGGGGGGGGGTCGGAGTCTCGCTCTGTCGCCCAGGCTGGAGTGCAGTGGCGCGATCTCGGCTCATTGCAACCTCCGTCTCCCGGGTTCACGCCACTCTCCTGCCTCAGCCTCCTGAATAGCTGGGACTACAGGAGCCCAACACCACGCCCGGCTAATTTTTTTTTGTATTTTTAGTAGAGACAGGGTTTCACTGTTAGCCAGGATGGTCTCGATCTCCTGACCTCGTGATCCTCCCGCCTCGGCCTCCCAAAGTGTTGGGATTACAGGCGTGAGCCACCGCGCCCGGCCCGAGAAAATTGTTATGGTGCATAAGCCATCTAAAGGCATTCAAAAATTTTCTTTTTTTTTTTTTTTAATGTTAGCCTAATAAACAAACTTCGGGCTTCATCAGGCCCTATGCTGCCAGCAAGTGACCAGTGTGGTTGGTGGAGGGCTCTAGGAGCTGCCAGCTTTAGGGGTCTCGCTGTCTGAGAGAGATCCTTTCATTAAAGGTTAGGGCTCTAGGCACGTGAATATGTAGCAAAGACCAAGCCTGGATTGCTTAGAACAGTAATTCCTGGAGTGGTAAGTGCCTGAAAAGTCACCCGCTGAGCCCTCCGCCTTCTGACAGGTAAACTGTTGTTGCCCCCATTTTGCAGACAAGATAAATGAGGCCCAGGGAGACTCACTGACCCAAGTCTAGACACCAGGAAGTGGTGGTGGTGGGTATACTCCCCCAGGAAAGAAGATAATCTTGGGTTGTTACAATCAGTGACCAGACCAGTTTCCAAGGCCTGGAAGGTTTATTGATTTCTTTATATTCTCCAATGCATAATAACTGTTCTCTGTTTCTCTCGGCACCTCCCTGCGACTTCCTGGCAGCCCTGGGGACAGAGGGTTTCCTCCTTCTGGACAGAGAAGGCCCAGAGTCGGCTTCTGAACGGATATCCGGCCCGCAGGATGCAGAGGAGGCAAAGGCCTCATTGTTCTTTGGGGCCTGCCTGCCCCGCCCCCAGCCGTAGGACACTCGTGGCAGATCCCGGGTGACCGAAGACAGCCCATTTCCAGGAGTGGGGCCTTCGGAGCGGAGGGAGCAAGGAAACGGGACTGAGCACAGACCTGGAGTCTGATGTTCTGAGCATAACACTGGAAGGAGCTAAGAGCCCCAAAATAAATAAGACCGGAATTTAAAAACGTTAATCCCACGCCGGCTTGGCGCTGGCCTGGCTGTTACTCATTAACGCTCCCCACGGCGGAGACTCCGGCGACTCCGTCTGCGTTTTTATTACTTAATCTGGCTGGGTTTGGCTGCAGGGAGGCTCGTGGATTTTCTGGCCGGGTGTGCTGGAAGGCAGTTTATTCACAGAACGAGCAGCTTCCCACGCTGGACCCCGATCCCCAGGCGCCGTCCGCGTAGACCCCGCGCCGCGCACCGCGGCCGCCGGGGGGCGCTCGGGTCGCACCGAGAGCAGCGCGGGCAGCCAGCGCCGGGTCGCAGCCGACCCGCAGAGCCCTTCGCGCCCTCCGAGGAAACAAAGTGCATCTTTGTCCGCGGCCCGAGGCGCCGCGTGGGAGACGCTGGGCAGGGGCCAGGCCGGGCCGGCCGCCGCCGCGTGCGGGGACCCTGGGCGCGCGTCACTGACCCGGGACTCAGACCCTCGCGGGCCTGGCGCGGACTGGAGGAAGCGGGCTGTGGCGCGCGGCCGAGCTGGCAGCCCTCCCACTCCGAGCACGGCTCGGGACCCGCACTGGCTCCTGCCGGGCCGCGGCGCTTCACGCGCCGTCACCGGGGCCCGTGCACTCCGCTTTCCGGGCTGGCGACGGGACGGGAAGGGGGCAAGCGGGAGCCTGCGGGGGGGTGCTGGGGACTTCGGCTTGGCTGGGCCGCCTTTGAGTCGCCTGTCGGCCGGGCGGTGCCCGCCTTCGCTTTCGGTGCCGTCCCGGGGCGGGTCCTCGCTCCGACAGCCGCGCGCCAGCCCAGCTCAGCCCCGGCGCCGCGCGGCCGGGAGAACTCCAGCTCCCAGCAGGCCCCGCGCCGCGAGCACCGAGGCAGGAGGCGCGCCTGGGCCGGCGCTTGCGCAGTGCGGCCGCCCGAGCCTGCTAGTACCACACCCCCGGGAGGGACTGAGGGGAGGCAGAAGCATCCGAGGCATTAAAGCATCCGAGGGAGCCGGAGGGGAGGAGAATGGAGTGACAGAGACACGCGGAGGGTGGGGGGTGGGGGGGAGCGTGTTGAGGGAGGGGGGAGGGGGGACACAGAGGGAGGAAGAAGCGGCGGCGGCGGCGGCGGCGGCGGCGGCTCCTCTTTGCAGAGGGGGAAACTCTTGGGCTGAGAGCAGGAATAATGCGGTAGGCAAGGCGGGCTGCTGGCTCCCCCGGCTCCAGCAGCAGCGGCGGCAGCCCGAGCAGCGGCAGCAGCAGCGGCAGCACCCCAGGCGCTGACAGCCCCGCCGGCCGGCTCCGTTGCTGACCGCCGACTGTCAATGGAGCTGGAAAACATCGTGGCCAACACGGTCTTGCTGAAAGCCAGGGAAGGTAAGAGGCAGGGCCGGTACGTGCCCGGCGCGTCCGCCGCGGGCCAGGGTGCGGGTGTCGGGCGGCGTGCGGGCTGGGGCTGCGCCCGTGCAGGATGCCCGCTGCCGGCGAGTGGGTCGCGAGCAGGACACTTCGGAGAGCGGCTCTGCAGACCCTTCAGGGTTCCTGCCTTGGGGCTCAGAGAATCTGGACTTGGGCTGAGAAGGTTGCAGGGATTTGGATGCTAACATATCTCCTAGTTTCCAGCGCTCGCCCTGCAGAGCGTGCCATCTCGGCAGCTGTTGAAAGGTCAGTTGGAAAAGCATTCATTCGGGGAGCGACGAGCAAACATGCACATAAAATAGCGTTTCAAGTCGGCCCGGGATGGTTCTGTGTGAACTGGTGTGTGTGTTCGAGGGGCGGGGGTGGAATGAGCAGAAGCCAAGTCTTTGCCTGCGCAGGCTGAGTTGATATAGACTATTGCTGGAAACCATCCGCTGGGATGTTTCTTAGGGAAATCCCGTCGTGTGGAAGGAAGCCTTTTAAAGGCAAAGTCAGATGTTGAGGAATTAGCCTTTTCATAGAATTATCAAAGGATGGCTGTACAGATCACCTAGAAAATAATTCAGTATTTCAGGTTTTTCTTTTCTGGGAGTGTGATAACTGAAATTGTTAGATTTTGGCTCAGTTAAGAAAAGAAAGGTAAGTGTGCTGGTGCTTTAGATACGTTTTCTATGCAAATCATTAGATTTCCTGCATTTAGCTGGCAGGAAATATTGTCTAAATGGAGTGTGTAAGATCCTGAGTCAAACCCTAAGAACGCATATTTTGACTCTTCCTTTTGATGAAAAACAGAAAAAAGGGGGGAGGCAGAAACTTGGATGCTTCCTAAAATGATTGTGTTGTGTACATGTAAATATATATATTTAGGAATACCTGGAATTTATGTCGCATATTTTCCTTTTTTTTTTCTGGTCAAGATTTGAGCTCTAGTGTGCGACCTTTTTCATAAAAGGGGAAGAGGTTTTTCCCTTTCACGGGAGAACGCTTTATTTGATACAAGGTAGAAGGCAGACTGAGTAAGGGCTTGACTTTAGAAGGATACTCGGTGAGCAGTCCATGAAAATGTCTTACCTACTTAATATTTTCATTCACCTACTTTGATGAATGAAGGGAAGAATTTCTGGCCAGCAATAAAACGATTCGTGTTTATTCAGCCCGTTCCATCACCTTGTGGCTCCCTACACACTGTGGGGGTAGGTGATGCATAGCCTTCCGTGGGCAGCGTTTCAGCAACTCAACCCGGCATTCGTGTCTTACTTTCGTCGTCACTTGTCACTCTAAAGCAGCCAGTGGGCAAGAAGGTTTATTTCAGAAGCCCCGAAGGGAGGCAGTGCTTTGAAAACCCCAGCAGAGTTTAAAATATACAGGTTAGTCTCCCTCCCATTGCTTAGCTTTGGTGGGAATAAATTTTTAGGAGAGGCTTGTTACTTGGTGACTTCAGGTTCTAAGGCCTGAGCTGTGTGTGTATGTGGTTTTTTTGTTTTTTTTTTTCCCTAACCTGACATTTTTAGTGGACAGGATCTAGGTGGGTGCTGGTAGGCTCTCCTCTGGGTTGGGGAATGGTCCTGAAAGGGAGGAAGCAGAGAAAACAGCCCTCCACCTCCCCCGCCCCTCTTGCAGCCTTTGCGGCTGGCCACCTAGTGGTGGAACACGGTTGTGTATCTCAGGATTCGGGGGCTGGGAAAGTTTTCACTGTCGCTCCATTCTGAAATTATTTCTTGGGAAATCACTGGGTCTGATGGTACTGGAGCCTTGCAAGTTTCGCTGGTTCCTCCTGTTGCCCAGGGAATCTGCCCCCGACATTTACTGCTGTATATATTTGTTTGCCTGATAGATGCTTTTTTTCTTCCCTGAGCATTTGGTTGCTTCTTTTATAATGCTTTGCTTAGAGTGGGCAAAGTGATATAAATTCCACCCGCCCCCTCCAAATTGTTCTCCCCAGTATTTTTTCACCAACGTGAATTTACTGTCTGATATTGTTGTTCGTTAAGCCAACAAATTGGGTTTTTTTCCCCAGAGCCTTGGAGAAGAGAGCTGCAGGCTGGAAGCTTGTGTGGAGTGACCGACTCCCATTGGGGCAGAATTACAGTGATTGAAAGTGCTCAAGAATGTGCCTTTCACTTTTTTTTTTTTCCCTTTTAAAGGCTTTTTCAATTTTGCTGTGAGAGTTTGGTCGTCATCTCATGGTGAGAAAATAGCTCTTGATGATGCCTTGGAAATGGAGAGGGCCTGCGGAAGCAGGGAGAGACTGACACGTGAACAAGAAAAATTAATCATTTAATGGAAACCTCATTTACAATTTGCATCTCTCCCCCTCTTTCTCTCTTATGCCTAGAGGAAAGCCATGATTTTAAGTGCTTCCAGTTTCTTTTGGCTGGGCCTTTGTTAGAGACTTGAGCCCATATATCCTAATTAGTGTGGACACTTTTAGAAATTAAAGCAATTTATGTTTCTCTTCTCAGTTCTCATATATTGAATTTATTTTACTAAACTTAGTAGTTCTCCAAATAACCATATTATCTAAATATTCAGAAATGAAATTTTCAGTCAGTTTAGTGAAATATCTAATATAAAACAGTACATTAAAAAAATCTGAGTTGTTTAAAAGGTTTAAAAACACTTCTTAAAGATTCTTGTCAGTGGTTACAGATGAGAAATATAATTGGCAAATGTGAAATTTAATTTAGTTCACTTAACAAAATACACCGTAAGCAATTTAAAATTTGGCTTTCAAGTAAAAGTCACATTTGTCCCAAACAATAGAGAAACAGACCTTGAAGAAAGACAGGCACACTTTGAAAATGCTGTAAAATAATTTGTAGTTGTCCATGTTGGTGGGTAACACCGGGGCCTATCTTTTCTTTTTATTTTGCATTCTTAAAGACAGATGGCTCCTAAATTCACTGTATCTTCAAAGTCTTACTGTAATAAGACATAATATAAAGTGGAAAGCATTAATGTAGCAATAAAATAGAAAGCCTGTAAGTGGATTAGAGGAAAATGATGGATTGTTAGTAATTAGAAAATATAGTAAGCAAGCTTCATGAACACTTGTGACAATTATTTTAAAATAAGAAAAGGTAGAGGTATGGGTTCAAGATTTTAAACCACGGAAATGTATTTTGGGGCCTGCTTATTTGTCCTGGGTCTCATGAGAAAACATCAACTCGATCACTCTTAGGAGCTTTAGATTGCTCTACTAAAAAGTGCTTAAGGAAAAAAAGAAAGAAGTTGAGACTGAATTCATGGCAATTTATGGGAATGAGCTAAGTGATTAAGCATTTCATGAAAAAGAGGCCCAGACTAACTCTATCTATCTATTTATTTACATTTCAGAATCTCAGAAAATTGGCAGGCGACCTAATGTTGAAATAATAACGAGAAGGAGAGTTTGCTGAGTGCCTTTTGTGTGTTTCTTTTTGGTTTTGTTGTTGCAGTAAAGGTTTTTGTGTTTTTCTCATCTTCTAGATCTGTTGCCTTTCTTCTGAGTGAACAGTGGTGAGAAAAAATTTTGCAAGGCCCCGCTTTTCCTTTCTTCACAGGCCAGCAGTAGCCATATCTGATCAAAAAAGATATCTGAAGGAATATTGATCACATTTTCCTGAGGCCCTAGCAAGCACAGGAATTGAGAAGTTAGGACTGGAACAACTTTGTCATTTGTCACAATTGCCAAAAATTAGAATACACAGGAACCGTTTTTTCAAGTAACTCTGTGACTTGGCTGGATCTTCCTGATCATCAAGATTAGCACCCCGGGGCCTGGAAGAGGTTAGGGAGGGCAGGAAGAAGGAGTGAGCCAGCATCCAGCTCTGCGTGGGGCAGGCTATGGCGTGGACAGACTTAACATTCCACAGCACGGCTGAAAGCCCTGGACCTCTTTCCCTTGCACCCCTAACTCATGGTGATAAAACCAAAACATGGTGAATTAGGTTATTAGAATGTTGGAACATCTCTGAAGCTCAAAGCCCTCTTATGGCTATGTGAAGGCATACGTGGAGGCATACGTACTCCACCCTGAAGCTTCTCCTTCAATTTTAATGTTAATCTTACCAAGCGACAGCTTTCATCCTGGTGAAGGCAGCTCGGTGTGTGTAAAAGCAGCCTGGCCTGTTAAACACAATGCCGTTAAATCAAACTGCCTTTCTTTTTTTTTTTTTTAAAGTTTCCTTTTCAGTACTGACAACTTGGAGGTAGAGAAACCAAAAGCAATGTTTTCAGAAGGCCTTTTGCTTTCTTAAAGATTTCAAACGATGATTGTAGTTAATCTGGCTGCCTGTTTGAAAAACCATCAGATAAATGCCCACAAGGCTCTCATCTTTCAGTAGCTTAGCTGCTGCTTGTCAGATTCTAAACTCCAAAGTGCTTGACTCTTCCAGTGCCCAAACTAATCCTTGTTTAAATTATGTCTTCAGAAGCTATAACTCTTATAGTGGCTTGCTAAATGATACCCTTTGGATCTGGGTTGAAGACTTCCAGAATGCCCAAGTGAATTTCAGGAGTGGGCTCAATGTTTAACCAAATTCACCTTTACCAAGGGCTATTCAGTCCATATCTGGGATGTTTTAAATAAAACTATCCAGGACTGTGGGCAATATTCAAAGTTAATATTTGTTGCCAGTATGTTTGGAGTGCAAGATAAAGCATTATAATGTCTAGACATTTTTGAAATAAAAAAGTCTTCTGGTTACCAAAAGGCATTATTGTCATAGGTCATGCAACTCAGAGGTGAAACTTGAGAAAACAGAAAGTGACTACCAACAGGTGACACACTGAGAAGATAATTAGGAATTTCCTCAGTCATACAACCCTCAGCCCCCATTTCTCACATCAAAATAGAATGGTGGAGCCGAGTGTGGTGGCACAGCCTGTGGTCCCAGCTACTCTGGAGGCTGAGGAAGATCATTTGAGCCCAGGAGTACTGGTCTGGAGCAAACTATGCCTATTGGGTATCTGCAGTAAGCTCGGCATCAATATGGTGACCTTTCGGGAGTGGGGACCACCAAGTTGCCCAAGGAGGGGTGAACTGGCTTGGTGGGAAACAGAACAGGTAAAAACTCCCATGCTGATCAGCAGTGGGACTGCATCTGTGCATAGCCACTGCCCTCCAGCCTGGGCAACACACAAGACCCTGTCTCTAAAAATAAATAAACAAATGAATGGAATAGAAGAGAATATTGAAGACAAGGGGATGAAGGCATGATTTTAAATGACTTAAAATGGTCTGGGCATGGTGGCTCATGCTTGTAATCCCAGCACTTTGGGAGGCCGAGGCAGGCGGATCACCTGAGGTCAGGAGATCGAGATCAGCCTGGCCAACATGGTGAAATCCTGTCTCTACTAAAAATACAGAAATCAGCGGGGTGTGGTGGTGCCCGCATGTAATCCCAGCTACTCGGAAAGCTGAGGCAGGAGAATCACTTGAACCCGGGAGGTGGAGATTGCAGTGAGCCAGTATTGCATCACCGTACTCCGGACTGGGTGACAGAGTAAGACTCTGTTTCAAAAAAGAAAAATAAAAAATTAAAATGTATTATGGCCTTAAATAATAGGGTTGATTTCTACTTTAAAACATATCCTGTTATATTTCAGTGAAAATTTTTATTTAAAAATATTCTAAATATTGAAAAGATGTATTTTGGGGGGGCAGAGATAATGTCATTCCTTTTATTACCATCCAAAAACTGGAAGAAGCATTTCATTTTGTGAAAACTGTGCTGCTTTTAAAAGAGAAAGTCCTTACTTCCTGACTGGACCCTTCCCCCACCCCTGTTTCTCATTTTGAGGACACCGTTCTTGAATAGGCTTCTGAAAATCTTACAAGAGTAAAATTTATTTGTTCAGCATTTGGTTGTTGAAGGACCCAGTGCGGAGGTGACATTCGGGTGTCAGCCTCAGATAATACAATGTGAAATGAGTGAAAAGGTGCAATTGGGCACTGCCGTTCTCTTTTTACATGTTTTTTTGTTTGTTTTTTGTTTTGTTTTGAGACAGAGTCTGCTCTGTCGCACAGGCTAGACTGCAGTGGCGCAGTCTGGGCTCACTGCAACCTCTGCCTCCCAGGTTCAAGCGATTCTCCTGCCTCAGCCTCCTGAGTAGCTGGGATTACAGGCGCCCACCATCAAGCCTGGCTAATTTTTGTATTTTTAGTAGAGGCGGGGTTTCGCCATGTTGGCCAGGCTGGTCTCAAACTCCTGGCCTCAGGTGATCTGCTTGCCTTGGCCTCTCAAAGTGCTGGGATTACAGGCATGAGCCACTGCACTCAGTCTCTTTTGATGTTTTTTAACTGATCAACTAGGTGTGAACAGAACTGGATTTTTTTCCCCGAAGAGCTGAGGCTGACTGGGGTGTGACCTCCTTAGCTGTGTAGACTGCATTGACTCTACTGTGCCTAGAATTTGGACAATGGCCTGAGGGACCAGTATGTGATTTAAGCATAATTAAAAGGTTATACTTGAGGGATAGACCTGAATCTGGAAGACAACTGCTAATTTTCTGGGGCACTGAGGGGTTTTTGTTTTGTTTTGTTTTTTGAGACAGAGTCTTGCTGTCACCCAGGCTGGAGTGCAGTGGTGCAATCTCAGCTCACTGCGACTTCGACCTCCTGGGCTCAAGTGATCCTCCCACCTCAGCCTCCTGAGTAGCTGGGACTACAGGCTCGTGCCAACATGCCTGGCTAATTTTTGTATTTTTTGTAGAGATGGGGTTTCGCCCTGTTGCCCAGGTTGGTCTCTAAACTCCTGGGCTCAAGCAGTCCATCCACCTTGGCCTCCCAAAATGTTGGGACTACAGGTGTGAGCCACCACGCCCGGCCAACACTGTTTTTATGAAGGTCTGTTCCTAGAAATGGAAACCATTAAAAACAATGGCAAGAAGACCCTTTGGTTGAGGAATGACAAGATCCAAGAGGAAAACTGGTGTGCCATGGCGCCTTCCGGGCAGAGCGGGTGTTCAGGGCAGAGGCCTGGGCAGGTAGACGGGCTGCAGTTCTGGAGTGAAGATGGTGGAGGCTGCATTCCTTTCTGGCTTTCTGTTGGGATTGGCCTGGGTATGTCCTTTGACATAGCCTGTCACAGGGAATGACCGAAAAGATTAAAGGTACCTGTTCCTCTTCAGGGGCTCTGTTCAACGTAGTAGCCACTAGCTGTATGTTGTTATTTATACTTAAATTAATTAAAGTTAGGAATTATGTTCCTGAAGCATGCAAACCACATGTCTAGTGCTCGGTAGCCATGTGTGGCTAGTGGCCACTGTATTGGGCCACGTATATAGAACATTCCCATCATTGCAGAAAGCTCATCGGGACAGAGCTTCTCTAGAGGATTCTGTGCATTTAGTGAGTGTGATAACCCCATGACTTCTGACATGAAAAATTAGGGAAAATTAAAAGAAGCAGAGGGAGGCAGGGAGTTGGGGAGAGAGACAGTGTGGAGGAGAGGGAGAAAGAGAGATGAGAGGGGGAAATGGGTAGGAGAAGGAGAAAATAGGGAAGGGGGTGCGGAGAGTGAGGAAGAGACTGAGGAAGGGGAGGGGGCTGCACCATGGAGGAGGGGTGAAGGCAGGGGTTGGGAGTTGGGACTGACTCACCTAAGAGGAAATTCAGGTCAGGGACAATCATGGATGGTGGCGGGGGTGGAGGGGGTTAAGCTACCATATCCTCCCCCACCCCCTTTTTTCATATCTTGTTGGGAAATTTGCCTAAATTGAGCAACTGACTTTCCTGATTCAAATTAAGTGCATGATATAGATACATACAGAGCCCCATGTTCCTTCTTGAAATTCTTAATGTGGGGCTATTTTAAAGCAGTCATTTTATTTAAAAAAACAATTAAGTTGCATAAGTGCGGCAGATCTACAGAAAGAATAGAAAGAAACCTCCACAGGCAGGTGATCTAAAATGGGGGTGAAGACAGGCAAAACCATTTTAAGGGTTTTCATTTTTTCTGAGCTGGGAAGACATCAGGAAGAAGGTATATTTAAAGATGCCAAAGAAACTCACTGTTCTTATATCCACTTGAAAATGGTTTCTCCTTAAAAACTGTTTCTTGTGAGATTTGAAACATTTTAACAATAACTCAGAGCACACTTAGAAAGAAAGTAAGTGTTTGAAACAATAAAACAGTTCGTTGCTTGTTCCCTGGTGTCTGAAGCAAGGGAGTCTATCTGACGTTGTACTGGAGTCAACTGGTGACACCCTCCTAAACTAGGCCAGTTTTGATAGGGCCTACTGTGTTTCTAAGAACTTGTAATCTGTGGAATATCAAAAAATTTTTTAAAAAGGTAATGATGAAATGAACCCCAAGGACAGCTTCTGGGGCCTGTGCAGAAAGCAAGGGTAAACAGATAAGCTGAGATAAACAGATAAGAACATGCTTCTGTCCTGAAGTGGCAGAGGCCACAGAGCCGCTGGTGCCTCGGCTTCCCTGAGCCTTCTCAGCTGATCTGCTGCCCTGTCCTCTGTTTCCGGCATAGAGGTTACCCTTGGTTTAACGGATGGGGAAACTGAGATGAAAGAAAGGGAGTCAGGGCCGGGTGCAGTGGCTCACGCCTGTAATCCCAGCATTTTGGGAGGCTGAGGCAGGAGGATTGCTTGAGGCCAGGAGTTCAAGACCAGCGTGGGCAGCATAGCAAGACCCCTATCTCTACGAAAAATAAAAAAAAAATAAAAATGGCCAGGCGTGGTGGCTCACGCCTGTAATCCCAGCACTTTGGGAGGCCAAGGTGCGTGGATCACTTGCGGTCAGGAGTTCAAGATCAGCCTGACCAACGTGGTGAAAACCCATCTCTACTAAAAATACAAAATTACCTGGATGTGGTGGTGGGTGCCTATAATAATCCCAGCTACTTGGGAGACTGAGGCAGGAGAATCGTTTGAACCTGGGAGTGCCACTGCACTCCAGCTTGGGTAACAGCGAAACTCCGTCTAAAAGATAAAATAATAATTTAAAAAAAACATAAAAATAAAAAAAGGGAGTCACTTGTTCAAGGTCACTTGAACTGTGGACTTTTGGGGAGCAATTGCAAGTGGATCTCCCCTACCCTCCAAAGTGCTTTTATGTTCCAAAATAAATCTTTCTTCCTTCCTCTCATAATATATGCCAAAACAACAAACTCTTCTCGAGATGGTAGGGTTTTTAAGTGTAAATACCCATGAGGTTGTAATTGTGGAAGAGAAAGAGTGTCTTTGTCAGATTCCGTGGGAAAAGGGGCAAATTGGGAATATAATTTCCCTCTCAGACCGTGATGTCAGCTGAGGGCCAGTTTGAGAGCAGTTGGGTAAATTAATTCCTACTAGGTTGTAAATGACTGATAGGTGAATCCTCAAAGTAGATGTTTCCATTTTAAAAGTAGAACTGTGTATCAATACAACTGAATCTGTGTTTGAGGACAAGGCAGGATGCCTACATGCCATATATAAGTGCCTGTACACACATAAGCACATGTGTACGTATGTGGTATGATCGCCTGTGGAGGCCCATTACCTGTACTCTCTCGCTGCCTGGGCCCCTCCTACCAACACGTCGGACAAGCGAGGCCAGCCTCTTGCGTTATTTTTCCCCTCAGCAGGGCTAGTGGCCAACGAATTGCCCCCAAGGGACAGGATGTGAAGCCCCATGGGTGGTGGTGGTGACAGTCATGGGAGTTTAGGTGTGGGCCACATCATTGGCAGCAGCACCACCTCCTTTCCTTGGCAGAGGCAAGAGGTGGGCAGCGGGCATGCCAGTTCCTGCTGGCTCACCACACATAGCTCCCATCTGCCCTGCACCCTGCTTCCCTGGCCGCTTACTGCTCCTTAGGAGGTTCTCGCCCTCAGTTACCTCTGCCTGACAGTGGCACCTTATGTGCAGGCTCAGGTTTCTGCAGCTCTGTTTACTTACTACCCAAGTAGGGGGTTAGAGAGGGGGAGGCAAGGAGGGTTTTTCTTGCAGATTGCGGGGCATCCTCACCCCCTCACCAAAGAGAGGGTATGAAGTGGCCTTTTCCCCCAGAAAAGCTCTCTCCGGATGAACCCCTTGCCATTTTTCAGTGGTAACCTTGAGTGTTTGCATTTAGGAACCATGTCAACCCGTGTGTGTGTGTGTGTGTGTGTGTGTGTGTGTGTGTGTTGCGTTAATGTTGCAACTCTGCTTTTCAGGGGGCTTTGTGAGGCAAGGGAGTGTATAAGAGCCATGCACTTCCTTGGGGGTCCACAGTCAGACTTGAGATCCTGGTGGGAAGGCAGCCTGGTGTCGCTCCCTGATGATGGGGGCACAGGAAGCCATGCTTTTGATCTGCTCCTGCAGAGAAGGTGTAGCTCTAAACTTACCCACTCCAGGAAGGGAAGGGGAGGGGGTAGGAGATAGAATTACCCAACTGCTGGATGGAGAGAACCCAGCCAATGTGATTGCTCTGCATGTCTGATAAAAAGTCTTGTGAAACCTCATTTGAAAATGGAATTCCATCCTGGCATGGGTCTTAGCACTGCTTCTGAAATGGAAACAAGCTGGAGAAGGTCGACAAATGGCCCAGGAAGAACAGCTTTAAGTGGCTGATGCAGAAATGGGTCCTGCTTGGTCTTAATGTTTTCTGTTAATGCACTCAGGAGGGGCTTGTTGGGATATGTAGATAACATCCCAGGAGAAGGAACTCCTAGCTCTAGGAAGAATAGGGGTGGAGTAAGGACAAAGGATTGGGCCATCGACTTGAATAGCAAAGGATACCTGAGCATCCAACTTTTCTCAAGCCAAATGCTGTTGTAGGTTGATGCCACTACCCCTGCTGTCACAGATTAGGGAGAGTGTGTGTCTGATGAATATGTTCCTGGAACATAGTAGGTGTTCAAAAATATTTCCAGAATGAATGACTGATGCTACACAGCTTGAGTATCCCTAACTGAAGAATCTGAAATCCAAAATCTGAAACTGTTTTTTTTTTTTTGAGACAGAGTCTCGCTCTGTCCCTAGGCCAGAGTGCAGTGGCACGATCTCAGCTCACCGCAACCTCCGCCTCCCGGGTTCAAGCGATTCTCCTGCCTCAGTCTCCCAAGTAGCTGGGACTACAGGCATGTGCTGGGAGTTTTTTGTATTTTTAGTAGAGAGCGGGTTTCACCGTGTTAGCCAGGATGGTCTCGATCTCCTGACCTCGTGATCCTCCTGCCTCGGCCTCCCAAAGTGCTGGGATTACAGGCTTGAGCCACCACACCCGGCCCAATATCTGAAACTTTTTGAAAGCCAACATGATGCATACAAAATGATCATTGGATCTGTTGCCTAGGCTGGAGTGCAGTGGCACCATCATAGCTTAGCTCACTGTAGCCTTGGCCTCCTGGGCTCAAGTGATCCTCCTGCCTCAGCCTCCAAAGTAGCTGGGACTACAGGTGCGTGCCACCACACTTGACTCTTTGCAACATTTTGGATTTTAGATTTTCAGATTTGGGATGCTCAACCAGTATAATGCAAATATTCCAAAATCCAAAAACATCAGAAATCCAAAGCACTTCTGGTCACAAGCATTTCAGATAAGGGATACTCAACCTGTATTTATGTTATGTGATGGTGAAGAAGAGAGCCGAGAAAGTGATATCCTCAAGAAATGGCCTTGGGGTCACAATAGATGGTACATTAGGAGATGATTCAACATGGTGAAGAAAGGTTAACTAAGGTTATAGGGCAAATTGGAAAATGTTTTCCAAATGTTTGTCTTAACTCTGAAAAATGTTTGGCAAACTCCCCCTCCCCCCTAATTTGGAAGTGGTTTGTTTTAGTCGTTTTGGAAGAAATAAATATTTGCATTAGACCAAACATTTGGGGCAAACAGTTCTCCCCATTTCTGAGGCTCTGTGTGAGTAGGAGGAGATGTTTCATGCCGATAACTCTCATCCCTTTTTTGGCCAAATCGAAGGTAACTTTCGATGTGAGCTTCACATGCTTTTCACATAACTGCTAGAATGAGGTTGAGCAAATGGAAAGAAAAGAGGAAGCCAAGCAGCTTGATCCTTCCAGACCTAGGGATGGCTGATGACCTGGCATTTGAAGGATGTAATCGTTAAAGAAAAATTGCCTTTCTGCTCATGGGCAGGGAGGCTGGATCCAATTAAGACAAGGAAAACGTATGTTAACTTGGAGGAAAAATTTCTAAACAGTCAATTCTGTAATCCTCTCTGAAGAGGAAGAGGCCAACATGATGAGGCTTTATGGATGGTGCCAAGCCCTGTGATATATAATAATTAGTAACCACTGGTTATTTTGCCGCACACTCATTCTGCAAACCACTAACCATTGCTTGGGATGGAATGCACCAGGCCTAGATATTTGCCCCAGATGTCTTCCCTTCAGCAGTATCCAATTAGAGGGATTTTTACAAATTAAAGCTTAATTCTCTATAATATATAGCAAAATATAAATTAAGGAAGGAGAAACCCGATTTCCTTGGTTAGTTCCATGGGTTACGGAGGTGAGGGCTAGTCTTCAGGTGCACCTCTTAGTTTATGCTTCAGTGGCTAGTGGTGACTGTTCTATATCATGGTCCTTGGTATTTTTGCTAGTCTTTTTGGTAGCTTAAAAACATTTCAGAGGCCAGGCATGGTGGCTCATGCCTGTAATCCCAGCACTTTGGGAGGCCAAGGTGGGTGGATCACCTGAGATCAGGAGTTTGAGACCACCCTGGCCAACATGGCAAAACCCCGTCTCTATTAAAAATCCAAAAATTAGCCAGGCATGGTGGCACGCGCCTGTAATCTCGGCTACTCGGGAGGCTGAGACAGGAGAATCAGTTGAACCCAGGAGGCGGAGGTTGTGGTGAGCTGAGATCGCGCCACTGCACTCCAGCCTGGGTGACAGAGTGAGCCTCTGCATGACAGAGGCTCAAAAAAAAAAAAAAAAAAAAAATTTGCAAAGGTAATACTCACTAAAGAAAGTCCAGGCCAGAAGTGGTGGCTCATGCCTGTAATCCCAGCACTTTGGGAGGCTGAGGCTGGCAGATCACCTGAGGTCAGGAGTTTGAGAAGAGCCTGGCCAACATGGCTAAACCCTGTCTCTACTAAAAATACAAAAAAATTAGCCTGGTGTGGTGGCATGCGCCTGTAGTCCCAGCTACTCGGGAGGCTGAAGGGAGAGAATGGCGTGAACCTGGGAGGTGGAGGTTGCAGTGAGCCGAGATCGTGCCACTGCACTCCAGCCTGAGGGACAAAGTAAAACTATATCTCGGAAAAAAAAAAAAAGTCCAAAGGACCATGTAAAGCATCTCTCTCTCTCTTCCCATGCACCCCTGCTACCAATCCCACCACTCAGAAATAATTAGCGTCAGCTTGTAGGTGAACGTTTTCCCAAATCTCTGTATATGCACATACGAACATCTAGATAGAACTTTACACAAAATGGGTCCCAGTGTACACACTGTTTTGCAGCTGTTTTCAGTCCACAATATGCTGCAGAGCCTTTCCATATCTGTGTTTATAGTTTCCCATGAAATGGATGGGTGTCAGGAAAAATTGTGAAAGACTTTGGAAGCTGAATGCTGTTTCAATGGAATGCTGGGTATGTTCTAGCAGACTCTTAGGGGTTATCCAGTTCTAAAGGGGTCTGTGTTTTTCATTGTCTTTGACTAGTTTTATAATATATTTAACCAAGCCCCTAGAGTGAGCCATTTAAATTCTCTAATTTTTAAAGATAATATAAAGGAATATCCTACTCATGATATATTCATCTTTATGCACTTATTTTAAAGACTTCTGTTTTTTTCCTGTGGGAGTATCTGCCTAATAACATCCCCTTTCCTCTTTGGGAAGAATCATAATAATTTGTGAAATAGGCTTCAGTGACCCTAGGGATGTACAATGTAGATTTTCTTATGAGAAAGGAGCATGATACATGTGACATGACATTTCTGAGACCTTTGGGACTTAACATCCCTCACCTCTGAGTAATGAGTCATCTTTTCTATGGTATTCAAAGTTTGAATTAGGGAAATTAAGGTTGAGTTCAGTCAAAGACTTTAGTTGTGGATGACTTTTCAGTTGCCCTTGGATTTTGCATGTGTAAATCAGGCAGGGGGTACACTCAGAAAACAAGCCCACAGCTTCGTAAAGGTGTCTTGGATCTCTCACTGTGGATCATCAGCACAACCCTGTGGGCCTGGGAATTGTTTTTGCTGTTGCTGTTAGTATTATTCTAGTTTGAGAAAGAAGGAAAACAAGCTCAGAGAGGTGAAGTGGTTTTCCAAGATCACATACCAAGGAGCCACTTCCCCTTGTTCCAGTGGTGCTAATCCACTGCTTCGTTCTTCATGTTTGAGGGCTTTTGCGTTTCATTGTACATTGTACAATTCTAGGGAGCCATTGTTCCCATCCTAAAGCTGGTAGATGTGTAAATGTATCAGGTCGGGGGGCAGAAAGTGTCTTGAGCAAGGGACGCCCCTTGCTAATCCCCTCCAAGTGCTGCCTGTGCTGGTGTCAGTCCTCCTGAGGTCATTTGCCCTGTCTTTGATCTGGCACAGTATCCTCCTCTGTGGAATTCTGTAGCTCTTCCTCTGGTAACTGCTTTCACTAAAGGTTTGCATGGAATTTACCTAGACCAGGGCCCTACGGTTCCCCACCTGAGAATAGAAAACGCCCATTAAAAACAGCACGACACAAAACAAATCAGTGGCCCCTCCTCCTGCTCTGCCTCCCTCCGAGATAAGCTTGGCATGAGGGCATAGTCCAGAGCCCCACGGCCTTCAATAATTTTGTTAACAATTGGAGGAGAGTGGCATTTTCTTCCGGGAAACATTTGCAGATGTGTGAGCTAGCTCTACATGGGGAAGGGCTGCCCCTTCACCGGGTGCTGAGGCTGCGGGCTCCGTGTCCTGTCAGAGTGTGGGAGGGAGCTCCTCACACTGAAGCCAGCTCCTTCCTTCCGCAAAGAAGGGATCTGAGGGCCAAAAGGAGCCCACATGGGTGGCCGTGCAGGAGCAGAAAGAGGCTCCAAAGCAGGATGGGTCCCCTGGCCTGGATTTTCCTCCAGGGCAGCTCTGCAACTCTTAACACCCATCCCCAGGCTGTGTGTTTCCTAGGGATATGTAATAAAGTGCCACCAACTGGGTGGCTTAGAACAACAGACATCTATTGTCGCACAGTTCTGGAGGCCAGACGTTTGAAATCAAGGTGTGTGCAGGGCTGTGCTCCCTCTGAAGGTACCCGGGGAAGACCTGTTCCAGGCCTCTCTCCTTGGCTTGTTGGTGGCTGTCTTCTCCCTGTGCATCTTCCTCTTGTGCATCTGTCCCTGTGTGCAGAGTTATCCTTTGTATAAGGACACCAGTGCTATTGGATCATGGCCCACTTGAATGACCTCATGTTAACTTGATTACCTCCATAAAGATCCTATTTCCAAATAAAGTCACATTCTGAGGTACTGGGGGTTAGGACTTCAACATAATCTTCTTTGGAGGACACAGTGAACCCTGGAACAGAGGCCCTGCCTGTACTGAAGCAGCAGCTTTTGGGGATAGCCTGTATTTTTAAAACAGGAGGTTCTGAGGATGAACCAGGCGTGGGAACTGCTGCTCTATAGAACCCTGGAGCTGGTGGGTTTTCTGAGTGCCTTCTGAGATTATCTCGGACATCCAGACTACTCTGACCGGGTCCCCAAATAGGACTCTGCAGGTTCCCTGGCAGTTGGTTTCTGTCTTCTGCTCAAATATCTCTAGAGACGGGGAACTCATACCTTCTTCTAAGCAGCCTATCTGATTTTAAACCACTGGATTAAAAATATCTATAATAATATATATATTATATATATCTATATATATTAGATAGGCTTCTTGCCTCACCCACTAAATTGTAGACTTCCTGAGGGCTGACATCAGGGCTTTTTCTTTGTATCTTACTGGAACTAACCAGATGCTAAAAGTAAACCCAAGTCTGCCTGTGGAGACCTGGTATGTCTGGTGCCATGTTAACCAATTAGGTCCTGATTCTGCTCTTTGGAGGTATCCAGGATAAATGCACCACTCTTTGCCTGAGGGGGCCCTTCTAATATTAGAAGACAACTATGATACCCACTGTAGAACTAAAACCAGAACCCCAAGTCAGGCACGGTGGCACGCACCTGTAGTCCCAGCTACTCCCAAGCCAGGAAGATCACTTGAGCCAGGAGTTCTGGGCTGCAGTGTGCCATGCACTGCACTCCAGTGAATAGCCACTGCACTCCAATCTGGGCAACAGAGTGAGACCCTGTCTCTTAAAAAACAAACAAACAAACAAACAAACATAGCCAGAACCCTGCCCTCCAGATTCCCAGACTGGGCTCTCATTGTGCATTGCAGCCAAGTAACAGACATAACCAACCTTAGGACACGATTTATTAGCAGGTGGGAATGATGTTGTTGCTAAGGCAAAGCTCAAGGCTTCATAACTTGCCAGAAGTGAGGTCCAGTCACCCACTATTTATTTATTTATTTATTATTTATTTATTTATTTATTTTTTGAGACGGAGTGTTGCTCTGTCGCCCAGGCTGGAGTGCAATGGCACGATCTCGGCTCACTGCAACCTTCTGCCTCCCAGGTTCAAGCGGTTCTCTTGCCTCAGCCCCCCGAGTAGCTGGGATTACAGGCGCCCGCCACCGTGCCCGGCTAACTTTTGCATTTTTTTTTTTTAGTAGAGACGGGGTTTCACCATGTTGGTCAGGCTGGTTTCGAACTTCTGACCTCAGGTTATCCAACTGCCTTGACCTTACAAAGTGCTGGGATTACAGGCGTGAGCCACTGCGCCCAGCCTAGTCACCCACTTTTTAATTTTCGAGGTAATATGGTATCTTCTCCTGCTGTGCATTGAGGCAAGATGTTTCCATTCCATTGAAAGCTTGATCAAGGTTCTATGAGAAGTTCAAAGGGAAAGGGAGAGTGTGCTACTCATGTGCTGTGTGGCTCCTCTTCAAGCAAAACCATCCTCAGCTGCATACATGTGCAGCTTGGCCAGGTGATCCTGGAGTCTCTTCTCACCCTTCAAATCCTGAGAATTTGCAGGTGCATTTTCCACTGATAATTCAACTGTGGGTACTTCAGAATAAAATTTGATGTTAATTTGAAGAGCAGGCATTACACATTAAAACAAAAATTACCCCAAGGGAAGAATGAGAGCCAAGAGGGGTTACATTTGTAGTAGAAATAAACAGGAAAAAAACCCACCACTGCTAATTGAACTGATTCTCGCAATCCAAGAAAGGCAAATGCATGATTCTAATGTTTTCTTTAGTAGATTACAGAAAGGAAGATTAAATCAAAAGTCAAAAATAAACAGTTTGATTATCCTACACTGTATTATCTTAATAAACTGTCTTCCTGGAAAGTTTAAAAATACACAGTACTTCATCTGGCCAAAGAAAACAGTAAGTAAATATTGTTGAGAAAATGTAAGAATTTTCCATCTAGATGTGAGGGGTGGAAACATTGCCATGTGGACTTCAAGACATCCCACAAGGAGTGAGAGAGTGATAGGTATTACCTACCTTTTAAGGCTTGTTGTCGGGGACACTGTTGTCACATACGGGGGAAGAGGTTGGGAGGGGAATGGGCCCTATCAAGCACTCTTCTGGGCTCCTGGCAAATCCTCACCCACTTCTGCATTCTCCTGCGAGGTTTGTCTAGATACTAGCCGTATCCTGACTGGTGATGCTCAGATTTCATAGTTTAGGGTGATGTGGAGAGGACTGCTGATTTTCTTCTCTCTCTCTCTTTTTTTTTTTTTTTTTTGAGATAGAGTCTCGCTCTGTCACCCAGGCTGGAGTGCAATGGCGCGATCTTGGCTCACTGTAACCTCCTCCTCCTGGGTTCAAGCGATTCTTCTGTCTCAGCCTCCTGAGTAGCTGGGGCTACAGGCATGCACCACTGTGCCCGGCTAATTTTTGTATTTTTTTTTCTTTTTTTTTTTTGAGATGGAGTCTCGCTCTGTCGCCCAGGCTGGTGTGCAGTGGCATGATCTTGGCTCACTGCAAGCTCCGCTTCCCGGGTTCTCGCCATTCTCCTGCCTCAGCCTCCCGTGTAGCTGGGACTACAGGTGCCCGCCACCATGCCTTGCTAATTTTTGTATTTTTAGTAGAGATGGTGTTTCACCATGTTGGCCAGGATGGTCTCGATCTCCTGACTTCATGATCCACCCGCTTCAGCCTCCCAAAGTGCTGGGATTACAGGCATGAGCCAGCACCCGGCTAATTTTTGTATTTTTAGTAGAGACGAGGTTTCATCATATTTGGCCAGTCTGGTCTCGAACTCCTGACCTTGTGATCTGCCCGTCTCGGCTCCTGAAAGAGCTGGGATTACAGGTGTGAGCCACTGTGCCTGGCATCTTCTTCTTTTTCTTTTTTTTTTTTTTAATTTTAATTTTTTTTTTTTTTTTTTTTTGAGACGAAGTCTAACTCTGTCACCCAGGCTGGAGTGCAGTGGAGCAATCTCGGCCCACTGCAACCTTTGCCTCCCAGGTTCAAGCGTGCTGATTCTCATCTGCTTAATTTTTCTACAGTTGGAAGTAGCAAAAGGTGGAGACTAGTGATGTGAGTTCTGTCCTAGCTTTGTTGCTAACCTGCCAGAGGCCAAGGCTGGTAACTTTGTGTCTCTGTATCTTTTTTCTTTTTTTTTTTTTGAGACGCAGTCTCACGCTTGCCCAGGCTGGAGTACAGTGGTGCTATCTCGGCTCACTGCAAACTCTGCCTCCTGGGTTCAAGAGATTCCCTTGTCTCTGCCACCTGAGTAGCTAGGATTACAGGCGCCTGCTACCATGCCCGGCTTTTTTTTTTTTTTCTTTTTTTTGTATTTTTAGTAGAGATGGGGTTTCACCATGTTGGTCAGGTTGGTCTCAAACTCCTGACCTCAAATGACCCATCTGCCTCAGCCTCCCAAAGTGCTGGGATTACAGGTATGAACCACTGTACCTGGCCTGTATCTTTTTTTTTGAGATGGTGTCTTGCTTTGTTGCCCAGGCTGGAGTGCAGTGGCGTGATCTTGGCTCACTGCCACCTTGGCCTCCTGGGCTCAAGCAGTTTTCCTGCCTCTGCCTCCCAAGTAGCTGGGATTATATGCGCCCGCCAGCACATCTGACTAATTTTTGTATTTTTAGTAAAGACGTTTCACTATGTTGGCTAGGCTGGTCTCTAACTCCCAGTCTCAGGTGATCCGCCCTCCTTGGCCTCTCAAAGTGCTAAGATTACAGGTATGAGCCACCACAACTGGCCTGCCTCTCTGTATCTTTATCATCACATAGGAATAATGCCCTATTGATCACAGAGACCAAATAAAAAATGTAAATAAGATGGGGAGTCCAGATGCAAACCCTAGTATATGTAAAATTTTAGTATATAACAGGCTGGGCACGGTGGCTCATGCCTATAATCCCAGCATTTTGGGAAGCCGAGGTGGGTGGATTGCTTGAGCCCAGGAGTTTGACACCAGCCTGGGCAATATGGCGAAACTCCATCTCTACTAAAAATACAAAAATTAGCCGGGCATGGTGGCGCATGCCTGTAAACTCAGCTACTAGGGAGGAGGTTGAGGCAAGAGAAACGCTTGAACCCGGGAGGCAGAGATTTGCAGTGAGCTGAGATCGTGGCACTGCACTCCAGCCTGGGTGACAGAACGAGACTTGATCTCAACAACAACAACAACAACAACAACAACAACAACAACAGCAACAAACAAACAAACATGGTAGGTAGTAAATGGGGAGGTAGTTTCTAAGGAAAAAAGCAAGTCCTGGTTAGACAGGTAGTATGTAGGGATCCACTACACATGAAAAGATGCTCGATCTCACTAGAAATCTAAGATATATAGAATCTTAGTTTGGCAAAAATTTAAAACATTGATAAAGGCTTATTTAAAAAGTGTGGGTAAATAGGTTCTTTCAAACATTACAGTCTTGTTGCTGACTAGAGTGTAAATTGGTAAGTCTTTGTCTCAAGAACATTTTGGTAATATAGACATCAAAAGCCTTAAAATTGTGTAACCCTTGACCTTGAAGTTCCACGTCTAAGATTTTATCTTAAGGAAAAATTAGTGTACCAATGACGTGCAGGAAGTTGTTCAGTAGATGATGTTTATAATAGAGGTTAATTGGAAACAGTTCCAATGACCATCTGTAAAGGATCGATATAATAAATCCTGGCATATTCAAATAGTAGACTCATACGTAGCTATTAAGAATTATGGAGATCCAGACTGGGCAACATGGTGAAACCCCATCTCTACAAAAAACAAAAACAAAAAACTAAAATTAGCTGGGCATGGTGGTGTGCGCCTGAAGTCCCAGCTACTGTGGAGGCTGAGGTGGGATGATCACTTGAGCCTGGGAGTTGGAGGTTGCAGTGAGCCATGATGGTGCCAGTACGCTCCAGCCTGGGTGACAAAGTGATACCCTGTCTCAAAAAAAAACCAAAAACAAAAAACAACCAACCCCCCCCCCCCCCCGCCCCGCAAAAACATTATGGAGATCTAGTTTGAGACCAGCCTGGGCAACTTGGTGAGACCCCATCTCTAAAAAAAAAAAAAAATTAAAAAACATCAGCAATCAGCCAGGCATGGTGGTGCATGCCTGTAGTCCTAGCTACTTGGGTGGGAGGATCATTTGAGCCCAAGAATTCAAGCCTGCAGTGAGCTGTGATCATGCCATTGCGCTCCAGCCTGGGGTGACGAGTGAGACCATGTCTCTGAGAAAAAAAGAAAAAAGAATTATGGAGGCCTATTCTTATTGGCATGGAGAGATGATCATAACATAGTGAGCAGGGGTTAGGAAAACCCAGATTATGTACAACGAATGTGCGTTACACTTAATAATTAGAAGAAAAAAGATGTCTTTTTTGGGGAGGGGGAATGACAATGCCTTGTAAATGTAAGGCCACTTGATAGGACTGTACAGAAATAAAATCCTTAAAGAAAAGTAAACATGCCAGGTCTTCTGAATCTCAGCAAGGGTTGGCCTTCTTAGCATTCCTCCATGGGAGATTCTAGGATTATTCCAGCTGTGTTACTTCAAGGATTCTTGAAACTCTTCTTGGACCCATTTGTTGACTGACTGCTTTGATGGACTGTAAATACACATCATTAAGGCTAGATGCCTTAACGCATCTAGCATACTGTTTTGACTCCGCTAGATGATGACATGTCTTTGTCTTTCAAATGCGAATTTGATTTTTCGGAAAATCAAATTTTGTTAGGCTTGATGCGTAAAGTGGCCATTTTGGAGCTGGAGGGTAAGGGGCAAGAATGGGGAATGAGAAGACTGGGACCTTTCCCAGTGCCCTGTGCTGGGTTGGGGTTTATAAAAAACCCTCCAAGCCATTGGCTTTGTTAGGCTGGGCTCTTCTGGGTGTGCAGTGTTGTGTGTTTGTTTTAATAGTAACCACCATTATTTTATAATAAAATGACGGTTGGTGGAAGGTGAGCACTCCTATCCTTGGTTGACAAGCTGGGCAGTTGATGAAGAGATACTCTGACTGTCTGTAATCCTTTAACCAGGGATGTGCCCAGTGGAGGCTAGATTCCTGTTATCTCTGTCTAGTGAACTAGTGACCAACTAATGAGCAGGGGTGCTTTAGCATGTGCAAAATCAGAGTCAGTTGAACTGACATGATTCAAGACCTCCTGGGTGTGTAATGCTGGCTGGGGTACTTCAGGAATGCAAAGATGTGAGATTCTGCTCTTCCTCTTCAGGACCTTCCAGCCTAGTTGGGGGAAAGGCAGGTACACGATCAACTCCATTACAAAGTAATCTAAGTACAGAGGCAGCCTTGATGGGGGCAGGGATCAGTAAAGCTTTCATCAGAGAAGTGGTCTTGAGCTGTGCCTTGAGGACAGGTGGCTGGTGGTATGAAGACAGCATTTACAGGGACCCTAACTGGTGCAGGCTCTGTGAAGGAGGCTTTATAGAGATAGATGTATTTTTCACCACGGTCCAATGCATTAGGTTTCGTTGTCTTTTGCACATGACAAATCTGACAGGCTAAGGACACATTCAGGTAGGTGTTGGAGCTTGGCTTTGAGCTTCCAGCCTGTGCTGTGGGGAGAATTCCATCTTATGAGGTTACGGGGTGTGAGGGACAAAGGTTCTTGGCACTGGGGAGAGCCAAATGGTGGTGACTTGGGAACAGCTTGTGGTGGCCCCATTTTTCTGGAGCCTGGAGTAGTTGTGGGGGAGCAGGGAGTGGGAAGGCTGCAGAAGAATAGGGTCATATGGGGAGGTCTCTGAGTGTCAGACTAGAATTTGGGAGTTAAGGTTTTAGGCAAAAAATAGCCGGCCAGGTACGGTAGCTCACGCCTGTAATCCTAGCACTTTGGGAGGCCAAAGTGGGAGGATTACTTGAGCCCAGGAGTTCGAGACTAGCCTAGGCAATATGGTAAGACGCATATATTAGTCCATTTTCACACTACTGATAAAGACATACCTGAGACTGGGTAATTTATGCAGGAAAAAGGGTTTAATGGACTTACAGTTCTACGTGGCTGGGGAGGCCTCACAATCATGGCAGAAGGCAAGGAAGAGCAGTCACGCCTTAGGATGGCAGCAGGCAAAGAGAGAGCTTGTGCAAGGAAACTCCCCCTTGAACTGTCAGATCTCATGAGACTTACTCACTATCTCGAGAACAGCAAAGACCTGTCCCCATGATTCAGTTACCTCCCACTGGGTCCCTCCCACAACATGTGGGAATTCAAGATGAAATTTGGGTGGGGACACAGCCAAACCGTATCACCCCATCTCTACAAAAAATAAAAAAATTAGCCAGGTGTGGTGGTGTGCACCTGTAGTCCCAGCCACTTGGGGAGGACTGAAGTGGATCACGTGAGCCCAGGGATGCTGCAGTGAGCTATAATTACATCACTGTACTCTAGCCTGGGTGGCAGAGTGAGACCCTATCTCAAAAAAAAAAAGAAAAAAAAAGAGCCACTGAGAGTTTTTGAGCAGAGGAGGCTCAAAAACTACCTGTACTTCAAGACACCAGATCTGGCAGCAGAAGCTGTAGGGCCAAATGGGCAGTGGTTCTTGGAAGTATTGTGGGGGCTTCCAGGGTTCTGCAAAAAAGAGGAAGAGGGGTGGGTTGGAGCAGCTTTGGGGAGACTAAATCTATAGCACTTGGCACCTGATAGGACATGGCGGTGAGTGGAAGGACAACACTGTAACTTTTTTTTTTTTTTTTTTAATTGATCATTCTTGGGTGTTTCTCACAGAGGGGGATTTGGCAGGGTCATAGGACAATAGTGGAGGGAAGGTCAGCAGATAAACAAGTGAACAAAGGTCTCTGGTTTTCCTAGGCAGAGGACCCTGCGGCCTTCCGCAGTGTTTGTGTCCCTGGGTACTTGAGATTAGGGAGTGGTGATGACTCTTAACTAGCATGCTGCCTTCAAGCATCTGTTTAACAAAGCACATCTTGCACCGCCCTTAATCCATTTAACCCTGAGTGGACACAGCACATGTTTCAGAGAGCACAGGGTTGGGGGTAAGGTCACAGATCAACAGGATCCCAAGGCCGAATAATTTTTCTTAGTACAGAACAAAATGAAAAGTTTCCCATGTCTACTTCTTTCTACACAGACACGGCAACCATCCGATTTCTCAATCTTTTCCCCACCTTTCCCCCTTTTCTATTCCACAAAACCGCCATTGTCATCATGGCCCATTCTCAATGAGCTGCTGGGTACACCTCCCAGACGGGGTGGCGGCCGGGCAGAGGGGCTCCTCACTTCCCAGTAGGGGCGGCCGGGCAGAGGCGCCCCTCACCTCCCGGACGGGGCGGCTGGTCGGGCGGGGGGCTGACCCCCCCACCTCCCTCCCGGACGGGGCGGCTGGCCGGGCAGAGGGGCTCCTCACTTCCCAGTAGGGGCGGCCAGGCAGAGGCGCCCCTCACCTCCCGGACGGGGCGGCTAGCCGGGCGGGGGGCTGACCCCCCCACCTCCCTCCCGGACGGGGTGGCTGGCCGGGCAGGGGGCTGACCCCCCCACCTCCCTCCCGGACGGGGTGGCTGGCCGGGCAGAGGGGCTCCTCACTTCCCAGTAGGGGCGGCCAGGCAGAGGCGCCCCTCACCTCCTGGACGGGGCGGCTGGCCGGGTGTGGGGCTGACCCCCCCACCTCCCTCCCGGACGGGGCGGCTGGCCGGGCAGAGGGGCTCCTCACTTCCCAGTAGGGGCGGCCGGGCAGAGGCGCCCCTCACCTCCCGGACTGGGCAGCTGGCCGGGTGGGGGGCTGACCCCCCCACCTCCCTCCTGGACGGGGCGGCTGGCCTGGCGGGGGCTGACCCCCACCTCCCTCCTGGACGGGGTGGCTGCCGGGCGGAGACGCTCCTCACTTCCCAGACGGGGTGGTTGCCGGGTGGAGGGGCTCCTCACTTCTCAGATGGGGCGGTTGCCAGGCGGAGGGTCTCCTCACTTCTCAGACGGGGCGGCCGGGCAGAGGTGCTCCTCACATCCCAGACGGGGCGGCGGGGCAGAGGCGCTCCCCACATCTCAGACGATGGGCTGCCGGGCAGAGACGTTCCTCACTTCCTAGATGGGATGGTGGCCGGGCAGAGACCCTCCTCACTTTCCAGACTGGGCAGCCAGGCAGAGGGGCTCCTCACGTCCCAGACGATGGGCAGCCAGGCAGAGACGCTCCTCACTTCCCTGATGGGGTGGTGGCCGGGCAGAGGCTGCAATCTCGGCACTTTGGGAGGCCAAGGCAGGCGGCTGGGAGGTGGAGGTTGTAGCGAGCCGAGATCACGCCACTGCACTCCAGCCTGGGCGCCATTGAGCACTGAGTGAACCAGACTCTGTCTGCAATCCCGGCACCTCGGGAGGCTGAGGCTGGCGGATCACTCGCGGTTAGGAGCTGGAGACCAGCCCGGCCAACACAGCGAAACCCCGTCTCCACCAAAAAAACATGAAAACCAGTCAGGCGTGGCGGTGCGCGCCTGCAATGGCAGGCACTCGGCAGGCTGAGGCAGGAGAATCAGGCAGGGAGATTGCAGTGAGCCGAGATGGCAGCAGTACAGTCCAGCTTTGGCTCGGCATCAGAGGGAGACCATGGAAAGAGAGGGAGAGGGAGAGGGAGACTGAGAGGGAGAGGGAGAGGGAGAGGGAGAGCAACACTGTAACTTTTGTGCAGCAAAAGAAACAATCAACAGAGTGAAAAGACAACACACAGAATTGGGGGAAACATTTGCAAACTGTTCACCCGACAAGGGATTGATACCCAGAATATACAAGGAACTCAAACATCTCAACAGGAAAAAAACATTCCTATTAAAAAATGGGCAGATGATCTGGACAGACATTTCTCAAAAGAAGACATACACACCACTAAAGAACTTACTCATGTAACCAAATACTGCTGTACCCCAATAACTTATAGAAAAATTAAAAAATTAAAAAACATCTAAACATAAAAAAAGAAGACATACAAAGATGGCCAATAAAAAGTGCTGAGGCCGGGTGCAGTGGGTCATGCCTGTAATCCTAGCACTTTGGGAGGCTGAGGCAGGTGGATCACTTGAGGTCAGGAGTTCAAAACCAGCCTGACCAACATGGTGAAACCTTGTCTCTACTAAAAATAAAAAAAATAGCTGGGCGTGGTGGTGGATGCCTGTAATCCCAGCTACTTGGGAGGCTGAGACAGGAGAATCGCTTGAACCTGGGAGGCGGAGGTTGCAGTGAGCCGAGATCGTGCCACCGCACTCTAGCCTGGGTGACAGAGCAAGACTCTGCCTCAAAAAAAAAAAAAAAAAGAAAAAAACTCAACATCACTAATCATTAAGGAAGTGCAAATCAAAACCACAATGAGGTATTATCTCACCCCAGTTAAAATGGCCATTATCAAAAGGACAAAAAATAACAAATACCGGAGACAATGTAGAGAAAAGGGAACTCATACACTGTTGGTGGGAATGTAAACTAGTACAGCCACGATGGAGAACAGTATGGAGGTTCCTCCAAAAACTACAACTAGAACTACCATATGATCCAGCAATCTCACTACTGGGCATTTATCCAAAATAAAGGAAATAAGTGCATCAAAAAGACATCTGCACCCCCATGTTTATTGCAGCACTATTCACAATAGCCAAGATAGTGGAATCAACTTAGATATCCAACAACAGATAAATGGATAAAGAAAATGTGGCATATATACACAATGGGAATCTCTTCGGCCCTGAAGAATGAAGTCTTGCCATTCGCAGCAACATGGATGGAACTGGAGGGCATTATGCTAAGTGAAATAAACCAGGCACAGAAAGTTAAATGCTATGTGTTCTCACTTATACGTGGAAGCTAAAAAAAAGTTGATTCATAGAAGTAAAAAGTAGAACAGATAATACTAGAGGCTGGGAAGGGTAGGGGGAAGGGGATAGAGAAAGGTTTGTTTAACAACACAAAATTATAGCTAGATAGGAGGAAGAAACTCCTAGTGTTCTATATCTGTAGGATGACTGTAGTTAACACTAATATGTAGTTTGAAATAGCTAGAAGGAGGATATTGAATGTTCCTAACTGATATGGTTTGGCTGTGTTCCCACCCACATCTCGTCTTGAATTCCCACGTGTTGTGGGAGGGGCCCATGGGAGGTAATTGAATCATGGGGGCAGGTCTTTTCCATGCTGTTCTCGTGATAGTAAGTCTCACAAGATCTGATGGTTATTATAAAGGTGAGTTTCCCTGCGCAAGCTCTCTTTGCCTGCTGCCATCCGTGTAAGACGTGACTTGCTCCTCCTTGTCTCCCACCATGATTGTGAGGCTTCCCCAGCCATGTGAAACTGAAAGTCCAATGAAACCTCTTTCTTTTGTAAATTGCCCAGTCTTGGGTATGTCTTTATCAGCAGTGTGAAAAGAGACTAATACACTAGCACAAATAATGATAAGCATTTGAGATGACAGATATGCTAATTACCCTGATCTGATCACTGTACATCATATGAATTGCAACATCACCATGTACCCCATAAATATGTAGTTATGTGTCAGCTAAAAGATAAAAAACTATAATATTTGCACCCAGGTGATGCTGCAGGGCAGTCAGGAGATGTAGCTGGCTCTGGGGAAAGGTGTCAGCTTGGTCTGGGCCTCCCTCAGTGGCCAAATGGCCAGTGTGAAGTCTTGGAGGGTGAAGGGCTCCTCCATGCCAGAGGCAAGCACCTGGCAGTAGCTTTGAAGAAATGTGGGAGCAGATGGTGTCTGTTGTTTTTCTGGCCCACATCTACCCCCTCTTCTTCTGGCAACAGCACCTCCATTTTTCTTGGGGGACCACTCCTCCCTGTATTTAATCCACAAGGTTGGGTGGAGATGATGTCTCATTGGTTCCATCAGTGAGCACATGACTCAGCCCTGGCTGTGCAGAGCCTTGATTCTCTGCTTGGCCTCAGGGATGGGGATGGGATTCTTGGTTCCAAAAGGGCTGCTCTTCTGCTGCTGGGGTTGCCAAGCTGGTGGAGGGAAACTTGGAGCTCTTGGTGGCCGTTGCCACAGCCTATCTGAGAATAAAGGCAGCATAGCACGATGTTGAATCAAAGGCTGATGGGGTGGGGGAGAGAGAGAGAGTCCTCATTGCATTGTTTCATTTTGGTGTCCAGCCATTCTGGGGGCCAGATGTACCCCCCTGGTTTCCTGTTTGGGTGAATGTGTGACTTGCCACTTACAGTCAAAGGATCCTGACTCATTCAGGGTTAAAAGTCACATCCTTAGGGGATACCTGCCTTAAAGAGCCCAAGACAGCAGGCCAGAGACATGGGGCCTGGGTCAGGAGGAGCCAGCCCCCTGAGTCAAGGAAGGCTGGATGTGCACCTTTGTCCCAGGCTTTGCTTGAGCAGAGGGCCAGGTGCATTTGATATTTGTCACAAAGAATACAATCCTCAACCTGGCTGCCCTTGTGAGACTCCAACTGTAGCAAAGAAAGATTAGGAAACAAACATCCCAGTCACCATGGAAATGTGAACCCAAGGTGTTAGGAACAATAGCTGTGTGAGTCCGGAAGTGGATTCTGTCCACACAGATGTTGGTTTGATCCCGCATCTATTTCCTTGTGGGAGCCTGGGCATATCTGTAAACGTATGATATAGCCAGCTGCTCTAGGGCTGGGTGCCACCTCCCATTAGCCTTGGTTTCATCATCACCAAAATAGCTGTAAACCTAATACACTGCTTATGCATGTCAGAGCCTCCTTACAGCCTCCCTCGGAGGTAAATATTATTTTTATCTTAATTCCACAGATGAGAAAACAGAAGCTCAGGGAGGTTCCTAAACTTTCCCAAGGTCACAGTTGTTGATGGAAGAGCCAGGGTTTGAACCCAGCCCGTTGAGTCTGTACTTTTTTAACCACCACGTTCCTCACGTTGGTGTTGACAAAAAATGTTACTAAAAGTAGTTCATTCTTACTTTACATGTCTTATTTCAATTCTGCCACAAACCTATGAGGCAAGTACAACTGGTTAATTCCATCTTATAAACGAGGAAGCTGAGGCACAGAAGACTTAGGAATCTTGCCCAAGTTCCACCGTCAGTAGGAGGCAAAAGTACATTTGGGGGTTACTTTTTTCAGGTGGATTTGAAATGATAATGTGTCTTAAATTTAATTTGGAAGCCAAGAATGGGTGATAACTGTAATTTTTTCTTTTCTTTTCTCCTTCCCCTCCCCTCCTTTTCTTTTCTATTCTTTTCTTTTCTCCCTCCCCTCCTTTTTTCTTTTCTTTTCTTTCTTCTTTTCTTTTCTTATTATTTTTTGAGACAGAGTCTTGCTCTGTCACCCAGGCTGGAGTGCAGTGGCACGATCTCGGCTCACTGCAACCTCTGCCTCCTGGGTTCAAGTGACTGTCCTGCCTCAGCCTCCCGAATACCTGGGATTATAGGTGCACGCCTTGTATTTTTAGTAGAGACAGCATTTCACCATGTTAGCCAGGCTGGTCTCGAACTCCTGACCTCAGGTGATCAGCCTGCCTCGGCCTCCCAAAGTGCTGAGATTACAGACATGAGCTACCACACCCGGCCTAATTAATTAATTTTTTTGAGATGGAGTCTCAACTCTGTTGCCCAGGCTGGAGTGCAGTGGCACCATCTCAGCTCACTGCAACCTCTGCCTTCCCAGGCTTGGGTGATCCTCCCACCTCAGCCTTCTGAGTAGCTGGGACTAGAGGTGCACACCACCAGGACTGGCTAATTTTTTTTTTTTTATTTTTTTTTATTTTTGTAGAGACGGTTTCACCATGTTGCCCAGGCTGGGATAAGTGTAATTTCTAAATCTGGCTTTCATCAGTGGTGATGTTCTTCATGTGTAGATTTATACTAGGGAAACAAATCAGGAGGGGGAACAAGGTGGACAGAGAATAATAGCAACTTGATTTGCCTATTATCCCTGGAAAACCATATCCTGGAACTCACTAGCATGTAAGTAATTGGAAAATGTTAAAGCAAAAGAGCCAGGTTTAGAAACAAAATCACACCATCAAGTCTATGTAAATGAGTTCCTCGGTGAAGAGAAAAGCAAATGCACTGCTGTTTGTGGGCTGGCTGGCTGGGTCCCAAGTGCTGCAGAGTGGGAGTCTGGGACCAATTTTTTTTTCATTGAGGGCCCCTTACAAGGCACACTCGGGTTGTTCAGACTCCATGAAGCTCATGAATTGGCTCAATAACAAAAAGCATGAATCATTTGAACGTGAAGGTACAGGGACATCTGTTTGAGTAATTTCTGACAGTTTTTTTTCCTTTTTGAAAATGTGTTATATTTAGGATTTACTTGAGAAATAAGGTGGACTTGGGGACTGACAGCCCATCAGTTTCATGGGAACAGGGCCTGTGTCTTTTTATTGCTCTTTTTGTGTTTGTCTGTAGAGAATAGGTGCTCAATAAGTACTTTGTGTAAATGGTGACTTTAGGAGCACCTGGATTCTGCCCCAGGAGGTTCCTGAGGGGCTGGCAGATAACCAAAGGCTAATGGAGGTTTACAGCCAAGTTCCAGATGGTTCAGGGGCCCGAACCCCCGGGTGGAGCCTCTCTTGGGCCATGTACCCGTTCCCATGCCTGGCTGTCCCCCATCCCTTATACCGTGGCTGCTGCTGCTGGACTGTGTTCTCTTGTGCAGATATTAACAGTGCCAAATAGTGCCAGGGCCCAGGTTGCAGTGGGCTCCTTATTGTCCCGTAATCTCAGCACTTTGGGAGGCCGAGGCAGGCTGATCACCTGAGGTCAGGAGTTCTTATTGTCTAGCCCAGAGGTTGCAAACTGACCTACACACTATTTTTTTTTTTTCTTTTTTTTGAGACGGAGTCTCGCTGTCTCTCCCAGGCTGGAGTGCAGTGGCGCGATCTCGGCTCACTTCAAGCTCTGCCTCCCGGGTTCACGCCATTCTCCTGCCTCAGCCTCCCGAGTAGCTGGGACTACAGGCGCCCGCACCTCACCCGGCTAATTTTTTGTGTTTTTAGTAGAGATGGGGTTTCACCGTGTTAGCCAGGATGGTCTCGATCTCCTGACCTCGTGATCCGCCTGCCTCGGCCTCCCAAAGTGCTGGGATTACAGGCGTGAGCCACTGCGCCTGGCCCCTACACACTATTTTAAAAATCGGGAAATTTCACGTAACCTTTCTGATTTAAGACTTCTTTTAGAAAATTCTAAGTTTTGGCAATATTAGGTAAGAATTTTTGTGTAGCAGTATTTGTCTGCAGTTAATTTTTTTTCTTTTTTTTGAGACAGTCTTGCTCTGTTGCTCATGCTGGAGTACAGTGGCATGATCTTGGCTTACTGCAACCTCTGCCTCCCAGGTTCAAGCAATTCTCCTGCCTCAGCCTCGCAAGTAGCTGGGCACACGCCACTGCACCTGGCTCTAATTTTTGTATTTTTAGTAGAGCTGGGGTTTTGCCATGTTATCCAGGCTGGTCTCGAACTCCTGACCTCAGGTAATCCACCCACTTTGGCCTCCCAAAGTGCAGTTAAATATTGATTGTCTCTTTTGTGAAAAGATTCCAGTCTCTTCCTTTTACCACAGGCCACAATAGTTCCTCTTGTCTCAAATCAAGTCCCCTTTACTCATTTATATCACCTGACCAGCCTCTGGTTTCAGGGCCTGTCTTCTATAGTGTATTTGCCTTACCTTTTTTTTTTTTTTTTGAGACGGAGTCTCACTCTGTCACTCAGGTTGGAATGCAGCGGCGCGATCTTGGCTCACTGCAATCTCCGACTCCCAGGTTCAAGTGATTCTCGTGTCTCAGCCACTTGAGTAGCTGGGATTACAGGCATGTGCCACCATGCCCAGCTAAGTTTTGTATTTTTAGGAGAAATGGGGTTTCATCATGTTGGCCAGGCTGGTCTCCAACTCCTGCACTCAAGTGATTTGCCCCCGTTGGCCTCCCAGAGTGCTGGGATTACAGGCATAAGCCATCTTGCCTGGCCTGTATTTGCCTTACAAACTGCAAGTGATCTAAAAAGAACAAATTCTCATTTGAAAAAATAAGCACTATGGCCAGCACAGGACTGACTTAAAACATAATTTCAATAGGCACTGATTTTGTCATTTAATGCTGAGAAGAGGCAAAAACCCTATATGGATTCTTAGAAATAGGACTATGTTGGAATGGAAGAGATGGCAGGCATTGATTTGGAGTCTCCAGCATACTAAAGGGAAGGGCTTTCTTCAAGGAAATGAAAAGTGATAAAGAAAGCTACTTGATAGAAGTATTCAGGGGCTTGAAGGCCTTTCAACTTCAGGGAGCCGGAGAGGGGGAGGGAACTGAGGAGGGCAGGTCGGGTGGGGTGGGGAAGAGAGAGAGACCCTTCCATCTCAGCCTTCCCCACTCCCCATGGGAACACTGGAAAATAGAAAGGACAAAGGAAATGGAAGCAAGTGCGCTGGGAAATGCCCAAGTTTCAGCTTGAATGATGCTGTTTACATGTTCTTACAGGAAAGACTATTATGGGCCAGCTGTTAATGGGTTGTCTGTCTGTCAAGAGAGAGAGGGATGGAGGAAGGGGCTGGAGTTAAGGGATGGAAAGGGCTCTACGCCTTGCTTCTTGCATTTCCTGTCTTTAAACTTACGAACTAAAGGGCCTGAGGGTGAGGGGGTGCTGATCTAGGGAGGAAGGAGGTTGCTTTCTGTGTGCGTGTTTTTCTGTTTCATGTCCTGACTATTTCCTGGGTCCAGAGAGGGTTTTCTGGTCTGAAGAGGAGAGTGTGCCCCTCACAGTAGATGGGGTGACAGACAGTTCTGCCCTCTGCTGTGCTGGTGACAGCCGGGAGGGTCAGACTTTATCAGTTTCCTGGGTGGAGGGTGGACGGGAAGCGGGGGGCCTTCCGCTGAAGATCTCAATTAAACTTTGGACTGGCTCATCCAGGGAGGTGGCGCGATTTCCTCTGGAGGTTTAAAATAAATAGCAGATACTTGATTTCATCTGGAATGGAGGGTGTGGCCCTGCCTGGCACTGGGATGGACCCAATGGTCTCCCCAGCCTTCTTTGTTCTGATACTACACACCCCACCCCTCACCCGCCTGAGAAATTTCTGGAACTGCGTTTAGTCTCAGTACATTAGGATTACTGCTAGAAATAAAGCATCCCTGGATCCTTTGGCTTCTTGGACAATATGCAGGAAAACACCCGCCTTCTCTTAGACATATGGGGTTCGCGCCATTGACCTGAGCTTCAGTGCCAGAGAGTCGAGCAAAGAGAATATCACTTTTACTTAAAAGTGAACTGCACGGGGGTTGACTCTTTCAAGGCCTGAGATTGATACACTCTAATTTGCCGTCTGGAATTGGTTAGCCACATTCTTCTGGGCTCTGATGAGAAATGATGACCCCGGAGAAGGGTGGTCATATGGCCAGTGTCAGGATTAATAGAATACCCTTTCATTCTTGAAAGGGTCCCTGTTTGGGCAATAAACTTGATGGTTACTCTACCATGAAAGAGCAGAAAAAGCTGAGCAGAAAACTTTGTTTTGGAAGAGGGGGTGTTGAAGCCAAGGCATTAGAGAAACATGATTTTTCATTTAATTATATATATAGTTTTCTTTTTTGTAATCTAAATGACACGTGCAACCTTCAGAGCCTGACTTCTTGCTGGAAAGAGAGGAAGGAGGTTTTGTTACTGAGAAGCTTATTTTAAAAGTCAAGTCGGGTATAATAAAATAAATGAAATAAATAAAAGAGCTCCCCAGTTAAGGGCCTTTCCCATGCTGGGGCTTCGGGATAACAAGAGCTTGAACTGCCTTCTGTCACATGGGGCAGGTCCTTAAGGAGCAGAAGGTTTTTTTGTTTTTTTTTTTTTTGAGACACAGTCTCACTCTGTCACCCAGGCTGGAGTACAGTGGTGCAATCTCAGCTCACTGCAACCTCCGCCTCCCGGGTTCAAGCGATTTTCCTGCTTCAGCCTCCCAAGTAGCTGGGACTACAGGCACCCGCCACCGTACTTGACTAATTTTTTGTATTTTTAGTAGAGATGGGGTTTTGCCGTGTTGCCAGGCTGGTCTCAAACTCCTGACCTCAGGTGATCCGTCTGCCTCAGCCTCCCAAAGTCCTGGGATTACAGGCGTGAGCCACTGCGCTTGGCCTGGTTTATTATTATATTTTAAGTTCTGGGATACATGTGCAGAACGTGCAGGTTTGTTACATAGGTATACATGTGCTATGGTGGTTTGCTGCATCCATCAACCCATCACCTATGTTTGGTTTTTCTCCTAATGCTATCCCTCCCCTAGCCCCCCACCCCCTAATAGGCCCCGGTGTGTGATGTTCCCCTCCCTTTGTCCATGTGTTGTTATTGTTCAACTCTCACTTATGAGTATTTGGTTTTATGTTCCTGTGTTAGTTTGCTGAGAATGATGGTTTCCAGCTTCATCCATGTCCCTGCAAAGGACGTGAACTCATCCTTTTTTATGGCTGCATAGTATTCCATGGTGTATATGTGCCATGTTTTCTTTATCCAGTCTGTCATTGATGGGCATTTGAGTTGGTTCCAAGTCTTTGCTATTGTGAACAGTGCTGCAATAAACATACGTGTGCGTGTGTCTTTATAGTAGAATAATTTATAATCCTTTGGGTATATACCCAGTAATGGGATTGCTGGGTCAAATGGTATTTCTGGCTCTAGATCCTTGAGGAATCACCACATTGTCTTCCACAATGGTAGAACTAATTTACATTCCCACCAACAGTGTAAAAGCGTTCCTATTTCTCCACATCCTCTCCAGCATCTGTTTCCCGACTTTTTTTTTTTTTTTTTTTTTGAGACGGAGTCTCGCTCTGTCACTCAGGCTGGAGTGCAGTGGCAGGATCTCCGCTCACTGCAAGCTCTTTCCTCTGGGTTCATGCCATTCTCCTGCCTCAGCCTCCTGAGTAGCTGGGACTACAGGCGCCCGCCACCATGCCCGGCTAATTTTTTTGTATTTTTAGTAGAGACGGGGTTTCACCATGTTAGCCAGGATGGTCTCGATCTCCTGACATCATGACCTGCCCGCCTCAGCCTCCCAAAGTGCTGGGATTACAGGCATGAGCCACCACGCCCGGCCTTCCCAACTTTTTAATGATCACCATTCTAACTGGTGTGAGATGGCATCTATTGTGTTTTTGATTTGCATTTCTCTAATGACCAGTGATGATGAGCTTTTTTTCATGTTTGTTGGCCACGTAAGTGTCTTCTTTTGAGAAGTATCTGTTCATATCCTTTGCCCGCTTTTTGATGGGGTTGTTTTTTTCTTGTAAATTTAAGTTCTTTGTAGATTCTGGACATTAGCCCTTTGTCAGATGGATAGATTGCAATTTTTTTTTTAAGTGACGTGTTCTCACCACGTATCCCAGTCTAGACTTGAACTCCTGAGCTCAAGCAATCTTCCTGCCTCAGCCTCCCTAGCTTCCAAGTAGCTAGGACTACAGGCTCAAGCCACTGTGCCCAGCCAGGAGCAGTTTTGAAAGGCAAAAGGACCATGACTGAATGCCGCATATCTAGAACATCCAGGAATGCAGATGCCCAGGCCAAAGGGCCCTGGGGTCGGAGCAGGCAGGATTGTGCCGGGGGCTCTCAACCCTTTGCTGGGGGCCACTTGTTCTCTCCTTGACCGTGGACTATTGCAAACGGTGGAGATCAGAGACTGGAAAATAAATCCTTGTTCTAGTCCCTTGTTGCGTGCTTCCTGGTGGACTGACCTGTAGCAGATAGCCCTCCTCCTCCGGCCTCAGCTTCCTCGTCTGTGACGTGGGCAGGGTGCCGTCATCTATCCCCGGGGCTTCTGTGAGAACCAAATGGAGAAGAGCAAAGGCCACGTGAGGGGTTGGCTCTGTGGCCCCTGTGCTCGTAGACTGCAGTTTCCTACGGGCAAAAGGGGAAGTGACCCTAGAACACCTTTGTGTCAGGGATGCATGCCAGATGGCCTTTAGTGCACTCTCTTCCCAGCCCTGTCAGCAACTGACAGGTTCAATAAGACTTTGCCAAAATGTTCAACTAGCTTTTCCTGATGCGGGTCTTTCTTCAAATTCGGTCCCACGCCGTTAACTGCAAACTTCTTTCAGAACACCTTTCACGAAAATGAAGCTGGCATAGCTGCGGAAAGAGAGTTGATGGTATGGTAGTGTTATATATAATTGTGAAAATTGGCATAGTGGCGGGCACATAGGGGATGTTCATTCATTCACCCAGTGAGCCCTTCACTGTGCCCAGGCCCTGAGACAGTCAGGGTGGCTGGGAACATGGTCTTTGCCTTGATTGTGGAACTTGCCTGCTTGAGGGAATGGCCTGCAAATCACACAGGTGGAGAGGAGGAAGAGCCGTTTTCCTCTGCCCTCTTAGGTTCAGTGGTTGGGGGTTACAAATGAAGTTGACAAAAGATTAACAAGAGAAAAAATGGATTTAATTGGATTCTTAGGCACTGGAGTTCATAGGGAAATGTGGCTCAAGGAGGCAGCTAGGATTTGGGGCTTATATACCATCTTAGGCTAAAAAAGAAAAGGAGCTTTGGGCTTCTGGAGGGTAGGGAAGCCATGGGAAGGTAAGGGGAGGAAATGTATGGTAAATAAGGGTTGTTTAGTAAGTAAGAGTTGTCTCAGGTGCTAAGAGTTGTCTGGTTTTCTTCCTGCTGTTGGGGGAGGAGGGAGATGTCTTTACAAGTAGAAATTTATGCCCTGCTTTTAGGCAGAAGAAGGGCAGAGAGCTAATTGCCTTCAGCTGAAAACAATTCTTATGCCAAAGTGGTATATTTTTGGGTGGCATATTCTGGTCCCCTTTATTAATAACTTACACCCTATTAAAGAAGAATAACGACTGAGTGACCAGAGATTGAATGCTGAGTGGAAAAGTTTTACTGCCAGGTGGGGAGCCCGATCTAGCTTAGTCTCAGCTCTGAGGGATGGAATCGGAGCGGGGGCAGGAATGATGTAAGGTTTTTCATAGCTGAAAGCCCACAAGCTGTGCTGCATTGACGTCAGGAAGGCAGTCTTGCCGAGCACTGGTGCCTGCCTGGCCACACCTGAGCTTGTCAGTGAGCTGGGTACCTGACTGGCTGACAGTGCTCTCCTGCATCCAAGAGCTGCCCTGGCATCATGGTGCCCAGTGTGTCTGCTGCACATGAGATACACCAAAGCAGGTGATATGGTTAGGGCTTTGTGTCCCCACCCAAATCTCATCTTGAATTGTAACCCCCATAATCTCCACGTATCAAGGGAGGGACAAGGTGGAGGAAATTGAATCATGGGGATGGTTTCCACCTTGCTGTTCTTGTGAACTATCTTGTGATAGTGAGTGAGTTCTCATGAGATCTGATGGTTTTATGAGGGGCTCTTTCCCCTTGGCTTGGCACTTCTCCTTCCTGCCACCTTGTGAAGAAGGTGCCTTGCTTCCCCTTTGCCTTCCGCCATGATTGTAAGTTTCCTGAGGCCCCCGCCCCCCAGCCATGCTGAACTGTGAGTCAATTAAACCCCCTTCCTTTATAAATTACCCAGTCTCGGGCAGTTCTTATAGCAATGTGAAAACGGACTAATAGGCCAGGCGCAGTGGCTCACGCCTGTAATCCCAGCACTTTGGGAGGGTGAGGTAGGCGGATCACCTAAGGTCAGGAGTTCAAGACCAGCCTGGCCACCATGATGAAACCTTGTCTCTACTAAAAATACAAAAATTAGCTGGACATGGAGGTGTGCCTGTAATCCCAACTACTCAGGAGGCTGAGACAGGAGAATTGCTTGAACCTGGGAGGTGGAAGTTGCAGTGAGCTGAGATCATGCCACTGCATTCCCACCTGGGCGAAAGAGCAAGACTCCATCTCAGAAAATGGACTGATACAGCAGGATTGTGGCACCCAGGGAGGTGTGCTCTGTGTCGGCATGTTAGGTGGCCAGGTCGAGTTTGTCCCATCTGATGGGTTATGTACCTATTAAAATAATATAGAATCATGAAAAATAATATATAAACTCATAAATGCAAGAAGTAGAACATTACCAAATCCTAACTATAGTGCTTAGAAACCCTTTGACAGCAACTGATAGCAACTCAAATATAATTAGTGTATACAAAAAAGAGAATTTATGGACTCATATGTCTGGGAGTATTCCTGGATTTCTGGATCCAAGGATTCAAACAATGTTCCCAGTTTTTCTTTCTTTTCTTTTTTTTTTTTTCTGTCCCTATCTCTCAGCTTGCTTGTCTTTCCTCTGCTTAATTCTTGGCTGGGTCAGGGGGTCAAAGAACAGCTTGCTTAACAACCCCAAGGCAAATAGAGCTTCTTTTCTGAAAACCAGCAGGAAAGTCACGGAAAGGACTCTCTTGGGAAGGATGGTGGGGGTCATGTGGAATGACTTACTGAAGAAGGGGATGAAGGAGTGCCACACAGTGAAAACCACAACTGTGTGAGCACGAGGCACCCCTGATAGGACCTAGTGGTTCATCAGTCACTTCTCTGCCTGAGTAGTAGGAGCCTAGATTTTATAGTTGTTTTCAATGACAAAAATCATAGTTTATAAAAGAGCATAATCTGACCCAGAGGTGTCCTTTCTGTCACGTTATGATTGGGGACAAAATAGACATGCTTTTCAGCTTGATCATATAGTAGATACCAGGGTTTATTACACTGTCTCTATAAAGGGCAGATGATAAGTGGTTAAGGCTTATGAGCCATATGGCTTCTGTTGCAGGCACTCAGCTCTGCCATTGTAGTTTGAAAGCAGCCACAGGCTATACCTAAAGAAATGGTCATGACAGTGTGCCAATAAAACTTTATTTACAAGAACAGGTGTTGGGCCAGATTTGGCCCACAGGCCTTATCTTGCCATCCCCTTGATATAAACATGACTGAAAAATTTATATTCTAATAGACCATAAGACACTGCTCTAAAGTAAATTGTATATTTTTAAATCATGTGTCTGATAAGGAGTTAAGATGCAAAATATATAAGGAACTCCTACTATTCAATAACAACAACAACAAGAAACCTGATTAAAAAATGAGCAAAGGAATTGAACAGACATTTCTCCAAAGAAGGTATACAAATGACTATAAGTATACGAAAAGATGCTCAATATCACTAATCATTAGAAAAATGCAAATCAAAACCTCAATGTGTTGCCTGGGCAACAAAGTGAGACCCCATCTCTACAGAAAAAACAAAAAATTAGCCGGGCATGGTGGCTTGGGCCTATAGTCCTAGCTACACAGGAGGCTGAGGTGGGAGGATCATTTGGACCCAGGAGGTCGAAGCTGCAGTGAGCTGTGATTGCAATACTGCACTCCAGCCTGAGCAACAGAGTTGAGACCCTGTCTCAACAAAACAAAACAAAAACCCAAAAAACCACAATGAGCTGTCACCTCATACCTGTTAGGACAGCTATTATAATAAAAACAAAAAATAACTTGTCGATGAAGATGTGGAGAAATGGGAACCGTTGTGCACTGTTGGTGGGGATATAAAATAGCATAGTCAGCTACTATGGAAAATAGTATGGAGGTTCCTCAAAAAATTAAAAGTAGGATTACCACATGGTCCAGCAATCTCACCTCTGGGTATTTATCCAAAAGAATTCAAGGCTGGGCGCGGTGGCTCGCGCCTGTAATCCCAGCACTTTGGGAAGCTGAGGTGGGTGGATCACAAGGTCAGGAGATCAAGACCATCCTGGCCAACATGGTGAAATCCCGTCTCTACTAAAAATACAAAAAAATTAGCTGGGCGTGGTTGCGTGTGCCTGTAGTCCCAGGTACTCTGGAGACTGAGGCAGAAGAATCTCTTGAACCCGGTAGGCAGAGGTTGCAGTGAGCCAAGATCGCGCTACTGCACTCCAGCCTGGCGACAGAGCAAGACTCTTTCTAAAAAAAAAAAGAATTCAAATCGGGATCTCAAAGAGATATTTGCACTCCCTTGTTCATTGCAGCATTATTCATAATAGCCGAGAGGTGGAAACAACCTCAAAGTCTATAGGTAAATGAATGAAATGAAAAAACTGTGGCGTGTTCGTGCAATGGAATACTATCCAGCCTTATTAAGAAGGAAATCCTGCCATAGCCACAACATGTATGAACTTGTAGGACATCGTAAGTAAAATAAGCTAGTCACAGAAGAACAAATAATGCACAATTCCATTCATATGAGAAATTTAAAGTAGTCAAACTCATAAGAGAATAGTGGTTGCCAGGGGAGAGGGAAATGGGGAATTGTTGCTCAGTGGGTATAAAGTTTCTGATATACAAGATGAGAAAGTTTGAGAGGTCTGCTGTATAACATCATGCTTGTAGTTAATCATACTGTGCCCTTAAAAATTTGTTAAGGCCGGGCGCGGTGGCTCATGCCTGTAATCCCAGCACTTTGGGAGGCCGAGGCGGGCAGATCACGAGGTCAGGAGATTGAGACCATCCTGGCTAACATGATGAAACCCCATCTCTACTAAAAAAATACAAAAAAGTTAGCTGGGCATGGTGGCGGGTGCCTGTAGTCCCAGTTACTCAGGAGGCTGAGGCAGGAGAATGGCATGAACCCGGGAGGCAGAGCCTGCAGTGAGCCAAGATCATGCCACTGCCCTCCAGCCTGGGTGACAGAGCGAGACTCCGTCTCAAAAAGAAAAAAAAGATAAATTTGTTAAGAGAACAGATCTCATGTTGTGTTTTTTAAAATCACAATAAAAATATACAGTTATCCCTTAGTATCCTTTGGGCATTGGTTTCAGGCCCCCCCTTGTATACTAAATCCATGGATGCTCAAGTCCCTGATAGAAAGTGACATAGTATTCACATATAACTTATGCACATCATCATCCAAACTCTAATCTCTGGATTACTTATAATACCTCATACAATGTAAATGCTGTGTAATAGTTGTTATACTGTGTTGTTCAGGGAATAATGACAAGAAAAAAGTCTATATATGTTCAGTACAGATGGCTTTTTTTTTCCCCCTCAAGAGTTTTCAGTTGGAGGGTGGTTGAATCCATGGATGTGGAACCTGTGGATAGGGAGGGCTGACTGTATGTGTATACCAAATCATGTAAATTTCATAATAGTTTATTTTTTGTTCCTGATGTAATGGGAAGCATTTAGAAAACATAAAATTGATCCCATCACAAAAGAGGAATTAAGATTGCCTTGGGTTAAGGGTTAAGTAATGTCCTATCACCAGTTAATCTGCTAAGGAGGTTGGTCATGGCCACATTCAAGAAGTGGCGTCTGGAGGCCACAATGAGATGGCCCAGTTCAGACATCGGCTAGAATTGTGTGGCAGAGCGTACAATTATGTCACGAATTTGGGATTAGCATGGCATACCTAGTTGAGGTTTAAAGCTCCCTCCTGCACGTTCCAAAGCAGGTGTTGCTTGGGGTTGAAAACCTTCACTGTTTGGTCAACAGAAGGCCCTCACAGCTCTGATGGGAATGTCACCTGAGAAGGGCTGGTCTCCTCGTGGATTTGCATTTCCACACCTTCAGACTCTGCCTCAGCCAGCTGCTGTTTTAACTGGGACAGAGGGCCTCGCTGAGAGCCTCTTGGGGTCTATCCAGATCTGAGAAGGAATCTGGGATGCCGGGGTCAGATCCATGCCCTGGCCCGAGGATGGGATTTTGTACCCCGTTGCTTTCTGCAGTTGTGATGAGGTGGTGCTTGGCAACGGCCTGGAGCTCGGCGTCTGAGTGACTGTCCATCCTAGGGCGTCCAACTCCAGACCTCTCTTACCCAGGCCAGCGGAGGGCAGAAACTCTGAGAACATTCCATTAGAATAAGATACGTTTAATAAGAGCAGTGGAAAATGGTAAACCTGACTTGGGGAAAGGGAATGTGCTCTTTCATGTAAAACAAACAAACAAAAAATGTCACTGTGAGAAGCATCCAGAAAAATACGATGACCTGGAGGCTGGATTTAAAATTGGCACTGAGGGAAGTCTCATTTCCACAGTCGATGACTCCCCCTTCAGCTATGTTCATGCCAGTGGAGCAAACCAAAATAACTTTATAAATTAAAGTTTATGTAGTCAGGAAAGCTATGCCTGGACTATCACACACCAGATGAAACCGTTGAAGGCTTTGTTTACAACCGACATCCTGGGGTTGGAGGTTAACAGTGTCTGGAGAAGGTTAGGTCATGCACATGTTTAATAGCAATTAAAACAAAATCACTGGTGGTGGTCAAAGAGAGACACAGCTATGTTTACTTACTATAGTTTATGCCACCTTTGTTTGTTTGTTTGTTTTGCCCTCTGGAAAAAATGTCTTTGTCCTGCCATAATTAATTATAACCAGCTTTTGTTTAGTGGGGGCCACATGGAAACTGCTCAGAGAGCTCAAAGTGTGTTGGCAAGTGGTGACTTGTAACTAGTACCTCAATCATTTTCTTTTATGATACACATAATAGAAGGATGCATTTGGGATGTAAAAGTTTCAAATTATAGGGACACATATATATACAGACAATCATGAAAGTCCCCCCTACCCTGCCTGGCTGCTGACATTTGGTGATAATCTTTCCAGACATCTTTCTAAATGCTGACTGTTTATATGTGGGTGAACAAGTGTTTATATCCATATGCACACAAATACGTAATTAGCTTTATTTTTATTTTAATTTCTTTTGAGACAGGGTCTCAGGCTGGAGTGCACTGGTGTGATCATAGCTCACTGCAGCCTCAACCTCCTGGACTCTAGCAATCCTCCCACCTTGGCCTCTGAAGGAGCTGGGACTATAGGCGTGTACCACCACACCCAGCTAATTTTTAAATTTTTGTGTGGAGAAAGGGTCTTGCCATGTTGCCCAGGCTGGTCTCAAACTCCTGGGCTCAAGCAATCCTCCTGCCTCTGCCTCCCAAAGTGCTAGGATTATAGAAGTGAGCCACTATGCCTGGCTGTTGTCTTTATTTTTGATCCATAAAAAGAGGGTCATGATGTGTGTGTTGATGTACAGCTTGCTTTTTTCACTTACACATCCAGAGTTCCTTCACACTGGCCCATGTGCAGATGACATTTTTTTAATCCTGCAGGGCGTTCCATAATATGAATTCTGTTCCTAATTTATTGAGCCATTTCCTCACCCTTTCTTTTTGATACTAAATGAAGCAATGATAGCATGAGATTATGAATGTGCCTTGTGGAGCTTAGACTGCCTGGCTTTGAAACAGGACTTAGACTAGATGAGTGACCTAGGGCAGGGGGTGGCAAGCTATAGCCTCCATGGCAAATCCACCCCCCTGTGTTTCTGTAGGGCCTGTGAGGCAAGACTGATTTTTTCACTTTTAAATGGTTAAAAAAAAAAAAGGTAAGTATTTCCTAATATATGAAAATGGTGTGAAATTCAAAATTCAGTGTCCATTAACTTGTTTTGTTGAACAGCATGCTCATTTGTGGATCTATTATCTAGGGCTTTTTTCATGCCACAGAATTGAGTAGTTGTGACAGAGACCATATGGCCCACCTAGAATATTTACCATCTGGCCTTTTACAGAAAACATTTGCCGACCTCTGACCTAGGGCAAGTTACTAATCTCTCCACGTCTCAACTTTCTTTTCTTTAAAATGGGGATACTAGCTGGGCGCGGTGGCTCATGCCTGTAATCCCAGCATTTTGGGAGGCTGAGGTGGGTGGATCACCTGAGGTCAGAAGTTCAAGACCAGCCTGGTCAACATGGTGAAACCCCATCTTTACTAAATATACAAAAAAATTAGCCGGGCATGGTGGCGGGTGCCTGTAATCCCAGCTACTCAGGAGGCTGAGACAGGAGAATCACTTGAACCCAGGAAGCGGAGGTTGCAGTGAGCCGAGATCGTGCCATTGTGCTCCAGCCTGGGCAACAAGAGCGAAATTTCATCTCAAAAAAAAAAAAAAAAAAAAAACAAAAAACAAAAAGGAGATACTAATAATACCTACCTTATAGGGTGAAGTGACTTTATATATATATATCAAATAAATATCATATGTAGAATACCTACTTTGTAGGCTTATCTAAGTTACTTAGTACATATATCAAATAAATATTATGTGACACACCAGGTATATCATGTATCAAATATGTATGAATTGTGTGTAAACACTTTAAACATTTTATTTTATTTTATTTTACTTATTTGAGATGGAGTCTCACTTTGTTGCCCAGGCTGGAGTGCAATGGCGCGATCTCGGCTCACTGCAATCTCCATCTCCCAGGTTCAAGCAATTCTCGTCTCAGCCTCCTAAGTAGCTGGGACTACAGGTGCGCTCCACCATGCCCATCTAATTTTTAAAATATTTTTAGTAGAGATGGGGTTTCGTCATGTTGGCCAGGCTGGTCTTGAACTCCTGACCTCAGGTGATCTGCCTACCTCGGCCTTCTAAAATGCTGGGATTATAGGCGTGAGCCACTGCGTCCAGCTGACTTTGAACTTTTTAAATGCTCTAAAAAGTTTACTATTACTGTGTCATTGTTATTGTAAGTGCATAACTCTTTGTGCACATGTGCAAGGATGTCACAGATACCTGGCAGTGGGCTTAAAGATGAAGGGTCTTAACAAATTGCCTTCCAGAATGGCCCCACTAAGTCATGCTCCCAACAGTGGAGTCTCTGCTTTCCCGCATTCTTGGCAACTCTGGATAGGGACTAGGGCTTAGAAAAGAACACTGAATCCTCAAAGAGCCTCTGACCTCCACAGAGGCTCTTCAGAGTCTGGGAGTGCTATGCCCAGACCTGTGGGGTGAATCTCCCTGGAAAGCCTTCAGTCAGAACATGCTCATTGTTTGTTGAGTGAGAGTCTCTTCTGTGTTAAGCCTTTGACCTGTAAATTTTCATTTTACAGATGAAGAAACTGAGGGGCTCAGAGAAATTAAATCACCTGCTCCAGGTCCTGAAGCTAATTGTGGAAGTAGGGTTTGAACTCAGTTGTGGGGGCCTTCATACAACTTTCTTTGCCATTCTCCCTAATTCCAGGAAGGGTAAGGCAACGTCAGAGATAGTCATTTTCTTTAACTTTTTCTTTTTCTTTTATTTGAGGCAGGGTCTCGCTCTGTCACCCAGGCTGGAGTGCAGTGGCGTCATCACAACCTATTACAACCTTGATCTCCCAGGCTCTAGGCATACTACAGCCTCATTTAAATTCTTTTTTTTTTTTTTGTACAGTCAAGGTCTCACTTTGTTGCCCAGGTCTTGAACTCCTGGACTCAAATGATCCTACTGCCTCGGCCTCCCAAAAGTGCTGGGATGACAGGCATGAGCCACTGTGCCTGGCCCTACACCACATATTCCATCCACACTTTTTCCTTAAGTCAGCACCTTGATGACTGGATCAGAGCTACACACAAAATTGGAAGTGAACGTTGGAGAAAGTGGCTTAGTCATGACCTGTGTTTATCTCCTCTTGCTCTGAGTAAAGAGGATGTGTAATAGAGTATGTTGCTATATTTTTCATATCCCGATGCCATAGCCTGTGCTGCCCAGTCACACTGAGAACAATGCAGTTCTCATAGATAACCCGTTGTTGGGTGATATGTCTATTTCTAGGCATCTCCACGCTCTCCTATCGAGGGCCTTTGCAACAGTATTTCCCAAGTTCCATCAGCGCGTCTGCAAAACATGAAGCAGCTTCATTCACCCAGAGACTCCTGACCTTGTGCATGAGGGGAAAATGTTTCTGGTTTTGTGTGTGTTTTCAATGACGAACATTTGCATTCTTTCCTCCCCTCACTTTTTTTTTTTTCTTACGTTGACATTAAGAAACAACAACAAAACGCTGCTTGCTCCCAAACTATTTGAATTTAAAACTCTGAATCTTAATTTGCATAGACAGTAGTTCTTTACAAGGAATGTGAACCATTTGACAGAATTTCCTGAAGGAACAAAGAGCCATGATTCCCTGATTAAAACCATGTTAAAACAAAAAGCAGACTATAACCAAAAGGCTCTGTAAGAGTATTTCTTGTTCAATCAGATTTCAAAGGCAGCGCAAGCTGGATGTTTATGGCATCACCAGTGCCTTTCTGTGATGCCTGAGCTTTTCAAGAACATACTCAGAACTTTGTCTTAAGCCTGTCTTTACTCGGAGCTGTCTCCCGAAGCCTTGGCCTTCCTCTCCACAGCTTCAGTTACTGAGTCACTGGAACAGAGGAAGAAGCCCAGGCTTCCATTCTGACAGGCTGCGAACATTTATCTGGAGTTGTAATTGTCATACTCCCACGTTATTTTCTTGCTATCTTCTAAAGCGATGATGAAAGATGTCTGGGGGAAAGAAAATAAAAAAAAAACCTTCTAGCATCTACGCACCTAAAGCAGGGTTTGTCAACCTTGACACCGTTGCCATTTGGGGCTGGATAATTCTTTGTCGTGGGGGCCGGCCTGTGCATTGGATGATGTTTAACAGCATCTGTGGCCTTTAGCTTCATAGTTATGACAACCAAAAATGTCTCCAGACTTTGTCAAATGTCCTCTTGGGGGTAAAATTGCTCCCGGTTGAGAACCACTGGCCTCGATTTTGGTGGTCTAGAATTTGCAAGCTGCTTCTCCGCCCCGTGCATATCCAATCCTCAGCCCTTCCACTAAGGATTAGAACTTGATTTTCTTCTTTTCATCCCACCCTCCCTGCCTTGAGATATTGCTGCATCTGGACAGATGTGCCAAGTACAATTCTGGCTCAGGTGACTGAAGTCTAAGTCAGGCATATGTCTTCACTCTCCCTGACCATCCCTCTTGCTGCTGGCCTGCGTGGCGTGCTCGTGCCGATAGGGGCAGCTGTGTGAGTAGCAGGACCATCCTGGAGACAGCCATGCAAAGGGAAACCATCTGGGTGGGGTGAGCTTGCCAGCCGCAGCTACAGGTCCTGGTGGAGTTGACAGTTGATGGATCACTGTGCTGTGACCTCTGGGCAGCCCAGGCCTGCGATGGGCAGAGAGCTGTCTTGTTTCTCCTTTTGGAACCTGAAGGGCAGAGACAGGGTGAAGTTGCCAGGAGAGGCTTTCAGCTGGATCCTAGGGGCCAGCGTGCAGCCCTTTCCCAGGGCTGGGGGTAGGGGAGAAGTGTCTCTCTCTGGGCCGTGTGGATGGGCCAGAACCCTGAGCTGGGTGCAGAGGGCTACGCTGGAGAGGCGGGGAAGGGCACTGGACCAGATGTCTTGAGACCTGGGCATGGTTTTAGTTCTACCCCGGGTAGCAGCACGATCTTGTGCAAATAGTGTCTTCCTTCTGGTCCTCATGTTTCTCGTAAAGCTGACTTCCAACTAGAACAGTCTACCTTTCTGTTTTTCTCCTGATTTGTAGAAAAAGATGGTGCTGTTAAGAGACGGAAATGTGGCCTTCCTAAATTTGCTTTGAGTCCTGAGTTCCTGATTTGGGGGCAAGTGTCTGTGAAGGGCTTGGGGTCACTCTGTGGCTTTTGCCTCATTTTTATGGGTCTTAGAGGATACCTCAATAAATAGCATTTTTCTTCCCTGAACAAATTGAGAGATGAGGCCATGGTTGAAACTTTGAACTTTGGAATTGCCCAGATGTATCAGGTCAGTCACCCTCCTCCCCTGGGGCCAATAAACCAAGTGTTCCAAAGGCCAGGTGGTCTTAGGGAAAATGATGGACCCTGGAGGGTGAGGGTCATGGCCAGTGTGGACTACAGAGGATCCCCTAGCCACACTGGAGAGGGGACAGTGCCCTGGTTTTCCTGATACTCCTCCTTAGTGCTCAAGGCTGGTTTCAACCCTGCTGTACTAATCTGCTGATGAGGGAGAGTTGGTGGCTCAGTGGTGACAGCACAGGGTTGACAGAGGGTGTCTACACCACCCAGTGCCCCCTTGAGCTCATGTCTGAGGGTCTGTTGAGATTACAGAGGCCCTTGATAGAGTCTGAAATTTGAAGGACAAGCAAGGAAGATTGGAGCATCTGTGAACTATCTCCAGTTCAGCATTGCATTAGAAAAGGAATTACATCAGGTCACTGATGTCTTCTCCTAACTCAGTGATCTCCACAGCCCCCTGGATCCTGCCAGGCCTGTGGAGAAGAGGGACAAGCCAGCCTCCCCACCACCCCTGCCCTCCGTTCCTTTTATATTTAAATCAGAAGCTTAGGCTCCTCCGTGTAGCTGCTCTATTTTTCATGCCTCTTGCCTGGGTCTAAGCCCTGGAGCTTAGGGTGCTGTGATATGCTTGCGGGATGCTGCCCCACCACGGCTGGAACCAGGGCTTCAGCCCGGCGCACACCCAGCTCGTTTGGAGGTCACGGCTCACCATAAAAATGGTGTGAGTGGCCAGCTCTTTTATCACTGTGGCTCTGGGCAGCCCAGCCCAGCTCCTGGGTGGATGCAAGGCCTGAGAGTGAACTTTGTTGTGAATGATGACACAATTCCAGAAAAATGCAGTGTCTCCCAGATACGGCTTCTGGAGCTTTGCCTGGGGTGGGGGGCTGGGGGGGCTGGAGGTTGTTTAGTGTTTGGGTTCCTGGTAGTTCTTTGCCCCAGGGGTGTGTGTGTGTGTGTGTGTGTGTGTGTGTGTGTGTACACATGTGCGTGCGTGCATGCTTTTTCATGGGGCACACTTATTTTCAGATGTTCACATGGACTGTTTTTGAGATTCCCCAGGGGAAAAGGAGAAAGTACAGAAAGCCGTGACACCTGATGGAAAATATTACGCTTTAGTCAACAGGGCTGATGTGTCTCCTCTGACTTTGCCTTTAAACCAAACCACACCACAGTGGGGAAAGATGAGCCACACATGAGGCCTGCTGGGCCGGTGACTGTCCCCTAAAGTGGGACTCTTGTAATTCTAAGCGCCTTTGAAAAATGCTTTCAGAATCATCCAGTACTTGAGTTGGAGGGGGCCTGAAAGGTCATCTTGGCCCAGTGGCTTGTTTTAAAGGAGGAGGAAACTGAGGGCCAGAGAGGACCTATGACCCTCCCAGGGTTGCACAGCTAGAACTCAAATCCTGTCTCTTGATCCTCAGAGAAGGGTTTGGTCTGTTCTGCCCTACTTTAGTTTTTAGACAGTGTATTGTAATAAGTTTTAGATTTTTTTTTTTTTGTACACTGCTCTTATTCATTCAACAACTCTGGGGATTTACTGGGGAACAGGCAGACCTGGTCCTTGTGCTCAGGGGGCTTACAGCCTAATGGGAAAGGCAGCTTGGAACAAGAAACCGTGCATGGGATTTGTAGCGGGTGTGGCTATCTTATTTCTGGCCAGTATGGGGAGGGAGAAGGGGTGGGAGTTTATGGCTGGGGCACGGAGGATGTCATTTCAGCTCTGTGGCCTGGGCCAGGTGCCCAGCCCAGCAATCTGAGTGTGGATGACTCTGGACTATTTCTCCAGGAGGAGGTGGGATTCACAGGCAGAGACATATCAAAACAGGGACCTTGGGATGTATGATGTATTTTGTAAGAAAAAAATGGAAAAACAGGCCGGGCATGGTGGCTCACGCTTGTAATCTCAGCACTTTGGGAGGCTGAGACGGGTGGATCACCTGAGGTCAGGAGTTTGAGACCAGCCTGGCCAACGTGGTGAAACCCCATCTCTACTAAAAATGCAAAAATTAGCTGGGCGTGTTGGCAGGTGCCTGTAATCCCAGCTACTCGGGAGGCTTAAGCAGGAGAATTGCTTTAACCCAGGAAGCCGAGATTGCGCCGTTGCACTCCAGCCTGGGCGACAGAGCAAGACTCAGTTTCAAAAAAAAAAAAAAGGAAAAATAGAGTAGAGCAGGCAGCTCTGTGTATGTATGTGCAGGTAAGGTCGTCAGGTGGGAGGAGGCCAGGAGATGAGCCATTTGGAAGCCCGGAGGTGGCCTTGACTTCCCTGATGGGAGGAGAGAGAGCTGCTGGGAGAGATAGGATCCAGGGAGGGGTGTGGCACAGGCTTCTGGAGGGACAGCAGCTATGGCCAGAGGTGGATCTCTTATTCTCAGGGGTATCAGGGACCCAGGCTCTTTCCACTTGGAACACAAGATAGCAGGCGCCTTTGTCGCCAGCAGGATGGAAGCTGACACACAGGACACCCCTTCCAGGAAGCTTTGTCACATCGACTTCACCTAACTCCAATGACCTCTCCCTTCTGAGTCCCTCTGCACTTAGGCTCTTTCTGTTTGGACTGAGTGGTGGTTTTGGAAAGGCTCTTGCGTGATTTTCACTAGCGTGGACTCTTCCCCAGATGCTCACTTTGTGCTAACACCGCTGGCTCATTATCACAGAGTTATGGAGCAGGCACTGAGACTCAGAGAGCTATGTGGCTGCCCAAGGTCAGGGTAAAGGTGGGACTTCAGCCTCACCAGACTCCAGAGCCTCTGGCCGTTCCCGCCATGCCTGCTGCCCCCTGTCCTGGTGTGTTTTCTGCCCATTCTCCCAGACACGGGCTCCTTGAGGAACAAGGTGGTGAGTTAGCCCTCTTGCTTCGAGCTGTCATTTATCATGGATTGTGCTAGCAGTCGTAGGTACACAGATGAGCAAGGCCTGGCTTTGCCCTCGAGAGCTGACTGGGTTGTAGAAGCTGGGATGCAGGGAGGGCTCTGGGCCCAGGGAACAACCACTTGAGGCAGCCAGGGAAGGCTTCTTGGAGGAATGACACAGGAGCTGGCTTGGGCTATAGTCTCTCACTTTGCTGAACTTCCATTTCCTAGTAAGTAATTTGGATGTGACTGTGAAGTTATTGCAACCATTGTGTAAAATAGTTATTCAAGCAAACCAGTTTGAAACCCTTTGCAAATAGAAGACACCGAGACTTGGTATTGACAGTCCTCTGTCAGGAGTGGATCCCAGTCTTGGCCCAGCCTCCACTGCACACCGTCCCGGGAAAGCCTCCCAGAGCCACCCTCTTGCTGCCTGCAGGGCTGCCCTTCAGTGGCCTCAACTCCCGTGGAGACTCTGCATTCCCGGCCAGATTTGCCTTTCCCTCTGGGCGGACCCCCACACACACCTCACAGCACCAGCCTGGGAGCTTGGGAGGGGGCGTGAAACCAGCAGGTGGGAGTCTGGAGTCCTGGCTCCGGTAGTCGCCAGCCACTTCTTGTCCCCTGGTCCCTCATCCTCTATCCTCTAGGCCTACTCTTCTCTTTGCAGAAAGGCTCCTTGGGGTTCAGAGAATGTAGGAAACTTGTTGGAGCTCACACAGCTGAGTAACAACCAGGCCCTGCTGCCTCCTGTACACAGTATTTCCTGCTGCTCTCTGGGTACATGGAGTGGGAAGGGGAGGCCCTGGGCCACAGCACCCCACCCCTCACCTCTATCGCACCCTACCCTTCACCCCTATCGCACCCCACCCCTCACCCCTGTCGCCTCTTTATTCTATCTCTGAGGTCGTGGCTGTGTCTCTGGTAATGAATATTTTGCTTCGGAACATCCCACCTCTTTTTATTGAGAGATAATTCACGTACCATAATATTCTCCACTTTAAAGTGTAAATTTAATAGTCTTTGTACATTCACAATGTTGTGCAACCATCACCACTATCTAATTCCAAAACACTTTCATCACCATCACCCCAAAAAGAAACCCTGGATCTAATAGCGATCACTTCCCACTTGCCCCTACCACGGTCCCTGGCAACCACCAATCTGGGTTGTCTCTGGATTTATCTATTCTGGACATTTCACGTAAATGAAATCATACGATATGTGGCTTTTTGTATCTGGTTAATTTCACGTAGCATAGTGTTTTCAAGGTTCATCCATGTTGCAGCCTGCATCAGTGATTCATTCCTTTTTGTGGCTGAATAATATTCCATTGGATGGATGTACCACAATTTGTTAATCCACTCATCCACTGATGCTACCTTCATTTTAACTTCAGTTACAGCCTCCTGCTGTCCCTTGAGTTCTTTGGGGAGTGTTCTTATTTTTAATTTCTCTAATGGAAACTTTGGTCAGCGTTCTCCACCTGTAGGCTGGGTATTTTGACATGTTTTCCAAGTGGCTTCTGGAAACACGGAAGCAGTGATTCTGAAATAGAAAAGAGAACATTCTCTCCCATGGGCCCCCCTGTCTGATATAACTCCCTGGTGGCACGCCTCAGTGAGGGTGGCACCATCGCAGGTGGGAGGGAGTATGTCTATTTCAAAAGTGCTGGGGCAGGAGCCGGGTACGGTGGCTCACACCTATAATCCTCCACTTTGGGAAGCTGAGGTGGGTGGATTACTTCAGGCCAGGAGTTTGAGACCAGCCTGGCCAACATGGTGAAACCCTGTCTCTACTGAAAATACAAAAATTAGCCAGGTGTGGTGGTGGATGCCTGTCGTCGCAGCTACTCAGGAGGCTGAGGCAGGACAATCATTTGAACCTGGGAGGTGGAGGCTACAATGAGCCGAGATCATGCCATTGAACTCCAGCTTGGGCAACAGAGCAAGACTCTGTCTAAACAAAACAAAACAACCCCCAAAAAAGTGCTGGGGCAAAGTGGCTGAGCCCACTGGTGAAAGGGCGCTGTGGATGGGGTGCCTCCGACTTGTGTGCAGCTCTTCAGTTATGGCCATGCCCTGGCTGTGACAAGGACGGGATTCTGGCACAGCTAGTCTGAGATCATGTTTTGGGGTCCTTGCTCAGAGTGTTGCCTTCATTCTCTTTTATTTTTTTCCCATTTATTTAGTGAAAATGTAATTTATATACAGTAACATCTGCCTCTTAAAAGTGCATAGTTCTGCGTGTTGTAACTGCGTACACCACGTAGTTAGTACACATGGTGTCATGTAACTACCACCACAATCAGGAGTACTTTCATCACCCCCTGAAACTCCCCCAGACTCCCTTGTAGTTACCTCCTACTCCTAGCCCCAGCCCCTGGCAACCACTGGTCTGCTTTTTGTCTTTACAAGAATGTCATATACATGGAATCATACCGAGTGTAGCCTTTTGAGTCTGATTTCTTTCACTTAGCATAATGTATTTGAGATTTGTCCGTGTTGTTATGTGTATCAGTTTCCCTTTATTTCTGAGCAAGAGTTCAGGGTTTGTTTATTCCCCAGTTGAAGGATGTTTGGGTTGTTTCCAATTTTTGGTGATTATGAATAAAGCCACTATAAGCATTCACGAACAGTTTTTTCTCTGAACACAAGCTTTCTTTTCGCTTGGGTAAATATGTAGGAGTGGGATTGCTGGGTCACATGGTAGGTGTACGTTTAATTTTATAAGAAACTTGCAAGCTGCTTTCCAAAGAGCTGTACCGTCTTGCATTCTCAACAGTGATGCATGAGCATTCATTATCTTTCATTATGTTCTAGGCTCTCACATTGATCAGAGCCAATATGGGCTTGGCGTTTTAATTGCAAGGAACAAAGACTCTGCCTCCCTTGCCTGTTTTAGTTTAGGTTCCCCAGAAGTGGACTCTGGTGCAATGATTTGAGTGTAAGTAGTTTATCCGGGGGTCAGTGCCAGGAAACTCCCCCCACCTCCAGCAGGGGAGTGGAGAGGGGAGAGGAAAAGGAAGGTAGCTGGTAAAGGGTATGTCATCAGGCAGGAAGCCTAGTTTCTAGAATCCATCCCCTGTCAGTTATTGACTGAGGGCTCCTGCGGGAGTCTTGTCAATTCCCTGGCACTCCAGACTGCCCCCTTCTCAGGAGAGCTGGCTTCGCTGGCTTTGGCAGCCAGTCTCAGGTGAAGGGTATTTGGAAGTCTGGCCCAGGTGCAACAGTGACAGGGCACTCTTCCCAGGTGATAGTGGTTCCTTCCATCCTCTTTCCATGACACTCCCTCTTTCTTTTTCTTTCTTTTTTTTTTTTGAGACAGTCTCGCTCTTTCGCCCAGGCCGGACTGCAGTGGCGCTATCTCAGCTCACTGCAAGCTCCGTCTCCCAGGTTCACGCCATTCTCCTGCCTCAGCCTCCTGAGTAGCTGGGACTACAGGCGCCCACCACCGCACCTGGCTAATTTTTTGTATTTTTAGTAGAGGCGGGGTTTCACCGTGTTAGCCAGGATGGTCTCGATATCCTGACCTCATGATCCGCCCGCCTTGGCCTCCCAAATTGCTGGGATTACAGGCGTGAGCCACCGCGCCTGGCCTAACACTCCCTCTTTCATCTTGGCTCTGTCTACTGGTGGCTTCCTTTTCTGCATCATGCTTTCTGCTCATTGTGTTTCTCTTCATATGTTCCCACTACGAGCTAACTGACTGTTGACTCCCCAAAGAGAGAAAAATTGGTTGGTGAGTTAGTCACTGCTTTTCTCTTGGACAGAGCCCTCAATTTAAGTCATCTGGTAGGCACACCTGTCATTGTTGGCTGCCCTTGGGTCAAGTGGCCTGCCCTGGGCCAACCAGCTGTGACCAGGGAGGTGGGTCAGAGAGTTCAGAGCAGCGCTGTCCAATGGAACCTTCTGTGATGATGGAAATGTTCTGTATATTATGGTAGCTACTAGCCATGTGTGGCCATTGAGTGCTTGAAGTGTGGCTTGTGCTACCAAGGAACTGAGTTTTTAATTTCATTTAATTTTAATAAATTAAGATTTAAATTCACATAGCTGCATATGGCTAGCAGCTACCATAGTGGACAGCATAGCTCTAGAACATGGGCCCAATTTTTGGCGATTATGAATAAAGCCACTATAAACATTCACGAACAGCTTTTTCTGTGAACATAAGTTGTCATGTTCTTGGCCTCTTCTCTCCACTAAATAATGTGGTATAACATTCTCTTGAGATCAGTTGTTTTTTTTTTGAGACAGAGTCTCCCTCTGTTGCCCAGACTGGAGTGCAGTGGCGTGATCTCCGCTCACTGCAAGCTCCGTCTCCTGGGTTCACGCCATTCTCCTGCCTCAGCCTCCCAAGTAGCTGGGACTACAGGTGCCCACCATCATGCCCGGCTAATTTTTTTTGTATTTTTAGTAGAGACGGGGTTTCATCGTGTTAGCCAGGATGGTCTCGATCTCCTGTCCTCGTGATCTGCCCGCCTCGGCCTCCCAAAGTGCTGGGATTACAGGCGTGAGCCGCCGCACCGGCCAAGATCAATTTTTTAAAAAGCCAATTAATATCTGATTTGTGATTCTGAATCTTTAACATATTTAACCATCTGCTTTAAAAATGGGAAATATCAGTATTTGAGGCAATGAAGTCAAAATTGACCTAATGAGATGTTGATACGATTCTTTTCATGAAGCTGTCTTTAATACATGTACATTTTTATTTTTGGAAACTCACTTTCATTCTGTACATTTATACCATACCTATTTTGTGTTGTCAGATGTACGTGTGTGAGTTACTGATTTTCTTCCTCACACATGGAGACACTTGGCAGCCAATCAGCCCACCAGGAAATAGGTCTGAAGTACTCTCTTAGAATTCAGAAGCACAAGTGGTGCCCCTGACAGCAGCCTAAGTGTGAGTTTCTGAAGTCAGAGCCAAATAGGGTTCTGTGCAGCCTGAAGATTATATATGAATGTTTTTAACTTTGGGTTTTTTTTTTTTTTTTTTGAGATGGAGTCTCCCTCTGTTGCCCAGGCTGGAGTGCAGTGGCGTGATCTCGGCTCAGCACAACCTCCGCCTCCCGGATTCAAGCAATTCTCCTGCCTCAGCCCCCCGAGTAGCTGGGACTACAGGTGTGCGCCACCACACCCAGCTAATTTTTTAAAAAATATTTTTAGTAGAGACGGGGTTTCACCATGTTGGCCAGGCTGATCTCGAACTCCTGACTTCGTGATCCGCCCACCTCAGCCTCCCAAAGTGCTGGGATTACAGGCGTGAGCCACCGTGCCTGGCCTAACTTTGGTTTTAATATTATTTTGCCTTGGCTTCAGGAAATGACGAAGAGATGCCTGATTAAGATTGTTTTGGAATCATTATAATGGGATGGAGCTTTGAGTAGCATTGGACAGGGAGTCAAGGAACCAGGGTTCCTACTCAAGCTATGCCACTGACTTGCTGGCTTTGTGATCTTTAGCAAGTAACTGTACTTTTCTGAGCATTGCTTTCTCCATCTGTAAATAAGGAATTTTGATTACACACGCATCTAAAAATTATTCCATGGCACCCCATTGCAGGAGATATTAGTAGATACAGCTGAGGAAAAGGGTTCTGTGGTCAAAGTTGTTGGGAAATATTTCTTACTATATCTCTTGGAGATTCACAATGTACATTTTTTTTTTTTTTTTGAGACGGAGTCTTGCTCTGCCATCCAGGCTGGAGTGCAGTGGCGCGATCTCAGCTCACTGCAACCTCCGCCTTCTGGGTTCAAGCCATTCTCCTGCCTCAGCCTCCCCAGTAGCTGGGATTACAGGCGTGCACACCACACTCAGCTAGTTTTTGTATTTTTAGTAGAGATGGGGTTTCACCATGTTGGCCAGGCTGGTCTCGAACTCCTGACTTCAAGTGATCTGCCTGCCTTAGCCTTCCAAAGTGCTGGGATTATAGGTGTGAGCCACCATGCCCGGTCCACAATGTACATTCTTATATCAAAGGCTCTGAGAAGTCCTGCAGTGGAAAAAAAATTTTTTTTTCATTGTATTAACAGGCTTTGGTCAACATTTAAGCATGGAATCTCACTTGTGTGTGTGTGCGTGTGTAAAACATCTCTTGGCATCTTCCAGAATATAGTTATACAGGCCCATCAGCTTGGCAAACAGGGATGGATGATTCTTTGGCTTTTCTGAGTTAAATGTCTCAGTGTCCTTGGACAAGGAAGAAGTTAAGTCTCTTTTCAATCACGTTCTCAGCTTTTTCTCTCCTCTCTTCTCTTCCCCTCTCCTCCAAGTATTAAAACCTAGTTGAGGCCAGGCGCAGTGGCTCACGCCTATAATCCCATCACTTTGGGAGGCCGAGATGGGCTGATCACGATGTCAGAAGATCGAGACCGTACTGGCTAACATGGTGAAACCCCATCTCTACTTAAAAAATACAAAAAAATTAGCCGGGTGTGGTGGCGGGCGCCTGTATAGTCCCAGCTACTTAGGAGACTGAGGGAGGAGAATGGCAGGAACCCAGGAGGGAGAGCTTGCAGTGAGCTGAGATTGCGCCACTGCACTCCAGCCTGGGTGACAGAGCAAGACTCCGTCTCAAAATAATAATAATAATAATAAAACAAAATAAAAAAATAAAACCTTGTTGATAACTAATTGTGGGTCTTTTCCTTTTCCCTGACACACATTCTGCAAGAGAAGACAGATGGCAGGCAGGAGGCAGATTGGAGAGAGGTTCTCAGCATGACTTTTCTCAAATGTGATGCTCCTCAAGAGAGTCTATATTTGTTATCAAAATGAGCCACGTGCTTGCATGCCACCTTGAATGCTCTCCATTAACATTTGCAACTTGTTTCTGTGTAATTTTGCAGCCTGGTTCTGCTCAATTCCAGCAAGGTGACTGTCATTAGGCAGATCTCTATCCATTACAGGTGACAGAAGCTCAACTCCAACTAGCTTAAGCAAAACAAATAAACAAAAACCTCCAGGGCATTTGTTGGCACATGTGCTTGGGAAGTTGAGTCCTGGGTGGGGCTCAAGTCCTACCATCTGGTGTTTGTCCTTCTCTGTTTCCTGCCTCCTGCTTCCTACAGCTCTTGGCTCTGCTGCTCTCTGAGTGTTGGCCTCTCTCTCCTACTACCGCTCATCCTTCTCCCCATGACGGTAAAGATGGCCAGTGGCTGTGTGTCCTTAAAGTTAGCTATCCCTCAGCAAGAAAGACCACCTATCCCAGCAGCTGTATGTCAAACATCATCAAGGCATGATTCTCATCGGGGCTTGGGTTTTGTGTACACATCTGAAATTGATCGTCATGGACAGGGGTTCATGTTCTGTGCTTCACGAGATCTGAGTCCTGTGTGGGTAGCAGGGCCCTGATCAGCAGCCTGGCGTTGTAAGTGGGGTAGGACTATTCTTCAGCAGTGGGAGGGACCCTGGGTGGACTAAAACCACACTTACCCACTACATGCCCTGCCCACTCCCTTTTCCTCTTGGCCAGGGTGCCCTGAGTAGCCTTGGCATGACGTGCCTCACCGTCATCTGACCAATGAGAATCATTTGTTCAGAAAACTAAGGTCCATAGAGCAAGGCACAGACCTGTCCCTGGGAGCTCAGTGTCCTGTTGGGAAGGCTGACTCAGAGACCGCTTTCATTCTTTTGTGTTACTCCATGCTGAGCTGGTTGGGGCTCACAGCGGCCTCTTTGGGCAGGCAGCAGCCTTGCCTCATCTTAACCTGTATTGCCAGGAACCCAGCAGCCTTCCCACATGAATCAAGTTCATGTTTCTTATCTCAAAGTGCTCCCCACCAGCCTTTAATTTTGGGGGCCTGCTCAGGTGCTGGACTCTGTCCTCCTTGCTTTCTGTTTGTTAGTTTTTATCTTGTTAATTCCTTTCTAAGTCAGGTATTACCAGCCTCTTTTACAGATGGGGAAACTGAGGCTCAGGGTAGAGAAGGCCTTTGCTGAGGCCCCCCCGCAGGTGAGAGGCAGATCAAGGATGTTGACCTAAAGTTGGTGCTATAGGCCTAATGTTTTTGTGCCCACACAATTCATTTGTTGAAGCCCTAACCCCCAGTGTGAGGTGGGGCCTCTGGGAGGTGAGTAGGTTAAGATGAGGTCATGAGGATGGGGCCTCCATGATGGGATTAGTGCCTTTAGAAGAAGAAGAAGAGAGACCAGAGCTCACTCTCTCTACCACATGAGGACGCAGTAAGAAGGTGGCCTGCACTGAGGAACCAAATGGGCCAGCGCCTAGATCTTGGACTTCCTAACTTCTAGACTCACGGGCAATGAATTCCTGCTGTTTCAGCCACCCAGTCTATGGCAGCCTGAGCTGATCAGTATAGTCGGAGTTCTCAACCTCCATTGGAGTGAGTGCCTGGGCTCCACTGTACTAAAAGCAAGTAGTCCTCCTCTGGAAGGGCGTATGCATATTTCCAGGCATTTTGGAGCCTCCAGGGAAACCCTGGGCCCTGCAGGTTCTTGTCCAGAACCACTGGCCACACGCCCTCTCAGCTGCACTCAATGCCAGGAGACCTCTATGGCTGCTCAGGAGTGGGTCCCTGCCTGGGGCTAAAGTCCGGGCCCTGGGATCTGTGTTGGGTCGTGCTGTCCTGGACTGAGCTGCCTCGGTTCCCTCTTTGGGCCCCACTAACAGAGAGGTTCTCTGAGGACCCCCATCCCTTCAGCTGAACCTAAGGCTACCAGGAGACAGAGGGCATCTGTGGCCTCCCCCAGGAGGCTGTCCTGAGGTTGTGCCTATTGTCTTGGGGAGTTTACTGGAGGAAGCTGCAGGCCTGGACTGTGCAGTCTGATTTCTTTACCTATTTTAGGAACGATGCTGGCTGGATGGGTGCGAAGGCTCACACCTGTAATCGCAGCACTTTGGGAGGCCAAGGTGGGCAGATCACCTGAGGTCAGGAGTTCGAGACCAGCCTGGCCAACATGGTGAAACCCAGTATCTATAAAAACACAAGCATTAGCCAGGCATGATGGTGCTCATGCTTGTAAACCCAGCTACTCGGGAGGCTGAGACGGGAGAACGCTTGAACCCAGGAGGTGGAGGTTGCAGTGAGCAGTGAGCCGAGATTGCGCCGCTGCACTCCAGCCTGGGCAACAGAGCTAGACTCCATCTCAGAAAAAAGAAATGATGCTGGTTGTTATCAAGAAGAGCCCTTCCCAAACACCCAGCTACCTTCCAATGGGCTTTTCCTTCCCTTCATAACTTGGGTGTTTTCAAGGGTGAGGAAGTTTAAGTAGTGAAGCCGGTGGGGCTGGCCAAGGGAACCCACTGTCTAATCCTGTGGCTGGAGGAGGAAGCGGGGAAGGTGGATTCTTCATGGAGTCAAGGAGGCTTTCCCTGCTTTTTCTTATTGCTTCTGCTGATTTCCCACTAGGCTTGGATTTGGCCATTTGCTGGGGTTGGGTGGGTGGGGGGGAAGAGTTTTTTTTTTTTTTTTTTTTGAGACAGGGTCTTGCTCTGTTGCCCAGGCTGGAGTGCAGTGCTGTGATCACAGCCCACTGCAGCCTTGAACTCCTGGGCTCAAGTGATTCTTCTGCCTCAGCCTCCTGAGTAGCTAGCACTGCAGGCATGTGCCACCATGCCCAGTTAATTAAAAAATTATTTTTGTAGGGCTGGGAGCGGTGACTCATGCCTGTAATCCCAGCACTTTGGGAGGCCGAGGTGCGCGGATCACCTGAGGTCGGGAGTTTTAACCAGCCTGACCAACCTGGAGAAACCCCGTCTCTACTAAAAATACAAAAATTAGCCAGGCATGGTGGCGGGTGCCTGTAATCTCAGCTACTCAGGATGCTGAGGCAGGAGAATTGCTTGAACCTGCAAGGCGGAGGTTGCAGCGAGCTGAGATCACGCCATTGCACTCCAGCCTGGGCAACAAGAGAGAAACTCCGTCTCAAAAAAAAAAAAATTCTTTTTGCAGTGACAGGGTCTGCCTGTGTTGCCCAGGCTGGTCTCAAACTCCCAGCTTTAAGCGATCTTCCCACCTTGGCCTCCCAAAGTGTGGGATTACAGGTGTGAGCCACCATGCCTAGCTGTGTTTTGTTGTCTGGCGCTGGTTTAGATGACCCCTGCTGCTGTCAGATTGCCCGTCTGGGAGCTGGGGTCATACTTGTGGGGTCATAACAGGGCCTTGGGCAGCAGACTCCTCACCGTGGCCAGGCAAGGGATTCCCACCCTGGGTTGGGCAGCCCTCTCCACAGGATGGCAAGGGGCTGGAGGCTCAGCGGACAGGCCCTGTTTTAGGGATTGAGGACATGGCAGGTAGACAGGCAATAAAAGCACCGAACCAGCCTTAGGTTCTATAGCAAGGAGGTCCAGCACCGCTCGTGGACCCAAACGGTCCTCCAGGAAAGGCGGGAGGCAGCTTAGGTGACCTCTGCGCGTGTTTTCAAAGCTGTGGTTTTGGTTGGGAGTTTCATGCTGGCTCAGCCACACAAACAATGACATGGAACAGGGAGGCGCTCCCATGTCAGAAGATGGGTCCTCTCCACCCCAGCTCCTCCACACTCCCCACCCCCCACAGCCCAGCCAGGTCCAAAACCCTACATGCTACCTCATAGGAAATGGGGTCCCCTGAGGAGAAGGACAAAAGCAGACAATTCCTGAGGACAAGAGGAAGAGGAGGACGGAGTCTCCCTTGTTTGTGCTGATTCCCAGTGAGCATCCTCTCTGGAGCCCACTGGGGTTTGGGACTTGCAGGGTGTGTCACTAAATGGCAAGGAACAAGGTAGAGACGGCTGGCACTCACTGTCTCTGTTGTGGACACTGGCCTCACCCACAGCTCCATGCACACGCCCAGATGCAGAAATTTTCTGTATTGGTTGTTTATCCGTCACCAACTTCTAAAGCAGCAGATGGGAAAATTGAATGAACAAAGTCAACTTTAGAACAAGCTTTGTGTTAAATTGAGTACACATAATTCGATTATTTTAAAAACAAAGCCCAAGCAGTGTTTTTCTGTTTTTTTGCATGCAGTGTTTTCCGGTGTAAAGAGAATTCACTGCCGGAGAAGCCCCAGCTTAGCTTCCTTCTGCCCCTGGGCAGCCCCGTTGGTTTCAGCAGATGGTCCTGATGTCTGAGGACCTGCCACAGTTTGCGCCAGTCCTTCCTTTTGCTACTTTTGTTGCCCAAGACGAGGTGTGATTTAGTGGTTAAATGCCAGAATGCTGGGCTGGCTGGATTTGAACCTTACCTCCTTTGAGATTCAATTAGGATGTGACCTCCGACAGCTTAATTTCCCTGAGCCTCTGTGTTTTCATCTGTAAAATGGGTACGATAATAGGGTTGTTGAGATTTGGCAGGTGATAAATGCTGACCAAGTGTTTGCTGTTGCAGTAGTTGTTATGGGAGTTGTCGTCATTGTCCTCAATGTCATCACTATCATTCTCGTCATCTCAGGACACTGAGGAAAGGCTGAGCTAGTAATGAATAGGGTTGGACTGGTGCTGCCTCTTTAGTGCCTAAGAAACGCTACCCTGGCCCTGTCTCCAGGCCTTGATCTCAAGGTGGGATTCATCCATCATCCACCATGGCCCAGGAGCCAGCTGTCCTCACTTCTGGGGTGACTTGCGAGTAGATAACAAAGGGGGTGCCCTCACCCTGCAGCGGAGTCCCCGTGGGCCTTGGGGCCCAGAGGGAGATGGTATCTGTTTCCCATGGGCTTCCTGCCACGGGGAGATGACATCTGCTCTCTGCTCAGGGTAGATTTGGGGGCCTCTGCCACTGGCTGACTGGAACTCTCTTACCTCATTCTAGACTCTTCCGGGCAGCTTTCTGTTTGTTCTCTAACAGAAACATAGAAACAAGCCGGCATCTTTTCTAAACAAAGAGGGACTTTTCACAGGAAGTTTGATGACCTGACGCGTTCCCCCTGCTTGTTGAAGCACGAGCCTCTTCTCTGACAGTTAGGGTGACTTGCTGGAGAACAAACAATAGACAATAGTTGTGGCCTACTTCCCGTGAGAAGCAAGAATGGTACAGGTGGATGTCGGGAGCCCCCAAACCCATGGAAGGGGTTTCCTGAGGACGTCCTATAGTCCCTGAACATGCAGCCGAGGGTTCCTGGGGTAGCAGCACCCGTGTGGTTAGCCCTGTAATGGGCTCACATTATGAGGCTTCTGTAGGTAGGCCCTGTTCAGAGAGCTTTACATGCTCTCATCCTGGGGAGTCAGGGTTAGGTTTAGGGTCAAGACTGATATAATGGCCGGGCACGGTGGTTCACGCCTGTAATCTTAGCACTTTGGGAGGCCAAAGCGGGTGAATCACCTGAGGTCAGGAGTTTGAGACCAGCCTGGCCAACATGGTAAAACCCTGTCTCTACTAAAAATACAAAAAAATTAGCCAGGCATGGTGGTGTGCTCCTGTAATCCCAGCTACTTGGGAGGCTGAGGCAGGAGAATTGCTTTAACCCAGAAGGCGGAGGTTGCAGTGAGCCGAGGTCGCACCACTGCACTCCAGCCTGCAAGATGGAGTGAGACTCCATCTTAAAAAAAAAAAAAAAGTTGCTGAGTTGGCTCTCCAAGCCTCTTTCTCAGAACCACCTTGGAGGGGGCCAGCCAGCTCCAAAGCCTGGGGTGTTGGCCTTTGGGAGGGAGGGGGCCTTGTGCCAGTCCCCCACACTTTGTCTGCTCCTCCATTCAGCCTCCTTGGAGTACCTTGAATGTACCTTCCTATTGCTGTTCCCTCTGCCCAGAGTCCCGTGCTCTCCTCTCCACATTCCTTCACTGCTCATTGGCATTCAGGGTTGGGCATAAATATTACCTTCTTGGGGGCCTGTTATTTGCATCCTAACTAGCGGGGCTCCTTTGCAGCCCACTGCCAGCCCTGCCATTCTTCATCACAGTCCTCTGTTCATCTCTTTGCCACTTGTCACCAAAATGTGTAATTGTACCTTCATTGATGTCCAGTCAGCCTTCTGTATCTGCAACTTTCACATCCGTGGATACAACTGACCGCAGATTGAAAATACTCAGAAATAAAAGAATGCTTGGGTCTCTACTGAACATGTACAAACATTTTCCTTGTCATTATTCCCTAAACAATATGTTATAGCAACTGTATACACATAGCACTTACATTGTATTAGGTATTAGAAGTAATCTAGAGATGATGTAAAGTGTATAGGAGGATATGCATGGGCTTCATACAAATACTACACCATTTTATATCAGGGACTTGAGCATCCATGGACTTTGCCATCTGAGGGGGGCACCAGAACCAATCCCCTAAGAAACCAGGGGACAATTGTTCACCTCCATGACAGGCCCATAAGCTGCTCTGTGCAGGTGCAGGTCTGTCATGCGGCCCACAGCCTTCTCTGCAGAAGACCCTCAAATGCTGGGGGAATGCACAAATTAGCTGGGGGGCAGTCTCTAGGAGATTTTCAGCAGTTTCTCCTGAGAGGTGTGAAGCTAAGAGTTAAGTAGGGTTTTGTAGGTATAACAATAGGCATTTTCCTTCCAGCAGCTCAAACTGCAGTGTGCTTGGCACGTTAGTGCAAAGGAAAAAAACTCACTTCATTCTTAAGAAAGCTCTGGAAATTTCATCTGCGTTTGAGTGAGTTGGCATGCTGGGCCCCTGGCGGAACACAAATGTGGAATTTGAACTCTACCCTACCTCAGAGAGCAAGGCTGAAGCGATAGGATGAAATGCATTTAAATGTCATGAGTGTTATTATTAGTCGTAATCTTATCTTTGTTAATAATAATAACAGGACCCGCCTAGAAGTGACTGAATAGCAGACAGGGCTTTCGTAAGTAAGCTCACACTGTCAGATAGCACCAGGACCTGGGGTGGCGCCGGCGCCGTTAGGGAGGGAGTGTTCACCGGAAACCTGCCCGGGCCACACGTGTACAGCCACATCCTCCACGCCCTTTGGGCGCTGGTCATTCAGAGAGGCCCTCTCAGACACGCCTGGCCTCTTTAGAGGCTCTCTCATCCCCTTGAGCTGCCAACACAATCAAGGGTCTGCAGGTTTGGGAACTCCAAGGCAGTTTCCCTTTACCAAGTTCTCTGCATAGCCTTTTGCCTTCTATTGTTTGCTGTCCCAGAGACTGGCTGAAACAATGTGTTTCCTACAGATTTTGTTTGCCTGCATTGACTTCTTTGTTTAGCTCTAGTAAACAGACATTTAGCATATACAGATCTGCACACTTGACACAGAGGAATTTGGAGCCCTGGACGGGGTGGCTGCACTGAGTCACCAGCTCCTTGAACCTGAAGACCTTGGATGGTCCGGAGCTCGTAAATGACTCACCCCATCAGTGCTGGGCTGGTGTGTGCAGGGTTTTGTGGCCAGCTTTGGCAATGGAAGAGGGGAACGTGGGGCCTTTGACTCGTCAGGGAAAAACAGGTGTGTGAGCACTAGGTTGGTGACGAGGTTTAGCAGCAGGTGGACTCTGGAGCGTGACTCTGGAGTTGCCAGTCCCAGCTCCAGCACTTTGATTAGCTGTATGACGTTGGAGAAGTTGCTTGCCTAATATGTGTGTGTTTCCTCATCTGTGAAGACAGCACTAACCTTGTAGGTACTCGGGAGGCTAAAGGAGTTCATCTGTGGAAATCATTTGGCATGATGCCTACTCTTATTCCTTGTCTGCGGGGCCCTGTTTTGTGGGCTTGCCACAGTCTCATGACTCTGCTGGGAAGAGCCTTCCTGCGGGCCCCCTTGAGCTAGGAATAGAACCTGGATTTCTGGCCCTGTAGGCTGACGCGGCCCTCCTAGATGTAGTGGTGATGCCCCGTTCAGCAGAGATGGTTCCAAATGTTCTGAACTTCTGCCTTGTATGGGACCCTGTGCCGGCTGAATCGCATGGTAGCTCAGGGCATAGATGCTAAATGGGACGGTCCTGGGTTTGCACCCTGGCCTCTGCTCTCACCAGCTGTGTGAGCTTGGATGTGTTACTTGTTACTCAGAGCTTTTCTCATGTGTAAAGCTGAGTGCATGAGGCCGGGCGTGGTGGCTTACGCCTATAATCCCAGCACTTTAGGAGGCTGAGGTGGGCGGATCACCTGAGGTCAGGAGTTCAAGACCAGACTGGCCAACATGGTGAAACCCTGTCTCTACAAAAATACAAAAATTAGCCAGGCATGATGGCGGGTGACTATAATCCCAGCTACTCGGGAGGCTGGGGTAGGAGAATCGCCTGAACCTGGGAGGCGGAGGTTGCGGTGAGCCGAGATCATGCAGTTGCACTCCAGCCTGGATGACAGAGCAAGATTCCATCTCAAAAAAAAAAAAAAAGAAAGAAAGAAACAAGAAACTGAGTGGATGCGATCTCTGCTTCATGGGGTTGTTGCGAGCATTAAGTGTGCTAGTGTTTGTGAAGAGCTTGGGCGGGGCCTAGCACAGAGCCCTACATAGTAGAGGTTTTGCCCTGACCCATGAGCTGAGCATTGGAAATACCACAGAATCTGGAGTGGGGAGCAGAGGAGGTGTCATGGTCCTTAAGGCCTGACCTGTCAGATATTCACAGTTGTCTGTGTCACTTGTTCTCGCATTGATAGACCTGGAGGGACAGGGAGGCCAGCCCGTTGTGGAGGGGCCTCCGCAGGCTGAGGGTTGATTCTGGCTCTGAGCAGGCTTCAAGCAGAAGCTGGCTAGCCCCGTGGCAGGGAGGCGGCAGTCCCTCTCTGACGCCTTCCAAGTCCTCCCCAGTCCTTCTAGGATTCTTTTACAGAACCAAAGATAACAGTCCCCTTCGATACCACATACAAGCCAGTCATATTCCATGCCTCGGAATATGAACAAAACCAGACCGGCGATGGCTTAAGCCTCATTGAGAGGCCCATTTGGATAGCAGGAGATTACATGGGGTCATGAGTAGACAGAATGTGGATTTCCAGAAGGTGCCTCGGCAGCTCCACTGTAGGCATAAAGCAGGTGAGTTTGAGATGTGTCCACTGGCACCTGTTCTGAGGCTGGTGGTGTCGGGGGTTGTGGTCATCATAGGTTGCATTAAAAGGGGGCTTTGATGGGGTCTTTTCCAGATGGAGCTGCTTTGTGGGATTCTGCTGCCCTGCCTTGGGATAGCAGGTCAGCAGAGGGTGAGCTCAGGAGCTGCAGGCTACGTGTGACGTTTAAAACATATTCTACATAAACTCATCCATGATCTATTCATGGTGTAATGGATGTCTGGGGCAGGGTGCTAGCTTCAGACGCTCCAGCCCAGGTTTTCTCAAGCCCTCCCAAGGTGCTGAGACATTTGGCACCCTCAGGCCACAAGTGTGGATGGGCCACAGCTTTGACCCACAGGGGAACTCATCTCCCCAAGCTTTGTCCCCATGGGTCACCTACTTTGCAACCCTAGTTTCGTGATTTGGTTAATGGTGTTTAAGTGGCTGAGCCATGTATCTGGTGTTTTTCAGTGCCGTCACTATTATTTCTTGTTGAGATTTTTGCACAGTCTCCTTCCCTCAATCCTATGTGTTCTTTTTTTTGACGGAGTCTCGCTCTGTCACCAAGGCTGGAGTGCAGTGGTGCAGTCTCAGCTCACTGCAACCTCCATCTCCTGGGTTCAAATGATTCTCCTGCCTCAGCCTCCCAAGTAGCTGGGACTACAGGCACATGCCACCACACCTGGCTAATTTTTGTATTTTTAGTAGAGACAGGGTTTCACCATGTTGGCCAGGCTGATCTCAAACTCTGGACTTCAGTGCTCGGATTATAGGCGTCAACTACCGCGCCTGGCCTATGTATTCTTTTAAACTTCAGCTCATTAGAGCTGGGTTTGTGCCATAAGTGAGAGAGCCCTGAGGTGCTTGGTTTGAAGCAAAGCTTGGTTAGCCATCAGCATCTGATTGGAGACTGGTCCCAACCCACCCATGCCGCTGAGGAGGGGACATGGGTGCTGGCCAGCACCGAGATTAGAACACTGACCCGGTGACATGGGAGACTGTGGTTTCCCTCATGGTACAGAAACATAAACCATACTTATTTTTGAGATGTCTGACCCTGACAAGGCTGGGAAATAGAGCTAGCAACTGATAAGTGTTCAGGGGTGGGGCTGCATGTGGGCATTGTAGGAAAAGCGCATTGGCGAGAGGCGTACAGAGGGATCCCAGGCGTTAGCTTCCATTCCCAGCTTCTGTAGGGCACTTACCTGTGCTTCCTTCAGAAGGTGACCAGCCAGTGAACTCTGCATGTTACCTTGGCGTTGTATAGGGTGGCTGGGTCGTCAGAAACCTGGGAGGCTCTGGACAGTTGACTTTACTTGGCTGTTCTTTGGTGTTTGTTCCATTCAGTGATGCTGCTGTGCCTCTTGAGGTGCAGGTGCAGGCTGGGTATTTCTCCCTCTAGACTGTTGCCCACAGCTGGAGGCAAAGGGAGTCCATTCATTTTTGCCTGTTGAATGAAGTTAGAGTTTTCGGTTTCTCTGTCCCCTTAGCTGAGGGGCTCTCACATCCTTTAAGAGAGCTGGCACCCTCTGGGTGGAACACTGATCGGGAAGTCAGCACCCAGGGGTTCCAGCCTTGGTTCCACCTCTCACTGGGTGGCCTGGGGCACTTGTGGCCTGTAGGTACCTATTGTTATGAGAGAGTTGCTGTGCAAACAAAGACCCTTTTAGTTTAAACCTTCTTGGAGACAGCAATTTTGCAAAGCAGTAAGAAGCTGGGATTTGAATTATGGTTTAGCCACAAGCTAGCTTCCTAAGCACTCAGCTTCCTCACCTGTAAAATGAGCTCATGATAGACCCAGCCTCTCTGGGTTTGGGGAAGATTGAGAGCGTGCAGGCCCAGGAGCATGGTTCCTGGCACATGGGCTCAGCTTCGTAGGTGGCGGCTCCTCTATTACTACCGTCATGAGTGTGATGGTTTTATTACCACCAGAGTGAAGTTCCTGACTGTGAGGTTTCAGACCGGATAAGCGCCTGGAGTAAAGTGTCAGGGCACATGGTTGATCAGTATCTTGGGTTTCTCCTCTCCAAGCAGTGACCTGGACTTGACCTACTAGAAATGGGATCAGGGTCTCCAGAGAGAGGAACCGTCTTGGCTCTTTGACCTTGGTCAGGCTTGGATACCGGGCCTCCAGGTGAAAGCTCAGATGCTGTTATCACTTCCTGAGACAGCCAGTCCTCTCACTTCTGTGTTTCCTTTATTACACTTTACTATGAAGGAGAATTGATGCAGAGGAAGAAAAACATACAGTGAACCCTTTATTTCCTATGATAAATGATGACTTTTGGAACTGGGGTCCAGCCTGAATTCGCTAAGGCATGCTTGTGCGTGTGCACGCTCTCTCTCTCTCTCTCTCTCTCACACACACACACACACACACACACACACACACAGTAATGGTTTTAAAGTCATGACATACTGTGCTTTTGGCTGCTGCTGTTTCTGACTGATGACCCCAATGAGACGCCAAAAAATTAGATGGGTGCGTTTGGAAGGCATTCAGAAATTACTCATTGGAAGAAAAATGCAGCGTTTGGAGGAAGGGGAGGGCTGAGCATGTGTAAAAATGAGTATTATGCGCTTAGTGTTCCGAATTCAGCATCAGTGAGGAAAGGGAGGGCCGCAGGAGTTTGGGGACCATCTCGCTAAGCAATACTGCAAACACAGACAGTGACCCGATTTTCCATAGCTGTGCTAGCTCCTCAGGAGGTTTTGAGAATCCCCCTCATTTGGGTTTGAAGGAGGTCTCAGTGTCCTTCCTCTGTTTGCCAGATTAAAGTTTCATACCTCAGAGCTGGGATATGCTGGGTTTTGGTTGTAAAGGCATGCAGCTCAGACTCTGTTGTAAATGGTGAGTTTTTCTTTTTTTTTTTTATTATACTTTAAGTTTTAGGGTACATGTGCACAATGTGCAGGTTAGTTACATATGTATACATGTGCCATGCTGGTGTGCTGCACCCATTAACTCGTCATTTAGCATTAGGTATATCTCCTAATGCTATCCCTCCCCCCTCCCCCCACCCCACAACAGTCCCCTTCCTGTGTCCATGTGTTCTCATTGTTCAATTCCCACCTATGAATGAGAACATGCGGTGTTTGGTTTTTTGTCCTTGCTATAGTTTACTGAGAATGATGATTTCCAATTTCATCCATGTCCCTACAAAGGACATGAACTCATCATTTTTTATGGCTGCATAGTGTTCCATGGTGTATATGTGCCACATTTTCTTAATCCAGTCTATCATTGTTGGACATTTGGGTTGGTTCCAAGTCTTTGCTATTGTGAATAGCGCCGCAATAAACATACGTGTGCATGTGTCTTTATAGCAGCATGATTTATAGTCCTTTGGGTATATACCCAGTAATGGGATGGCTGGGTCAAATGGTATTTCTAGTTCTAGATCCCTTAGGAATTGCCACACTGACGTTTTAAAAGTGAAATCAGAGAGTGTTTTTGGTTTTCTTGAAGCTGCCTTTGACGTTTTAGCAACATAGCTGGGAGGGTAAGGTAGAAAACTCCAAGAAGTTGGAATTCGACTGTCAAAGTCAAAGCGGGGATGGACTTTTGGGAGTCCTGCCACAGCGGGACCTGAACTCAAGTCTTAACTTCTCCTCTAGGGCTCTTGTGTGAAAGAGGAATAGCTTCCTGCGGTTCACAAGGGTCGTACCATGATCAATTATTATTACGTTACACATCACTTCTGTACCAATTTATATTGGCACATGAAGTTAATATATCCCTATATCCATGCACTGCCTTTGTGATTTGGGAAAATCCGATGCCTTGGCCAAACCTCTGAATCACGTGACCACGTTTTAGCCTAATTTGGTGAACAAATCTTTAACCTCCATGTCTTCAAGTGCAGCATCAGTGGGTCATGGATCCAGAAGGTTGGCTGATTGGGATTCTCTTGCTGGGTGCTGCCGCACCTTGTGTGTCGGGTGCCAACACCTTGATCATTTCAGCCAGACCCCCAAGAGAGCCCACAGACCACCATGCTGGGTGGAGGCACCCAACACCTGGCTGACTACGTGAACTTCTTGCTTACCAGTGGCTCTCCAAACTAGTTGTGGAGGACGCGAAGGGGTTTCCTGATGTCAAAATAAAAATAACGATGTCTGTAGTTTCCCAGGAGGAATAATTGTTGATGTTGAGGCATGATCTCTGCATGCATTCTGTACCTGCTCCAGGGTGCCAGTGGAGGCTACACCCCTCTCCCCCTCTTCTGCTCTCTGCAACACCCCTGCCACAACAGACCTTGACTCTCCAGGCTGGGACCCAGGAATCCGTACTCTTTCAAAACCACTTTATTGAGTGTAATTGACAGACAGTAAGCCGCACATATTTAAAGAATATGATTTGAGAAGTTAGGATATATCCATACCCGTGTGAATCTACATACCACAAACAAGTTATCCATCACTGCTAAAAGTTTACTCATGCCCCTTTATAATCCTGCCCTGTCATCCCTTCCTGTCCCCTGAACCCTAAGCAGCCACTGTTCTTGCTTTCTGTCGCTCTGGATTCGCTTGTATTTTCTGGATTTGCTTGTATTTTCTGGATTTGTCTATAGATGGAATCATATAGCAAGTACCCTTTCTCATGTGCCTTTACTTACTCAGCATGAGGATTTTGAGATTCATCTACACTGTTGGCGTATCAGTAGTTCATTCCTTTTTCTTATTGAGTAGTAACCCACTGTATCGATAGACCACAGTTTATTTACCCACTCAACTGTTTGCGCAGGTGGGTTGTTTCTAGTCTCTCTATGGACAGAGATTTTCTTTTCTCTTGAGTAAATACTTAGGAACGGCTGGATCATATGGTAGGTATAGGTTTAACTTTTCCAGAAATTGACAACCTGTTTTCCAAAGTGGTTATTCTTTGGGACAAGGAATCAGTGTTTTTAGATAAGCTTCCCCAATTCTCCTGTGGCCTCTCCCTTCCCGAGACGGTCTAATGGCCCTGAGCGATGGCTCCTGTGTGCCCGTCTCCACCTGTTCTCTCAGGGCTAGCTTGGCCTTGGCACCTCACTGCAGGCCGCCCCTCTGCTTGGGGTGCTGGACAAGCAGAAGGGGAACACTCAAGTTCTTTCTCTCCATAACTGCCTTCGGGAAGCCATGGCAGATGCGTTGACTCTCTGTAGGGCTGGCAAGCTGTGTGGCGAGTCCCTTATCCAATGTCGCTGTGTCCCACAGGGAGGTCTTAAAGAGGCAGCCGACTTTTGTGGCCTCCTTGTGAAAGCTTCGATGCCTCAGGGATTATTTCTGAGCTGACTGCTAGTTTGACTTGGGCCCACTGAAGAGACAGCCTGGGATCGGATGTCCAGAAGAGACAGATCTGAGCACGTCTCTTTCCTCTCCCTCCTCTTTTCTTCTTAGCCCTTCCACCTATCACTCATTCATTGCCCCCTCCTAGGTTCTGTATTCATTTGCTGGGGGCTTTAACAATGAGACGTTATTTTCTCCCAGTCTGGAGGCTGGAAGTTCAAGGCCTAGGTGCCAGCAGGATTGGGGTCCCTGGAGCCCTCCCTCCTTGGCTAGGAGATGGCCGCCCTCTTGCTCTGAGCCCACATGGTCCTTCCTGTATGCACCTGCACCACGGTCTTTCTGTGTCCTGACCTCTTCTTTTTTCTTCAAGACGGAGTCTCGCTCTGTTGCCCAGGCTGGAGTGCAGTGGTGCAGTCTTGGCTCACTGCAACCTCTCACTTCTGGGTTCAAGCAATTCTCCCACCTCTGCCTCCCGAGTAGCTGGGATTACAGGCGTGTGCCACCATGCCAAGCTAATTTTTTGTATTTTTTTTTAGTAGAGACGGGGTTTCACCATGTTAGCTAGGATGGTCTCAATCTCCTGACCTCGTGATCCACCCGCCTTGGCCTCCCAAAGTGCTGGGATTACAGGCGTGAGCCACTGCGCCTGGCCCCTGACCTCTTTTATAAAGATACCAGTCACACTGGGCTGGGGCCCAGCCTAATGAATGGCCTCATTTTTGCATGATCTCCTCTTTAAAGGCCTTATCCTCAAATTTCTCCAAATACAGTCATGTTCTGAGGTGCTGGGGGTTAGAACTTCAACACAGGAATTTGGGGGCATACAATTCTGCTTATCACAGGTGCTGAGCCCTGAGTGCAGTGCTTATGACAGAAAGATGAGCTGGATAGTTCTTCCCCTTGTGCAGCTCAGCATCCTGGGGGAGAGAAGGTGGGAAGATCCAGTTTTCTGATGAAAGAAGATGGAAGGAGGAGGGCTCGGTGCTACTAGGGGGGTGGGAGTGGATGGTTAAGACCAACCTGACTCCAGTGACAGCAGCAAGGGCTCCTCATTCCTGTTGGTGGCGTGTCCTTCAAAACGTGCCTTGGTTCTCAAGGAGTGAGTGGCGGTGGCCTGCAGCCCTCTGGCACTCTGTGGCTGAGGCCAGCTCCAACGCTGCAGGGCAAGAAGAGCCATGCAGCAGCGCTGATGTGCGTGCCAGTAACTGCCTGATGTTCTAGTGAGTGCTGTCCCTCGAGGAGCCTACTCCATTCTCTGGGGGATCATGTGAAAGTAGAGCAGCTTTGGGAAAGTGTGAAGTCTCTGTTGTGTCTCTGGAGAAGTTATCGCCTGGTTTGCACATGCTGGAGGGTGGGGTGGTGGTGGAGGAGGAGGGCGCATGATGCCTACAACCTGGCTGCACTGGCTCTTTTCATCCTTGAATTCCTGCCTCAGGAACCCTACAAACCCAGTGCCCAGAGTGTTGCACTAGGGCCAGAATGGGAAGAGCCCTGAATACAAGAGAACTGTGGTATTGGGGCTTTACCTATAGGCATCAGGAAGTCCCCTGCTCTGTGTCCAGGGAGTTGGAGGCCTTAGTACCCTTATCTCTGGAGGCTTCTCCCTGGCCATGCAGAACAGCTGCAGGAAAGGGGGAAAGCAACTTAACAAAAATTGGTCCAGGGACAAATTATGCTTAGTGATGGATTATCCCAAACATGCTTTGTCTGAGTGTCATGAGGCCATGATGATAAAAAGTTAGTGCCGTAACACACACGGAATCAATTCTCTGAGCCTGTGCACTGTCACACTTGTTGCCTCAAGCTCACAAATGGAGTTTTTCTTGTTGGTTTTATTACCTGCAGGAACGTGAATGTCGGCTCTCCAGCCAGCAAGGCCAGCGCCCACCCATCCATCCCTCTGCCATCCTCCATAGGTGGTTTTGATGGCTCTGGTCAGCTGTCATTCGTCCTCCCGTCTCTCAGCTTTTGTAGGATAGTTGATACCTGTTTTATTCTTTTATTGTTATTTTAGGGGTCTCAGCATGGAAATATATTGGTGTATAAGTACCTGTTCCAGTCCTTGTTTTCACTTCTCTTGGGACTATACCTAGAATTGGAATTGCTAGATGCTATGGTAATTCTGTGTTTAATTTTTTGAGGCACTGCCAAATTATTTTTCTCCCAGAATGCTTTGGAGGCAATGACTTCCTGTTTCCTTCCTTCATTCCTTCCTTCCCTCCCTCCCTCCCTTTCTTTCTTTCTTTTTTTTTTTTTTTTTTTTGAGACAGAGTCTCACTCTGTCACCCAGGCTAGAGTGCCGTGGCCCAATCCCAGCTCACTGCAACCTCTGCCTCCCGGGTTCAAGCAATTCTCCTTCCTCACCCTCCTGAGTAGCTGGGATTACAGGCGTGCGCCACCACGCCCGGCTAATTTTTGCATTTTTAGTAGAGACGGGGTTTCATCATTTTAGTCAGGCTGGTCTCAGACTGCTGACCTCATGATCCACACGCCTTGGCCTCCCAAAGTACTGGGATTACAGGCATGAGCCACCACGCCCATCTGATTTCCCGTTTTCTGCAGGGTAAAGCCTCAGGGCCGGCCCATTGCTTTCAGGACTTTTCTCACTCTGTCCCCAGCACAAGGATCTTCTCCATCTAGATGGATTTGCCACCATGTGCTGCCTCCATGCTTGGGCTGGGTCATTCTGCTCACATGGACACCCCTTCACCTTCCTCTCAGGGACTCTGCACATGCTGCCTTCACTGCCTCCTTGGGAAAAAATTGCTCCTCCCGGCTGCTCCCAAAGCAGTTCTTGTGGGTCTGGCCAGGGACCCCCCCAACTCTACTTTACTAACCACCCTGGGTTGGCAGTCTCTGCCCCGAGCTCTCCTGTTCCTCTCCCCTGCTCTTGAGCTCCCATTAGGTGTCGAGCACCCAGAAGTGGTGATGGCTCGTTCATTTCGGCCACGTCTGTGCACGGCTCACCCCTGGTGCTTGTACGTGGATGCTTGTGACCACACAGCCTGTATTTGAGCCACTGTTCTGTAATCAGCCTCTCCTGTGGTGGCATCTTCTTCACAGGGAGGGATCTGGCCGACCTCGGGTCTTAGCACGGCTGAGCCTTTGAAGCTGGCAGGTTGCCCCGGGTTCCCGGGGTGGTGGTTGGCCGCCTCTTCTCTTGGGCCCCTGCCCATTTGGAAGCATGCCCTTGAGCACTGCCATCCCCGAGCCAGGCCATCAAGTCATCCGATCCCCCGAGGTGGCTGAGAAGCTGGCTGAATGTCCCTGCTGTGAACCAGTGATGGAGAACCAGGCTGCTACTTAGCTTTGTGGATGGATTCGGTAAAGACTAAATCTCTTATTTCTAAGACGTGATCTCATTGCACGGACAACAGCCTGAGTGGCCTGTCACCCAAGCAGAAATCCTGGAGACATCTGTTGAGCCTATCCTGTTTCTCATTGCCATTGGTGACCTCCCTCCTGGGCATCTGTCCCTTGCCCTCCCCTCCTTGATCCGCGTCTCTTGCTCTGCTGGCCACTGTCCCTTTCTGTGTGATCTCCCCATGCCAGTGTGCCCTGCTGTGATTTGCCTTTTCACACAGCACCTCTTCCTCGAGTTCGGACCCAAGCTGCACTCTCCAAACCACTGACTTCACTTGCTCCTCCCCCCACTCACATTTTGGGGCCCTAAATTACTTTAGTATCGTGAATGAGCACTGGGCTGTCTCTTTCACAGTCTAGATTTGCACAAACCTTTCCCTGAGCCTGGACCATTCTCCCAGGTCTTCACCAGGCCAGTTCCTCCTGGAGCTCCAGACTGCAGCAGAGCTGTCTCCTGCTGGGATGGGAGACACTTCTCTGGCCCCAGTGCTGCTGTTCCCCCTGCTAGTTCTCCCCCTTTCCTTGGCAGCCCGTCTCACCAGGCTGTCTTGTAACAGTCTGTTTTCCTTGTCTGTCTCCCTCACCAACCTGATGTGTCTGCATTGCTGTGTCCTCAGCTCCTAGACCAGGGTCGGGTTCCGGCTGGGTCAGGAGAGGCGTGTGCTGCGGCCCTGGATGGGCTCATGGGCAGATGGACCATTGAGCAGATGGATCAAGGCCCCCTGTGGGTACAGGTTTCTCCCCGGAGCCTGAAGGGTTGGCCCTGGTGGTCTGTGACAGCTTCCTGCTCTGGTGGTCAGCAGCTGGGCACAGAACTACCTGGAGTGGAGGTGAGATCCCAGGAGTTGTCAGGAGAGTCCAGGGTTGGCGGGGCCCCAGAGGCTTCCGGGAGGCTTCTAGAAGCTCTTGAGTGCTTTCTCCTGCCCAACATGAATGTCTTGTCTTAAAGGTGAGGCCTTGTTGAGAAAGCAGGACTAGGTGAGGCCAGAGGAGTGACAGTCGCCCAGTTGATGCTGTGGAGTTCTCCAGGCTGCTGGCCCATCCAGTCCCTCCTCTAGGCCCCGAGTTACTGTGTCACTGGGGCCTGGTCCTGCTGCAGAGTTGGGGCACATCTCAGGGCCTTTCAGAGCTGACAAGGGGCCTGGCCTGCTTTCAGTTTTTTGGTTTTGTTTTGAGGCTTCCAGTTCATTAAAAAAATTAAAATGCCCTAAGAAAGCTATAAATATTAATATTATGGTATTTTAAACTGGTAACCTTTGTCAGGATGGTGTTTTTTTTTTTAAACCAAAAACAACATAGCAATATAATTAGTCTAGTCACAAGGTAATGCTAGGATTTATAGGAAATATTAATTCATAGTGTGCTCAGTCTGGGTGGACCTGTGATGGGACGGGAGTGTCCTCCAGCCCTGCAGCTCAACATGGTCACATTTGGAGATGAGATGAAGTATTTGACTTTGAGGCTTCTGTGAAAATGAATCCACACCCCATTCCCACCTTGTCCCCTAACCTGCACCCCTCCAAGCCCTGCAAGTCCTTCTTCTAGGCTGAAATGAGGACATAGGAGTGAGGCTGCAGGGAAGGAGTGAGACATACACGTTCCTGAGGACTTGAGTTCCAGGCTTCAGGAACGCCCGCCCGTGCCTGGGCTCTGTATTCCCTGGCCAGTGCTGACGGTGTCTCTGGCAAAAATGCAAGTACCCTTGGAGGCTAGGCCTTGGGGTGGAGCTAGCTCAGACACCTGCCCTCTGGGAACATTGCCTTCTTCTGCTTTCTAATGCTGATGGCTTCCCTGAGATCCCAGAGTCATCAAGGGTCACCCTGCAGATGGGACCATGAGCCCCGCTCCCCAAAATGTGGCTTGCTCAAGGTCACATAGGTAGTAGCAAAGCTGAGACGTGAGCCTGGCCCTTCAAATCCTAAATTGGGGATAACTCTGGCAAGAGAATGTTTCAAGGTTCATCTTTGTGTCCCCAGAGTCTGGCATGTCATAGGGAGATAGAAAGTATCTGTTGAATGAGCAAGAGCAGCCAACACGGATCGAGAGCCAGGAACTGTGGTAACTGCACATCTGTCTGATCTCATTGACTCCTCCCCAGCTCTGGGCAGTGTACTTCGGTACTCGGATCCCCTGTGGGCAGATGAGGAGGAAGCTGGGTACAGGTAGGAAATGAAACCTGCCCAACATCAAACAACCAGTCAAGGAAGCTGAGGTTTGGGCCCAGATGGTGTATGTCAGAGCCACTGTCTAGGCCAGCGCTGTCCAGTGGAAATAAACGTGAGCCTCTTATGAAGTAGAAAAAAATTCTAGTAGCCACCTTTAGAAAAGTAAAAGAGGAACAACTGATATTATTTTAATAATATTTTAATAATATATTTTATTTAATCCAGTATCTGCAAATGGTTATCATTTTAGTATATCATTAATATAAAAATCCTTTTCTTTTTTGTAGAAATGTTGCCTGGGCTGGTCTCAAACAGTTCTCTCACCTTGACCTCCCAAAGAGCTGGGATTACAAATGTGAGCCACTGAGCCCGGCTATTTAATCTGATATGTACAAATGATCATTTTAGTACATCATCAATATGAAAATTATTAACAAGATATTTTACATTCCTTTTTCTATGCTAAGCAGTTACAATCCAGTTTATCTTACCTCAGAGCACCTCTGAACTCCCACCAGCCACATCTCAAGTGCTCCTCAGCTTCTGTGTCCAGGGACTTTGGCGCAGAACAGGCTGCTGTGGCCTCTCAGTCGTCAGTGGGTGAATATTGGGAGTTGTTAGCCATTTGGAGGTGTGGGAAGCATGAGGAGGTGATGAAAGGGCCTAACAGACAGAGGTGGAGGGTCAGGCCTGAGCCTGTGTACTGGGCTGCCAGTGGCACCACGGGTCTCTCCCAAGTGTGAGTGCTGGATGCAAGGCTGCCGTCTTGGCAAAGGGATGTCTCACTGGGGCCTCTTGTGGAAATGGAGGGGAGGTCCTGGGCAGGGCTCTGCAGAGCACAGGCATCCGAGCTCCCCGTCCTGGGCTGCCCGGAGGACTTGCCAGTCTGCGTGGGGATCTGGCTCTGAGCTCTGTTGCTTTTGGCCAAGGGCTGTTGCAACACTCCCGGAGCCCAGAACAGGTACGATGTGTTCCTCATGAAAGGTTATGAGGTTTCAGACATAACAGAGGTTCTGAGGATGCAAAGAGAGGAGGTCTCAGGGCTCATGTCTAGAGTGAAGTCATCAGACCTATGCATCATGGGGTCATGCTGGCTGGCATCTCTAAGCGCACCTCAGGCTGGGGGCAACCAGTACTAGGGGCAACAAGGACAGACTTTGGTGGAGGTAGGGGGAGCACTAAGGGACTCCTGTTTTCTCAAATGGGTCTCTAATGAAAGAGGTTAAAGAAACTGTCACTTAAAGCATTTCCTGGGTTGGTCCTGAGTACAGTGGGAGGGTGGGTGGTAAGAAGAAACCTCCCTGGGCCAGGCTCCCCAAGGCTCGATTCCTGGGTTGGGGGCAGAGATTGGAGGAATCTGTGGCCAGTCCTGGCCCAGACAGTTTCTGAAAAAGCAAATCAGGGTTTGTAACAGTTAAGTCTGTCCTGGGGAAGTGTTCCATTGCACCTTGATTTATGCCACTGGAAACATTTTATACTGAGGACTGTCCATTGGCCAAACAAGCCTTGGGGCCAAAGGCCCAGCAGGGAAGATGGTTGCTGTGTGAACCATCAGCTCTACTCCGCTTGTGGGGACCATGGGCGCAGTTCTTAAAAGCCCGCACTGTGTGATGCAGAAATGGGGCGGTGACATGGTAAAAGGAGCGGTGGCAGGCAAAAACTTTTAACAACAACAGTAAAACCTGTTTTATAAAAGCCATATCCGTGGAGGTAGGAATTGGGGAGCAGGGAGCCGCTGAGTGCTGGGGCTGGGACCTGGCCAGAGTAGGGAAGGATGAAGGACCCCTGTGATCAAGGTCAAGTCCTCACCTCATGACTTCCTGGCAGAACGTCCTTGGGCAAGTCTCAGCTTCCCTGTCTGCAAAATGGGGCTCATAACCCCTCCTTTCCTTGCAAGCTCATATTAGATGCTGCATGTGGAAAGTACAGAGCAAAGTACCCCACAAATCCAGGGGGTTATTCTTTCTATTAACCCCACTGTGAATGTTTTACTTTCATTTTTATTAACCCCACTGTGAATGTTTTACTTTCATTTTTATGTATTCTGTAGCCTTTAGGTGTCATGTTACTTTATCAGGATTTTAAAAACTTTTCATTATGAAATGTTTCAAATGTACTCAAAAAATAGAGAGGATAGTGTAATGAACACCCTGTACCCTGCAGCCACCACTACAACTCTTAACTATTTCATCAGGGCAATTTGAGCTCACTGTTACAGTAATCCCTTTCATTAATTGAGTTCCCAAAGTGCTTTAAGTCCTTTGAAGTAAAATCTTCACTGCACAAGTTGCTGCAAAATCTGCCCCCTTGTTTGGGAAAAAGAGTGTTTTTGTATGTTAGGTTTTTTTGACTCATTCTCGCCACAGTCTGTGATTGGATTTTTCAGTACCATCTAATTGTTGGTTGTGCAATATAGAGACAGTCACACGTGGGGGTCTGGAGGGCCCCAGGGCCCCCTTCAGCCTTCCTTAAGCTTCCAGGGCAAGTTCAATTCTCTCAGGAGTTTGGGGGCCTCTGTTGACTCTGCTTTTCAATTTGCTATAATTTGAAGGGAAAAAGTTGTTCTGGAGTGGCTGGCAGGAATAATGAAGGGCTGGGAAGTTTGTTGTCTCCGGTCAGCCCGCCTCCCCTGTTGCAGCCCGCCATACAGGCACCCCTTGGAAGCGGTCACTTTGGGGCTGGTCACCCATTCCCTTGCCTGGAGGCAGAGGTTTTGGTGGAAAAGGTGGGGAGGTGAGGGGTCAGGGGATGAAGGCTGATTGTTTTTATCTGTTTGGGCTCAAAGGCTCAGTGTGTATAACAAGCTTCTGGTAAAACTCTTTTTCTTGTCCGTAAGATGGCATTGGTGATGACTCTGGGCAGTTGTGAGGATGAAATGTAAGGTCCAGGAGATGTCCTGTCTGTCTTGTTCACTAATGTGTCCCCCTGTGTCTAGAACAGTGTTCGCACAGAGCACATGCTCAATAAATTTATATTGAAGAATAGGAGGGAAGGGAGGGAGGAAAGAAGGAAGAAAGGAAGGGAGGGAGGGAGAGAGGAAGGGAGAGAAGGAAGGAAGAATGGAGAAGGCAGGGAGGGAAGGAAGTAAGGGAGGGAAGGAGAGAAGAAGGGAGGGAGAGACAGGAGGAAGGGAGGGAGAGAATAGGGAGAGAGGGAAGAAAGGAAGGGAGGGAGAGACGGAGGGAGGAAGGGAGAGGGAGGAGGAAGGGAAGGAGGAAGGGAGGGAGAGAATAGGGAGAGAGGGAAGAAAGGAAGGGAGGGAGAGACGGAGGGAGGAAGGGAGAGGGAGGAGGAAGGGAAGGAGGAAGGGAGGGAGAGAAGAAGGAGGGAAGAAAGGAAGGGAGGGCGAGAGGGAGGGAAGGAAGGAAGGGAAGAAGGAAGGGAGGAAAGAAGGGAGAAGGTAAGGAGGGAGGGAAGGAAGAAAAAGGGAAGAGAGGAAGAAGGGAGTGAAAAGCTACATCTGCCCATCCATTATTAATAATTCATCACAAATCTTTCATTTCAGGATAAGGAAATGTCATTAGGCCCTCAAGGAAAAAAATGCCTGTTTTCACTCTGGGCTTAGAATTCTTTTCTCTTCTTTTTTTTCTTGTAGAAATTATATTTCCATCTCTGGGGCTTAGCTCAACTGACATCTCACCTCTTAAATTGTTTTGGCCTTCCTCTGGCAAAGTCCAGCCCCCTGCCCACTCCCACACTGCTGTCCATACCTCACAAAGCAGAGAGGAGGACAGCTATGACTGCACCGTATCCAATGCCGGGGCTATGTGGTCATGGGATGTGTGTGCAAGGCTGGCACGGTCATCTCCCCCATACCATAGAGGACGCTGAGGCTTTCAGGTGAAGTGAGTTGCCCAGGTAGACACAGCCAGGAAGCAGGCTTAGATCCAAACACTTGTCTGATCCCAAAGCCCTGCTCATTCCCTGTCCTCCCTGCTGGCCCTGGGTTCATCCTAACCCTTTGCTTTTAGTTCCCCCTCTCTGGACTGGACGGTCCTCACAGGTAGAACGGCCTGTGCCTGTGTCCTCTGCTCTTAGGGTTAGCCCAGAGCGGGGAGGCCGTGGGTGTGCAGTAATCAAACTAGGCACATCCTCTGGGGCTGCACCTCATGTTAGAGACAGTGGTGTGGGCTCTGTTCCCCTTCCCACCCTTTCTGCCTGCAGAGCCTCCCTGGAGTTTATGAGTCCTGATGGAGGTGGGGAAGGCCATGGCTTACCCTCGACACACATCAGTACCCAGCAGGAGTGGCAGAAGGTCTGTGGACAGGGCATAGGGGTGCAGGGGGAGGAGAAAGTGGAGGGGCTCCAAGCACCCGAACATAAGCTCCATGGCAGCCAGGACCTTGTCTGTCTTGCTTGTTGTAGTTCTAGTGTCTGGTTCAGGGTCTAGCAAATAGTAGGTGCTTAACAAGTAGGTATCGACTGGATGGGTGGCCTCCAAGCCCTGCTTCCCTGTTTCCCCAAAGCTTTATTGTGGGTTCTTTAGCTACTGCTGAGATGCAGATAGGCCAAGCTGAGGGACCATCCCGTGTCTGTGACCCTGCCCTGGAGTGGACCACATCTCTGCTGCACCTCACTGTGTCACTGCTGCAGCAACATGGTGGGCTCTTGGCTGGCTGGAACGTGACCCCACACCCTGCCTCTGGTTGGACAAGCATCCCTCAGCATGGACTGGCTTAGGTGTGTGTGGGGAGTGGGGGTGGTTGATTCCCAGGGCAGCAGGCCAGCTGCTCTTCCTCCTCCCTGCCGTTCCTCACCCACCCGGCCTCAGCCACTCCATTCCTGGATGCCCATGTCCCAGTGGCGGCTGGCTGGTCATCCAGAGGGGAATGCGGAACATGGTGTCTGAGCTACTAACCTCCCACCTTGGGTGTGCCCTTGAACTTTTCTGTAAGCCAGGCTTTCCAACCCCCAACAGCACTCAGGTCACATTCCCAGAGAGCCTGCACAAGAGGGCTGAGTCTGTTTATTTTTCAAGATTTCAAAAAACATGCCTTTTCCCCCTCTGACCTTAAGCAAAACTTTTTTTTCCCTCCAACACTTGTATTTTTAACTTCATGAGAAAATATGGTAAAAGGGAGCAGATTTTATTTTCAGAAACTGTGATTTTTCAAGATTTTTTTTATTTAAAAAAGAAAGGCTTTGGGGGATGGGGAGAATAAAGATTTTTGTTTTGTTTTGTTTTGGGTGCTAAGGGGGCCCAGAGCCACTTCTCTGTGGCCCCTGCTCAAACTCCTCCAGAGATTCTGGCATGTTGAGGCTGCAGCTCTTTTGGTTATTGTGATCAAGGATTTCTGGGCACCTTTCCTTCTCCTTTTGAAGACTTAGGACTGGACCAGCTAAGGGCTGTAAACAAGCATTTCCCTCCCTTGGCAGGAAGTGCTTAATGTCTTTGCTTTTGGGAACCGGTGTTCTGGGCAGGCTGGGAGGCCGCGCCTGACCTGCCTGTGGCTCTCTTCCCACTGTGGGGGTCAGAAGATGGTGGCTGCCTATGTGAATGTCACAGATCCTCACTTCCAGCTGGTGGATGTAGGATCTGAGGCCCAGAGAGGGTTGGTGACTTGGCCATAGTCACACAGCCACCTGGATAGAGATGAGTGGTGAGTGGTGAACCCGGAGAAACATGGCTTCTTGCCTCCTTGGTCTTTGTGCACGGGCCTCCCCCTTCCCGAGTCTCTCCTGGCCCAGCAGTGGTTTGCTGAAGGCTGTTTTATTTTAGGCACCGGCTGACCTACCTCTGACCTTGTTGGGGTAGCCTAGGTGTGGTTCTTTGGTTTTTCAGTTTGTATAACCATGTTCTTTGTTCAGCTCCTATCAGGGTTAGGGAGGTCAAACACCTATGTGTCAGGATACGCCTGACACACACTATTTAAAACTCACACTGTTTTAAATGTATAGTGTTTAAAACTTTATGGTCAGCTGTACTTACCGGCTGAGGACAGAACTAGGAAAGCTGGTGGCTACTTGCAAGGAGCAGCTGCTTAGTAGCGGAGGTTGAGTAATAAGGACCCCAGTTGCTGAACAGCTCCTGGAAGAATATCTGTTCCCGGCTGGGCGTGATGGCTCAAGCCTGTAATCCCAGCACTTTGGGAGGCCAAGGCAGGTGGATTGCCTGAGCTCAGGAGTTCGAGACTACCCTGGGTAACATGGTGAAACCCTGTCTCTACTAAAAATACAAAAATTAGCCAGGCATGGTGGCGGGTGCCTGTAGTCCCGGTGACTCGAGAGGCTGAGGCAGGAGAATCGCTTGAACCTGAGAGGCGGAGGTTACAATGAGCTGAGATCATGCCGCTGCATTCCAGCATGAGTGACAGAGCGAGACTCCGTCTCAAAACAAAACAAAACAAAACAAAACAAAACTCTGTCCCCTTCTCCCTGTGGCCGTCACCTCTAACCTCTACGGCTGTTATTCTGGTTCAGTCTCATTTCTTCTCTCGGACTTTTGCAATAGCCCCTAAAATGCTGTCCTCCTGGTTTTGCTGACATCGTGATGATTTTAAAGCTGCATCTGACCGTTTCCCTTTCACAAAGTGGTTCTAACTTCTGCCTCTAGAAGGGAGGCACTGTCTTCCCTTCCCAGGTACCCCGCAATCCAGCCATTCCCAAGGACTCACACAGCCCTTGGAAACCTTTCTGCTTAGAATGTTGTCCTGTCCTCTTCTGCTTGGTGGCTACCTACTTGTCCTTCCGAGTCCCTCTGAGACATCCCACCTCCGGGGAGCCTTCTAGATTCCTTGGGCTGGGTTTCCCCTTCTATGTGTGTGTGTAGCCTTCTGCTCACATAGGTCCTGCAACAGCCCTGTGTTGAGACATAATCATCTCTTCCTTGTTTGTCTCATCTTCTGGGCTGGGCTCCTCTAAGGAGGGGCTGCTTTCCATCCTTATGTTCCTGGCAGCAAAGCCACTGCCTGTCCAAGTCAGAGACAGGAGCATAATTATTCAGTGAATGAGCCCAGGATGGAGTGAGGAGGATTGTGGGAGAACAGGAGGGTCAGACAGATTGTTCTGTAGTGGTGGCTTTGCAGAGGGGCAAGACTTCTGCAAGTCAGTCCTTGAGGCATGAGCGGACATTAGATTGGTAGGTGAATTTGGGATGGGGGATGTGCTAGAGGCCCTGGAGCCAGCCGCAGGGTATGGGGTGATCTGGCTGTTTGTACATTTTTCTCCATGATCTTCATGTTTCGTGTAGACTGATCCCTTCTACTTTCTGAAAGCTGCCATTGGAGGTGAAGCAGGGCTCCTTTGGGTCTGCAGTATCACCAATTCGGCAGGAGATGCAGTGAAGCTACACCCAGCTAGACCCATTTAGCTACACCCAGGGTTGGGCGTTCAGCCTGGCATCCTTGGAAAAACAGGTCTGGGTGCAGGCTCCCTGTGGCCACTGGCAGGATCCTTTGTTCAGTCTGGAGCTGGGTGTGACGGTGTGACCACGGCTGCCTCGGGCGCTGGTGGGTGCAGAGCTGCTTCCTGGAGCCAGGAAGGAACTGTCGCTGCCGCCTCCTCCTCCTCCTCTTCCTCCTCCTCTTCCTCCTCCTCCTCTTCCTCCTCCTCTTCTTCCTCCTCTTCCTCCTTCTTCTCTTCTTCCTCCTCCTCATCCTCCTTCTCTTCTTCCTCCTCATCCTCTTCCTCATCCTCCTCCTTATCCTCATCCTCCTCCTCTTCTCTTCCTCCTCATCCTGCTCCTTATCCTCATTCTCCTCTTTATCCTCATTCTCTTCCTTCTTCTCCTTTTCCTCCTCATCCTCCTTCTCCTTCTGCTCGTCTTCTTCCTCCTCCTCCTCTTCTTCTTCCTCCTTCTTCTCCTCCTCTTTTTCCTCCTTCTCCTCCTCTTCCTCCTTCTTCTCCTCCTCTTCCTCCTTCTTCTCCTCTTCCTCCTTCTCCTCTTCCTCCTCCTTCTCCTCTTCCTCCTTCTCCTCCTCTTCCTCCTTCTTCTCCTCCTCTTCCTCCTTCCCCTCCTCTTCCTCCTCCTTCTCCTCCTCTTCCTCCTTCTTCTCCTCCTCTTCCTCCTCCTCCTCTTCCTCCTCCTTCTCCTCCTCTTCCTCCTTCTCCTCCTCATCCTCCTCATCCTCCTTTCTTCCTCTTCCTTCACAAGCACATGGTGCCTCGGCTTCACAGGGATAGCCCCCATGTTCATCTGCTCATTGCTTCTGGGTTGCTGCCTTGGGCAGGTGGCTGTTTTGGGATCTTTCAGATAATTTAAAAAAACCCAATACCCTAAACCTCCCCAAACCTAATTCTCACCCTCAGGGCCTAAGTACATTTGAAATTGCACACAAACTTAAGGTTGCCGTGTGCTAGATGGGATGGGGTAAGGGACAAAGCTCTCCAATCATAGTTGTTCCTAGGTGTCTGTGAGGGATTGGTTCCAGGACCTCCTGAGGATACCAAAATCTGCAGATGCACAAGTCCCTGATAGAAAATGGTGTCATATTTGCATATAACCTATACACACCCTCTGGTATATTTTAACTCATCTCTAGATATAATGTAAATGCTATGTAAATAGTTGCTATACTGTATTGTTTAGGGAATAATGGCAAGAGAAAAAGTCCATACATATTCAGTACAGATACAGTTTTTTTTTTTTTTTCTGAATGTTTTCAATCCATGGTTGATTAAATCCACAAATGCAGAGCCCGTGGATATGGGAGGCCAACTGCGTGTTGACTTTATGTTTTACAAAGCACCCTCTAATCATTGAATACTGGGAAACTTCGAGCTCTGGGCCAGGCACTGCACTCAGCATTTGGTGGCTTCATCTCCTGTCATACTCTGGAGCCGTATGAACAAGAATTTTCCCATCTTATAAACAAAGGAGCGAAGACCTGAAGAAGTTATGTATAAGCTGTTGTTTAAGGTTACGCAGCCAGGAAGTGGCTTACTCTCTTCTTTGAATCTTACCCCATTCTTGTGAAACAGGTGGAGGACGTATTTTGGCTCCCATTTAACAGACAGGAGACTTGAGGTGGCTGGATGCCATGGCTCACACCTGTGATCCCAGCACTTTGGGAGGCTGAGGTGGGTGGATCACTTGAGGTCAGGAGTTTGAGACCAGCAGGTGCTTTTCTCTGGCGACGCCCCGTCTGTTTCATTAGCTAACAGATGCTAAGCTCTACCATGGGATAGTTGTTAAAACCTTGAATGCAAAGCTTGAATACAATTGAGGAGCAGAGATGGGGTATACAGCAAGCACTCTGTGTATTAAGTGATTGTCGTTCCTCGTCCGTCTTTTGACCTCCCAGTGCATAGCCATGGGTCTGTCACTCTGGTGACCTTTGGCCGTGGGCATTGGGAGGATAGTTTATGTTGACTGCGGATTGCCAGGTACCAAGTGTCAGGCAAATTGGCTTCTTTGTACATTCCTCCTTCCGGATAGACCTTGGGCCCCCTCATCACTGCCTAGGAGGTTTGCTGGGAATCTAGGAGGGAGTGGATGATGGCCTGGATGCCTGGGCGGTGCTGCCTCTGCCCCGAGGCAGCAGTCAGTGCCAGGATGGGGCTGGGTGGGTGCTGCCATCACCTCGGGGTGGTACCCGAGTCTGGAGTAGGAACAATACTCTATTGTTACGTTAAACCTGAAATAGACGCCTTCAGATGGAGGGGGTGAGTATGAATCTATTACGGTCTAATAATGACAAGAGCACTCTGTGTCTTTTCAGATGCTTGACAATCACCTGCTAATCCCGGGGGTCTGGGAGCTGAGCATTTTCAACCTCCACCCCCACCTCTGCTTTGTGGAGCTGGGGAAAAACAGAGACCCAGGAGCTGTGAAATGAGGGAGGCTCAGCTTCTCCACTTGCTTTCATGGTGTGAGGAGATGCATGTGTATTTGCCTCTGACCCCTCCCGCAGGGAGGAAAGGGTACCTGGATCTGGGTGAGAGGCATGTGTGGTGATGAGAACATTTCACAGACCCAAGTTCAAATCTCTGCTCTGCCACTCGAGCATATTTCAGAACCTGTCCTAGTCTCAATTTCTTGGTAAGGTGAGACTATAACCACTTTTAATGGGTCCATAAGGCCTGATCCAACCCAGCAGGTGCTCTTGCGGGTGAGGACCACATCTTGGTTGGTTAGACGTGTCCCCCCAGCCCTCTGCCAGGACCTAGGAGTTGGGGTGAGGGGCTGGGTTGCAGGGAAATGTTGAATCCCAAAAGCGGATTTCCCAGGCAGGCACTGTCCTGACCCAAACCTGCCGCCAGCCACCTGTCAAGCTGGACCTCTGGGCTTTTCTCTCCAAATGCTCTTGTTCTCAGGAAAGGGCCAAGACTCACCCCAGGCACAAGGTAAGTAGGAATCAGGTGTGAGCCAGTGGTCAGGAGATTTGGGTCTAGACTCTGTGGCCAGGCTCATTGCTCAGGCTCGCAGGGCTAAGGAGGAGGGAGGCAGGGGGAGACATATAATTTCTAGAACTTCTGAGGTTCTAGGACAGGGGCCAGCAAACTGTGACCCTTAGGCCAGTTCTATTTTTACAAATAAAGTTCTTTAGTTCTTTTGGAACAGAGCCATGCCTATTTTTTACATATTGCCTATGGCTGTTTTGCTCTCCAATGGCAGAACAGGGTAGTCTTGACAGAGACCATGTGGTCTGCAAAGACAAAGCCTCTTTATAGAAAAAGTCTGGGCCGGGCATGGTGGCTGGCTGGGCGCAGTGGCTCAGGCCTGTAATCCCAGCACTTTGGGAGGCTGAGGTGGGTGGATCATGAGGTCAGGAGATCGAGACCATCCTGGCTAACATGGTGAAACTCTGTCTCTACTAAAAATACAAAAAATTAGCCGGGCGTGGTGGCATGCACCTGTAGTCCCAGCTACTCAGGAGGCTGAGGCAGGAGAATCGCTTGAATCTGGGAGGCGGAGGTTGCAGTGAGCCGAGATCGCACCACCGCACTCCAGCCTGGGCGACAGAGCGAGACTCAGTCTCAAAAAAAAAAAAAAAAAAAAAAAAAAAAGTCTGCCAGTCCCTCCATCAGATCACAGGCATCTTAAGGGCAGAGAACATATCCTGTTTGTGGGGCCCTAGACTCAACACTGGTCAGGACACAGTTGGCACTCAATAGATATTAGCTGAATAAATAAGTGGAAAACCCATCAGGCATTGCTGGTGGGAATGTAAACTAGTACAGCCACTATGGAAAACCATGTGGAGGTCCATTAAAGAAGTAAAAGTAGAACTACAATTTGATCCAGCAATCCCACTCCTGGGTATCTACCCAGAGGAAAATAAGTCATTATATGAAAAAGATACTTGCACACACATATTTATAGCAGCAAAATCATGGAACCATCCCAAATGCCTGTCAATCAATGAGTAGATAAAGAAACTGTGATATATATATATGATGGAATACTACTCAGCCATAAAAAGGAATGAATTAATGGCATTTGCAGCGACCTGGATGAGATTGGAGACTATTACTCTAAGTGAAGTAACTCAGGAATGGAAAACCAAACATCATATGTTCTCACTGATATGTGGGAGCTAAGATATGAGGACACAAAGGCATAAGAATGATAGGATGGACTTCAGGGACTTGTGGGGAAGGGTGGGAGGTGGTGAGGGATAAAATACTAAGGTGCAGTGTATCCTGCTTGGGTGATGGGTGCGCCAAAATCTCACAAATCACCACTAAAGAACTTACTCATACCACCTGTACCCCAATCACTTATGGGAAAAATATTTTAAAAATAATAATAAAAAAAGAAAACCCATCAGGATGATTTGGGCTTCAAGAAATAAGGCTTGATTACAAATGGTTTAAACAATAGCAAATGTTTATCATCCCACATTATAAGAAGTCTGGAGCTAGGTGGCCCCAGGACGAGCTTGGCAGCTCAGCAGTGCCATCAAGGACCCAGGCTCTTCTTATTTTTCTCCACCAGCATCCTCAACATATTGGCTTGGTTCTCAGGCTTGTCCCTTCATGTCACAAAATGGCTGCGACAGTTCCAGGCGTCACGTCTAGTCCCATTTAGATGCTCGGCTGAAGAAGGTACTTTTGGAAAAGAACCTTTCCTAAAGCTCCCCAGCAGACACCCTCCATCAGTTCTACTAGCCAGAACCAGATCACATAGCAAATGCCCTAACTGCAAGGTAGGCTGGACAAGTGAATATTTGGCTTTTTCTGACTCTGTAGTTGAGGTGGACTCTGTCCACAGGAGTAAAGGGAGAGGAACCACTGGCTGGTGAACAGGCACTGTTCAATGTCTGCCACAAAGTTCTGCTGCAGATGGAAGAAGAGATGTTTAGTTGTGGCTGGGGAGGGCAGGCAGGGGTGGCAGAAAAGGTTTCTTGGAGGAGGTCCTGGAACAACTGGTCAAAGTGAAGGCTGCTGTAGAGGACGTCATGGTGCATCATTAATTCTGGTTGCTGGTAGAAAATGGTTCCCATGGCTGACAGACTCTGATGAGCGTCTCTCATGGCTTTGGCATATTATGGAGTTTTTCCTCCTAAAATCAGTTTTGCGGCCCTCATAGAACAACCCTTGAGGGGGGTTGTATATATAATCTTTATTTTCTAGACAAGTCAATTAAAGCTGCCAGAAGTGAGGTGACTCGTCCACAAGCAGCATGTTCTGTGGACAGAGCCTAGGACTGACTGAGTCCAAGCGCAGGGCCCCACCCCCACTGCTCCTGTGCAGAAAGACATACTGGTCACCCTGTGGGCAGTCACCTGACCTGTGAGAACTTGGATTCTGTCCTGGTATCTGGTGGCCACAGCTGAAGCTGGCAGCTCCCCTCACACCAAGATAGGAGCCTTCTGGGAGCTGGCCAGCCAGGAGAGCAGCCTCAGTGAGGAGCTTCCAAAGGGATTTGGTGTCATTAAGGGCTCCCTCCTTCAGGACACTGCATGGAGACTGGAGGAAGGAGTCGGGAGTTGTATGGGCCCAGACTCTGCCATGGGGTTGGTTTGGAAATAGAAGCTACCAGGGAGATCTCATTCTTTCTTGGGTGTAATTTCAAAGTCATGGTGAGAAAATGAAATGTGACGAAGCTGTAGTGTTGGCCTAGAACAGGATCTGGCATTTAGAAAGTTTGGCGAATGTTAGTGCAGTTGTTCCCATTATCACTATCACCATAATTGTCATCACCACCTCTGTTGTATGGGAGCCCTGACAGCCTGCAGATGGGTGAAGAGTCTGGCCTCCCCACTGTACAGAGGTCAGATGTCTCTCTCATCCTCCACCAGGCTGCTCTGGCAAAGGACTTTGCTATGGTTTGAATGTCCCTGCCAATACTCAGTTAAAATGTGATTGCCATTGCGATGATACTATGAAGTAGAACTGGTTAAGAGGTGATTAGGCCATGAGGGCTCTGCCATTATGAATGGATTAATGTTGTCAACTCAGGAGTGGGTTTGTTATGACAAGAATAGGTTGTTATAACAACCTACTCTTGTTTGGCCCCCTCTTGCTCTCTTGCTCTTGCCCCCTCTTGCCCTTCTGCCTTCCACCATAGAGTGATGTAGCGCGAAGGCCCTTGCCAGATGCTGAAGTCATGCTCTTGGACTTCCCAGCCTCCAGAACCATGAACTAAATAAACCTCTGTTGTTTATAAATTACCCAGTCTCAGGTATTCTGTTATAGCAACACAAAACAGACTAAGCAGACTTCTGGGTTGAACTCAATGGAAACTTCTTGTTCTAACCTTATGATCTCTGAGCAGCATTTGAAATTGACTCACTGTCTTTGCTTGAAATTCATTTATTGTTGGGGCTCAGGACCCTACCCTCACTGGGACCTCACTTTGTCTTTCTAGCTATGTTTCTTCCTGAAATATTGACAGCCTTGGACTCAGGCCTCAGCATTCTGGGGGAAGTGCCTCTACTCAGAGTATTGAGCACTTACTGCATGCATGTGCTATGCTCAGCACTGTACATATCTTGTTTAATCCTCATGATGCAGCTCTCTGAGGTCAGTACTATTTGGTCATTTATTCATTCATTCACCAAGATTTTTGGGCTCCTACTATATACAAGGCACAATTCCAAGTGCCTAATAAGGCAGATGTGTTCCTACCTCTGGGGAGCTGACACCTAGTGGGAATTATTCAGGTTAACAGGAAACAGAGTGGAGACCTGAGGCTTCTTACCCAGTCACAGCCCTGGTGGGCAGAGGAGCCAACTCCAGCGCCGTGCTCTTGAATGCTTTGTTTCTGGTCCCACCGATGGCCGTGAATCCCTCACCTCCAGTGCACATATCTCTCTTGATGCCATTGACTCTGCCGGGGTGTTCTCGGCATCTCAAACTTAGCATTTTCGATAGGTTTTATTGCTAGTGTTGTTTTTGTTCTCTCTGAATGTGCTCTGCCTTTTCACCCTGCATCCACAAATGGCCTGGGAGCCTGTCTCAACACCCCCTCCCTTAATCTCCAAATCCTGTTATTAAGAGTGGTCAGATCAGCTTCTTCAGTGCACCCCCAGGACCCCATTCTTACTCTTCCTGCCATGGTTCCAGCCCCGCACTTCCTGGACACCCTTCGTTCTTTTCATGCTCTGGCATGTTCAGCTTTGCTTTCTCTTCACTGAGCCTTTGCACATGCTGTTCCCTCTGCCAGGAATTCCATTTACCCCCAGCCACATCCCCCACTCCTGGCCAACTTCAGCCTTTGCTCAAACACTGCCTGCCACAGGGCCTCCCTGACTCTCCCTGCAGACTTCCCGCATGCTCCCTGCGGTGTGCACATTCAACCCTCCTTGAGTCACACCTTTTATTAAAGTAAAGGCTGGCACATCCACTTCCCACCACCCTGGGAGACGGGGACCAGGCCCTGTCTCCTCTTTCATCTTCAGTGCCAAGAATAGCAAGTATTCATTGACCAGCAGAATGAATAAATGAATATTGGAGTAGGTTTCTGACAGAGGCCTAGGAGGCTTGAAATTATCTTTCGGCCGGGCGCAGTGGCTCACCTCTGTAATCCAAGCACTTTGGGAGGCCAAGGCGGGTGGATCACCTGAGGTCAGGAGTTTGAGACCAGCCTGGCCAACATGGCAAAACCCCGTCTCTACTAAAAATGCAAAAAATTAGCTGGGCGGGGTGGCGGGCACCTGTAATTCCAGGCTGAGGCAGGAAAATCGCTTAAACCTGGGAGGCAGAGGTTGCAGTGAGCCGAGATCACGCCACTGCACTCCAGCCTGGGTGATGGAGCAAGACTCCAGCTCAAAAAAAAAAAAAAAGTTATCTTTCATACCAGGAGAGACAGTAAAATCCTGGGTTTCCTTTGTGGAGCCTTAAGTTCATCTAACTCAGTAGTTTCCAAACTTGCTTAAATGTCTTAGAAACCTGTTGTGCCTCACTTTAGTGGTTCTGGGATGGGGGAGTTGTCCCTAGGGAATCCTGCAGGGTCCTGTTGAAAGAGTTTGAGAATTGCAGCTGTAGCTCAAGGCCTCATTTTCTGCAAGAAGGAAGTGCGGAGAAGGAATGGGTTGAAGGTGCCCTTGACCATATAGTGACTGAGCCTGGAGGAGCGTGCTGGGCTCTTGGCTCCCCCTGCAGTGTGTCACAGACCCTTCATTTAAGCAGATGTGTGTGTGTGTGTGTGTGTGTGTGTGTGTACGTTTTAATACACTTTAAGTTCTAGGGTACATGTGCACAACCTGCAGGTTTGTTACATATGTATACATGTGCCATGTTGGTGTGCTGCATCCGTTAACTCGTCATTTACGTTAAGTATATCTCCTAATGCTATCCCTCCCCTCTCCCCACCCCACGACAGGCCCCGGTGTGGGATGTTCCCTAAGCAGATGTTCTTAAGGGGAAGCAGCCTTTTCTTCCTGGTGTACTCAGCTTCCCTGGCATCAAGCATTCCCTGCAAAAAGGCTTGGTGGGGATTTTTCTTTAAACTTAAAATGTTGTTCTCCTTAAAGAAAAATGCTGCTGCTGAGTGGAAAAATCTGCATGTCTCATGACCCTGGGTGCCGCTGTGCCACAGGTTTTTACGAGTTGGCAAATATGTTTTTAAAATGGAGAGGTGTGCAGGAAGTGAGCCAGCAAGGAAGGAGAATATAAATCTTCTTTTTTGCAGGATGCAAAATTTGGTTTATTTGCAGACTGATGTGTTACCTTCTAAAGGACTAGCCACAAGGTTTGACCCTCAATCTAGGGTCAACACTGCTATCCATTGCTCACAGACCAGAGTGCATCTCCCATGAGGCAAAACAGCAGGTGTGAGAAGCGGGTAAGCAGTCTGTATATTGGGGGTGTGGTGGATGGCATAGGGGATAACTCAGTCTCTAATGAAAGACATCAATGTGCCATTGGGAAAGGACAGAGGTTGCCCCCTCTTGCCCCCAGATAGTCGCCCCGCTTAGAAATGCATAGATCTGGGAAAGAGAATAAGGTTCGCCTAGGTTCCCCCTAATCACAGGCGGAACTAGGACTTTGGGAGATGATCTCACCTGCCTTTCATTTCCAAGAGATCAGTAGCACTTGTGTTTTAAGAGGTGAGTCCTTCTATGAATATCTTGACCTTGAGGTTTACAAAGGACTTCCAGACTATTTCTATGGGGTTTGCTTTTTATCAAGTCGTACTGTTTACATAAAGAAGTGCAGAACCTGGCTGGGCACGATGGCTCATGCCTGTAATCCCAGCACTTTGGGAGGCCGAAGGTGGATCACTTGAGGTCAGGAGTTTGAGACCAGCCTGGCCAACATGGTAAAACCCCGTATCAACTAAAATGCAAAAAAACCAAAAAACAAAAAACAAAAAAAGCTAGGCATGGTGGCGGGCACCTGTAATCCCGGCTACTTGGAAGGCTGAGTCAGGAGAATCGCCTGAACCCAGGAGGCAGAGGTTGCAGTGAGCCGAGATCGTGCCACTGCACTCCAACCTGAGCAATAGAGGGAGACTCAGTCCCAAAAGAAAAAAAAAAAAGTGCAGAACCCATAGACGTACTGCTGGATGGTTTTTCATAAAGTGATGAAGTGCATACCCTGTGGAACCCTAGTCAAGAAACACATCATCTACACCCCAGGACCCTCCGGGAGCCCCTTCCAGGCCCCATCTGCCTTGTGGTGGTTCTAACGCCATGGGTTAGTCTTGCCTGCCTCTGAACTCTGGGTGAAAGGAGCCACGCAGCCTTGGCCCTTTTGAGGCTGGCTCCTTTCACTCACCATTGTCTTTGAGATTTGGGCCTGTGGCTGCGTGCAGTTGTGTTTGGTTCATTCTCGCTGCTGAGTCCTATTCCCCTGTCTCCACACATAGTGGGTGTTCACAGCAGCCCCATGAAGTACACAGGGTGTGGACTGTTCCTCCTGTTTTATAAGAAAGGAAGCCCAGGCTTGGTGTTACCCACAGCACAGAGGTGGCTCTAGAGCACGCCCCATCCGATGGCTGCTGAGGAAGTGACTTGACCTTTCTAGGAGCGTCTTGTCCTCTGCCCAAGAAGTTGCCAGCAGCTTTCTCTTTAGTCTTCCAGAAGCCCCTGGCTCTCCTTTTGAGTTACTTTGACCATGCCTCCTTACCAGTCAAACCCTGGGTTTTCTGAATTCCTGGAAGTGCTCTTTTAGCTGCTTTTCTGATCCCTGAACAGCTAACACTTAGCGTGGGTAGCATTTTCCTCTGCCAGGCCAATGGCAGACATTACTAACTAATTGTGGGACTCCTGTTCATTGAGCCTGGACCCTGTCTTGAGTTCCAGGATTCCCGGCAGCCACTGCCATCTTTTTGGAGCTCATTCACTTAATGAAATCTTTCTGCTTTTGTAGTGCCAGGTGGTACAAGCAGAGTTGCACTTTCTGCTGAGGAGACTTGATTTCTTATGAAAATACCAAGCAATGAAGGAAAGCTGCATTTCTAAAGCATTCGTTGGCTTCCTGGACTTTTTCCCTTGCAGGTGGGGTGGCACGGAGTGGGTGATGGGGCAGTGGCTATTCTGGACACAGAAATCCACATTCCTTTAAGGTGTCATTTACTGCTTCCAGAATCCCACTTTCAAGGAGACTTGAAGCTAGTAAAATGAATAACTGGGCTTCTTCCCAGCCTGTGGAGGCCTCACAGTGGTAGCTTGTTAGCAGAGTCCTCAGAATATATCCAGGATAAAAATGTGACTTTGTGCAAGTCCCCAGTTTGAAACAGGGTTACATCCTGCTTCCTGGGTGATGCTACCTGGCAGAGGAGCCCAAGGGCAGGGGGCAGGCTCCTCGTGTCTGGGTGTGGCGCCCTGAGCTCCTTGCCCTGCTGTTTATTTCCAGAGCAGAACCCTGGGGCTCACTGGAGCAGTGACCACCTCTAATCACAAGAGCTGGTTGTACTTTTTCTTCGCAGGCTGCATAGGGTGGAGGATGGGGCTGGGGCCTCTGGAGAGTGGCGATTCCTCCCTCAGCCCCACATTTCTACCTGCTCCCCAGGGCACCTTGTTATTACAGTTCAGCTGGCTGGGGTGTGTCAGGCCTCAAGCCAGCCTACCTGGTGGTTTCAAACCAGACTTAATCAAAATGTAAATACTTCTTGGGGCCAGAAAGCAGGACTGTCCAGGTGTTTGATCAGAGGCTGCAGAGCCTGGGAACCACAGGAGAGGGTGGGGGCCTGGCAGGCTCCTTCCACACAGAAGCCTGGGGTTCCCTGGGGCCTCTCTGTCAGGGGCTTCTGGAGCAGCTTCTGTCCCCACGTGACCAACATCACCCTCTGCCCTACTGCTGTATATGCACGCTGTCACTGGGGCAAAGGTAGTGCTGGTGATGCTGGTGACAGCACCTGCTCCCCTTCTCCATCCCTGAAGGAAGACAGCTTAAAGGTTGATGGATCGACTATCTTGCATTTTAGAGAGGCGGGACCTCAAGGCTCAGAGAGGGTCTGTGACCCTCGTGAGGTTGCACAGTGGGCAGGAGCGCAGAGAGGTACACTCGTGGAGGGTGAGCCATGTGTCCGGTATTGTTCTAGGATCAGCAGTGACCAGGGCATATGCAGGCTCTGCCCCGGGGGCAGGATGGTGAATTGAGAGTAAAACACTAGTTGGACGAGATCATGTTATATCTGTAAACAGACGATCTATACATGTGTAAACTAATAACGTCTGATAGTGATGAGTACTCTGTAGTGGATGAGGTGCAGCAGGATTAGATGAGAGAATGAGATAGATTCAGTGGAGGTGGAGGTGTTACCTTAGATGGGGCCTGGGGAGCCTCCAAGTGTGGGTGTGTGGAGGTCATATTAGTTGAGACCTAGTTGTCAGAAAAGGGATGGTCAGGCAGGGGCACAGCCAGCAGGGCGAAGGCTGGGCGATGAGCATGAGCCACAAGGGTCTCCATGGGCCGGGAGGAGCTCAGAGTGTCTGGAGTGGAGTGTGGGCCTGGGGCATAGTGGTTGTGGGGGAGTCAGGGGAGGCATTTGGACTTGAGTCTAAACCTGTTGGGAAGTCATTACAGGATTTCAAATGAGAGAATTCCATGATTTGCTTTGGGTTTGCATAACTCTGGCTGCTGGGTGGAGATAGCTTGAAGGGGGCAAGAATGGAGGTGGGAGGGGAGGAGGCTGGTCCAGGTGAGGATGCTGGCCTGGTCCAGTGGCAGCCATGGGGCCATAGGGAGGGGGACAGGTATGGATTTCACTGCAGAGCCCAGACTTGGGGATGGATTCAGTGTGGCATGGAAGGTGGGGGAGGGAAAGTGAAGGACCCCAGCCGTCCCTTGGGTTTGGGGCTCAACTAGGGCTCCTTTGATCACTCATCTCCCACTGCTTGGTGTCCCTACAGCCAGACTCAGGGTCCTTGCCTACCCTAAAGCACCAGGGTGGTGCTGGCCCTGCGTCTTCAGGATCATCTGGGGAGGGCTGACTCACCTGCCTTTCTGGATCCAGAAGGCGGAGGGTGTGGTGTTACCTGGTGCTGGGGATGTTGGAAAACTCAGAACCTGGGCTTTATCTTGACTGTGTTTAGTGACTCAGCACAAATCTAAAGACATGACCAAGAGGCAGCTTTGAGCAGCCCTGGCTGAAGGGCCAGAGCAGTGGGATGATGTGGCCTGTGGAGGAAGGAAACCTCCACCTGGAACCTTGAGGGGAAAGCAGGGCAACAACAGTATGCTAACTGTGTGAGCTGCTTTTTTTTTTTTTTTTTGACAGGGTCTTGCTCTGTTGCCCAGGCTGGAGTGCAGTGGCATGATCTCGGCTCACTGCAACCTCCGCCTCCTAAGGTTCAAGCAATTCTCCCTGCCTCAGCCTCCTGAGTAGCTGGGATTACAGGCGTGTGCCACCGCTCCTGGCTAATTTGCTGCTGTCTGTTGAGTGCTCACTGTGCATGGGCTTCTGTGCATTTCCCCGTCATTCCTCACAACGCTAGGTGACAACATTGACATTCTTCTTCCCATTTTGTGGATGCAGAAACTGAGGCTCAAAGAGCTTTTGGCCTAAGGTCATCCACCTAGCGAGCAGCTGAGCTCACCCACAGGCCCCTGAGTCCCGATTTAGGGCGTCTATAACCAGCACCCAACACTGTCGCCAGTGCACCATGCTGCCTACTCACCAGCCATCCACCAAGGGCTGGCTCTGTGCCTGTCTGTGTCTAGGGGTGGGGCATGAGAACCGACCCCATGCAGTCCCCACCCAGAGATGCTTGCCCTGTGCACGCAGATGCGGACCAGCAGGGCATTTGCAGAAAGGCAGTTGTTCGCTTAATGAGGGGTGTTTGGGCAACTCCCTCCTTCTGTCCCTCCCTCCCTCCCTTGCTCTCTTCTTCCTCCTTTTCTTCCCTTCCTTCTTCCCTACCTGTTTTTCTTTCATCTCTCCCTTCCCTCTCTCCTCTCCCACCCCCTCCCTTCTCTTCTTTCCATCTCTCCCTGCAGTTTTTCTTTTGCTGACACCTGTTTCTGAAAACTCCTGGGTGTCTGGCTGTGGGGAGCTGCAGGAAAGCCCAGATGAGGTCTCCTGAGCCTCACCTTGTAGTTGGCAGCGAGGACTTGACCTAGAGCCTCTGACCTTCCACCTCCCTGGGCTCTGAGCTCCAGGGTCCCATGGTCCTCCAAAGCTGTGGGAACCCGTGGTCCCCTCCCTTGCCTTTCCTCTCTTCGCTGACAGAACAAGGGGCTGGCAGAGGACATGTCAGGTGCGTCTCAGAGACCTGGGGGAAGATGGGCTCAACATGACCTGCTTCTGGGGTGACACCTCTGCTCACTCACGTATTCAAGCATTCACTCATTCACAGACCTGTCAGAGGTCTGCTGTGTGCCAGGCACATGTCCTAGGCACTGATGAGCAAAATGGACGTAGTCTCTGTCCTCTTGGGTGGAAACCCCATAAAGGCATAAGTGAAAATTTGCTGACAAATTTTGATAGCTGCTTTTTCAAAGCCAGACACTGACTGAGGAGTGGTGGGAGAGAGCCGTGTGGGTATAACTTGGATTGATTGATTGGGGATGATCAGGGAAGGACAAGACCCTAAGACCTGAGGACTTGGCCGGGTGAAGTGGGGGCAGCAGTAAAGTGCCACTCCTCGGGAGACACGTGTAAGTGCCCAGAGCAACGTCATTTGAGAGGTAAAAACCTGGAAGACCTAACCTATGTGTCTCTCAACAGGAGAGTGGATGGAGGAATTATTTTGACAAAACCTGTGGGTATGCAGGTTTAAAGAAATTTTGTTCTCATTCTGTAAGCTTGAAATGTTTCATTGCAAAAAAGTGATTCTGGAAGTGTGTATCTAGCAGAGGAAATGACATATGCAAAGGCCCTGAGGCAGAAAATAACTCCCAGTGAGGAAGCAGGTGACGGCCTCACCACTGTAATTCCGGTATCTCTGCTCTCAGCCACCCCTGAGACCATGGAAAGGCCCTGTGTTGAGCCCTTGGAAGGCCTCCCTGGGAGTCCTGGGTGTCAGCTGGAGGACTGTGTGATGGTGAGGGAGTCGAACCACTGGGGCAGTGCCCGCCTGGGCTGGATTTGGGGGAGGGGGGAGCCTTTTGGATGAGTCAGCCCTCTCTGGTTGGAAACAGCAGAGTCTAGTTGAGGCTCTGCCAAGGACCCGTGGTGATTCTTGTCGCCTTTTGTGGAGAAATTTGCCCGCTAACAGGCCATCTGTGTGAGGTGAGTCACTGTTTCCCCCGTTTTGTTGATTGCAGACACCTCTGTGTGAGTCTGTTCAGCCTGAACTGCACACACCGATAAACTTCAGTGCCTGGATGAGCAAGCTTCCTGTGTGCTTCAGCTTGGGGCGCATGTGCGCTTCTTCTAGGATTTTCTGAAACTTGGTCAGGGGCTCCTGGATCATGATTGCAGATTGAGAGCCACTGAGCCATTCCAGGTCCTGTTTTTTGATGTGAAATGGAAGCCCAGAGTGGGGATGTGTTCAAACCCACACTGAGATCACACAGCGAGGGAAGGAAGCCGGGGTCCTGGCTGACACTTGCGGGGCAGAGCACCTTCTCTTGGCCCCGAATATGGGTTTTGGTGTCCCTAGCCAAGATTTGTTCTGCTGACTTCTCCTGGGGAAAGAGGTGTCACGTCTGCCTGAGCCCCTGAGCCTGGTGGGTGGGGTGTGAGGATCTGGCCGGGGCTGCTGCACCTGCAGGTGTTTCCTGCAGACATTCTGCTGGGGAGCACTTCCCCTCTTCTCCCTCCAGGTGACTCACTGGGTGCAGTGTCCTCTAGCGTCTACTGGGTGCAGGGCACTGGGGAGACATGGGGGATGCTTTTTTGGGCTCGTCTGTACCAGGTATGGTTATAGGGTACTGGGGGTTGCCTAAAAAAATGCTGTGTGACCTTGATGGCTCACTTTTTCTCCCTGGGCCTCTGTGTCTCCAGCCGTCAGTGAGGGGCAGGCGTGGGTGATCACCAAGGTTCCTCTCAGCTCTGATGTCATTCATTCTGAGTTAGGTGGAGAGTAGGGGATAATTGCAGCCCTATTCACTGAACTTTCTTAACTATGCTAAATGCTTTACGTGCATCAGCTCATTGATGCCTATATCTATGAGGTTACAGAGGAGTCAGTTGAAGCACAGAGAGGTTGAGTAAATTTCCTCGAGTCACACAGCTAGTAAATTACATACCTGGGTTTAAACCCAGGCAGTCTGGCCCTGGAGCATGCAGTCTTAATCACTGCATGATTAAGGCTGAATCATGGTCCCCTAAAGATGTTGTATCCGAATCCCTGCAACTTGTGAATATGTTACCTACCTGATAAAAGGGCCTTTTCAGATGTGATTAAGTTAAGGCTGTTGAGATGGAGAGGTTATCCAGGGATATCAGGTGGGCCCAGAGAAATCACAAGGGACCTGATTAGAGGGAGAGTGGACTGTGCCTGTGAAAAGGAGTTCAGAGTGATGCAGCTTGAGAAAGACCTGACCAGCGACTGCTGGTTTTGAAGGTGGAGGAAGGGCCATGAATTCAGCCAAGGAATAGAGGTGGCCTGTAGATTCTCCCCTGGAGTCTTCAGAAGGCACACTGCCCTGCCGACACCTGGATTTAGCCCGGTGAATCTGATTCCAGACTTCTGACTTCTAAAACTGTAGGATAATACATTTGTGTCTCTAGCACTCCATTTGTGCTGTTAATAACTTGTTACTGAAGCAAGAGGAAACTCATGCAGCCATGCTCTACTCTGGTCTCCTGGTGGCGAGCCCTCCTTTCTGCATACACACTGGATTTTGAATTCTGAGGGATAACAACCTCGTCTTGCCAACAGAGCCCTCCTTGGCCATTTTACAATTCAAGAAGCATTTTCTAGGAAGCCTTTTAAAGACCCCACTGCCTTGCCCCAGCTTGCTCTGTTGTGTCACAGGAATGAGGTGGGGAGAGGACAGAGGGAAAGGGTCATGGGGAACCTGGGGCCCCAGCCTATACCCTGCCTCTATGAGGCTCCATCCGAGCACCCACCTCTCCAGGCATCGTCCTTGGTCCCCTAGGAGTGGGCACCCATGGCGGGTCTGCACTGTATGCCCAGTGTGTCTTTGCAGGCCGAGCCTGCAGGGTCAGAGCTGGGTCTAAGGCTGCTCCCCAGGTCCTTGCAGGAACATAAGTGCCCGGGTTTATCTTTGGGTACCAGAGTTGTGCCCACAGCAGCTCCCGTTCAGATCTGGATCAGGGTCAGGCCCCCATCACTGATTATGCACCCCAGGCACGCCTCACCCTGCCCCGGCCTCAGCTTCCTGATCTACAAAATGGGTGTCATGCTGCAGCCCTGCCGAAATTGTGTGCTCATGGTAGAAGTGACTGGGAAGAACTCTGCGTGTGGCAAGGGCTCTCGCTGCTGCTTCGGTACGGTCATCTGTGGGGTCATCTGTGACGTATGGGCCAGGCGTGTGCCCCCTCAGAATCCTCTCTGGGTCCCCTGACTCCTCCCCAGGAGCAGCCCACTCCATGGGGCTTCCCTTGGCCCCAAGTGCTTGAAGGGAAAGGTGAACACAGTCGGGATGACAAAGTTAGGAGGCATGTGTTTTTCTTCCCGGTGACGTTGGGCCAGTCCCCGCTTCTTCGTAGCTTCAATGGCTTCTCCTGTGCCACGCGGTGGGGGAGCTTTCTTATGCCTCATTCTGAGGATTAGAGACAATGGCTGCACAGGCACTGTGGCTGCCATGCTCAGGCCTGCCCTCGCCCCTGACCCCCAGGCCAGCTGCTTCCTGGTTCCAGGGGGCCAGGAGGAGGATCTTAGTGTTAGCCTGAGATCCTGGGCAGGTCCAGTTCTGAGGCAGGGGAGCCCTGTATGGATTTGGGGAATGCTGGCAGGATGGCCTGCCGGCCCTTTTCTCCCCACTTCCCAGACACAGCTGAAGGGAAAGGACTCTTCCCTGAGGGAGGCAGATCTTCCCAGGGCCTGTCTGGGAGCTCCCTCCAGTGAGGAGGCTGGTGCTGAGGCTGGGAGGGCTGGTGCCCAGGGCCGGGCTCTTGAGCCTAGATGGAAACTGGGGCCATCTTCGGAGTTCTTGCCACATCCCTGCAGGGCTGGTGCATGAGGGACCGTGTGGTCTCCAAGAAGAGAGGGTTCAGCCCAAGGGTCATCTCCTTCAGGAAGCCTTCCCTGATTCCACAGGCAGGGTTGATTGTGCCTCCCCTGTGCCCCCTCAGCCCCTCTTCCTCTAGTATTGTCACCTGGCATGGGTCAGTGCCGCCCACGAGCCTGTGAGCTCTTGTAGGGCAGGGGCCACGTGCCAAGCACCAAGTAGGTCCTCGATATGAGTCTTCACAGTGGATGGAAGAACTCTGGGGGAGGCAGAGCCGAGCTCAGTAAGGCCTTGGTGGGAGGGAAGCATGCTAGGAATGCAGGGTCCAATGGGAGTGTTGAGGGAGGTTGAATCAAGGACAAGGAAGGGTCCTTTCAACCCCCGGGTCCTTTCAACCCCCAGGTCCTGTGACCCTGTGTGAGATCAAGAGTCAGGGCAGAGTAATGGCGACAGCTCACATTTACTGAGTGCTAACCGCAATCTCACTTTGGCCCTAGCAGCCTTCTTAAGAGGGTGGTGTTTCCCCATTTTACGTTTGAACAATCTGAAGCTCAGAGAGGGTAAGCAGCTTGCCCAGGGTCACAGAGCTATGGACAGAGACCAGATGTGAACCCTCATCTCTGTGTTGGAATCCTCTCTACAGGTGCCTCTGTGCTGTGCTGGTTTTTGCTTTTGTGGCTTCAGACTTTGGGGGAACGTTCTTAGGACCCAGCTCTTGCCTGTCCCTTGAGCCAGCGTCATCCTTGTGGACTGGGAGTTAAGAACTAGGCATTCTTAGGCTCAAATCCCAGCTCAGCCTCTCAGCAGCTGTGTGCCCAGACCCCTGTCCTCTCTGGGCTTGTTTCCTCCTCTGCAAAACAAATCTACTTTACTGTGGGGTCATGAGGCCCAGAGACTATGGAGGTGGAGCACGGAGGCCACAGCCTGGTTCATCCTAGTGTCTCCGTGGTGCAGGCTTCCCAGACCATGTGTGTACATGGTCATGTCCACATGGTAATTAATGTACCTGAATGCTGAGCAGGTTTTGATTGGCCAGGATCTCTACAGCGTTTGTTTAGCTTCTTTGAAATAGGGGATGCAAAAATTCTGGGGAGAGCAGAGGTAATTAGTACTCACAGGAAAATGCAAATATTTTTGTGAGTATCCTATGAAAAATTGTATTTTTCCTGAGCAAGTAGTCCTGTTTATTTCTCCAACAGAATTGCCACAGTTGCGGCAGGGGCTGACCTACGACTGCCAGGAGCATTTCTCAGGTGTCCACTCATCTCCCTTCCCCTGGCTTTCTCTTCCCCTTCAACCCAGAGAAAACATTATGAGGCAAAAGTGACCAAATTTGGGCCTTGCTGAGAGAAGGGGATTACTCTTGTAGTGAAAAGTCCATTTTTGTGGCCAGACTTTTCTCAACTGTGAAAACCAGTGTGGGCAAAAACATCGTGAGCACAAAAATACATTAAAAAATTATTTTCCTTGGAAAGAACTTTTTTTTTCCAGTTCTGCTACTTCTTGGGAAAAGACATTTTTAAGAAGATCAATAGTGTTGCAAGAGGACTAGGGGTCTGCTTTCTCCTAAGAGATGTAGAGGGATAGAGGGAAAAGGAGGGAAGCCCCAGGCAGGGCGGGGTTGGGGAGTTGGGATACAGAGCAGGAGGGCTTAACATGGGATGAGTGCCCACCTCGTGCCTCACACAGTGTGAGGGCTTCAAGCACATTTTCGAATCGACCCTTACAAAGGGCATTTGGTTATTAAGCTAATTAGGAAACTGTGGTTCAGAGAGGTTGGGGAAGTGGCCTGTGGTTATTCAGCTTGTGGACAGAAGAGTCAGCAGCCCAGCCCTCCCCGTCTGATGAGAACCCCTTCTCTTTCCACACTGCCCTAGAAGAAGGGACTCTTGATCCAGGGCTGGGTCAACAGACACAGTGAGATGGGAAGAGGCACACCCAGGGGAGGGGCTTTGTGTACCCTCCGCCTTGCTGGGAAGGTGGTTGTATTCCCTTTTTAAGAGCAGAAAATGGAGGCTCAGAGATTATGGTGTGCAGTGTGGCTTATTTGTTGTTGTTTCTAAGTCCATTTGGAAATGATCTCTTCCTTTCCGGTCCTGCCTCGCCCATCTGTTTATCCATCCATCCATTCATCAGAGATTGATGGAGCTTTTGCTATGTCCAAGCACTGTTCTAGGTGTCTGAGAGACAGGAGGGAACCAAACAGGGATACCCACTCACATGAAGTCTGCATTCCAACGGGAGATGAGACAGAGCCTGGCAGGAAGCAATGAGCAGAATAACTCAGGAGGCCACGCAGAACGCTTGCTGCAGGGTGATGTGTGCCTGGGAATTAGAAATTAACAGTAAAAGAAAGGCAGAGGGGTCCTGAGATGGGGGCAGTGGGTGGGGGCAGGTTGTAGAATTAAAAAGGGCGAGTAGAGGCCTAGCATGGTGACTTACACCTGTAATCCCAGCAATTTGGGAGGCCAAGGCAGGTGGATCACTTGAGCTCAGGAGTTTGAGATCAGCCTGGCAACATGGCAAAACCCCATCTCTACTAAAAATACAAAAATTAGCTGGGCGTGGTGGTGCACACCTGTAGTCCCAGCTACTCAGGAGGCTGAGGTGGGAGAATTGCGTGAACCCAGTGAGTGGAGGTTGCAGTGAACTGAGATTGCTCTACCACTGCACTCCAGCCTGGGTGACAGAGCAAGACTGTCTCCAAAAAAAAAAAGAGTGAGTAGAGGATTTTCCTTCCTAGTGACAGAAATGTTTTAAATGGTTTGGATTAAACGGAGGTGGTGGAAGCTCAACACTGTGAGTGTAATGAATGCTACTGAATTGTTCACTTTTTTTTTTTTTTTTTTTTTGAGACGGAGTGTCGCTCTGTCGCCCAGGCTGGAATTCAGTGGCGCAATCTCAGCTCCACTGCAAGCTCCACCTCCCGGGTTCACGCCATTCTCCTGCCTCAGCCTCCTGAGTAGCTGGGACTACATCCACCCGCTGCTAATTTTTGTTTTTGTATTTTTAGTAGAGATGGGGTTTCACCGTGTTAGCCAGGATGGTCTCGATCTCCTGACCTCGGGTGATCCGCCCGCCTCGGCCTCCCAAAGTGCTGGGATTACAGGGGTGAGCCTCTGCAGCCAGCCTAAATTATTCACTTTAAAATGGTTAATATTAAGTGAATTTCATTTCAATAAATGATTATTTTTTAATGGCGATCAGGGTCAGCCTCATGGAGAAAGTGAGAGCTGTGCAAAAGCTACAAGGAGGCCAAACCTGTTAACCAGAGGCTGTTTTCTCCCAAGGAGCAGGAGGAGGGTTCCAGGCAGAGGGAGCAGCTGGAGCAGCCAGAGCAGCGAGAATGAGACCAGCTGCACCTCGAGAGCCCAATCCGGCCACTGCCTGTTTTTGTAAATAAAGTTTTATGGGAATACAGCCATGCTCATTTGTCTACATACTGTCTCTGTGACCCAGAGACCCTATCTGGCCTTTTGCAGAAAAAATTCTCAGGCAGGAACATGCCTGGGGTGTTTGAGGAGAAGAGTGTGGCTGGAATGGAGTGAGTAGAGGTGAGAGTGGGAGGAGGTGAAGTCAGGGAGGCAGTAGGGGCCGAATCATGGTGCCCCTGTGAGACTTCCTGCTTCCTGTGGCACCCCTGGCAATGTCGGGACAGACGCTGGCATCATGCCGATGGGGAAGCTCTGGGAGTATGTGTGTGTATGTAGGACATAGTAGGGTAGAGACATAGCTGAACTTAGAGTCAGATGTCAGAGGACCTAGTCTTGAGACCTGCTGTTTGTCCCTTGCCGGCTCTGTGTCCTCAGTTCTCTCACCCACAGAGCCTGATGGTAGTGGTGATGGTGGTAGTGATGGTGGTAATGGTGGTGCTGGTGGCTGTGGTGATGGTGATGGTGGTGGTGGTGGTAATGGTGGTCGTGACGGTGATGGTGGTGGTAATGGCAGTGGTGATGGTGATGGTGGTGGTGGTGGTGGTGGTGATGGTGGTAATGGTAGTGGTGATGGTGGTGATGGTAATGATGGTAGTGGTGATGGTGATGGTAATGATGGTGGTGGTGATGATGGTGGTAATGGTAGTGGTGATGGTGATGATGATGGTGATGGTAATGGTAGTGGTGATGGTGGTGATGGTAATGATGGTAGTGGTGGTGGTGATGGTGGTGGTGATGGTGATGATGGTAATGGTGGTGGTGATGGTGGTAATGGTAGTGGTGGTGGTGATGGTGATGATGATGGTGGTGGTAATGGTAGTGGTGATGGTGGTGGTGGTGGTGATGGTGGTGGTGGTGGTGGTGATGGTGGTGGTGATGGTGATGATGGTAATGATGGTGGTGGTGATGATGGTGGTAATGGTAGTGGTGGTGGTGATGGTGATGATGATGGTGGTGGTAATGGTAGTGGTGGTGGTGATGGTAGTGATGATCGTGGTGGTAATGGTGGTGATGGTGGTGGTAATAGTGGTGATGGGGATGGTGGTAATGGTGGTGGTGATGATGGTGGTGGCAATGGCAGTGGTGGTGGTGATGGGGAGGGTGGTGGTGATGATGGTGGTAATGGTAGTGGTGGTGGCAATGGCTACATTTAGTGGCACCTATGAGGTGCTAGGTATTTTGCATATGGTGCTAATCCTTAACAGAGCAATGCCAGGTGGGTAGCAGTGTCTCAGTTTTCAGGAGAAAACATGGAGGGACTTAACCAAGGCCACACAGGTGGTATGTAGCAAGGCTCAGATAGCAGTGCGGTGACACCCGCTTAACATTGCAGTGAAGATGTCATGAGGCAGTGGACGGTTGTGTCCTGGTGAACAGTGCAGCTGTCAGGGAGGGGAGGTAGCCTTTGTGGGGGATGTGGCCTTGTGTCAGCACCACCCTCCCTGGAAGGGTTTCATGGGAGGGACTGTCCCCAGCCTCTCCACCTCCCCTGGGTCACACCAGAGTGCTCCTCTCTCTCAGGCCCCATGTGCTGGGAGGGGCCCTGTCCCCATCCCCATGGTGACCAGTTACCCAGCCTGGTGTTGGTTTTGGTTTTCCTCATTTGAGGTTGTGGGATCCCTCTGGTTGAGGCTGAGGTTTTTCTGCTCTGAAAACCCCAACTGTGTTGTGGCTGTGAGGAGGGGCCTGGAGGTGCTGGCACCTGCCCACAGACCGCAGGCCCCAGATGCCCCGGGCCGCCCCACGCGCCTCACACCATCCAGCCAAGACATTTCAGACACTCATAGCTGAGAACTGTGGCACAGGGAACTTTCTGGGGTCAGGAGAACTGTGTCTTTGCTCCCCAGGTCCGCTCCTGTAGAGGACAGAGCCACTGGGAGGGCTGGGGTGTATGATGCCCCGGTTCCCATCTACCCCTTGGCTTTTGCCCCCACTTTGGGTGGAATCCTTGAGCACAGCAAGCCCCTGACTGAGTGGCAGGCGGCCAGCAGGCCCAGAAAGAGTTCCAGCCCCTCTCGCCGCCTCCTGGCCTGACAGTTCTGGCAGCTGCTCCCTGGCCTGGCTGTGCCCACATCAGAGTGTCAGCCCTTTGAATGGAACCTGGGGCTGGATCCTGCACAACTCGGCCCATTCCTTAGGTCTCTGAAGTGGTTCTCCTCATGTGAAAAGAGCCAGTCCCCACCAAGTGGTGAAGCTGGTGGTGCCAGCCGCGGAATGCACCCTTGGACAGGGAGAGGCTCTGTGCCCCCCAGACCACCCCACTTCCCTCTCTTGCCTGCCACCTGGGGTCCTATGCTCAGCTAGGAAAGTGTGGGATACACTCAAAGGCAGCAGGACCATGGCGCCTAAAAGCTCCTGATGCTTCCTGCCCCAGGGAACAGTGGACCCATGCCATCCAGAGGCACTGCACAAGCCCCATCTCGAGAGATTCTGGGTCACAGGTATTTTGGCAGCCCTTCATGTTTTCTTCTAAACCTCTCAATCAGGGGATAGTTACTGGGAGCAGTCTCCTCCTGACGCCACTAGACCTTGACCTCGCAGCTCCAGCACTCTGGGGCAGTGTAGTAATGGAGGAACCGAGGGCAGGATGAGGACTGAGGCTGGATTCCCCATGATTCTGGAGATTGTGCAGAAAGGCTGTGTAGAGAAGGTGCACCGAGTCAGGGACCCAGCCAGGGGCTGGCTGTTCTCAGAAGGTGAGAGCCATAGAGACAGAACGAGACCCTTGGCCTGTATCTGCCCCACTCCATCCCTTCCCTGCCTTGCCCACTCAGTGGGCTCCCCATCGTCTGTCTCACTTATGGGAATCTTCAAGAAAACTCTTGACAGAAGTGGCTCTGCGCCCTGTCCTGGTGTAACCCTCCTGGATCTCAGATGAAGAAACTGAGGCCAGAGGGGTGGTGCTTTCTCCTACCCCCGCCCCATACCAGGGGCCTGTCTCCCTTTCACAGTGGTTGCCCAGTGCATCGGGTTGGAGAAAGTACCCTACAGGCTGAGGTCACCTCAATACACTTGGCTGGAGTCATGTTGCTTCTGAAAAGGCTTGAGTCACTCGGTGACACAGCCCCTGATCAGGCCTGTAATTGGGATCTCACCTTGTTCGGGCCTGGATGAAAAGAGACTTAGAATCAGTGAGAAGCCACATGCCCACCTCATCAGTTTCAGCTGGAGGTGCCTCTCTGGGGGTAGCAAAGGTGGCAGAGCCCTGGTGGATGGAAAATAAGCATCAGTGGAGGGGAGGGAGGAACAGGAGGCAGTAGACACAGGGGTAACCCATTCTCATCAGAACAGCTGGCCGCCTCCACTTTGCCCAGGCCGGATCTGACTCTGAGAACACCCACAGCCTCCCCACGGTGATATTTTCTGGAAATCCAGCCCTGCTGGCAGCACAGTGGGAGCTGAGTCCTGAAAGCTGGGTAGAAAAGAACTGGATGGAGTCTTTAGTCCTGCAGACATCACAGGCAGAATTGTGACACTGCCTTCCACTCTGCAGATGAGTCATCGGCCTTTTGTGGCTGGGAACGCGGTAGAGTGATCCTTCCACATGCAGTCACTGCGACACCTGAGACCCTCCCAGACTGATTCAGTTGCATTGAGAGCAGCTTCTCCGGTTTTCAGGGCTTTCCTTCCTCCCCCTCCAAATTCATAGTCGAAAGACCCGCTTCATGACATAGTTTGGGTTTCTAACAAATGTGGTCCCCCGCGTTAGCATAATGCTGACTTTTCTGAACCACAAGCCAGTTTCTGCTGGGAAGTCCTGGGGTCTCTGTAGCCTGTGCCCCTCGCTACCCCATGTCCTTGTGCCTTTAACCAGCAGTGCCCCCAAACTATTCTGGAAATGGGGGTGGTAGTTTCTGTGGCCCCATTCCTGCTACGTCTGGTTGTGCCTGGCCCCAACCCAGGGGCTTCTGCTCTGAGCTGAGAGCTGGGGTGGCCATGCCATGTCACCCTGCCCTCTCCATACAAGGACCAGACCCACTGAATTGTTTCAAACTCTAGAGTGACCTGTGACATGTGGCCTGGAGAGAAAAGATGAGTTGGCCAATCAGATTTGCTCCTTGAGCCTTTGGAATCAGGATTCTGGGAGATGGGTGGTGAGCTGGGCTGAAGGGTGCTGAAGGTTCCTGAAGACATAGCAGCCTCAACAGCTGCAACACAGTTCTAACTACCCAGGATTAGTGCAGACATCACAAATGAAGAGCACAGTCTTCACAAGACCACCCTCACTCCAGGCACCTGCCACAAGGGTGGGGGTCCCCAGGCCACTGGCACTTCTGACCACGGCAACAGATTCAGGGATTCCCCTGAAGCTCTCAGGTTGGATAATTCGCTAGACTCCCTCGCAGAACCCAGTGCAGCGCTACACTGACAATTACAGTTCTATTGTTGCAAAAAGATACCCAAACCCGTGACAGGGAGAGGTGCCCAGGGCAAGGCCTGAGTCCCAGATGTGAAGCTGCCATGGATGTGCCACCTCCTGGCACATTGGTGTGTGATTTCCAGGAAGCTCACCCAGGCCTCAGTGTCTGGAGTTTTTATTGGAGCATCATGATTTTGGCATGATTGATGGAATCACTGGGCACATGGTCGAACCCAGCGTCTGGCCCCCCGTCCCTCCCTGGAAGTCAGGGTGATACCACGTGGCCCAAAGCCTCAACCTTCTAATCCCATGGCTGGTCTCTCTGACATGCCCAGCCCCCCTCATGAGTCATCTTGTTAGCGTAAACTCAGATATGGCTTCAGGGGCCTACCATGAATGAAAAAGACACTCCTATTACTCAGAAAATTCCAAGGACTTAGAGACTACCTCTCAGGAACCAGGGACAAAGGCCAGTCAGATTCTTTATTATACAATGACCAGTTGGGGCCTATGCAAAGACGTGAGGGTGTCCTGATCTGTGGGGATGCCAGGAGTCTGCCCCAGAGGAGTGTGGCCCATGGGAAAACAGGCCCCCACTTATTCAGGGTCCAGAAAGCATGGCAGGTCCACTGCAGATCCTGCCTTCCCATCCCCAGGGATGACTCTCTTTTCTCTGGGATCTGTAAACAATAAAGGTCCAAGGGTCACCAGAAGGCAAAGAGGCATTCAGTAGATGGGTGTGTGTGTGTGTGTGTGTGTGTGTGTGCCCAAAATAGGTGTGAGGCTTGAGGTGACTTCTGCCCAACTTCACAGGGAGATGATCAGGGCCTGGGGGAGAGTTGGGGGGAAGTGGCCCCTGAGGCCGTCTCATTGGCCCGGACCCCTCAAGGCCGCAGCTGAGCGGTGCTCTCCCTGCAGTCTCCCTTAGGCTTTCCGGTATAGGAGGGGACTCATACGGTTTGCCCTGCCCCTGTGAGTGGCCCTATTAATGGCTTTAAGCCTGGCAGGCATCCTGCTGTGAGAAGAATGCCTGACTCAAGTCAGGCAGGACGCAGCGACCTTGTCAGAGTCAGAGCCCAGGATCACCAAATTCTGGAGCTGGGAGGAATATTTTTCAGTCAACTTTGCCAAGCGTGTGTGTCTCTTCAGGTCCTTTTTAGAAGACGTAGACAGGGCAGAAATAACAAGTCAGAGAGGAGGAAATTTCTAGAAAGAGTGGTCCCGTCATTCCTTTTCTCACTGATTTCAGGGACTTTCTCTTGACTTACAGCAGTGGTTCTCAAAGTGAGAGTGCATCAGAATCACCTGCAGAGCTCATTAAGTTACCGATGCTGGCCCATCCCCAGAGTGTCTGATTCTGTAGGTCCAGGGTGGGGCCCAGGAAGCTGCATTTCTAACTGGCTCCCAGTGATGCTGATGCTGCTGGTCCAAGGACCACCGACAACCACTGACTTAAGGGCAAGAAGGAAGCTCCTTCCAACAAATGCGTGGAACCTTCCTCAGTTTCCCCCGTGGAACCTTTCTCTGATCGATTGCACATTTGTCACCAGGGAGGAAAAGAACATTAGACTAAGAGTCAGAACAGCAGAGCCTGGTTCAGGTTATGATACACACTCCCTGATTGAGGCAAGGTTCTTTCCTTTCTGGGACTCTATTTCTGAATCTGTCAAACGGGTTCAATACTAGGACCTACGTCACGGGGGTGATGTGAGGATTGAACTAGATGACATGTTACTGGTGCAAATCCCCTGACTCTGGGGGTACAGCAAAGGCCATGTAAGCAGTCCAGGGTCAGTTGTTTTGCACAGGTCTATCCCATCCCTCCCAAGGATGGTATGTGAACCTGTTGGGCTTGAAGGAACCCAGTAAGTTAGACCTTAGACCGTCCACATCACCGGTATTGTGGGCTTTGTCAGTGTCCTTTGGAGGAGGGGGCTGGGCTGGCAGTTCCACTCCACTGTGCCAGGCGATCACAGGGCTCTGGGGGCTGTAGGCCGCTCGCTGCTCAGAACCCATCATCGCTGCACCCCAGCCACATCCCACTGGGCTGACACTGCCACAGGGACAATGCCTTCCTGGAGCTCAGGTCGTCCCACTGCCCTCCCCACAAGCACTGCACCTCCCCCATCCTCAGCTTCTCCCTTCTGTTCTCCACACCGGTTCATTTCAGCCCCTGCCTTGAAAACACAAACACCACTCTCAGAAACAGCAAAGGCAACAAGAATAACAGCAAGCCAGTTTCTTCCCCCACCAAGACAGCCTCTTCTCCCATGGCAGTTTTTTGGGTGGAATGATACCGTTATTCTTCCCCGGGTTAGCCATAGGAGCAAAAGAAACGCTTTAGTCTCTCAGTAGCTCACTGTGACAAGTGCTTGGCCCGTGCTTAAGAATCAGTGGCTTTTTATTATTACTTGGCTTCTGCCTTCCATCGGGCACTCCATTCCCTGATAGGACATGCCCTCCTCCTGCGGGGCCCCCACCCTCCTTTGTTGGCCACTCTCCTTCCTCCTGCCCTGCCTTCCCCTTAACCTACTTCCCCAGTCTGGCAGGAGGGAACCTGCTGGAGGACATTGCTGGCAGCTGGCAGCCGAGGGGGCCCCCGGGGCTGGAGAAAGCAGGAGTGAGAGTGGGATTGGAAAAGCAATGCCCTCCCTAGAGTCTGTCCCTTCTAAAGGGCCAGTGGCAGCCCGAGCCATGAATCAGGGGACACACCATCTTGCTGTTGTCCGCCTTTCTCCAGGTTTTGTCTTGGACTCCTTCCGATCCGAGGCCACCTTGGTCCTCTGGTGCCTTCCCCAGAGTGGGAGCCCCCCTGATCGGCCCTGGGCCTCGGTCACTGCCATTTTCCCTTGCCTGGCGGGGCGACCCTTCTCCATGCATCCTCCCCTACCTGCCTGGCTATAACCCCAGCTGTCTTGCTCATCTTTGCTCTTTGATGCATGGAATGAGCTGGATGAGGTCAGGGACCATGTCCTCTTCCCTGGCTCGTTGCTGGTACCTGGAAGGTACACCCTGAACAGCAGAGGATCCTTTGGGAAAGCAAATAAAGCCGGAGGCTCCTTGGGTCAGGAAATAGCGGTGAGCCAGTGCCAGCAGAAGATTGTGCTCCCGCCTGGGTGTGTGGCTTATTCCCTGGCTCCATTAATTCCTCTCCCTGAGCCTCAGCTTTCTCATCTGTGAATAGGGTCAGTACCTCCTGAATGAGGGCCGAATGTACAGTGCCCAGGTCAGTGCTCAGCCCAGAAGGCTGGCAGGGAGGGAGGTTGTCATTTATTCCTGCAAGCATTCATGCCTTTACCCAGTCAGCCAAGTAACTTAATGGAAGCTTGCAATTAAACAAGCATTAGCTGCACCCGCCCCCTTCCTGGGAGCAGGTCTGACCTGAGCTGGGAGAGGATGTGATCCAGACAGGGGCCTCTGCCTTTTCAGGGCAGCATGAGAAGGGACACTAGAGCTGGAGCTTGAAGAACAAGCATTCCTGGCAGAGAAAGCCACGCCTGTAGGGTCGGAGTGGGGGAACGATGATGTATACAGGGATTGGAGGGGCTGCCAGGTGGCCAGGTGGCTGGACGTAAAGCATGACACTTGCATTCACTCAGCAGATACTGTTTGGGCATCTACAGTGGACCAAGAAGAAGGTGACAGAGAACAAAGAAACCCAGGTCCCTGACACCACGGGTCCGCTATCAGCACAGGGGAGACTGATGACGGGCAAGGAAACAAATAAGTGGGAAGATTTCAGGTGGTGATGAGAGCTGTGGGCTGGGTCTGGGAGTCCAGCAGTCACTTGGCACGTAGAGGTTGAATGAGTCCATGAAAGTGTGCTGCATGCGTTGAGAGAATGGATCTGTAAGCTGATGTGCGGTTCAACACAGAGACAGACAGATTGACCGACCAGTGCTTCCTACACACTTCCATGGCACGTGGAGAATGGGCCTGCTTCACAACCGAGCTCGGAGGAGACCTCCAGGAAGGTAGAATTCAGGCTAAGACTGGAAGTGTGGGTGAGAAACATTCAGAAAGGTAGGAAGAAGGTGCTCCTGGCAGAATGAACAGTGAGTGTAAAGGCCCTGAGAGCAGAGGCAGGGAGGGAAATAAAGCTTAGGAAGACAGTCACCGAGGCCCTGATGGGACCAAGGAGAACGGGCTGAGCCTATGGGTGGTCAGGCCTGGGAATTGGCCATACCTGCTGCTGGGACCTGAGCACGGGGGAGGTGGGAGGTGATGGCCCCAGCCCCTTGTAGGCCTAACACCCCTCCCCAGCAGTGAGATGGGCCTAGGGCAGCGGGGGCCGTACGGCCAGGACACAGGAGGAATTTTTACAGTGGCATGGCTGGGCCCTGCCCCCTCTCAGGATACAGAGAAACAATCAAGTCCTATGAAATAATAAACAGTGCCAATACTTCAGTTACCAAATATGCAGCTTCACAACCCCGCAGCAGCTTGAGAGCCAAACATTTGTCTAGACGTGGTGCCTTCTCTGAGGCAGGTTTTGTTTGTTGTTAAGAAGTGAAATCTTCTCCCAGCCCATCTGAGTCAGGAAGGTTGGGTTTATTTCATGGCAGTTTTAGAGGAACTGGGAGCCAGATATGGGGTGAGAGGCCATTCTGGGGTCTGCTGTCATTTAGGGGGATCCCCTGCTGAGAACATCCTTGTATTAGCTTCCTGTTGCTGCTGTAACAAATTGCCACAAGCTAAGTGGATTAAAACACCACACATTTAGTATCTTACCGTTCTGGAGATCGGAAGTCTGACGCACTCTCAGTGAGTTAAAGTCAAGGCATCAGCAGGGCTGTGTTCCCCCTGGGGGCTCCGGGGAGAATCCTTCCTGGCCTGCATGCCTTGGCTCGTGGCCCCTTCCCGTCTTCCAAGCCAGCAAATGGCTGGTGAGTCTTCGTCACATTGCATCACTCTGACACTGGTTGCTCTTTCTCCCTCTTCCACATTTTAGGACCCTGTTGGTGACAGTGGGCCCACCTGGATAATCCAGGATTATGTCCCTATCATTATCCATAATTTCATCCACAAACTTAATGCTCATTTGTCATGGAACCTAACGTATTCACAGGTTCTAGGGATTAGGGCATCCCTGAGGGCGTTATCCTGCCCACCACAGTCCCCCTGCCCTATTCTGGAAGCTGAGGAAATAGGGTTGAGGAGGAAAGTGAGCCCAGGCCATAGCTGGAGAGTCTGCACCCTCGGCTTGGGGCTGCCTCCAAGTGGCTTACCTTTCCCGCCGCCTCCAACCCCACCACAGCTGCCCCATCACTAACAGATCTCCCCCAACCCCTGTTCTTTTCCTAAATGTTGGTAAAATGGTCATTAAGTAAAGCAGCATTTTTCCACATCCCTACCCTTGACTGACTTTTTCTTTTGAGATGAGGTCTTGCTCTGCACCCAGGCTAGAGTGCAGTGGCATGATCATAGCTCACTGCAGCCTTGAACTTCTGGGCCCAAGCAATCCTCCTGTGCGCCACCACGCCCAGCTACTCATTTTATTTTTATTTTTAGTAGAGACGGAGTCTCGCTATGTTGCCTAGGCTGGTCTAAACTCCTGGGCTCAAGCAATCCTCCTAGCTTGGCCTCCCAAAGTGCTGGGATTACAGGCATGAGCCACCACATCTCGTCCCAACCCTTGACATTTTACAGCCAACCATTCTTTGTTCCAGGGGTCTGTCCTGTGCACAGCGCAATGTTTAACCACATCCTTGGCCTGCACCCACTAGCTGCCAGTAGCACCTCTCCACCCAGTGGTGACAATTAAAAATGTCTCCAGACATTGCCAAATGTTCCCTGGGAGGCCGTCGCTGGGGTTGGGAACCACTGAGGTAACGCATTGGATGTGTCTGTCTTCCCTGCTAGCGACACTGCGTCCGGCACCTGCAGAGGGCTTGCCGCTTAGTATGTGCTCAACACATATTGGTTGAACGAATCAGTGAACCTATGTTAACTTTCTTAATGAATAAATCTATAAGTGTGCGTGTATAAAATAGACTCCTGGGTTCCATAGACTGGCTGCCTGAGAGTCACCTGGGGATCCTTTTAAGAAGTCACATTCCTGGGGTCCAATCACAGAGGACTGGGGTACAGCCTAGCAATCTGTATTGTCAAGAGTGCTTCATCAGTTCCCCCAAAACTTAAACATATATACCATATAATCCAGCAATTTCCCTCCTGAGTATATACCAAAAGAATGGAAAGCAGGGACTTGAACAGATACTTGTATGCAAATACCCATAGCAGCGTTATACGTAATAGCTAAAAGGTAGAAACAGCCCATGTGTTTATCCACAAATGAATGATAAACAAAAAGTTGTATACCCATACAACAGAATATTATTCAGCCTTCAAAACAAATGAAGTTCTGACACATGCTCCAACATGGGCGAAGCTCGAGGACATTACGCTAAGTGAAAGAACAGACACAAAAGAACATGTATGATTCCCTTATACGAGGTATCTAGAGTAGTCACAATCATAGACATGGAGTGTAGGAGAGAGGTTGCCGGGGGCTAGGAGGAAGGAGGGAATGGGAGTTAATGTTTAATGGGTTCAGAGTTTCAGTTTGGGATGATGAAAGAGTCCTGGAGATGGAAGGTGGTGATGGTTCCACAGCAGTGGGAACGTCCTTAATGCAGCTGACTCATTCACCTAAATAATGGTTAAACTGGTCCATTTTATGTTATGCATATTTTGCCATATGCAAAAAATGGTGCTTCATGCCTGCCAGGTCTGAGAATCAGTAGTGTGCGAGAGGAATGGGGAGCAGGGGATGGACCCGTCGAGTTCTAACGACCCTCCCAGGCCTTGCAGCTGCTGGGATGGGGACATCAGACTCTGCTGAGCTAGGGTTTAGGCTGATTTCTTGAGAGGGTGGCCCTATCTGGGCATGCATAGAAGAACCTCTAGGCTGCCTGAATGAGGGCTGCGGCTAGATGAGGATTGACTTGTCTGGAGGCCACATGTGCTGTCCCCCGAGCAGCTGCTGCCCAGCTCTGGCTGATTCTTGCCATGTGGGGTGCCTGGCTGTGGGAGAGACGTCCAAGATCTGGATTTTGATGTGAAATCTCCTCATTTTTATTTATTTCAATAGTTTTGGGGGAACAGGTGGTGTTCGGTTGCATGGAATGTTCTTTAGTGGTGATTTCTGAGATTTTGGTGCACACGTCATCTGAGCGAGGTACACTGTAGCTAGTGTGTAGTCTTTTATCCTTCACCTCCCTCCCACCCTTCCCCCAAGTCCCCTGAGTCCATTATATCATTCTTGTGCCTTTGTGTCCTCATCTGAGCTCCTGGGAATCTCCTAATTTTTCAATGTTGGCAACTGGTTCAGTGAACAAGCAAGCAGACAAACAAGCCACCTAAGGGTCACACTGGTGACCCTGCGGGCCTCCGGTCTGGCCTGCAGCTTTTCTGGGAGCTCACAGGCTGGGTCCCCAGCTAGATCCTTGCTTCTGCTCCCGTCATGGCTGCCGCGTCACTCCTGAAGTCTGACACCAGCTTTCTCTTTGATCCTCTGAGAATTTCTCTTGTATTCAGGGCACCCAAAATGGTGGTTTACAGAGAGAACAGCAAGAGCCAGGGCCCAGGGTCTGGATTCTGCTCAGGCTGGGGTCTTGGCTCTGCCAATTATGAGCCACGGGGCCACAGGTGACTTGCTACCTTTCCCCCATGCCTCGCTTTCCTCGTCTGTCAACTGGGTATATCATAGTTCTTGCCGGGCAGGTGCAGTGGCTCATGCCTGTAATCCCAGCACTTTGGGAGGCCAAGGCAGGCGGATCACTTGAGGTCAGGAGTTTGAGACTGGCCTAGCCAACATGGTGAAACCCTGTCTCTACTGAAAATATGAAAAATTAGCCGGGTGTGGTGGTGCACATCTGTATTCCCAGCTACTTGGGAGGCTGAGGCAGGAGGATCGCTTGAACCTGGGAGGCAGAGGTTGCAGTGAACCGAGATCGTGCCATTGCACTCCATCCTGGGTGACAGAGTGAGACTCTGTCTCAAAAAAAGAAAAAAAAAAAAGTTCCTGCCTTGTAGAGTAAGGGTGAAGCCTGCAGGTGAGGGGCTTGGCCCTGGGCAGGGCTAGTGCATGGCTGAGCAGTATGTGCGTGTATGTTTATGTGTGCGTGAAATGTGTGTGCACTTGTGTGTGTGGCCCCCGTTGGCAGAAAGAGTGAGTGTGGTGTGGGTCGAGCCACCAGCAGGCCCAGTGATTTCTTCCTCAAAGAGTCATTCTGAGGATTAAACAAGATAATGTACAGATGGAGCCTCACCACGGCAGGTGCCCAATACGCATTCCTTCTGTCCCTCGGAGTGTGAGGCCTTGGCCGTCTGTGGAGATTTGAGAGGAGGACACTGGGGCTAGCTGGAGAGGAGGGAGTTGGGTTGAAGATGCAAGGAGAGGAGAGGAGAGAGATGGACTCCTCCCCATCAGCACCCTCTCCTGCTTCCTGGAGCAGGAGCAGAGTTCTGGTCCCATTCTCAGAGGCAGTTGCACTGGCTAATCAGGGCTATGACCTTGCTTTCCAGGATAGCTTGGATGACAGTTAAGAATCCCCAGTTCTGTGCCTACTTTTAAACACATGCTACCTTGTTATCCCTCCTTTCAGCTTTGGGAGGAAGGCCTTACTGTCTCCACTTCACAGATGAGGACTCAGAGAGGGTGGGTGCTTGTCCAGGCTTGCCTAGGCAGCAGGGGACGGCCACAGGGCCAGAGCAAGGTGGAGGACAGGTTGGGCTGGCTGGGAGAGGGCTGGAGCTGAGTGCCACTGGGCTCCCCTGGGTTGCTGGTGTGCAGAAGGGGCCTTGTCCTGCCCAGCTGGTTCCTGGGAGGGTGAGAGAGTGGAGGGGCTGCATACCCACCTGGAGCAAGCAGATGAGCTACATAAAACCCTGATAACCAAGGGGCACAAAGGGCTCCGTGACCTGTGGTGAGTCATGGATAGATGGTGGCTAAGCGCCACTGTAAGGGTGGAGAGTGGGTGACGGCACCTTGGTCCCCAGGAGCCCTCTGGCCACATGGCACAGCAGTGCCTTCAGGTCAAAGGCCCAGATGCTGGTGGGCTCAGGGACACTGAGGCCCAGAGCTTCACCCCATCACTGTTTGCGCCTGTGCGCCCTGACACCTGTCCATCATCCCTTGGACCAGGAGTGCAAGGATGACGGGAACACCTGTGTGCACCTCATGTGGTTCTACACGTTACATGTGCCTGTTCATTACATGTGTTCATTACTAGTGCACATTCATTGTGTGTGTGCATGTTCATCACGTCCACGTGCTCAGTACTCGTGTGCACTGGGGAGGATGTGAGGCAGGGCGGGCCCCTCAGGAGTCCCTCCTTCCTTCCAGCCTCGGAGACTCTGGGGTTTGTGATGAGCGAGAAGAAGGGGGTACTTGACAAGTGGAAACTGAAGTTCTTGTCCCCCAACATCTAGCCTCCAGCTGGGGAAGGAGACTCTCCACAGAAAGCAAGAGGACAAAATGAGGGCCATGAGGGGCCATGGGCACCTGCCTGTGCCTCTGCCCCACAGGGATGTCCCAAGCTAAAGGGGACGTTCAGACGTGGCAGGCCTGGCCCCTGCTGTGGGAAGGCTGTGGTCTAGTCTAGGGGAACAGTCGTGGGGGATGCCTGGTGTGGGTGGGGTGCAGGGGAGCCCTCGGCCTCACTGCTAGGGGGCCGGGGTCAGGCAGGACTGTGCGGGATACTGGGGCTCACAGCCCACCTGGGAGGAAGAATGTGTGTGTTTATGTGTGTCTTGGGCTGGGGGTGTGTCACTGGCTTGGCCTACGGCCCGTCCCTCTGTCTCTCAGCCCAGGAGGCTGGTGGGCAGGCTCACTGCGGGGACACCACAGGCTCTGGAGCCTCAGCCAGGCATTTTTTCCCCATCTCTGCAGGGGGCGGAGGAAAGCGCAAAGGGAAAAGCAAGAAGTGGAAAGAAATCCTGAAGTTCCCTCACATTAGCCAGTGTGAAGACCTTCGAAGGACCATAGGTAAGCTGTCCTGCCTGGGGGCTGTGGGGGGAGTGAGTAGCAGGTGAGCCGCCAAGCCGTCTGTGCATTAAGGCAAATGGGTGAGCCGCCAAGCCGTCTGTGCAGTGAGGCAAATGGGTGAGCCGCCAAGCTGTCTGTGCAGTGAGGCAAATGCCAATCAGTGGACACAGTATTGTGCTTCCAGGTACGGGCTCCAGGCTGACCTTTTTGCTAATCAACATAAACAGGCAACCAGTATTCATTGAATATATGGCATGTGCCGGGCAGAGTGACCTCCTCCCAGTTACCGTTTGAGGCAGGTGTTATTATTTAATATTTCACTTCACCTTTCAGATGGGGAAACTGAGGCACAGAGTGGTTCTGTAACCGGCCCAAAGTCACACAGCTGATGGGAGGATGGTGGAGGTGGGCCAGGCCCAGCACAGAGCCACCGCTCATAACTTCTCCCCTTTCTTCCTGGAGCCTGTGGGTCCTGCCCTCAGGGGGCAGCCCAGGCTTTGGGAGCTGAGAGTCAGGTGGGGTGGGGGAGGTGGGGTGAGGTGGGGGAGGTGGGGCTCCCCTTTCCACTTGCTGGGGATGTCAGTGCTCCTGAGGAGCCACTGGGCTCAGCGGCACAGCTTAGCCCCCTGTATCCAGCACACACACACCAGGCACCTCCAAGAGCAGCCAACCAAGTGGGTCTGTGCCTGGTCCCACGCAGGACACGGCTGTGGTGAGGAGGCCTGGGTGCCTGGGCGAGAGCGCCCAGAGGACAGGCATGATGTGAGGCCCCACTCCAGAGTGTTTGGGGTCCCGGCCCTTCTCCCCTCTGTGCCCTGGGGTGGGTCCTTCCCCATCACTGCCTGAGGGCTCCCCATCCGCTTATTATTGTCAGAGGTCATGGACGTGCTGAACATGTTTAAGAAGACTCAAGTCCACTGAAGGCTGGGCACGGGGTGGTGCTGCCCAGAACTCCACAGGCCCAGCTTTTCTGGGGACTTCTGCCCAGGGCCTCGGGTGAGCTGCCCCGTGCCTGCCCTGGAATTCAAGGCCACATGTAGCCATTTATTCAGCTTTTCTAAATGGCCTCTTCACGGTCTGTCCCCACCAGTTTCCAGGGCCGGGGGGACTTACCTGCCACCCCCAGGCTTGCTCCATCCTGGCCCTGGGCCACTCAGTCCACACTCCATGTTTATAGGTGATAGGAAGCCATCTGTGCCCCGCCCCACGAAGGCAGACATGAGCAGGTGAAGCAAGGCGGGATCCTGAAAGGTCAGGAAACATCCTCAAGACCCACCTTCCATCCCTAAAATCCCAGGCACATCAGAATCCTCATGGTGTTCTCGGGCCAAGAATCCTGCTGGCCTGAGGGATCGGGGGCTCTGGGTCCAGGCAGACATGGGTTCAGATCCTGCCCTCTCTACTGGCCACATGACAAGTTAATTTATCCTGCTGAGCCTGTTTCCCCAGCTGTAACACTGTCTGTGAAGCCAGTCATAGGGTGGTGGAGTGGGTGAGATGAGACCATCTATGTAAAGGGCTTAGCTGGTGCCCTCCTCGGGAGACCAGGGGCCCATACCCCTCTGCACACTGGCGTGCTTTCCGGAGTTCCCACAGACACCATGGTGCCATGGATGCCATGTGCACCCTTGATGATCAGCTTTTCTGCTGGAGGCAGTAGAGGTCGGGTGGAAGAGAAGAGGGGCTGTGTTCCTGGGGCTGTAGCTTACTGGGGAGGATTTGACCACTGAGACTTTGCAGGGGGCCTTCAGAGAGGGGAGCCAGGGAGAACCCCTCTGGTGACTGGCCATTTCCTCATGGGGGACCATTTTGTTCTTCATGCTAATTTTGGCTCAGAGACAATAGGGCCTGTTGTGGGACTGGGGAGGAGACCTTAGTTGCCATGGTTGCAACTCACCCATGTGTGCCCAGCAAGTACCCCCTTTCTGGTGAGCCAAGCCTTCTCTGTCATTTTCATCCTGGGTCTGCTGGCTGCCAGAAAGCCATTCCTGGATGCTGAGCCCAGCTTCTCCCAAAAGAGGGATGTTACCTCACAACCCATTCACTGTGGCCCCAGGGAACGTCTTGCACTCATCCACAGGGCCACAGGGCTGCTCGGAGAGACCTTTCTGGGGTGTTGAGTTGGAGGTGAGAGCTTACAACAGGAGGAAAGCATCTCCAAGGGGAGCAATGTGAGAAGCGGGCACCTGCGCACAGCCACGCTCACCTGGCAGGGCGGTGCTTCCCGGCCCTGGCTAAACTGTCTGCAGGTGGTGATGCCAGGAGTGCTATGGGGCACAGCCAGATGTGAAGGCCACTTCCTCAGAGAAGCCTCTTTTGACTCCTGAATTTAAATGAGCTCCAGACCAGAGTCTCTCAGAGCACCTGTCCTCTTCTGCCAGAGCACCCTTCCTCAGGGCTCTTTGGGGAGGAACTGGATTGTTAAAATTCACCACTGCGTAGTTGGTGCCTGCTTCACAGGAGGGGCACAATAGATGTTAGTTGGATGAACGAGGGAAGGAAAGAATAAATGAGGTGTAAGTGACCACTCAACTTATGAAGTGTTTCTAATAAATAGAAGAAGAGCATTGAGAGCCAGATACTGAGCATTCATGTATCTGCCATCCAGATGAGAGAAATCTTAACATTTTGCTATATTTGATTCATGTGTTTCTCAAAAATATAAAAGATGAAAATATGAAATATAGGATTTATGGTTCCAGACAAGAGGGAGTAGATGCGGTGTTTCCTGTCCTTCCCGCTAAGGACAGTCAAAAACCCTGGACATTATGTATAAAACAAACATAAGATTTTGAAAGCCGGGAGAGAAGAAGGCAGACTGGCTGGGGACCTCGAGCCATGAGGGACGACACAGCGGTGAGCTTCCTGGGTTTCTTTTTTATATCCCAGAGTGGATACTAGACAAACTTGCAACCCACAATGCCAGTGGGTGCAGACTAAAAAGCTCCTTCCCTCAAGACCAGCCTGACCAACATGGAGAAGCCCCATCTCTACTAGAAATACAAAATTAGCTGGGCGTGGTGGCGCATGCCTGTAATCCTAGCTACTCGGGAGGCTGAGGCAGGAGAATCACTTGAACCTGGGAGGCAGAGGTTGCAGTGAGCCAAGATTGTGCCATTGCACTGCAGCTTGGGGAACTAGAGTGAAACTCTGTCTCAAAAAACAAAAACAAAAACAAAAAAAACCTCCTTCCCCCTGCAGAAAAGCTTTTGCTGGGATAGCTGGTTACTGTAGAACTGTCCCGTTTCTGCTACAGTTCACACACCAGCAACGCAGACACCTACTTTTTTTTTTTTTTTTTTTTTTTGAGATGGAGTCTTGCTCTGTTGCTCAGGCTGGAGTGCAGTGGTGTGATCTTGGCTCACTGTAACCTCTGCCTCCTGGGTTCAAGCAATTCTTGTGCCTCCTGGGTTCAAGCAATTCTTGTGCCTCAGACTCCCAAGTAGCTGGGATTACAGGTGCCTGCCATCACGCCCAGCTAATTTTTGTATTTTTAGTAGAGACAGGGTTTTGCCATGTTGGCCAGGCTGGTCTCAAACTCCTGGCCTCAAGTGATCAGCCCATCTTGGTCTCTCAAAGTGTTGGGATTACAGGTGTGAGCCACTGGGCCGCCTTTTTCTCCTTCATGTAACCTATGTCTTAGCATGGGCTGCTTTAACAAATTCCCACAGACCAGGTGGCTTAAACAACAGACATTTATCTTTCATTGTTCTGGAGGTGGGGAAGTCCAAGATGAAAATGCCAGCAGATCTGGTGTCCTCATCAGTTTTTCCTGGTTTACAGTTGGCTGTCTTCTTGTATCCTTGCATGGTGGGGCGGGGGAGGGAGGGAGGGGGAGAGAGAGAGAGAGAGAGAGAGAGAGAGAGCTCTTGTCTCTTTTTATAAGAGCACTAATCCTATTCATGATGGTTCCACCCTCATGACCAAATCACCTCCCAAAGGCGTTACCTCCAAATAACGTCACGCTGGGGGTTAGGTTTCAACATGTGTGTTGCAGGGAGGATGCGGACATTCAGTCCATAGTCTAGGACTAGGTTCAGTGCCAACCTATTCCTAGATTCAAAGAGCCAGTGCACCCTGGCTTTCCACCTCTCCCCTGAGACACAGCTTCTCATACTTTGAGATTAACTAGCCCTGCCAAGGCCTGGTGTCCCTCCCAGCCCCCTCCTCCCAAATTAAGACTCTTAGATCTAGGATGGGTGTGATGGCTCATGCCTGTAATCCCAGCACTTTGGGAGGCCGAAGCAGGCAGATTACCTGAGGTCAGGAGTTGGAGACCAGCCCGGCCAACATGGGGAAACCCTACCTCTACTAAAAACACAAAAATTAGCCAGGAATGGTGGCGGGTGCCTGTAATCCCAGCTACTCAGGAGGCTGAGGCAGGAAAATCGCTTCAACTTGGGAGGTGGAGGTTGATTTCCTCACTCTAGGCCTCCTCCCCATAAGCTTCCAGGCATCGCCCTGGGAGCACCTGAGTGTCCCTCAGCTTCCAGTCTGCCTGGCCCCACCTCATTCACTTCCACTGTGGGGGACCTGGGAGCACAGGATTTGGCTCTGAGCTTTTCTCTGTCCATGGACCACCCCGCCGCCGCGACCATGGGCCCCAGCCCTGTCTGTCCTTCTAGGTGCATAAACTGGCCTCTTGGCAGGGCCCACTCCCCTGGGATGGTGTGAGGAAAGTGCGTGCTGGCGTGTGGAAATGGATTCTTCTGTTCTGCCGGAGGGTATTGAAAAGGCTCTGTGTGTGAGTGCCGTGGGAGAGAGGCCCGGGAAGGGCAGGAAGGCTGACGTGAGCCGTGGGGCTGCAGCTCGTGGCCACGGGGCCAGGGTCTGGGCCTTCCCACTGTTTACAGTCCGTCGCTGAGGTGTTTGCCCAGTCTCTGCTGGGGTCCTGCTGGAAGGCTTTTTAAAATAAAATTCTCATTTCTTTCCTAGACCAATACACAAACCAAACAGTGGCCAATACCACATTTATTTTTCTTGTGGACACATGAGCTCACTTTCTGAAGTTCTTTGGGAGGATGTCCTGGGACAGGCTTTGCGCCAAGGGGACAGGGCCCCTTTACGGTGTGAGGTGGTGCCATGAGAAGGCTCTTGATCAGAGCTGAGGGCAGAACCCATGAGGACCCCAGGATGCCGCCATGTCTGGATGGCCCCGAACAGTGGTCTGTTAAAGCCCTGGCCTTCTGCCTTCAGCCCTGCCCTGGACAGTCACAGACCATCTCTACCTAGCAGCCAGTGTGATTTTTGAAAAATGAAAACTGGACCCTGTGAAATCATTCTCCTGCTGAAACCAACCCAACAGCTCTCCATTCCACTCAGTAAAACCCAGACTCCTTACTGCGGCTTGTAAGCACTTTGCCCTAAGGTGAAGCCTGTAGACCCCTTATCAGAAGAATGCTTTTATATATAAAATAGAATACATAGGGTTACAGAGGAAACTGATCCTTTTTAAATATACTTACTACATACTTCTAAAATTTATGATACAGAAATATATGTGCTTCTTTGTTAATACTTTATAAGGTCTAACTGTGGGTCTAATAGCTATTGTAATTTTGATTTTTTTTTTTTTTTGCCTCAGGGTTTGACTCTGTCGCTCAGGCTGGAGTGCAGTGGCGTGACCTTGGTTCAGTGCAACCTCTGCTTCCTGGGCTTAAGCTATCCTCCCACCTCAGCCTCCTGAGTAGCTGGGACTACAAACGTGCACTACCATGCCCAGCTAATTTTTGTATTTTTTGTAGAGATGGGATTTTGCCGTGTTGCCCAGGCTGATCTCAAACTCCTGAGCTCAAGTGATCCTCCCTCCTCAGCCTCCTGAAATGCTGGGATTACAGGCGTGAGCCACTGCACCCGGCCAGCTATTGTAATTTTGAACTTGTCGTGAACCTGAGTGAGCTTTTCAGATATCTGCAACAACTGATAGGAATGGATCTTTGATTTCTGCCGGTGACAAGTCCCAGGCACTGCTGACATCATTGTAGGTTGTTGTCTACATTCATAATTGAAGGAAGTGCAAATTTTCAGTTAGAGGTCGGTGAAAAGAAAGATGACATTTTTCTCCACCCCAGTCCATGGACTCTCTAAATCCTATCCATGGTCCTTTTGGCAGTGCCTTCCCTGTGCTGCCCTATGTGAGCTGGCCCTCACCTTCATCTTGGACCCTTCCCTCCTCCTCCATTCACAAGCTGGTCTCCCTTTTGTCCTTTGAATAACACACGCTTGTCTCCAGCCCAGAGCCTTTGCACCTGTTCTCTCTACCCGGAATGTTCTTCCTCACACTTTTTCTTCCAGGGGACTTTAAGGTCTCAGTCCAAATATCATCTCCATAGAGAAGCCTTCTAAAAAGGAACCATACCCTCCTTCTAATTGCATCCTTTCCCATAGTGCTGTTTATTTAATGTTCTTACCCATAACTCCGTCTGAAGCCATCTTTTCGTTTACTTGTGTATTTTCTGTCTCCCACACTGTACTAGATGTTCTATGTTAATTGCAACTGTTTCTTGCCTGGTTCACTATGAGAACAGTGTCTGGCACGTAATAGGGGTTCATTAATACTGGGTGAATGAAAGAATGAATGAGGTGAAATATTTGAAATTAGAGCTCTTCTAAAAAAATTGGTGACATGTGTTTGCTGTACCCATTTAACCTTAGCCAGTAGTTTACACTTAAAGTAATTAAAGTCTGGCCTTAGGAGGCACTGTAGGTAGCATCTGCTGTAACCCACCCCTCCCCCCGCCCACCATCCTCACCATCTGGATGAGGCAGCTCAGCACGGTACATGACTCAGCCACAGTCTCACAGCCACTAAGTAGGGAGGGGAAGCTGGTGGCTCCTGGGGCAGGTTGGTTTCCTCTGAAGCTGTAGTCGGAGTCATGATCACAGTGATGTCAGGTTTTCACAGAATCCTTAGCTCAGGGGACTGGAGAGCATCTTGTCCACCACCCATTGGTGGTGGAGTAAATAGGTTTCAAGGGGAGAGTTAGCCGCCCAGGAGAGCCAGGTCCCTGGTCTGGAGTGACACCTTGCAACTCCCCATTGAGCATATTGCTGCATAAACATGTGGGCAGGGCCCCAGCCAGTACTCAAGGCAGGGAGACTCCTTAGGTGCTCAAAGGGGTGGACGTTTCTGTCTCTCTTGTATCTTGTAAGTGTGTGCGGCGAGTTCCTCTGCTTATTCAATGCATGTTTAGTGAGCACTGAAAACGTGCTGTCCACGGGGGAGCTGAGCAGATCGCTGATCTCCTGGAGCTCATCCACCAAGGAGCATGGGAGACCGACTGAAATTAAGATGAGGTGACAAATCAAGAAAGTTCCAGAAGGGTATGGAGCAGGTTGCTGAGCTGCAGAACCAAGGCAAAGATCTATCCCCACTTCCCTGGAGGAAGTGGCGTCCCTCCTGGCTTAAAGGATCTCTCTGGGAGCTCCCTGAGGGCCTGGACCACGGGCTCTCCATCTGGGCGTCTCCATTGCTGTAGCAGCATGAGTGGGTGGATGGATGTTGCCTTCTCTTCAACCTGGAAGCCAGGACTGTGAGTGGCAGCCGTGAGCACTGAGACAGATTCCTAGGCCAGGTGCAGCGGTGCAGGCCTGAGCATTGAGACAGATTCCTAGGCCAGCTGCAGCGGCGCAAGCCTGGAACCCCAGTGCTTTGAGGGGCGGAGGCAGGAGGATTGCTCAAACCCAGGAGTCCGAGGATACAGTGAGCTATGAATGTGCTGCTGCACCGCTCCAGCCTAGGCGACAGAGCGAGACCCTCTAAAAAAAAAAAAAAAGAGAGAGAGATTCCTTGCCACCCATCTCTCTGCTTCCAGTGTGAGCCCCACGTATGAACTAACGGATTTTCAACAGAACTGGCACAGGGCAGACAGACCATGAGAGGAAGAAGGGGTTCTCTAATGTCTGCTCGGTGAAACATCAGATAGTGACTTTATTAGTTAATGGGATGATTGTTCATGGGAGATCATTAGAGAGCCCAAATCAAAGAATTTCTTAGGATGTCCGAAACTTGGAAGGCTGGAACGTCATCACGAAGATAAAAGATTGTTGAGGTCTGCAAATATTTCTCAGTGACGCAGAAAGGTCTGTTGGGCAAAAGTGTGGCATTTTTATTTATTTAGCTCAGGCTCATTGCGTACTTTATTCTTTCATTAAAAAAAGTCTGAGGGGGCTTGAGTGAAAGAGTTGATTATTCCACTGTTTGGCAATATTTCTGTAGGAACTGTCCAAAAGCTATATAATAAATCAAGGCCCCCTCCCCACCCCCCAACAGGACTGACGTTTATGAGGAGACTGTTCACAGAAAGTAGCTGCTGCGTCTGGCGTGCCACAGCAGTGCCCCGAACCCTCACAGACAGACAGGGGAGATCGAATTGCCTTGTGGGAGAGCCTCTTGCCAAAGCCTTAACTGTTTCCAGGAGCAGAAGTCCCAGGCTGTGGGGGATTCCTAGAGGAAAATGTAGAATCTTTTAACATGGGGAAAAAAAAAACCATCTTCATAGTGTGAAGATTTCCTTGAAGTAGCCTAGTACTTGGTTATTCACCCAACATTGCCTGCCTGCCTGCTTTGCCCTGCCTGCCTTGCCTCTCTCTCTCTGTCTCTCTCTCTCTCTCTCTCTCTCTCTCCCTCTCCCCCCTTCTCCCCCGCCCCTCCTCTTTCTTTCTTTCCTCCTTTCCTTCTTTATCTTTCTCTGATATATATTTTTTGAGACAGAATCCCACTATGTTGCCCAGGCAGGGCTCAAGTAATGTTCCTATATCAACCTTCTGAGTAGCTGAGACTGCAGGTGTGAGCCACTCTGCCCAACTGCCATGTTCCATTTTTTGTTTTTTTGAGATGGAGTCTCACTCTGTCCCCCAGGCTGGAGTGCAGTGGTGTAATCTTGGCTCACTGCAACCTCTGCCTCCCAGATTCAAGCAATTCTCCTGCCTCAGTCTCCCAAGTAGCTGAGACTACAGGTACCTGCCACCACGCCTAGCTAATTTTGTGTTTTTAGTAGAGACAGGGTTTCACCATGTTGGCCAGGCTGGTCTCGAACTCCTGACCTCATGTGATCCACCTGCCTTGGCCTCCCAAAGTGCTGGGATTACAGGCGTGAGCCACTGCGCCCAGCCTGCGCATGTTCTTTAAACCAGACACTGGCTAACAGATACTTGTTAAGCTCCTCCTCTGTGCTAGGCATTGCTGCAGTCGCCGGACTTGTGTCACAGGCCACCCTTGTCCAGCAGCGAGGGCTCCTGGAAGGATCTCTGTCACTGTCATCAAGATGAAGTGGTGGTGCTGCTGCTGCCAGCCCTGTGACTTTGAGCAAGTAGCTTACTTTCTCTAGTTTGCAGTTTCTTTGTGTGTAAACTGGAGACACTAACACCAACCTGGTAGAGACTCTGGGAGGGCCAGCAGAGTGTTGCACACAGGCCATCATTGTCATCAGCATCGTCATTGTCATCGTCATCCTCACGGCGATAGTGGTTTGAGGGCAGAGGTTGAGGACCCTTTGAGAGGGTTTTGGAGTTTCCCAGAGAAGCTGAATCGGCTACACATGATGAATGAGGCCAGCTGTTTTTGTGCTGAGGCGAAGTGGGTTCAGTGTCCCAGAGACTGTTGCCTTGGAGTCATCGGAATCCTCCTCTTCCTAGAGCACTGCCTCCAGCTTCCTCTTCTTGGAAGCCCGCCCTGATTCCTGCAGTCCTCAGCCTTCCTTCCTCCCCATGGCTCCACAGTTTGCCCAGGGAAGCTGGAAGCATCACACTCTGCCCAGGCCCCTGCTCTGGCCCAGTGTGTTTCCTTGAAAGGACGTGTGTCATCTAGAAGCCTGCAGCCCCGAGTCCTAACAATGGTTACCCCCAGGGAAGGCGTGAAGGTCAGAGGGGACACTGGCTTTATCTGTAAGATTTTTTTTTTTTTTTTAAAAAGAATGAATTGGCATGTTCTTTGTCTAATTAAAAATCAAATGAATAAAGACCAAATACACTGCCTGATTCCACAGTGGGGCAGAGGGAATGGTGACACTGTTTCCCCCTTTCTTTGTTATCTTTGTGCCCCCTGATGAGTCTGGGGCCCCTGAGAGGATGATCAGAATCTCACACGTCTTGGTGACCCAGTCCCCTTCAGGCCTGCCTGGCTGGCACGTGAGCTCTTGATTTCATCGTCAGGGAAACCAAGTCTCTGCAGACGTCATTGCTGTCCTTGGGGTGATAAGGGCGCGTCATGTCTGTCGTTCTGCCACCTAGCCGTGCTGTGATAAGGCACAGCATCTGCTTGTCCTTGGAGGGTGAAATAAATTTAGATGTGTTGGGTTTGGAACATCAGGTGACCTGTCCGCAGCTGGAGCTCTCAGGAGGGAAGGGTGGCCCCGCTGTCTTTGCGGTGTTAGTCTCACCTCCCCACTACGGCCGGAAGCTCCTTGAAAGAGAAGGCACGAGCTCAGGCACATGCAAGATGCCCAGCGATGCTGTCCGTGGGTTTCTTGTTTGGACAGTCTTAGAATGGAGTGGTGGCAGGGATTTTACAGATCACCTGGAGTTGTGGTTTTCAAAGACTGCTCTGCAGGGAGAGTGTGTGATCCAGACCAGGCTTTTACCCAATTGGGCTTTATTTTACCTTTTATATTTGGGCTTTCGTGTCAGATTTCATTCTAGGGCTAAATTTGAGTTTGAAACCCACTGTTCTAGGCCAGGTCTCCCATTTCCAGATAAGTGAACTGAGTCCCAGAGAAACAAGGTCTTGCCAGGGTCTTCCCATGATTTGACTCCAAGGCAGGCTCTCTCCCCTACTGCATTAGTTTTTCCTGAGGTTGCCATAGTGAAATACCAGAGACCAGGTGGCTTAAGCAGCAGCAGTTTATTGTCTCACAGTTCTGGAGGCTGGAAGTCCAAGATAAGGGTGTCAGCAGGTTTGGTTCGTTCTGAAGGCTGGGAGGGAGAAGCTGTTCCAGGCCTCTCCCGTGGCTTCTGTGGGTTTGCTGTCATTATTTGGTGTTCTGTGGCTGTAGACTCATCAGCCCTATCCCTGTCTTCACCTTCACTCGGTCTTCTACCTGTGTGAATGTCTGTCTCTAAGTTCCCCCCCCCTTTTTTTTTCTTTTTTTTTGAGATGGAGTTTTGCTCTTGTTGCCCAGGCTGGAGTGCAATGGCACAATCTCAGCTCACTGCAACCTCCACCTCCCAGGTTCAAGCAATTCTCCTGCCTCAGCCTCTCGAGTAGCTGGGATTACAGGCACCCGCCACTGTGCCCGGCTAATTTTTTTTATATTTTTAATAGAGACGGGGTTTCACCAGGTTGCCAGGCTGGTTTTGAACTCCTGATCTCAGGTGATCCTCCTGCCTTGGCCTCCCATAGTATTGGGATTACAGGCGTGAGCCACCACACCTGGCCAAGTTTCCCCTTTTTCATGAGGACACCACTCATATTGGATTAGGGCCCACCCTAATGACCTCATTTTAACTTGATTATCTCTGTAGCGACGCTCTTTCCAAATAAGGTCACGTTCTGAGGTAATGGGGATTAGGACTTCAGTGTATCTTCTTTAGGGGATCCAGTTGAACCCATAACATATTCACCTGCTTATGTGGTCTGGTGGAGTTAAAAGTAGAGGGGTCAGGGATCCTGATTCCCACCGGGTCTGAGGGTGGACACTCCTTCTCTCCTGAGCCTGGTGGGGAGTTAACCACTGCAGTCCCAGGCTGCTCACTTCCCCAGTGGACCACAGGAATGTCTGTGGGAGGAACAATTGTTTTCCAGGCCATGTTGCAGCTTTTTCAATCTCCCTGTTTGTTATTGGTTAAGTCATAGTAATTGGTAAATTATTTTGCTAAAAAACACAGAAAATTATAAGGAAAGAAAGTCACCGCTAATTTTACATCTCAGACAGAGCCATAGTTAACACCTTCATGTAATTTCTTCTAGCTTTTTTCCCCATACATATACATGTGGTTTTGTTTCTTACCTCTTTTCTTAACATAGTATCAAAAATGTTTTCCCTTGTCATTAAAATCTTCATAAATGTGATGTACATTTTTCCATTTGATGCATATTTAGTGAGTGTCAGGCATGGTGGATACATCAGTGAGCAAAGCGCAAAACTTCCCATCTCATGGGCTGCCCTCCTGCAAGTGAAATGATATACTGGGCCATTGGGAGCTCACCTAGTACCCTCAACCCAGCATCCACCCAGGCCCCCGGTCTCTCCCAACCTATGGCTTACTTCCTGTTGGTGAATTCTTCCTTTAAGCGATCTTGAAAATAAGCCCTTGCTTATTTTCAAATGAATAAATGTGAACCCAGAATAAATGTGATTTGTAAAGTTCTCATAACTATCACATGTATATATTCTACTATTTGGGTTTTTTCCACCTAGTTTTTGCCATTACAATTAATGTTCAAATGAACATCTTTGTACTTCATTGTGACATTTTGATCTATGGCTCAAAGTAAGAAAGTCCACTGTCTTTTTGAAGGCCAGAACACAGCAGCCTGTACAGTGCTGTTTGCTTCCTCTGGAATGTTCTTTTCATTTCCAGCTTTGCACTTGCATCCACAGACAGCATTAACCTGAAATGTGATGGGGATGGACAAAGTGGATGATGTTTGGCGAGTGGCCTCTGCCTGGCTTGCCTGCCTCGGTTCACTGCAGTCAGCAGGTGTGAGAAGGATTTTTCTGTCTATTTTAAGGCCCCTCACTGAAAATGGGAAAAACAAGCTCGTTTGTGCGGGGGACCTCAAGCCAACACAAGAGCCCAGCCACCCTGCAGCAGCCTGAGCGTGACAGCGTTCTGCCCCATAAAGAGATGCTAGGAAAACACTTTTAATGGTCTCTGCCTAGACTCTGTTTACGGAATTTATTTCCCAGAGCTCAGGCCGTTCAGCAGTACCTTGGCAGCAGGGCCCAGCAAAGCTGCAACTCCTGTCTCCCCTCCACGCCTGCCTGGGTGTATTGAACTCCCTTGTTCTGAACACCCCAGAGCTAGTACCCGAAAGGCGGGAGTGGGGGGTTGCAGGGAAGAAAAGCCATGGGTTGTAGGATATTTGGGGCCAATATAAACTTCCAAATTAAAAAACAAAAACTAACTAGGCTCGGTGGCTCACTCCTATAATCCCAGCACTTTGGGAGGCAGAGGCATGTGGATCGCTTGAGCTCAGAGTTCAAGATCAGCCTGGGCAACATGGCGAAACCTAGTCTCTACTAAAAATACAAAAAATTAGTCAGGCTTGGCAGTGTGAGCCTGTAGTCCCAGCTACTTGGGAGGTTGAGGCAGGAGAAATTGCATGAGCCAGGGAGGCAGAGGTTGCAGTGAGCTGTGATCACACCATTGCACTCCAACCTGGGCGATGGGAGTGAAACTCTGTCTCTATTAAACAAAAACAAAACCAACAACCAAAGAACAACACAAAATTACCCTCCAAAGAGCTAGGGGCATGAGCTACTGTTGGCTGCTAGCTGTGGCCGTTCCCAGCCAGCAGTAGAAAGGAAGATGTAAAATCCTGAAGCATTTTGAGTACTGCTTTGTTTTTTTTCTTTCCTGTTTGACGATTGATGCTGAACCATCTTTAAAGTGTGTTTTTTGTTTGTTTGTTTTGTTTTGTTTTGTTTTGTTTTTTGTTTTTTTTTTTTGAGACAGAGTCTCACTCTGTCACCCATTCTGGAGTGCAGTGATGCAGTCTCACTCACTGCAACCCCCGCCTCCTGGGTTCAAATGATTCTCGTGCCTCAGCCTCCCAAGTAGCTGGGATTACAGGTGTGCGCCACCACGCCCAGCTAAATTTTGTATTTTTAATAGAGACAGGGCTTTGCCATATTGGCCAGGCTGGTCTTGAACTCTTGGCCTCAAGTAATCTGCCCACCTCAGCCTCCCAAAGTGCTGGGATTACAGGTGTCAGCCACCATGCCCAGCCCCAAAACTTACTTTTAATTCCTTTCCTCATTACAAAAATAATATATGTCAATGGTTGCAATTTCCAAAACAATTTTAAAAGGGGAAAATAAAAACTGCCAATGAGATAAGGATAAGCACTGTTAACACTTTGGTCTGTTGCCCTTTTGTAGTTTGTTCTGCTTCTAGGGAGAGAATTGTACCAGCCTCGACTATCATCTTCCTTGCCCAGACATCAGATATCATTTAAAATGGAAACCTGTGGGTTGTAGAATCCCCCTTGGACTGGGAGGCAGAAGACCCATGTTCTGGTGTTACCACTTGGTCCTGTGGCCTTGGGAAAGCCACTTAACCTTGATTTGCTCATCTTTAAAATGGGGACTCAGTATTCCTCACCTTAGCAGATGGAGTGGCCAAAGGTGTTACTGGCAGAGAGTGCTTTGCAAAGTGCTGTGCAAATTGCTGGCCAGTTTTGATGTGGGTGTGTGAGCCTTTGGTTGGATAAATGGCCAGAGTAGTTTTCCTGTCTTCTTGGGGGAACTGTGACCCTTTCTCGTAAAGCTGTTCTGTCTCTGATCCTGGTGAACATCACCAACTTCCTCTAGCTGCCCAGAGCTGCCCCTCCCCTCTGCCCTGCCATGTGGCACCTGGCCCAGTGCAATGTCCAGTCCCTCTCCAGGTCCAGATGCTTTGGCCTCCATAGTATCTCCTAGTTTGCCCCTCTCGCCCCATCTCCACCATTTCCACTTGATCCTTGTCCCTGCCTGAACTCCTGTGTCAGCTCCTTGCTCCCTCCATACGCACCTACTTCCAACCAAGCTCCATGCAGCAGCCAGGAGGCTCTTTCTGAAATGTCAGTCTGCTCTCGCCACCACCTGCTTCAGTAGCTTTCCACTGCTGTCAGGACAGAGTCCAGAGGTCTTGCTGAAGCTGACCAGGCCCGGCCTCTCCGCCCTTGCTGACTGCTTCAGCTTCACCCCTGCCGCTCATCTCCTGACTTAGCCATTCCTTCATGTTTCTTCTTTTCTCCAGGCCTTTGCCTAGGCTGTTCCCTCTGCTGGATACACTTCCCTAACCCTGCTTGGTAATCAACTCAATCTTAGTCCCCTGCTTCATAGGTCATCTCCTCCAGGAAGCCCTCCCTGGTGACCTCACCTAGTCAGGGTTTGCTCACCACCCTCATGCTGCCACTGGCCCCACTGTGGTTGTCTGATGACTCACCTTTGTCTTCTGTTTGGCCGTGGGCTCTGTGAGAGTAGAGCCTGGGTCTGCCTGACTGTGTTTTGCCAGCACCCAGCATGAGTGTCTACCCTGTACCAGGCACTTGTAGAATCTTGTTTAGATATTTTGTTCTCCCCTGGAGATGGAAAAACACTCAATCTTCCCAAGTGCTAGACTGATTGCTGATGGGTCTTATTTTTCTCTCTGAGTTCTTTTAAGAGTCCTGGAAACGTGGACTGAGAACAGCTGTCGCATGTCAGTTCCGAAGTAGCTGCTTTTATCAGAAACGGTTTAGAGAGAGATTCCCAGTTGCACCTCCCGCCAAGGGCAGTGACCCCACTTTTCTCTCCCCTTGCAGGCCCCTATCCGACCTCAAGGGGAGGCGTGGGAGAGTTATGGGGAGTACATCCCACTGGCACAGCTGTCATGTCAGCCCCGTCTGGCTGCCGGAGTTCGACTGGTCAGGCAGAGATGGGCACAGGCATGACTCTGCTAAAGGCCTTGGCTGAGCCCAGCTTGGGGCAGAGCAAGCCACTAAGAATGGCTTTGCCAAAAGACTCCGTCATCAGGCTTGGGTGTCCACAGCCTTGGAGTGCTGAGCAGCTGGAACATCCTGAGGCATGTGGCGGGTCAGTTGGGACAAAGCCATTGAGCTGCTAAACCAAACCGGTGCTGCTGGATTGGGATGGAGACAGCAGTGAGGAACATGAGCTCCAGTGTCAGAGGGACCTGGGTTTCATCCAGGCTCTATTCCTTACTGGTTGTGACTTTGAGCAAGTGATTAGATTTCCCTGAACCTCAGTTTCCTTATCTGCAAAATGGGAACTGGAGTGTTGCAAGGATTGAGTGAAGACCTGCATGGGGAGGGCTGCGTAGGGTCTGGCCTGCAGCAAGTGCTCATGCAGCACCTGCTTTCCCGTCTTCCTCTTCATCCTCACAGCCGTTCTTCATCGTGGTTGTCATCAACCGTCCCGTGCGGTGCAGAGCTTTGCTTCTTGGTTCTGCCTGCTTGGTGGTTGCCAGGTCCCGCCAGCTTAAGTTTATCTGTTCGTTCATTCATTCATTTATCTGTTAAGCCCTTCTTCCTTCTTCCGGGCCAGGGAGCCAGGGTGCTGCCAGGTGGTGGGGAGCGGCTTTCAGAAGTGGCTCTTGGCAGCGCAGGCTGGGCTACATTTATGGCCTTTATGTAACCCCTTTTCCCTGAGCCCCATTCCTGCCCCTCAGATCTTTATTTACGGACTCTCGGCAGACTTAGAGGTCCTGAAAGGCAACCCCCAACGCCCTCATCTCATTCATCCTTCTGCCTCCAGGCAGGAGGGTCCTCAGCCATGGCAGACATGTGGGGTGATAGCCAATCCCAGCCATGAGCCCCTATTCAGCTTTTACCCTGGGCAAGATCCTGTGGAGGGTCCCAGTGTGGGCCTGGGGGAGGGATGTGGGATCAGCTGAGATCCTTAGGAAGCTCTCCCTAGTTGGGAAGACAGCAGAAGGCCAACACGTGACACTGGGTGACAGCCCTGTGCAAGTGTGCAAGGCGGGTGGCTGCCAAGGTCCATCCTCAGTACTAAGAGCCCAGGGGCGGGGTGGGGAAGGGGGACAGAGACATCTGTGTGGCAGGGAAGGTGCCAAGTGAACAGATGAGAGAGAGAGAGAGAACACTTTTGGGTCAGCAGGTTCAGCATTATCCAACCAGCAAACATTTCCTGGATGCTTACTGTGGGCCAGGCACCAGGCTATGTGCTTTACAGACACACACTCATCCAATCACTACAAAGACCTGTGGGGCAGGTGCTGCCTTCCCCACCCCTATTTTAGGGATGACGATGCAGAGACTCAGAGAGGTTGGTAAGTTGCTCACAGGCACAGATCTCTAAAGGAAGTGGAGCCTGGATTCACACCTGGGCCTGAGTCAAGGCCATGCTGGCTGTGGATTTCCTCCATATTGGCCATGGCTTCCCCGTGGACGTGGAACAATATGGGCATGTTTGGGAGAGGAGGTGTATTCTGCTTTGGTGGGCTCTATGCAGAGGTCATGAGGCAGAAGGTCAGGGGAGGCTGGGTTGGGCCTGGGACACCAGCCATGCCTCCTGTCTGAAAGGTGAGGTCCTTGCCCCGCAGATAGTAGGGATCCATTGAATGTTCATCTCTGATAGCCGCTGTCTGCAGTCATCCTCAGGGTGAGAGCAGAGAGCAAAGGGAAGCCATGGACAGAGCAGGCTGGGCTTTCAGGCTATATGAGATGCAGTTCCTCCTTCTCCAAATTCTTCTTATTAACCCACTGTGTACGGCGTTTCTCAAGTATCCAGCCCAGGACTTGGGATGTACCATAAACAGCCTCCACTTCTGATGAAGTTAGGGCTAAGGCTCAGGTAACGCCACAGGAGGCAGGAGCGGCTGGAGCTTCTCTCTCCTGCAGTGTCAGGCCAGAGCAGGTTTTTCTTTTTTCTTTTTCTTTTGTTTTTTTTTGGGGGGTAACAGATCCTTTTTTATTTTTTATTTTTTTGGCCTATGCAGCAGTTATTTTTTTTTTCAGTATTTTTATTTTATATTTATTTTTGATTATACTTTAAGTTCTAGGGTACATGTGCACAACGTGTGGGTTTGTTACATACGTATACATGTGCCATGTTGGTGTGCTGCACCCATTAACTCGTCATTTACATTAGGTATATCTCCTAATGCTATCCCTCCCCCCTGGTGTGTGATGTTCCCCATCCTGTGTCCAAGTGATCTCATTGTTCAATTCCCACCTATCAGTGAGAACATGCGGTGTTTGGTTTTCTGTCCTTGCGTTAGTTCAGAGTAGGTTTTTCTTTGTGACGCCCGGTCGCAGGATGTCTTTCAGCACCACCTGTCAGAGCTCTCCAAGCCGGCAGCTGTTCCCGCTGCCCACCTGTCTCTTCCCTGCTCTTTTTGGGGATGGTTTCTCGCTCCCCTGCTGTCTGTCCTCTCTTTCCCCTCCCCCTGCAGGGCCTTTTGGAAGGTGGCAGATGGGCATGAATGTCACACTGGCTGTCTCTTTGCCTGTGCTGTGCGTGGGGCTGTCCAGCCCGAGAGATCAGCTCAGGCATATTCCAGGTGCAGCTTATGTTGGTGAGAAGTTCTCATAACCTGAGCTGATGAGGGTCAGAATGTGCGTGTGGGGTGCAGAGGGAGCTTCCCACCCCTGGCAGTCCCCTGCCCTCCTCCCTTGGCCAGCCAGCCACAAGACCCACCCTTCCTTCCTTCCTTCCTTCCTTCCTTCCTTCCTTCCTTCCTTCCTTCCTTCCTTCCTTTTCCTCCCTCCCTCCCTCCTTCCTTTCTTTTTCTTTTTTTCTGAGATGGAATCTCGCTCTGTCTCCCAGGCTGGAGTGCAGTGGCGCCATCTCGGCTCACTGCAACCTCCGCCTCCTGGGTTCAAGCAATTCTTCTGCCTCAGCCTCCCGAGTAGCTGAGACTACAGGCGCCCACCACCACGTGTGGCTACTTTTTTGTATTTTTAGTAGAGACGGGATTTCACCGTGTTAGCCAGGATGGTCTCGATCTCCTGACCTCATGATCCGCCCGCCTCGGCCTCCCAAAGTGCTGGGATTACAGGCGTGAGCCACCGCGCCCGGCCACAGACTCACTTTCTTGAGGGTTGGCAGGTCAGCAGGTTTTGTGCTCATTTGGCTTTAGCATGAGAGGAGTGGTTCCAAGCCCCGCAATCCAGCTGCAGTGTTAACTTCCCACTCATCCGTTACCTGGATCCCTGTTTCCCACAGGGGCTTCCCAGCCTCACCGGGTAGAAACTTCAGAATTCTCCCATGGGTTGGATCTGTCCCCTCTTCTCCATCCTTGGTACTTGTCTTCCTGCATGGACTGGTGCAGTAGCCTCTTCTTTGGTCCTCTGTTTCTAGCTGGTATCTTTTTTCTTCCTTCCCATTTATTATGACTTTCTTGCTTGTTGTTCTTAACACTCAGAAGATTCTTGACTTCTCTGAAGTCATCAAACTTGACACTCCTAGCAGATATCAAGGGTCTGTCCACTGCCTATGGTTCCTTCACCATATACTTCCCCTCCACCCCACCCTGCCAGCAGACTTCAGGCCCTTGGGGAAACCCAGCAGCAGCATGGTGGGTAATAGCGTGTTTTCCAAGTTATGGTGTCAAATCTCTGCTCTTCTATTTAGGAGCTGTTTGACTTTTTTTTTTTTTTTAACCTCTCTGAGCTGCATAAACAGAAAAAAACAGATTTTCTTCTTGCTTCTAGGTCTTTGGTACAGCCGCATCCTCTGTCCTCTCCACCTGGCGAAGCCTTACCTCCAATGTCAGTGGATCCCTGCCCCAAATAACCACCCACCCCCTCCCGCAAGGCTCTAGAGCATTCCACATGTGTCCCCACCAAACATTCCCAAGGAACCCTTGCCATGGGGAGCAGGACTAGGCTTCAGGTGTCTGTTTTCCTAGAAGGTGCGTGTGCCTCCTCCAACTTTGTAAGCCTAGCCCCTGTTACAATGCCTGGGCTCTGCAGGAGCCCGGAAGTGTGTACAAAACCAGTGAGCAAGCAAGGGAATCAGTGAGGAAGGGGAAGGAGGAATGAATGATGAGGCAGCATCGCCGCAGCGGGGCCGAGGAGAGGTCCCCCGGAGCATGCCCATGCAGCCCTAGGGGTAGCTCCTCCCTGGAGCGGGTATAGCTCACCCCCTAGCCTGGCAGCCCTGTCTTCACACCTCCACAGTCTACAGGGTTTCGGCATTTTCTTCAGTTATTTACTGACCATGATCTCGTAGGTCAGATTTATCATTTACTGGGTCAGGAAAGAAAAAGCCCCATGGGGCCAGGTTTATAGAGATTAAATCCACTCATGCCGAAGCTGGCTTCCTGCTTTGGGGATGCTGCAGTGATGCCTCAGGCCTGTTCCTGGAGCCCGTCAGTGCCGGCTGCTCTGGGAGTGGCCTGAGGTCTCTCTGGGACATGTGGGCTGGAGCTGCAAGCTGGGTGCCTTCTGCCAGCTGCACGTGCCACCTGGCTGACCATAAGAATGCCATCAGAGAGGGCTGGCTGGCTGGCTTCTGGGCCTCCTAGGAAGACCATACAGGGACTGGAGTCCTCCCTGCTCACCGGGTCCCCCAGGCTCCGGCAGAGGCAACGGGAGGAACCAGTTGATCAGAAAGCTCAGCAGATTGAGCTGGCCTTTCTTGTTAGTTTCCTCCAACAGTGGTCCCCTCTGAGGGCACAGCTGGACAGGCCTCCTCTCGGGCCCATGTGGAGGGTATTGGATAGAATCTTTCTCCTAGGAACGGACGGAAGTAAGTCTTATGGAGATTAGACTGATTTGCTGTATTTTGAGTTCATTTTCTCCACCCAGGCATCAAGATATGGTTACGATTTCTGGGAACTATTTCCTTAGACTGCTCAGTCCTGAGGGCTGAGGTGTGGCCGGCACCTGGCTTATCTGAGAGGGCCTGGGCTCATGCACTCTGTTGCCTCTCGGCCTTCCACAAGAGTCTGCAGGGATTCTCTCTTATTGATGGGACACAGATTGTCCTCAGCCAGGCCTTCATGAAACACCACAGTATTTCGTGTATGTGTGTGTGTGTGTGTGTGCACATGCAAGTTTGTATGTGTCCGTGTATGTCTGCAAGTGTGCATGTGTGTGTATACATGCAAGTTTGTATGTGTCCGTATGTTTGTGAGTGTGCATGTGTGTGCCTGTGTATACATGCAAGTTTGTGTCCATGTGCATTTGCGAGTGTGCATGTGTGTGCGTGTGTATACATGCAAGTTTGTATGTGTCCGTGTATGTTTGCAAGTATGTGTGTGTTTGTGTGTGTGTGCACGCCCATCACCAGACTGTAAGTATCCTGAAGGCAAGGTGTTGGCTGTCTTAGGTCCCTTCCACCTCAACAGATATCAAGGGAAATGACTCTGACCTGGAGACAAGGCCGGGACGGCAATGGGGTGTTGTGGAGAGTGTCCTGGGCTGGAACCAGGTGCTCTGAATTCTACCACAGTCCCCACTTACCAGCCCTGGGCCTTAAGCCAGGCCTGATTCCCGGCCCCCCCCACATCCTGCATGAGAAGCATGGTCCTTGCTGGACCAGTAGGCGTGTCTGCCTTGCTTCAGATAGTCATCTCTGAATTAAGGAAGAGCTCTCCTGGGACCTGAGCCTTCCCTGGGGGGCAGGGACAGCTTGGTAGGCAGAGAAGGGAGCCTCACCTGCCATGGTTGCAGTGGGGTGAATGCCGAGGCTGCCACCACTTGTCCCTGTCTCCTCCAGTGACCACCCCCTAACTTTTCCTTCTCCACAAAGGAGGGGCAGAGTGACCTCCCATAAGTGGGCTTCTCTCATCCGCCATCGTTGTTCTAGCCCTTCTGTCTCCCTCAAGGACAGGGCCGTGTCTCAGTCGCCAGTGCCCCAGCGTGTAGCACAGTGGCTGCACACCGTAGGTGCTTGCTATGTGTGTTGGCTTAATGAGGAGTCCAGGGGCCTGGCTTTGAGTTTCTTTCTACTGCTGGCCACCCACATGCACCCCTCTTTCTTCAAACTGCTGGGAAGCCCATAGCCCAGTTTGATGTCAAAAGCAAAGCTCTCTTTCATCTGATGTCGTCAGTGGAGCTCATTTGATTTTCCCCTCCCTCTTTTGCTGTTTGTTTCCTGTTCTTTGTCTTTTATGGAACAATTGAACATGTGCCTTTATTGGAAGATGCTGTGGATCGTTTTGGGAAGTAAGCAGGCAATGAGTAAGTCAGTGCGTTAGAAACGAAGGGGAGAAGAAGCTCCCTGCTTGGCCTAGGAAGCAGGCAGGTCTGAGCCTTGTTCCTCCTCTCTGGAGAATGGACATATGGGCACCTACCCTGTAGACCTTGAGGAATGAGAACAGAATGGGTTCTGGTGGTCCAGTGTGCTGGGCAGCAATGGGCATGTCCTTCTTCCAGGGCTCTAGAAGGTGGGTCTACTCAGGCAGGACGATGCTGTGTGGCTCAGGGAATGGGCTGTGCTACAACCAGCCTGGAAGAGGCCAGGGCTTGCTGGGCGGGCACAGCTGGCAGCTCCCCATTCTGGAGGAACCAGCCAAGAGCATGCTGAGGCGGGCCACCAGTGAGTGCTTTGGGGGGACCAGGTGTCCCAAGTTTGAGCACCGGGAGGCCAGCGCTATTGCTTTGCTCTTCTCCATCCTTGTCCAAAAAAGGAGATCGCTCCATTGAGAGGTATAAATAGGAGTGCTGGGGGTGGCCAGGCGACAGGGCCGCTCTGCTCATATCCTCGACCACCACAGGACGGCCGCTGTTGAAGTCCTGGCCAGCAGCAGGAGACATCTTTTTAAGACGTTGGCAAGAAATGAGAGTTAGGCAATCTTCCGTCACCCTCCGCCCTCCTCCCACCCACCGTGGCCATCATAACACAGAATTTCAAAGAATGAGCTCCCGGTGGGGAGAGGTTAAACACTGTGGATTTGTTGTTTCAGGGAAGAGCTCGTGGCCAGTGACCTGCTGGAGAAGAGGCAGGAGGAAGGAGGGTGCTGTGGTCAGCATGGGAGGGAGGCAGGGAGGGGCTGAGAGGCGGGATTTGCAGTTGGCAAAGCCTGGGTTTCCTCAGCTTCATTGTCACAAAAAAGCAGAGAGGGAGGACAGCCGCTGAAGGCAGAGGCATGGCTTTGGGAGGTGGCCGTAGTGATGCTGTGTCCAGCTCTGTGTCTGACTCTGTCCAGTGGTTCTGGAAGGAAAGCAGTACCTTGGAAGCAGGCATGGGTTCAGTTCCTTGCCCCTCCACTTACTCATTAGATGTCCTTGGGCAAGCCCTCATGCCTTTGGAGGCAGTTACCCGCCTGTACTGTGGGACAAATAAATAACGCCTCCCCAGGAGGTCTCCATGGGCACCAGCCAAGACCTGTGTGGGAGGGGAGGGCCTGTGCACTCAGGGCGTGGGGCCTTCGGGTGGGGAACATGGCTCACCAGGCCTCGAGATGGTCTTGAGGGGTGGGCATTGGGTCTGCCTCTCTGTAGGCCTGGTGACAGCCCTTTCTGGGGTTATTAGCCAGCAGCCAGCTTTTTTCCCAGCTAGGTCTGAATGGTGAAAGCCGGATCTCCCATCCAGGACTGATTCAGTGGCCACCACTTCCTACGCTTGAGGAAGGAAGAGGAGGAAGGCCTCCTATCATCCTCAGAACCACCACCTGCCTTTGGTGGTTGCTCATACGTGGGCACCTGCCATGGCTATTGCTGCGAGTGTGCCTGTCTTCACTCCCTGTGGAAGGTGTGGGCTGCCGTGCAGCTTGCAAAGCGCTTTTCACACTCCCTGAGCCCAAGTTTTCATTCTTGTTTTACGGACCAGGCTCTGAGAAATTGCCTCGGTCACCCACTTATAGGCAAAGTCTGAGCCACGACAGCTTAACCACAGGTGTGACCAGCTCATGGCCAGAATGTGCCACAGGATGGGGTAAGGATGCAGGCTGGGACGGGGCTGGACGCCCAGCCCATGACTGCCAGATGGGCCTGTTGCCAGTGCCGGCTGCCATCTCTGATGGGACCCTCCAGCTCCAGCCCCTTTCACATGTGGGTCCTGGAGTCTCTGGTCCCAAGCAGCTACCGCCTACACCTGTCTTATTTTTTCAGTGCGGCATTTAGCCATGGGAGGGAGAGGTGGTGGGAGAAGTAAGTTACCTTCAAGTCTGAGTTGGCATGAACTTGCCAAATAAAACATTTAATGTATTGCCAAGAAACATTTTGCTTGCTTACTTCTTAGCAGACCAAGTGCACAATTTTCCATCAAAACTTTTCCATTGCTCAAAAGTGTCTCTGACACCGAGGCTGGATCCTGCAGCATCTTTGTCACAGCTCACATTTTATTTGGAATCTGGTGTTTTCAGAATGTCACCACCTCTTGCTTTGCGTTTCCCGATGGAAACATTTCACAAGAATCTTTTCAGCTGTCGAAGTGGTGCAACCCTCTTTCAGAAGGTTTTATTTGTCCAGCGCAGAGAAGAACCCCTTTTTTGTGAAGTCCCTGCCACGTTTCACTGGTCAGTTCAGATCTTGCCAGGCTGCCATGGAGTGGATCAAATCCCATTACAGCAAAAGCTGTTTGAGTTTCATGGACACGTTTGTGGAAACAATTGCAGACTCCTCTGTTGACAGTCTACTTCCAGTGTGTTATGTTTGATAGAACATGCACGCAGCACAGCAGAAGAATTTGGACAGCCCTCAGAATGTGCTGGAATGGAATTTGGCTGGGCCTGCTGTCCAGGTCTCTGATGGGGCTGTGGGAGAATGTTTGCCCACCCATTAGGCAGATATTCAATGGGCTCCGTCTGTGTTGCAGATACTGGGCTAATCACAGAGATAAGTGCAACCTAGGCCCCACCCTCAGGGAGTCTAGTCAGTAGGGAATGGAAGAGGCATCTGCATTTTGTTCCTAAATACATCAGAATCATGTTAGGAAGTGGATGGAATGTGTTATGCATTTATTTTAATGTATGTCATTAAAAAAATCCAGCCACTGCAACAGTAATTCCACTATGTTATTACTTAGAAAGACTAAGTTGGAAAAAGACAGGAGGGGCAGTTAATTACAACCTAAGTTAAAGAAAGATATTGAGTAAATACTGTAATGGTGGTAACTCTTTGATATGGTTTGGCTCTGTGTCCCCACCCAAGTCTCGTCTTGAATCGTAGCTCCCATAATTCCCACATGTTGTGGGAGGGACCTGATGGGAGATAGTTGAATCATGGGGGTGGTTTCTCCATTACTGTTCTTGTGGTAGTGAATAAGCCTCACCAGATCTGATGGTTTTATAAGGGAAAACCCCTTTCACTTGGCTCTCCTCTCTTGCCGGCCACCATGTAAGATGTGCCTTTCCTCTTCTGCCATGATTGTGAGGCTTCCCTGGCCATGTGGAACTGTGAGTCCATTAAACCTCTTTTTCCTTATAAATTACCCAGTCTCGGGTATGTCTTTATCAAGCAGAGTGAGGATGGACTAAGACACTATTATAGGTGGTAGGTAAAAACCATGACAGCAGCTCATGAATGGCTGGTATCTGGAAAAAATAAGTTCAGGTGTATTTTGTGTTGATTGGTTGCCAGGGGCTTTACCTCTGTCCTCATCCAGTCCTTGGGAACCCTGGATAATGGTAGTGTCAGATGGTAGTCCCAACTGACAGCTGATAAAAGCTCATAAAGTTCAAAGAAGTGAAATGATTCATCCAAGGTCACATGACTAGTAAGTGAGGGAACTTGGATTTGGATCCAGGTCTGTCAACTCCCGATCCTGAACTCTTAGCCACTATGCTGTATGGCAATTGATCAAATAAAAAAGTGATCCTTCCCTCTGCAGAGTGTAATCCAGGAAAGCTTCCTAGGGGAGGTGGCCTCAACTGAGTGGTAGGCTTTAGCAAGGGAAGTTTGGGTGGTAAGGTAGAATGTCCCATGGGTCAGATACCCATAATTATTGGCTGGATGGTTTGAATTATAGTGACTTAAACACTTTTTCCTCATATAAATAAAATCTTGAGTTAGGCCATGGGTTGGCTCTTCTGTGTCATCAGGGTCCTAGGCTGCTTTTATCTCTCGATTCCACTAGGTGTCTCATGATCCCAAATGGCAGATAGAGCTCCAGCCACAATATTCTTGTTCCAAAGAAGTAGAAAAAGATAAGAGGGAAAGGGTAAAAGTACATATCTCCCAATGAGTGAGCCCCTTGAAGGAGCTTTTCTGGAAGGGAAAGCTAACAAGTTATCCTTGCATCTCATTGGCTGGCCCTGGTTATTAGGGAGGCTGCCCACTGTGTGCTCAGCATATGTGAATGGAGGACAAACATCCTGCCCTCAAGGTGCTTACAGCAGATCGAACTCCTTCCCGTTGAAGCTGTAAAGGAGACTGCAGTTGAGTGGGTAAGAAAAAGCCTCCTCTAACCAGACTTGCCTCTGGAGTGGCCCCAATAAGCTCCTGGGTCTGTTTTGGTTTCTTCAACACATTTATTTGGTGTTTAATTGGAGGGGAAAGTTGCAGCGATTATGTCACCTGCCCAAGGCAGCCCCTGCCCACCATCTCATCAACCCTTCTGAAAAGACAAGAGTCACTCTTGGTACAAACCAGTCTCATTCCACCACCTGCCATCCTCTGGTGCAATTAGAGCAAGAGCCCACTTTCCACCCGAATCCTGGATTGGTGTCATTTAAGCTCAGCAGAGCCCCGTATGGTGGTGACCAGGCCCAAGTTCTGTGCAGCTTACGGGCAAGAGTAGGACCTGGGCACTGTGGGCCACCTGGGCTCCGTCCTCCCTCTCTCTCCCCTGAGGACCTGGGTTTGCTTTTCACTTCTTATCTCAGGAGGGTATGCTGGCCAGTTGCCAGAAATATCAAAAGTTTGGAGAGTTCTTTAAAATCAGTGGAGCCTTCTGAGTTGCCAATGTTGTTCCGGGGACTGGTTCAGAGATCAAATCTTGTTCATGTGAAGAAGCCCTCTCTGCTGGGATTTGGGTTCATGTGGGTATGAAATGCCCTTTTCACTTTTTGGGAATTGGGATGCTAGACCATGGAAAGAATATTCGGGCTGAAATGGGAGCCAGGGGTGGGATACAGCCCCTGTTTCTCCATTTGCTTGCTCAGGAGACTTACTCCACCTGGTTGGAGGCAGAGATGGGGAGAGATGGCTTCTGATGTCCTCAGCCAGGCATCTGCCTTTGTTCTGTAATTACCTCCAAGCAAATAGTCTTGGAAGGAAGTTTAGAGAGATGTTTCATAGGGTGTTAGAAATCAAACTGCTATTAATATACTAATTACAGTAGGCTCAATACTTACCATTGAAACAGGTCCTGGAGAGCCTCTCCTTGGCAACACTGTTAGACATTCTGTTCTTGAAATAGAAAGTCCATATTCTTTGGTGAAAGCTCTAAATCCAGGCTTTCCCTATGAACAGCCAGCCCTTTTCTTTGGATTCAGTAGGTTCAGCCGCGGCCTCTGGCAGCAAAGGCTGGGTGGAGTGAGGTGGGGAGAATTTGACTCACTCAGAAAGCAGTCAGCTCCGCAGAGGTGTCCAAAGGTGCTGGGGCCCCAGAGGTCCCAGACCAGCTACCTGACAATGTCATTGTACATCTAAGCATTATTTTTAGCAATGACATCACTGCTACTGGTTTTATTTTTAGATTGATGATGCAGGTGCTGTTTGGAAATGTCTTTTTTCCCCACATCACTTTTGTCCTGGAAGTACCCAGTATATGAGGGAAACAAAATGGCAGCCACCCCACCAAGGGCAATCCATTTTTTCTTTTTCTTTTTTTTTTTTTTGAGGTGACTTATACTTTATTAGTGTGACTTCATTCATTTTTCTGTAGAAATATTACTATGTTGATTTTGGGGATGTTTGATATATATGACATATATAGATTATATTTCTAAAATCTGATAAGTTCTGAATTCTGAAATACATGTGATCTCAAGGGTTTCTTTATTTAAAAAAATGTCTATATCTAAGGTAGATAACATGATGTTTTGCTATATATGTACTTAGTGAAATGATTGCTACAGTCAAGCAAATTAATACATGCATCACCTCTCATAGTTACCTTTGTCCGTGGAGTGGGGCAGAAAGGTTAAGAGTACCTAAAATCTACTCTCTTAGCAGATTTCCAGTATACAGTACGATATTATTAACTATAGTTCTCATATTCTCATAGTGTACATTAGATCTCTAGACTTATCCTACATAACTGCAACTTTGTGCCCTACATCTCCTTTTTTTTTTTTTTTTTTTTTTTTTGAGACAAGGTCTTGCTCTGTCACTCAGGCTGGAGTGCAGTGGCGCAATCATGCCTCACTGCAGCCTCAACCTTCCAGGCTCAATTGACCCTCCCACCTCAGCCTCCTGAGTATCTGGGGCTACAGGTGTACACCGCCATGCCTGGCTAGTTTTTGTATTTTTTGTAGAGACGGGGTTTTGCCATGTTGCCCAGATTGGTCTCAAACTCCTAGGCTCAAGTGATCCTCCCACCTTGGCCTTCCAAAGTGCTGGGATTGCAGCTGCACCCAGCCCATCTCCTCCATTTTTAAGGCTGAATAATATTCCATTGTACAGTTGATCCTTGAAGAGCACAGGTTTGAACTGTGTAGGTCCACCTTTATGAGGATTTTTTTCAACCAAACATGGATTGAAAATACAGTATTCAAGGGATACAAAACCCTGAGTATTGGAAAGGCTGACTTTTCATATACTCAGGTTCTGTAGGGCCAACTATGGGAGTTGAGAATGCATGGATTTTGGTATCCATCGGGGACTGGCTCTAGGACTCCCCGAGAATGCCAAAATCCATGAATGCTCGAGTCCTGATATAAAATAGTATATTTGCATATAACCAACGTAATTCTCCCGTATACTTTAAATCATCTCTAGATTACTTCTAATACCTAATTCAATGTAAATGCTATATAAATAGTTGTTATATTGTATTGTTTAGGGAATAATGACAAAATAATACAAAGTCTGTACATGTTCAGTGCAGACACAACAATCCATTTCCTGTCAAATATTTTTGATCCATAGTTAGTTGAATCCATAGATGCAGAATCCATGGATAAGGAATGCCAACAGTATATCACAATTTCATTATTTTTTCATCTGTTGATGAACACTTAGATTGTTTCCATATATTGGCTAGTATAAATAATACTGCTAGTATAAATAATGCTGCAATGAACATATGAGTACAGGTATCTCTATGAGGTGCTTATTTTATTTCCTTTGGGTATATATCCAAAGAGGGCTTGCTGGGTCATGTGGTAGTTCTATTTTCCAATGTGGAAAATATTAAAAGGTATAACCCACATAAACAAAAGCTCCTGGCTAGGCGTGATGGCTCACGCCTGTTATCCCAGCACTTTGGGAGGCCAAGGCGGGTGGATCATGAGGTCAGGAGTTTGAGACGAGCCTGACCAACATGGTGAAACCCCCGTCTCTATTAAAAATACAAAAATTAGCCAAGTGTGGTGGCATGCACCTGTAATCTCAGCTACTCAGGAGGCTGAGGCAGGAGAATTGCTTGAATCTGGGAGGCAGAGGTTGCAATGAGCTGAGATTGCGCCACTGCACTCCAACAGCTTGGGTGACAGACCAAGACTCTATCACAAAAACAACAACAACAACAACAACAAAAAAACTCCTTTGAGATCTATAATAATTTGTAGAAGTATCAAGGTGTCCTGAGTCCATAAAGTTTCAGAGTCACTGCAGTAGAGGGAAGAAAAGGACAACAGAAACAGTGAAACTTAAATAGCATTTCCTGAGCCCTGAGAAACAACCGATGCTATATAGTTATTTTTTCACTCTAAGATAACTCAAGGTAGAAACTTTTAAATCTAGAGAGCTGATAAAGTAAGATAATAATACATTCTGTAGGCCTAAGAACCCTGATCTGGAGGATCAAGACTGGGTCATGCATACATTGCATTAGACAGCGACACCTAATGAACAACAATGGTATTACAACCCAGCTCTATGAAACCAGGGACTAGCAAGAGTAAATGCTGTATTCAGACTAAAGGACATAGATAAGAGCACATTCTGTCAGGCAGAGTATTTCATTATTTGATATTCTTAGACAAAACAAATTCTCAGGGTGTGGAGGGCAATTTACAAAATATATAATGACAGTTCATTTGCTTAGACCTTCTTCCTTAGTTAAGTTGAATGTTAGTGGTCCATCAGGGAATCTGGAGCATAGAGTAGAATCACAATCACCTTGGACTTATAAGAAATAATTCAAAGACTTTATAGAATCAGTCTCAAGTCCCAGAATTTTATGTTTTTACCATGTTTGTGGCTCATGCTTTCTTGATTTCTGGCATCCTGTCAGATTTCTGAGGTTGGGCTAGCTAGAGTCTTGTTTGTCTATCTTCTTGATGCCCAATAAGATCAGCCCCTTTACTGTGCCTGGATTTCTATATCCAGCATTACCTAAATCCAACTTTACACAGGCTTTGGGCTCTTCCAGTTCCTCTTCTGCCCTTTAACCCCATGTGTGCCCCAGAACCATCCACAAGGAGATGCCAAGAATAGAGAAGATGAACAACAACAACAATAAAACAGAACTGCAGCCCTTCTGTATGCTTCAGTCTCTAGCAGGCTCAGCCCAAGCCACTACCGATCCCTTTTCTCACAAGTTTTCAATGCAATCTACAGGAGGCTTTGTATTCTCATATAGGAACCCTTCTCAAAACTGATAAAACGATAAAGGCTTTGCTTTACTAAAATTTGCTGTGCCAGCCCTCTCTTTAGCAACTGACCAGTGCTGAGCTATCTCATGCTACCTCTATGGCATTGTCAAAGAAGGCAGGGAATGTCTTTGCCCACCAAAGAACAGCAAGTGTGTGAGGCCCATGCTAGGGAAGAAAAAATTCTTAACAAAGTGAGGTGTGAAGGTGGCTGGGGGCCAACTGGACCCTGGAGCCCAAGCGAAGTGAAGTGATGCCAGATGCCTTGCCCTGTCAAAGTAATGAAAGTGATCTGGAAATGGTGTTTTTTCTCATTTTAATGACAGAGCAGGGCTGGGTAAGGAATAACTGTAAGTGCAGATGAAGCTTGTTTATGCTCCAAAGATAAAGTCACAAATGGGAGGTAGGGTGGGCTGTGGCCTTCCCTTGCTCTAGGCAAATTCCCTCAGCACTAGAGAAGGTGCCTTCCAAAGGGCCTGTGTTGTGTCTGCAGTTCTGTCCCCAGGGAAGTGGAAGCTGAGGCACCTGTGGCAAAGCCCCTCATGGGAGCGGGGGTCAAGGAGATGTTTGGAAAGGCTGTGGCTGATAATGAGACGCGGGTAACCCTGGTGGATATCGTTCCATCCTGGTGTGTGCCTTCCTGGTTGCCTCCTGCTGCCTGCTCCTGGGGAGTGGAGTGGGGGAAGCATTAGTCTGGATTGTTGTTGGCTTGGTTGCCTTCCAGAGGCCTGCATCCAGGTGCCAGGGAAATTCTGACTGAAGTCCATTCAACAATAGCAATAGCGGCTCACACTCAGGCCTGCTGGCCCCACCATTGACAGCTTTGCATGAGCTTCTTTCCATGCAAGAGGGCTGTCCCCAGGTTCACTCCCCACTTCTTGTTCTGCTGCCTGCATTCTTGGCCACGTAGTTAAGTCTCCCTCCCTTTGTGCCCCCTTTATGTCTCTGGTCTTCTCCAACATTAGCCATGCCATTGGCAGGGTGGGGGTGGGTGGTGGGGCATGCTTCCTGACTCGGATGGCTTGACCCCACAGGGACTGAGTTTTGGACAAGGTGCGGCGGCAGCCTCCCAAGCCAGGGGTGGGCAGCGTCTGCTGAGCAGATCCTGGTCCTCTCAGGGTGGCTGCATCAATCACACCCAAAGGGGAGAGGCCTCAGTATGGAAAGTATGTGAGCCTTGGACAGAATCATGGATGGCCCGAAATGGCTTGGCCCCTTGTTTCCAAGGCCCCGGCTGGTTTCCCCATTGTGCAGTGGGGAGGGAGAAAGGGGCCAGCTTGCCTGAGTTCCTGGAGCACCAGTGAGAGTCCCTGAGCCACAGGTAGGTGAGGGCAAGGGTGGCAGTGTTTTGGGGTGTCCACGCAGCATGCATGGCTGGTCCTAGCTCGGATGCTGTGCTCATGTTAGCATCTGACAGTCACCCATGAGGAACAGGAGCCCCTCCCATTACTCAGCCAAGGGCACAGAGTGATTATGCCCGGGGTGTAGCAAATGCTCTGCAAACAGTAGCTGCTCTGACCATGTGATTTGACTGGCGTTGCCCAGATGCTGAGTGGTGGTGCCAGGATTGGACCTGTATCCATCTCATGTCTCCACCCAGGCCCTCCACCCGGCAGCCTGGCCGCCTTCTCCTGGTCCTGGTCCCCTTGCCCCCAGGAATTGAGGCGTGCATAGTGCATTTCCATCTCCCAAATCATGGTCCTGTCTGTGCCCTCATCCGCTCCTCTTCCACAGGCCTCTCAGGGAGGCAGGCAGGGCAGAGTCAGCAGCCCCATTTTAGAGACCAGGAAACTGAGGCCCAGGGATTCCTCAGAGGTCACCAAGCTTGTAAATGGCAGCACTGAGCCTCAAGCCTTGCTCTTTGGATCATCCACTTTGTATTAGTCTGCTCAGGCTGCTATGACAAAATACCACAGAGTGGGCGGCTTAGACAACAGGCATTTCTTTCCTCACAGTTCTGGGGGCCACAGTTCAAGATCCAGGTGCCTCAGGGCTGGCTTTTGCCCTTGCTGGTTTGTAGATCCACTGTCTTCCTGTTATGTCCTTGCCCGGCCTTTCCTCTGAGCCCTCTGGTGTCTCTTCCTCTCCTCCTAAGGACACCAGCCCTATCAGTTAGGGCCCCACCCTGAAGACTTCATTTAACCTTAATTACCTCCCCAAAGCCCCACCCCCAAATATAGTCACATTGGGGGTTAGGGCTTCAACATATGAATTTGGGGACAACACAGTTCAGTTCATAACACACCCTGAGCCCCCTCCACTGTTTGGAGTCCCCTAGGTCACACCAGGGGGGTTGCTGCTGCTGTGCATCAGAGGAGCCATTTGGAGAGACTGTGCCAGAGCCCAGGGGTGGGGCTGGGGCAATCCAGGAAGGCTTCCTGGAAGAGATGTGTGTACACACGGGAGGGCTTGGGGCAGTACATGCACTTACGGGGGCCTATTTCAGGGAACCCCACATGTAATCCACACCAGTAACTCAGATGAGCTGTAGCTGTTTTCCAGGAGCCACTTTCTCTCCATGGTTATGGCAAGAGGGGAGCCTCCGGGTCCTGCGTGGCCCATCAAGGCAGCTGTGGGTTGATGCGGCAAAGCAGGTTGTGTTTCCAGGTCATTCGTGTGGAAGGGAATGGGATCCCAGGTGGGCAGGGCCAGGCAACGAAGGCCAGAAATCGAGCTGAGCACCCACGAAGCCTTCCTCAGAGCAAAGACCTGCAGAGGGGACCACTGCGTGTGGCAGCTGCCCCAGATGCTGTGGCCCTGGCTGCTGTGGGAGGGTAATTTTTGTTAAGATGAACTAAGTTGGGACTGCATCTCACACAGTGGCCTTTGTATAAATTCGCTTGCCTTCCTCATCCGGTATCTGTCCCCTCTTTGGTTCACACCCTGGATGCGGGTGTTCAGGGGAATGTGCACTGCCACAGTTAGAACATTCAAGTTTCTGCCATCCCTGTGTTTCTGGAGTGACAGTGATGTTCCCGGGGGGGAGGTTTGGGTTCATGCAGCAAGTCCCATGCAGAGTCCGGGGAAAATTCGGGTCCTGAGTGAGGTCGTAGTGGGTACCTGGCTAGCAGGCTAAAGGGAGGTTGAGGAGATTGAGGAGGCTGAGGGAGCTTGAGGAGGCTGGGGAGGCAGAGGGAGGCTCGGGAGGCTGAGGAGGCGGAGGGAGGCTGAGGAGGTGGAGGGAAGCTGAGGGAGGTAGAGGGAGGTGGAGGGAGGTTGAGGAGGTAGGGGGAGGCTGAGGAGGCCGAGGGAATCCCAAGGAGGCAGGGAGGGATGCTGAAGAGGCTGAGGGGGTGAAGGAAGTTGAGGGAGGCTGAGGCTGAAGGAGGCTGAAGGACTCTGCTCTTTGGGTAGAACTTCCTGTTTCTCATGTTTCCTCTCTGTAGACCACAGTGCCCAGCCCTGCCCCAAAGCAGAGCCAGAGCTTGTGTCCATTTCTTGGGTGTGTAGTGTGCCTTTGGCTTCTCTTTGGTTGTGCCTTGGAATGGCACACGGGGCCCGGTGGGATTCTGGAGGTGCTTAGTGGGTGGCTTCTCAGAGCTCAGGCCACAGCCCTTGTGAGTGGGAAGAGTCTGTGTGAGTGGGAGGAGCCTGTGAGTGGGAGGAGTCTGTGTGAGTGGGAGGAGCCTGTGTGAGTGGGAAAAGTCTATGAGTGGGAGGAGTGTGTGAGAGGGAGGAGCCTTGTGAGTAGGAGGAGCCTGTGTGAGTGGGAAGAGCCTGTGTGAGTGGAAGGAGCCTGTGTGAGTGGGAAAAGTCTGTATAAGTGGGAGGAGCCTGTGTGAGTGGGAGGAGTCTGTGTGAGTGGGAGGAGCCTGTGTGAGTGGGAAAAGCCTGTGTGAGTGGGAGGAGTCTGTGTGGGAAAAGTCTGTATGAGTGGGAGGAGCCTGTGTGAGAGGCAGGAGCCTGTGTGAGTGGGAAGAGACTTGTGAGTGGGAGGAGCCAGTGTGAGTGGGAGGAGCCAGTGTGAGTGGGAGGAGCCTGTGTGAGTGGGAGGAGTCTGTGTGAGTGGGAGGAGCCTGTGTGAGTGGGAGGAGTCTGTGTGAGTGGGAAAAGTCTGTGTGAGTGGGAGGAGTCTGTGTGAGAGGGAGGAGCCTTGTGAGTAGGAGGAGCCTGTGTGAGTGGGAAGAGCCTGTGTGAGTGGAAGGAGCCTGTGTGAGTGGGAGGAGCCTGTGTGAGTGGGAGGAGCCTGTGTGAGTGGGAAGAGACTTGTGAGTGGGAGGAGCCTGTGTGAGTGGGAAGAGCCTGTGTGAGTGGAAGGAGCCTGTGTGAGTGGGAAAAGTCTGTATAAGTGGGAGGAGCCTGTGTGAGAGGCAGGAGCCTGTGTGAGTGGGAAGAGACTTGTGAGTGGGAGGAGCCAGTGTGAGTGGGAGGAGCCCCTCTCGCAGCTCCACGGTCAAGTGTTTGAGGCTAAGTTAGGAGAAGATGGGCTGTCCGTCCTCTTCCTCCCTCCTCCCTCCTCTTCCTCCCTCCTCCCTCCTCTTCTTCCACACCCGGCCCGGGGCCCTTTGCTCTGGGTCATGCTCTGTTCCCAGGCCCTGTGGGGATGCTGGGAACCCTGGGAACACAGCTCCCTTCCTGCCCGAGGCCCTGAGCGTTCTGAGCCTGTGGCCGCTGCTTCTCTGGTGGGAAACGGTGGTTTCCTCTTGAGGGAAGTGTTAGTCGCTGCCTTTCCCTCCCTCTGATTCCCAAGGATGAGTCTCTTTGGGACGGCAGGTGCCTCTGGGAAGGTCTCCTGGCTAGGTGGGCTCTGGCTCCCGGGGAGTACTGTGGGCTTTGGAGCCAAAAAGACCTGGACGCAGATCCCAGCTCCTCAACTGATGCACTGTGACCTTGGGCAATGCACAGACCTTAAACTGGCTGTGCCCTGGTTTTCTGTCCAGCAGGACCGGGCAGTGCTGTCCACTCTACAGTGGAATGAAGGGAGAGAATGGCGCATCAGAGGTGCGGCTCATGGCAGGTGCTAAACACTTGTGAGTGTCTGGGCGCCTGGTGCGGGAACATGAGCAGAATCCCCACCCCACTTGGATGTCTGGTGGTCTTCGCTGCTTTCTGACTGCCTAGATGGGGAGGCCTCGAGGCCATCATGATTCAACCATTCTCTTACTCAGCAAGCCCTGACCACCATTCATTCATTCATTCATCCATTCGCTTCCGAGAACCTGCCGCGTAGTAGGCCTTGTTCTCTGCACTGGGGCACACAACCATGGATAAGACAGACCAGGACTTGTGCTCCAATTCTATGTTGAAGGTGAGGGAAGAAGTTAATTAAGCAATCAGCCAAGCAGATTTCAAAGGACAGCTGTGCTGCACGCCACTGAGGAGACGTGAGAGGAATCCTGGCTAGGGGCCTATGCTGGGTGCCCGGCAGTGGGGGAGGCGCAAAGGGGGTTCAGAATTGAAAGGCTGGGTGCGGTGGCTCATGCCTGTAATCCCAGCACTTTGGGAGGCCGAGGCGGGCAGATCACTTGAGGTCAGGAGTTCGAGACCAGCCTGGCCAACATGGCGAAACCCTGTCTTTACTAAAAATACAAAAATTAGCCAGGCGTAGTGGCTTGCACCTGTAATTGCAGCTGCTCGGGAGGCTGAGGCAGGAGAATTGCCTGAACCTGGGAGGTGGAGGTTGCAGTGAGCCAAGGTCGCACCACTGCACTCCAGCCTGGGTGACAGAGCGAGACTCCATCTCAAAAAAAAAAAAAAAAAAAGAATTGAAAGGCAGCCTTGACCTTAGGAAGTGTGCTCACCAGCTGCAAGCTGTCCCACCTCCATACTCAGTGATTATTGGAGATGATGCTACTACAAGAAGGAATAATATTTTAAAGAATAAAGTCAGTTCTTAGGAAGCCGGTAGTAGCCCTGTAACAATCTGGTGTTTAATCATTTAGATAAAGCCATAGCCTGGGGTCAAAGATTGGCTGGAGGTGTGCCTGGAGCATTAAGCTCATGCTCACCACCAAACTTCCTGTCCCTTGTAAGTAAGTCAGTGTCATCGCAGGTGCTGGCATGGCCAGTTTAGGATCACCCTTTGCCTGTGCCTTTGGGGAACCCCAGGACACTTGAGTCTGAATGGCCTGATGTGGCTAGGACAAGGGCAGTCTTGCGCAACTCTTCCATCTTGGGAAAACAAATGGGATTCCTAATGTGTTGCCTCGAGTTCCTGGAACCAGGGTGTTTGTTTTGTGTAATAGACAGCAGAGACCATTCTGTTGACTTCAGAGCCTTCCTGCATCTAAACTATAACTCTTCATAAAATGTCCTTTCAATGTGGTTTATCCAGGATATCGCAGGGAAGGAAGACTAAATAGTGTCTCACAGGGAGGAAGAACATTCTGCATTTCAGGTCACCACCTTGAGATATGAACACGTGCTTTTGAGATTTGGGGACCTTAATTCCTCTGGGAAACTCCTCTCTTTGCTGAATGCTGGGGCTGCCCAAGAAGCGTGGGACCCTTGGAGCCTTATTATAGCCCCATGGGTCAGACTGAAGATCAGGTGGGTACATTGTGTTTGAAGCAACATCTGTATCTCCCAAGCCACGTCAAAGGAGCATCTGAAACTCATCCAGATTTAGTAGATGAGACTAAGCTGGTGAACACTCAGTTCCATTTAACCCCTTATTGGCAGCCTATACTCACACTCTTTCCTGGTTGGCAAGTGAAGAAGGTGGGTATAGGGGATTTTGCAAGGATGTTAGTGGATAGAGTATTTTTTGGCTGGGCATGGTGGCTCATGCCTGTAATCCCAGCACTTTGGGAGGCCGAGGCGGGTGGATCACCTGAAGTCAGGAGTTCAAGACCAGCCTGGCCAACGTGGTGAAACCCTGTCTCTACTAAAAATACAAAAAATTATCTGGGAGTGGTGGCAGACGCCTGTAATCCCAGCTACTCGGGAGGCTGAGGCAGGAGAATCGCTTGAACCCAGGAAGCAGAGGTTGCGGTGAGCCAAGATTGCATCACTGCACTCCAGCCTGGGCGACAAGAGTGAAACTGTCTCAAAAAAAAAAAACAACAAACAGTAGTTTCTGAGGACCCACCTTGCACCAGGAGCTGTGCTAAGTGCCTTGATTGATCTGTACCTTCTAGATAGGTCATACTATTATTATTTCTATTCTAGGACCAGGGAAGTAAATCTGAGAAAAGGTCATGCAGCTAGTACATGGTTGTAGAAGGCAGAGTATAGGTTCAGCTGCTGTAGCAAAGACCTAGACTAACACTGGCCTAAACAAGGTGGAAGCCGGTTTCTCCCTCATGGAACAGTGCAGGGGTTGGGGTCTACTAGGGCTGCTATGGAAACTCTGTCTGCATGGTCACCCAGTTCCCAGTCTCTTTCTGGCCTTACAATGTTGCCCTCGTTGACATGGGCCAAGATGGTGCCCACTGTGTTTACATTCTAGCCTCTGGGAAGAGGGAAGCTGGGAGGGGAAGAAGGGGCACACCCTTTCCCTTTAAGGGTGTTACTCAGAACTAACTTGGATCTGTTGTTTCTGTTCACATTCCATTGGTCAAAATTTGGTCACCTAGCCACCCCTAGCTGCAGAGGTGGCAGGGAAGTCTTTCTTTTGGAGCTAAAAATGGGAGATCTATTACTATAGAAAACATGATGAACAGCTATTGGGTGACAGCTAGTGTTTCTGTCCCAGAGGTGGAGCTGGGATATGCGTCCAGGAGGACTATGCATGGGTTCACGCCTCTCCCTCTTCACTACCTCCTCCTGGAGGACATCTAGGTCAGCATCAAGGAAGAAGAGTCCGGAGCTAGACTAAGATCCTTGGGCAGGGGTGGCGGGTATTTCTGCTGATCCTTGGATTCTCTGGGCCTAGCACAGTGTAGGGCGCAAAGCAGGGTTCAGTAAATCCATCTTAAAGAAAGGGAGGGAGAAGGGAGCCGACCTTGCAGATCCAACCCCAGCCCAATGAGCTGAGCAAACCTGGATGTGAATCTAAGGGGGCTGGGAACTGAGGCACCAATAGCCAGAAAGCAGCTGGGTCTGGAGGGGTTCCCTTGGGGGTGGAGCTCTGCAACTGCTTTGGGCTGGACCAGAGGTTCAGGGTATCCTTTTGGCTCCCGGGGCTTAACCCCAAGATTGAAGGACATCTGTGAGCTTTGCTTCCAGAATGGAAATTTTTTAAGAAGCCACCTTTGGGAGGAACTGGATCTCTGTCCTGGTGGTGGTTGCTTGGGCCATGCCATATACTTTCTGAATTTGGTTGCAGCTGCTAGTAGGTCCGTGTTTGTCAGCTGCTGCCCCCGAGTAAGGCTGTCTGCAAGGAAGGGTCTCTGCCTCCCTCCTGCTGTACCCCAGCTGCCCACTTTAGCTGGCCCTGACTTATCTAGTACAAAATGCAGTTACAGTCTGACCTTTCAGAGCCCCGGGCCCCCATGAAGCCATCCTTGAAGGGCTTTCAAAGGCAGCATACTGCATATGAGGAGTTTAAAGTTTGCCTGTCTCTGTGACTGTATTTTCTGAGCAAAGCTTTTCTCCATGCAGGTGCGCAGAAGGAAAAATAAGTAAGCATAAGAGGTTCCAGTTTGGAATTTTTCAATCATCTGAATGTTGTTCTTGGCAAGGAGTAATTTAAAACAGCTGTTATGGGTTACATTTTTAGACCAGTTAGAAATAAGGGTTTCACCACAATCATATTCTTTGATCATCCTAATTATTTTTTTTTCTTTTTCCCAGTTATCTCTCTTGTGCTGAGTAGCTGAGGAGCTACCTATCAGGTTTAGCGTCAGTTACAGATCTGTTTCAAGCCTGGCAGTTGGAGGGAAGAGAAAAGCATTAACACGGAGCAGCAGCGCCCCAGGCTGAGACAGAGCTTACGAGGTCTAGACAGTTATGAGATATGTGGGACTCTTTAAAAAGAAAGAAAGAAGGAGAGAAACGCACATGTTTTAGGTTCTCCATGCTTGTATTCTGTATTTGTATAGCTGAGAAAGCTTTAGTTTAAAATAAGTGGTATTTGGCAAGCAGTGGTATTGCATGCTGACAAATTGATTGTGCTCTTTTACTTAGATAAAAATGAAAATGCATGAGGCATGTTGCTTTTTTTCCCCCTCTTGATGATTAAAAAACGTCTACTTGGCTCTCTGCAGAGACAGCCCTTGAAGATTTATATGAAACACCTGTGTGGCATCAATCACAGGCCTTCAGGCTGACAGAAGCAGCTATGCTTCATGGCGGTTAAAATGCCAGGTCCTGGGAGGGGGTTTGGAAAGACCTGAATAGGGGTCTCTATGCCAGGCTTGGGTGGGACCCTTGGGTGAGGGTCTTTGAATTTTAATAAAGGACCTCCCCACGCTGTTCATAATGATGTAGGGCTTAGAGCAGCTAGGCAGGAGGCTAAGCATGCCCTGGGGTGATGAACAAGACAAAAGCCTTCCCCTACCCGGCCTCAGTTTCCCCACCAGGAAGATGAGGCCATCAGACTAGCTTTCCTTTCGGTTTTCTACAAGCTCTATGACTATGTTCCCCTCAACACACCCTTTCTTAGGCTCTGACGTTATTGGGCCATAAAGGATGAGGATGTCAGTGCAGAGAAGGCGCTCCACTTCCTTGCAGCAGTTCACAGCCTGGGCCAGCACAGGGAGAAATTTGGAAACAAGTATGTTATGATACAGCCATCAGCTGCAGTTGATGTGTTGGGTCATGAATTCATTCATTCATTCACTGGTCAAACGTTATTGCACCCCGGCTCTGTGCCAGGTTCTGTGCTGGGTGCCGACATGTGCAGGGAACTAAGCGACCTGGTCCCTGACTGCTCCAAGTCGGGTCCACCCCATTTGGGCTTCTGTCCTGTTGGCTTAAGGACTTGCCCTGGTGTAGGTCTCAGCACAGGAATGTGCTGTGAAATGCAATTCCAACACCCTATTAAAGCCAAGCATTTACTTCTGGACACCGGGGACTTTAAGACACACCCTTAAGGAGCAACGGATTTGTTTTGACAAAAGAAGTGTAAACAGGATCCTGGTGAATAGCTTTCTCATGGCTGCTCCTGCTTTCATCAATTGCATATTTATTGGTGACCTCATAAGTGTCCAGACTGTCCTGGGCTCTACAGGGGAGGCAAAGGGGGTGGCGGAGGAGAGAGAGAATTTACAGCTTAGTTGGGGAGGCAAGGCCAGCTCTCAGGACAGCCAGCGAAGGTGTGAGACAGCACATCAGTTACATGATCACACATGTGGTGCAGCTCACAGAACTGAAGGAACTCAGGGCAGGAGGGGGGCAGCTACTCGGCTCAGCTTTTCTTTTCGGGAAGAGCAACGGAAGAAAGGGCATTCCAGATCATTCTCCTGGCCCAGCCACTAGATGTTGAGGCCCAGTTGATAGCCAGCCCCAAAGCTGCCACAGCTTTCCCATGTCTTTCTGTCCTGGAGGCTGGAGCACCCCTGGACCTGAGGAAATTGATTGACCAATAGGTCATTGGTACATCTAGGTGACAGGGGTGCCTCCTCCCCACCGTGGACCCCTACAGGTTGCCAGATGGTGCCACTGATGTGATGTCATCCACCTCTCAGGGTCCCGAGTCTTTGTCTGCTGCTGCCATGGATCCCTTAAAAGTTAAAAGATGCAGAATAATTGTTCTGCTGTCAGCAAGAGCTGAGTTCACATCCCAGCTCTGCCTCTTGCCAGCCTGTGACCTTGTGCCATTTCCTTCTCAGCGTCTCGATTTTAGGCATCTAAAATGTGGGCTGATGATAGCACTTGTTCTGGAAGGCTGTTGTGAGGATTGCATGAGACATGCATGTAGTGTGCCTAGCATTGTGCCTGGTATACAGGAAGCACCTCATTCATGTTAGTTGCTATTGTTTCCATTATTGTTATTATAATACATCAGGTGGCAAAGTGGAAAGGCCACTGTCTGAACCAAAGCTCATGTCTTTCTGAAAACCAGCTCTACCAAACTCTAAAGATCCGTGTCGAAAATCCCGACACCACGAGCTAGAATTCTGCTAAGCTCTAGCCTTTCCTCTGTTAGATTCTGCTGAAGCAATGTGCCTCTCCCCCATCTCTCATCTGGAGTGTGGGCATTGGTGAGCTTGTGTGCCTGTGAAACACCCATCTCTTCCTCCTTCAGGACACGAATCCTAGCCCTTCTTGAGTCTGGGGCCAAGCTGAGCAAAGATGGAAGGAGGCTTGGCAAGAGTTGATGTCATTTGACATTTAATCACCAAAGACCCAGACTGGGTCCCAGCGAGTTAAACCCACTGCACCCTGTTCTTGGGCAGACAGGGTTGGGGTGTGGTCACATGGTTGGCTGGGAGAATCGGAGCTGTATCTAAGACTCTAAGAGCACAGAATAATTGCTTTCAAACATTTGTCCTCTACATCCCAAGAATGACAGCCAAAGGGCAGTATAACAGAAAGACAGGCTTTGTCTCGAAATGGGAATGGCCTCACAGCATGGTGTTGATAAAGAGTATTGGATGCTCTGCAGGTGAAGTGCTTCCTGTCCCTGTGAGTGCACACACCAGGGCTGGCTGAGCCCTTGATGGGTATCATGTTGGGAGGATTAAGGGTGGCTGGGGGTCTTGGGACCCTGAGACATCAGGACTTTCAGGAGACCATCAGTTGCCTCCACCTTCTGAGGCATGCATTTCTCCAGCTGCTTTTGGCCAGCACAGCCGTGATCCTCGCTAGACCCCGGCCAGTGGCCCAGGAAGAAGCCAGGCGCCTCGGCAGGGCCAGGGCAGGAAGAGCCAGGTCTGCCTGGAAGCTGCTATTTGCCTTGGTCCCTGGCTTGCCCAGCCGTTTCCTGGCCCGGCCCTCCATGGCTTTTGCTTGATTAGCTCATAGCTCCAGGGGAAGCCAGACCCCGGGCCCTGGAAGGCAAGATGGGCCCCCAGTCCTCCCTGGCAGGCCAGGGCAGTGTGCAGGAAGGATGGGCTGGGCATTGCCATATGAAGTCAACCTGAAATGGACTTGGGAGAGACTGAGGCACTGAGTGGAAGTAAAGACTCCCAGATTTCCTGAAATGAAAGCCAGGGCTCCTTGGTGCCCCTCAGAGCCCCACCCCTCTGCGAAATGCTGCCTTTAAACTCGTGCTTGTGTTGCTCCAGCCGTATTGCCACGTTGCAGGTGCAGGGTGGTGCTGGGGGCAGGGGATGGCAGCTGGGTGGGTTTAAAGATCCCCAGCAGTGGTGAACCCTCCTTGGGGCTCTGACACTGGAGAAAGGCCCCATGCCCTGTGATGTCTCCATTCCCACCAGGCTCACAGCCCCCCTGTGAAGCTACCAAAATGGGAGGCATTTAAGCCCCCCTTTTTCATCAGCCCTATTTTGTAAAAGGGGAAACCAAGGTCCAGAGAGAAGAATGATGGGTCAGAGGACATGATGGGTCAGAGGACATGCAGGGTCAGATGTGGAGCTGGACGCAAAGCCCAATCTCCTAGCCCCAGCCCCATGCACCGATGTGCTTTCTCGAAAGGGGCGTGCCAGGCAGGGCCCCTGGGCTCAGACCACCTCACTTCTGGGGGCTCTGGGCTTACTGTGCTGCAGCTCTGAGCAGCAGGCAGCCTGGCCCAGCCTTGCCTCTGCCCAGGGACCTGAGCCCAGGGAGCCATGCTGACCCTTTCGTTCCCTTGGACAGAAGCCACCTTAGGCACAGCCCTCATCATCTACTTGGTTCAGGGAAGCCTTCACTTCTGGCAGAGCATCAGGAGAACGTGGGCTGGAGATATATACTCCCCAGTTTGGAAGCCTGTGGCCTCTCTGTCACAGTGATCTATTTGTTGGTTTGTTCAATCATTCATTCATTTTAGATAAACACCTGTGCTCCTGCCTGGGCCGGGCACTGATCCAGGTGGTGGGGATAAAATGGTGAACTGGACCTTACAGTTAATGCAGTGTTGGAATCACCTAGGGAGCTTTTTAAGAAAATACTGACGCCCTGGAGATTTGGTGCAGTCGGTCTGGGTGTGGCCTAGGAGTTTCACTTTCTAAAACTGCATGTATCTGGATGAAATTTCTTTACAAGGAGAAAAAAGGTTGTAGAAAGAATGTCCTTCTAAGTGGATGGTGTCCCAGGTGCTTTTAGGCGGAGCACAGGTGAGGAAAGGCCCTGGGTGTTCAAGACACAAACAGTGGTCATCACTGACCAAGGCTGTCCCAGGTGCCCCGTCCCGGCTCACTGGAAGGTCCCGCCACAGGCCACGCAGGGTAAAACAAACCCGAAGTTCTTCTGAGCACCTGCGCATTCCCCAGGCCCCGCACGGAAAGGAGAGCTGTCTGGCAGTCACAGTTCTTTGCTTTCCAGGCTCTTCCTGATCTCAGTGATTTTGCAGCTGTGCTTTTAGGAGAGCTGTTTTCCCCTCATTTGTAAAAACTCGAAAATCTGGAAAAATAGAAACAACCACAGGTCACGCATGGGTGTGTTTCCTTTTTGCCCCGGCTCTTAAAGCACCAGCACTGCTGATGCGCCAGGTGCCTTTTCTGCGGATGCCTCTTTGGTGTCCCCAGGCTAGCACAAAAGTGGAGGTGGCAGTCAGCCTGCTGGGCTTCCAGGCAGAGGAGAGGGCTCAGAGCACAGTGCTTTGGACCTTCTTTCCGATATGCCAGGACCCTTCCAGCGACTGCCTGTCCAGCATCAGGATCTACCTGCCATGTGGCCCTGCCGTTCCCTCAGTCCACCCCCACCCCTGACCTTCCGTTTACCCAGCCAGTTCTTTGCCCATTCCCACTGCAAGGAGATATCTAAATTGTTTGCCTTTTTTGTCCTTGATGATAGAGGTCACTGGCGGACTCTGGCAGCTCCATTACTGCTCATGGTGATGGTATAGTCCATGTCCTGTCCATCTCAGCCCCCAGCCCTTCCCCAGACTCCTGGATACCTCCCTGACTGCATCTGATGGGTTCAAGCCAGAGACCTGGACCCTCATCAGAGAGGCAGGGGCCCGCACAAGCACCCTTCCACCCACCCTTTTCTTCCTTCCACAGACCCACAGACTAGAGCCTTCTTTCCTCCCCACTGTCCCCGCCACACTTCCCCTGCCTGGCAGCCCAGGCCCAGACACCCTGCGATTCAGTGGTTTCACATGTGGCTTCTCCAAGTGCCACCAAACTTTGTGAGACTTGGGCTTAATAATTTCGATCCCACAGAAACATGTGACAAGCACAAGACATTCAGTAAAACTAGAGCCCAGAACGAGAGGGACGACTGGCACAGGAAGATGGCAGGGCTTGGTTTGGGTGTGTTTGTTTGTGTGACACACCATATGTCATTTTTTATTCACACAAAAACATCTTTCTTGAAGTAATAGAAGGCCACTCAGCTGTTGCTAACCACATACCAAATGTTTCCTTTTTCCTCTCCTGCGCCTTCCAAGGGGCGGGCTGGGAAGCTCTGCCGTTATCCGTGATGCCATCTCGCCTTTCAAACGTCAGAGAGCTTTTTCCTCGGAGCAAACGCCCGATTGTTTTTTCCAGCTTTGGCAGGAATTTTTAAGAGAAAGCTGTTTTCGAATCACTTCTCTGTTTATTGTTTCAGACCTGAAATACAGCAGAGTAGAGGGCTGGCAGCCTCTGTCTGATCCTCTCTCCCCATGTCCGTTTCCTAAATTGCATTAGGATCTATCAGGGACCCCCTTCTCTGCCACAGCCACCCGTAACCTGGTATTTTGGGAAAATGAAGTTAAATAAAATAAACCTTCAGTTGGTGGAGAGATGGTTCCAGGCATCCCTTTGGACACCCCCCTCCCTCCACTCCCCCGCCCCACTCCAGCCTCACAACCTTTACAATCAACATGTGGTTTCATTTCCAAGAGCCCCAGTGTTAGCATTTCCATTTCCTCAGGAAGCCGCGTTCCGTCCTTGCTCTTACTTCTGAAATTGAACGTGTGTTTTCCTTGGCCCGACCTCTAGGAGTGCCTGGGGCAACAATGCACACAGTCCCAAGCAGGTTTCAGGCGGGTGGACAGCCCTCCCCGCACCTGGGCTGCGGCTTCTCCCTGCTCCCTGTCCCCAGGGATGGCCGCCCACTCTCCCCTAGCCCGGTGGGAGGGCCTGGCTGTGCTCGAGCCCCGTGGCCATCCGAGGGAAGCTGGGCCGCCCTCACTGCCTGTGTCCTCGCCACCTCCTATTGGGAAACTCTGGTTGCCCTCCAAGAGTCCACATACTGCAGGCTCTTAATTAAGAAAGTATGTTCCCATTTCATGTCACTCGAAAAGAATGAAAACAGTGACAGCATTTATTTATCTTAACTATCAATATCATTCCTGTTTCTCAGTCCGCTGGGGGTATGAGTCTTGAAGGAATTGACTGGGTTATGAGATTTGAACCTCGGGCATGTGCTGGTGGGACACATGTGGCCTGCTTCCGAGAAGGAGCCTCGAAGGAAGAGCAAGCAGGCTGGCATGGCCCTGCCCTGCCCTGCCCTCCCGGAGCTCAGGGCCGAAGGGCTCGGTGACAGTGGGGAACTCCTGCCTGCTTTGGTGCTAATGGTGAGTCAAGGTTCCTTTTTCACCAGCTACCTCCTATCTCCTTTCTCAGTCATCGGAGAAGTAAAACCCATCATTTCCTGAGTCTGATAGAGGAGATAGGATCTGTCCAGTGGCTGCTGTTTCTGTGGCACCTACTGTGTGCTGAGGCTGGGCCAGGTGCTCACATGCGTTGTTGCCAATCCCCAGCAGCAACCAGCTAACTCTGATGGCCTCAGGTAAAGGGACTTGCCCAAGACCACACAGCCATCCAGAGTTGCTCCACTGTGGAGACACTATTGCCATTTGGAGCAGAATAATTATGTGTGGCAGGGAGCTGTCCTGTGCATTGTGGGGTATTTAGCACATCCCTGGCCTCCACCCACTAATCAGTAGTAACCTCACAGTTGTGATAACACAAAATGTCTACAGACGTTGCCAAAATTTCCCCCTGCTGAAAACCTCTGAGCTAGGGGATGGAGGTAGGATTCAGACCCAAGCCTGTGCTTGTTCGCCACCCTGTGCTAGCTCTGAAGAAGTCCTCACCCAAGCAAGGCAACCCTGCTTGGCTTTAGGATCCAGGCAGCGTGGTAGTGCTTTGGTGTTTCTGAACTACGTACTAATCAGCCATAGATATAGGCATTCTAGAATATTCATGAGGATCCAACTTCGTGGTGGAGGCTGAGGACAGAAGTTCTTTAATAGTACTGCCCCATCTTGCTCTGGTGTCCTGACAGTGTAGCACTTTACTGCAAAGCCTTTGCATATAGGTTTTCATTTTGAGTCTTCCAGATACTCATTACCTCTGAAGGCTTATTACTCAGCACCAATAAATTGCAAGGGACTGAAACCCAACTCAAACTAACTTAAGGGTTAGAGGAAGTCTGTTGGTTTATGTGACTGAAAAGTCCAGGGGTAAATCTCATGGCTTCAGGTATGGCTGGATCCAGGTCTCAAACATCATCAGGACACTATTTATTATTCTACTTTCTACAGTTTTGACTTCATTCTCTGACAGGTTCTTTCTATATGGCCACAAGATAGCCACCAGCAACTCCAGGCTTACATGGTCCTAAGAGTTAAAGGCTTCAAATAAAGGAAAAGTAACTTTCCTTAGAGTGCCAAAAAATGTTCAAGTAAAGACTCAGATTGGTAAGGCCTGGGCCCTGTGCTCATCTCCGAGCTTGGTGTTGGCCTCACCCAAAGAATTATTATAGGGGAAGGGATGACTCTCCAAAGAAAGGAATACAAGACCTTGTGTTTCTAGAGCAGTTCAAAGTGCGGTTCGTGGACTTATTTTACTGGTTTGTGATAAGTACAGAGATGCTTAGAAACACTCATAGCAATTCGTTGTGGCTGTAGCATCCAGGTGTGTGATCAGTGGACTCATCTTGTGGAACAGGTGATAAAGCAGTTGGCTGTTGTCAGACTCACGTGGAAAGTTGGGAACAATGTGAGATTTACAAAAGTATCAGTCCGTGATGGATTGGAAATTTAAAAAACTGGTTCTTTTCCATAGATAGCTGGAAAAGCACTGCTGTAAACCGGAGAGTATGTTAAAACACAGATTTCTGGGCCCTACCAGTGAAATTCTGATTCAGTCGGTAGGTGATATGGTTTGGCTATGTCCCCACTTAAATCTCATGTTGAATTGTAGCTCCCATAATTCCCACATGTGTGGGAGGGACCTGGTGGGAGGTAATTGAATCATGGGGATGGGTCTTTCCCATGCTGTTCTCATGATAGTGAATAAGTCTCACAAGATCTAATGGTTTTATAAAGGGGAGTTCCCTTGCAAACGCTCTGTCTTGCCTGCCGCCATGTAAGACGTCCCTTGCTCTTCCGTTATGATTGTGAGGCCTCCCCAGTCACGTGGAACTGTGAGTCAAGTGAACCTCTTTCCTTTATAAATTACCCAGTCAGGTATGTCTTTATTAGCAGCACAAGAACAGGCTAATATAGTAGGTCTGAAGTGGGGTGGGGGGAATGAGAATCTGCATTTTCAGTAGGCTCCCAGGTGGAATATTTTGAGAGTTACTGAAATGTGACACAGACAGGAAGTGAGCACATGCTGTTGGGGAAATGAAAATGGTGCGGATAGACTTGCTCGACACGGGGTTGCCACAAACCTTCAATTCATATAAAAAATGCAATATCTGCAAAAGACAATAAAGTGAAGTGCAATAATACGAGTGTGCCTGTGTATTGTCTGCGGAGGCTTTCACTACAACAGCGATCTGAATCGTTGTGGAAGAGACCATATGGCCCTCAAACTACTACCATATGGCTAGTAATAAATATCTCCTACTAGCCCTTTACAGAAAAGTTTGCCTACCCTTGCCTTAGAACCAGGGGGTGAGATGCGAGATCAGGAATCCCTATTGGGGTTGGATGGAAACAGGTTTTGGAATCCTGGTTAAAACTGACCTCCAAGGTTGACCTTGGAATCTGGTCTAAGTCCCTGTAATCATCTGCATTTGTGAAGCTGGCATGCCAAGAAGGTTTGCAGGTTGAGAAGGGGCTTAGAGGTTATTATTCGAACCCCCTTATTTTATGGATGAGGAAACAGACCAAGAAAGGGGATGTGACTTGTCCAAGGTTACACAGAGAATTGATGGCAGAGCTGAGACCGACCCCTGCCCAGTGCTCATCCACTGTGGTGTCCTTGGCAGCAGGCCTGGGGTGTGGTATCTTTAGTGGCTTATAATGAGAATAGGCTAAGAGGCAAGCGAGTTCTCTCCCAAGCACCCAAACCTCACCAGGTGAAGGTGGTGAGGACAGGGGCCCCTTGGCTTGCTGTGCCCTCTGTTGCTTGACGTACCCTCTGTTGGCTGACAACTTGGCAAGTGTGAGCCCTGTCCTGGGAAGGGCACAGTTGGAAGTGAGTTATCTGTGCCCAGGCCCCCAAGACGTGTGTTGCTTATTGTATGTGCATGTGTCTTAGCATGTGGATTTTCAGCCAGTTATATTCCTTACCAAGGAAGTGTACTTGCTGGTACAGTTTGGATATTTGTCCCTGCCTAAGTCTCATGTTGAGATGTAATCCCTAATGTTGAGGTGGAGGCTGGTGGGAGGTGTTTGGGTCATGAGGGCAGACCCCTCATTGTTGGTGATAGTGAGTTCTTGTGAGATCTGGTTGTTGCAGTGTGGCACCTCCCCTTCAACTCTCCTCTGGCCATGTGACATGCCTGCTCCTGCTTCACCTTCTACCACGATTGTAAGCTTCCTGAGGCCTCCCCTGAAGCAGATGCCAGTGCTATGCTTCCTGTACAGCCTGTAGAACCATGAGCCAATTAAACCTCTTTTCTAATAAATTAACCAGGCTCAGGTATTTATAGCAATGCAAGAATGGCCTAATACACTTGCTGGCCACTCACTTCACACTACTTGCTGGTTCTCGCCCCTTCACGCCTCACCTCCCATCCCTAAGTGACCTACCACTTTCTGTCTGTTTTCTTTAGGACAGTCTTGAAGATCCACTCAGTGACATCCTATGGTGGTCTCAGACCTAGCCCAGAATTCTTGTCCTAATTCACCTTCTCCCACACTTCAGCACACCCTCCAGGTCCTCCTGGCATCTCACCTGGAGGTTTCACCTCCCCACTGTAGCTTCTCCTTGCCCCTCCTCCCAGCCTCAAGCCCCATTCTCTCTGGCTTTGACCTTTTTCCCTCTTCCTCACCTAGACTCAGCTTCTCCCCCTGCCTGCATTGTCTGCCCATTCCCATATTCTAGTGTGCTCTCCATGGCCACCACCCCTGAAACTGACCCAGCATCATGAGAGGGTGTCTTGCCCCCTCTGCCACGACACCTTCCAGGACACTTCCCAATTGACTTATGCAGTTTTGTTACATAGACATTGTTATGTGGCTTCTCTTTCCAGTGTTATCCATGAATGTGCCTCCCTCTCACACTGGCCAGTGAGCAAACTGCTAAGGACAAGGACTAAGCAAGTGTCTGGTACCTTGCTAAAGGGACTGCCTGCTGGGTAGACATGGTTCTGTCTGAGCACAAGGCTGGAATTCAGTGTGTTGCAGGAAGGTGTGGCAAACCCGCCTTCCCAGGCCAGCTGTGGGCATGCCGGGGAGGTGGGGAGTGTCAATCCCTTGAAGAAACAAACAACACATGTCGTTTTCTTGAAGCCAGTTCAGTCCAGCTGCTCACCAAAGCAGGATCCCAGCCGCAGGAGCTGGTAGCCTCCCTGCCCAAAAGCTGGGGCCTGAGCCCACAGGCCACAATAGCTCCCAAACCAATGACTTCCTCTGTAAATGTCTCAGACTTGCCGCCACCCCTTTTCTGTCCCGTTTTTGTCCCCTTTTCTGTGGACTGCACGTGAATCATTTTTGCTCTAAATTATTGATTTACCAGTGAGACACTGAATCCATTCCAGACTCCTGGCCTGAGAGTCCAGCCCTTTCCTGTGTGAGACCAGCTTGCCTTCCCAGTGTATCTCCCAGCACCCTCCTGTGTGCATAAGTAGGCCTAGCCCCTCCCAGGGTGCTCTGCTCCTTAGTCAAGGGCACAGCTCAGTGCCCTGCAGGTTATGATGGGCTTTCTAGACCCTTCCCCTTTCCCAGTCACCTTCCTCTTCCAAATGTCACATCACAGAGATGATGTCCTCCATTCTTGGCCAGCTGTTAATTCCAAGCCTGTCGCTGGATCAGTAACCGGCCAGTGGGTATAAGATGTGTCCCTTCCCACTGACCCACCCACATATCCCCATGTGTTGAGTTCAAGAAGATACCCTTAACATCAAAGGAAACTTCTAGTATCAAAAAGCAGGAGACCTTGGAAGAGAGTTTGTTGAGTGAATGAAGGACCCAAAATAGCAAAATTAGAATGGCTGGATGATTTGTGGATACTTAGGGGCCGAGGAGCTCCCCATACCCTACTCCCTAATGCCTTTTTTTTTTTTTTTTTTTTTTTTTTTTTGAGACAGAATTTCACTCTTGTTGCCCAGGCTGGAGTACAATGGCACGATCTTGGCTCACTGCAACCTCCACCTCCCAGGTTCAAGCCATTCTTCTGCCTCAGCCTCCCAAGTAGCTGGGATTACAGGTGCCTGCCACCACGCCCGGCTAATTATTTTGTATTTTTAGTAGAGACGGGGTTTCACTATGTTAGCCAGGCTGGTCTCGAACTCCTGACCTCAGGTGATCCACCCGCCTCGGCCTCTCAAAGTGATGGGATTACAGGCGTAAGCCACCGTGCCTGGCCACTACTCCCAAATGTCTTACATAAAGCAGCCTCTTTCTGGCTTGGAGGAAAAGATCAATGATGCACATGGAAAGCAGGAGTTCCATGTTCTAGAAGAGCAAGTGCGCGTGCGTGTGTGTATGTGCATGCGTGTGTGTGGACAGTGTGTGTGTGCCTGTGTGTACAGCATCCCAGTGTTCTCCCACCCCTAAAGATAGATTTGGAGACAGAGAGAAAAGTCTTCTGCCCTTGTCCTAGGTGTTTCTCCTCACCAACCCCAACAGACCACACTTGGGAGAAAGGTTGTGGGCAGGCCCCTTCCAAGCTGGATTTCAACAACATTGCCAGCTTCTGTTGAAACAGATCCGAAAGGGTCCACTCCAAGCATGGATCGTAGAACTTCTCATGCTTCCAACTTCAATGTCATTGACTTTCCAGAAGCAACCTATACCTCGGGTTTGCTCTTGATACATCAAGAACTTTGATTTGCACCTCCTCCTGTCACCCTGATCATTCCCAAATTCGTATTCTTCCTTCTGTGGCCTCCTTATCCATTTCTGTAGGAACTGTAAACGTTGCACTAGGGATGATTTTGTTTGTGTGTGTGTGCTTGCTCAGAAAATGGACCCATTGATCTTGATTTGAGGTGAAGAAAGAAATCTAAAAAGACCATTACTGGTCCTTTTATTTCTCTCTAGGCTTCCAACAAGTAGTTTTTTTTGCCTGGGATCCTCTCTACAGCTGGGAGAGGCTCGGAACTGAGGTGCTGACAGCTTGTGTTGGAATCGCGTGGTGTTTACTGTGCTGGGAGTTTATAACGGCCTTGTTTCCATACTGACAGCAAATGCCATATGGAGAGAAAAAAAAAATCTGTCAAATGAACCCTTAAGGGATCACAATATGGCACATGAAATCTCAAAACTGCTTTTGGAAAAGGTGGGGGTAGAGGGGTACCTTGCTTAAATCACATAAGCAGCATGGTGCTCTCTCCCATAATTGAATAAAAATGGAATTTGACACAAGGTAATTTACTTTGGTTCTGTGTTTGTGCTGGGAAAAACTGATTGGGAAAGGATGCAAAGATTTGTTTTCCTCCCCTTGGGGGATTGTGTTGAGTGGGAGGCAACGGGAATGCAGGCTGTATCTGCAGGGCATTGTGCTAACAGGTGCAGGCTGCAGACCTGTCACAGGCCGCTGAGACCAGGTTCCCTACTGTGGCTGATGATCACACTCATCTAGCTTGACATTTTATTACTGTCATTTGAGATCTTGTCTGTTCACCCACACACACTCCTGCTGACCTCTCCAATCTGAGTCCAAGCTCCCTGCGGGCTGGGACCACATCCCTAGGTACCCCTCCCCGTCAGAACCTGGCACACACTGAGGCTAAATGCTTGTTGGAGTGGCTATTTGTGAACCATCTGTGCTGGGAGCGGTGGAGACTGCGCCCACGGCTGAAGGGCAGAGTTTAGGCTGCAGTCCAGGGCTAGTTGGAGCCACAAAACCATTTGAGAGTGGGCCAAGAGGGGACTTGGCAGGTTGCTCATCCATGCTGATCCAAATACTCACTCGGGAGAGAATGAAACGTTTTAGAGTGCCTTCTTCGACATACGCTGCTTAGACCGGGCGAATTCCTCCAAAAAAAAACCTTGCCCTCAGGTAGGTTACCCATGAAAGAAGGGGGCCTGGCCGTGGCTCTTTCCGTTCCAGGAGGCAGACAGCGGAGTGCTGAGGCCGTGTCCCCGTGTGGTGAATAAATGCCCGGGAGGGCGGGCTGCCTTCAGGGCTCCTCTCTCCGCTCATCTCCGCTTGTGTGCGGGCTGCGCCTCCGTGGGCTCTCGCTGCGTGGGGGGGAAGGCAGTCTCAGCAGCCCTCGGCTGACCAGTCATCCCCAAGAACCCTGCTGGCATCCCAGGGAACAGACAGTGTCTTTCCTGGAAGTTCTGGCAAAAGCCCTGGGAGGACTCCGGGGCCCCCACGGATCACAGGCCCTGACCTGATTGGCTAGAACTGAGGCATGGCCACCCTTGAACCTGTCATTATGGCCAGAGAGAGAGGCCTCTGATTGGCTGTGACTAAGTGACGTGTCCATCCGTGACCGTAGCACTGTGGCCAGGAGACAGAGGCCTTTTGATTGGCTATGACCGAGTCACGTGCCTGTCTCCGTAGCATGGGAGGCGTCAGCTCCCCTTTTAGATTCAGAGGCTTGGGTTGAATTGGTGCAGACTGGGAGAAAGGAGGTTCCCTAAAGGAAACGGAGATGGAACAGACCAAATTATCACATCCATAACGATGAGAAATGGGGTTTATTAATGTGCCAGCATCTGGTCTGAGTGGTTTCTATGTATTGTCTTATTCATTCTTCGGGACGGTCCTAGGAGTTAGGTCTGCTTACCGTCCGCAGTTTACAGACTAGACAATTGAGGGGCAGTGTCAAGCCTGTTGCCCCAGGTTACACAGGCAGTGAGCGATGGGCTGGGATTTAAACCAAGGCAGTTTAGCTCCGGAGCCCACACTGACACTCACAGCTACCACGAGATCCTCCCTCCCGGCAAGCCATAGCTTTATATCCTGTGGATAAGCATTTTGAGACTAAGAATCAAAGTGTGCCAGCGCAGTGGTTATGTTCATATCCCCTTGTTGCCTGGCGTATCTCAAGAGAAATCCTTTCTAGGGGGGATGGTATCTTAGCTCCTCTACACCAGGTAGACTATAGTCATCCCTTCCCTGCAAGTTGCTCTCCTTCCCAGGCTCTGTCGCCCTCTTCCCTGTTTCCCACGAACTCATCCGACTGTGTCCCGTGCAGCTGCAACATCGATGGCCTAGTGTTCCGTGCTCCAGAGAGCCTGAGGCAGCATGTTTCAGTGGTTCCTTCGAGTATCTTCCTGGCCGGACAGAACTTCTTGGAGAGACTTTAGCATCACTGCAGGAAGAACCAAAAGGGAAAGGGCCCCCATCCCAACTCCAGCATGCCCTTCTGGTTTTCAGAGGAGAACACAGAGGCCCAGAGAGGGCAAGTGAATTGCTTGAAGTAACACAGCAAATTGTTGGCTAACACCATGGTCTCTGGGCCTCTTGGTGGGAGTCTTGCAGTATTTCCTCTTCAGAACCCTCTTGGCTATTGAGTGGGTAAGCGCGGGTGACTTCCTGTCTCCGTGCCTTTAGTGTCTAACTGGAAAAGGCAGGGTTTTCATAATTTGAAGCATCCTAAGACTGTGCTTTTCTCCAGTTGGGCAAAAATGATTTTTAAAAACTGTATCCATTAGGATGCTTTGAATTAGAAGTAATTTCTAAAAATGTTCAAACTGCCCTAAACAAGGAGAATGTGTTGTCTCATAAATCAGCTTTTCAGATATGGTTTGAGCTACAGGCATGGTTTGATCCAGAGATTCATGACATCACCAGGGCACCAACTCTACTTCTTCTAATTTCCCAGCTCTCACCTCCTTGATGTGTCAGGCTCATCCTCATCGCGGCTTTTCTTGCAGTGTCAAGAACACTGCTGCAGCACCGGGCTTCACACCCACTCACCATGACCTCCAGAGGAAGAGAGCACCTCTGCTCCAGTGTTCCCAGGGAGTCTGCAGTCCACTCTGATTCGACTGGCTTACATTACAGGCCTGCCACCCTTATCCAGTCACTGTAATCAGAGAATGTGATGTGCTTAATGGCCACCAAGGAGATGGAATCACAGTCCTCAGAACTGCTGGCATGTCCATACAGAAATCAGAGCATTGGACTGGGGGTGTGGGGTGGGGAGTAGAGGCTGGGTCATCACTGGTGCCTTCTTCTACACTGACATCTCTCTGAGTCTGCAAAGACCATGAAATGAAGAAGGCGTTCTGAGAGTTTGCCAGTCACCTTCCTCCATCCATCTAGGGCTCTGAGCCCAGGTGTGGGAATGACAGGAAGGCCCTGCCTGGCCTTCTCCTGGGTCTCATCACATTCTTCTTTTCTTGTCTCCAGACAGAGATTACTGCAGTTTATGTGACAAGCAGCCAATCGGGAGGCTGCTTTTCCGGCAGTTTTGTGAAACCAGGCCTGGGCTGGAGTGTTACATTCAGTTCCTGGACTCCGTGGTAAGTTCCTGCTCCTGAGGGATGGTCCTGTGATCCTCTGTGATCAGTGATTGTTTTGGCTCAAAGGAAAAGATAGATCTCATGGGTTAGAAGAGTGAGGAATAAACTCACTGCTTACAAAACTCCCACTACAGACTTTGATTAGGAATGCAAAATTGTCTGAGGATCTAAACTCATGGGTGACCTTGGGTGGGCCCCCTCCCCTCTGGACCTTAGTTGCTGTTGCTGTAAAGTGGAGCCCTATCAGCTCTTTGATTCTGGAAGCCTGGGTTATTATGGGAGGCAGTGCCTGGGGAAGTTAGGCCTAGCTCTTGGATCTCGAGGCCCCTTCCTCCAGCTGAGAACCCATTTTATAGAATTCCAAAGCTTTTGTGTGTTTGTACAATTGTTTATTGTCTGCTTCCCCATTAGAATGCAAGCTCCCTGAGGGCAGCACCCTGGGCTTCCTGTTCATACCTGCCTCACACAGTGCCCAGAATCTATGGGCACTCAATACATGTCAAATGAAGCACATGGCTGTCAAGCCGGTCTGACACCAATGGCTCCACTGGGCTCTGGCATGGGTGACATGCCTGACACCATGGAGTCTTCCTTCAGATGTGCTTGTTATTCATTTGTTTAACAAATGCTGATTGATTGCATGGGCTTTTAAGACAGGTTGTGGGAATAGTCAGGAGTTCCTCTGCACCTGCCCGGGGAGCCTGGGCACCTCGGTTCAGCCAACTGCCCTTGGGTTTCTATCCGAGGAAGGAGGACAAGAGGGAAGGAAGAGGAGTGGAGAGCGGTCATGAAGGGTGTGAAGTCATCCAGGCCCCTCCCCTCCCCCCAGGTGCAGGGGCCGAGAGGCTGCTGTTTCCTGAAGGGCCCTCATGCCACCATTGGCTGCAGCCATCCCGACCTCTATCTCAGTTTGGGGGACAACCCTTTAGGGTTTCAAGTCTCTGTATCTGCTTCAAGATCTCGATGTGCATCTCTAGACCCACAAACCAAACTGCCCACTGGACATCTCCACTGAAGTCACAAAGGCCCCCTTAAAGTCAGTAAGTCCCAAATGCACTCAGGACTTTCTCCCAGGACCCCAAAGCTACCAGCCCTGAGACATTACCTGTTCCAGTGACCAGCACCCTACAGTCACCCGAGCCTGAAATCTTTGCACTCTTTGATGCCTTCCCCTCCTCGTCCTTCCCCAACCTGATCAGGCTCATGTGCTTGGCTCCTTGACCCTGCCCAGGCCAGCTCCCTCCCCTCTGCAGGCTCTGCCTTGGGCTTAGGGGAGGCTCTGCCTTGGGCTTAAGGGAGGCTCTGCCTTGGGCTTAGGGGAGGCTCTGCCTTGTGCTTCGGGCAGGCTCTTGGCGCCTCTTGTGTGAGTGATTACAGTAGTTTTCAATCTTAGCTGGGCATTAGAAACACCTGGGGAGCCTTAAAAACACACCAGAGCCTGAGCTGAAGCCCAGACCAATTAATTTGAATCTCTGGAGGTGGGGCCTAGTATTTTTATAACTTTTTATTATGGAAAATTTCAAGCTATAAAAAGTAAAAGTCAACAGAATAGTGTAATGAACCCCCAGGCACCCTTCACCCCACCTTTATGAACCCACAATTATGAACTCATGGCCAATCTTCTTTCATCCATTCCTCCATCCTTTACTCTGTAACACTTTGTAGCAATTTTCACATATTATCTCATCTGTGAACTTTTCATTATGTATCTCTGAATAAGAGCTCTTTAAAAAATAGTACTATCACAGCTTAAAAAATTATTTCCTATCATCAAATGTTAGTATTCAGATTTCCAGTGTTCTCGTACATTTTATGTGTATTTGTTTGAACTGGTCTGGCTAAGGTCCACACGTTGTGATCTGTTGATGTTTTCTTGACTCTAGGCTCCCCCATAACCATCCATCCCCCTTTGTAACACATTTGTTGTTCCTACAGAAGAGCTTCCCACAGTCTGAATTTTGTATTCTTATCCCTAAATGTCATTTAACAGGCTCCTCTATATTTCTTTCTTTTTTTTTGTTTTTGAGATGGAGTCTCGCTCTGTTGCCCAGGCTGGAGTACAGTGGTGCGATCTCAGCAGACTGCAAGCTCCGCCTCCCAGGTTCACACCATTCTCCGCCTCAGCCTCCCGAGTAGGTGGGCCTACAGGCGCCCACCACTACACCCGGCTAATTTTTTGTATTTTTAGTAGAGATGAGGTTTCACCGTGTTAGCCAGGATGGTCTCGATCTCCTGACCTCGTGATCCACCCACCTCGGCCTCCCAAAGTGCTGGGATTACAGGCGTGAGCCACCGTGCCTGGCCTGGCTCCTTTATATTTCTTATACATTGCTAGTTGGATCTAGAAACTTGACCAAATTCGGTTTCCGTTTTTGCAGGGTGGAGTGGGATTCGACTTCCTCAGTGGTTTCATGTTCTTCCATCAGGGGACATATACCATCTGGTTGTCTTTCTTTTTGAAATGGTAGCAGCTATTGCTAGTCTGTACCTGAATCTGTTAATTAACAAGGGCTTGCAACATGGCAACATTCTAATTCTGCCATTCGTTCTTCATTTGCCAACAGAGGCACTTCCTTTTGATGACCATGTGGTGACCCAGTGGTAAAGTTCATAGAGGAAATGGTTGATTCTTTTCTCGCATTAATGTTTCTAAAATACCAAACTGGTTCACTACCATCCTCCAGTAGCAGCAACTGTTTTTAACTTGTGGTTTTAAACATGTTGCGTGTGTATTGTTGCACTGTAGTCATTATCCCAACTGATGCTCATCGTCTCATCAGTGGCTAGTGGGGGCCTCTCCAGGTTGGCTTCTGAGTCCCTGGCTGGGCTCCAGCAGTTATCAGTAGTCTCCTTGCTGTCTGATATGACGCAGGGTTCTGGGCTCATCTTGTACTAGATCCATTGTTTTTCAGAGGAGCTGTGATTCCTTTTACTGGGACATAGCAGTTGCAGGCCGCAGTTTGGCACAAGGGTTATTACCACTAGGCCATCGATTCTAGCACCTATTGGCATTTTTCAAAGCTCGCAGGGGTTTAATGTGTATCCAGGGTTGGGAAGTAATGACATCTAGGATAAAGTCCAGGTTCTGAGGCTGACTTACCAGATCTTCCAGCATCAGCTCCTGCCCACCTTTTCACCGTTGGCCTTCCCGGAGTCTTTCTTCAGCTCTGTGTTCTGGCCCGACCACCCACTTCTGGCGTTTCTGACTTGCCAGGAGAGTTCAAGCCTCTTGGCCCTAGCTCCCTCAGGCCTCCCTGCCTGAAATCCTCCCCACAGTCCCATTTGCCTGGCAAATGCCTACTTGTCCTTCTGTCCCCTGTTCTCAGAGGCCCTCCCGATCTCCCTCTTCCTCTCTCTCCTGCTGTGCCCCTCTGCTGTGGGTGCTTGCTTCTCACATGCACCTGAGCCACACTGTTGCCCCGTGCTGGCAGAGGTGCATGATGGAGAGTGCAGCCTCCAGAGATAGGATGCCAAGACAAAATGGCTCTGCCAACATCTGTTGGTGAGACCATGGGCAGGTGTTTAACCCCTCGTGTACTTCGTGTCTTCATCTGTAAGTGGGGATACAGCTGTATCTGATGATGGGAGAGGTGTTAGGTAGAGACTACATGAGTTCCTACTGCTCAGAACCATGTCTGGAATAGCACTGAGGCTCAGTGAACCTAGCCATTGAGGGGTCTGTGTGCCTGTTCCTCCACTAGCCAGAGCCTCTTGGTGGCACAGACGTGGCCCATGGTCTGTGAATCCTCAGCCCACAGTGCCACACCTAACAGTTGAGTGATGCTCAGATTGGGCCCAGTGGAGGTTGGTGGCTTGCATAGAGTCAAAGAGCATGTGAGGGGCAGAGGTAGGCCCAGAACCCAGGTCTCCTGGCTCCCAGTCCAGGCTCCTTCCTCTGCATCATGCTGCCTCTGAGACCATGAGCATCATAAGCCAATGACATGGAATGTTCGAAGGTGAGAACTGGGATGGAAAAAGAACTGGAGCAGGTTAAAGGAGGTTGGGAGTTTGGATATGGGGACGCTGGTTGTATCATGAAGTAGGATGGTCAGCATTGGAGTCTTTGAAAAGGCGACATTTGACTGAGGACCAGGAAGTCGTTGGAGGCGTTAGCCAAGTGAATATGTGGTGAAAGGGTGTTACAGGCAGGGAAGAGCCAGCACAAAGGCCTGAAGGCACGAGTGTCCGCAGTTGGAGGGGAGGGAGGAGGGGCAGAGGGGGTAGGAGAGGAGCTGGTCATGTAAAACTTTGTGCCATCAGAGAACTTTGACTTTGGGTGAAATGGGGGAGCCACTGGAGGGTTTTTAGCAGAGCAGTGGCATGGTCTGACTTGGGGTTTTATTTTGTTTTATTTTATTTATGAGACAGGGTCTCACTCTGTCATCCAGGCTGGAGTGCAGGGGTGGGTTCATAGCTCATTGCAGCCTCAACCTCCTGGACTCAAGTGATCCTCCTTCCTTGGCCTCCCAAGTAGCTGCCAATACGGGTGTGCACCACCATGCCCATCTGTGACTTAGGTTTTTCAGGAATCCCTCTGGCTTCCATGTTGGGAGCAGGCTTTGAGGGGCTGAGGTGGGAGCAGGGAGATCTGCTAGGAGGCTGTTGCAGCAGTCCAGGTGAGAGCAGCTGGTGGCTCAAGCCAGCTTATTAGCCCCTGGCGGTGGTGAGAAGTGGTTGGATTTGAGACTTGTGTGGAAGGTGTATTCTCTGATGGATTGGGGATGAGAGAAGAGTTAAGGAAGACTTCAAAGTTTTGACCTGAACAAATGGAAAGATGGAGTAAGGATAAGGCTGTGGGAGGGTCACCTTGTGGGGAAAATCAAGAGCTCCGTTTTAGGCACACACGCCTTGGGATGTCCACCAGATCCTTGAGTGGCGAAGCTCCAGGGGAGATGGGTATTCAAGTCAGGCTTCATGAGAAAGATCTGGGCTGGAAATGGAAAATTGGGAGTTGTCAACTTTTTTTTATTTTTATTTTTATTTTTGAGAGTCTTACTTGGTCACCCAGGCTAGAGTGCAGTGGTATGATCTCAGCTCACTGCAACCTCTGCCTCCCGAGCTCAGGTGATCCTCCTGCCTCAGCCTCCCAAGTAGCTGGGACCACAGGTACACACCACCACGCCCAGCTAATTTTTGTATTCTTTGTAGAGACAGAGTTTTGCCATGTTGCCATGGCTGGTCTCAAACTCCTGGGCTCAAGTGATCTGCCTGCTTTGGCCTCCCAAAGTGGTGGGATTACAGGCATGAGCCTCCATGCCCAGCCTTGGAGTTGTCAACATATATATAGCTGGTGTTTAGACAGCCCTGGGCTGGAGGAGCTCACCAAGGAAATAAATCCACGTGGATGGAGAAGCGTGAGGACAAAAGATGCCCCGGACCAAGGGCTGCTCCCCATTTGGAAAAGAGGAGGCAGCAGCAGATTTGGGAGCCATCTAGAGAGTTGATGAGGCAGAGCAGAGTGAGGCTAAGCCTAGGAGTTGGTGGAATTTTCCAGCCACGTGTTTTGTTAGACACTTACAGTCAGTTTGAAAAGGGGGAAAAAAAATCCAATGGATGCCCATTTTCATTCTGGTCATGCCATCGTTCCCTCTCTCTGGGCCTGTACCAAGAGCTGTTTTTTGGAAAGGAAATGTGAGTCTGGCTCCTGTGTCAGCACGTCAAATGCTCTTCACATCTACCCTAATGAAGCTGCCACTCACGAGGGGCCGGCCACCTCCCTTCTGCGTTTTCATCTGCATCCCTGGGAATTAGCGAGACTTTTTCATCGCCCATCTTGACGTCAAATGACCAGCCTCTGGAACACCTCTTTTACGCACGGAGACTTTATTGAGTTTTCCAGGGCTGGTGTAACTTCTCGTCTCAAATCCGTTTTTTCTTCCATCCTGACTGGAACCCAGAGGAGGGAGGAGGTGGCGGGGTCCTTGGTGTTGCAGTAGCGCCCCGGGTGCTGCCTGACTCAGCCAGCGCCATCCACGCCATTCCCATCTCTCTGTTGAATTTCTACCAAGTGGAGCTTTTAAAAATAACCTGTCCTCGTTGGACTCTGATGTAGTCCCTGGGAAAGGCTCCTCTCCTGCACAGTATTTTTTTTTTTTTTAATTTGAGACAGAGTCTCACTGTGTTGCCCAGGCTGGAGTGCAGTGGTGCGATCTCAGCTCACTACAGCCTCCGCCTCTTGGGTTCAAGTGATCCTCCTGCCTCAGCCTCCTGAGTAGCAGGGATTACAGGTGCGCACCACCACACCCAGCTAATTTTGTATTTTTAGTAGAGATGGGGTTTCGCCATGTTGGCTGGTCTGGTCCTGAATTCCTGACCTCAAGTGATCCGCCTGCCTCAGCCTCTCAAAGTGCTGGGATTACAGACGTGAGCCACCGTGCCCGGCCTTCTGTGCAGTCTTAATGTCCGCATTTCTCAAGCCAAGTGGAAGGCTGCAGCTGTTTTTTAAAGAGGGCCCAGGTGATTTTCTGGGCAGCAGAACTGTTTGCGCGTCATTTACTAGACTGCAGGGGGAGTTTGGCCTTTGGTGTTGGTTATCAAGGGTCTTCCAGGAACCTGAGAAAGACTTTTTTCCTGCCACTGCCACCTGTCCTCTCAGCAAGAAATGGAGTCAGTGACCTAAGCCATGACTAGGTCTGGTCTCTAAAGGGCAAAGAGTTTGCCCAGCTGGTCAGGGGATTGAAGAGGGTCTAGGCTAGTGTCAGCCCCCACAGGGCAAAGAGTCTTTGGCATCTTGGAGACTGATGGACTTCTCTCTAACCTGTTCCCTGGGAGCCTTGACCACATGCTGGCTCATTTGAAACCATCTTGTCTCCACACTTGGGTGAGACTTAATGGGTTCAGGTCTCCTCTCTTTGGGATTGAGGGATGTTTGGCAGATACGGAACCAGATTCACCCAGGGCATATTTATGGGGTGGCTCCTGTGTGCCAGGCTCTGTTCTAGCAGTTGGGAGAACACAATTAACAGGAGAACTAAGTTCCTGCCCTTGTGCAGCTTGCTTTCTGGTTAAATGAAAGATTAAAAAAATAAAGAAGATTTTTTTTTTTCTAAGAGATGGAGTCTCACTCTATTGCCCAGGCTGGAGTGCGGTGGTATGATTATAGCTTACCGTAGCCTCAAACTCTTGGGCCCAAAGCAAATCCTCCCACCTCAGCCTCCTGAGTAGCTGGGACTACAGGTGCAGGCCACCATGCCTGGCTAATTAAATTTTTTTTTTTTTTTTTTAGAGATGGGGTCTCTCTGTATTGTCCAGGCTGGTCTTGAACTTCTGGCCTCAAGTGATCCTTCCACCTTGGCTTCCCAAAGTGGAATCATGCTGGATTACAGGCATGAGCCACTGTACCTGGCCCAGGAAAATTTTGAAGTGAATTAAGCAACACCAGCTACAAGTTAAAATATTTGTTCAGTATTAGCTTTGGGGTTTTTGTTGTTGTTGTTCTTTTTTGAGACAGAGTCTCACTCTTTTGCCCAGGCTGCAGTACAGTGGTGTGACCTCAGCTCACTGTAACCTCCACCTCCTGGGTTCAAGTGATTCTCATGCCTCAGCCACCCTAGTAGTTGGGATTACAGGCGTGCGCCACCATGCCCAGCTAATTTTTGTATTTTTGGTAGAGATAGTGTTTCACCAGGTTGGCCAGGCTGGTCTTGAGCTCCTGACCTCAAGTGATCTGCCTGCCTTGGCTTCCCAAAGTGCTGGGATTACAGGCATGAGCCACTGAGGCCCACACAGTATTAGTTCACCTCAAAGTATAGTGGCTTGAAACAACAGTCAACCTTTATTAGGTGATGGTTTTGTGGGTCAGGAATTTGGGCATGGCTTCGTGACGTGCTGTTGGCTCAAGGTCTCTCATGAGGTGAGATATTAAGAAGTTGGCTGGGCTGCAGTCATCTGAAGGTTTGACCGTGGCTGGAGGATCTGCATCCACAGTTATTCAAATGCCTGGCAGGTTGGTGCTGGCTGTTGGCAGGAGGGAGCCTCTCCGTGGGATTGCTTGAGTGTCCTCACAACATGGCTGGCTTTCTCCAGAGCAAGCAATCCAAGAGAGCATGGTAGGAGCTCCAGTGCTCTCTATGACCTAGCCTTAGAGCATCCGCACCATTTCCCTAATATCATACTGGTGGCACTGGTTAGCCCTGTTTCATATGGAAAGAGACTTTCCTAGAGCATGAATAATGAGGCAAGGATTATTGAAGGCCACCTTGGAGGCAGGCGACTACAAATATGAGGTTACAACAAATGAAATCTCATATAGGAAATGCTAAGAGGCATTCCTATCCGCTAAGTAGCCTAGACTCTAGGTGATGACATAAAATTAGTGGGCTATCACCTGGCTTTAGATGTGCCTGACCATTTGAAATTTTATTGTGAAATGATCCACTCTGCCTCACTGGGGGCTAAGTATTCTGCTTCTCTTGTTTATGAGAATCCAGTATTTGTCTTTGTCTTTCTCTCACTGGTGTGATCCCCCAAAATGGGAAGAGTGGAGGGTGCTTATAGTTTTTCAGGTGCACATAGAGACAGTCAGAACATCTAGGAAGCCAGACCCCGGGAGCAGGGCTGTCTTGAAAAAGTGCCACTTCTAAAATGGGTTTATATAGTGCACATCTGTGGGATCATCCAGTCTCCTGGGTGCCCCACCCGCATTCCCAAATAACATGGCTGTTCTAGAAGCTGCCATGTTCTTAATGATGTCACCCCCAAGCTGCAGTTGACTGGAGCAGGAGGGGGTCTGTGAGCCAAGGCAGGCCAACGAGTCCTTTCCCTGGAATTGACGGCCTCAAGGGGAAGTTCTTCCCTGCTAGAGAAAGCTTAACATAAAAACCCTGGGAACTGTGGACTGCCATGTTTCCTACACTGGAACAAGCCAGTCAGCACCCAGAGATCGTGAGCAACACACACACACACACACACACACACACACGCACCCAACACACAGATGATGGGGGCTACAGAAGTGCTTGTGTCCCTGGTTTCTGGGCTCTTGGCCCAGCTGCTTTTCTGATTTCCCCACAATTTGGTTGTTCAGCTCATCCTCAGATTCCAGGAGCCAGGAGCTTACAGTTTTGTTGAACTAGGTTAGGCTGGGATTGTTTTCACTTAGAACAAAAAGAGTAATGGGGAAAGTTAAAGACCTTTCCTGGTAGCCTTTGGATCCTTGGTTGGATGCAGAGACAGAGAAACAATTCTGAGCGGGAAGGAGGAAAAGCAGCTGGTGGGGGTGAGGATGGGTGGAGCTCTTAGGAGAAAAGTGATGGGGCAGACAGGAAGCAGGATGGCACAGCCCCTCTGTATTAGTCCGTTTTCAGGCCGCTTATAAAGACATACCCAAGACTGGGCAGTTTACAAAAGAAAGAGGTTTAACGGACTCACAGTTCCATGTGGCTGGGGATGCCTCACAGTCATGATGGAAGGTGAAAGGCACGTCTCACATGGCGGGAGACAAGAGAAGAGAGCGTGTGCAGCAGAACTGCCCTTTATAAAACCATCAGATCAGGCCAGGTGCAGTGGCTCAGCCTGTAATCCTGTAATCCCAGCACTTTGGGAGACCAAGATGGGCAGATCATTTGAGGTTAGGAGTTCGGGACCAGCCTGGCCAATATGGTGAAACCCCATCTCTACTAAAAATACAAAAATTAGCTGGGCATGGTGGTGTGTGCCTGTAGTCCCAGCTACTTGGGAGGCTGAGACAGGAGAATCACTTGGAGACAGGAGAATCACTTGAACCCAGGAGGCAGAGGTTGCAGTGAGCCGAGATTGCACCACTGCATTCCAGCCTGGGCAACAGAGTGAGACTCCATCTCAAAATCTCAAAAAACAAACAAAATATCAGATCTCGTGAGACTTATTCACTATCCCGAGAACAGTACCAGAAAGACCCACCCTCATGATTCAATTACCTCCCACCACCGGGTCCTTCCCACAACACATGAGAATTGTGAGAGATACAATTCATGATGAGATTTGGGTGGGGACACAGCCAAACCATGTCACCCTCTGCCACCGGGATGCTTATCACTTCCCCTGAGATGGGCGAGCCTGTCCCCTCCCACTGAGAGAGGCGAGCCTGTCCCCTCCACCACGTGGAGAGATGCAGCCCCCCTTCCCTCCTGCCTTCTCTTCAGTGTTTGACTCTGGCCAGGCCATGATTCACAGGCTGGTGGCTGTGGTACCTCAGGAAATCTGGAGTCGCTCCTACCACTTTCATTCTCCACCCAATGTGGACAGGAGTCCATTCTTCCCTCCCTTCTCAGGTTCCATCCCATCTATTGCCCTAAGTTGGTCCAGTGAATCCCTCTTGACTGAGGCCTGAGAGGGCCACTCAGATGGGAGCCGGAGCCAGAGACTAGAGAACACTTTGCCCAGGTGGGTACAAGCTCTGGGGTTGACCAGGTCCATCTGACCCTGGGGCCCCTGGGGGACACCCCCGTCATGCACTGCTCGCCATTCTCACTGGGGAGCAGAAAGGAAGCAAGGCCAGTGCCCACCCATCTGAAGCACCGTGCAGGGCATCAGCCAGGTCCTGGCAGAAAACAGATGGCCGGCCCCATGTGTGAATGGAGGAATTTAATGAGGGCCTGTTTACAAAGTGTGGGAGGGAAATCAGTAGCTGCTGATGCAACACCCCTGAGCCTCCACCACCCCGCAACCTGCAGGGCCAAGGGAAGGGACTGACGCGGGATCGTGGGAGAAGACTGCCCACAGGAGTCGGGTCTGGAGAAGAGGGTCCAGGAGCCTGCGGTGCCCAGGCGGGGACGGAGCCAGCAGAAAACCACCCCACCACTCCACCCCCACAGCAGGGTGGGAGAGGGCTAGAGGGGCTCTGGAGGGGCGGCCCACGTGGTCAGCACACACGAGAAGCTGGGGCCGTGGGGGTGGACCAGGTGTTTCTCCAGCGGGGTGCATGGTGAGCATTGTGCTGACCAGGCGTGTCACTTGTCCCTGCCTCAAGGACTCTGGAAAAGCTGACCACATCAATAATTACAGAAGCTGGAGGTGGCAAGACCTCACGGCATCTCTGACTTCATCTTCCTGTTAGGGCAGAAGAAGGTCTCCTGGGAGGAGGAGGTGACATCTAAAGTTAGTCTAAGGCCAGGAGGAATTCAGCCCAGACTGCCCTTTCGAAACCTAGGGCCGGCTTCTTTGAAAACGTGGCAGGTTCTTAAAAGCATCTGAAGGAAATGTGTCTTCATAGCCAGGACATATTTTTCCTGGCAGATTCTGAGATTGATGATGCAATTAGGGCAGGCCAAGAGAATGAAGTATTAGGGCTATAAACTAAGATGCACATAGATGTTTCCACTCTTTGGAAGGCACAGATGTAGAAATAATTCTTTGTTCCTTAAGCTCAATGTAATAGTCTGCATCTTGTGTTAGAGCAGCATCTCCCCACAAAGGCCACCCCTGTGTTTGGCATAAATCACAATGCAGGGAGAAGGCTCATTCAGTGGTGTCTTCCCTGTTGGCACCTGGCACGTATCTGGATTATGGATTGTCATGGGTGTTCCCTGGCACCGTGGCTGTTAGACCTGAGCTCTGGGCAGGGAGAGCTCCAGGCTGGAGTGCAATGGCACAATCTCAGCTTACTGCAACTTCCGCCTCCCGAGTTCAATCGATTCTTCTGCCTCAGCCTCCCAAGTAGCTGGGATTACAGGCACCTGCCACCATGCTTGGCTAATTTTTTGTATTTTTAGTAGAGACGGGGTTTCACTATGTTGGGCAGGCTGGTCTCGAACTCCTGACCTCAGGTGATCCGCCCGCCTCGGCCTCCCAAAGTGCTGGGATTACAGGTGTGAACCACCGCCCCTGGCTAAGAGAGCTTTAAATGATCAGAACAGCAGAGGTGCCTGTGTTTCGGGGAGGGGACAAGGCCCATCTCTCTCTCTCTGGTTGGAAGGGACTCTCTTGCAGATGGAGGTCATGAGGGCGCTCTTTGCATACAGTTTACCTTTCTTTTCATTGAAATCATTGTCTGGCTGCTATTTCCCGAGCTACATCTAATTGTAAAATTCTGGGTTGTTGGCACAAACTCTTACTTGCTGCTTACGTTTGCTGGTTAAGCTGGTTTAAGCTTTCTCTCACCACCTGGGCAAGGGTGTTCTCAGAGCAGTGGTTTCCAGGGTGGCCCCAGCCTTGTGGAGTGTGATCTACCTTGAGCTCGGCCCATCCAGGGGAGCCACCATGGTACCTTTCCTCTGTAGGTGGCCTCTCAGGACTCCCCTCAGGGGGTCACTGTGGAGACATAACCTGTCACTAGGTGTCTTAATCAGTGCGAAAAGCCCAGCTGGAGGCCTTCCATCCGTTTTCCGCCTCCCAACACAAATGCTCTTCAAGTGGTGGCCTGGCATGGACTCTTCAGAGAAAGGCCTTTTGATCCCAGCGGGGGAGGCCTGTCCCCGCGTGCTCCCGCTGCCGCCCTGTGGACCTGCGTGCCCATCCACTGGCGGGGCCTCTGCCGGGAGGCAGGTGACCTGAAAGGGATGTTATTTTTTTAACGTGGGTTTTAGTACCCACAGCAAGAGTATTTTTAGCTGGTTATTGAGGCTGATTAGTGAGCCCCAGGCCTCCATTTGGTTAAATAGAGCCACCTTCACAGATGTATTTTCGTACAGTGCAAATCTAGTGTTCTGGATGGTATAGAGTTACCCCAAATGATGGCCGGCCATTTGCCCAGGGCCTGGGTCCTGCAGAGCAGTCTAGCTACATTCCCATGGTGCCGGACCAACGGCGGGCTGTCCAGGGGCAGCAGGACCCTGGGTGCTTCTCATTCTGGAAAACAGCAGGCAGCTGGCTCTAGAGTGCTCAGCCCCTTTGGAGACGCCACTGCTGCCCCGTCGCTTGCTAGCTGTGCTGTATTGGAACCTCTTAGACCCTTAGTTTCTTCATCTGCAAATCGGGACTAATAATACCTACCATGTAGATATAATATAATACCCTGCCATGTAGGGTGAGCCTGGAATCAGCACTCCATATGGGGTGCGTGTCTGTGTGTGGGTGTCTGTATGTGTGTGTGTAGGGGTGCGGGTGTGATTGTGTGGATGGGTATCTGTGGGTGTGTGGTGTTTGTGTGCGGGTGTCTGTGTGTGGGTGTGTGTGGGTATCTGTGTGTGTGTCTGGGTCTGTGGGGGGGGGGTGTGTGGGTATCTGTGTGTGTGGGTGGGTATCTGTGGGTATGTGTGTCTGTGTGTGGGTTTGTGTGTGTGTGGGTGTCTGTGTATGGGGGTGTGTATCTGTGTGTGGGTACGTGTGTGTGTGTGTGGGTGTCTGTGTCAGTGTATCTGTGTGTGTGGGCACGTGTGTGTGTGGGTGTGTGTGAGTATCCGTGTATCTATGTGTGGGTACGTGTGTGTGTGTGGGTGTGTGGGTGTATCTGTGTGTGGGGGGGGTGTCTGCGTGTGTGGGTGTATCTGTGTGTGTGGGTGTGTGTGAGTATCCATATGTCTGTGTGTGGGTACGTGGGTGTGTGGGTGTGTGTGGGTATCTGTGTGTCTGTGTTTATGTGTGTCTGTGTGTGTGGGTCTGTGTGTGGGGGGGGTGTGAGTGTGTTTGTGTGGGTGGGTATGTGTGTCTGTGGGGGTGTGTGTCTGTGGGTGTGGGTGTCTGGGGGTGTGTATCTGTGGGCACGTGTGTGTGGGTGTGAGTATCCGTGTGTCTGTGTGCGGGTGTGTGGGTGTCTGTGTGTGTGGGTGTGTGAGAGTATCCGTGTGTCTGTGTGTGGCTATGTGTATGTGTGGATGTGTGTGTGTCTCTGTGTGTGAATGTATCTGTGTGTCTGTGTGTGGGCACGTGTGTGTGGGTGTGTGGGTGTGTATCTGTGTGTCGGCGTGTGCGTGGGTGTGTATGTGTGTTCTGTGTGGGCACGTGTGTGTGGGTGGGTGTGGGTGTGTGTATCTGTGTATCTGTGTGTGGGCATGTGGGTGTGTGGGTGCGTGTGGGTGTCTGTGTGGGTGTGTGTATGTGTGTCTGTGTGTGGGGGTGTGTGGGTGCGTGTATGGGTGTGTGTATCTGTGTCTGTGGGCACGTGTGTGGGTGTCTGTGTGTGTGGGAGTATCTGCGTGTCTGTGGGCACGTGTGTGTGGGTGTATCTGTGTGTGGGGCACGTGTATGTTTGGGTGTGCGGGTGTGTGTGTGGGTGGGTATATCTGTGTCTGTGGGCACGTGTGTGTGGGTGTGTGTGTGGGTGTATCTGTGTGTGGGGGGCACGTGTATGTTTGGGTGTGTGGGTGTGTGTGGGTGTGTATCTGTATGTCTGTGTGTGGGCACGTGTATGTTTGGGTGTGTGGGTGTGTGTATCTGTGTGTCTGTGGGCACGTGCGTGTGTGTGTGTGTGTGGGTGTATCTGTGTGGGGACACGTGTATGTTTGGGTGTGTGGGTGTCTGTGTGTGGGTGTGTATCTGTATGTCTGTGTGTGGGCACGTGTATGTTTGGGTGTGCGGGTGTCTGTGTGTGTGGGTATATCTGTGTGTCTGTGGGCACGTGTGTGTGGGTGTATCTGTGTGGGGGCACGTGTATGTTTGGGTGTGTGGGTGTCTGTGTGTGGGTGTGTGTATCTGTGTGTCTGTGGGCACGTGTGTGTGCACACATGTGCACTCAGGTTTAGGGGAGCGACAGGGGGCACAGAGGAAGAAAATAGGAAAAAGTCAAGAAGAAAGAGCCACCTTAAAGCATCTCAGGAATTCATCTCTCGAGTCAAATCATCAAGAAGTCCCCAGTCCCTCAAGGCTCATCTTGATGTGGAAGAGGAGTTGACCTCTGGGGAGAGGCTCTGCCCACGCGGCGCAGTGGGAATCCAGAGGCCAGCGCGCCAGTCCGGCAGCTGTGACCTTGGACCTTGGGCAAGTCCCTGACTTCTCTGAGCCTCTGTGTCCAGCCCCATAAAATGAGGGGTGGGATTCCTTACAGAACCACTGCCCTATCTCCCTGTGATCTAAATGATTGTAGTGTTCATGTTTCTTCATGGGAGAAAATCGTTGGATCTTGGCTCTCCATTAGAAGAGAGAGGGCAAGACAAGGACACTCACTCACTGTGGTTGGAAACGAGCTTGGCTGCCTCTGTGGTCACTGCGAGTGCCGCCTGCGTGTTCCCTTTGGCTGGCCTGGGAGGAATCGGACCCTAGACACTGAGGTGTGAAGTTTCCCTGAGGGCCGGCTGGGCATCTGACTGCATGGTGGGACGCTTGGGGAGGAGTTCGGGTCCGTCTGTGCTGGTGTCATTTCCTGCCTCTTTTGAAATAGCTGTACTTTTGGACAGAGGCTGACAAATCCTTGGGTGGTGGATTTTGAAATGGTTATAAACAATTTGCAATTAGCTCTTTTGTCTAAATGAAAAAGGGCCGCTTACTCAGGCTTTTTATTGACTCGAGGCCCTTTATCCGTGTGGCGAGTGCGTCAGATGTGAGCGAAGGAGCCCCTCTGGGATTCAGGGAAATTAAAAAGTCTGTTTTTTGGAGACCTCCCATCTTTAGAGCTTAGGCCCCCTGGCTTGGCTAGTTATCAGAGTCCTAAATTCTGTGGTGTGGTTGAGGAGAAGCCCTGCGCTTGGAGGTTCGAGTCCCAGCCCTGCCACCTCCCGCTGCATGACCCTATGCAAGTCCCTTCCCACCGCCGGCCCTCGGGATCTCCACCTACAGACGAGGGGGTGGGATGGCAGCCCCTGTTCTCCTGCGTCACTGCCCTGGCTCTTTCGAGGTTCAGATAAGAACATCTTAAAAAACCTGTGTATGTTCACTTTGTAAACTGAAAAGCTGGAAAAGACCAGGCATCCACATTATTGTTTATCCTTGCAAGGTGTAATAATCACAATGGCGGTAACTATAGCAACTGTTTATTATTATTTATGATGGGCCAGGCCCCAGGCCAAGAGCTTGATCACTTCCATCTATATAATCACTGTATACCTAGGTGCTGGTACCATCTGCGTTTTATAGAAAGGTTAAGCAAATTGTCTAAGATCACACAGCTTACAAGGTCTGAGTGACCTAAGGCAGCTTCTCGGTGGCCTTCCAGTCTGGTGGGCTGTTATTTTTCCGGTAGTTTCCTTTGATTCATCTAAGTCAGTGGTCTTCAAGCCCGGCTGCCCAGGTGCCAGCCCTCATGGCCCACTGGAAAGCCTGGTTTCGTGGGTCTAGGGTGGGGCCTAGCATCAGTGTTTGCTCGGGGCTCCCTGCTGATTCTGATGTGCAGTCTGCATGGAGCACCGCCATCCTGAGACCCAGCATCTGTGAGAGAGGGCAAAGTAGTTTGGACTAAACATCGGGGCTCCGTGGCCAGGTCTTCTCCCCTGGTTTCCTGACCTGCAGGAGAAGGGGATTGGTCAGGTGGCCTCTAGGGGATTTCCTCCAGGGGCTGTGAGGTTCTGTAACTATAAGAAGCTCATGAGAAAACCTGTTATTGTTCTTTTTCTCCTTCTGTTTTAGGCAGAATATGAAGTTACTCCAGATGAAAAACTGGGAGAGAAAGGGAAGGAAATTATGACCAAGTACCTCACCCCAAAGGTAAGGAGTCTTCCAAACCCCACAGCAGGTGGCACAGGAGGCCTTATCCAAAAATAGGAGCCCCTAAGTCTGTGCCAGGCCACGTGGGGAGCTGTTAAGTGCTGGGCTGGTGGCTGTTGTTGACCTCCTGAGATCACAGTTCTCATCCTCCCCCAGAGAGTGCCCAAGCCTGGCAGGGCCAAGATGGGGATGGTCTAGGCCAGGCCTGGAGTAGGGGTGGGATGCCTGCTTCTTGGGGCCCAGCCCCTTCAAGGGTCACCATGCTGCTGTGTGCCCACACCCAACCATTTGTGGTAGGGCAGATGGAGGCCTGGCCAAGTTCAGGAGAAGTGCCCAGAAGGAAGGGCTTATCAGGGCAGTTCTGAGAGGTCAGCGTGGAGGGGAAGTGTTGGGGGTTGACTGGGAGGGAAAGGGGGTGCCCAACGACATCAAAGAATGAAGAGAATTCTGAAACATATTCTGAAGTATTCTGAAGGGTCAGGGGCCACCCCGACCCCACCTCGAGGCCACCCACTGGATAGTTGAAGCATCGGGGTACCATTGTCCTCAGGGTCCAGCAGCCTCGGTTCTCCAAGATCTGCTTCCTCTTGACTCACCTTCACAGAAGTGTGTTCTCAACCCATTTAGTGTTCTAGTGTCAGTGGTTCTGCCCACTTGGTCAAGCCACATTCCCTCCCTGGGCCTGTGTTTCCCTTTCTTAAAAGTGGCCTTCCTGTCAGACTCACCTCCCGGAGGTGTTGAGAGCCTGAGATGGGACCTGTGTGGGAATAGCTTTGCGTGTGTCCCATCCCCCGGGGCCAGTGGTGGCTTCACCCTGCTCAGGACCCTGTGGGCCAACCAGCTCCCCGGAAGGGTATACCTCCTGGTGCCCATCCCAGGCTGCCAGTGGACTGAGGTCACCACAGCCTGTGGAAGGTCTTGGCCATCAGTCCCCCCAACCTCCTGCACCTCTTGCACCAAATGTAGCGCTCGTTCTTCTCCAGCATCAGCAGTTGGCGGTGGCCATTGCCCTTGCAGGGTGAGACCAGCCTCACGCCCAGAAGCGTTGCCCTTTGTCATGCCCCACTCTGGACAGCCTGCTGGACGGCATCCCTAATGCGCACACAGAGTCGCCATCACCTTGTTGCCTCCCCTTGCTGTTTCTCTGCTGCATCCATCATAATCCATGCACTTCTCTTTCTGTGAACTGCAAACACCCCCAGCCGTTTTGCACTTTTCAGAAATGACAGAATTTATGTTTATAAAACACTTCTAGGAATAGAATAGGGCTAGTTTGCTCTGGACAAGGTGTGGCCCTGGGTAGGCACAGCTGCCCCCACCTTGGGGGCCTTGCTATGCTCCAGATATGGGCCTGTTGCTGTCTGTGAGGTTCTCAGGTGGACACAGTCGAGGAGACGTTCTCAGCAGGGTCCCTGTTCACCCAGTCGCAGCCGATGTCGTATTGATGGGGCTCTGGCTAGATACATTTTTGATCTCCTGGCCACCACTCAAGACAGTGTGGACACTCTGGGCATAAACACATGCCCTGAGCTTAGAGGGGTGCATGCGCCCTAGAGGGCATAATGATGACAGCTCCCTGGCTGGGCTCCTATGGTGTGCCACATGCCTCCAAGACGTCTCTGATGATTCGTGTATCCACGAGAGATTGCCCTGTTTACAGACAGGCCACTGAGGCCACAGAGCTGAATAGCGTGAGAGGCCACTCCGCTGAAGGGGTCTTCAGCTACCCTCTGCAGAGGCATCTTCCCACGGTGGCTCAGCTTGGCCCAGTCCAGCGCTTCATCTGTGCCCCCATAGGGCTGCCCAGTCACATGTGTCCCCCCCAAACAATGGCAACTAGAATGTATTGAGGACCCCTTGTGTCAGGCACCACTGTCTGTAGTCCTTGCTGTCACTGTGGGTTGCAGATTATATTGGTTCCAACTTACCGATAAGGAAGGAGAGGCTCAGGGGAGCTGTCACATCCCAAGTCACACAACTAGTGAGTGGCGGAGCTAGAATTTGAACCCAAGTCTGGGTGATTCTAGAGCCCTGAGTGTTTCCCCTGGGTGTAGTCTCCTCATCCCGCTTCACTGTCCTGCCACTGTCTGCGGCCTGGCTCTGATCTGCAGTGAGGGCGGAGTGCTCCCTTTGCCTGACCTTGCTGTCTGGATAGGCTCTTGTGGCTTAGCCAAGAACAGGGTACAGGCAGGCACTGGGGCAGCCACTGAGGGCTGCCACCGGGTTGCCCCGTGGCCAACCTTGTCCAGAAGCCCCTGCTGGCAGCCCCTGACCTGAGCTCTCCAGACCTCCCTACCTCTGCTCAGCCTTGCCTCCATCTCCTGGAGGGATGGGGCCCAGACACCCCCATCAGCTCAGACGGTTTTACAAGTGCCTCAGAGCCTGCCAGCATTTTTTCCCTTAAGTTCTCCTCAATTTAAAAAATTTAAGCCACACCATATGTTACGGCCAGGGAGGCCTCCAGGGGAGGTGGTTGATCCGTGCCTTGGGTCAACTGTTTTCCTACAATAAACTTTGCACTGCTTTCCCAGTTCTTCCCATAACAGCTTGCTCTGGAGCCTCATTTACCTCTCACGTGCCCCAGTGCCCCAGATGCAGCGAAGCAAGGTGCTGGCTGAGGAGCTGAGCGAGTGACTGAGGCCCCAGCACTGGCTCAGAAGACTTTGACCAACTGCAAAGCCACTGTCCCCAAGCCCAGATTGTCCTTGCTTTGGGACCCCTCCTCAGTATGTAGCTTGTGTGTCTCAGCTCTGAGCAGTGCTTCCCAAAAGGTAGACCATAGGAGAGTGGCCAGTGGAGAAGCTCTGTGAAAAAGAACCCTCAGTGGTCAATTACACATGGGCAGCACTGTAATACCATGTCTCCCCCGGTAGATTCACTCAGCATGTTAGCATATTCAAGGCTCTGAGAAGTCCTGCAAGAAAGAAACCTCTTTAACTGTTACCAAAGCATTTCTCAAAGTTATTGACCATAATTTTTTTTCAATTTTCCATTCTGCTGAGCACACTTTGGGCTACAGAACACATCCAAGAGCCTCACGCCCACACCTCCTTCTGCTCCAGCATCCTTTCCTGGGACCTCTCCTGTGGCTTCACACTGGGCTGTGGCCACACCATTTCCTAGGCTCACCTGGATGTCCATACCTTGTGGCCTTTGTTCAGGCCGTGCCCCCGAAGGCCCTTTATGAAGGCGCTGTCCCCTACTCTGTCTTTCTCACTTCTGTATCCCTGCATGTATTGAGGATGCTTGTGTCAGGCACCACTGTCTGCAGTCATCTCCGACATCCCCAGCTGCACAGAGCCTCTTCTGCCTCTCATCAGAGTCCATTGCCCTCTCCTGGGTGGTCTCTGAGCACACTGTTCCATTGTTGTGATTCTGTGCCCCATGATGGGGATTCTGAGGAGCCCACCTTCAGAGTAGGGCCAACACATAAGCAGATTAACCAAATGCCCCACGATGGGAGCAGTGGTGGAGCTGTGCTCAGGGAAGTGTGGGGTCAGGTGAGCTAGAGAACGCTTCCAGGAGGTGATGCTGCTGAATCAGATCTTAAAGGATGTGGAGGAGGAAGCTGGACACAAAAGAAGGGGAAAGAGGAGCGGCCTTCATGGGTGCAGTGCAGTGGGCATTTGGGGCTATCTGGAGATACTTGTAATTGGCAGAATTGCGGGGGAGGGAAGTGCTCCTAGCATCTGATGCGTAGAGGCCATGGATGCCATTGAACATTCTAGAGTGCACATGGCAGCTTCCTACCCAGAGTTACCTGGGGGCAAAATGTCAATAGGGCTGAGGTTGAGAAACCTTGGCACAGAGGTAGGAAAGGGCACAGGATGGGCAGTGCTGTGGGGGTGGGAATGGGGAGGGGGCCCCTCTGAGCTTGTAGGCCCTGGGAAGCCATGTTGAGGTGGCAGCAGTGTGGAGTTGCCAGTGCTTTGAGTGCCACTTGTATTTTAGGACGATCCCCCTGACCACATGGAGGAGTAATAAGGGGGATGAGGAAGGACTGGAGGCAAGAGGCCATCTGGGGAGCAGCCCCAGGTCCCCAAGCTGGGCCAGCAGCCTTGGGGATGGGGAGGAACAAGGGCCTTGCGAAACGGCAGAAGGAGGATGCCCTTGGGCTTTTGTCTTGAGTCTCTGGGTATATGGGGGTGTCCCCAGGAAAGACAGAGCACAGGATGAGGGCCGTGGGAAGGTCCACCTGCTCTCGGCAGAGGCAGGGGAATTCACTTTGGATGGAGACAGTGGCATCTGCTCTCTGTGTCCCCGCCCCAGCATGACGCTGGACACATGGTTCTCGATCAATGTGAGTTGGTTGAAATGAAACACTGAGGGGAGCTCTGGAAGCTGCCCCCCATGGGCCCGTCAGCTCTCCTGTCTCACGTCTCTGGGGAGCCACGCTTGGCGAGCTCACATCCTGAGGTGTCCGCCATCTTAAAATTGCTGGAAGCCAGGATAGAAAGCCCCTGCGTAAGCAATGCCTGTGCCTTGAGCTCCGTTCTCCCTCACCACGGAGGACGCCCTACAAACCCGTGCCTGAAGTTTTTATCTCAAGAGGCAAACCCCACTCCATAGACCCTGCCTCGAATCCTGCATCAGTTGCCCATACACGGCCAGCTTTGCTTTGGGGGTGTTACAGGGCAACAGCCGAGGGTGGGCTTGGAAGGGGTTGAAAGCTGTTGGAGAGCTCACAGAAGGGCAGCAGAGTGCTGAGAAGGAGGTGAGCTTTAGAGTCAGGTAGACCTGGGTTCAAAGCCAGGTGTCACCTCTTTGGGCTGCATGGGCTTGGGAAAGTTGCTTAACCTCTCAGTGCCTCAGTTTCCTCATCTGTCAAGGGTGTGGGCCATGATGAGGATCATAAATAAAAGCAGCAAGTACTGAGCATGGTAGCTGGGGCATCTTAAGTGCCCAGCAGCAGTGCTTGTCATCTGCCTTTCCCCACCTTCTCCGTGCCTTCAAAATCAGGCTGTTGAATGAGGAAATCGTTCAGATGTCAAACTGCCAGCTGTGGAGTGCGAGAGGCCAAGGAAGGGTCCGGAGGGCCTCCAGCTGCAGAGGGCTGGACAGAGGCAGTGAACCAGTCAGGATGATTTATACTAGCTGCCACAACAAACAAACCCCCAAATCTCAGGGGCTCCTCCCAGCAAAGGTTCATTTCTTTCTCACGCATCATCTGGTTAGGTCATCAGCTCTTCTGGGTCCTCCCTGGGTGACTCAGAGATCCTGGCTGCTCCTGTGGCCCCACCATCTGGAGTGTGTTGTCCCATGGTCGGTGCCACAGAGGAAGAGAGGGATGAAGGAGGCACAGAAGCTTTTAAGTGCTTGACCCAGAAGCAACACTCATCACTTCCTCTCGCAGTCCATGGCCAGTGGGGAGGCTGGGAAAGGCAGAGGAGCATGTGGAATATTAGGTGAGCACACCAGTAGGGCTCCCTGCGTACATTCCCATCCCTCGAGCCCCAGGTTAAAAACATCACATGGCAGGCTCGTCTCTGGTGCTGGTTAGACAGCCGTGAGCGTGGCATGTCTTAGGGATTGTCTCGGGTTTGTCAGCTCACAGAAGCTGGCCAGCGGGTCACAGTTGGATCTGAGTGTGTGCTGGGCTCTGAAGAGAGCTGAGCAGCTCACCTTCTACCCTCCAGTTCTACAGCCCAGAAGTGATACAGGTGACAGGTATTCAGGAGAGGGGAGGGTCACTCCGAGCTGAGGTGGCCCAGGAAATGTTCCCATTGTAATAATAATAATAAGTGAAAACAGAATTATATTTCATCCAGCATTACAGATGACTTTTTGAAATACCAATTTTATGGTCGGGTGCAGTGTCTCACACCTGTAATCCCAGCACTTTGGGAGGCTGAGGCAGGCGGATCACCTGAGGTCAGGGGTTCGAGACCAGCCTGGCCAACATGGCGAAACCCTGTCTCCACTAAAAATACAAAAAATCAGCTGGGCATGGTGGCGCATACCTATAATCCCAGCTACTCCAGAGGCTGAGGTACAAGAATCGCTTGAACCGGGGAGGGGGAGGTTGCAGTGAGCCAAGGTCGTGCCGCTGCACTCCAGCCTGGGTGACAGAGCAAGAACTCCATTTCAAAACAAAAAACAAAACAAAACAAAAATACCAATCTTTTTGAGATCTATTGGTATAATTCTCATACCATAGAACTAATTCTTTTAAAGTGCAATTCCATAGTTTTAAAAAGATTCAAAATCATATAACCATCACTGCTTTCTGATTCCAGGGCATTTTATCACCCCAAGAAGAAACTGTTGTACCTGTTAGCGGTCACTCCCTGTTCCCCTTTCCTCCCAGGCCCTGACAGCCACTAATCTACTTTCTGTCTCTAGGCCTATTTCAGACATTTCATATAAATGGAATATCATATAATATGTGGCCATCTGTGACTGGCTTCTTTTTTTTTGAGACGGAGTCTCACTCTGTCCCCCAGGCTGGAGTGCAGTGGCGCGATCTCGGCTCACTGCAAGCTCCGCCTCCCAGGTTCACGCCATTCTCCTGCCTCAGCCTCCCGAGTAGCTGGGACTACAGGCGCCTGCCACCACGCCCTGCTAATTTTTGTATTTTTAGTAGAGATGGGGTTTCACCGTGTTAGCCAGGATGGTCTCAATCTCCTGACCTCGTGATCCGCCCGCCTCAGCCTCCCAAAGTGCTGGGATTACAGACGTGAGCCACCGCGCCCAGCCGACTGGTTTCTTTTGTAGCATAATGTTTTTAAGATTCATCCACATTGTAACATGTATCAGCACTTCACTCCTTTTTATGGCTGAATGATATTCCATTGTAAAGATATAACACATTTATTTATTTATCTGCTCATCAGTTAATGGACACTTGTGTTATTTCTACCTTTTTGTTGTTGTTGTTGTTGAGATGGAGTTTCGCTCTTGTTGCCCAGGCTGGAGTACAATGGCGGGATCTCGGCTCACTGTAACCTCCACCCCCTGGGTTCAAGTGATCCTCCTGCCTCCGCCTCCCAAGTAGCTGGGATTACAGATGCCCGTCACCATGCCTGGCTAATTTTTGTATTGTTATTAGAGATGGGGTTTTCGCCACTTCGGCCAGGCTGGTCTCGAACTCCTGGCCTCAAGTGATCCACCCGCCTCAGCTTCCCAAAGTGCTGGGATTACAGGCACGAGCCACCATGCCCAACCTGCTTCTATATTTTGTTTCTACATTTTTGCTTTTGTGGAATAATAATGCTATGAAAATGCAGGTACAAGTTTTTGTGTAGACATGTTTCATTTAGGTATATACATAGGAGTAGAATTGCTGGGTCATGTGGTAACTCTATGTTTAAACTTTTGAGGAACTGCTGGGCTGTTCTTCAAAGCACTGTACCATTTTAAATTCCCACCAGCAGGGTTCCAGTTTTGCCAAAACCTCATCAACACTTGCTATTTTCTGTGTTTTTTATTTTATCCATCTTAGTGGGTGTGAAGTGGTGTCTTGATGTGATTCTGATTCATACTTCCCTAATAATTAATAATGTTGAACACCCTTTCTTGTGCTTTTTGGCCACTTGTGTAACTTCTGTGGGAAATGTCTATTCAGATTCTTTGTTTGTTTTTGAATTGGGTTGTTTGTCTTTAATGTCAAGTCATAAGAGTTCTTCATATGTTCAGGATACAAGGTCCTTATCAGTATATGACTTACACATATTTTCTCCCATTCTGTGGGTTGTCTTTTCACTTTCTTGATGGCGTCCTTTGAATCACAAAGGTTTTTTGTCTTGATGACATTCAGCCTTCATTTTTGTTACTTGTTTTTAAATAACTTGTTTTCATTTTGTCTTACCTGTCCTTGTAAGAAGGCCTCAGTTTTTGAAGGGAAAGGGTGTGTATGGAAACAAAGTAAAGAAATCCTAACGTACATTTAGCCCCATGACCCGGTCTTCCTTTGAAGAACGAGAGCCCCACTGCCTGTTGGAAAGATCAGGGCCAGGCCTGGTCCTTCATGGACATTCAGCCCCTTATCCCCTGGTTGACATGACAACATCCCCGGGGCTTTGAGCCCTTCCATTCCTAGGACTGCACGGGCCTCTTACAGACTTGCTCCTGGAACTTCCTGGCAGCTCCCCAAGATGGGTATTAGTGTACCCATTTTACAGATCAGGTAACTGAGATTTGGGAAGAGAAGAGGCTGGTCCAGAATGGGGAGGCGCCTGCGTGACCTGCTTTGGCAGTGTTACTTGTAGGACATTTTGCTGCGGCTCATTTTAATTGGGCCGGTGAGCCACAGTGCTGATCTCCATGGTTGCAGTGCCCCACCGCAATTACTAAGGTCTGGCAAGGGGGTGCCAGTTTTGATGTGGCTTTGTTAGGGACTATCAGTGGAGTCCAGGGGAAGCTCAAACCCAGTCCTGGTCCTGCTGAAAGGGCCTGCGTGGGTTCTTCCCGGACAAGGGGGTGGACAGGTGGGTTGGGGCAGGCTTCTGGGGAACTGGTATGACGTCCTTCTGTGGGGTACTGGGAAGGCCGTTGTGCAGGCAGCTCTTAGAGCGCATTTCTTGCCAAAGGTCTGCAGGCAGGATATTGTTCTCTGGGCCCTCCATAGACGCAGGGCTGCCTCTTTGTTTCAATAAACAATGATAGGGTAAGACAGGGAAGTTGGTTCTTGTGAAGGGGGAAGTTACCCATCAGCCTCTTTCCACACAAACGAAATCTATTCGTAGTGCTTGTTGGGCTCTCTGGAAAACATCCACATTTTATAAAGTCAAGAGCTTGAATGAAAGGAAATAATAATGACTCCAAATTCTCTCCTCTGGCTCCCCACCCCCACCCAGGCACCAGCGTCAGGAAGCCGAACAAACCCACGCAGGCTGGGCCATGGCTCCTCGGCCTCTGGCACAGGCAGTCAGCTTCATCCTTGTCCCCAGGACCTCATGCAACCCCAGTCCTGCCACTTTCCAGCTCTGCATCCTTGGAGCCTCAGTTTCCCCAACTGAGTATGGGGCTGATAAAAATGGCGCCTGCCTGTGCTTGTGGCCATCAGTCATTCTCTAGCACTTGCGTGGTTTTGGCCATGTTTGCAGACTACCCTTAACAGTTACCTATACAACGATTTTCTTTAAATCAACTTATCTTTTAACTTAAAATAGATGCGTTTTAAAAGGAAACCTTGTACCAGGAACATGCCTGGAGAACCAGTATTGATTTGTCATACATAAAGGTAACTGGAAAAATTAAGATTAAATCCAAGCTAGATACTCTATTGTCTGCCTGAGGTTCTGAGCCTGAAGGCTTTGTCCTTGTCATTTTAAAGGAGATTAGTGAATGTGAGAGCCCTGATGACAGGACGGTAGCACTGCCTGCGACTTTCTACTTCATGATGCAAGGCTTGCAGGAGATCCGAAGAGAATCACTTTTTCACCGAGTGATTCAATATTATCTAATTGTGTCCCTGTACTTCCTAAGACCTCTCATCATCTTTAGAAGATGCTGGGCTAACTCTCTGCTTCCTAGCTATGATGCGTTATAGAAATGGAAATGCTGGCTTGTTTTTGATAGAGACAGCATGACCTAGGGCAAAGAGCACTGGACTGGGAGTCAGGCTCATTCCTGATCTCCCTTCCTGGGGTCCATGGCCCTGGTCCTGCTTAGAGTCTTCCTGATCATCCAACCAGTTCATGATCTCCAGGGCAACCAAGGGTGTGAAATATGGGAAGCTTGAGCAAATGGCTCCCTTCCAAGTACCTGTCCCATTCTCCGTGGGGCTTGGGGTCCCAGACACTGGCCCTGGACCCGGCTCTTCATCTCTACTGAGATTGCCCGGCCCTCATTTTCCAGTCCCCGGAACAGGTCATCCTGTTGTCAATTAATCTAGTGAGCTCAGACTCCACCTTCACTTGAGCAGAGGGTCTGGCTGGGCAGCTGCCCCTGCTGGGCCACCTACCAGCATTTCCAGCTTCCTGTCACAGCCTCGCGTACAGGCTGGAGGGCGGAAGAGGATTGAAAAGAAAACTTGAGAAAGGGACTTCCAGGAGTTTTCGCAAGCAACAGTAGTGAGGGACGGGGGTTGGGCCTCTTCCACTTCCACTTCTGGGAGCAGCAGAGAGAGGAATTCACAAATCAAGCCACATGTGTGCTCACGAGCTGTTCTGGGACAGCTAACATTTATTGAGCTACTACTGTAGCCTAGAACTTCATATTCTGTGTTTTGCTAAGTCCTCATCACAGCCATGTAAAATAACAAGAAGTGGAGGCTCACTCAGGATGGGCGCCCAGGGAAATCTCAGGGGCTGCCCAGTTCTGGGCCCCGCACGCAGTTTTATCTACAGATTCCCAGCGTGCGAACAGATAAAAAGATCTGTGGTTGACCAAGCTGGGGGCTGGACTTCTCTTTTTCCTCCCTTCTGCTTCCCCTTCCCCTTCCCCTTCCCCAGGCTCTGACTTTGAGGAGAACATTTAGGGTTCTGTGGATCCCAGTTTAAGCACCATGGAGCTGAGCTAAACTCCTCATTTCCTAGATAAAGAAACTGAGGCCCCGAGAGGCCCACCTTGGAAGAGGAGACTGGAATGTTCCTTGTGGGGCTTTCTATAACTCTGTGCTAGAAACAAGGAGAGGGGGCCTCAGAAGGGATGCTTACTGACTTGGTTTTCCTACTCCCACTGGGGATGGCCAGCAGCTGGGTTTCAATTCCTCTGAGGCGCTTTTTCTTTAAGACAGTAAGTGTCTAAATGCTGAGACATTCGTAATGTCTGTGCAAAGCAGAGAAGTTGGCTGTTGCTGGAAGTTCTACTAGTTAAGCACTAAGTCATTAACTCTCTGGGTTTTAGTGGAGGAGGTGAGAGAAAATAGCATTAATTTAGCACCTACTGTATGCTACATGCTTTATAGCTTTAGTGCATTCTATCTTCATGACTATCCTATGTAGTAGACACTATTGTCCTCGTTTTACCCAGGCAGTCAGAGTTCTTTAGCTCATAATGGTAAAACTGGGGAATTGAAAACAGGGAGGCTGGGCATGGTGGCTCATGCCTGTAATCTCAACACTTTGGGAGGCCAAGGCAGGAGGATTACTTGAGGCCAGGAGTTTGAGACCTACCTGGGCAACACAGCGAGACCCCCATCTCTACAAAGAAAAGAAAACTTGGGGGGCTGGGTGTGGTGGCTTACGTCTGTAATTCCAGCACTTTGGGAGGCCAAGGCGGGCAGATCACCTGAGGTCGGGAGTTTGAGACCAGCCTGACCAACATGGAGAAACGCCATCTCTATTAAAAATACGAAATTAACCGGGCGTGGTGGTGCATGCCTGTAGTCCCAGCTACTCGGGAGGGTGAAGCAGGAGAATCGCTCGAACCCAGGAGGCGGAGGTTGTGGTGAGCCCAGATTGCATCATTGCACTCCAGCCTAGGCAACAAGAGTGAAACTCCATCTCAAAAAAAAAAAAAAAAATTAATTAGGTGGGTATGGTGGCACATGCCTGTAGTCCTTGCTACACAGGAAGCTGAGGTGGGAGAATCACCTGAGCTCTGGAGTTCAAGGCTGCAGTGTGAGCTATGATTGCACCACTGCTCTCTATCCTGGGTGACAGAGCAAAACCCTGTCTCAAAAAAAAAAAAAAAAAAAGGGCAGAAAACACAGATGCAAACAGATACTAGTGTGCAAATATTTATAGCAGCATTATCATAATGGCCAAAAAATGGCAACAACCAAAGTATCCATCAACGGATGAATGGATAAGCAAAAGTGGTCTATCTCTACAGTGCAGTGTTCAACCATATAAAGGAATGAAGTGCTAATACATGCCCCAATGTGGATGAACCTTGAAAACATTATGTGAACTGAAAGAAGCCAGACATAAAAAGGCCACATATTGTGTGATTCCATTTCTATGAGGTATCTAGAATAGACAAATCCATAGAGGCAGAAAGTAAGTTAGCATTTACCAGGGGCACGTGGGAGGGAGGGAGTAGGGAGTTGCTGCTTAACAGGTACAGAGTGTCTGTTTGGGTTGATAAACATTTTTGGAACAAGATAGAGGTAATGGTTGCCATGATGAACGTAATGAATGCCACTGAATTGTACACTTTAAAATGGTTGAAATGGTGAAGTTTATGCTATGTCTATTTTACCACAATGAAAGAAAAAGAGCAAGAAAAGAGTGGGATGTAAGCTGGCCTGTCCAATGCTGGAGCCTGTGATCTTTCTCTTCCTCTGCGTTGTCTTCTTGAAAGTTAACCAAAGACAAAAGTTCCCACTGAATCAGCTTCCCAGGTGTAGCAGGGGGCAAGCAGCAAGGCCGGGGAATGAGCAAGCCCCGGAGGCGGTGTCGGGCTGACGTCCAGAGGCTGTGCATGCCAGCGCCCTCCGGGGCCCAGCCCAGCTCCTGGCCCCCAACCTGGGCCTCGGCTTCCACTCTGCGCTGTGTCCTTAGCATCTTCTCACGTCACAGTCTCCTGCGCGGCATATTTCATGACTGTGTAATTGTCCTTCAAATAGACACACCCCACCCCTCACCAACCTTTCCTGGAAAACAAATTGTCTTTGCCCACAGCCTGATTTCATCTTGGCGCCTCCTGACGCCCTTGAGGCTGATGTACCTTGCTGGAGCTCCTCACAGTGGGCCAGGGCAGGCCCATCTAGGTCCTTTTTCCTTTCTCATGACCATCCAGGTCAGAAAATTGGAGGTTCCTTTGATGCTGGCAGAGCTGGCTCTGCCTCTGACCCTGTCCTTAATGTGTGTGCATAGTGTTTCCTGTCCAGAATGCCTCTCTTTGGAGTGGCGGCAGACAGAAGACTCAGCCACAGGCTTCCTGAGGGCACCCCCAACTCTGTCCTGGGTGGCAGTGATCCTGGTCCCTGTGGCTTGGCAGGCCCTCCCCATCCGTGGACCTTGGGCAGAGAAATGGCATCACGTGGCTGAGGTGAGGGGCAGGTTCTCTTGAATTTCCTGGCTCTTAGGAGATTCCTGCCCCCTGCCCCCCCACCCCTTTATTTCCCAGCCCCAAGGGATGAAGTCTTCACTGGAGAAAAATCCAACATGATTTCGGATTGAGGAGGGTGGTGGGTGTTCTGGAAGATGGAAAGTTGGTGGGCCCTGCCCTTGCCTCTCACACACAAAGAATGAGGGACACTCCCCACTGTTTCCCCACCGTGAACATCCCCAGCACCTCGGGGCCTGGGCTCCATGTGTCAGTGACCTGCATGTGGTTGCATTGGCCCGAGCGGAGCTGGCTGCATGCAAACCACTGGCCAGGAAGAATCCACTCCTGCTGCTGCTCCTGCAGCTGCGCCGGGTCCCGCGAGCCCCCGCGTGCGCGGCCTGTGTAAACAGCGCGTCATCTCCTGTTGCACACTTTGGGCCTGCGGGTCACGACCAGGGATTATCAAATTGACAGAGCTCAGCTGGCCTCTCACTCCACGTCCGGGCACATTGCATTTTGTTAATTATCGTCTTTTGCTTTTGACGTAAAGGGTCGGGGTCTGGGTCAGGGTCACTGTGTATTTTCCTTTCCTTCTCATTAAAGTTGCCCAGCTCTCAGGGCCCCCAGTTAAATTCTGCCAGCGTTTAAAGATATCTTCCCTCGCTTCCCGACCCCTAAGCACACTTCTTCCGTATTTCTGTGAAGCCACTGGAATAGCAAAGGAAATGTGGGTCAGGGTCTTTCAAACCCAGTCCATTTTATTTTTCTTGAAGGGCTGCAGCTATTTCTGAAGGGCTGGGTTTTTCTACTTTGTTGGCCCAGAGAACATGACACGCTGGGTCTCAGGGTGACCAGGTCAGCAGGGCACTGTGAAGGGGCTGGAACCACCCCCGACCGTTTGCAGCCCCAAGGCAAGGCTTGCTCCCAGCACTTCCCAGCCACATGGCCCTCACTTGGTTGCTCATAGCCCTGAGCCTGCTGTCTGCCTGTGATCCTCAGTGCAACCCTACCATCTGAAAGGGGTCTAGAAAAGTGTCAGTTCTGCCATTAGGAAAAGTGAATTCATCCAGAGCTCTAGTCTTGGAAGAGTTCCTAGTGCACAAATGGCATGAGCTGGAGGATAGAAGGGTCCTCCCTATTGCCTGGCTAAACCCCCTTTACCCTTTGGGCCATGATCAAACCTCTCCACAGCCGTGGAGCCACCTGTGTCTAAAGAGGCCACCTCTGTGAGCGCTCTCTCCTAGGTGCTGAGGGGCTGTGACCTGCACTCTACAGCCTGCAGTCCTTGCTGACCTTGAACTCCTGCCATTGGCCAACAGAGTTGGTCTCTGGGGTCCTTAGGGTGGACCTCATGGCCTGGGCACAGAATGGGCACTCAGGGAACCTGTATGGCTGATGGACCCCAGCTGAAGAAGCTTTCCTACTGGTCGCTGGAGCAGTGGCCCCACCTCCACCTCTGCTCACAAAGACAGCTCCCATGCCTTGAAGTCTCTTCCTGGCCTGGTGGAAAACCCAGCTACCCTCATGGTCACCACCAAAGAGGTACAAGAGGTCCTCAGCCAAAGAATTAAGGAGGTTGCAAGAGTGATGGTGTGTGTCTGCACCATGATGGAGTCACAGGCCTTTCGTGGATGCTGGTTACTTCTGAACACTGTGTCATGGTGTCACTCCCACTTTCTCCTCCACCAGACACACAAGACTCCAGAGAGCCCAGAGACCCCTTAGACTCTAGGTCTTTGGACTGTTCACCAAGGAAAGATAAAAATGGCAGACTGGATGCCATCTTCCTAAAGGCATCATGGCCTCTGGAAGGGCCCTGGAGAGGCCCCTTTGAGAGTTGGAGACAAGGGAAGATCCAGAGTTTCTTTGAGGGGGGACTGAAGCTTAAATAACTTGCTGAGCATGCTTTTTAAGAAAAAGAACAGGAGGTTAGGTACAAAAGTGAATATTGAGAATGAGAAAAGAAATCACAACAAATTACTGAGGGCTTGGAGATTCAGATCCTTTTCATCTGTGACCTCAATTTCCCGGAAGTGCTTCTGTAGAAATGCTCTGTCTCCCAAGATAGAGCATTCTGTAGCTCCCAGGACTACAAGTAAAGGACTACTCCGTCTCAATTAACAAACAAACAAACAAAACCCTAAAGCTTCGGCCTCCTCAGCTTCATTGCAGATCTGCTTCTTTTTTTTTTTTCTTTTTGAGATAGAGTCTTGCTCTGTCGCCCAGGCTGGGGTCCAGTGGTGCGATCTCGGCTCACAGCAACCTCCACCTCCTGGAGTCAAGCAATCCTCTCGCCTCAGCCTCCTGCATAGCTGGGACTACAGGCATACACCACCACGCTTGGCTAATTTTTGTATTTTTAGTAGAGACAGGGTTTCAGCATGTTGGCCAGGCTGGTCTTGAACTCCTGACCTCAGGTGATCCACCTCCCTCGGCCTCCCAAAGTGCTGGGATTACAGGCGTGAGCCACTGCGCCCCGCCTCAGATCCGCTTCTGATTGGAGGCTGTGCCCACCTTCATGGGAAACGGTGAGCATCGCCTTCCTTTGAACTCAAAAGAGGGACAGTGAGTGCCTTCCAGCTTCAATCACAAGGACTTCTACCCACAGGCTGCCAGTCCAGTGTGTCTCTGCCCAGCAGGGCTGTGCCTGGCACAGTGCCCAGGCCGTGCAGTCCATCGCCTGGGCTGACCACGAGGACACCCTGGTGAAGAGCTGGGCGTGCTTGGGCTGAGGGCTGCTGGATGTTGGCATCAGACCCAGGGTGGAGGGAGGGACAGGCCACAGCACTTTGCTCGTGAGCGTGTGGCTGGACTGATTTATTTTCTCCCTAGTGACCCCGAAAACAAAACCCTGCCTTTTTTCCTTTGGTCTGTTCTTGTCTGGGGCTTGTGGATCATGTCTCCTGCCTGGCCATGGACAGAGAAAGGAACTACTCCAGACGGACATGAGGGTGTGCGGCAGTGGCTTTTCCACATGGCCCTGAAGGTTTTGATTAAAAAGGTGGAAGAATGGTGCTTTTTCTTCCTGTCAGCCAGGCCTTAAATCAACCCTCAAGTGAGGAAATGCTCTCTGTGCCTGCTGCTCAGCAAACCTTTTTCTCTGGTTGTGACCGTATGAGCATGTTTAATTGCAAGCCAGGGTTTACGGTTGGAACAGCCCCCATTTGCCCCACCATCCTCTGCTTTCCCCACCCCAGACCCTGTCGCTGCAGCTGGGTGAGCAGGGCTGAGTGAGCTCACGGAATCGGAGCTCGGCGAGACGAGGGGAGCTCTTGGCCCCCTCGTGTGAAGAGCATTTGGAGGCCTCCTGCTCACCTGGCCTAAGCCCCTGATTTTACAGATGGTGAATTCGTCTGGATTCTTGGCAGCAAGTGGCAGATACTTTCCTCCCAGTTGCTCAAACAAAGAGGGAATTTACTGCAGAGATGAGGAGGAGGGCGTTCTCTCCTATGGTCAAATGAAACCATGAGACCGACACGGCGGTACCTAGGCTGGGAACCCCCGAACCAGGGCACTTCTCCCCCACCCAGCAACCCTATCCTACAGTTTCTTCCTGAGATGGCCACGGCCCCTCCATCTGGTTTTAATTAAGAAAATTCCTTAGAACTGTGATTGGCCCAGCATGTTACAAAGGCAGGAGGCAGACCAGATGACCCCGTAAAGGACCTTCTGGTGGACAGACCTGCTATTCTCTCTCCTTCTTTCCTGCTGTGAACGTTCACACTCATGCACACAGGCACGTGCACACACACACACACACTTATCCAACAAGCATATTGAGCACCTACTATGTGCCAGGAACATCATCAGTTCATTCAGCAAAGCAGAGTGGAGAGATTGCAGGGTTTGGAACTGGGCAGGCCTGGATTTGCGTCTTAGGTCTGCTACTTGCTAAGCGTTCCGTCTGCGGGCATTTGCGGAACCGCCACAGCACACCTAGTGCTGTGCTGCATTCCATCCTGATGAGCAGGAATGAGACCACATTCCTCCTTTCACAGAGCTCTCTAGGGCTCCGTTTCCACATCTGTGACCCCGGAACAGTAAGCCCCCACCTCACAGTGTTGTTCTGGAGAGCAACAGAAGTAAAAATTTATGAGAAAACCCACATCAAGGCCCAGCACAACGCCTGCCTCTCTCAGGGGCCGTGACTGTTGGGCCGGCCCGTCCCTCAGGCGCCCACAGTGGCCTCCAGCCCTGGCTCCTGCTAAAGACCCGACTCCCACCCCTGCCCCCGCCCAGGCCAGGCTTCCCGTAGCTGACGCAGATCCCCTCGAGGAGGGTCAAGGGGCGGCCAGGGTATGGTTGTGGGAGTGCCCCTCCTCTGTTCCCGCCCCAGAGGAGAAATGAGGGTGGCTCCCCAAGAAATGACCTCCACCCCGTGACAGCAGGACAGGGCAGCCCCCTTGTGTGGAAGGAAGGGGACCCCTGGGAGCCCCTTTCTTCCAGAGGGTCTTCTCTCTCTCCTGCTCAGCCTTCCTGAAAGCTGAGCCTGTCCACGTTGGGAAATTGCAAATAGTTTACATGGGGAATGTCAGCTGCCCACATATGAAAATATACACATCATTAAGCCCTAAGTGCTTGCGTCTGGAGATAGAGCGGACAGTCTCCCGGGCCGACCTTTTGTCCACTGACGGAACCATGGCTAATGAGCGCGGAGCTCCTCAGTGGGATGTTTTCCTCTACTGAAGTGAAGCATATGTTGGACGTTAGCGTGTGTGTGTGTGTGTGTGTGAGAGAGAGAGAGACACATGACAGCACTATACAAACACCATTGGTCAAAACACACAGAGTCCACCGCACCTCCTTATCCAGCCCCCATGGGCCTCCAGGGAGGGCTTGTTCCTCAACACCACATCCTCCTGCACACTGTCTAGGAAGGAATGTGGCATCCTTGGAGTACATGCTGGTGCTCAGGGATAAGGTTCTCTGGCCAGATTCCCTAGGTTTGAATCCTGTCTTTGCTCCCAGGCCAACTATGTGCCCTTGAGCAAGTTACTTAACTTCTGAGCCTATTTCCGCACCTGTGAAGTGAGGACAGTAAGAATAATAAAACCTATCTTAAGAAGATCAAACAAGGTTACTCTACATAAAGCTCCTAGGACCTGGCATATCGTAAGTGTGTGCTCAAGAAAAGGCAGTGATGGCCGGGTGTGGTGACGCATACCTGTAATCCCAGCACTTTGGGAGGCTGAGGCAGGTGGATCACTTGAGGCCAGGAGTTCGAGACCAGCCTGGCCAACATGGTGAAACACCGTCTCTACTAAAAATACAAAAATTAGCCAGGTGTTATGGGGCGTGCCTGTAATCCCAGCTACTCAGAAGGCTGAGGCATGAGAATCACTTGAACCTGGGAGGTGGAGCTTGCAGTGAGCCAGGATTGTGCCACTGCACTCCAGCCTGGGTGACAGAGTGAGACTCTGTCTCAAAAAAAAAAAAAAAGAAAGAAAAAGAAAAAAGAAATGGCAGTGTTGGCAGTGATGATGAGAATGATCGTAGCAGCCTTCTCCAGGAGGTGAGGCTGGAAGAACGGTCCTGCCTGCTGGGAGGATCATCTTGGATGTGGTTATGTCAGAAGCAGGTCCTAAAGAACTGGGTGGGGTTTGGACATGCCATGAAGGGGTGGGAAGGAACGAAGGGACCAAGCAAAGGTCCAGTAGCCAGAAAGCTGGAGCTCGCCCGGGAAACAGCCAGTGTGGGGCCAGAGCACTGGAGAGCAGGGGAAGAAAAGGGGAAGCGGGTCGGGCAGGGTGTTGGGGGCCAGGTCTAAGAAGCCACTAGACTTGGTCCTATAGGCAGTGGGGGCCGCTGATGCTGTGTGGTGCAGAAAAACTCCTTTGGGGACCATTGTGTCAAATGAAAGAGCAAAGAGTAGCAGAGACCTGTGAGGAGCCTCCTCAATAGTCCAAACAAGAGAAGAGAATTCTCCAAACCAGGGCAGTCAGCTGGGGATGGAGAGGAGGCAGTGGGTGGCAGAGACGCCAGGGCTGAGATTGCTAGATGTGAGTGTTCCCAGCTGTGAAATGGGGACCAGCTGGTTTTGACTGGGGCCAAGGAGGCCAAAGCCATGTCCTTCCTAGAGGGCTGGCTCAGGATACCTGGTTAAGGGCTTATACCACTCAGATCCATGCCTCCCAGTCAGAGGTGCCAATCCTGGCCCCGCCATGGGCCAGCAAGTGACTTGCAGGGGACCCCTTCTCTCAGTTTCCCCATCTGTGCCATGAGTGGGTTGAAGGGCTGAGCCTTGAGGGGTCTTTCCTGGAGGGTCCTCTGATCTCCACCTCCTTCGCCGTCTCACTCCTGAATCTCTGAACGAGTATCAGGCCTGTGTTTCTGGACAGTTCCCAGGGCGACACGGGGCAAAGGATTATTGGTGGCTCTGGGGAGGCCTCTGGGTGTAGCTCTGAGTTAATTTCATGGTCTTTCAGGCTCCATCCCTGGGTGCCTCCAAGGGCACCAGCCAAGTACAACTGATTCCATCTCCACTCTGACACTTCTAACAAGGGATGTTAATACAGGGAGATGCTTTGGGAACCAGAGCCTCAAACATCTGGAGTTTCTCACTGATGCAGGAAATGATGTCCCTTCCTCATGTCAGTCATTCATGGTGCAGAGGCAGGGAGCAGTGCCGGGAGAGCAGGTGCAGCCGCCTTGGCGACGTCATCCTCAGGGCTGATGACTCAGCCACTGATGGCTGCCCCAGGACAGGGTCAGCCTCAAGCTACAGCAGCATGCCCTGTCAGCCGTTCCTGCTTATTTCCCATGATCTTCACTAGTCCCTCTGACTCCAAACAGCATCTCCCTTTCTGCTCAGTGCTGACTCTGTCCTCCAGGCCCTGGCCCTGCAGTCCGGCTTCTCTCTCCTTCAAGGTCCAGGCCTGTATGACCTCTCTAGGGCTCCCTCTCGAATTGATCGCTCTCTCTCTCTCTCTCTTTTTTTTTTTTTTTTAATTTGAGACCGCTTCTCACTCTGTTGCCCAGGTTGGAGTGCAGTGGCTCAGTGATCTCGGCTCACTGCAACCTCCGCCTCCTGGGTTCAAGCGATTCTCGTGCCTCAGCCTCCTGAGTAGCTGGGACTACAGGCGCACGCCACCATGCCCGGCTAACTTTTGTATTTTTAGTAGAGATGGGGTTTCACCATGTTGGCCAGGCTGGACTCGAACTCCTGACCTCAAGTGATCCACACACCTCGGCCTGCCGAAGTGCTAGGATTACAGGCGTGAGCCACCGCACCCGGCCGAATTGATCCCCTTTTTCCCCTCAGTTGTTGTTGCAGAGGCCGTACTCCTCTGGTCTGAGATTATAGTCAGTTGGTAATTATTCCAGGTGTGCTCACCTGGCCTCCCAAGTCTTTCGGGACCAGAAGGCTGGCAGGCCGGTGGGGTGAAGGAGCATAGGGAAGCAATGGCACCACCTTGTGGACGGCCTGCTCCATGGGCCTTGGCTTGAATGGGTGGAGGCAGAGGTGGGGTTGGGCTGTCGCCTGCCCTTGTGCTTGGGTCCCTACCTCTGTAACGCCACTGAGGGTGGGTGTCTGAGCATCAGCCTCGGGTGTGGTGGGTGATCCACATGTGCTTCCCGGATCCAGTGCTGAGTGTGGTGCCCACTGGGGTGGCTTCATGCCCAGGCCTGTCCCCTGCCTTCCTCCTCAGCACCCCTCCTCCCCAGCCTGCCTCAGTGTCTGAAATACTCCAGATCATTCCTGCTTCAGGTTAAGCACAGATGGCGCCTGTGAAGCGGCAGTTGACCTGGGAGGGGTGCGGCAATGAGCATTTGCTGTACCAAGGGGTGCTGGGGGCAAGGGATTAGCCAGCAAGTCACCCCATTCACTCTAAACCCATTGCTGTACAAACGCAGCTTCAGGACAGGCCCCTAGCTCTTCTCTCTAACCACACTGCCACCCCAACAGTCTCATCATTGAAAATCCCGAGGCCTCCCGTGCATTGAATCGTTAGTGGTCAGCAATACATCATCCACACCATGCCTGAATATCCCAGAGGTTTCTGTTCTGATGGAACAGAAGATGAGAGAGGTGACCTACGCGGCATGATACAGTTTAGTCATAGCAGCAGAGGATGCATGAGATGAGGACAAAAAGGAGGGGAGAGGCTTAGAGAGGAGTGAAGGTGCGAAGTCACCCTAGGCATACTTCATCCATTTCGGTGAGGGGTCTGCCCTACTTATGTTCCAAGTGGTGGGAAGAGCTTTTCTCCGTGCCCTGTGGTGCCCAGAAAAACATCCCAGGCAAGCTTCATCTCTTGCTGCCTGAAAACGTACATTCTGGTCATCACAGACATCAGGAACTGCCCGGAACCCCAGAACCAGTGGCATAGAGCAGAGAGCGAGTCTGGGCCATAGGGAAGAGGTGGTAAGAAGGGGTGAGTCATCGGGGGTCCCGAGGGGAGTTCCAAACCAGCACGAGCTCTGTCCGATCTGCCCGCTGGAACAGCAGGCAGCCTTGGTTCCCCTGGCCCAGTGCGGCTCCAGGTTCCTCCAGTGCAGGATTCAAGGTCAATTTCCCATCCCAAGAGGGAGGCAGGGCAGGTTCTTTTACCTCCAGGTGAAGCGGGCTTTTATACAGAAGAACCAGCTTGCAGAGCAGGCAGAGTGCCCCCAGCTTCAAGGTTACCTCTGTCCCTCCCCAGCTTCAGGGGGGACAGAAGGGGAGAGTCCTTCACCAAAGAAGTGGGTGGGGAGCTCAGCGCTGGGGAATGATTGCCAGAGGGGTTCTCACAGCCCGCAGTTCCTCGTGGCAGGCAAGGCCTTTCTCATCCAGCCAGAGGGGAGAGATGTCTCCTGCCAGCACCCCAGGCTACACAGCTGTGTCCCCAGGGCATATCTTGGTGTCTTCAGCTGTCCCAGAGAGATGATTACGGAGCCCTGCTCAGGGGTAGCTGGGTGTCACCCTGACCGTCATCAGAGTAGACTCTGGCAGGGCCAGGCTGAGGCTGACCACTGGGTAGCTTCAGCTGTGCAAGGCCACAAGGGGCAGGCATTCATGGCAGGGCCTTCAAGCAGAGAAACTCCCCTGCTCCTTCCAGTTAACTTGATCCTTTCAAAGGAACCTTGGTGCCCAAATTCACTGTTGTGTTAAAGTCAAGGTCTGCAGCTAGAGCTGTTTAAGGAGACCACCTGGTGACCTGAGGGGGTCCCAGGGGAATTTTACCAACGAGCACCACCAAGACCCCTTCCAACCTGGCTGCCTTCACCTCTGCAGGTATCTACAGGCCTTGAGGCCCTCACGCGTGGATTTCCATATGGTTAGACATTCAAGGGACGTCTTTGATGGGGGAAGCGTGGCACCCCTGACCATCAGCTCCATCCCAGAGGGACATCCCTGCAGGAAGAGCTAGAGTGCTGCCCAGCCATAGCTCTCCTGACACTCCTGAGTCCTCAGTGGAATGAGGGTAACATTTCTTCCCAGAACCCACCCGGCCTGTAGGGTTCCCCGCTCCCTTCCCGAGCCCATCTTATGGGCCCACCAGCCAGGGATCTGAAACTGCATGGAATTCTCCTGCCTTCAAAGACCCAGAGGATGGATCCCAGGTGCTGAGCTGAGGTTACTCAGAACCCCAGAGCCCTCTGAGCTTCTGGGTGCCTTGTTTCTTACACGGTGTATCCGATGTGACACGCAGCCAGCAGAGGGCCTTCTTAAAGGGTCTCTCTTTGTAAGTGACTTCCAGGGAAGGACCAGACATCCTCTGGTTCCATTGATGCAAATAATAAATGTCCGACTGCAACTGCTCACTTCTTACCCTTCTGGCGGGTTTGGGCTTTAGTTTCAGACACAATGGCCAACAGCTTCTTATTCCCATCTTACTGGCAAAGGTGTCACTCCCTGGAGGCACTTGAAAGGGGGTTGGGTTGGAATTGTTTAATCTCTTCAAGTCGAGCCAGTGGTTATAAAGCCAGACATTATTACCCACTCATTAACTCCCTTGTTAGGGCTTTGCCCTTGGGCAGAGCTCCCCTGCCAGCCAATCCAAAATGTGAGAGTGGTGTGACTTCCTGTACACAATTGGGTCACCTCTAGACCCTGGACAATCCCCTTCTCCCATCTGCTGAGAAGGGAGTTCAGTTGGCTGTCCCTGCCTGCAGGTAGGAGGGTCAAATTCTGCTTTGCCCCTTATTCCGTCTTCCATAAAGCCTTTCCCAGATGACCCCAGCTCACAATGACCCCTCCCTTCTCTGAGCTGTGGAGCTCATTGTCTCGAGCTGCATCACTTGCCTCTGCTATGGGACCAAACAGCACCCTGTTCCTCATGCTGAGTTCTGCAGAGTACCAGGGGCTAGGGTCAGACCTTATGGGTCCTGAGGGGATGAGGTGAGAGGGGGGCACAGGTGGCCCAGACAGCCCACTCCCTCCAGCCAGATCTCACTCATTAGACACCCAACCTAGGTTCAAATCCCCTCTCAGGCACTTACTGGCTGAGTGACCCTGAGAAAATTGCTTAACCTTTCTGGACCTCAGTTTCCTCATCTGCAAAATGGACACTATAATAATAGCCACCTCAGGGTATGATTCAGTGAATTAATGAAGCAATGTGTTTAGCACAGGACATAACTAGAGTTAGCCTTCAATATATGTAAGCTATTGTTACCAATTAAATTATTTTTATAGGTTTTAAATATTGGGTCTGTGGATAAATTTCATTTGGAGGAGAAAAGTTTGCTACTAAAACAAACAAACAAACAAAAAAAACAAGAAGAAAAAAGGTTTGCAAGCCATTGAATTTCAGCCAACCCATTTTGTACATCACCATGTACAGTACAACCGAGAGGCATAAGAACTTTTCTGTTGGGATATTATACCTTATAATATATCATTTCTGTCTTACTGGAGAAGAAGTATTTTGAGGTCAAAACCACACTAGCTCCATCTCTTTTTTCTTTTTTTTCTTTTTCTTTCTTTTTTCTTTTCTTTTTTCTTTTCTTTTCTTTTTTTTTTTTGAGACAGGGTCTCACCGTGTTGTCCAGGCTGGAGTGCAGTGGTGTGATCATGACTCACTGCAGCCTCGACCTCTTGGGTTCAAGGAATCCTCCCGCCTCAGCCTCCCGAGTAGCTGAGACTACAGGCAAGCCACCATGTTTGGCTAATTTTTTTTTTATTTTTAGTAGAGATAGGCTGTCACTGTGTTTCCCAGGCTGGTCTCAAACTCTTGGCCTCAAGCAATCCTCCTGCCTTGGCCTCCCAAAGTGCTGGCATTACAGGCATGAGCCATTGAGTCCTGCCTGGCTTCATCTTCATCTTTTAATTCTACCCCTGCCCAGCACCAGGCTGTGCCTGTGGTGGGTAAGGGTGGGTCCTTCCTAGGTGGAAACAAAGGCAGAACCCTGCAGAGTGCACACAGGTGGGCAACTCAGGTCCCCCTTCTGACCGTTCTGTTTCTCCCCATGGCCCACCCTGCTGGCATCTCTATCTGGTCCTTGCTGACTCGCACCAGGCTCAAGGTCATATCCTGGCACAACACATTGTATCGTCTTGCTCACAAACAGACAACCAGCACCAGCTCCGTGCCAGGCCTTGGGCCCTCCTGGACTAAGGGTGCCAAGCCATTGGCTCTCTCCTTCCTGAAGCAGATTTGCCCAGGGCCTCGGGATTTGTTCTAATATTCAGTTGCTCTGAAGTAGCCTGGAGGTACTGGTTCCCAAGAGACTCAGCTGCCAGAATTTCCAAGAAAGTTCTCCAAGTCTTAGAAGCACAAGCCCCCAGTTGTCCCAAATCTCAAAGGACCCTTCAGGCATCTCTGGAGCAGCTCCTTCCTGTTTCAGAGGGTGAGATGGAGGCACAAAATGGCCAAGGTCAGAGGCCGGGCCAGAGCTCAGGCTCCTGGCTCTTGGCCTGGGGCTCCTCCCATGACATCGAGGATCTTTTCTGCAAAAGTTGTGACCCGTGCTCTGTGGGTTGCTCTTCTGTGTCTCCTGGGGCAGAGTGGGAAGGCAGGTGGGAGACAGCAGCCACTACCCAGGCTGCTGTTGGTAACTGGGAAATGTGCTCTGAGGCTGCTGTTTGGTGGGAATGGCTTGGCCTGCACTTGGGTAAGTGGTGTTTACTGTCACAGCAGCTTGCATCCACACTGCAGGCTGCCCCCCAAGAAGCTGAAGCCTCTCAGGCCTGGCTCAGCTGGGAGACCCTGAGGGCAGGGGTGAGCCTGCAGAGAGGGCTGGACCTAGAAAAGAAATAAAGAAGGAAGGAAGGGATTTGGACATTCAGAACTGTGGGGAACAGAAAACAAGCCACTGACTCCATTCACCAAGGACAGGCCAGCTGCTGCCTCGGGCGTCCTCTCCACCCCCAGGGATTGACACCCCCGCCCAGAAACCATCCGGTGGACTCTTAGCAAATCAGCCCCATAGGGAAGAGGAGGCAAGGCTTTCAGATTTCAGCATCCTTTTGGGAGAGAGCTGTGTCCACACCCCATCTTTCTGAGTCCACTCCCAGCAATTTTCTCAATTATCTCTGTAATTTATTAAAAACCCATCTCAAAGCCCAGCTGGTGAGTCAGCCCCTGGGAACAGCTGGCAGAGGGTGAATGGTGGGAGGAGGGGAGGGGGTGGGTGAGGCCTGCCCTGGGTGGAGCTGCCTTCCAGATGCGGCCGCCACTCCTGGGTAGGACACAGCAACTCTCTGAAATGTCCTTTCAAACTTAAAATACTCAGGCCAGCAGCTTAACCTAGAAAGATAAAGAAACAACACTGGTGACATTTATTTCGTGCTTGCTACTACTGCCAGATCTGGGCCAAATGCCTTACCTGAAGTTTTTATTGATTTGCTCCAAGAGAAACTCCTATTCCTGATTGTCTTCCTGACAAGAGTGAGGCTGAGCAGTTAAGACAAGGCCACAGCTGCGAGTCACAGATCTGGGATTCAAACCCAAGCCTGCAGCTCCGGGGCTATAGCTCCCCACCCTCCTCACCCCCCTCCTCCCTCCTGAGCCTTCCTGGCCACCTTGGCCTGATCCAAACCCTTTCACACATGAACCTTGAGGCTGGGCAGGTGTTCATCTTCTGTTTTGCCCTCAGAGGAAAGAAGCCCAGCATGGCCAAGGGGCGTCACCAAGCCTGCTGGGGGCTCAGTGATGGGCTGGGTCACGCTGCACAGCCCCTTATGGTTGGGAGCATTTGCACACCTTGTCAGCTCTGACTACATGCCCAGGCCATGGGGACTGTCATTATCAATGTTTTGCAGATGAGGAATGAGGCTCAGAGAAGCCAAGTGACCTCCATGCGGTCACACAGCCTATAAGTGACACAGTCAGAAGTCTCATCCTGAACCTAGGCTCATTCACCACCTTCCAGCTCAGCCACCTCCCCAAACCACCAGTGTCCAGGTAGCCCTGAGCCAGGTGCAGCCTGGAGGGGGCAGCAGGTCACACACTGGGGCGCAGACGGGCTGCCAGGTGTACCAGCACCTGGAGCGTGGCTGGTTCTTGGCCCAACACCTGTGGGCAAACCCGGCCACACTGCTGCTGGCTCCTCACTGACCACCTCCCTTCCCTTCCTTCTTCCAGTCCCCTGTTTTCATAGCCCAAGTTGGCCAAGACCTGGTCTCCCAGACGGAGGAGAAGCTCCTGCAGAAGCCGTGCAAAGAACTCTTTTCTGCCTGTGCACAGTAAGTGCCCTAGTCACCTGGCCTGTCCTCCCCGGGCTGCCCAGAGATGGGATGCCGCAGCTCTCCACCTGACCATACAGGGCACTGAGGCAGGTCTTCCATGCCTGACAGCTTCAGCCAAGTTATACCAACTGTTTGTATACTTCCCACGAAGAGAAAAAGATATCGAGGTGCCAAGTCCAAAGAAAACATCTGCTGCAAAGGGTGTTGAAAGCAAGTGGCTCTCCAGGCTCTTGAGACAGAGGAATGTGCAAACATTTGACCCTGTCTGGGTGGTTTGGAAATCTTTCCCAGGGTCCTCAACCCCCACCACCGCCACCAACCCGAGCCGGTGCTACTGATGCAGGGGGAGCTTCTCAGCCGAACCCCATCACCTTGTCTGCAGGTGGCACGTCTGCCCCGCAGGAGGTGACACAAGTCGATGGCCATGCTGCCAGCAGAGCACCAACTAAACCCCCACCCCATCCTGCACACACACTCTCTGAAGGCATGAGCACCGAGGAGCACACACAAGTACACACAAAGTGCACACACACTTGCTGACACACGCAAGCGCGCACACACACATACACACACACAAGCTCATGAAAGCTCTCCAAAGCCAGGTTACCCCACATAGCTGGATGATCATAGGGGCTTTTTGTGTGCCCTTATTCAGCACCACAGACATCAATTGAGTACCTACTGTGTACCTGGCACTGTGCTGGGTGCTAGGGGATACCAAGGTGAACAAGAACCCAATCCTGGCTTTCATGGAGTTTTTACAAGAAAAACAGCAACCTGCATGCACTTTGAGGGGAGCTGGGAGGGCCGTCCTGGGACCAAGCCGTGGGTTAGGTGCTGGAGAGAGGCCCTGGTGGGCAGAGCAAGCTTGGTTGCTGCTCTCTTGGAGCTGCCCAGGAGTCAGATCCAACAGTGGGTGGGGTCTTTGTTGGTGACTCTGACCCTGAGGGAATGGCCGTCTTGGCTCCCAACGATGGCTTTCAGGTTTGGCAGGACACAGACTCTGACATGCCCCACCTGCCGTAGTCCCCTCCCTTCCCCAGGCTCCAAGTGCCTGTGCTAGATTACTCAGTGTGGCCACTTTCTAAAGGAAAGAAGCTGCCTACAGACAGTTTCAGAACCTGCCCTGATGGCCTAAGACCCATAGAGATCCACAGCATCCCAGGGCTCGGCCTGGCACCTGGCCCACAGCAGGTGACCAGTAAATTCCAATGCATGCATAAAAAACTCCCAGTGGCTTTGCTAGTCCAAGACCAGATCCAGAGCTGCGGTTCTGAGGGGCTGTGGCCCCACCCTTCCCCCAACCACCCACCACCCCTGATTCCCAGCCCCTCATTAAGTCTTCATCTGTTCTCAGCTTAAGGTCACTTCTTCAGAGAGACCCCTCTACACTTCCAGTCCCCCCGAACTCATTCATGATGACATACCTCTGGGATCATTTATTTCATGTTTGCTATTCACTGTTTGTGTCCCACATACAATGCCAACCCCTTGCTCCCAGCTATATCCCAGGGCCTAGAACAGTGCCCAACACGTGGCAGGTACCCAACAAGTGTTGGCAGGACCAACCAATTTCATACAACCCTCAGTAGAATGGCAGGACCTCTGGCCAGACATGCTGCATCTGCGTGGGTTGAGAGGCCCTGTTTGCTTGCATTTCCAAAGCTGGATACAGCTTTGCTCCCGTGCTTGAAGATTGGGATTATAAAATGTTCATCCTCTTGTTCCATCTGCACTAGGTCTGTCCACGAGTACCTGAGGGGAGAACCATTCCACGAATATCTGGACAGCATGTATTTTGACCGCTTTCTCCAGTGGAAGTGGTTGGAAAGGTGAGTCCACCACACCCCATACAGATCAGGGAGGCAGAGGGTACACATTTTTCATCTGAGAATTCATATAAAAATCAGTTACCTCCCGTGGGCTCATGGTTAAAACAAAATTAACCCGACTCCCCCTGTTAATTAAGTTGTGTATTCTAGAAATGCTGTCTGCTTATTCAAGCGCACACACACACACACACACACACACAAACACACATTCACGCAAACGTAAACAGCATCTCGTTCTTACTTTTTTTACTTCACTGTCTTTGTCAGCAAATAAAGAGCTGCCATATTCCTTGGAGTAGTTGCACATCCTTGATTTAATCCAGTGCCCTGTTGATGGATATTGAGTTGGTTCTCCATTTTTCTGTGTGCAGCCCTCCCTAAATAATAAATAGCTTTGTACATAAATCTTTAAGTACTTCTGCAAGTACATCCAGAGAAATTCCTAGCAGAGGAATTTCTGGGTCAGAAGGCACCTGATTTTAAACCGTGAGTGCTGTTAAGCTGCTGTCCAAAACAGCTGCCCCTGACCTCCAGTGCCACAGTGCCCGAGTGCCTGCTCCTCAGCTTCATCAATGCTGTTCTCGTCTTTTCCTATCCCGTGAGTGAGCAGGGCGCTTCCTTGTTGCTTATTTTCTTGTCTCTCTAATAATGGGGGAGACCAAGTGTCTTTTCTTGTGTGCTTGCTGTCTTATTCTCTTCAAAGTACTCGCCCATGCGTGGCTGTGACTTGGGCAGATGTGTCCGTCTGTGACAGATGAGGAAGCAGAACATAGGACCTGACTTAGCTTCCCAGCAAGCCAGCAGTGCTGCCGACGAGGCCCTGGCCCTGAGCCCCCAGCGCAGTGCTCTGCTACCTTCAGTGGCCCAGGATTTGCAGAGCGGGGAGATGCCTGTGTAAAATCCATGCCGGGCCGAGCTGGTAGACGAGGGTGGGAGCCTCCCCTCCCACAGCCCAGAGTCCCTGTCCCCAGAGGCCTGGCATGCACAGCCATCTGGGGGCATCCAGTGAGAAAGGAGCCATCCACTGCTGCCTGCCAGCCCCACAGCTGGCTGTGTCCCCCGTAGACACTCAGGAAGCTGCAGGCCAGGAGCCCTTCTGAACCCCACTCACAGCCCTTCCCTGCCTGCTTCCGGAAACCCAGCAGAAAACCCTTGGCTCTGCGGCCATGGATGGGTGGTTTCTCTCCACCTGATTGGTGGGGATGACAGCGTGACCAGAGATAGTCTCCTTAGTGGCTGCTGTCCACCCTGCACAGGCACATCATGGCTCCAGGAAAGCTTGAGAGGCAAAGGATTGGCCTAGACATCTACTGAGGGCACCAGAGCCCCCAGCCTGGGTCTGAGTCCCGCCTCTGCCTCTTCCCAAGGAGGGTCCTCAGAAAGGGTCATTCACGACTCTACACCTCAGTGTCCTCATTTGTAAAATGTGGATGATTGTGCCTGCATTGTGGGCTTGGGCTGAGGAGGAGATAAGATAAGCACAACACCTGCTGGAACAAGGCAGGTGTTCTGCAAAGCTCAGCCATTTGGCCACAGGAAGTAAACTGCTGAATGCAGTTGTTGCATCCATCACCACCATCATCACCATCACCACCATCATCAGCATCACTGCTGTTATCAATATCCCACCGCCATCATCAGCATCACCACCATCATCAGTATCACCATCATCATCAGTATACCGCCATCAACAGCATCACCACCTTCATCAACATCACCACCATCATCAGCATCATCACCATCATCAGCATCACCACCATCATCAGTATCACTGCCATCAACAGCATCACTGCCATCAACAGCATCACCACCATCATCAGCATCACTGCTGTTATCAATATCCCACCACCATCAACAGCATCACTGCCATAAACAGCATCACCGCCATCAACATCACCACCATCAACAGCATCACAGCCATCAGCAGCATCACCACCATCATCAATATCACTGCCATCATCACCATCATCAGCATCACCGCCATCATCAGCATCACTGCTATCATCAGTATCACTGCCATCATCAGCATCACTGCCGTTATCAATATCCCACCGCCATCATCAGCATCACCGCCATCATCAGCATCACCGCCATCATCAGTATCACTGCCATCAACAGCATCACTGCCTTCATCAACATCACCACCATCATCAGCATCATCACCATCATCAGCATCACCACCATCATCAGCATCACTGCCATCAGCAGCATCACCGCCATCAACAGCATCACTGCCATCAACAGCATCACCACCATCATCAGCATCACTGCTGTTATCAATAGCCCACCACCATCAACAGCATCACTGCCATCATCAGCATCACCACCATCATCAGCATCATCACCATCATCAGCATCACCACCATCTTCAGCATCATCGCCATCAACAGCATCACCGCCATCAACAGCATCACTGCCATCAACAGCATCACCACCATCATCAGCATCACTGCTGTTATCAATATCCCACCACCATCAACAGCATCACTGCCTTCATCAACATCACCACCATCATCTGCATCATCACCATCATCAGCATCACCACCATCATCAGCATCACCGCCATCAACAGCATCACCACCATCAACAGCATCACTGCCATCATCAGCATCACAGCCATCAGCAGCATCACTGCCATCATCAGCATCACCACCATCCTCAGTATCACCGCCATCATCAGCATCACCACCATCATCAGCATCATCACCATCATCAGCATCACTGCCATCATCAGCATCACTGCTATCATCAGTATCACCGCCATCCTCAGTATCAATGCCATCATTAGCATCACCACCATCATCAGCATCATCACCATCATCAGCATCACTGCCATCATCAGCATCACTGCTGTCATCAGTATCACCGCCATCATCAGCATCACTGCTGTTATCAATATCCCAGTGCCATCAACAGCATCACCACCATCATTAGTATCACCATCATCGTCAGCATCACTGCCATCATCAGTATCACCGCCATCAGCGGCATCACCACCATCATCAGCATCACCACCATCAACAGCATCACCACCATCATCAGCATCACCGCCATCATCAGCATCACTGCTGTTATCAATATCCCAATGCCATCAACAGCATTACTGCTATCATCAGTATCATCGCCACCATCAGCATCACTGCCATCATCAGCCTCACTGCCATCATCAGCCTCACTGCCATCATCAGCATCACCACCATCAACAGCATCACTGCCATTAGTCCCACTTCACCAGGTCTGATACTGGGAGGCACAGCCAACTCTTGCTGGAGGATCAGTCCTGATTCTGCCAATTACAGGGCAGTCTAGTGGAGCTGTGTTCGCCATGCCCACGCCCGTTTCTGGAGCCCTGGGCTGTGCAACACACAATCCCAATCTGTGTCCACCTTCCCAGAGTGGCAGTGTGGGGTCAGGATACAGAGCATGGGCTGCCTAGACCCCAACTCCAGCCCACTGCTACCAGCCAGGGCCTTGGGCAACTCATTTCACCTCTTGAAGCCTCAGCGTTCTCATCTGCAGAATGGGGACAATAATGATCCCTGCTCCTTGAGCTTGTGTGAGGATTATAGAAGCCCCCATGCATGCTTGGAGCAGTAGGTATTGTTACTATAGAGACCCCCAGAGGGGGGCATGCCCTTTATTCCTAGGAGTTCAAATAATGACATCTGACACATCACCAGTTTACAAAGAGCCCTCCACTGGATGTAAGGCCTTCTCATGATCATTTTCCTCAGAGGAGTTGGAGCAGCCTTGGGCCACTCAGCAAGGGCCTGGCAAGGCTGGAACCTGAACCCAGAGGCCCCCTCCCAAGTCCTTGGGCCTTGGTCCACCCAGCACTCCAGTTCCCATAGCAGCCTTTGTCGGTAGTCACTGGCTTTCCTTTTTCTTATCTGCACCAAGCACATGAAATGGAGAAATTATCCTTTTTACTCTGTGGCCTGATTACAAAGAAGGCATTAAGTTTTTGGAGCCTGTAGGGCAGGACCCTGGCCTAGGAATGCCCTACATATCAGATAGCACCCTGCACAAGATCCTGCCCGGTTGGTGCTGTACTGCTGAAATAGTCAAGGGTTTTTTTCCTCCCAAGGTTAACCAAGAAATTCCTGGGAGCTTGCATTCCACTCATTTCCCCCAGCAGAGGAGTTCTGCGGAGATGCCAACCAACCGTTTCTCCTCCATGCATCGTAAACTGTTAGGCGGGCCGCCTTCATGTGGTTTCTGGGGGCGGCTGTAGGGAAGGCTTCCCAGGGCCACGTGGTTGAGGCAGGCGTGTGGCAGCTCTTCCCTTTGGCTGTCCAGCCACTCCTGTGCAGAAGAGCGGGATACCCGCAGAGGGGCAGCTCTGTGCTTTGGTGGGGTTTGGGCCCTGCGTCCTGAGGAAGCACTGGTGAAGGGAGAAGTGAGCCATGGCACGCAAATTCAAGATGGGGTGCCAGAGAGTACCCTGGCTTTTCAGGGCCTTCCTCAGAGTGTGGCTGTGGTGCCACAGATGTGATTTCCAGGGAAGACTCATTCGTTCAAGAGCTGCTGGGTGACTGAAGGCTCCCTGGTCATCCTCAGCTGACCCAGTTCTTTGGCCCAGTTCTGCCTCGATCCAACCCCTGCCCTGGTCGGGACTTTTGAGGAGTTTAGGGGCAGGAGTTTAGTCCTGGAGAGCCAAGGGCCAATTTTCACGTTTTAAGCTGATTATTTGTAGCGAAACAGACCAGCAATGCAAACCACAAGCCTTCTGCACCGTGATGTCCTTTATGGCAACTAGATAGGACCATGTCTTTGCTTAGTCCAAAAAGTGCCATCATGCCTCATGATCAGAAGTTCTGTCTGATTCAATGTCATAAATGGCTTTGGCTCGTTAAAACGAGGAGTTGGAAGACGCAAGGTGATCATTACTTCCAATCCGATCTTGGCAGGCAGGATCTTCTCATGTTCCTCATCTATGTGGGAAATACAATAAAGGGTCCTCAGTGGTGGAAAGGTTGGGAACCAATGGTAAAGATCCCCAGGACACGATTTGAAGACCAGCAGCCTCTGCCCCCTCCTGAGGCCGGGTCTTCTGGGCCAGCAGCAGGAGTGCCCTCAGGAAGGAATAGGCCATGCCCAGGACAGGAAGCACTGTCATCCTGCTGGGCAGACTGAGATGCACAGGTGTAGGGAGGGCTGTGACCTCCTTCGTGTCCTTTGTGGGACGCTGGTCCTCTGTGGCTCCTGGCCCCCACCCCTTCCTGCACAGAAGGCACAGCTTCCTTCTGAGTTTCACCGCATGATTTGCAGAGAGAGGAGAACCACATGGAGAGTGTGGTCAAGCACCTCTGCACTCATGTTTTTCAAGCTTTCTGAGCAAGCGAGGCTTGTGCATCCCCCAACTTGCAGGCGGCTGGGGGCTGGGGGCCAGGGGGCTTGGGATTTGAACACTCAGCTTCAGACTAAGTCCTCGAAGGTCCAGTCTCCAGCGATGATTCCTGGGGGGTCCCTGGGGCTGCTGTGGGGCTCCTGGAATTACACCCCACCCCAGCTGCTCTCAATGTGCCACTGTTTCCTGTGGATTCTGAGTCTTGGCACCATGAGACCAGTGTGGGATTCTTCTTTCTTCCAGGCAACCGGTGACCAAAAACACTTTCAGGCAGTATCGAGTGCTAGGAAAAGGGGGCTTCGGGGAGGTGAGTGAACATTCACGTTTTTAATTGAAAGTTCTTATATTCAAGTCACCTTTCCTGTCCCTTCTGGATCGACCTAAAGGGTCGGCGCAGGGGTCCCCCGGGGGCACCAGTGGCTCAATGTGGGCCCCGGGGGCAGTGAGGGTGGGAGAGAGTCAGTGGCCTTGGGGCTATCAGGTGTGTCTAAGGTGGAAAGAGGGTGTGGAGCTGGGCAGGTGAGACAGAGGTGCTCTCCTGCCAGCCTCAGGCAGGATCCAGCCTGCAGAGGACAAATGGGCAGCCCTGGTCGTGTGTGGGGAGGAGATGTGAGGGCGTGAGGAGGCTGGGCAACCTTGGCCGCTCAGTGCATGGATGACGCTGTCATGCAAGATTCGAGATTTCGTTGTACAGTACCCGATCTTCCCAGCATGTGAGGCAAGCCTGGTTATTCCCATTTTAGAGATGAGGAAAGCTGAGGTCCAGAATGGTTAGGTGACCCAGCCAAGGGCACGCAGACAATGTGAGGCAGAACTAAGACTTAAGCCCAAATGCTTTGGTTCCCGCTTATCTGGATTATAAAGTCAGTGTTCTTGAGGGTCTCCTATCACTGCCTCCCAAAACAAACTTCTCTACCAGCAGCCGGTAGGAGAAAATCCCGTTGCCCTGGGAATGGAACGGTACTTGGGGCCCCAGTCAGTTATCTAAGCCTTGGTGTGAGTGGCTCATTCTGCCCCTTCCAGGGCTGGGAATCCTTGAAGGAGAGGAGGAGGGAGGGCAAGGACCCAGGACAGCTGTGGGCCCCAGGCCAGGCATCACTGGGTCCTGGGAGCCTGGAGCATTCGTGAAGCCAGGCAGGGCCGGCTCTGACCCCATCCATTCTCTACCTGGGAGCCCTGTGGTCCCCGCCCTGGAGGAGCTCGGGGCAGGCCTCCACGGTGCTCCTGCCACCCTGGTTTCTTTCTTGCACTGCAGGTCTGTGCCTGCCAGGTTCGGGCCACGGGTAAAATGTATGCCTGCAAGCGCTTGGAGAAGAAGAGGATCAAAAAGAGGAAAGGGGAGTCCATGGCCCTCAACGAGAAGCAGATCCTTGAGAAGGTCAACAGTCAGTTTGTGGTGAGTGAGCATCTGGGCTCAGTGACCGGCTCGCCCTTCTGTGGACTGGGGCTTCCCTCCCTCCGGAAGGGCGTGGTCCTCTAATGCGGCAGGTCACCACCCCTGGGAAGGGGAATGCCAGTGGCAGCGCTGAGCTACAGAAAGGCAGCAAGACATTCCTCCATCACACGGCCCATTGTGGTCGACTGTGCCTGGCTTTGTCTCATCCCCAGAGCCGGCCAGTGCCTGGCTCCCTGCTGTGCGTGAGCCCGACGCCTCTGTTCTCCTGGACCACTTTGTAAACTCCTCAGTGGACAAAGAAAGTTCACCTGGGCCCAGGTTGGGAGCTGTGGGTTCCACAGACCCTCTAGGCTGGTGCCATCGTGGTGGGGACCTTAGTGCCAGCATCCTGGAATGGCACTATCAAGCCTGTGTGCATTGTGTTAGTCAGTCTAGGCTGGGCCCTGCTGCAGTAACACATTTGCCCCAAACCCTAAGTAGCTAAATAGAGCAGAGGTTCATCTGTCACTCACCTGAAGTCCGATCAGATTGGGCCACCCTCCTCCATCTAACAGCTGCCCCATCTGGAGCCTTGAAAGTGAGTGCTAGGGGTTCCACACAGAGACTTTCCACTGCCTCTACTGGACAGATGTTCCTCAGTTTCACCCACAGTCTGCCAGCCAGAACCAGTCAACACAGAGACAAGTTAGTTTCAGGGGAGGCTGGGAAATGTGAAGTGCATGGATATTTGGTCAGCTCTAATATCTTCTGCTACACGCTGTTATAAAAAATAAAGCTGGGTGCAGTGGTACATGCTTGTAGTCCCAGCTACTCAGAAGGCTGAGGCAGGAGGATTGCTTGAACCCAGGATTTCGAGGCTGCAGTGAGCTATGATTGTGCCACTGCACCCCAGCCTGGGTGACACAGCAAGACCTCATCTCTAAAAATAAATACATGCATACATTAAAAATAATATATACACAAGGTAAAAATTTAAACAGCACAGAAGGATACACAATAAAACGAAAAGCTTCCCTGTTTGAGTAATCACTCCAGGCATGTTTTATTCATGCACAGGCTTTATTATTTTTAGCCAATGGGATCTTTGTACCTCTTATGGAGGAATGTTTTTCCCTTACATTGTAGATCTTTTTCTCCATCCAGACCTCTAGTCACACCCCTTTTTAAAGTTGGGCATCATTCTCCTGAAGAGATAAAGCATAATCCATATAGTCAGTCCCCATGGATGGAAATTGTTTTCCATCTTTAAACCACTACAGGGCCGGGCATGGTGGCTCACGCCTATAATCCCAGCACTTTGGGAGGTCGAGGCAGACAGATCACTTGAGGTCAGGAGTTCAAGATCAACCTGGCCAACATGGCAAAACCCCATTTCTACTAAAAATACAAAAATTACCTGGGCATTGGTGGTGGGCACCTGTAATTCCAGCTACTTGGGAGGCTGAGGCATGAGAATCACTTGAACCTGGGAGGCAGAGATTACAGTGAGCTGAGATCATGCCACTGCACTCCAGCCTGGGTGACAGAGTGAGACTTTGTTAAAAACAAAAACAAACAAACAAAAAAAACCACTACAGACCAGTGGCACTCCCAGAGGTTGGAAGTTTGCATCTTGGGATCTCATCCCAGGCCACCCCCAGCTGCCAGCCTTGTCGGGGATGCAGGTGTGGGCAGTGCCATGGTATGTGGAGATGAGGCAGATGAGGCTAACTTCAGCCATCATTTCAGCTGCGGGCCTTCTTGAGTCCGAAACCTTCCTCCCCACTGCCAGCCGCTTCAGCAGGGACCCCTGGATGCTGCCTATGGAGCCTTGTCTCTGAAGGGACAGTGCTGGCGGGTTCTGCTCGGGGAAGAGGATCATGTGATTCACAAAGCTGGGCGGCACATCTTTAAGGGCCTTCAGTTACAATGGCTACACCTTCTTTAACTGTGCCCCATCCACGGCCCCGGCAGGGAGTTCCCACGATGTCACCTCCTGGAGCCCTTTCTCGGTGATCACCTGGGCAGATGTGGGAGAAAGGGGACAGCTGCAGCCATTGCAGCAGAAGCACAGTCCCCATGAGCTTGCTCATCGTTGGCTGCCATTTTGTCTCCTTTCCTCAAAAATAGCTGATGTTGATGCACCAGTTTTATGGCACAGCCAGTTCCCAGCCTGGCCCACGATGGCCGGGTTTCATGTGTGCCGCCTCCCTACGTGGAGAAGGATTACCTTCTGGTGTAATTTGCCCCTCCTGCCCCACCATGGCCTTGCTTCACAGAGCCTTGGGTGTCTGGACTCCACCAGCAGAGGACTAGACCCCCCTCTCTTGGTGGCCCCTTGCCAGGTGGACCAGTGTATTAGTCCATTTTCACACTGCTGATTAAGACATAACTGAGACTGAGAAATTTACAAAAGAAAGAGGTTTGATGGACTTATGGTTCCTTGTGGCTGGGGAGGCCTCACAATCATGGTGGAATGTGAAAGGCACTTCTTACATGGCGGTGGCAAGAGAAGAATGAGAACCAAGTGAAAGGGGTTTCCCCTTATAAAACCATCAGATCTCATGAGACTTATTCACTACTATGAGAACAGTATAGGAGAAACTGCCCACAATTCAATTATCTCCCACCGGGTCCCTCCCACAACACATGGGAATTATGGGAGTACAATTCAAGATGAGATTTGGGTGGGGACACAGCCCAACCATATCATTCTGCCCCTGGCCCCTCCCAAATCTCATGACCTTACATTTCAAAACCAATCTTGCCTTCCCAACAGTCCCCCAAAATCTTAACTCATTTCAGCATTAACTCAAAAGTCCATACACAGTCCAAAGTCCCATCTGAGACAAGGCAAGTCCTTTCCGCCTACGAGCCCGTAAAATCAAAAGCAAGTTAGTTACTTCCTAGATACAATGTGGGTACAGGCATTGGGTAAATACAGCTGTTCCAAATGGGTGAAATTGGCCAAAACAAAGGGGCTACCGGCCCCATGCAAGTCAGAAATCCAGCAGGGCAGTCAAATCTTAAAGCTCTAAAATGATATCTTTGACCTCATGTCTCACATCCAGATCATGCCGATGCCAAGACGTGGGTTCCCATGGTCTTGGGCAGCTCCATCCCTGTGGCTTTGCAGGGTACCGTCTCTCTCCTGGCTGCTTTCATGGGCTGGCATTGAGTGTCTGCAGGTTTTCCAGGCAAACAGTGCAAGCTGTCAGTGGATCTACCATTCTGGGGTCTGGAGGACAGTGGCCCTCTTCTGACAGCTCCAACAGGCAATGCCCCAGTAGGGACTCTGTGTGGGGTCTCTGACCCCACATTTCCCTTCTGCACTGCCCTAGAAGAGGGTCTCTATGAGGGCCCCGCCCCTGCAGCAAACGTCTACCTGAGCATACAGGTGTTTTCACACATCTTCTGAAATCTAGGCGGAGGTTCCCAAACCTCAATTCTTGACTTCTGTGTACTTGCAGGCTCAACACCACATGGAAGCTGCCAAGGCTTGGGGCTTCCACCATGGCTCGAGCACTGCATTGGCCCCTTTCAGCCATGGATGGAGCAGCTGGGACTCAGGGCACTGGGCACCAAGTCCCTTGGCTGCACACAGCATGGGGACCCTGGACTCAGCCCGTGAAACCACTTTTTCCTCCTAGGCCCCTGGGCCTGTGATGGGAGGGGCTGCTGTGAAGACCTCTGACATGCCCTGTAGACATTTTCCCCATGGTCTTGGGGATTAACATTCAGCTCCTTGTTACTTATGCAAATTTAGGCCGCCAGCCTGAATTTCTCCTCAGAAAATGGGATTTTCTTTTCTATTGCATTGTCAGGCTGCAAACTTTCCAAACCTTTATGCTCTCCTTCCCTTACAAAACTGAACGCCTTTAACAGCACCTATGTCACCCCTTGAGTGCTTTGTTGCTTAGAAATTTCTTCTGTGAGATACCCTAAATCATCTCTCTCAAGTTCAAAGTTTCAAAAATCTCTAGGGCAGGGGCAAAATGCCAGCAGTTTCTTTGCTGAAACATAACAAGAGTCACCTTTGCTCCAGTTCCCAACAAGTTCCTCATTTCCATCTGAGACCACCTCAGCCTGGACTTTATTATCCATATCACTTTCAGCATTTTGGGCAAAGCCATTCAACAAGTCTCTAGGAAGTTCCAAACTTTCTCACATTTTCCTATCTTCTGAGCCCTTCAAACTCTTCCAACCTCTACCTGTTACCGGTTCCAAAGTCATGTCTACATTTTTGGGTATTTTTTTCAGCGGTGCCTCACTCTTCTGGTACCAATTTACTCTATTAGTCCGTTTTCACACTGCTGATAAAGACATACCTGAGACTGGCCAATTTACAAAAGAAAGAGGTTTAATGGGCTTACAGTTCCACTTGGCTGGGGATGCCCCACAATCATGGCAGAAGGTGAAAGGCACTTCTTATATGGCGGTAGCAAGAGAAGAATGAGAACCAAGTGAAATGGGCTTATCCTTATAAAACCATCAGGACTGTGAGACATATTCACTACCACAAGAGCAGTATGGGAGAAACTGCCCCCATGAGTCAATTGTCTCCCACTGGTCCCTCCCACAACACATGGGAATTATGGGAGTACAATTCAAGATGAGATTTGGGTGGGGACACAGAGCCAAACCATATCAACTAGGCACATCCTGCATGCAAGAGAAAGCCTTTACCAGGCCGTGTTCCACTTCCCAAAGCCCCACTGCCCCTCCAGCTCACCCTTACTTGGTCCTGTGAGAATGGCTCCCATACCCAAAAGGGCAAGTGAGCCCTGCTTTTCTGACTGGCCAACAAGGCACCATCCAGTCTTCCCCAGCTGATGCACACATGTGCTTCTGTGGAGGGAGCACAGACGCCATTCTGTTGGATTCACTGGGAGGTCGGGATGCTAGCCTGCCCTAACCCGCCTTGGCCTTCTCACCTTGATCCACTGAAAGGGAGGAGCAGGTGTGAGCCCCTTATCAGCCAAGGAGGCCGCAGGCAGGGTCACCGCAGAGGCCATCTGGGTGCAGGGGAGCAGGGTGAGGCTCCTCTGTTCCCTCACACCCCAGCTCCCGGGATCCTGAGGAGGGAAGCGGAAGTGAGTGGCCATTGTCACAACCTCCCCATGGCACTGTTCTTGTGCTCCCAGGTCAACCTGGCCTATGCCTATGAGACCAAGGATGCACTGTGCTTGGTCCTGACCATCATGAATGGGGGCGACCTGAAGTTCCACATCTACAACATGGGCAACCCCGGCTTTGAGGAGGAGCGGGCCTTGTTTTATGCGGCAGAGATCCTCTGCGGCTTGGAAGACCTCCACCGTGAGAACACCGTCTACCGGTGAGTGGAAGGCACCGAGGACTTCCAGGTCTAAGTCTGAGGGGGTGGGGCCAGCCCTTCCACACCCTCGGGCAGGTGGTTGCCATCGCTCTGGGAATCAGCCCTGGTCAGCACCAGGGGAGGGTGCAGAGTCAGACAGACTTTCCACTCCAGGAAGCTGGGGCCCCCCGGCACTGAGGAAGCGAGGTGGGCCACCCTCTGGCCAGTGTTCTCCAGCCTCCAAAGTTTAGGGAAGCCAAGCAAGTGAAATGATGTTCCCGAAACTGACTGCTCCTTCAAGTCAAGGAGGACGGGCCGTGACCACTGCTCCCTCCAGTCGCCTCCATCCCAGCAGCCAGGGAAGCTGGGAGGGGGCCTGGTGGCCGCTATCTGGGATCAGTCCTGGGAAGACTTGGGTTGGGTCACTGCCCACAAGCAGAATCGGAGTGGCCCATGGTCCCACTCCATGCTGTCCTCAGCTTGCTCTGGTCTTCACCCCCTCTCCTCACCCACCTCAATCCCACAGGGACCTGGACACTGTAGGGCCAGGGGTCCAGATTCCACTCACAACGAGCAGTGCCCTTCAGATTTTTCTCCCAGTCCTTCTGAAAGAATTTTGAAAAATCTCTGTGATGCTGCATTTTAAGTAGACATTTGAAATATTCCATCATATTGAAATAGTGGCAATTTTTGATATATTGAAATTGAACAGTTACATTACACTCTTCAGGGGATCCAGTGGAATCTCTACTTGCTGTAGCAAATTGATTTCCACCTGCATTTATCCAAAAAATTCACAGAAAGCTCTTTAGTGATGAGGAATTTTCTGTCATTTCCTTCACTCTCTCCATCCCCCCAGAATGTTAATAATATATTTTTTTGCCTGAAAGTCTTTCACTGATTAGCGTACATCTCTGAAACAAATATATAGATACATACAAGGGTTTTTGAAATTCTCCTTGACTGTAAGGCTCTAAGTGTTAAAATAACTTCTCTGGCTGGTTGCGGTGGTTCACACCTGTAATCCCAGCACTTTGGGAGGCTGGGGCAGGCGGATCACCTGAGGTCAGTAGTTCGAGATCAGCCTGGCCAACGTGGTGAAACCCTGTCTCTACTAAAAATACAAAAAGTAGCTGGATGCGGTGGCACGCGCCTGTAGTCCCAGATACTTGGGAGGCTGAGGCTAAAGAATCGCTTTAACCTGGAGGTTGCAGTGAGTCAAGATCACCACTGCACTCCAGCCTGGGCGACAGAGTGAGACTCCGTCTCAAAATAAAATAAAATAACTTCTTCTGTCGAGTTGCCATTGTAATTAGTAGTAGATCTCATTTCTAATCAGTCCTTTGGAAGCAGGGGTTTTGACATCTGGAGTGGGTCGCTACAGTCATACTCGGGAGGGGAGGAGGCTGCTTTTCTTCTGTAACTTGGGAGAAGAGTTATTGAGAAAGGGCAGATGGGAGGGAGATCCCAAAAGATGCCAGGACAGAGCTGGCTTACAGCCTAGGGCAGACCCCAGAAGCAGAAGAACTGTGTGTCCCAGTCTGTCCAGTGAGGTGCTGCCTTGCTCTCTCAGATCACGGGACCATGCAGCTCGAAGACTAACTAGTTTAATCGGGGTGTTGTGTAACTGTTGGGAATCGTGTGCTCTCAGGGTCACCAGGTGGACGTGGTTGTCACGCTGAGGTGACGGGCCAGCAGCGGTGGCTGGGGTGGAGGCAGCTGGTGCGGCGCATAGGGCCCGTGGCTGGGGTTCTGTCGAGGTCAGAGGTCGCCGCTCTGGGGCTCCACGTTGCGGGTCTCCCGGGGCTGACCCCGGGACAGTTTGGGGAAGCGGGAAGCTGCTTTGGGCCGGCTGTTGTTCTTCGCATCCTGATGCGAAGAAATCCAAACCCTTCAAACTACGGACAGGAGGGAACCCCCTGCTCGGTCCTGGCAGACCCCGACACGCAGCCCAGTTTGAAGACCTTTGCAGTGGAGCTCATCTTGGGACCAAGAAGGTTTTGAAAACAAGAATGGTCTTGATGACATGCCCTTCCCCCCATGCCATCCCCCCATTTATGTTTCTGTTTTGTTTTCATTCAAATGAAAAGAGTCAAAATTTTCCCTAAGGGTTGAACAAAGAATTCTCTACTTGATTGCCTTTTATTTAAAAAGAAAAAAGAAAGCCCTCCAAGTTCCAGCTCGTCTTCTTCCGGGGGAAAGAGAACCACAGTGCCTCCTGCCTGGCTGTGACCACTCACCACGGCCTCTCTTTGGGCTCAGTTCTGGCCAGTGCCCACTAGTGAGCTGCCATGCTAGCCTGGTGGCAGCCAGCTTGTTGAGATGATGGCTCCTGCCCTTATTTGGAATTGTTAACACATCAAAAGAATGCCATTTAAATAACAGCAACAAAAGTATTTTATGATAAATAAGGATACACAAACACCAATTATCATTTGATGAGGCTCACTGGCTGGATTTGGGTACATTAACCACTCCACATGAGGACAGCTGCCATCAGTTAAATAAACAAAGCTGGGTGGTTGAGAACTGGAGCCTCCATCCGGATCCTGTGTACTGTTTGCCCCATGGCTTAACTGAGTTGCACACACTCTCCTGTTGGCTGTTCTTTTACCCATAGAGAAGACCTTTTCCTATAAAACCAGCTCCTCTGCTGGCTCTCCCCCCATCCTGGGAATGCAGAGGCTCCCTTACTTGTGAGCAAGATCCTGTCATCAAGAGAGGAGACATTAGGGACAGGATAAGGCAGCCACACCTATGCCATGCCCCGTAGCTGTTCTTTCTCCCAGGCTGTAGCGTAGCTGGTGTTGGGGGATGTGCCAGTCTCCTGCAGGCCCCATCCCAAAGGGGGTCTTTTTCCTGTGCCCCCACCTTCTCCCCTTTGATCCTCTCTTCCCAATTGCACAGCTCCCTTCATTCCAGGCCCTGTTCTGCCTTCAGGGCTTCCTGAGACCTGCAGGGTCTCCTCAGCCTTGGAGTATCCTCAGACCTGCAGTCATTGATGTGTGAACAGGGGCCATGACTGTCCTTTTCCTAACTTTCCCAGTCACCCTCCAGGATTGGGAAATGCCTATGGCAAACAGCAGTGTTGCTTTAAATTACTGGAAGGAGAAAAATTAGCTGAAGATCATTTTGACTCAAACCAGACAGCCTGAGCCAGGAGGTGGGAAGGAAACACACTGTGGCCACTCAGGCCTGATTAGCCCGAGGGGTCGACCCAGATGCCAGTGCATCCTACCTGCCCAGAATGCCCACACTCTGATGCTTGTTGTTTTTCCTTTCAGAGATCTGAAACCTGAAAACATCCTGTTAGATGATTATGGTAAGTCTTTTCCTACTCGGTAGCTGAGGCGAGCATTGCAACCCAGAGAAAGCAAAGGGCCTCCCAGGGATTCTCAGAGAGGGCTGGGGAAGCTGACCATGGGCCCCACTTCCACTGCTCAGTGCTGGTTACCTGGGGAAGGGGGAAAGCTGTGAGCGTGAACAGAGCTCCTGCTTGGTGAACAGGCAGTGTTCAGAGAGACTTTGAAATTCAGAGTTTTTGAAATTCCCCTTGACCATAAGGCTCTAAGTGTTAAAATAACTTCTGGCCGGGCGCGGTCTCTACAGCGCACTGAACAAGGAGTCCAGAATTTCAGAGATACTTAACTTCCATCAAGTTCACCTCTCATCTTGTTTGTAAAATGGAAACAAAGCGTCCTGCCCTGCCCTGCCCACCCAGAAGGAAGAGGGTGGTGGAGAGGCTTCTACATGACAGCTTGAGAGGGAATTGCTTGTCAGTCTAGCCAGCTGTAAATGTCTTAGGCATTAGGTTTGTGCATTACCATCATTATTTTCTCTTGGCTGTGGACACTGAGTAATAAGAACAACCACAGTACCCGTCACAGCTGTTTAGCCTCACACCTGGAAAATAGTTCCTATACCTTCTTTTTTTTTTGAGACAGAGTCTCACTTGCTCAGGCTGGAGTGCAATGGCATGATCTCGGCCTACTGCAACCTCTGCCTCCCAGGTTCAAGTGATTCTCCTGCCTCAGCCTCCCAAGTAGCTGGGATTACAGGTGCACGCCACCACACCTGGCTAGTTTTTGTTTTTTTGTTTTTTTTTTTTGAGATGTAGTTTTACTCTTGTTGCCCAGGCTGGAGTGCAGTGGTGCAATCTCAACTCAGTGCAACCTCTACCTCCCAAGTTCAAGTGATTCTGCTGCCTCAGCCTCCCAAGTAGCTGAGATTACAGGCACGTGCTACCACGCCTGGCTAATTTTTGTATCTTTAGTAGAAATGGGGTTTTGCCATGTTGACCAGGCTGGTCTCAGACTCCTGACCTCAAGTGATCTGCCCTCCTTGGCCTCCCTAAGTGCTGGGATTACAGGCGTGAGCCACCGGTTTCCACACCTTTGATCTGACTAGATCTTCTCACCTGCACAGAGAAGGGCAAGACAGCATCTCTGTGCCCATTTAACAGATGACAAAACTGAGCCTCAGGGGAGCCATCCTGCCAGAGTCACCCAGCAGCATCAGTGGGGAGCTGAGGGCAGAAACTGGGTCTCCTCCCAGCAGGCCCCAGAACCTGGCAGCCCCCAATAGAGGGAGGGGAGAAACCGGGTCACTGATGACCTGAAGAGAGGTCTGCATGGGATACTGCCCTGTGGAGAGGCGGTCGGAGGGCCCAGGCCTGCCGCCCCTCTCTGGATGTGCCCGGTGCCTCCCTTGGTCTAAGAACCAAGCCCACGCTGCTCCTCTGCTATCCTGACTGTCAGCCCCCACCGAGCCAGGGAGTCCACACAGCTCCAGCCTGGCGGGGTCTCGACACTGGCCCTTGCTGACATCTAGGCTGGAGGGGTGGGGGTGGGGCCCTGGTGTCCATAGGCAGGGAAGGGAAGGGGACGTGTTCCTTCCTGCAGGGTAAGTTGTGGCCGCGACCCTGCCCAGGTGGGCCGTGGGAGGGACAAAGACCGAAGTGGAGCTCAGCTCGGCGTCTCCCGCTCTGGGGGGTCAGTCCTGGGCTGTGAGCTCAGAGTCATCTCCAGGCTCTGCCACGTCAGACCAGACGTTTTCCCTTCTCGTTTCTCTAAAGTGAAAAACAACCAATCTCCAGAGACCAACAAGGCAGGCCGGGGAGCTGCTTCCCAAATCGTTTTACAATTCTTTCCCCTTAAGCAAATTGTTGCAGAATTCCAGAAGAACCTCACATTTTTCCCATGAAGTAATCCCAGAACCAAGCCAAGATTCTCTGACCTCAGCCTTCCAGGAAGCCCATTCAGCCTTTGACTAGGCAGGTCGGTCAACGTCCAGCCGGGTCCAGGCATCCTATTGCATCTTTATGTTCCACTCCTGAAGAGTGGGCATTTTCCTGTGTCCTCCCACACCTGCACTCTCCCAAGGCTCTTGTGGTCACTCTGAGATGGCAGATTGGGGTCCCTGTTGTCCTTGGACAGATGAGAATGCCGAGAGCTCGTATACCTTGCCCAAGGGCACACAGCGAGGCCGCGTGCCCATGCAGCTGTCCCAGGGACCCACTGACCCTGCTGTCCCCCTCAGGCCACATTAGGATCTCAGACCTGGGCTTGGCTGTGAAGATCCCCGAGGGAGACCTGATCCGCGGCCGGGTGGGCACTGTTGGCTACATGGGTGAGTGCTGGGCTGCCTGTGTCAACGCACCTTGAGACCCACCGCCTGCTCACTGCCGGTCGAGCCCCCAGAGCCTGCCCGCAGAGCCTCTCGCCTCTTCATGCACTGCTGATCACACACAGAGTCACAGTCTCTGCAGGGCCGCTGGGGGGGCGGCCTTAGCCAGGGGGAGGGGGAGCACAGGGGCCCCAGATGTGATGACTGCTCTGAGCTCTCTGCACTCCCAGGCCCCCAGCCCCACCTGTGTCCAAAGCCAAGCCACTCTTAGGGGTCGGGGCCTGGCATACAGCGCTGCTAGGGGAGGCCACATTGAAGCAGGGGTCTGGGAGGAGAGGCCTTTGAGAGGAAGGAGGTAATTCACAAGAGCCCGCAAATGAGAGGCGCGCACAGCTGCTGTGTCACCAAGCATGATTCCAGTAGAGAGCAGCCTTGGGCTCCTGCCACCTTTCCTCAGTCTGCTCTGAGACCAGCGTCCTGGGGGTTGCAGGGAAGAGACCCAGAGTTAAGTCCCGTGCCCTAGAATCCCCCGTCCAATTGGGGGCACGCCCTGGGCTTCTTCCTGTGCATTTCACACACCTACCCTCCTTCCCCTGCGAGGCGTGTGCCCGGGGAGCAGGCACGCTGCCACCCTCTAGTCAGGCTGGTACCGACAGCAGCTGCAGAGGAGGTGTGCCTTGTCTCTGATGCTAGAGGGTCCTTTTCAGATTGCATGACATTTGGCAACCTGTGGGGTGTGTGTCTGTGTGTATGTGAGTGTGTGTGTGCCCACGTGAATGCTGATCGATGATTGATAGGGAGGTAGGCGGGTGGGCAGGTGGATGGATGGATGGATGGATGATGGATGATGGATGGGTGCATGATAGATCTGCCTACCTGTGTGTGCATTTGCCTGGGTCTCCTTCTGCAGAGTGTTCCATGCATCTGTCTGCCCCGGCTCTTGTGTGCAAACCAGCACATGTGTGGATGCATTTCCCTCCAGACATACGTGCTGATGCTGCAGAACTATCTTTTCTGTATTTCTATGGTAAATCTGTAATTCGGTTTATCAAAGTGGTACAGAAGACATAGCAAGAGATTGTTTGAATTACAGATAAATTTAAGATCATCTTTAATTTGGGTAGATACACCTTGATTCATTGAAACAAATATACCAATAGCACCTGTTCTGTGCCAGGTGTCATATTGTTACGGTAGTGAATAAAGTAGCTCATGTTCTAGGCGAGGGGACATCAAGAGTGCAGGACACCTCCATCCACGGTGGTCAGAGTTCTAAAGCTACAGTCAAAGTCCTTCGGGGGCACAGAGGAGAGTCATCAGGGCAAGCTCCCTGGAGGGAGTGGTATTCACAGCAGTTGGTGGGGTAAGAGTTGGTGGCGGCCATGAAACTCCAGGCCTTCTGTGAGCAGCGCCACCAGCTGTCTCCTTCCTTCTCACTCGTCTCTCCTCTCCTCTGCCCCCAGCTCCAGAGGTCCTGAACAACCAGAGGTACGGCCTCAGCCCCGACTACTGGGGCCTGGGCTGCCTCATCTATGAGATGATTGAGGGCCAGTCGCCGTTCCGCGGCCGCAAGGAGAAGGTGAAGCGGGAGGAGGTGGACCGCCGGGTCCTGGAGACGGAGGAGGTGTACTCCCACAAGTTCTCCGAGGAGGCCAAGTCCATCTGCAAGATGGTGAGCTCCTGGTGGCCAGATGCCACCCTCAAGCTGGTGGCTCCCCTCCCTGGGCCTGGCCCCAGTCTGTCCCCAGAACAGCAAACAGGCTGAAGGGACAGGGGTCTGAGCATAGGGGTGGGGGTTGCAGCCCACCAAGCTAGAGTTGAGGGCACTCCTTGCTGTGGGCTGGGGTGGTCAGCGGAGACTTCCAGGAGAAAGCCTGGGTGGGGCAGGGACACCCAGGAACCAAGGGAAGGGGGGTGAGGGGAACAGTGTGGAACACCCTCACATCCAGCCTGTGGGGGAGTCCACACAGGGCGGAGAAGAGATGGTTTGAGCTGGTGCCCCAGACACAAAGCAACCTTGAGCCAAGCCCCGGCTCCTGCCCTTGGGCCTCCTGCTCCCTCCACCTCTGGATCCTAAGGTGTTGGTTTAAGACGAAGGGCTACAGGGGGTGGGGGCGATGATTTCAGTCTTTGAACATCTTATAACAAAGTTTTCCACCACTAGATGGACTGCTGGTCATGCCAGCCTGGCTCCTGCATGACAGGGTCTAGGGATAGTGAGGTCAGACCCACCCAAAAGCTGGGTGGGTGGGGCCAGATGGGGGGACTGGAAGCCAGATAAGGAGTGACAGGAGCCATTGGAAGTGGGGGATATGGGAGTGGAGTCCGCCCGTGCACCCCTGCCACTGGGCCGCCCCATGCCGGCCCTCAGGCCCTTCCCTGGGAACCAGGACTAGTGGCTGGCTTTGTGGGGAGATGGCCACTTCCTGCTGCTGCCTGGCTGTCAGCCCCCAAGTCCAGCCCATGCCCCCTTGGGGCCCTCCTCCTTATGGTCCCCAGCACAGCTGTGCTGGCACCCCCACTGCAAGCAGCTGCCCTCTAATGCCAGCCTCATAGGGACAGGAGGGGCCGGAGCACCCAGCTCCACAATTGCCAGCCCACAGACTTCCTCTCCTCTCCCTGGAGCCACAGATGTACCCCGTATCCCATGTACCCGGAGCCACAGATGGGCAAACCGAGCCTGGGAGGGGGGAACCACACTTCCCACCCCTCTACATCTGCAGGGACTTTTGGGGCAGACTCAGCGTGTGCATTGACAACCCAGGCAACTCCCGGAGTTTAGGAAGCAGCAGGCCTGGGAGTTGATTAAAAGTCGCAATGCTTCTGCTCAGGAAGACCTGAGATCTGCGCCGCAAGCGGCCCCGGGAGGGTCTGGCTCGGCTCCTCACCCCAGAGGCCCCTCTCCTGCAGCCAAACACCTCTGCTTGGCCCCTTCCTGTCACCAACCTCATCCTCACATCACAGAGCTGTGGGAAGAAGTCCTGTGTGTATAGCAGACCCACACCCTAACCCCACAGCTGTTGGCCCGCCATGCAGCCGGGGCCTCAGAGAAAGCCACATGGTCATCGCAGCCAGGGCTAGGGTGGGGGGACCGGAGGAGCAGTGGAGCACTGGTCAGGTAAATGGAAATGTGGGTGTGAGCCATACTTGGCTGTCTCATTGGGAGATATCTGTCAGGTGCGACAAAACGAGACAAGGGAAAGAAGAAGGGGTCAGACAGCCGTGGGCAGAGCATCACCAAATGTCCCAGGTCAGGGCCAGGCAATCAGAGAAGCAGGTCTTGAGAGATCTCAGCAGGGATATGGGACGTACTAAGAGGATGAAGAGGCGGAGAGGGCCCCAGTCCCACCCCCAGACCCCAGACACCCACCTTGGCCCCTGGCTTTGGGGCTGGGATCGCCTGCTGCAGCCTGGACCAGGGTGCTGCTGTCCCTCTGCTGCCCCCTGGTGGACACTGAGAGAAAGCCTGCTGCTCCCGGAGGACCTGTCCCGTGGGTACAAAACCACTGTCCTCTGGAAGCCTCTGGCCTTGCTGCGGCTTCCCTTACAAATGATCTTGGGTCTTGGGAGTCTAGTCTTAGGCCTCCTTCACGCCCTTGACTGCAGCATCTCCGGCATCTAGGCCTACCTTGTCCCCTCCAGCTGGTGGCAGCTCAGGACACTGCAGAGCCTGACTTGCCAGGAGACCTTGCAGGTCCTGGGTTCACAGGGCTATTTCTAGGCTCTGGTGGCTCCAGCCCTGCCTGCCTAAGAGGGTCCCTCCACAATCAGTGAGGAAGCCTGTCTCTGGCCCCCAGGTCCGTCCCCCATTCTACCTTAGCAGCCACAGAACCCACTCCCCCTCCTCTGGAGCCCAGAAATTCACACATCCCACTGCTTTGTCTCCTGAGCCCAGTCCATGGGCCCAGACCTCAGCCTCCATCTTCCCCAAACCCCTGCTCAGTCCCAGCACTGGGCCTTAGCCCCCATCCAGCTCCCTCTTGCCCTTCAGCTGTCTTGGTCTCACTTGTCCTTCTAGCCCATCTGTACTCCTCCTCCAGGAAGCCCTCTCTGCCTGCCCCACCCATCCCAGCTCACACCTTCTCTTCCTCTCACTTCTCCTGGTGTCCACCTGATAGCATGGTTGCAAACTCTACCTGACGATGTGGCTGCAAACTGTTGACTGGATGCCAGGGTTTCAAATGGCAGCATATAGGCGGCTGTTTTGTTCAACCTGCACACGGTTTTTCAAAAGAAGTAAATGGTAGGTTCATTGCCAAGATTTAGAAATGAGGAGATTTCATGTAATAACCTGGATTTTCTGGCTTCTCTTGAAAAGCAGAAGCCCCAGGCTCTGGCTGCCGTCCCACCTAGCAGGAGCTGACACATAGCCTGGCCCGGCCCACCCAGCCCACCCCTCGCCTTTCTCATCCTCGTTTGTGCCACCTTCCTGGCCAGCTGCTGCAGCCCCTGCAGAAGGAGACTTGCCTCTGAGGGACTGCTTAGAACAGTGCAGCACCTGGGCCCAGCCCAACCCAATGCCTTGAGCCTTTGTTGAACAGTGAAGCCCCCAGAGAGAGAAGCAGAGTCATGAGCGCCAGACCCTGAGCCGCCAGCCTGGCTGTCCATGGGGGCATTAAGGGGCAACACTGAGTGACTGAGTGCTCTGCTTTGTCCTTTCAAGGGTGGAACCTGGTGCTGGCCCTGATGCTACCTTCGATTCCTTTGTTTGGGGGGCAGCCCCCTCCAGACCCTGAGCCCCAAGAGGCCAGTCTGGCTGCTCACTCTCCCCGGCGTCCCCAGCCGGTGCAGTGCCTGCCCCACAGGGACCAGCAGGAAGTGTACATGGGATGAATATGAGCAAAGCGCACGGGGCATTGGGAAAAGACAAGGCTGGGCCCCTACCCCATGCAGTCTGCTCCTCTGGATTTTAGCCTCAAAGCAGACACTTAGTAGACACCAACTGCGTACAGCTGCAGCGCTCAGTAAGGCAGAGGAGAAGAGAGAATCACGAGGCTGGGGCACTGGGAGTGCAGGTCAGGGGCCGGGGCCCTGCTGTCGTGTGGCTGGCCATGGCTAGTCAAGGCCCTCTGCGAGGGTCTAGCCCTCTGGCCTCATTCATAGCCTCATCCCGTCTCACCTGGGTGTCTGCTCCCAAAGACTCTTCCTCTCCTAGTAACCTTCCTGCCTCGTGGTTCTGGTGAAGACACTCTCCTACCTCAACCATCCCTGGCTCCTTCTACCTCCAGATGAAAATCCCGCCACCTGACCTGGCCTTCAGGATCCTCCATCATCTCTCCCTGACCAGCCCCCTCCCCTTGACCCATCTCTGCACCCTCCTCCCGCTTTCTAAGTCTAACGTGTTTTGGGTGTTCCCCAGACACACCCTGCACGTCCTGCCGCTCTGCTTTGCTGGTGCAGTTCCCTCTACCTGTATACCCCTCCCCCTACCCACACCTTGAAAGCCTATTTGTCCTGCAAGACTCAACTTAAATACCTCTTCCCCATGCAGCTCCCTGACCTCCAGCTGGCAGCCAGTCATGCCCCCTGCCCCCGGGGTGCCCGATCTGTATCACCTTGATGCGTCTTCTGAGCATGATTAGCCCCCCCATGAGTCTGAGCACTCCTAGAGGCCAAGTGCCTCAGTGGTGCCTTCTCTGTCAGGAAGGGGCTTGCACCCAGGAGGTACAGCTCTGCAAATTAGCTGAGTATGTGCACGAGACAGAGCTATTGATGCAGTCCTTGCCTTTTGTTGCCTACCCTACACAGAAGAGGTGACAGTGACTCGACACCCATTAATGAGTGCCCACCATAACCCAGGAACGAGGTCTGTAATCCTGAGAGAAACAAGATTCCTGCTCTCCTGTCCCATCAGGCATCTAGCCAGGCTGTGAATGTGTGAGCACAGATGCACGCCAAGACTCAGAGGCAGCCCTGAAGCAAGACCTTTGCAGGGTGGGGCAGCGTGTCTTGGGTTCCTAGGCATGGTGCAGACACTGTGGAGGCAGGAGGTCCGGACAGGAGGAGAGGCCCAGGGGACGTGGCTTCATGGGGCTCTCTGTTTCAGCTGCTCACCAAAGATGCAAAGCAGAGGCTGGGCTGCCAGGAGGAGGGGGCTGCAGAGGTCAAGAGACACCCCTTCTTCAGGAACATGAACTTCAAGCGCTTAGAAGCCGGGATGTTGGACCCTCCCTTCGTTCCAGACGTGAGTAGTCTCCCCCAGCCCCCAGCAGCTCCCTTCGCAGGGTACCCAGGGCTGCCACCAAGTGCTGCCTCACAGTGAGCTGGTGCAGAGTGTAGGGCACATCGTGTCTTTGTGGGGACCAGAGTCCCCTCCCGGCCACTCCTCACCTAAGCTGCAGATGAACTTCACGCCAGGCAGTGCAGAAGAGGCGTGGGCCAGGGAGCCCACATTGGCTGTCCAGAGACTTGGGCACTTTCCCAGGTCTGGGGGTCCTGGACAGATTCCTTCTAAGCGTCAGTTTCCTCCCTGTCCAGTGAAACCAGTAACACTCATGCCTCCCATCTGCCTGGGAGATTTGAGGGTGAAATGAGAACTGAATGGGGAATGCTTTCAAGAGCATTGACGGCCACTACATTCAGTTCATCTTGACCAGCATGCATGCATTGAGCACTACTGTTGACGCCAGGTTCTGGGCCAGGCAGTAACATAAGAGGCCCCTCCCCCAGCAGCTCACATTGCAGGGAGTTGCATCTTCCCAGGAGGTCCCCAGGTCCCCCAGTCGGTGTGTGAGGCAAGATTCCAGCTGAGGTAGAACTGTCCTTGAAAGTCCCCTACATGGTCTATAAATCATGAGCTCTCAGCTGGATCAGAGGCCCAAGAGAGGCAGACCAGGCAGAGGTTGGGTGATCTGTGCGGGATACGTGCTGTGATTCCGGGGCCTGCTCTGTTTAAAGTCAGAGAGTCAGAAGCCAGGAAGGCCTGCTGTGCTTCGGCTCCTGCCACGCTCCCGCGGATGACCCCTTGCCGGCAGTGGGGACTGGGCCGGGGACTGTGGAGGCCGTGGGAGCAGCAGTGTGCTGCAGGCGAATGACTGCATCTCCAGAGAGCTCATGTGCACCTCTCTCCCCAATTCCGTGTCCAATGGCTTTGCGTCGGTAGCTTACAGTAGATCCCGGTGGTAGCATCTGCACAGCAGCAATTTGCAAATGCTACAAATCAGGGCCTCCGCGTCCCCCTCTCCCAGAACCAATGGTTATCACTTACCAGTACCGCCCTGAGTGGAGGCGGGTGGGGACCGTCCTTGGAACTCTGGCACCCCCTGTACATGGGGATCCCCTGGTCCTCTGAGACAGAAGCTGGCTTGGGAAGCTGCTAGGTGCAGATCAGTGTCCATGGCAACCACACCACAGACCCTGTCTGGCCAGGGATGGCATCAGTGTGATGGGTAATCAGGGAATGCTTTTTGGAGAAACACAGGGGCCACTGAGAATATAAAGAGTAGGCCGGGCACGGTGGCTCATGCCTGTAATCCCAGCACTTGGGAAGGCTGAGGCAGTCAGGTTAGGAGTTCGAGACCAGCCTGACCAACGTGGTGAAACCCCATCTCTACTAAAATACAAAAATTAACCAGGCTTCGGGGCACACACCTATAATCCCAGCTACTCGGGAAGCTGAGGCAGGAGAATCGCTTGAACCCAGGAGGCAGAGGTTGCAGTGAGCTGAGATTGTACCACTGCACTCCAGCCTGGGCGATGGAGCGAGACTGCATCTCAAAAAATAAAAAGTGAAAGTCACTGAATGCTGCAAACTCAATCTGCAGATGAGCTTGAGCAGGCAGGGGGAGGATGGTAATCACAGCATTGCTCTCGACCCTGGCTGCCTGGCGAACCGCCTGGGGAGCATGAACAACACTCGCCTTGGATGCAGTCCCCAGGGAGTCTGGGGTAAGACTCGGGCTTCAGGAGTTTTGAAACCTCCCCAGCTGATTCTAGCATAGAGCAAGGGTTGAGAGTCACTATTATGGGAAGTGCCACGTGCAAGGAGTGTGTTGTTTATTTGTTGTTTGTTTTTAGTGTCAAGGGCTTTGGGAGTGGCCACTCCTTGGCGTTCCAGGAAACCACATAGCATTGAGTGCATGAACATCACGGTTGTGCCATTGGGCTGATGTCCGAAATTGGAGAGGATGTGGGCATCCAGACTGGGGGTGTGGCAAAGGTTTGGAACCCGGGTGGCCATCCTTGTGGCCTCTGGGCTACCTATTGCTATGGTGATGGGCTGAGATTAGTCATGGCATTGGAACTATTCCTCTACCTTCCAGCACACTCCAGGTCCCGTGCCAGGCCCCAAGGGAGATCCCATGGCACACAAAACAGTTGGTTGTTTCCAGTCTGAAGAGGAGCAGGGGTGTCAGCAAAACCCCTTAAATAGAAGTAGAAATACGAGTCACAAGAGAAGAGAACAGGCAGCCTCCGGGAAGATGGGAGAGTAGCAGGGCCTCAGAAAAGCGCTCCAGGCCCTGGAAGCAGCATGTGGAAGGAGGCGGCTCTGAGGGTCAGAGCGACCAACTGTCCTGCTTTGCCTGGGACTGTCCTGCTTTTAGCACTGAAAGTCCTGTGTCCTGGGGAGACAGGGACAGTTGGTCACCCTGGGAGTGACCCTGGCCACTTTGAATCAGGGCATTAGGAGGATGAGGTAGCAGAGCCCCGCAAAGCGCACAGCCTGACAAGGTGCACAGAGCAGCCCACCGGTGCCCTCCTGCCCCGGCCGTGTACCCTGTGGCCCAGGGCCTCTGTTCCTGGCATCCGAGGCCTCAGGTGAGCAAAGGTTGCAGGCCCTGGAGTGCGAAGCCGCTGTGAGCTGGGGACTTTGCCTTTCCCCCACTGGCCCTCCCCAGGCTGCACGCCAACCCCCCAGTCATCCCTGCCAGCCCCCCACAGTCATCCCGCCCCCCACAGTCTTCCCTGCCAGCCCCCCACAGTCATCCCTGCCAGCCCCCCACAGTCGTCCCTGCCAGCCCCCCACAGTCATCCCTGCCAGCCCCCTACAGTCATCCCCACACCACTGTCGGGGCTGCTGCCACATTCCTAAACCACGAGCGCTGTGAGTGACATCATTTTTTTCACTTCCATTGACTCTTTTTTTAAAATAAAAATCAATGTATTTTAAAAGGAAACCTTTCCAAGGAAATAATAGCCATGAAAGAGGGGTTTGGGTGTGCCAGCTAACTTTCTGTTCCATTACAGATTTTTAAAATACGCTCATTTCTTAACATTCCTCTGCAAGCCACCCAGGGCCAGCTTCGTGAGCTTGACCTGGCACCCCCTAGGGCATCCTGGGTCCCCACACCTGGCTCAGTGCCCTCTGTTGCCATCTTAAAATTCTAAATGTGGAGCATGGACCCTGCGTTTTCATTCTGCGCTGACCATGTGAATGATGTGGTCTTGCTTCCAGCTAAAAGTCTGCTGAGTTCCACGGTGGCGTGCACCCCGGGCTTTGGGAACTAGAGAAGGGTCGCAGCTCTGCAACTGGACACCCCTGCCCGCACCCCTGCTTCCGCCCATGTGCACTTGGGCCCATGGCTTGCTTTGCTGGGGACAGCATGGCCTTGAGCCTTGAGCTGGAGACCAGAGCAACTGGAAGGGAGAGTCCCAGAAAGTGCCGAGCCCTGAGACCATTGCTAGAACCTTCCTGGCATGGCGGAGCCCATGCTGAGCCGGTGCACTGATTCACAACCTTCCTATTGGCCAAATGTCAGGAGACTATAAGCAGGAGGTAGACTCTACCCTCCAGTGACAGATGTGTCACCAGGTCTGGGGATCCCTTCGCACCCCACCTGGGGCTGTCTCTATAAAGGCCTCATCTCCAGAGGCTCTGGGAAGCCTCCCCGCACCAACCTTGAACTCTTAGAGGGCAGGGTCCACCCAGGTTCATCTCTGCCCTGGCATAGAGCAGGCCCCCAGTGCACAGCTGAGGGACGAGTAAGGCAAAACATATGCCTACCATAATAATACCAGCTCCCCGTTACGGGCGCCAGGCTCGGTGGCCAGCACTGACAGCAGCCCCATCGCCCAGGTGCCTCATTGTCCCCATTTTGCCAGTAAGGAAACAGGACATAGGCCTCAGGGGATATGAGACTTCCCCAAAGTTCCTAAGTCCCACAGCTGGGACTCTAGCCCACGTCTGTCCAGTATGGGTAAGGGAGTGATGGCAGGAAGGAGCCCTGGGCTGGGCACCCAGGTGCCCCAGCTCCTGTGTCACCCCAGCCAGGGTCCCCGTCATGGATCTGAGAGAGGGCTGCACTGTCATCTGGAGGGGTCGCAAAAAAAACCACAGGCCGTCATCTGAGGTGGACAGGAAGCCCAGCCAAGCCACTGGGGCCGACCCCTCCCCTGGACTCACCTGCCTCTGAGCCACACACCCTCCAGCCACTACCCATAGCAGTTCTGGGGGTGCGTCCTGGGAAGACTCCCTTCTGCTCCCCAAAACCCCAAGGCCTGGCTCGGGGCCACTGGAGCCGCAGGCGGGACACATGTGTGACCGGCCCTCTGCCCCTGGCAGCCCCGCGCTGTGTACTGTAAGGACGTGCTGGACATCGAGCAGTTCTCCACTGTGAAGGGCGTCAATCTGGACCACACAGACGACGACTTCTACTCCAAGTTCTCCACGGGCTCTGTGTCCATCCCATGGCAAAACGAGGTGAGCAGAGCAGGCCACTTGCTTTGGTCTGGGCGGGAGGGAGGGACTGACTAGGGGAAGGAGGCATCGGGAATATGAGTTTGGCGGCAGGAGGATGAGCGCATGGTTTCTGTTTTCTCCGTGAAGGCAGCACACAAAAGCTGTCAGTGGCCAAGTAGGGAGCTGTAGCCACCACGGGCCAGTCATTGACGGGGAGCCTCGCCCAGCCCCCGAGACCTGGAGGGCGTGTGGCTCAGGGGCAGGTGAGGCCAGGGGAGGGAGCCCCAGTGGCTTTGCTGCTGGGCTTCCTGACTGCCCCAGTTGACGGCCTGTGTTTTGTTTTCACGGCCCCTCCAGATGATAGAAACAGAGTGCTTTAAGGAGCTGAATGTGTTTGGACCTAATGGTACCCTCTCGCCGGATCTGAACAGAAACCACCCTCCGGAACCGCCCAAGAAAGGGCTGCTCCAGAGACTCTTCAAGCGGCAGGTGAGACACCCATGCCTGGCCAGTCCTGGCATCAGCCCCGAAACCCCTGGCTCACTTCCATGGGAAACGAGAAGACCCACAGTAGAGACCCTTGGAGGGCTTGGAAGTCTGGGGCAGTAGCAGCTTGGAAGGGCAACTGATTATGTCCAAGGCCCCCGATACCCACGGCAGCTGATGGGACCCCCGGGGAGAAGGGCAGGGCCAGCCCAGATTCACCCTCCCTCTGGGTTCCTCCGCCTTGACACTGTTGGCGCCTGGGGCCGGTTAATTCCTTGTCATGGTGCCGTCCTGTGCATCACAAGACGTGGGGCAGCAAGTTTGGCCTCCACCCCAGATGCAGCAACACCCCATCCCCCAGTCGTGAGAGCCTGTAAAGGAGCCAGACATTGCTGAATGTCCTCAGGGGCACAGTCACCCCTGGTTGAGAGCCACTGCCCTCTCTGGCCCTTACGAAGCCTCAGTCATATAAAGACTGAACATCATAAGCCCAGGGAGAACTGGGGGTAGAAGCTGACCCCACAGAACCTTCCGGCTCCTGGGATGGCCCCCATCCAATGCTGTGCCCTCTAGCTGGCAGCCAGAGGAGACAGGGCCCTTGGGAAATGACACTTAGAGCCTGGCCCCGGGTAAGGGTTGGTGCGGGCCAGTGGAGGAAATGCCGGGGAAGGGCCCCCACCTCACCCCACACCAGGAAGGTGGCCACCATACACCCCGTCTTGGCCTGGCCCTTGAGGAAGCTGTGGCCCAGTGTGCCCATCCTGGAGCCTGGGAGGCTCCCTCACCTAGTTCTGCTCCTTCCTCCTCCCCACAAAGAGCCAGCTCCAGGATGGGCACACTCAGCCAGTGATAATATAAAAATACAACGCTTCAATGCTTCCATCAAGTAAAACAGAAGTTCCAGAAAGAATGACGTCTCCCTCCCCTGATGGCCAGGCATGCCAAGAACACCCTGGGTCCTAGAAAAAGAAATTACCATGGAGTCTCACAGACCCGGGTTCAAACCCAGCCCTGACACTTCTTGGTTATGTGGCAACTTACGGAACCTCTCCTGCCTCAGTTTGCCTGCCTGAAACATCAGGATAGAAATGCCCATTGCCTAGAGCCATGGGTGGTGGCCCACACATGGGCACCAGCACCTGTGAAGCAAACGCTTCTTGCCTCCCTCCTCCTCCCCTCTGCAACATGAAGGGCCCAGCACCCACGGGATGCAGAGGGAAGGCCTGAGCAATGGGAACGACCGCCCATCTCTCCCAGGCCGGCCCTCGCTAGAGCCCTTCGCATGTGAGGCCCCATTGTATCCTCCCAGCCACCCTGTGCGGAAGCTGCTCTTCTCCTGTGTTACAGGAGAGGAAACTGGGAGATGGAATTGCATGCCCAAGGCCACTCTGCGAGGGAGGGGAACACTGAGAATTCCAGCCCAGGCAGCGTAACCCCAGGCCTGCAGGCTTAACCAAGGAGGATATTATAGGAGGGGCCGCCTCCACCCTGATTGGAGGTTCTGTTAATTCCATGGCTCTTCCCAGGTACCTGTGCCTCCAGGGGTGGCCCTTGTACCTGGCTCTGAGGGGAGACTGCAAAAGGTAATAAAAAGCAAGGGTTGGAGCTGGCAGAGGCAGCCCCGACCCATCCCCAGGGCTCCCAGGACTGACTTCTGTTCTCTCCACCCCGTCTCCCCCAACCCCAACCCCAGCATCAGAACAATTCCAAGAGTTCGCCCAGCTCCAAGACTAGTTTCAACCACCACATAAACTCAAACCATGTCAGCTCGAACTCCACCGGAAGCAGCTAGTTTCGGCTCTGGCCTCCAAGTCCACAGTGGAACCAGCCCAGACCCTTCTTAGAAGCGGAAGTAGTGGAGCCCCTGCTCTGGTGGGGCTGCCAGGGGAGCCCCCCGGGAGCCGGGGAAGGAGGCCGTCCATCCCGTCGACGTAGAACCTCGAGGTTTCTCAAAGAAATTTCCACTCAGGTCTGTTTTCCGAGGCAGCCCCGGCCAGGGTGGATTGGATTTGTCTTTGGTGAACATTGCAATAGAAATCCAGTTGGATACGACAACTTGCACGTATTTTAATAGCGTCATAACTAGAACTGAATTTTGTCTTTATGATTTTTAAAGAAAAGTTTTGTAAATTTCTCTACTGTCTCAGTTTACATTTTGTATATTTGTATTTAAATGAAAGTGAGACTTTGAGGGTGTATATTTTCTGTGCAGCCACTGTTAAGCCATGTGTTCCAAGGCATTTTAGCGGGGAGGCGGTTATCAAAAAAAAAAAAAAAAATGTGACTCAAGACTTCCAGAGCCTCAAATGAGAAAATGTCTTTATTAAATGTAGAAAGTGATCCACACTTCACCTTTGAAGGATTGGTTGTATTTACCCACATCTATCTCTGGAGCCATTTCCTCACATTGGTGTCACCCTTCTGTCGGCTTGGAACAATCTGAATTAAATGTTCCAGATACACGTGGGACTTCTCCCTCCCAGCCAGAATGTCCTCTCCTGGGGCCCTCGGAGTCGCCTAGCCTGAGCCCTTCTCCTCGAGGGGCACGCCGAGCCACTGTCGCACCCACCTCTGTCTGCTCTTCCTTCAGGAAGGCGGCTGGCGCACGGATCTAGGTGTTTGCAGCCTGGTGGGCGATGGGCCTCTTTCCTTCTAAGCAGGTCCTGACTGCTAAAGCCAGTCATTTGCAAGAGGTTTGCATTGGGGGATTTTTGCTCTATTTTTAACAGACGCATAGGATCGTAAAGATTTGTCGTGAAACCCCAAGTGTCCCAAAGCCTTGGGGCCCACAGGAGCATCGGGAAGTGAGGCAGTGCGCTCATCCTGACGGAGCAGCGTCGTGGCTCATCCTGACAGAGCAGCGTCGTGTCTGTAGTGGGGAGGGAGGCTGGCCCAGGGGCCTGGCATGTTCCTGAAGCGTTCACAGGGTTTCGAGACCTTCACAGCCCCATCAATGTGCTGGCCCATGTGGCATGGATGGGGCAGTCTCTCCGGGCAAATGAGAGGCCCAAGGAGAGACCAAGCCACCAAAGGGCTCAAGACAAAGTCACTGTTCCTTCCCCAGGAAGGTGGGGCAGAGGCAAGATCTATCGGACATTTCAAAGTTTCAGGCAGGAGCTCCTAGAGGACTTGGTGGCTTTGCCAGCCCAGGGGCCTCTGAAGGCAGCCCCCAGACCCTTGTAGCAGGGCTGTCCATCCCCAGGGAGCAGCTGGCCACCTCCTCCTGCCTCGATGAAGTGACCAGGGGCCAATCTGCTCCCACCTCCAGTCCAGGACAGGGTGAACATTTGACCTCACTGTCCCCTGCCCGGCTGAGTCCCTGATGTCTGACTGTGCCACCCAGCAGCTGCCAGGGTCTCTCACCATGTGGACCCTGCCCTAGCTGCAGCGGCACCTCCTGTCAAAAGTGCAGACCCGCAGGTTCCACCCCAAACCACAGAATGGGAATGCCTGGGAGCCCACCCCTGCTGTGGGCTCTCAGCGGGGCTTTGGGGGTGATCATCCCAAACACATTTCTCTGGATGACGCAGGCAGCATTGGAGCATGAGCCGTGGGGAGGACAGTCGTGAGCACCAGCTGTGAGGCCCGGTTTCCATGCCTAACCCCCGGACTCTACCCCTGGGCCCTGGGGTGTGCCGCTAAAAGGGTCCTGGCCTTTGGGACTGATCATTTTGAGGCCCTTTTACAAAGAAATGGGGGAGAAGAAATAGCTGGGCTTCCCTCAAATCTTTTTAATGTGCAGTATTTTTTTGTTCAAGACCAGCTCTTGTTTTATGAGGCTCCTTCCATTACCTTTCTTGGGCTGAATGCAAAACAAATACAGCCATATTCAAGTCTTCCAAGGAAGTAGAAAACTCTTTGAATGGTATCTTAAGATCCTTAAGCTCTTGCTGAACTTCCTTTTTCAATGAAAAGAAGGACCATCATCCTAGGATGGTCACCAGCCCAAGCCACCACCTCAGCCACCCATCCAGGAGTTTGGTTCCTTTTGCCCAGTTCATAGCAGCTCAGTCCTTACCAAATGGATTCTTGGTATTGGGAAGCAGCCTCTTTTTATTCCTGAAAGGCAATGCCCTGTCTGTTTGCAGTAGAGAATCCCCAGGGAGCAAGAAAGATGACAGAAGTGTGGCTGCCATGTTTCTAGGTCATGAGAGCTCTGGCAGTACTACCACAAGGCCTGCACGTGGATTCTATGATAACTTGAGTCTTCCATCATGTTTGCCACCAGCCCTCCCTGAGTGCCCAGAGGAGATGGGGGCAGAGTCACTTGGCCTACTAAAGCCTCCTGTTCCTTCTGGCTCATGCATTGCTTTGTGGTAAGAGAAAGGAAGTCTTTAGAACAGCGCCTGGGAATCATCCCTTCTCCCTACTGAGTCCCCAGTCCTGTCCCTTCCCTGACTCGCTCCTCCTCCAACCTTGGTTTCTATAGCTGCATTTTTTTTTTTTTTTGAGACAAGATCTCATTGTGTTCCCCAGGCTGAAGTGCAGTGGCATGATTCTGGCTCACTGCAGCCTCAAACTCCTGAGTCCAAGCTATCCTCCTGCCTCAGCCTCCGAGGTAGCTGGGACCATAGGCGTGCACCACCATACTCAGCTAATTTTTAAAATTTTTTGTAGAGATGGGGGGTCTCCCCATGTTGCCCAGGCTGGCCTCGAACTCCTGAGCCCAAGCTATCCTCCTGCCTGAGCCTCCCAAAGTGCTGAGGTTATAGGTGTGAGCCACTGTCCCTGGCCTATACGGTCATTTTTCAAAAGATATTTTAAAATTAAAAGCAAACAACACTGTCCACCCATCTACCTGTCCAGGATAAGGCATATTTGGATGGTGAACGGATTTACTCTCGTTCGTGCATTTGAGCGCTTCACAGAAGAGTCTTTCTTGCTCCAGGCATGATATTTTTTTTCACCAGACGTTCACTGACTTCGTGACTTTGAGGTGAGACATGGGATCTCTCAGAAGCGTCTCTGCATCTGCATTTCAGGAGATGAGCTGCTGTCCCTGGTGGACAGAGGCGGTCTCTGCCATGGTCACCATGATGCCCTACAAGTGTTTATTGAGTCCCTTGGGGGGCACCCAGAATACCACCCAAAATAGCAAGAAGACCCAGTCCCCGCCTTGCGGACGATGCACTCACACGCCACAGCAACCCATTCTCGCCTCTTCCTTGGCCGGGAATCCGGGGCTCTAGGGCTGCTCGCTGCTGCTGTGGCCTGCGCAGCCACAGGAGGCTTCCTGAAAGGCATTGCTCGGAGGGGCGGGGGCGGGGAGGCCTAGCCTGCCCCACAGACACAGCTGTGAGGCCTGGGTCATAAACATACCAGCAAGCAGCTGCCGAGACAAATGGTGGTGGGAAGTCCTGGGGACACACACAGCCTTTGCATTGACAGCACAAGTAGGATCAGAGCCCAGGTGAGCCCCTGAGGATACCAAGGCCTTCCCTCCCTGAGGCCTGCAAGTCTCCATGCCTCTCCCGGGAGCCTGGCCCCACTGCAGAAATCCCTCCTCTTCCTCTACACCCTGTCCTTTCCCCAAAGGCTCGGGTTATCAGTTCCAGCTACCCATCGACTTTCCCACTGAGCCGCTGCCCTCAAAACGGAGGGGGCACCGCAGCCTCCTTGAGCCTGGCATCCCAGGCCTTGCCAAAGGGGATGGTGGCTTCCTGGATAATCGGAAATCTCTGAGAAGAAGAGGAAACGCCTGAGTGACACTCAGCTGTCCTCTGGGTCCCCTGGTGTGCATGCACATCCTCCTGAATACCTGTACTTCCAAGAGGTGGTCTCCTGTTTTCATAACCCAACACTCTGAGATAGGATCTTCGAACTTTTTAGCCCCGGCTGTGGAAAGATAGTGAGTATGAAGTCTTTGTGCATTTGGAAGTGACATCGCTGTGTGGATTATGAACACAGAGAGCTGCCATCTTCCTGATCACAATAGACCACGATTGCAGAGCCTCCTCTCCCAGAGACCCCTTCTGCGCCTGCCCTCCCCACCCACCACCCAGCTGTTGAAGCTCAGCGTGTGCAAGTCAGACCCTGCACAGGCCAGGGGTATCTCACTTGGCCTAAACGTAAAGGCTTGTGCCGGAGACAGTGATTGAAAACATTTGAAAAGCCAGCTCTCCCTGGCAGAGAAAGATGCTTCCCCTGAAGTGGAATTTAGATGTCTTTCCCTAGTCCATCAAGAAGTCATTTTTGTAACAGTCCCTAAGCGAGTGTTCTCAATTAGAAGACTTTAGTGGCTTTTGGTGTTGTTAAAATAATAATAATCCTTCTAGCATCCAAAGCTTTCTAATTTTTTTCAGGGAGATTTGGACATTAATGAATGGAAACTTCCATGGTGGCAGTCACTCCTGAAGGCAGCGGCTTCTGTTCTCCTGCTGCTGTAACTCTGTGTGTTCCGTCTATCGCGTCACAGTGCCACTGGATCTAGATGGAGCCACTGTTGTTGTTTTTAAAAGAGAAATAAATTCCTTAATGGAAGTAGCATGGCATTGGCATCTCTCTCCTGCTGCTGAGCTCTTGTTCTGTTTCTTCTGCATACGACAGCTGTCCCCAAGATGCCTGTGGCCTTTGGGCTAACCCTTTCCTAAGGTTGACAGTGGAACCCACCCAAACCCGGCCCCCACACTGACCACCCCCTGAACTACCCACAGATGGCCCAGCTCCAGTGGGCAGGGCCCAAGAAAACCTGAATTCTTACCAGGCCGTCGGCTTCTGATCTCAAACCCAGCAGATGGTTCTAGAAGTGCTCTGGCCACTTGGCACCAAGGAGGAGCTGGGTGACAAGGGCTCGAGCCAGTGCCAGCACCATGACACCAAATGGCGTATTTGCAGGTCCCACCTGCCCAGTCTTATACAGAAGAGGCGGGCTCTGCAGAGGGAGCCTTTCTGGCTGTCCAGGCTTCGCCATGCCAGGCACATGCTGGAACATGGGGTAGCCAGTGAGGCACAGCGGCCCTTTCACCTCGGAACTGGGATTCCCGATCTGGGACCCAAGACCTCTTCTGTCTCCCTCTACCTGCTTGCCTTAGCTGTTAGAATGAGCAGGGCTTACTCTGAGATGTTTGTTTTAAAAATAAAGGTAAAAATAAATTTTAAAAATAAATAAATAGAATGAGCAGGGCTGGGACTCAGCCAACACCCTACTGATGATATATGACCTTAAACAGGCCACTCTGAGCCTCGGTGTCTTCATCTGTAAATGAGATCACACCTCAGTGATGCGGCTGCTGGAGGATTCGGTGGGAACTCATGTGCCACCCAGCACAGAGGCCTTGGCTTTGAGCAGGGGCCTGGCCTTGACCTCACACCCAGGAGCCACACTCCAGCCAGGCCTGGAGCCTGGGGAAGAATCTGCTTACTGCGGGACCCTGTGGAATTGGACAGAGAGAAAGAGGGGCCGGCTGGCAATGAGGGTGGGATGAGGAAGGGGCTCTCCCAGGATGGAAGAGTGGGGGTACTCATGGCCGAGGATTTGCCGACCAGGCGGGAAGCCCTCAAGGGCAGAAGACGCAGGGGTGGGGCAGGAAATGCTCTGATCTCAGAACAGGGATGGGGAGGACCTCCCCGCAGGGCCCAGCTCTGTCTCTGGGGCTTTCACCACTCCAGAAACTCCACTGTCCGAGCCAGCCTCCGGGTAGACAGAAGCTGCCGTCTCTCCTGGGACAGACAGGGTGTGAGTGGGAGAAACTCCAGCCCCACAGCTCCGGCCCCCCTCACCATTTACACTGCCCTGCCCAGCAGCTTTGGCCCCTTCCCAGGCAGATGGGGTGGGCTGGGCAGGAGGAGTACCCACCTCTTACCTCCTCCACACCTTTCAGGCCTGTGCCCGTCCTGTCCACACCAGACAACCGTGGATTTGGTAAGGGGACCAAAAGAGCCTCCATCTAACTCATTTTCAGGAAAGGCTCAAAGCTAGCATCCCTGGGCCCCAGAGAGCTCCAGGCCACAACCCTGTGGGAAGCGGTCCTTAAAGCTGTTAGGATCCACCTGCCATACCCAGAGACCGTGAAGAGGAGGGAGAGCTGGGGCCCTGGGAACAGACCCTTGAGCCACAGGATGGCAGGGCTCCTGGTACCACTTTGCCCAGCAGTTTGCCAAGCCAAACATTGCCCAGGCCTGGGCCAGTTGTCATGGGGCCTTGGCTTGGCTGTCTTGCGGGAGAGAGCAGGAAAAGCCCATTCAGCAGGCTGTGGGGTGAGATCTAGAGTTTGCACTCTAGGGGCGTCAACCACTGGCAGGTAAACCAGAAGGCGCAGAAGGCTTGGGTCAGCACCTCTCATGCTTCAGGAGTTCTGACTCATTTGGAATCTTGATAAACTAGAATCTGATTCGGTGGGTGTGGGGTAGGGGACAGCCCGCACTTCTGAGTGCTCCTGGGCGAAGCCACTGGTCCTCAGAAAACACTTTGAGCAGAGAGGCCTTAGAAAGCCCCAAACCTGGCTGGGCACCGTTTCTCACACCTAATCCCAGCACTTTGGGAGACTTAGGTGGGTGGATCACCTGAGGTCAGGAGTTTGGGACAAGCCTGGCCAACATAGTGGAATCCCAACTCTACTAAAACTATAAAAATTAGCTGGGTGTGGTGACATGCACCTGTAATCCCAGCTACTTGGGAAGCTGAGGCAGGAGAATCCCTTGAACCCTGGAGGTGGAGATTGCAGTGAGCTGAGATTGCACCACTGCATTCCAGCCTGGGTGACAGAGTGAGACTCTGTCCCAAAAAAAAAAAAAAAAAAAAAGAAAGCCCCAAACCGGAATGGCAGGCTGGGTCTATAGTCAAACCAGGTCCTGTATTCTATGGTACAGAAGTTTTATTAATACTCACCAACATTTGCCCTGCCCTTGAGGGGAACTGATAACCAGTAGTTTTCAAAGTCTGACACCCTCACCCCTACAGGCTGCAGCAGCAGCCCTGTGAACTTCTGAGAGATCCAGGTTCCTGCTCCCCGTGCCAAGCCTATTGAGTTAGGAGTCTGGGTGGGACCTATGAACAGGACCCCCAGGTGACTGGGGTGCACACTCCAGTTTGAGGCCCACTGGTTTACAAAGCGCTTTCATCTCATTGAGGACGCTTAGGGCAAAGCAGCCACTGATCTTCCTGCTGATGGCTTTTCAGAGTCACAGAGGGCTGAAGAGAGTGAGGCTCTTACCTGCAAATGGAAGCAGGTGGGTACAATTGGCTACCACTGTTCTTAAACAAAAGGAAAGAGGATACAACATAGAATCCTACTGTTGTATTTTTAATGAAAAGATAAACCAAAAAAAGGAAAAAAGTTACCTACAGGGAGAGGGAAGCCACCAGGGGAGGAGGGTGAGAGACAGATATAAAAGCCAGTCTGCTCAGAAATGTGCCTTGTCTTGTAGATTTGACTTTGCAAGCACACGTAAAATAAAACACAAATCCAGACTCAGTGGGGAGAGAACTATTTGAAAGATTTTTGCAAGGGAGGAAAGGGGCTACTGCAACAGGGGCTGGAATGGAGAGCACTGCAAAACGGAGAAGGCTTGACCATGCCATCTGCAAGGGTCTTGAGGGTTAGGTGAAAAGATGATCTCTTTTGTAGAAATAACAAGGCTAGAAAGAGCCAGGTGTGGAAAATGGGATGAAAGGGTGATGTGATCAGATAAATAGATCAGAAAATGTCACCCTGAGGCAGCCTCTGCTCTGGAGGGGCTGCCTGCAGGCTCAGGCTGAGAGTTGGTCAAAGTTCAGAGTCCAGGAAGAAGGAGTGAAACTTACCCAAGTCTGGCTAGCAAGCATTTTGTTTCCATGGATCAGTGGGAACAGGCCATTCAGCTAATCATTTATGAGGCAAAGAATGGGAATTTGGAGGGTCTGTGTCTGGCCTTTCATAGATAAATAAGGGGGACATCCCTCGGCCTTATGGAAGTCTGATGTGGTTGTCTGTGTCCCCACCCAAATCTCGAATTGTCTTCCCATAATTCCCACATGTTGTGGGAGGGACCCAGTGGGAGGTAATTGAATCATGGGGGCGGGTCTTCCCCGTGCTGTTCTAGTGACAGTGAATAAGTCTCATGAGATCTGATGGTTTTATAAAGGGGAGTTCTGCTGCACACACTCTCTTGCCTGCCACCATGTAAGATGTGCCTTTGCTCCTCCTTGCCTTCCACCATGGTTGTGAGGCCTCCCCAGCTATGTGGAACTGTGAGTCTATTGAACCTCTTTCCTTTACAAATTACCCAGTCTCAGGTATGTCTTTATGAGCAATGTGAGAACAGACTAATACAAAGTCATATGGGGAAAGGTGGTTTTTTGCAGCATGTTGTTTTCCTGGAAAACAAAAATGTGAGGAGAATCTCTTGTTTTGGCTTTTTGTTGTTGTTTTGTTTTGTTTTATGAGACAGGGTCTTACTCTGTCACCCAGGCTGGAGTGCAGTGGTGCAGTCATGGCTCACTGCAGCCTCTAACTCCTGGGCTCAAGCAATCTTTCCACTTCAGCCTCCAGAGTAGCTGGGATTACAGGTGTGTGCAACCACACCCGGCTAACTTTTTTAAATTTTTTGCAGAACTGGGATCTCATTATGTTACCCAGCCTGGTCTTGAACTCCTGGCCTCAAGGGATCCTCCTGCCTCAGTCTCCCAAAGTGTTGAGATTACAGATTGAACCACTGCACCTGTCAGGGGGAATTCCTTTAATCTTCACTGTTTTCCAGGAGCACCGGGCTCAAGTAAAATTCAATATTGTCATATGTAAATGTTTTTGATAATTGTAAAACAAAACTAAAAATTTTTTATAGCAGCCCCTATAAACCAAAAGACAAATGGAAGAAACAAATCTGTTCATATGCAGGTGGTGGCATAATCACACAGAGACCATCCCCAAGTGACTTTAAGGCACAGAAATGTGACTGTAGGTTCCCAAAGAGGGGCATGCCCTAAAGACAAAAAGAGTTGCCAAAAAAATCTTAAGCCATTTTCACTAAACATATTGTCAGTAATAACACGGATGTTATTATTCCTCAACTAATGTATATTATAGGGCAAAACATCTAAGTCTGTTAATGTAATTAAGAGCAAAGATTTTTCAATGTAAGAAAAAAAATAAAATAATATCAAAGAAGAAAAGCCTTTTAATCCAACCCAAAATAAGCTTTCTCTTTATAAAATAGGCATCCATGAGAACTTCGGCTCCTTAAGACAACGCCATTGACTCCCCATGAGTGTTCAGGACTTTTTCCTGGCCACGGGAGATGGAGGAATACTGGACTTTGATGACGGGGAGGTTCCTTCCAGTTCCAACATTCTGCCAGGCTTCTGCAGCTCGTTCTATCTTTGCCTCCCACTTTGCCTCCCTTTTATTTTCTCTTTGATATAAGAATTGCCATTTCAGCCGGGCATGGTGGCTCACACCTGTAATCCCAGCACTTTGGGAGACCGAGGCAGGCGGATCATGAGGTCAGGAGTTCGAGACCAGCTTCACCAACATGGTGAAACCCCGTCTCTACTAAAAATACAAAAATTAGCAGGGTGTGATGGCGTACACCTGTTGCGCCTGTAATCCCAGTTACTCAGGAGGCTGAGGCAGGAGAATCTCTTGAACCCGGGAGGCAGAGGTTGCAGTGAGCCGAGATGGCACCACTGCACTCCAGCCTGGGTGAGAGAACAAGACTCCGTCAAAAAAAAAAAAAAAAAGAATTGCCATTTCTAAAAATAATAATAATAAATGAAGGGATGAATGAAGGGTGAAAAATATCAGGGGTACCATTTACATTGTACTCTAGTACTCCTTGGAGTTATGCTATTCAGATGTTCTAGGATGGATGGATGGTTGAATGGCCGGGTAGAAGCAAGGAATGAAGGAGGGAAGGAATGTAGGAGACGAAGGAATGTAGGAGGCGAAGGAAAGAAGGAAGGGAAGGGAACGGAAGGAGGAAGGAAGGGAGGGAGGGAAGGAAGGAAAAGGAAAGGAAGATCCATGAGTATGAATGAATAGATGGTTAGATAGATGGAAGCAAGGGTGGGTAGGTGGTAGATGGGTGGATGGGTAAAAAGGTGGGTAGGTGGGTAGATGGATTGGATGAGTGGATAGAAGGAAGGAAAGGTGGGTGGGTGGATGGATGGATAGATGAATGGATGGATGGATGGTTAAATGGATGGAAGGAAGGGTGGGTGGGTGGTGGATGGATGGGTGGGTGGATGGATGGATGGATGGACATATAAAAAGATGAGTAGGTAGGTAGATGGATGGATGTGTGGATGGATAGATGAATAGATGGATGAATGGATGGCTCAATGGACAGATGGATAGAAGAAAGGAAAAGTGGATGACGGTTGGATGGGTGGCCATGGTCCTATGAACAAGTTATGCTCTATATACAGACCCAGTGGAGGATACACTTCTGCAAAGGAGCACCTGTGCAAAGCAGACCTTCCCCAGAGAATGTCCAAACCTTTGCCTGGTATCTTGTATTTATGCAGGTGGCACTTGGCCCAGCAGAATCAGGTATGGAGGGTGGTTATTTAACCAAGGTCTACAGCTCTTGATATGGCAGCCCCTGGCCTTCAAGCACTTCTGTGTGGCAGTGCCCAATGCAATGATGTGGGACAGAGTGCACATTCTGAACTCTATATAGAAGGGTTGGGTCAAGGCTGGTCACCATAGTGACTCCATTTCTGCCCTTAAGGATCTGGTAAAGACACTCAGGATGGAACAGGGTTTCACTACTCCTTTTGGATAACTACAGTGAGTCAGGGAGTAAGAGAGAAGTATTAGAATTAAGTCTGAAATCCCCTCAGGGCACCAGAGAACCCTGGCAGATTTTGTCCCCAGCCCTCGGCAGAAAGGAGAGGAGCTTAGTGCTCAACTCCCCACAGAGACTCACCTGCACGCCTGTATGCCGTCCAGACCTGGCTCAGGGGAGGGGATGCTGTCGGGAGAAGGTTCCAGCCAGGTGACCCCATGACCTAGCTGCCAGCTCTGCTCCCGCCACCACTTGTGGACTCCCCAAGGCAGCGGCTGGCTCTCCACCCAGCTCCAGACACAGACTGGTCCCTGAGCGAGAATCCGTTTCTGTGAAGGAGAAAGCGTTAAGTGGGCCACGCCCTCACCCCTTCCTCTCAGCCTGGGCATCCCGAGGCTCCCACAAGCTCACTGCAGGCGTGCACTTGAGGCCGGTGTGTTTCCCTGGGAGCAAACCTCCTCCTTCCTGTGAGGTCCTTCAGGGCACTGAGAAGTCCGACCCAGTCTCATGGGGACCCACTCGGGATGTTTTTGGCTTTTTCTAAGAGAAGCCAAATGTCTCCTTTAATGGAGAACTACCATAAAAAACTTCTCTTAAAAATGCTTGCTTTTCTGAGTTATCAGAATTAACCCAGAAAGAGGTCACGAATGGGTTATGTCCATTAGCCACTCAGAGTAACTAAGTAATTTGCAAGAGAACTAACAGCCTGGGTGTCCTCAGTGTTCCTGGGCCAGGCCAGCTTCCCCGGCAGGCAGAGGTGCATTGTCATCAGGAGGCATGAGCGGTTTGCTGCTGGGTCAGGCCCTGTGGTCTGCTTGTTGGGGAAACCACCCACCCTGACATCCAGCCTGCCCAGCAAGCCTGGCGGTGGCCATGGTCCTGCCAGCGGGTGCTGCCCGTCTTTGCTCACATGTGACTCACAGCTCCCATAACACAGTAAGAGCTTCCCAAGGCACAGCCAGGGCACCAAGCTAGGTAGGGGCTGCAAGCATTTCCTTTTGCAATTAATAAACAAGAACTAGCACTTATAAACAGTCACCATCTACCCAAGTCTCACTATCTTCACAAACAACGCTCCATAAACTGAGGCTCTGAGGGGCTCTGTGTCTTGTCCAAGTTGACTAAGCAAATGAGAGGCTGAAACTCACAGTTGTCTCCAGAGTCCCTGCTCTTTCTTCTCTGCATTGTCAGCTTCCTTTCTTCTGCTGGGAGAACAGCCATCAACCCAGCCAGCATCCCCAGCTCTCTGGGCCTTACAGTGGGTGGAATGTTCCTTCTGTAAAATAGGGAGCCAGGGGGCAGCTGGACCGACCTGGGTTCCCAGGTTTTTTTGTTTTATTTATTTATTTATTTGTTTGTTTTTGAGACGGAGTTTCGCTCTTGTCGCCAAGGCTGGAGTGCAATGGAGCGATCTTGGCTCACTGCAATCTCCACCTCCTGGGTTCAAGTGATTCTCCTGCCTCAGTCTCCCAAGTAGCTGGGATTACAGGTGCCTCCCACCACGCCCGGCTAATTTTTGTGTTTTCAGTAGAGATGGGGTTTTGCCATGTTGGTCAGGCTGGTCTCAAACTCCTGACCTCAAGTGATCCACCTGTCTCGGCCTCCCAAAGTGCTGGGATTACAGGCCTCGGCCATCGCGCCCAGCCTGGGCTCCCAATTTTAACTGAGCATCAGACTCAGCTAAGCCTTACCTTCTCCAGGTGTGCTCTTCAGACCAGCAGCCTCTCCTGGGGGACTTGTCAGGTGGTGGACCCTCAGGCCCTGCTGAGACCTTCTGAATCAGGATCTGCCATTTAACCAGATCCTGCCCCAAAGCACATTCAACATTTAGATTCTCAGACTCTACCCCAGGGAGTTCAAGGTGGCCCAGAAACCAACCACACTCCCAAGGCAGCCCAGAAACTGAGCAGCAACAGGGGCTTTGGTTGAAACTTCCCTAGGCGGCCCAGAAACCGACCAGCAACAGGGACTTTGGTTGAAACTTCCCTAGGCAGCCCAGAAACCGACCAGCAGCGGGGCCTTTGGCTGAAACTTTCCTGCTGGACGCCATCGTCCTGGGCTCCTTAGGGAAAGCCCAGGGATGGGTGGCTAGAGTTCCAGTTGTTACTACATGGTGCCTGGATTGGGAGGAGAGTGGCTTCTTTGCCTCTGCTTGGATGGGCCTACTGTCTCAGCTTTATGGAGTATTCTTTGGAAGTTGTAGGCAACCATTCTCCTGCCATTGAGATCTCTGTCAGGCCGGTTGCTCCCTGCCCTGCCGTCAGTCCTCGAGCGGTTCTGTCTTCACTGAGTCTCTTCATCGTGAGTGCAATGAGCTTCAGAGAAAAGGAAATGTATTGGACTTTCACTTGGAACTCTAGGGCAAGGAGTGGCCTCGCAGGCTGGTGAGAACTGACTGGCCCTCCTTCTCATCTCTCTTGGGTCCACGGCGATGGATAGGCCTCTTGAGTTTCTCCATCGTCCTGCATCTGGGAATGGCTTTCCCTGCTTCCCAGCACACACGATGGCCCCTCATCTCCCCCCCCCCCCGCCCCCAGCTCCCAAGTTCACATCCTCTGGCCCAATCTGGGAAGGTGCCCCTCAAACCACCATGGAGTCAGCCATGGCCAGCAGAGCAGGGTAGGCTGGGCATTCACACTGGGACAGCAGGCACATCTTAGGAGAGTGAGGGGGCTGCACACAGATGGGGAAGCCACGAAGACTCCCGGGATAGCAGGGAGGAGGGGTGCCCCCCAACTCACCTCAGTCAGAGGCAGGCAGAGAACGGCAAATCTGACTACTCCCTGCCTTCCCCACACACCCTCGCAGGGGAGGCAGGCCAGCTAGTACGCCCATGTGTGGGCTGAGTAAACAAGACACAGACACGGTCCCAAGACCACTGGCTTGTACATGGCAAAACTCAGCCCTGGTACCCAAGGCAGAGCCTGGAAGGGAGTAAGAGAGGAGGGACCAGAGTGAGGGAGGAGGGACCAGAGTGAGGGAGGAGGGACCAGAGCGAGGGAGGAGGGACCAGAGCGAGGGAGGAGGGACCAGAGCGAGGGGAGAGGGACCAGAGCGAGGGGGGAGGGAACAGAGCGAGGGGGGAGGGAACAGAGCGAGGGAGGAGGGAACAGAGCGAGGGAGGAGGGATGGACCGGCTGGGGGAGCACAGGGTGTGCTTCATGGTTTCAAGCCAGGGCCCAGGTTCTCAACCCTGCTGCTCACCACAGTCACCTGAAGAATTTGCAGAACTAGGGCTGGTGGCGGCCCTGGTGGACACCATTAAGTCAGAACATCTAGGGGTGGGCTCAGCTGCGGTGTCTCAGTCTCAGCGTCTCTGCTGTAAAATGGGGACAATAACAGCCCTCCAACAAGGTTGTCGTGGGGATTTAATGAGGTGACCTGGCAGGAGCGCTTCACCAGGGGCCTGGAGGTGGTAAGTGCCAAGAAACAGTGGCCATGTTCCTGTGGTCTCGAGTGATGTTACAACTCCCTGGCAAGGTGGGCAGTGGCACCCACTATGGAGATGGGCACGCTGACCTGGTTGCTAAAGTGACTCACCCAAGGCCACACACGGAGGAAGCTGCAGCACGAGGTTGTGGACCCAGCACCCTCTGACTGTGGAGTGTGCCTGAGTTGAGTGTCCACACTGCTGCCTCGGTCTCCCAAAGTGCTAGGATTACAGGCATGAGTCACCACACCCGGCCATTTTAAATGTTTTATTAATGTACTGTATGCCGACATGATATAGGTCAAAGAGTATTACAGTTCACAAACCACCTTTCCCCACCTGCCAGTCCTGCCCTCCAGCCCTGCCAACACCTGGATTTTAGAGTTCTGGCCTCCAGAACCGTGAGGTCGTAAGGAGGTGTTGTTTTAAGCCACCGAGCTTGTGGTAATTTGTTACAGCAGCCACAGGAAACTAATACAACATCCCTTCTTTTTAAAAAAAAAAAAAGAAAAGAAAATTTATTTTATAAGCTCAACACTTTATAAGTCCTCAGATTTCCCTTGTTTATTTCCCTTTGGGCTTTGTGGGTTGTCAGTAAAGTTCCGTTGGAAAACCCTACCAGCCTCCTTGAAGCCAAAAGAAACACAGAAGCAGGAGCCAGCTTTGCCCACGCTTGGCCAGGGAGAAGAAAGATCGGGGCCGGCAAGGGGCTGAGGGCGGGGCGCTTTGAGCCAAGAGAGCAGGTTAAGACCAGGCTCTGCAACCGACAGGTGCTATGACCTTAGAAAAGTTATTTACATTCCCTGGAACTAGATCTCTTCATTTGTAAAATTCATTCAACATTCACTCCACAAATGGCTTATTAAGCTCTTTCCTACATGCCAGACAGTGTTCCTGGTCCCAGAGATACAATGATGCACATACGAGGCAAAAGTCCCTGCTCTCATGGAGCATATATTATACGGGGGGGAGGGGAGAAAACAAACAAGACACGTAAATAAATATATAGTATGCTTGTTAAAAACGCCAAGGAAAAAGCAATAAAGCAGAGAGAAACAAGTGTCCTTCAGTAGGTGAATAGTTAACTAGCTTGTGGTCCATCCGTACCGTGGAATACTACTTAGTTAATAAAAAGGAGTGAATTATTGATACACAACAATGTGGATGGAGCTCAAGAGAATTCTGCCAAGTGAAAGAAGTCAACCTCAAAAGATCACATACCCTGAGCAACACAGGGAGACCCTGCCTCTAAAAGAAAAAAAAGTTAGCCAGACGTGATGGCATGCACCTGTAGTCCCAGCTATTCAGAAGGCTGAGGCAGGATGATCACCTGAGCCCGGGAGTTCGAGGCTGCAGTGAGCCACGATCGCGGTACTGCATTCTAGCCTGGGTGACAGAGTGAGACGCTGTCTGAAAAAAAAAGTCACATACCATATGATTCTATTTATATGTCATTCTCAGAATGTCAAAGTTATAGAGATAGGGAACAAATTGGAGGGGTTAGGGATAGGTGGGGTAGAGGGAGGTATGATTATAAAGAAGTAGAATGAGATCTTTGTGGTGATAGCATAGTTCTGTGCCTTGATTGCAGTGGCAGTTACACAAATGAACACATGTATTAAAATCGCATAAAACTACACACACATTGGACCAGTTGGAACAGTGTCCATTTCCTGGCCATGCTGTTGGATCCTAGCAATGTAAGATGCAAGCATTGGGGGAAACTGGGTGAAGAGTGCAAGGGTCCTTTCTGTACTATCTTTGCAACTTGCTGTGAACCTATAAGGTAGTATATTTGTAATATATTTCAAAATTAAAAGTTTTCAAAAATATATGTAAGGCAATATAGACTAAACCAGGGAAGAAGGATAGGCACTATGTGGGTAGCAGGTGTTAAAATTTTGGACAGTGCCTAACAATGTGTTACTACTTGTATTAGTCTGTTCTCATGCTGCTAATAAAGACATACCCAAGACTGGGCAATTTATAAAGGAAAGAGGTTTAATGGACTCACAGTTCCACATGGCTGGGGAGGCCTCACAATCATGGTGGAAGGCAAAGGAGAAGTAAAGGTACGTCTAACCTGGTGGCAGGCAAGAGAGCTTGTGTGGGGAACTCCCATTTATAAAACCATCGGAGCTTGTGAGACTTACTACAACGAGAACAGTGTGGGGGAAACTACCCCATGATTCAATTATCTCCACCTGGCCCTTCCCTTGACATGTGAGAATTATTACAATTCAAGGTGAGATTTTGGTGGGGACACAGCCAAACTATATCACTACTTCAGAGGGCAGGTGGATGGTTTAAATGAGATAGGATGTGAACGTGGAATGCTGCTCATACTCAATAAATGCTAGTTTATAATTCTTTTTACTGGGGAGTTTAGTGTTGTGTTATATTTAAATAACTCAATTTTTTGGTTGAAGGAAACCTGTGTATAAAAAAATAAAAATATTAAAATTAGATAAATAAGAAACTCAACTTTTTAGATGTCACAATAGTATGGTGGTTATGTTTTTTTAAGTTCATCATTTTTGGAGACGCACATTGAAATATCGGCCAATGATATGATATGAGGTCTGGGATTTCAAAATAAAACAGAACGCAAAATGATCGGTTGTGGTTGGGCGGTACTGGTGGTGGTTTGGCGGGTGCTGGGCTAAGCCTTGGTGGGCTGAGTTACAAAGGTGGTAATTGTGATGGTTAATTTTAAATATTAACTTGACTGGGACAAGGGATGCCTAAATATTAATAGCTGATAAAATATTTCTGGGTGTGTCTTTGAAGCTGTTTCTAGAAGGGATTACTCAATATATAATATTAATATTGCTATTTATCTCAGGTTCTCTAGAAGCAGAACCTGAGATGGAAATTCTGATGCAAGTGATTTATTGAGGGAGGGAGGAAAGCAGGACAGGCCCTGGAGGAAGCTGGGGAAAGATGAGAAGCTGAGCCCAGCCTCAACCTAACCCCAAAAGGACCTTTAGGGCCTAAATTACAGCTCAGAGGTCAAACAGCAGGTGTTATGCTTCTGCATCAATCAGTCATTGGCCATGGGCATCAGGGGAGGGGCAGCTGCAACCTCCCAGGCATCTTGGTGGAAAAGAATGACTTGATTGATTAGTGATGTCTGCAATGGATGTGAGAGGGGAAATAGTGGCTGTGTATATGCTTGTAGTCTTGAGGACTGCTCAGACCTTTCTAACATACCTCTCTAAAATTCTAACAGGTAACCATTTCCTCATTTATTCACCACATATTGACTGAGGGACTACTGAGTGCTAAGTTCTGGACCTTTTGCAGGGCCTTCAAGGAACTTACTGTCTGGGAGGGAAAAGAAGACACAGGCATAGAGAAAATGTGCCAAGCCATATGAAAGGGCACAGGGTAAAAGCTCTAAGCCCACCTCATCACTGACAGCTGTTCAATGAGGTCAGTCAGGAAGGACTGTTTCCCAGCAATACAAAAATTCCAAAATTAAATTTAAACAGTTAAATCCCTGGGTTTTGCTCATTATTCTTACATATGTCCAACTCTCCGGGCTTCCTCCATGGTTTCCAGGTGGCATACAACATGTTCACTGAGAGCTCCAGCTCTGGACCCAGAGAGACCTGGGATTGAATGCCAGCTCTGCCGCTTACTAGATTGTGTGACCTTGGGCAAGTCACTTAACTCTGAGTCTGTTTCCTCAACTAATAAACTGATCTAACAACAGCAGCTGCCTGATTTGCTGATGGGAGAAATGTAAAGCTCTGAGCACCTGCTTGGCAAGGGGACCTTTGGCCCCAAGAGGAAGGAGGTTTTCTGCAGAAGTAGAGAACTCCTCGCTCACCAAGGGAAGCAGGAGAGTGAGAGAGGCTGGTGCAGATGGCCCCTGAGAGGCGGAGGTGGGACCACCTCTGCTACTTTCTCTTTCCCTTTGCTGGTGGTCCAGTGTCTACTGCTGCCTTCGCAATTGAAAAGCCCGATCCCCAGCCGGGTATGGTGGCTCACACCTGTAATCTCAGCACTTTGGGAGGCCGAGGAGGGTGGATCACGAAGTCGGGAGATCAAGACCATCCTGGCTAACATGGTGAAACTTGTCTCTACTAAAAATACAAAAAATTAGCTGGGCATGGTGGCACATGTCTGTAGTCTCAGCTACTTGGGAGGTTGAGGCAGGAGAATCGCTTGAACCCAGGAGGCGGAGGTTGCAGTGAACCGAGATCATGCCACTGCACTCCAGCCTGGGCAACAGAGTAAGACTCTGTCTCAAAAAAGAAAAAAGAAAAGCCCGATCCCTGTCTTGGTCCTGCCCCTACCAGGCCCCCTTGGGTGAGTCTCTGAGCCTCGACTTCCCCAGTGGTAACAAGGCTGGAGTGCAGCAGGACCCTGGGAGCTGCAGCCCTGCTGTGCTGCCTGACACCCCACCAAACCCTGAGGGAAATACTCATATGTCCCCATATGATATGGTTTGGCTGTATCCTCACCCAAATCTCATCTTGAATTCCCACATGTTGTGGGAGGAACCTGGCAGGAAGTAATTGAATCATGGGGGTAGATCCTTCCTGTGCTGTTCTCCTGATAGTAAGATCTGGGGTTATTATGAGGGGGAGTCTCCCTGCACAAGCCCCCTCTTTGCCTGCTGCCATCCATGTAAGATGTGACTTTGCTCTTCCTCACCTTCTGCCATGATTGTGAGGCTTCCCCAGCCACATAGATCTTTGTAAATTGCCCAGTCTAGGGCATCAGCAGCATGAGTACAGACTAATACATCATATTTGGAGGGGCTCGGACAAGGCCTGGAGGGCACACACCCCATATCAGTGAGAGAACCGAGTGGCAGTGGGGGAGAAATATCACCTACAGCCAGATTTGCTTCCTTCTGGGAAGCACCCGGGAGGCATTTTGGGGTGGGGGATGGCATGACTGGGCTGGAGGTAACCTGGGCATCCCCAAGCCTCTCAAAGCCCTTCATCCCCTCCCCGTGGCCTCCTACCTGTAATCCTAGCACTTTGGGAAGCTGTGACAGGAGGATCACTTTAGCCCAAGAGTTTAAGACCAGCCTGAGCAACATAGTGAGACCCTATTTCTAAAAAATAAAATTTGTTTAATTAGCTGGGCATGGTGTTGCATGCCTATGGTCCCAGCTACTTAGGAGATTCAACTCTACCTACTTTATAGAAAGAGAAATGCCTGTCTTAATGGTCCAGACAATTGCATGTTCCATCCCACACGGGGAGCATATTTCCCCTAAGTGACTATAAGCTGGAGATGTGAGTCCAGTCGGCTGCTCTCAACTGCCCCGCTTGGTGAAAACATCCCACCACTGCATGTCATTCTGATGTTTACCCATACGTGTTCTTCACCCAGCCTGGGCCCTCCACAGAGACCAACGACTGGGTGAGGCCCTTGCCCTAAGACCCAAGAATCTGTCCCCTGAGCCCGGGAGGTGGAGGGAAACCAGCCGTGACGGTCTGCACCATAGTGTTTGCCTAGGGTATGTCCAAGGGAAATTTTGGTGAAGCAAGGTACATGCCTGATGCAAGGCCTTAGAACCTCAGCCCATGAGGAAGGAGCTGCTCTGTCCTTTAGCCAGGAGTGGTCGGAGCAGGGAGAAGGAGTGGTGAGGCTCTTGGAAGTGGGACCTCCATGGCTTGAGAATAAAGTTTGCTCCTAGCTGACCTAACGTCACCATCAGGCTGGCCCTCACCTTGCCCATAAGGAGAATAAACCAGTACTACCAGTGTGCCTGCTTGGAGGTTCTTGGGTGAGTATCTTGGGCATTTCCAGAGGCAGCCACCCCCACTCTACCCAACCCTCACTGAGGCTTTAGGGCCCTCCCCACCTGACGACCTTAAGCCTCTGATGAAATAAAAAGTATACAGTTTCTCCTTAGAAAAGTTGGGGCCCCTGAACTTGATGCCCACTGTTTCCCCAACATATGAGTGGTAACAAGTAATAGAGAACAATCCTCTGTGCCCTTCAGCCAGTTCCCTGCACAGGCAACATCCCACCAAACTCTGGTGCAACACCACGTGTACAGAACCAGGATGCTGACACGGACACTCAACACACGGAGCACGTCCATCACCACGAGGGTCCCTCCTGTTGCTGTTTCATGACCACGCTCACTTTCCTCCTGCCCCCACTGCCTGCTTAACCCCTGGTGCCACTAATCTGTTCTGTATTTCTAAAATTTTGTCATTTCAAGAATGCCCTTGAATCCCATCTCTACAAAAAGTACAAAAAATTAGCCAGGCATAGTGGCATGTGCCTGTGGTCCCAGTTACTTGGGAGGCTGAGGTGGGAGGATCATTTGAGCCCAGGAGGTCGAGGCTGCAGTGAGCATGATTGTGTCACTGCACTCCAGTCTGGGCAACAGAGTTGAGACCCTGTCTCAAAAAAAAAAAAAAAAAAAGAAAAGAAAAGAAAACTCTTGAAATGGAATCATGTGATGTGTACCCAGTAAGGATTGTCTTTTTTTTCACTCAGCATCTTTCTCTGGAGATTTACCAGGTGTTTGCACATGACAATAACACGTTCCTTTTTATTGCTGTGTAGTATTCATGGAATGGATGGACACAACTTGTGTAACCATTAATGTGGTGAAGGACATCAGAGTTGTTCCAAGTTTTTGGCTCTAACAAATAAAGCTGCTGTGAGCTTTTGCGTACAGGGTTTTGTGTTGTTGGGGCCAAGGGAACTTCCCCTTTGTCCTCTGAAGGTCCTCTGGAAAATCAACTCACAAAAGGCAGATTCATTGGAGAAAAGGCGTACAAATTTACTTGATCATAGTTTTATGGGACATGGGAGCCATCAGAATAGAGACCCAACACCCAGGAGAGTGCAGAAGCTTAGACATTGTCTTGAGGTTACAGAAAGAATGGAGGCTTGGATGCTGGCAAAGCAGGTTGTAGGAAGGGAGAGAGGAGGAACTTTGCTGAGGGCCAATAAAGGATTCCCATGGAGAATTCAATGGGCTTGAGGAACATAAAAGCATCTGGGGCAAAGTCTGTCGGGCCTGCAGAGCTGACAGCGGTCTGTGACAAAAGTCTGCCCAGGTTTGTTAAAAGAGAATTCCTTCCTTGCAATATGGGTTTAGCTCAGGAAAACTCAGAGAAAGGATCAGAAGGCATTGTTTTCTTCTTTGGTAGGTCCAGACTTCAGGCAGATAAGGAAACTTCAGAGTATCCAATGCTTTGGAGAACAGTTGGGCCGGGGCAGTCAGAGAGACCTTGAAACTCCTTTTTCAGTTCAGCATGTCCAACATGCCATATTTTGAAGCATCCGCTTCTGAACCCCAACAATGTGAACGTATATCTTCATTTTCCCTTCCTTCCTTCTTTCCTTCCTTCCTTCCTTCCTTCCCCCCCCCCCTTTTTCTTTTTCTTTCTTTCCTTCTTTCTTTCTTCTTTTTCTTTCTTCTTTCGAGACAGGGTCTTGCACTGTCACCCAGGCTGGAGTGCAGTGGCACAATAATATCTCACTGCAGTCTTGATCTTCTGTGTTCAAGCGCTCCTCCCACCTCAGCCTCCTGAGTAGCTTGGGACCACAGGTGTGTGCCACCATGCCCAGCTAATATTTTTTTCTTTTTTTTTCTTTTGTAGAGATGGGGTCTCATCATGTTGCTCAGGCTGGTCTCGAACTCCTGCCTGAGCTCAAGTGATCCACCTGCCTCAGCCTCCCAAAGTGCTGGGATTACAGGCATGAGCCACTGTTGCCTGCCCATATATCTTCACTTCTTTGGAATAAATGGAAAGCAACCATTGGGTCGCATGGTAGTTGTATGTTCAGGTTTTAAAGAAACTGTGAACATGTTTTCCAGAGTGGCTCTACCATTTCATGTTCCCACCAGCAGTGTAAGAGTGATCCAGTTTTTCCAAATCCTCACCAGCATTGGATGTTGTCACTGTTTTTTATTTTAGCCTTTCTGATAGGTGTGCATCACTGTGGTTTCAATTTGCATTTCCCTACTGGCTAATGATGTTGAACATCTTTTCACAGGCTCAGTTCCATTTGCATATCCTCCTCAATGAGGTGTCTCTTCATGTCTCTTGCCCATTTTCAAATTTGATTGTTTGGCTTGTTGTTTGAGAGTTTGAGAGTTTTTTACACTCTCTAGATATTACTCCTTATTGCTAAATTTGTTGTGGTGAGTGGTTGAAGCCTTCGAGCCCTGTTCTGCAGTTTTCCTTATGAGTATAATACACACCCATCTGGCTTCATAAAAGGCAGGGTGCCTCCCCAGAGAGGGAGCTGGGCAGGTTGACAGTGCTGGGTCACTCCAGCTGAGATAGTTTGCAAGCCTGCCTTTTACAGCCCTTGGTTCTCTTCAAACCCCGTGGGCATATTGCGTCTCTGGCTCCCAGTTCTTCCCGCCACCTTTCCTATAGGTGGCTTCATCCTACACACTTTGGAGATGGTCATGATACCTTGATGATGACAGAGGGCTTGCACTTCTCCCTACAATGCCATAGATCTAGCCCATTCCTTAAACCGTCTCAAAAAGGCACCTCCAGCCCTTTTAACCTTTGATGCCGTACCGTGTCCTGTTGTTCTTTGCCACAGATTCCAGATTCCTATAGATCCGTGTCACTCATTGTGAATCAAAGCTATTCTGCAGGACACAGAATAAATGGCAGAAAGGGAGGTCACTGGAAAGCTTCATGTAGAATCATAGCTCAGGGCAGGACAGCCTGTGTGCTGCACGCTTGGCCACACCAGCCAACGGTTAAACAAGTCAGCACTGCAGGGGATGCCCCAGACAGTGTGAGCAGGAAATTGCAATCTACATAGACCCAAAGGTGCAGAGGAAAGGTCACAGGACTGGGCATCAGAGCCCCCTGCTCACTGCAGGTCTCTCTGTGTGTGTGGCAGGGGCGTGGCGGGGGGAGAGGAACAGATGTCACATGACCTCTGCCCCTAAGCATCTGAACTGAAGAAGTAAAGAGGTCAGCCAGCCTCCTCCCACTCCAGACCTCTGGGATACTTAAAGTAAGTGTTGCAGGGTTTGTAGCATCTTGGAACCTTTCTTCCTACATCACAGAAAAAAAAAAAAATGTCCAGTGAACTGGTTCCACCTCTTAAGAAACTGTGGTTTCTACAGCCTGAACTTGAGCAAAACTGGAACATCAGAAAATTATTTCCTCCTGCCCCATCTCTGATGTAATAGCAGATCCAGTCCTCAGCTCTGTTTCTACAGAGAAAGCTGGGTGAACGGGATGGGTCTTTATTGAGTTCCCTTTGACATTCTTCCAAAAAATAGATGTGATTTTCCCCTCTCCCTCCCTCTGCCTCCTTCCATCATCCTTGCCTCCTTCGGATCCATAGAAGGGGGTTCTTGTGGGAAGTGATGATCTATGAGCCAGGCCCTCTTTCAGATGAGCTATCAAGTTAGTTTGTTTACTTATTTTTTTCATCTAAACCCCAAATACCACAGAACCAGCACCTGCAATTTTTCCTAACACATCCTTTGAACTTGCTGCAAGTTAAACTGTAGAGGTTTCATTTCTCAGTTGTAATTCAGGGTGCCTTCCCCATGCCATTTGCTTCCAAGAAGCAACATCTTCCTCCCTTTCTACCCCAACTCCCATCAACAACTGAAAAAAACGAGAAATCAGAACTTCAGCCACAGCAGCCTTTCTTGGCTCTGTGTGAACACCGTGGAGAGGATACAGCCCTTGACTCCCTGGCCCTCCTCCCTCTCACGTTTAGGCTGGGAACACCATAAACAGTCACAGTGCCGAGCCAGGCAGAGAGGCAGACGGGTACAGCCAGACAGGACAGATGTAATTAGCAGCATCATTGCTTTGGTGTGCAGAATAGATAGCAGAATGCCGCCACCCACATGATGCTTTGGCAAATGTACTGTCGCTCATTTTCACAAACAATTCAATGGGTCTTTTAAAAGTGCCGACAACAAGCAAAGAAAGTCACGGAAAGAAACCAGAGTGACAACTCAGCCCGAGTGCCAAAGTTACTTGAGAGTTGCTCTGGGAACAGTGAAGCCAAACCCAACTCCGAGTTCAATCTGATCCAAGTTCAGATGGACAGAGCCTGGCATCCATGGGGCAAGCAGTGGCGCCCGATTCATCGTCAGATAAAGTGAGCTCAGATGCCACCGTGTTCCTGACGTAGCTGTCACATGATGCCTCTGAGTCGTACTTTTTCCATCTGCTTAATGGGCATGTTGATCCTGGTGTGTGTATTTCTAGACTTGCTATGAGGCTGGCGGGAGGCCACTTGGAAAGGAAAGTCTTTGTGATCTACGGAGTGGGGGTTGTCATTAAGGAAGAGCCTCAGGAATTGCCGCCACAAAGACAGTGCCATTCCTAAGGTAAATCACGGGAAGAAGAAGCCTCTTAACCCCACCTCCTACAGCAGCGAGCATTAACTCCTCCCCATTGGCAATCCCCCAGGCCTCTCTCCTCATGAAGCCCAAGGATCAATGAAGTAACTCTTACATTCTCCAGCACCCACATGGTCCAGTCTCGAGCCGTTGTGCAGCTGGAGAAGCACAGTCCAGTGTGTTTTTCTTCTGTTTCCCCAACACTCTGAAGGAGAGCCCAATACCAAGTTCTAATAATTTATTAATTTTTTATTTTTAATGCATTTTTTTATTTTATTTTATTTTATTTTATTTTATTTTAGAAGGAGTCACTCTGTTGCCCAGGCTGGAGTGCAGTGGTGCAATCTCAGCTCACTGCAACCTCTGCCTCCTGGGTTCAAGCAATTCTCTTGCCTCAGCCTCCTGAGTAGCTGGGATTACAGGCATGTGCCACCACACCCAGCTAATTTTTTATATTTTTAGTAGAGACGGGGTTTCACCGTGTTGGCCAGGCTGGTTTCGAACTCCTGACCTCAAGTGATCCACCCACCTCGGCCTCCCAAAGTGTTGGGATTATAGGTGTAAGCCACTGCGCTTGGCCTTTATTTTTATTTTTAAAAGACAAGGTCTCACTTTGTCACCCAGGCTGGAGTGCAGTGGTGCAATCATGGCTTACTGCAGCCTCAAACTCCCAGGCTCAGACAATCCTCCCACTACTTAGCCTCCCAAGTAGCTGGGACTAGAGGCATGTGCCTTCATGCCCAGCTAATTTTTTATTTTTTGTAGAGATGGGGGTCTCACACTGTTGCCCAGGCTGGTCTCAAACTCTTGGGCTCAAGCAATCCTCTCACCTCAGACTCCCAAAGTGCTGGGATTACAGGTGTGAGACATTGTACCTGGTTTGGGAGCCTATTAAAATCCTCATTTCTCTCCTATCCATGTCTCTCTCCCTGGCAGCCACCCTGGCACCCCCTTCACTTCTCCCTTCCCTCTTCTGCCCCTTCCTGTATCATGTAGCTTTGCCTGGCATTTTTTCCATGGGCGGAGATGATGTAAGCCAGCTGGCAATGACGGGGTTTTCAAAGGCAGCTGGTAACAGAGGAAGGCTCGCAGACTAATACTTATTACCCCACTGCCATTGTTTCATTTAATGGTGTCCTCAAAGCTCTCCTGGGTTCAAACTTAAAACCCATGCAAGTGTCAAAACAAATCGTGCCTTTTTGAGTATTTTTTTCTCTCCTGGATCTTCCTTTCAAGCTCGTTTCCTACCTTCCCTCCGGGTGAAAATGAAGATTTGAGTTCCTATTTTCTTTCTTTTTTTTTTTTTTTTTTTTTTTTGAGACGGAGTTTTGCTCTCATTGCCCAGGGCTGGAGTGCAGTGGCGCGACATTGGCTCACTGCAACCTCCGCCTCCCAGGTTCAAGCGATTCTCCTGCCTCAGCCTCCCGAGTAGCTGAGATTACAGGTGCCTACCACTACGCTTGGCTAATTTTTGTATTTTTAGTAGAGATGGGGTTTCACCATGTTGGCCAGTATGGCCTCGAACTCCTGACCTCAGGTGATCCACCTGCTTTGGCCTCCCAAAGTGCCGAGATTACAGGTGTGAGCCACCGCACCCGCCCGATTTCCTATCTTTCTTGAGAAGCATCTTCCAAAACGTAAATGCACAGACTCTCAGAGCTGGAGGAAGCCTCAGGGTCCAGCTAGTCCAATCCCCGGTGATGTCTGAATTCCCCCTACAACATCCTGGCAGGTGGCCACCCAGCCTCTGCTCGAATGCCTCTTGGGAGCTGGAACCCCCCTCCTACCCCCTGAGGCTGAGCAGACCATGTTTGATTTTTTTCCAAGAAAATCTTCCCCAAAGGGCACCTTAGCCTTCCCATCCCACAAACTCAACTCCCAGTGGTTAGTGGTGGTGTTGGGAGGTCGAAGGAGGTGGCACAGAAGTGTCCACACCATCCCTGGTGTACAGCAGGTGCCCAAAATGTTTAAGCAGATGAACGTTCTCAAGGAAAATGATTTAAACTTGATCAACCAGTTACTTTCAAGAAGGGAGCTCCATGAGTGTGGAGGCAACCGGGACACACACTGCTCACTGGGACTGCCGACAAAAACTGGGTGCAGGGTGTGGCTCTGCCGGCACCTTACACCCAGGGACCTGAGCAACTCACTCGGCCTGTGACCCCACCTCTTCACCTGGACAGTGGGGCTAACAGTCCCTGCTCTGTGGGCCCACAGGCCATTTACAGTATTAGTGGAAATAATGTATATGTGAACTGGAAAGGACTTGATAAACATAAGGGTTATTCTTATTATTCTTCCTATTATTAAGGAATAAAGACCATAGAACGGTCCCAATGTCTCCATTTATAATCTTATTTATTTATTTATTTATTTTTGAGACAAGGTCTCACTCTGTTGACCAGGCTGGAGTACAGTGGCGTTATCATGGCTCACTGCAGCCTTGACCTCCTGGGCTCAAGCAATTCTCCCGCCTCAGTCTCCCAAGTAGCTGGGACTACAGGCGTATGCCACCACAACCAGCTAATTTTTGTAGAGATGGCATCTTACTCTATTGCTAGGACTGCTCCCAAATTCTGGGGCTCAAGCAATCCTCCTGCCTCGGCCTCCCAAAATGTTGGGATTGTGGGTGTGAGCCACCGCACCTGGCCTCAATTTATAATTTTCATAATTCTCCAAGGAGATATTGATTTTTCATAGAAAAAGAGCCCAAACTCCTCCTACCTATCAAGACTTGGGGAAAATGGCCTCATTTGACATGTGTGGGGTGGAGTAGGGAATACAAATTAGTATCACTCCATATCCCTGAAAAACTGCAGTAACACCGTTAAACCCACCCTGGCAGCAAGTCGTGCCCTGAAGATGCGTTGCTTATTCCTCTCCCCTCTCAGCTGCTAGAGGAACTTGAGGGCAGGGCTGGGCTTGCTTCTCTCTGGGTCGGGCACAGCCTGGAGCTCAGTGACTGTCACACGAGAAGTCCTAGGCCAGCAAGTATGGGAGTTGGTGAGGGGCATTCAGTGGCCACTGAAATGAATCTCTCATTGTCAGTTGAGCCCTTCTTTTCCTGCTTTTTCCCATTTTCTTCCCTGAGAGTGGACTCTGTTGATATGCTTTGGCTCTGTGTCCCCACCCAAATCTCATCCCAAATTGTAGTCCCCACGTCTCAAGGGAGGGACCTGTAATCCTCACGTGTGGAGGGAGGGAGGTGATTGGATCGTGGGGGTGGTTTCCCCCATGCTGTTCTCAGGATAGTGAGTCCTCACGAGATCTGATGGTCTTTTAAGTGTTTGGCAGTTCCTCCTTCACATGCTCTTCTCTCTCTCCTGCTGCCATGTAAGATGTGCTTGCTTCCCCTTTGGCCATGATTGTGCATTTCCTGAGGCCTTCCCAGCCATGTAGTACTGGGAGTCAATTAAACATCTTTCGTTTATAAATTACCCAGTTTCTGGTATTTCTTTATAGCAGTGTAAGAATGGACTAATACATCTGTCAAAGAGGATTTGTCCTAACGCATATGAGGACATTGAGTATGAGACATTTTACAGCTCATTGGTGTTTGCCCTGAAACTCCAATGGCCCCTTATTCCCCGACAAGATTTATCTGGGGTGTGCTTGATGGAAAGGTACCAGGGCCTGAGGCTGGGGACTCCTGACCAAGAAAGGGGCTTTGAGGAGGACAGAGCACTGGACTGCGAGTCCAAAGACAGTCCTCATTCCATCCTGTCAGCTTGGGTATCCCCATTCCCCCTCAGCCTGCTTCCTATCTATGCCAGGAGGGCTGACCAGGGCTGCTCCCAAAGATCTCATCCACCTCTGCGGTCATTAAACTGATGGTGAAAGTCCCTGAGGTGGCCTGAGGGGTAATAACTTGTAAAGTCAGACGTCCATGGGTGGAACAGAGCAGAGACGGCCACGGAACTCGGAGGGTGTAAACAGCTCCAGGCACCCAAGCCAAGTCAGGCACTGGCAGAGAGTTTGGCATCTACTTTCTAATAGCTAAGGGAAAAAAAAAAAAAAAAAAAGCAAAAAAAACTTGCGGAGTTATATGTTTCCTGTGGAATGAAACATTCTCAAAGATCTACTTCCTGGATCCGTACTTGCCCGCTTCTAACAGAGCCACGAATAAGGTCTCTGACCACTGGAGACATGAAAATGGCACTCAGCCAGGTGGCCTATCAGTCATCAAGGAGAATAAAGGCACTGTCTCTACTCAGACTGTAGGAAGGCTGGCCTCCAGGGCCCTTTATGTTCCTTTTTTTTTTTTGAGATGGAGTCTTGCTCTGTCACCCAGGCTGCAATGCAGTGGCGCAACCTTGGTTCACTGCAACCTCTGCCTCCCGAGTTCAAGTAATTCTCCTGTCTCAGCCTCCTAAGTAGCTGGGATTACAGGCACCTGCCACCACACCTGGCTAATTTTTGTATTTTTAGTAGAGATAAGGTTTCGCTATGTTGGCCAGGCTGGTCTCAAACTCCTGACCTCAAGTGATCCACCTGCCTTGGCCTCCCAAAGTGTTAGGATTACAGGCGTGAGCCACCGTGCCCGGCCCCCTTTACATTCTGAAGACCTAACTGAATGCAGCCAGAGAGCCTGGGTGTCTATCAGTGTTTCCCAAAGCATTGTTGTGCATGGCTTTGAACACACAAAACATGGAGTGTTCAAACCCTGCACATTCCATAGACTGGTCTGGCCCTTGGTGGGATCCTGGGAGATGACCTCTAGGCCCTCAGAAAATCCAGCCCAATCAGACTGTCTTTACATGCTGAGGCCTGGGCCATGCCAGATACTTTATGCAGGCAGTGTGGTTTATGGTTGGAGATATGGGCCATATGGTATCAGTTTAACCTCTGGAGGGGCTAGAGACTGAGTCACTAAGATCAGCCATATGGATGTTCCACACCTATGTGAATGATCCTCAATTTGAAAAAAAAAAAGCCGGGCGCAGTGGCTCACGCCTGTAATCACAGCACTTTGGGAGGCCAAGGCGGGCGGATCACGAGGTCAGGAGACAGAGACCAGCCTGGCTAACATGGTGAAACCCTGTCTCTACTAAAAATACAAAAAAAAAATTCGCTGGGCATGGTGGCAGGCATCTGTATTCCCAGCTACTCGGGAGGCTGAGGCAGGAGAATTGCTTAAACCCAGGAGGTGGAGGTTGCCATGAGCCAAGATCACACCACTGCACTCCAGCCTGGGTGACAGAGAGAGACTCTGTCTCAAAAAAAAAAAAACCCTGGACACCAAGACTTGGTTGCACTTCCCTGGTTGCTTCATGTATGTTGCCTCCTACTGCTCCTGGGAGAAGTAAGTGCTGTTCACATGACTCCACTGGGCGAGGACAATTGGAAGCCGTGCCTGTCTATGCACCTTTGCTGGTTTGAATCTGTATCCTTTCTGAGTATAACTCAGAGCTTTTCTGAGTTCTGTGAGTCCTGTTAGCAAATCAGGAAACCTGAGAGTGGTCTTGGGGACCTCCCCCCAACACAATGGTCTTTGGATAACTTTGACAACCTACTCTATCAGTTTTTCTGAGACAGAGCCAGGAGTGCTCATTTTATTAAGTTTCTCAGATGTTTCTGAAGCATAGCAAAGTTAAGAATCACTGCTTGAGAGAAGGAAGTGGTGTTTTCTGTTTGTTTAGTTCAGACAAATATATGTGTGTTTGCTTTGCCTTCAAATAGCTTGTAACCCTTACGACTGGAATTACCAAACATTGCACTTGTACTGTGGTCCCCAAACTGTCCATCCAGGCACCCAGATGCCACAGCAAACTCACAGGCATGCCATCGAATATTTTATTTTATTTTATTTTATTTATTTATTTGGAGACAGACTGTTGCACTGTCACCCAGGCTACAGTGCAGTGGTGCAATCTCGGCTCACTGCAACCTCAGCCTCCTGGGTTCAAGAGATTCTCCTGCCTCAGCCTCCTGAGTAGCTGGGACTACAGGCGCCGGTTACCACGCCCAGCTAATTTTTGTATTTTTAGTGGAGACAGGGTTTCACCACATTGGCTAGGCTGGTCTTGAACTCCTGACCTTAGGTGATCCACCCTGCTAGGCCTCCCAAAATGCTGGGATTACAGGCGTGAGCCAGAGCGCCCAGGCTGAATATTTTAAATCTTCAAGGGCTAGATAGCAGTCATTAACAATGTGTGAACCAGCTCCAGGTAGTTCACAGTTTCAATGCTTGATCATGCTACCTTCCTTTTGATGGAATCATATCTTTGCACAGCTGGGTTTTCGGTGACTGCTGTGATAAAAAGTAAGTACCACACAAAAATCAATGGGTACTTGTGTGGGACAGGAAATCAGGGTGGTGATGTCAATCTGATTCCAAGGTCTGGGAAGCTGCGTGATTTCCATGAGCATACACACCTCAGCAGTGAGCAGCTTTGGTTGTTTTACACTGAAATAGAAATGCTCTTTTTTCTTTCCATTTATGTATGCATTTTTTTCCAATGGCTGCTAATATTTATTAAATTAGGACACAAATACTTATAAAGTTGTTTGGACCTAATCACTTAATATATGGAATTGTTCGATTTTGTTGGATCTAAGGACACCGTGAAAAAATTACTGAGACACTAAGGATATCATGAACTGAAAAAATTCAGGAACCTTTGGACTAATGGGAAGGGTCATCATAAGTAATATTGTTTCCTTCTCAGAAGTGAAGGAAATACAAGTTAAAGGACACCAAGAAGAAACAATAAAACAAATCCAGAACATGGGTCGTTTTACACTAATACTTGACCTAGTGTCTTCAAAATGGTATTGCCACTACATTAAAAATAAGATTGAAGATTGGTCTACATTGAGAGATATTACAATGCCAACTTTTTTTTATTGGATCCTGGTTTTTAGAAGGACATTTCAGGTCAGGTGTGGTGGCTCATGCCTGTAATCCCAGCACTTTGGGAGGCCAAGGTGGGCTGATCACTTGAGGTCAAGAGTTTGAGACCAGCGTGGCCAACATGGTAAAACCCCATCTCTACTAAAAATACAAAAGTTAGCTGTGCGTGGTGGCCCACGCCTGTAATCCCAGCTACTCGGGAGGCTGAGGCACGAGAATCGTTTGAGCCCAAGAGGTGGATGTTGCAGTGAGCCGAGATCACACCACTGCACTCCAGCCTGGGTGACAGAGCAAGACTCTGTCTCGAAATAAATAAACAAATAATTTTTTTAAAAAAGGACATTTCAAAATGTTCTATAGCTTGGGAAGTTTGAATATGGAGTAGGTATTAGATGATATTGGGAATTATTGTTCATTTTATTAGGTGTACTAAATGTCCTTGTTTTAGGTGAAGCATTATGTCTGATTTTCTTTAAAATAGTTTGCCAGCAAAATATGAGCAGAGAAATGAATCATGGCAAAGTGTTCATTATTAAGTCAAGGTAATGCTTTTGTTATGGTTGTGTTTTTACTTTTCGGAATACTTTGAAATTGTCCTAATACAAAGTTTGTTAAAAGTGATGGGTTAGTGGTAAACTGAGCAAAATGATTTGCACTGAATAGGCAGGAATATAAAAATATGGACAACTCCTCCCAACTCTGCCACAGAATCGGACATAGGCAAAATGGCACCTTGGCTGCTGAAGGTTTTGTGAAATAGCCAATCTCCCTAATGGGAAAAATCAGAATACAACCTCAAAAAGCTCATGCATGGAGAAGGAAGGGCCACCTTCTTCTCACTCCACACGGCTGGACGAGGAGTTGAGGACAGAGTGTGTGGATTATCCATCTGCTGAGAACTGAGACACCAGAGCTGGGCGGCAGGATGACAGCACAGTGGGAGGCCCAGGACCCTCGATAACCCCACCCCCAGCATCACCATAGCTCCTGGCTCACGTCGAATGTTCCACCTGGGTGGACTTCTCAAGGAGATGCTTGCTATGATCAGAATGTTTGTGTCCTCACCCCCAAATTCATGTTGAAAGTAAAAGCCAAAGCAAAAGTATTAAGAGGTAGGGCCTTTGGGAAGTCATGAGGCTGGAGACTTCGCCAGTGAAATTCGTGCCCTTATCAAAGAGGGCCCAGAGAGCTGCCTCACCCCTTCTACCATGTGAGGACACAGGGAGAAGACGTCCATCTGTGAAGGAAGCTGGTCCTTGCCAGACCCTGAATCTGCCAGCACCCTGGTCATGGACTTCCCAGCTTCCAGACTGTGAGAAATAAATGTCTGTTGCTTCTAAGCCATTCAGTCTAAGGTATTTTGTTACCGCAGCCCAAATAGACAAACACAGTGTTCCTTAAAAACTGCCAAGCACAGCGGCTCACGCCTGTAATCCCAACACTTTGGGAGGCTGAGGTGGGTGGATCACCCAAGGTTAGGAGTTCAAGACCAGCCTGGCCAACATGGTGAAACCCCGCCTCTACTAAAAATACAAAAATTAGCTGGGCATGGTGGCATGTGCCCGTAGTCCCAGCTACTCAGGAGGCTGAGGCAGGAGAATCGCTTGAACCTGGGAGGCAGAGGTTGCAGTGAGCCAAGATCACGCCATTGCACTTCAACCTGGGTGACAGAGTGAGACTCTATCTCAAAAAACAAAAACAAACAAACAAAAAAACACTGCATCCCAGGCTGGGTGCAGCAGTTCATGCCTCTAATCCCAGCCCTTTGGGAGGCCGAGGCGGCAGATCACTTGAGGTCAGGAGTTACTTGGGAGGCTGAGGCAGGAGAATCACTTGAACTTGGGAGGCAGAGGTTGCAGTGAGCCGAGATCGTGCCATTGCACTCTAGTCTGGGCGACAGAGTGAGACTCTGTCTCAAAAAAAAACAAAAAACAACAACAAAAAAAACCCTGCACCCCAGATGCTAGAAATATTCCATAGCCGAATGCAGTGGTAGTTATGAGTGTGTAGACAAATGGAGACATCCATAGAGCTGTCCACTTAAGCTTTGTGTACTTTACTGAAATTAGGTATGTCTTAGTTTTTTTAAAAAAAAATTCCTTCCACCAAAAAAAAAAAAAAAAGAAGAAGAAGAAAAAAATGCATCCCAGTGAGCTGGGGAGGAAAGAGTGAAATTGTAGCTGCTTATCTGGGAAGCTTCAGAAATAAAACATTTTGGAACAACCACCCCGAGGTAGAAGACGAGGATTTGGAGATACACTTTTAAAATAAAGTGATGGGAGGCTGGGTGCAGTGCTTCACACCTGTAATCCCACCACTTTGGGAGGCTGAGTCAGGTGGATCACCTGAGGTCAGGAGTTTGAGACCAGCCTAGCCAACAAGATGAAACCCCATCTCCACTAAAAATACAAAAATTAGCCAGGCATGGTGGCATGTGCCTATAATCCCAGCTACTTGGGAGGCTGAGGCATGAGAACCCGGGAGGTGGAGGTTGCAGTGAGCCAAGATCATGCTACTGCACTCCAGCCTGGGTGACAGAGCAAGACTCTCTCAAAAATAAAAATAAAATAAAGTGGTGGGAAAGAGAGACGTTTAGTATCTCAGCCATATTAAACCTTTAAGCCTCTGTGCACACAGCCAGTCATTTCTTGACCTCTTTGTTAATATAACTTTAGTATCAGGCAGTTTGTTGTACAAAGTCCTGCAGTTCTTCAAGTAATAAACTCACATCAAAACACTGTTTCCGAGCATTAAAAAAATATATAGCATTGATTTAAAAAATGAATGAACTGAACAAAGGTCTCCCACTAATGGCCCTCGTGGGATATTTGAGAGGGTTTTGGAGCCAGCAGAGGCCAAACTAGAGAGTGGGGCGGGGTGGGGGCGGGGATGGTAGTCAAAAACGTCAGCGCAAGCCCAGGAAGTACCTCAAAACCTCATCTTCCTGCCCGAAGATGAACTGCCTGAACTGTGCGGGGCAGAAAGGATGGGAGCAGCTGCCCCACCTTCCTGCCCAGTCCCAGCCTCTGGGGAGAGGGTCTCCCCAGGGCACCCTTCTGGGAGAGACAAGGAGAAAAGTTGGTGGGAGGGGACGGTCTGACCAGGATGGGTGCCCAGGGCCTTGGAGGGTCCTCCCGTACTGCAGGGACCCGCAAGAACCCCGGGAGCTGCCTCCCTCCACAGCTCACCAGCTCCCCCGTGAGCTCAAGCCAGGAATTTCAGGCAGGCTCTCGGGGGTCCCCAGACTTCCTTCTACTCCAAGGAGCCTGGGGAGCCCGGGACCTCCCAGAAAAGCACGTGGGCAGCTCTGCCCTAGAAGACCATGGTTCTTGTCAGGAAAAAGTCACCGAAGTCCAAGAGGCTCCTCCAAAGAATGTCTACTGAATTCCCTTCCCCTTCCTTCGGACACAAAATGTCTGGAGAGGCAACAAGCTGGTTCCAGGTTGGAAATGGAGCCATATTACGCTGCTGGGGCACCCACCACTCAGATCTCCCTCTCACTTCTCTGGCTTCCCCCTGCATGTCCCCTTCTGGGCCCTAATCCTCTCCTGAGAGCCCCCCCACCCCTGGTTTCGAGCCTGCAATCATTTGAATGACATTCAGGTCCAGCTGGCTGCCCGTCGATCACGACTCGAACGCGGGGTAACATCGTGTGCATGTGTGTGCGGGGGATTGGGGGGGACAGTGAAAGAGTCCCAGGCAAGGATCCAGGAGTCAGACCCGGCCGGGAATCTGCTACCCTTCCCTGCGCACCTTAGGCAGACCACACGACCTATCCCTGGTTTGGTGGCCTCATAATAATCACCAAGGTTTATTAAGCCACTGTGCGCAAGGCACTGTGCTGCGCACATTGCGTGTATTATCTCATTGGATTTTATATAGTGCTAGCGTCTGAACGTTTGTGCCGCCCCCGACCCCCGCCCCAAATTCACGTTGAAACCTAATCCCTAGTGTGATGATATCAAGAGGCAGGGCCGGTTGGGGCGCAGTGGCTCACACCTGTAGTCCCAGCACTTTGGGAGGCCAAGGCGGGTAGATCACTTGAGGTCAGGAGTTCGAGACCACCCTGGCCAACATGGCAAAAGCTCCTCTCTACCAAAAATACAAAAATTAGCCAGGCGTGGTGGCGCATGCCTGTAATCCCAGCTACTCAGGAGGCTGAGGCAGGAGAATCCCTTGAACCCAGGAGGCAGAGGTTGCAGTGAGCCCATGTCATGCCACTGCACTCCAGCTTGGGTGACAGAGCGAGACTCCATCTCAAAAAAAAAAAAAAAGAGGCAGGGCCTTTCGCGGGTGATTAGGTCATGAAGGCTCTGGGTCGGCACCTGAATGAATGGGAATCAGTGCTCAGAGACCCTAGGAAACTTGCTTGCCCTTTCCAGCTGAGTATGCGCCCAGCATGTGAAGACATAAAAGGCACCATTGATGAGAAACAGGCTCTCACCAAACACCTCATCTGTCAGTGTCTTTAATCTTGGGCTTCCCAGCCTCCAGAACTGTGAGCAATAAATATCTGTTTTTGAGTTACCCAGGTATTTTGTTATAGCAGCTGAAACAGACTAAGGCATAGGGACCAATATTATCCCATCTAATAATTGAGAAAACTTGGGCTTGAAAAGATCCATGGTGGCTTACGCAAGCTCACAGGGCTAATAAGCGACGGAGCTGGGATAGAACTTAGGCAGTTGAACTTCATGACATGAACATAACCACAATTCTCATGCTAACCAATAGTGAAATAATAATAAACAAATAATGAGGCTAGGCGCAGTGGCTCATGTCTGTAATCCCAGCACTTTGGGAGGCTGAGGTGGGCGGATCACTTGAAGTCAGGAGTTTGAGACCAGCCTGGCCAACATGGTGAAACGCCATCTCTTCGAATACTACAAAAATTGTCCGGGCATGGTGGTGCACACCTGTAATCCCAGCTACTCGGGAGGCTGAGGCAGGAGAATTGCTTGAACCGAGAAGCAGAGGTTGCAGTGAGCGAAGAGCGCACTGCTGCCCTCCAGTCTGGGTGATAGAGCATGACTCCATCTCAAAAATAATAATAATGATGATGATAGTTGACAGAGGTTCTTTTAGTGCTAAGGTTCTGGGGAAACCTGCAAATTTAGTAAAGGTGGACCCACATTTTCATGTTTTCAGGTCATGATGAGTGACCTCGCTCCTTTAGGAAAAAAGAGAGAAATATTCCCTTTGGGAGGCACAGGGACAGCCTCCTGGGAGATCAGAGTCTCGCTTCTGCCTCTGCAATCAGCCAGGATCTGTAGACACAGATATTTATGAGGCAGTCTGCGGTGCTCTATTTCTTCCCCCATTCTTATGGGGGTGAGAGGGGCAGAAGGAGACCAAAAGCCACATACTTGCAAAGTCATCCTTCCTCTGGAGACCAAGAAGCAGCAGATTCTTTTCCTGGGAAACAAGTCTATCAGGCAGACATCTGTTACTCTTTGCGATCTGTATGCCATAACAGTTTAAAAAACAGAGTTTAAATGCTTAACGAAGAAGAAAACAGTTTGCCTGTGTTGCAAAGCAGCATATAAACGGTGCTGGAATTAGCACAAGGGAAACATTTATCTTTCCTAGATAATCTCAAAACAGGACTTTTTTTTGGATTGTATATAATTATGTTTATTGGCGTGGAAAGATGCTCATGATATATCACTAAAGGAAAAAAAAAACAAAAAACAAAACTGGTTGCAAACACAAACTAGGCTTTTTAAAGAAGCATTGACTCTGCCTCCCTGGCTGGGGCCGGGGCCCTCTGTGTATCCCATAGAGGAAAGGGTAGAATGGGCCGAGACTGGCTGGGTAGTAGCCTTCTTCCTGGGAGAACAGAGACAGAGTCACATTTTCCAGCAGGAATGACCAAAGATTTGCCTGAGCTGGATAAGCCCAGCCTGGTGTAGTGATGGATGGTGGGCTCTGGGGATCCAAAAGACCTGGGTTCCAGTCCTAGCCCCGCTATGAGTCGTGGTGACCTAGTGCAGTTTCAATGCTGCTGGAGCTCACTTCTCCACTGACACAGTGGAAGTCACATCTCCTGCACACAGGGGAGGTGCTCATGAAAGGGTGGGCTTCTCTCCCTCCAATCTGTGTTTTTTTAATTTTTTTTTTTTTTTTTTTTTTTTTTTTTGAGATGGAGTCTCACTGTGTCTCCCAGGCTGGAGTGCAGTAGCACAATCTTGGCTCACTGCAACCTCTGCCTGCTAGGTTCAAGCAATTCTCCTGCCTCAGCCTCCCAAGTAGCTGGGATTACAGACATCCACCATCACGCCCGGCTAATTTTTGTATTTTTAGTAGAGACGGGGTTTCACCATGTTGACTAGGCTGGTCTAGAACTCCTGACATCAAGTGATCTGCCCGTCTCAGTCTCCTAAAATGCTGGGATTACAGGAATGAGCCACTGCGCCCGGCCTCCAATCTGTGTTTTTATGACAAAGGCATGGATTGGCCATGAGCAATGGGCAGCCCTGGGGTGGCAGGCTGTGAATGAGGGGGAAGGGGCTGCCTCGAGGGGTTCGGTCCCCTCCTCAGGAGCTAACACACAGCCTGAGACCTGAAGGATGAGAAGGAGCCGGCCACACCAGGGTCCGGAGGAAGCCACTCTGTGCATTGGCCGTGGCCCACGCAAAGGCTGCGGGAAGCAACATCCTGCCTTGCTTCTGGTCGGCTTCAGGCCTGCGAGGCAGGGAAGGGCCAGCCGTGGAGGATGGAGGGTGAGGTGGGACTGAGCTACATGTCCCGGGCCTTGGTTATGATCTGAATTTTGATGTTGAGAACAAGAAAAAGACACAAAAGGGGCTTAAGCAGAGTGAGCAGCATGACCAGGTTTGTTCTTTTAAAAAACTGGATACTAGGCCAGACGCGATGGCTCACACCTGTAATCCCGGCACTCTAGGAGGCCAAGGCTGGAGGATCGCTTAGGGTGAGGAGTTCAAGACCAGCCTGGGCAACATAGGGAGACCCCCCCTCTATACAAAAAAAAAAAAAAATATATATATATATATATATATAACAAATTAGCCAGGTGTGGTGGTGTGTGCCTATAGCACCAGCTACTCAGGAGGCTGAGGTGGGAGGATCACTGGAGCACAGGGGTTTGAGGCTGCAGTGAGCTATGATCACACCACTGCCCTCCAGCCTGGTCAACAGAGTGAGACCGTGTCTCTTAAAAAAAAAAAAAAAGAAGGATACTAGATGAAGATGAGGAGCAGGGGTGTGGCGTGAGGAGGACAGACCAGCTAGGAGGAGGAGCCTCTGGGCAAGACATGAGGTGACCTGGTCAGGGCCCGTGGCCATGGAGATGGCAGGCATGGACACGGTGAAGCTATATTTTGGAGAAGAATCTAGAGGACTTTCTGATGATCAGATGTCGAAGTGCAGGACAGAGGAGACTCTCAGGCCACTTCCAGCTGCCCCTACCCAGTGGCCTTGTGGGAATCAGGAAAAGGGCTCCTCTAAACAAGCATGCAGCACAGGGCACCCGTACAAGACCCTCACCCTGAGACCCTCCCTTGCAAGTGCGAATTTGCTCAAGCCCCTGATTCTCACTCAGAGACCTGGGCAACTTTGGACTTGCAAAGCTTGTAGTGTCTGTGGCAATCCAAGGGGAGCCCTGGGCTCTACCCAAGGTTTAGGGACCATTTCAACACAGTGATTCTACCCCTGGCTCCAGCTGTGTGTGAAGTTTCTTCCCTCCCTGCCTGGGCACCAGACTTTTTACAGTACTCACTGCATTGGACGCAACTAACCTTGTGAAGAAAAGAGTTTTTAAAACCCTGGAAGCTAATGTTACAAGACTATTTAGCACTTAAATAAATGCAAGTTCTAGAACATCTGCAGCCAAAATGAAAGTAAATAATGACAGAATGTGAGTCATGAGTAGTTTGCAAATCTTGTAAACAAAGCATCCTCCCAAATTCAGAGCCACGGCCTGAGAGTTGGGTACCAATTAATCAGCCCTTAACTCTATCACACACAAAAGGACACGTGTCCTCATTAGCAAGTCATGAGGGGAACTTAGCTAACTGACTGTCACTTTACTATCTGGAGTTCACTTAAAACTGAAATAAAAAGCTTACTCCCTGAAGAACAGAGCACTCATGCTCACATTGTTTGAAAGAATCACTTCACTGCCAGTGTCAACATGAAACTTAACATCCTGATATTTATGGGAAAGGCAAAACAACCCCGCTCGTAAACTGAAGAGATGAGCCCAACCAGCCAGGCATGTCCCATCAGTCCCTCTCCCAGGGGCTGTTCACTTTCTTTCTGATGGCAGTTGTTGGTGCAGACTTCATGTCCTCTCCTAGCCAATTGCTCTCCAAGGGCAGGGTTAATGCCTCATTCTTTCATTCCCCTACATTCCTGTGTCTAGTATTTGGCCTGTATGTAGTAGGTGCATGTTAAATATCTGTTGTGTGAGTGGATGAGCATCTTTCCCAAAAGGCCAATGTTCACTCCAGCCCTGGACTTCCCGAGGGCCCTGTCCAGGCAGAGGATGGACCAAAAAGGGAGCTGGGTAGGAGACAGAAGGTTTGGCTCCTGTCTCAGACTCTGCCACTCACAAGCATGTGCTCACGTGAGCCACGTCATCCATTTTGGTGTTCCCATCTCTAAAACAGGAGGAATAGCTGTCCCCCCACTTTCTAAGGGTTTGCGATGACGCGATGGGAAAGAAGCACTTGGAAAGGGGTTCCACAAGTGTGATGTGGTTCCCCTCACACCTCAGAGGGGAGTTCTGCAATTGAGAAGGCGGGGCAGTGCAGGACCACAGTTAGACGTGGTGTGCAACTTACTCTCAGAAAGCCAGCAGGTAAGCAGAGTGGATTTGGAGGTATAATGAATGACTGCAAAGTCACAGAAGACAAGGCCACCCAGGCTGTGCTCTCTGCACATGGGAACTAGAAATCAGAGTACAAAATATGGAGCCAGCAGATAACACAAATATGGGAGTGGCCGCTGTAAGGCAATAGGGAATGGTGGGGCCTGCAGCCAACTAGAGATTACAATCATGCTCTGCTTCAGGCATTTGCAAAAAGATTTAAAACTTACACCCCATGAAACAGCAAAACGCATGTATGGCCTGCTGGCTGGGAGTCTGAGACCCCTGCAGATGGCTGTATCAAGCATGTCTTTTTTTTTTTCAGATGGAGTCTCGCTCTGTGGCCCAGGCTGGGTGCAGTGCCACAATCTCAGCTCACTGCAACCTCTGCCTCCCAGGTTCCAGTGATTCTCCTGCCTGAGGCTCCCTGGTAGCTGGGATTACAGGTGTGCGCCACCACACCAGCTAATTTTTGTATTTTTAGTAGAGACGGAGTTTCGCCACGTTGGCCAGGCTGGTCTCGAACTCCTGACTTTAGGTGATCCACCCGCCCCAACCTCCCAAAGTGCTGGGATTACAGGCGTGAGCCACCATGCTGGGTCTCTAGCACGTCTTTTTATTCCAATGCTCACTTGGGGCCTTGCTGACACTGGAGAGACCGCCCCTCCCGGGCAGGGCCCCTTAATTCCTAGAGATAGTAAACAACTAGGGTGTGCCTTTAATATGCAAAGCAACCAATCCAGAGCATGTAACCCAGATGCCTCCTTGATCAGACTCTCACACTGGGGGCCATGACCCATCTGCCCTAAGCACCTCACGGGCTGGCCAGACAACTAGGGACAGTCCCTATACCCCAGAGCCTGCTGAAATGACTCAAACCAGCCCGTCCGAAGCCTGTTTACCCTGCTTGCCTTTTCCAAAGAAACCACAGTAGAGGCTCTTGCCCACATTTTCCCTCTGGGCTGCCTCCTGACCCTGGTGCTTCCCCCACGTGGCCCTGCATGACTGTCGCATGCCGCCTCAGCTTAGGAACTGCGAGCAACAAACTGTCTCTCCAGTGGCAGTTGTCTCCTGACTGTTGGCCTCATTAGGCCTGAATAGTAAGAAAACCTGTATTTTCATACATCTGTAAACCCCGCTGGAGCACAGATCATCATTGCTGCTTTATTTCCCCCTGTGAATCTTGGCACCTAGCACAGTCTCTGGCACGTTGAAGACACAATTTCTTTCCCTTTCTTTCTCTCTTTTTCTTTCTTTCTCTCCCTCTCTCCCACTCTCCCCCACCCCGCCCCCCCCCACCCCCTCTCTCTCTTTCTTTTTTAAGCCAGAGTTTTGCTCTGTTGCCCAGGCTGGAGAGCAGCTCACTGCAACCTTCGCCTCCTGGATTCAAGCGATTCTCCTGCCTCTACCTCCTGAGTAGCTGAATTACTGGCATGCGCCATCATGCCCGGCTAATATTTGTATTTTTAGTAGAGACAGAGTTTCACCATGTTGGCCAGGCTGGTCTCAAGCTTCTGACCTCAGGTGATCCACCTGCCTCGGCCTCCCAAAGCGCTGGGATTACAGGTGTGAGCCGCCACACCCAGCCAAAGATACAATTTCAACGCTAATCGATGAATGGATGGGCATAGGGACGAAAGCAAAGGGCTGGGTAGAAGCATCTGTTTGGCTATGTGGGTCCCTACACTTCAGCCGCACATTTGCAATTGCTTCAGGACACTAAATTCTGCATATGCCTCATTTCTGCAACTGGCATAGACGTAGGCAATCAGGCAGGAGCAAGCCAGAGGGAGTGGCATAAGTTCACGCTAGTAGGAGTAAGTGGTGATTAAACTCTGAGGCTCACCACCCTGCTGGCATTCAGCTCTTCAGGCAGCTCCTAAGTGGGGGCGGGCGGAAGGCTTTTCTTTTAATGTCTGATCTTCTGGCTAACTCTGGCTATTTGCTTTATTCAAACTCTTAGAAAGAGATGGTCATCTCAAAGGGTCTCTGCACCCATTGATAAAAGGGGAAAAGTCAGAGAGCAGCCTCCTCGCCCACCTTCAGTCTCTGGGACCTGCCCACAACAGGCTCTTCCGAAGGGAGTCAATCAGGTCGCCCTGAAGCCTCCCTACATCTGCAATGGTGCAGTGGGCTGTCCCCGCATCCCTGAATAACCGAACTGCATCCGGTTAATAAACCGAAAGCTGAGCTAGAGAACCTGTGTTGTTTTTCATCTTTACTCTTTAAAATGCATCAATCTAGCCAGGCGCGGTGGCTCACACCTGTAATCCCAGCACTTTGGAAGGCTGAGAGGGCAGATCACTTGAAGTCAGGAGTTCGAGACCAGCCTGGCCAACATGGTGAAAACCCGACTCTACTAAAAATGCAAAAATTAGCTGGGCATGATAGTGGGTGCCTGTAATTCCAGCTGCTTGGGAGGCTGAGGCACAAGAATCGCTTGAACCTGGGAGGCGGAGGTTGCAGTGACCTGAGATCATGCCACTGCACTCCAGCCTGGGAGACAGAGTGAGACTCCATCTCAAAAAATAAAAAATAGGCCTGGCGCAGTGGCTCATGCCTGTAATCCCAGCACTTTGGGAGGCCGAGGCAGGAGGATCACGAGGTCAGGAATTTGAGACTAGCCTGACCAACATGGTCAAACCCCGTCTCTACTAAAAATACAAAAATTAGCCAGGCGTGGTGGTGCATGCCTGTAATCCCAGCTAATCAGGAGGCTGAGGCAGAAGAATCGCTTTAACCCATGAGGCGGAGGTTGCAGTGAGCCAAGATCACGCCACTGCACTCCAGCCTGGGCAACAGAGTGACACTCTGTCTCAAAAATAAATAATAAATGCACCAATCTGCTCTGCTTGACAATGAACTGAATTTCTCTGATCACAGGACCCTTGGGTGTCATTCTCAGCATCACCGTCTCCTTCCTAGGTTCTGGAAATAGGCAGAGAGAAGACAGGCACAGAGTAGGCCTGTCTGGGAAGCACCTGAGGAGGGTGGAGAAGCCTGTGTTTGCTGTTTCTGATGAATGTTGTTGGGTTATTTAGTGCTTGGCAGTGAACGGTTCCCTGAAGACCATCCCTTTCCCAGGCCCTGGATGGAAGGGCAGGAAACATTTGACCACAGTGTCTAGACAGCGAGGCTAGGGAATCTGGGGGGCTGCCCAGGAGCTCATGTGGGGGACAGCCATCAGTAGGGTAACTGACCCAGACTAGAACCAGATTAGGGCTTGTAATAGGCATTATCCTAGTCTGATTATTAAGCTCACCCCCTCTTCTCTCCCAAAAGTGTCCTAGTTTGATTGATAAATTACACAGCCACCTTCAACATTAGTGAATTTTGCAAACAGGAAAGTCTGAGTTGGGAGGCTCACACGCAACAGAAGCTGGTCACTTTGTACAAATAGAAAGGGCTTAGCAAACATCCTGGAAAAGGCCTGGTGGCAGCACCCAACCCCCTACAAATAGCAGGAACAATTCACCGAAGGGAACTGAGCCTGACCTTGGCCCTGGTGGGCTCTGCTCTAAAAGTGGAGTTCCTGGGCTGGCGGGGACAGCCTGGCCCAAGCGTGCCCCATTCACAGCCTCCCCACCCAAGAAGGGCAGGCTTCAAGGCAGCATTTCTTTTCCCTGTTGAAGTCTCAAGCCAGAGTTAGCAAGTTCAGCAAAGGGCGGGAGCAGAGAGGAAAGGATTATGATGTGTCCCCGATGGGTACAGGAGAAGGGAACAGCCCCACCAACTCCATCCTCAGCACGCACCTGTGCTACAATCCCATTCAACAACACCTTGAGTTGCCATGGGGACCCTGAACAGTTTCCCACTTGTGTTTTTTTTCCTTCCTAGTTGAGATCTTGTTTCTGTCAAGATGAACTATTTATCTGTGTTGCATGAAATGTCATGGGTTGTGGTCAAAACCAGGACCAACCCACGCACAAGAAATAATAACCCTTTGATGACACTCACACACAAGCTTCCCAAGTCTTTAGAGACTGTCAGTGATTCATTTTCTTTTTCCAGCACTGAACTTGCTCTCGAGAAATATTTAACCCAAAAGGCGACTGGCAGGCCATACCCCCAGTAGCCTGGGTTTGCCGGATCAACTCATGCTTGAGTTAATTTACCAAGTGACCTGTGGACATGCGTCCACTCACCAGAGAGGCAGAGCAAACACTTACAAGGTAAAAGGTAGTGATATGTTTCACCTTGTGGCCTTACATGAGGTTTAATTAAGCTACAAAATGCTCGACGTGTCCAGTGTTGAAGGAATCTCTGTTTTGTGAACTAAAACTTCCAAGTTATTATTATTCTTTTTTTATGTTAGCTTAGCCATCATGCAAAATTTACCGGTGAAGCAGTTAATAAAACACACATCCCATCGAAGGGTTTTGTACATTTCAGTCCTTACAAATAACAAAGCAATGATAAACCCGGCACGGTCCTGAGAGGAAATTCCTTTGCTTCCTAAAGCTGCCAGTCCCGGCTTTTTGGGGGCTCATGTGTTATAAATTCTGGAAGCTCTTTTAGCTGCAGTTTGAGCATCAGGCGAATCTTCTTCCTCTTCCTCGGTTCGCTTGTGTTTTAAAAACAAGTCAGACTTTAAGAAGCGGCTGTAGCTGTCGTACTTCATGAGATTAAAGATCTAAGGAGGAAAAGAGAAAAGAATCTGAAGGCCGAGGCTAATCCAGGCCATAAATCATCCCATCAGATATGTATTAGATACCTACCACGTGCCAAAGAATACTAATACGTGCAAAGAACACACTAAGAAAGCTCAAATAAGTCATCTGCTAGACAAGGCAGATTTCCTGGAGATTTTTGGTCATTATGCAATAATCTCAATGGAATATATAGACAGTCACATGAACAAATATGCCTTTATTTTCCACGGAAATATAGATTCACACAGCACTGATTCAGACCCTTGTACCAAGAAGTCCTTCAAGACTCTCCACTTTATTTGCCTAGATAAGACAAGGATGTATTTCTCCAAGAGCTTGAGACAGCCGAATAGAAACCATTTCTGTAGAGACAATGGTGTTAAAAAGATCACTGACATATCATATGATGCCAGCATTGTTAAGACTCCCAGTAAGTCTGGCATCCGAGATCTCAGACAGACCTATTATTGTACCAAGAGTCAAAATGAGGCGTGCTCACTGCAGGGCAGGGCAGCAAAACTATAATCTTAGCAAGGGAACAGGTCCCAAATAAAGAACAGAGCAGCCAGCTGCAGAATGCCAACATCTGTGCCATCAGACAGGCTGGGGAGCACATCCCTAGAATGAAACAACTCTAAGGTATGTCAGGTGAGCGAAGAGGACACCCGATAGAGCTTAAGTGCCCCAGATTAGACGGCTGCCCCCGCCAGCATGGCAGGTGCTCAGAGGGCTGTCCCCAGGCACAGTAGCTTCCTCTGGCCACCACTGAACCTCTTTTCTGGGCCACAGTCCTTGTGACCAGCATTCATTCTCCCCCACTGCTACCCAATCCTGTGCCATCTGCCCTCTTCCCTTGCCCCAGGAAAGGGGCAGAGAAAGAGAAGCACAAAGCCTTTTCCAGCTGTCAAGGGCTATGATCTCTTTCCCACCCCTCATTTCTCTCTCTCTCAGACCTTTCCACTTAACTCGCAGTACACTCTGCAACTAAAAATCCACACGGTTCACCCTGGTACACGGAACAACCAAGTGGAAAGTTCCAGAGATGTCTAGAATGTCACTGACTGCCAGGCGGGGTTGTCAAGTGGATGGTAAAACCCTGACATCTTTTAAGGCTGCCCTCTCCCAACACACATACACTATTTTGTAAATTAAACATCTGAGGGTGCTGGGGGCGGTGGCTCACACCTGTAATCCCAGCACTTTGGGAGGTGGAGGCAGGTGGATCACTTGAGGTCAGGAGTTCAAGACCAGCCTGGCCAATATGGTGAAACCCCGTCTCTACTAAAAATACAAAAATTAGCCGAGCATGGTGGCACACACCTGTAGTCCCAGCTATTTGGTAGGCTGAGGCCAAAGAATCACTTGAACCCAGGAGGCAGAAGCTGCAGTGAGCTGAGATCACACCACTGCACTCCAGCCTGGGCAACAGAGTGAGACTCCGTCTCAAAAAATAAATAAATAAAAAATAAAAAATAAATAAATAAATAAAATAAAAAATAAAACAAACATCTGAGGGACTCAAAGGACTCAGAACATCTGCTTGGAGGATGGGAGGTGCTTCAGGAGGGAACTGGAACCCTCAAATTTTACACCTTCATCTTCCCAAGATGGCTTCAACCACAGCAGAACTGCCTGAGTCACTGTGCTACAAACAGAGTCCACAACCCAGAGAAAGACCTGGGACTTTAGGTTTTCTTTAAACTGTTAAACTAGCGCCTGCCCATCCCCTGGTGCCCTTCTAGTCTTGCCCGAGTCCTCCAGCTGCTCAGCAAGACCCTGACTCCTTAAGCCCCTGTCCTGTGCCACACTAGAGCAGTCATCTATCTTGTAGCCATCCTGTAATTCCAGGTGTGATTGTAATTTGCTGAGGTTTACAGAAAAAAAAAACTTTTTTTTAATCCCAGCAAATACAAAAATCATAGCCAGGGCTGAGGTGGGGGATGAGAAACACCATTACTCCTTCATGGCCTCCCACCGACGTGCTAAGCAAGCGTCACCATCTGCCTTATTCAGCCCTTCCAGGCACAAGAGTCCCCAAGGGGAAACTTTTAGAGGCTCACCTAGTTCAAAGTCTACAATGAATGCTCAAATGTGACTAATGAAACCAGTTGCACGAAGGTCCCACCTGGCACCCAGCCTCAGTCCTGTACCCACTCCCACCCCAGGTCCACGCAGATGGGACCCACCACTCTAAGCAGGATGCGGTGCGACCCAAGCGTCTCGTGTGAAGTCTGCATGTGGGAGAGGAACATCCTGTTTGCCTGTAGTGGCTCTGAGGCTCAGACTTCAAAGTAGAGAAGAAAAAAGGCCGGTGCTGGGGGCACCCAGGGCAGAGGAGGAGGGGGAGGGAAGGAGGCTGCTTCGGTTGGGAGGAAGCTCAGGGGCTGCACCAGGCTGGCAGGACTCGACCCCGAGATCCCGAGATCCCAAGGCTGCCAGCAAGCCTGAGGGGAGGGGGCTGCGAACTATTTATTAAGAGCATAAGGGCCACTCCCTACTGGGGCAGGTGTGAAATGCCCCACGAGTGCAGAAGTCCCTCAGGCAGAGGTTTCCTCCTCTGAGAGCGCTTGCCCATCTCCTGTGCTGCTGCAGTGACTGGGAGGCAGCTGTGGCTGTTGGACCCAGACAGGCTGGAGAAAGGAGAGGATGTCGCCCCCAAAGCCCTCGTGCGCCTGGGCTGTGGGAAGCCTGATTGCTCTACATGGGGTGCACGGGCAGACTTCTGACTGCCACTGGCCAACGACCCCCTGGGCCTGGCTCAGGAGCACACAGCAACAGGGTGCTCCTGGGACGGGGCTCAGCAAAGGTGACTTAGAGGATGGAGAATGCAACTAAGGCCGGGTGCAGTGGCTCATGCCTGAAACTCCAGCACTTTGGGAGGCTGAGGCGGGCGGATAGCAAAATCCTGTCTCTACTAAAAATATAAAAATTAGCAGGGCTTGGTGGCACCCACCTGTAGTCCCAGCTACTAAGGAGGCTGAGGTGGGAGGATCACCTAAGCCCGCGGAGGTTGAGGCTGCAGTGAGCTAAGATCACGCCACTGCACTCCATCCTGGGTGATAGAGCCAGACCCTGTCTCAAAAAAAAAAAAAAAAAAAAAAAGAGAATGCACCTAAAACTTTCTCCCAAGAAAGCGGCCACAGATCGTGTGCCCAGCTACTGGCCAGAGCCTCATCTATCACAGGGAAAAGAGCTGTGACTGGTGTCCAGTAAATGTTTACCAGTGGCTGAACAGAAATCGTGCACTGTGCAGCAGCAGAGGCTGGGGAAATGAACCCGGCTAGTACCAACGCGGCCGCAGTGCCCTCCAGCCCTGCGCTGGGCAGCGTGTGGGCATTCTTTCATTCAGTTCTCCCTCCAGCGCTCTGAAGACCCTGATTTGACAGAGGAAGAAACAAGGGGCTTAGGGGTTCCTCACAGTTCTGGAGGCTAGAAGTCCAAGTCAAGGTGCCATCAGGGTTGGTTTCTCCTGAGGCCGCTGTCCTTGGCTCGTAGACCACACCTTCTCCCTGCGTCTTCACAGGGTCTCCCCAGTGCACGTGTGTCCTTACCTCCTCTTCTCACAAGGACACTAGTCAGATTGGGTTAGAGCTCACCTCAATGTCCTCGTTTAATGTTAATTACCCCTTTAAAGCCGTATCTCCAGATAAAGTCACATTCTGGGGATTAGGACTTCAACATATGGATTAGGGAGGGGAGCACAGTTCAGCCCATAACGGTGAGCAAAAGAGAAGCGTGGGAGGCCAGCCCTGGCAGGCTCCAGAGCCCCCACTCCCAACCATGAGGCCATCTGCCACTCGCATGGCAGGACAATAAAAACGAGGGCTGCAAAGAGAGTAACATGGAAAACTGCCCGTGAATGTTAAATGACTGATACTAAATTTTAAAAACACATCCTATGTAAAAACAATGATCCCAAATACTTTCTTTTTTGTTGTTGTTGTTGTTTGTTTTTTTGAGATGGAGTCCCACTCTGTCACCCAGGCTGGAGTGCAGTGGCACGATCTTGGCTCACTGCAAACTCCGCCTCCCGGGTTCAAGTGATTCTCCTGCTTCTGCCTCCTGAGTAGCTGTGATTACAGGTGTGCGCCACCACACCCAGCTAAGTAGAGACGGGGTTTCACCACGTTGACCAGGCTGGTCTCAAACTCCTGACCTCAGGTGATCCACCCCCCTAGGCCTCCCAAAGTGCCGGGATTACAGGCGTGAGCCACCGCGCCCGGCTCCAAATACATTCTTTAAGAGTGTATCCATGTGTCTAAGTGAGAAACAATATGTCCCCAAAGGTCAGTAGTGGGGTGAATGGTGTTCCCCCAAACTTACATTCACCTCGAATCTCAGAATGGACCTCATTTGAAAAGAGGGTTGCATAAGGGTCTCAAAATAAAATCATACTGCATTTAGGGTAGGCCCTAAATCCAAGGACTGGGTGTCCTTATCAGAAGAGGAGGGGACACACTGAGGGAGGAAGGCGTGTGAAGGCAGAGGGAGACATCGGTGATGCAGCCACGTGCCAAGGAGCGCTAAGGAGTGCCGGCAGCCACCAGCAGTCTGTAAGCTGAAGGGGCAAGTAAGCACCCCCCACACCCTCTCGCCACCACCCACCAGAGTCTTGTGGAGAACAGGGCCCTGCCAACACCTTGATGTCAGATTTTCAATCCGTTTCTGCTGAGCAAATACGTTTCTGCTGTTTGAAGCCACTTGACTTGGGGTCATTGCTTATGACAGTCCAAGGAGGCTCATCCAATTGGCTTGTTGATTTCACCTCACCCCGGCTCAAACACAGAAAATGAGATGGGCCTAGGGGTCCCAGACAGTTCCTACAAGCAGGGATCCCTGAGGGGGAGACATGACCTCACCAGGGTTGGACTGCGATGGGCACCTGAACAACACGGTCAGACTCCTTAAGGGTCCACAAGGCAGAGAAAGAAGAAAATGGAGCCATCTGGGCTAAGCAGGAGGCCGCAGGTGAGTGGAAGACACGGGAACAGAGCTGAGGCCGCCATCCGTCCAACAAACGGCTGCTGGTGAAGCGGAAAACTCAAGTTGGCGGCTGAGCTGCATTCTGTATCTTTTTTTTTTTTTTTTTTTTTTTTTTTGGCCAAGACAGCTGCGGCTTAGCAAGCTTTGGGGTTTTGGCAGCCCCACATCTGCAAGCTGCACGCCTGGACTGTAAACTGTTTAGCATCGTTGCCTTGGGATCCAATCCTACAGGCTGCTGGAAGTGAGACTCGGACAAAAATGAGGAGGGAGGCTTCCTGCAGATGTGCAACTCTGCACAACCGTCCTGCAGAACAAGGTCTTTATATCACCAAGCCACCTCCTCTCCAGATCCCAGACATTGCCATGGCTGAGCAGGATTTGCCTTCCTGAAAGAAAAATATCCATGCAGTGCCCCAACTTCAGACTGTTCCAAATGTGCCGCTCCAGGAAAGGACGTCCCCCTGACGCATACTCATCTGTGCAGAAACGAGGACCTCAACCAGCCTTGAAGGCCCCTCTGTGAATATTGCGTCACTGTCTCCATTCATTGCGTTTCAAGCCTAATAAATATTTTAACACTTCTCAGAAGACAAGTACAGAAGACCTAAACAAAACATGCATCCTCTCTTCTCTTCAAAACCCTCTGCCATGTTATTTTAATCCAGCACAGGAAGAAAAAAATCATTCCTTAAGGCAATGAAAGTTTAATTAGCGGGGGATATCATATTTGCTTTAAGAACTTGTTTTCGTTTGTATATGAAAATCGCTGAAAGAAGGTGGAAGCACCGCCGTCTCTGAATTGCGGCTTTAGAATACGTCCTCTCTTCACACACATGGACTACAGACGTGCTTTTGTACCCACGCGAGGAGACAGAAAGGGGGAAGAAAGGAAGCTCCTGTCCCTCTAGCCCTCAGAAGTGGCTGGGCATTGACGAGGCTGTTGGGGCAAGGCGCAAACAGGGATGTGCCTACCCCCTAAAGTAAAGACCACCTCCCTTTCAAGTGGGAACGGGCTGCACCCAGGAGGGTCTGAGGGCAGCTAGCAGAGAGCAGATGAGCAGACGAAGCAGCTCAAGTCAGCCCTTGCCCCAGAGCGCCAGGACGGGCCACACAGAAGGCTCTGTCGCCTTGCACGGCTCTCCAGCTTCACGACAGACCAGCCAGAGATGGACAGTGTGCCAGGGGAGGGATTGGAACTCCAGAAGGAGTCTGGACACCAGCGGGATCAGAGAGACCTCGCTTGGACAATATCCCCTCCCAAGCTCACGGGTTCACGCGTGTGGTGGTCACACGTGTGGAGTGGATTGTCCGCTTTTTTCTACCATCCATACGATTCAAATTCCAGGCCCAAATGACATGACTCACTTTCTGCTGGGGGTGAAGGCATTTTAATTTTGCCTTTTGCCATCGGAAGGGGAGTTGAATGCTCCTCTGAGTGCCACTCTCCCCTCCTCTTCCCCCAGATACTTTTATTTATTTATTTTTTTTGAGACGGAGTCTTACTCTGTCGCCAGGCTGGAGTCCAGTGGCGCGATCTCGGCTCACCGCAACCTCCAACTCCCTGATTCAAGCAACTCTCCTGCCTCAGCCTCCCAAGTAGCTGGAATTACAGGCACGTGCCACCACACCGAGCTAATTTTTGTATTTTTAGTAGAGACGGGGTTTCACCATGTTAGCCAGGATGGTCTCAATCTCTCGACTTTGTCATCCTCCCGCCTCAGCCACCCAAAGTGCTGGGATTACAGGCGTGAGCCACCGTGCCCAGCACCAAATACCATTTTAAAGTTGCAAGAAACATCTCAAAGTATCTCGAATACTGCCCTTCCCATCCTGACCCTCGTGAGGCAGATGGCTACGGTGTACGCAGACAGCCAACCTCCCTTCTGTTTGAACAAAAAACCACACCTGCCCTTTCTAGCAGAGCATGCTGGAAAATACCCATTTCTTCCCTGCATTTGATCTTTTGGAGCAAATGTCACCTGGCACCCATAAGACTGACACATCCTAAGTCCCTGGCTCTGGCCACCACCACAGCCTCTGCCACCACCCAGGAGAGGGGACCATGGTCATGCAGGGGCACTCAGGCCAAGGTCCTGTTTGTAGAAATAATGGGGCAGGGGAGAGAATGGGCCCCCAAATGACTGCCACAGGCCGGACAGCCCCTCTCTCACCCTCCGAGGCCCTCAATAGCTGGCCCACCCCTCTTACTTACGTTGAAAAAGGAAGCATTTTTCACCTCTTACGTTCTGGGAAAACTCAAAGAAACTGCATTGCTAAAAAGGGACCCCATTCATGGCTCCTTTGTCTGTCAAGGATGTGGCTGGGAGCACTAGCATCTCACCCAAGGCTTTTCCCTTTTTTTTTTTTTTTTTTTTTGAGACAGAGTCTCACTCTGTTGCCCAGGCTGGAGTGCTGTGGCATGATCTCAGCTCAGTGCAACCTCTCCCTTCCAGGTTCAATTGATTCTCCTGCCCCAGACTCCCAAGTAGCTGGGATTATAGGCACATGCAACCATGCCCGGCTAATTTTTGTATTTTTAGTAGAGACGGGGTTTCACCACGTTGGCCAGGCTGGTCTCAAACTCCTGACCTCAGGTGATCCGCCCACCTCAGCCTCCCAAAGTGCTGGTTTTCCATTTTTTTTGTAAGCACCAGAGGCCGAGGACTTCTTTTTGAGTGGAGAAGGCCACCTCATCTCTGCTTTTCCAGGCTAGAGTTTAGCACCAGACCCAAAGCCTCGGGAAGGCACCCTAGCAGACGCAAAATCTGCTTATGTATTTATTTATTTTGAGACAGAGTTTCGCTCTTGTCACCTAGGCTGGAGTGCAATGGCACGATCTCGGCTCACTGCAACCTCCACCTCCCGGGTTCAAGCGATTTTCCTGCCTCAGCCTCCTGAGTAGCTGAGAATACAGGCATGCACCACCATGTCCGGCTAATTTTTTTGTATTATTCGTAGAGACGAGGTTTCACCATGTTGGCCAGGTTAGTCTCGAACTCCTGAACTCAGCTGATCCACCCGCCTTGGCCTCCCAAAGTGCTGGCATTATAGGCATGAGCCACTGCACCCGGCCCAAAATCTGCTTTTAAGTGTAGGCATGGGGACCCCTGATATTCATGGAAGAAGAATGAGCACCCCACAACCCCAAACCCATGCCCTTCTCTTCCATGGACTGAGAAAGCCACGAAGCTGCCATGTGCAATGATCTGGACCTTTCTATTTTCATCAAGCTCATGGCTGTTCCAGACCATGCTGCGCTGTATATAGAACTTAAACCAAAGGCTTCTGAGCAAGAAAGGTGTGTAAACTGGGGCTAAGAAATGTGCCAGAGGAGAATTTTGTTTTAAATCTTTCATATGGAACAACTTTAAGTCACTGAGCAGACTTCAATATGTTCCATTCTTCAATGTTTGAGTAGAGCCTGAAAGGACAAATAACGTCATCGATTTCCTGCTAAGAAGAGAGAAGGAGGGGCAGGACTGGGGGACCTTAACTTTTCACTTCATACCCTCCTGGATACATGAATTTTCTTTTCTTTATCTTAACAATGAGCATGTACAAATTCAATAACTTAAGATAATTTTAGGCCAGACACTGTGGCTCACACCTGTAATCACGGCAGCACTTTAGGAAGCCAAGGCTGGAGGATTGCTTGAGCCCAGGAGTTCAAGACCGGCCTGGGCAACATAGTAAGACCCCATCCCTAGAAAAATATATTTTTAAAATTAGCCAAGTGTGGTGGCACATGCCTATAGTCCCAGCTACTCAGCAGTCTAAGGTTAGAGGATGGATCGAGCCTGGGAGGTCAAGGCTACAGTGAGCCATGATGGTGCCACTGTATTCCAGCCTCGATGACAGAGGGAGACCCAGTATAAAAAAAATTAAAATAGGCAGGGCGCAGTGGTTCATGCCTGTAATCCCAGCACTTTGGGAGGCGGAGGTGGGCAGATCACTTGAGGTCAGGAGTTTATAAATACCTTATTATAACCTCCACTTCACAAATGAGAAAAGCTAGGCACGGAGAGGGAGCAAGTCTTGTCCGCAATCTCACAGTAACTAAATTCTAAAGTGAAAGAAGGCCGGGCACAGTGGCTTATGCCTCCAATCCCAACACTTTGGGAGGTCAAGATGGGAGGATTGCTTGAGGCCAGGAGTTTGAGACCAGCCTGGGCAACATAGTGAGACCCCATCTTTACAAAAAATTAAAAAAAAAAAAATCTGAGGATGGTGACACTCGCCTGTAGTATCAGCTACTTGGGAGGCTGAGGTGGGAGGATTGCTTGAGCCCAGGAGGTCAAGGCTACAGTGAGCCAAGATCACACCACTGTACTCCAGCCTGGGTGACAGAGTGAGACCCTGCCTCAAAAAAATATATAAATAAAGTCAAAGAAGTTGGGGTAGGGGCAGCAGGGGGAGTCAGATCTAAGGAAATAAGGCTGTAGTTATCAGTGACTTTTTAACACCAGGGCATTGAATGCTCATAGACTGCTTGGCAGCGCAGTTCAGAGAGGTAGCAGAGTATTTGCCCAAAGCCCCATGTTACAGATGGGGACTCAGAAGCCACAGTAAGAAACAGAACCCTCCTGGGGTCAGACAGAGGCAGGGCTGGACTAGAATCCCCCACTTCTGCCTCTGGTGCTCAGGGCCAAGCTCATGCATGCACTGTGATAACAGTGATGAATCTGGCATTTCCATATCCAGGGAGTGATGGGCAGGGGGAGAGGGGGAAGGGGAGAGAGGGGAGGGGCAGAGCTCAGGCCACTCCCACTCACCATACAAATGGTGAGCCACAGTCAGGAGGTCAGGGTTTCACGGCTGACTTTCTAATAACAGAGCTGGCTCTGCACCAAGCCATCCGCCTTCTCTTGCCCAACTGGTATGGGACGGGCACAGCCCTGAACTAGGGACCTGAGCCAAGGGGCTCAGGCTTTAAGAGGTCCAAGCCTTACCAGCCCAACCAGCACATTCTATAAACAGCCACTGTTCACATCCCTGCAATTAAACTGTCTACCACAGCCTCGGGGCCTGACCCAGCCAGTCCCTCCCAACTGAACTTTCACCACCCCCTCATTTGCTGCATTCCTACAACACTGACCCCCTAACACGCTGACCCCCTAACACGCCTGCTGCCCCTGCCTCGGGGCCTTTGCTCTCGCCTCTCCTTGGAAGGTCTTGGCTCCCAAGTCCTCTCATCCAGATCCCGCTTGCCATTCAGATCCCAGTCACCTCTCCAGGGAGCCCTCCTTGAGCACGGACCCTAGCAGGCCCCTTCCAGTCCCTCTCAGCTCATCCCCTGTTGCATTTCCTTCTTAGCATTGATCTTTCTCTGCCCTCCTTGTGGGGGCAGATGCTGATTTCCCTGTTGTACACACAGTTCCTAGCACAGTCCCTGGCACAGAGTAGGGCCTCAGTTCATAATTGCAGCATAAAGGAATGAATAAAACAACAAATCCACAAACCAGCAGACCAACAAGGACTGAATCAAATCTCCTAGGAATAGATATTTTTGTTTATTTGTTTTTTGAGATGGAGTCTCGCTCTGTTGCCCAGGCTAGAGTTGAGTGGTGCGATCTCAGCTCACTGCAACCTCTGCCTCCTGGGTTCACGCCATTCTCCTGCCTCAGCCTCCCGAGTAGCTGGGACTACAGGCGCCCACCACCACACTTGACTAATTTTTTGTATTTTTAGTAGAGATGGAGTTTCACCGTGTTAGCTAGGATGGTCTCGATCTCCTGACCTTGTGATCTGCCCACCTCGGCCTCCCAAAGTGCTGGGATTACAGGTGTGAGCCACCACGCCCGGCCGTAATACATGTTTTTAAAGAAGAAAAGACACTGTAAGGAACTGCAATTCCCTGAAGAAACCACCTCTTTGTAAGGTAACCCCCTTCCTTCCTGCTTCCTCCAACTTAAATTTGTCCAACGGCAGCCTTTGACTCTAGGCTAACGTACTAGGGAAATGCCCACAGCACCACCTTTCGCCTCTCCTGGCTTTGCCTCCAAAGGGCTGGGCACACCAAGCTTGCAGAACGGAATTAAATCAGAGAACCATCTTGCCACTTACATGAATTTCCCAGGTAGCAAAGCTTTATGCCCCTCAAACTTCTCTTAAGATGCCTTTGGCTGGACACAGTAGTAGCTCACACCTGTAATCTCAGTACTTTGGGAGGCCGAGGTGGGTGGATCACTTGAGGCCAGGAGTTTGAGACCAACCTGGACAACATGGAGAAATGCCATCTCTACTAAAAATACAAAAATTAGCCTAGCCTGGTGACATATGCCTGTAATCCCAGCTACTCAGGAGGCTGAGGTAGGAGAATCGCTTGAATCCAGGAGGCGGAGGCTGCAGTGAGCAGAGATGGCAACATTGTACTCCAGCCTGAGTGACAGAACGGGACTGTCTCCAAAAAAAATGTTTTTGATGAAGTGCTCATTAAAATGAATAATGCACTCTTCACATAATACGCTGACCTCAATTTCACTTCTACTTGATGGTTTGGAGTCACCAGGCTCACTTATCATGTCACTGTCCCACAGCACAGGGATGCCCATGGTGCGGCGTGTGGCAATGGAGGTCCCCACGTCCAGGCTCAGGCCTCGGTGCTGTGCTCGTGCTCAGTGTCATTTCTGTGTCCTCCCTAGCTGTCAGTGATCACCTCTTGCTGCTCATCACTCCATAGTCTCTACCACAACTTCAAATCTGCTATGAACGGAAAAACCTGTTAGAACTGTGTGCAAACCAAGAATAAACAGGACCTGACTGAAAACTCTTGAAGCTCTCCTTTAAACAGGGTGCATGGGAGTTGGCTCATCTAGCCTGGGGCTCAGGGAAGATTTTCCCGTCCTTCTAGGTTCCAGCGGTGCCCTACAAAGTCAGAGCTGCCCTACTAGAAGCTCAGAGAGCAGCGGAGCCGCACGTGGTGATGAGGGGCTAAGTTCCAGGGCGGTGGTGCTGAACTCACGAAAGCGGCTGCTCTGCGGCTCCACCATGAAGCCCAGCAGCGCTCAGCCAAGCCAAAGCCGCGGGAGAGGCTTTTGAAAGTTCCGTGAAATCTTGTGGCTCCAAACATGCTCCCCTCAGCTTCACTCTCCTTCACTTAGGAAAACAGAGCTCTCGAGGGAGGCTTTGCAAGAAAAAAACCGGGGCTAATGCTGAGCACTCATTTTGACAGTTACAGCAAGGCCCCGGAGAGGCAGAGTTTTCAAAGCAAAACGGAACACAGGGGCCCTTCACATGGAGACTCACTGTGAAATCGGCTCTGATTCCAAATACCTTGTTTTCACCCAATTATGCCTTAGGAAGAAAGTTCGTGGATCTTTCTCTCTATGCAATTAAAAAAAAATTTTTTTTTTTTTTGAGGTGGAGTCTCACTCTGTCGCTCAGGCTGGAGTGCAGTGGCACTATCTCGGCTCAGTGCAGCCTCAGCCTCCCAGGCTTAAGCAGTTCTCCTGCCTCAGCCTCCCGAGTAACTGGGATTATAGGCGCCCACCACCACGCCTGGCTAATTTTTGTATTTTTAGCAGAGATGGGGTTTCGCCATCTTGGCCAGGCTGCTCTGGAACTCCTGACCTCAGGTGATCCACACGCCTTGGCCTCCCAAAGTGCTGGGATTACAGGCGTGAGCGACTGAGCCCAGCCTTCCAATAATAGATGTTTAACAACAGAGTATAACAGTACTTGCTTTACATTCAGCAGTTTGGACTGCACATCTGTTTGGTGTGCATAAACACATACATTATTATTACACTTATTAGGCCACATCTGTTAGGGGCATGTGCATATATGTATTTATAGAAAAAAAGATGGAAAGTCTACAGATCAAATACTATTTGGTGGTTATCTCCAAGTGTGCAATTATGCAATAAAGAAATGATTTCTTCTTTATATTTTTGTTTCCCAAGTTTCTTTTGCTGAGCATGTGTGATGCTTACAGTTGGATAAAAACTATTTTAAAAAATTTTTCTGAGGCTGGGCCTGGTGGCTCTTGCCCGTAATCCCAACACTTTGGGAGTCCAAGGCTGGAGAATCGCCTGAGCTCAGGAGTTCAAGAATAGCCTGGGCAACATAGCGAAAGTTCATCTCTACAAAAAAAATACAAAAATTAGCTGGGCATGGTGGCGCACACCTGTAGTCTCAGCTACTTGGGAGGTTGAGGTGGGAGGATCACTTGAGCCCGGGAGGCCAAGGCTGCACTGAGCCGGGTTCATGCCACTGTGCTCCAACCAGGGCAACAGAGGGACATCCTGTCTCAAAAATAAAATAAAATAAATAAATAAATAAAATTCTTTGTCATTAAAAAAGAAAAAAAAAACAATCAGCCTCTGTCCCCTGTGTTTCTTCCTTTCTGTGCTGGCTAAGCCTCCCACTGAATGAGTCTGAGGGGCACGCCTACTCATAAGGTCCAGCTCCGTTCTGAGCTGTTGGGCAGGCGGGCTGGATCTCTCAGAGCCTGCAGTGCTACCGCATGGAGTCAGAACTCTCCCATTCCTCATCCTACCTTGGCTCCCGCAGTCCTGGGAAGTGGGATGACCTGCATTCACAAAGCCTTTCCAATCCCTCTGCTCCAGGGGCCTCACCAAGCTTTGAGAAACAGCAAGAGGCTGCCCAGGAGCCTGGCAGAGCAACACAGGCCATGATGGTCATGGGGGGAGCATGGTCTTTGAAGGCAGATGGACGAGAGGGAATCTGGCTTCCAGCACTTTTGCTCCCTGCATGACTTAATGCTAAAAAAACACTTAATCTCTCTGAACCTTGCTTTTCTCATCAGCAAAATGGGAATAATAACACTCATTGGAGATAAAATGAGACAATACACACCAAGTGTGACATCAGGCTCAAACGGGCAGTCCTAAATGGTACTTAGGGCCAGGCGTGGTGGCTCACGCCTGTAATCCCAGCAGTTTGGGAGGCCGAGGCGGGAGGATCACTTGAGGCCAGGAGTTCGGGACCAGCCTAGTCAACATGGTAAGACCCCATCTCTACTAAAAATACAAAAAATTAGCCAGGCGTGGTGGTGTAGGCCTATAATCCCAGCTGGTAGGGAGGCTGAGGCAGGAGAATCGCTTTAACTCAGGAGGCAGAGGTGGCAGTGAGCCGAGATCGAGCCACTGCACTCCAGCCTGGGCAACAGAGTGAGACGTCGTTTCAAAGAAAAAAACCTGAAAAGGCCAGGTGCAGTGGCTCACGCCTGTAATCACAGTACTTTGGGAGGCCAAGGCGGGTGGATCACTTGAGGTCAGGAGTTTGAGACTAGCCTAGTCAACATGGTGAAACCCTGTCTCTACTAAAAATACAAAAATTAACTGTGTGTGGTGGTGGGCGCCTGTAATTCCAGCTACTCAGGAGGCTGAGGCATGAGAATCGCTTGAACCTGGGAGGCGGAGGTTGCAGTGAACCAAGATCAAGCCACTGCACTCCATCCTGGGAGACAGAGTAAGACTCGGTATTAAAAAAAAAAAAAAAAAAGAACAAAAACACAAAACCAAAAACGAAATGGTAGTTAGTGTTGTCATTACTGAGAATACCTAGAGCACAGAGGTCAGTACAGGTTCACAACCCTGGCTGCACTTTCAAGTGCCCTAGGGAGCTCTGACAAGATTCTGAGGTCCAGGGTGGGGTCGATATCCTCATATGGCTACAGTCACAAAAACTGCCTTTTCACCATACATTCCACTCCCTTTCCCAGCGCAAATCAATGCCCATGCATCCTTCCGACTGGCTCAAATTCACCACTTCCAGGAGGCCCTCTGCAAGTCTCCTTCAATAGCCAAATGTGAATCAGAATTCACATGGAATATGCTGCCTGATGCTAACCTTTTCATTATGCCTCAGGGGCTACATGATGAACTATTAATAGCTTACAGCATTAGGCCACCAGAAGTATGTGGAGGTGTCTGGATATTTGCACAGAAACAGCCTGCCACTTTGAGTTCTCCTGCTTGCTTTCTGGAGTTTTCCATCTATTCTTACCTTCAGCAATTATAGGTTGCTTTCTCAGTACAGGCTCCTCAAATAGCTCCAGCCTCCCCTCTAATCTGGACTGAGAAGGCAGATAAACTGGTCTAAACTGTGTGTAGACCAAGAGTAAACAGGCCTGGGGGGACTCCTGTGGGGCAAATCTCAAGCTTAGAATTCTGGTCCCCACTCTCCCCAACCATGGCCCCTCAGTGTACCTCGGTCTGCCCAGCCGTATGAGATGGTTTCCAGGGAGTCTAACATCGGGTGTTTCAGTAAATTCTTCCAGGCCTGGAATTAATGTAGGTTTTCAAATCAAGGTGCAGGCAGGGAAGTCGGGTTACCTGGTCCTGGAGTTTCTGGAACATCAGAGGGTGCGGTTCTTCCAGGATCTTCTCGTTGAGCCGAGACTGCCCCTCCACGTTGACCTGTGATGAGGCCTTGCTGGACAGAAAGGTCATGTAGATCTCCTTTGCCTTTTCCTGCATCTGGAGGAGACAGATGGGGCCTTGTGCTATCTGCACACACAGCCTTCCCGGCCTGAGCCCTGCTCTCCCCTCCAGCCAGGCCCACAGGAGCTGCTGTGGCAAGAGAAAGGCACCCCCCACAGCCCAGGGGCTCTCAGGCCACTCCAGAGAGAATTTCTATATAGGAGAGCCTGCACTGCCAAGCCCCTACCCCCGCCCCTTCATGAGCCTGCAGCCACTTCTCCTGGAACAAAATTGCTGCATTAACCATTCAGAAGTGATGACAGAAAGAATCCTGGCCCGCAGAGAGCACTCAGTACCATTTACAGCCATCCTGTGGCCGGGCACAGTGGCTCATGCCTGTAATCCCAGCACTTTGGGAAGCCGAAGCAGGTTGATCACCTGAGGTCAGGAGTTCAAGAGCAGCCTGGCCAACATGGTGAAACCCCATCTCTAGTAAAAAGACAAAAATTAGCCAGGCGTGGTGGTGCAAACCTGTAATCTCAGCTACTCAGGAGGCTGAGGCAGGAGAATTGCTTGAACCCAGGAAAGAGAGGTTGCAGTGAGCTGAGATTGCACCACTGAACTCCAGCCTGGGTGATAGAGTGAGACTCCCTCTCAAAAAAAAAAAAAAAAAAAAAAAAAAAAATCAAGTTAAAGTATGCACACCTATCCCTACCAGTTATTAAGCGCCCACTGGGCTGCAGGCACCTGCTTGGAGGGATCCCATTTCCTTAATCCCCTGGACATGCAGCAAAGGGCATTTTCCTGTTAGCCCCACTTTCCCCATGAGGACACAGAGGTCAGGAGAGGTGGCATGGCTTATCTGAGAGCTTCCAGGAGCCTTAGGACTGTTTGGCTCCAAGGCCTCTGAATTCTGCTCAGTTCCACTTCCGCAAGACACATTGGCCCCTCCAGGTTGTGCGGTATGCGGCCTTCCCAGGCAGGGTGCATTTCCTTTTAGCTAACGAGATACTGAGCACAGCAGTGGAGAAAACACTCGCTGCCCGCCCTCAAGTCCCGAGTGCAGTCCTGCTGGGAAGCAGGAGCCGTGAGTAGGTACCGGCTTCCTGTTTCACCCGAAACTAACCGAGGCTGGCTCAGGAGCACTCACTGATGGTAAGGAGATGACTTCACAGTGAGAACTGTGTCTTCGGGACAGCTCGCCTCAGGGCGGGGCTGCAGGCGCAGGAGCCCTCGCCTCCAGAACTTCCCCTGAGGGCTCGATTTTCTTTTAGAGAAAGGAGACTTCCTGTGCTCATACCACGCCAACAGCAAAAGCGGGGCTGTTTCTCTGAACGTTAGAGTCTAAAGCATGACCTTACCCTACAGAGCAAGGCAGACAACAAATGCCTCTAAAATGCAGCCACACAGCGATGACATATGTGTGGGGGGCCTGGAAAACTGCCTTTCTCTCCAAGAGCCCACCTGGGGCTCCGCATGTGCTGTGGGGCTTGGTTTGGGAAATCCCAAGCTCTGCAAACCTTCTGCCCTTAAGGAAACCACCAGAAGGTTTTGATAGCTGGGGCATGAAAGGAAGGAAGGGTAGCCCTTTTTTAGTTCAGGGCACTGGGGACAAAAGATCCTGAGAAGCCACGGCCTGGCCATGTCCTGTTCTGCGAGAAAGCAAGCCTCGCCAGCACTATCAGGGAGACGGCCCAGGTTGGGTGAACACCGAAAGCCATGCTGTCCACCCTGTCTTCACTGTCAATAGGAGCAATGAATCGATGCCAGACTCAGTGACACAGGAGTCTCTCCAGACAAGTGTGGCTATCTAAGGGACAGGTCTGGGGGCCATCCTCGAGACCCAAGGGGGTGGCACTTAGGAGCTGGCCCTGCTGTCCTCTCCAAGACCCACCAGCTCCATGAAGCCACAGCCTCCCTCCACCACCCCCATTCCGTCAGGAAGCAACCCTTTTGGAAAACCACTTCCTGTTTTAAAGCCACTTCATGAAAGGAGAATTTTGGCCAGGCAGATGAGCAAACTCCATGCAGAGGTCTGGGGGCAGAAATCACTTTAGACCTTCCCTCCTCCCCTTGACATTCACACGCACACACACACGCACACACGTGCACACACGCACACACGCACACACATACACACATGAATCCAGGATATCTTGAGTGATTCTGAAATAGAGAAGTGCAATGAATGGCTTGAGTCTTTGAGGTGGGACAGAAGAGGCCAGGGGAGAGGAAGTAGGTTCCAGTGACTGCAGGTATATAAGCTTTGAGGGTCTCAGCCCTGCCCTCTCCCACCGGCTGTCCCTCCCGAGTCTGCGTGAGAACAGTGTGGGGTTCGAGGCCCTGGCTGACCAGATGCGCACTGTGAGCGGCTGCAGGGCTCAGCTTATCTCGGCAGAGCTAGGAAGTATGACTGAAAAGGGAAACCCTGAGACGGCGACCACAAGCCAGTCACGGGAAGGCCTGGTGTCTAGGCCGAGAACATGAGCAGAAAAGAAGAAACAGTCTCTGGAGCTATTTTGATAGATTTTTCCAGAGCTTTGTTAACCCTATTCTAGCTACTGTCCAGGTAGGAACAGAGCTGGTGGAGTTGATTCTGTGTCTGTGGCCTGGAAGGATGGCCGACTTCTCTTCCACGGCCCTGACACATGTGGCTGGCCACAGCCTGGACCAGAGAGCCCCTTTCTCCCTGGGGAGACCTGAAGTGTCCAGCATCTGAAGCTTTCCTGGCAGGTGCTGGAGAAGGGCCCCACCTTGGCCCATCAACTCGGGGACTGCCCAGGAAGCACCTGCACCCCAGTGAGCACCTTCCAGGCACCCCACAAGGCTGGGGCCCTTCTTCGAGGCCTAGCAGTGGCTCAACTGTGACAATGCTCAGCCAGACGTCAGCTCTCGAACCCTGCTCCCTGCAGGTGCACGATCAGGAGAAGCAAATTCACTTTCCTATCAGCCCCAGAAGTGCACATCTATGCAGACGAACAGCAAAGTCACCAGGGGCCCAAAGCTCAGAAGAGCGCTGCTTCCCACACTGGCCCCACCCTCCCCAATCGGCATGCTCGAACCTTCCCACTGGAAAATAAAAGATCCCCCTTGACCCCACAGCTCTCTACATGGGGGTTAATGGCCTCACCACCCCCAATCCCTTTTTTTTTTTTTCAAGATGGAGTCTCACTGTCGCCCAGGCTGGAGTGCAGTGGCGCGATCTCGGCTCACTGCAAGCTCTGCCTCTCGGGTTCAAGCAATTCTCCTCCTTCAACCTCCCAAGTAGCTGGGATTACAGGAGTCCGCCACCACGCCCGGCTAATTTTTTGTATTTTTAGTAGAGACGGGGTTTCACCATGTTGGCCAGGCTGCTCTCGAACTCCCAGCCTCAAGTGATCTACCTGCCTCAGCCTCCCAAAGTGCTAGGATTACAGGCGTGAGCCACCGTGCCTAGTCTCCAATTCCTTTTTGAAATCTCTTAAAAGAAAAGCATGCACCCCTGCCTCCATTGTCCCTCCCATTCATTCCTCACGCTACACACAGGCTTCCGCCCAGCCAGCGCTGCTCCACCAGCCCGCTGACGCTGCCCAGGCAGCGAGGCCTCTCAGACCTTCCTCTGGAGCGAGCTGGCCCCAGCCCTGCTCAGCATTGCAACTTTCTTCTCTTCCCGCTTCCCTCACCTTGTAAGAGCCCTGTCCTCTCAGGATCCCCAACACCTCCCTGTGTCTGTCCCCCAGCTCCTGTCTCCCTGTGTCTGTCCCCCAGCTCCTGTCTCCCTGTCTGTCCCCAGCTCCTGTCTCCCTGTATCTGTCCCCCAGCTCCTGTCTCCCTGTATCTGTCCCCCAGCTCCTGTCTCCCTGTGTCTGTCTCCCAGCTTCTGTCTCCCTGTCTGTCCCCCAGCTCCTGTCTCCCTGTGTCTGTCTCCCAGCTTCTGTCTCCCTGTCTCCCAGCTCCTGTCTCCCTGTATCTGTCCCCCAGCTCCTGTCTCCCTGTCTGTCTCCCAGCTCCTGTCTCCCTGTGTCTGTCCCCCAGCTCCTGTCTCCCTGTCTGTCCCCAGCTCCTGTCTCCCTGTATCTGTCCCCCAGCTCCTGTCTCCCTGTATCTGTCCCCCAGCTCCTGTCTCCCTGTGTCTGTCTCCCAGCTTCTGTCTCCCTGTCTGTCCCCCAGCTCCTGTCTCCCTGTGTCTGTCTCCCAGCTTCTGTCTCCCTGTCTCCCAGCTCCTGTCTCCCTGTATCTGTCCCCCAGCTCCTGTCTCCCTGTCTGTCTCCCAGCTCCTGTCTCCCTGTCTGCCCCCCAGCTCCTGTCTCCCTGTCTGCCCCCCAGCTCCTGTCTCCCTGTGTCTGTCCCCCAGCTCCTGTCTCCCTGTCTGTCCCCCAGCTCCTGTCTCCCTGTGTCTGTCTCCCAGCTTCTGTCTCCCTGTCTGTCCCCCAGCTCCTGTCTCCCTGTCCCCTCCGTGAATTCTGGGGTTTCCCAGACTTCTGTCCTTGGTGACAACTCTAACTCCATGTCCCCCCCAGATTTCAGACCAACCCTCCCCCAAGCTACTGACCCATGTAGCCAGTTGGTTTCTAGCAATGTGGGCATGGACATCCCACTGACACCTCGAATTAACACAAAGGAACGGAGTGGTCCCCTTCTGGCTGGCAGGCCCTGTAGCCCCTACTCTGGGAAGCTGGAAACTTCTATCCCCTGTAGCCACTCCCCACCCCCATCCCGTCTGCTGGCCTCCGGCTCCTCTCCACCCCGTCTTCTTCCAGAGATGGAATATGGGAGACAATTCCTAGGACAATGAAAGGATCAAGACACTAACTTTACTAACATCAATTTCAGAAAGAGAATGAGGCAAAGAAAATATCCAATAAATGATACGAGAATATTTTCAAGAACTGGCTCAGGAAATGGGAAGCAGTCGGAGACACAGCAGATGACTCTGCAGAGACCCAGAAGAATGAACCCAAGCCCCTGAACAGGTGGGGAGGGGGTGCCAATGAGAAGCGCGTCCAGAGACGGCAGGAGCTTGAGGGCATCAGGTAGCCCAGACGGAATTGATGAGGGTGGCAGAAAGAAGCCATCAGACCCCCAGGTCCTCCACCCCAGGTCCTGCTCCAACCCTGAGCAGTCAGGTGGCTCCCTCCCCGCCTTCAACAGAAGAGTTGAGTTTTCTTATCTAGAGAAACAGACCCAGGGAGGCTCCAGAACAGAGAGGCACAGAGGATGGCAAGAATGAGACGCCAAACCGAATAAAGGGATTCAGGGAAATTCCAAATACAGACCCCCCGCGCCAGCAAAATTCTCCTGACACAGTTAATTAGAAATATGTTTAGTTCAGGAACATATCAGGCTTGTGGCCCCCCAGGAAGAGACTAGAGGGCCCTTGTCTGGAAAAATAAAAAAGCAGAAAAAACTCAATAGGAGGATCTGAAGATGTAGTCAAAATCTCCAAAAGCAAAAAAAAAAAAAAAATTAAAAAATAGGAAGAATAAAACATGAAATTAAGGGCTCAATGCAGGGGGTGAAAGGTCATCATTGGAAAAGAGACCAGAGACAATGGAAGGAAAAAAAGTTACTAAAATGATGATAATAATAACAACATAAGACCATTTCCCAGAACTACAAATTTCCAGATTATATGGCTCCACAAAGAATTCACACAATGAATGAACCCCGCCTCTGCCTCCAAAGCCCCTGACTGAACAGTTTTAGAATACTAGTGATGAAAAGATCCTGACCAGGTGGAGTGGCTCACACCTGTAATCCCAGCACTTTGGGAGGCTGAGGCGAGAGGATTTCTTTTGAGACCAGCCTAAGTAACATGGTGAGACTGCTTAAACCCAGGAGGTCCAGGCTGCAAAGAGCCGTGACCTCACTATATTCCAGCCTGGGTGACAGAGTGAGACCCTGTCTCAAAAAGAAAAGAAACGAAAATTGCTGGGCGTGGTGGTTCACGCCTGTAATCCCAACACTTAGGGAGGCCAGGGCAGGTGGATCACCTGAGGTCAGGAGTTTGAGATCAGCCTGACCAACATGGCAAAACCCCATCTCTACTAAAAATACAAAATTAGCTGGGTGTGTTGGAGGGTGCCTGTAATCCCAGCCACTTGGGAGTCTGAGATAGGAGAATCGCTTGAACCTGGAAGACAGAGGTTGCAGTGAGCCGAGATCATGCCATTGCACTCCAGCCTGGGCAACAAGAGCGAAACCGCATTAAAAAAAAAAAAGAAAGAAAGGAAGGAAGGAAGGAAGGAAAGGAAGGAAGGAAGGAAGGAAGGAAAGAAAGGAGGAAAGGGGAAAAATAGAAAAGAAAATAGATCCTATACTATCCCAGAGAGGGAAAAAAAGAAAAAAAAAACCAGAACAGTTTACATATAAATTACTGATTCTCAACAAAAGTAGAAGACTAAGGAATAATGTCTTCAAACTTCTGAGTGTGTTTCACCCCAGAATTCTATGCTCTGTCAGATTATCAGTGAAGTAGGAGAGTAGGGAAAAAAATAACATTTCCACTCAACAAGGTCTTTACATATCTACCTGCCAGACCCCCCTTCTCAGGAAGCTATTGCCAGCTGTGTTTTGGGCTCTTCTCTCATGAGTCATTCTGGAGGGAAGAAGTCATTCTCGTGTGCTGTTCCCAAAATGAGGGAATGACTCAGGAGAGAAGAGGACTTGGATCCAGGAAATGGAATGCCTTCATCCTACAAAGAGGAAGGAAGTTCACCATGTGTCAGGCATGGGTCTAGACCCTCGGAGACAGTGGGGAAGAAGAGGCCCCCCACTCCCAGATCCCAGAAGACAAACCACACAGAAGACGGACAAGTAAATGACATGGATATGTGAAGTTGGTGAATGCTGGATAATCCACGTCAAGGAATGAACCAACACAGGTCCTATTAAAACAACAGAGGCGAGAGTGGGATTTGTATCGACTCCTCAACAGCCTTAGTTGATGGAGAGAGAAAAATCCTCCCATGGTCTCCCTGCTGGAACAGATGTGATAAGTTTGACTGTGAAATCCAGTTAGGTTAAGTGCACAACAGAGGATTAAAAAGAACTGGCCAGGCGCGGTGGCTCACGTCTGTAGTCCCAGCACTTTGAAAGGCCGAGGCGGGCGGATCATCTGAGGTCAGGAGTTTGAGACCAACCTCGCCAACATGGTGAAACCCCGTCTCTACTAAAAATACAAAAATTAGCCGGGCATGGTGGCACATGCCTGTAATCCCAGCTACTCAGTAGGCTGAGGCAGAAGAATCACTTGAACCCGGGAGGCGGAGGTTGCAGTGAGCAGAGATCGTGCCACTGCACTCTAGCCTGGGTGAGAAGAGCGAAACTCCGTCTCAAAAAAAAAAAAAAAAACAAAGACATTCAGTTAGGCGACTTCTCCCAGTGCCTATGTTCCTCCATACTTTTTGTAGTAATTTAGAGCTTACTCCCTGGTTTTACTTCCTAGGCAGCGGGACTCCCTAGGGAATGCCTGGAGTCAGAAATGTGGCTCTGAATTCTTTTTTTGTTGTTGAGACAGGGTGTCACTTTGTCACCCAGGCTGGAGTGCAGTGGCGCAATCATACCTCACTGCAGCCTTGACCTCCCTGGGCAACTACAGGCGCACCCCATCATGTCTAGCTAATTTTTTTTTTTTTTTGGTATTTTTTGTAGAGACAAGGTCTCACCATGTTGCTCAGACTGGTCTTGAACTCCTGGGCTCAAGTGATCCACCCACCTTGACCTCCCAAAGTGTTAGAATTGCAGGCGTGAGCCACTGTGCCCAGCCTCGGGCGAGCTGCCGCTTAACCACTCAAATCATATCCCTGCATCTTCGAATGGGAACAATGACTCACACTGGGGCCCAAACACTCCAGGCCAAACACCCCAGGTGTCACCAATGCCTCCACCCAATCTGCATTCTCAGGCAGTGACGGGAGGGTGGCATTCATTGCACTAAAGCAATTGCCGGGTGCATTCCAGGCTTAAGGACACAGACTTTCAAGAAGTCCTATGCTGGGCCGAGTGCAGTGGCTCACACCTGTAATCCCAGCACTTTGGAAGGGCCAAGACAGGCGGATCACTTGAGGTCAGAAGTTCTAGACCAGCCTGGCAAACATGGTGAAACCCTGTCTCTATTCAAAATACAAAAATTAGCCAAGCATGGTAGCACACACTTGTAATCCCAGCTACTCGGGAGGCTGAGGAAGGAGGATCACTTGAACCCAGGAGGCGGAGGCTGCAGTGAGCCAAGACCGCACCACTGCACTCCAGCCTGGGCAACAGGGTCAGACCTTGTCTCAAAAAAGGAAAAGAAGTCCTCTGCTGGATGTCAGGGGTACAGGCATGGAAAGGGGCTGCCCATTCGGAAGCTCTCTCTGTAGGATGTGGACAGGGCAGGGCAACCCAACACCAGACCTGCCTGACCTGAAAGGCTGGAAGAGGCACATTGAAAGTTTGACCCCCTCCTTCCAACCACTCCATTAAAGTCCTACAGGGGCTTTCCCAGCCCTGCTCACCTTGGCACCCAGATTCCCAGGTGTGGCTGCCCTGCCAGCCTGAAGCACAGCACAGTGGCCTCCCCCTCAAACATGCCATTCAGCCCTTCTGGTCTTCCCTCAGCTCTTTTTGCCAGCCCTGCCTGCCCACACACTGTCCCTGCTCCCGGGAACCCCCTCCCGATCTCAATGCCAAGTCTCAGCTAAAAAGCCACTTCCCCTGGATCCCTCCCCGTTGCCCACGCCTTGCTCCCACGACACATGTGCTTCCCATCTCTACACTCATTGCACTTGCACAGGCTTGCTCCCCTTGAGGTGCCCGTTCCCTGGAGCCGCTCACCTGTCCTGTCCCTGGGCTGCCTTCCTGTTCAGTGCTGGGCACCAAGCAGGCACTTCACAAAGATTTGGGGAATTCAACTGAACGGAGGCACAGAGCACCATGGTGGTGCAGACAACAACAGGTGACTTCAGGGAGCTAGTTCAAGTCCTAGCTCTGCCACGGTGCGGGGACCTCACTTCCTTGTCTACACTGCAGGGGCGGACCGGCCCACCCACAGGCCCCTCCTACCTCTAACGCTCAAAAGAATAAGGCAGGGGAATGGACATCTGTTGGCTTGCTTGACTCTGAGCTAGGATTTTATGGTGAGGCTGGTCATAGCAGTGGCACAGTCTAGCATTTATCGATGGTGGTCCCCAGGCCCTGTCCTCGATGCTGGAGACAAAGGACAACAATGAGGCTCTTGTTCTGAAGGCCCTCAGCCTGAATCCTAGCATCCCAAAGCATCCCACACCACCTGCTTCTCACTTTCCCCTGGGGCCCATCTCTGCCCAGGAGGCTCCGGCCAACATCATCCAGAGGAGAGAAAAAGCCAGAAAGCAAAATCCAAGGGTCCCGCCCAGTAACAGTTTTCGAGGTGGGCCTGGGAAGTTCAAGCCAAAGAGAATCCATCTTAGAATCCTCCCTTGCCACCTCCAGAGAGGAAGGTGGCGGAGAAAAGGCCACGCTGCGCCATCCAGGAGGATGGGTGTCTGCGCCCGGAAAGGCCTTTGAATAAACCCATGATATACATTTTCCAAGCAGTTGTCTGCAAATGCTTCACAGCTTCTGGCCCATAGATTCCAGCTTTTGGAGACGAAGCCTCAAAAACTGGCAACGCGCAAGCCACATCTGCCCATGGGTATGTTTTGTTTGGTAGGCAAGGTTTTAAATTTTTTTTAAATTAGTTCCAACATTTAAAAATCATCTGGTTTCACGTAAGGATCCAAATGTCCAGCTTCTTTAGAAAAACAGGCGGTACTAGGTGGAATATAAGACATGCCTTGGGAAGAAAGGCCACCAGGGTCCCAGGGCAAGCAAAGATCTAGGAGATCACCATCAGTAAGCTGGCGGAGACGGAACCTGAAGCAGGGGAAGCCCAGACAGCCACAGGCCCTGAACCACCAGCTGCAGCCTGTGCAGGCAGACAGAACGTCCTTAGCTGGCCCCAGTCCCCAACACTCCCTCCAGCCTCACACCAGGAGCCTCCTTCATTCACATGACTTACTGGCTCCTGCAGGCGTTTAGCCAGCAGCCTCTTAGAAAGATACAGGGCCAGGCCTCATAAACCCACCCAGGGCACAGGCCTCCTTCCCCATAATCTCATCTACCCTCCCTTATACCCAACCAGCTGACACTGGGAATGAAGGCAAAGAGGACGCATCTACCCAGGAGAACAATCAGAGGCTTTCTCTGCAGGATGCTCGCCAACTATGGGACGCTCAGTACGATACACTGAATAATTGACAATCCCTCTGATGCACCTTGTGCTTTTATCATTACACATCTGCGTATCGTTTTACCACGTCCAAAATGCTAACATGTCAAAATGTGGGGGAAACATCCTCATAACTTATTCATGAAGAAAAAAATTCTATGCAATGAGGAACTCTAAATGACATAAATTGTTATTTTTATTTTAAATATTGGTCCATTTGAACAGCTCCATTTAAAAATGGATTAACTCACCCTTTTAAAAATGATTAATATTTGATCAACACAAGATACCTAATCTGAAGCTTAAATCTTCCCCCAAAACTAATATGAATCAGGTTTCTTTAGGCAACTTCAGAATCTATTGGAAAGGCAGTTGTAACTTTATAAGGAAAGGGAAAAAAATTATCAGAGTGGAGGAAATACCTGCGTCTTATCTTGCATTTTCTTAAAATCTTCACATGCTAGCCAAAACAAAACATTTTCTTCACTGAATTCCTTTTTTAAAAATTCCTGTGGATACAAAGAAAAAGAGTCACACAGTACTCTACTTTTAAAAAAAAAATAAAACAAATGGCATTTCCCTTCAAAGACTGATTTGGCAAAATTCAACAGAGGAGCATGGTTCAGTTACTCTTCGAAAACCCCACTCTGAAAAACAAATGAGTATGTTTAATGTTAAAGCTATAATTTCATATGCATTTGACCTTAATGGTTTTGACATTGTAAAGAAGAATACAAATGAAGCAGGAATGTACTCATATTTCTAAGCTGACAATAAATTACCAAAAAGTAAATTAAAGTGGAAGATATATTGGTTCCTTCCAGACAGTGTTTAAACAAAGTACATTCCTCTAAAATCAGGCTCTTTTTTTAAACAAAAGAAAAGAAAGCACATTAAGTATGTCTAAAGACACCATGATACAAACTATTTTAAGTTGGAGGTATGTGTGTTTTCTTATGGCCGATCTTGGGCAGTCCATGGCACAGCCAGCTACTATGCTGTGCAGAGACCTCCTGAGTTGCAAACACTGCTCACAGTGACCTGGCAACCAGGAACTAGAAGCCTAGTACCACCTGCCACTCCCTCCCTGGGAGCTGCAACAGGCACCAGCTGCATGAGGACTCATCCTATTCCTGACCCAAGACTTAAAGACAGAAGTAACCAGGACTCATTCTTGAAATTCACATGTGGTTCTCCATCTGGCACCGGGGGCTTCTGCTGGTCAGAAAAGCTATTTCTAGATGGGATCAACAGTTCCCCATTCATCAGCCCTGCTCTCGGAGGTCCCTTCGCCAAGTTCGCATTACCAGCCTCTTACTCTGTCAACAATGCATTCTGAGAATCCCCCAAGCACGAGAGAACAAGCCTTCACATCAGAGAGACCCAGAGCTGGGAATTCCTCATACAGACTCCACCAATAGGCACGGTATCTTCTCTCTCCTCCCACCCTGTACCCCTCCCACCTCACTACACAAAAACCAGAAACAGGCTGCCCATCTGTGACAGCGTTGCCAACACAGTCATGACAGATGAGAAAGTCTCACCCTCAAGCTGGGATAGACAGTACTGAACTCTCAAGCTGGCATAGAGAGTGCTACGCTGACAGACAATGTTGAACTGGCCTATTTCTCCCCTGTGTGCATCTGAACTTCTGCACACACTGCATCCATCCCGATTAACAATGAAAAAGACAAACCCTAAATCTTTTCACGCCTTCTGGGTCTTCCAGCAGATTCTCCAGGGATGCCGCCCATTTGGCTGTGCTCTTGAGGCTCTGGTGGCTGCTGCTGGAACTGCCATCGCTGTCGTGGATGTCTGCAAAGCAAAGTTCAGACTGCATATGTGGCCAACAGACACTGTCATTTTAAGAAATCTGCATGCAATGGTCAGCACTGCCATCACCATCACGGCTGACATACACCGACTTATGCGTCAGGCTCTGTTCTAGGTGCTTAACATGATGGACTCATTCTTGTCACACAACCCTGTAAGGCAGGCACTACTATTTCCTCCATTTTACAGATGGGGGTAAACTGAGGCTCGGAGGGATGAAGGGACCTGCTGTTTCCCACCAAATCCTTCCCCTACTCTTGTGTCCACTGGCCAATTCGGAGGCGGCCCTCAAGTCGCACTCAAACCCTCCTCCAAGAGAACCTTGATTCAACGGCAACTGCTTCCCCATGGCGCTTTGTGCACAGACTTAGAATTATGGTGCTGTGTTGTGACTATTTACATGACTGACTCCCACTAGTCTGAAGGCTCCTATATGTCCTCATCTTGTATCTCCAGCACCTAGCTCAGTATCTGGCACAGAGATTAAAAAACTCATTGCAGGATGGGACTCACGTGATGGCGCAAAATGTCAGAGGGTTGCCAGAATACCCAGGCATCAAGATAAATGTCATTTCAGGCAATAGCTCTTTTTGTTTGTTTGTTTGTTTTTGACAGAGTCACTCTGTTTCCCAGTCTGGAGTGCAGTAGCACAATCTCGGCTCACTGCAACCTCTGCCTCCTAGATTCAAGCGATTCTCCTGCCTCAGCCTCCCAAGTAGCTGAGATTATAGGTGATTCCCACCACACCCAGCTAATTTTTGTATTCTTAATAGAGATAGGGTTTTACCATGTTGGCCAGGCTGGTCTCGAACTCTTGACCTCAGGTGATCCACCCACCTCGGCCTCCCAAAGTGCTGGGATTATGATCCACCGCGCTCAGTACCTCAGGCAATACTTTTTCAAAAAATCAAAATTTATGCTAAAAAATCCATGATGAACAAAATACCCAAATTTTAAATAAAGACAGGATCGGTTATGCTGATTTTTCCTTTTGCTTCAGGGCCCAATATGGCTCAGCATCACACTGTTATTTTTCCTGACTTTATTTAAACTTCGGATATTTGTTCATTACGGATGTTTTTGTATTAATTTTGATCTTTTAAAACACTGCATTAAATATCATTTATAGGCTGTGTGCAGTGGCTCACACCTGTAATCCCAGCACTTTGGGAGGCCAAGGCAGGCAGGTCACCAGAGGTCAGGAGTGAAACCTCATCTCTACTAAAAATATAAAAATTAGTTGGGTGTGGTGGCATACACCTGTAATCCCAGCTCCTTGAGAGGCTGAGGCAGGAGAAATGCTTGAACCCAGGAAGTGGAGGTTGCAGTGAGCCAAGATCACACCACTGCGCTCCAGCCTGGGCGACAGAGCAAGATTCCATCTAAAAATAATGATAATAAATAAATAAATAAATATCATTATCCTGATGCCTGAGGTTTTTGGCAACCCTCTTACATTTTGGTGCACAGAGAGAATGGATGAAAACTCTTTGCATCTGCACATCTTCCACTGTACTCTCTGACTCACGACACTGAGAAGTCTCCTGGGAGGAACAGGGAATCTCCAAATAACACACTTTGGCCACTTGCCTGTAGGAGGAGGGAACAATGAAAGCATGCTTTATTCTATGGCATGTGATCCCTTCCTGGAGTCAAGGAAGAACCACGGAATGTCACTTCAGATGGGGCCAGGTTCAAAACCCAGTTTCCTGGCCGGGCACGGGGGCTCACGCCTGTAATCCTAGCACTTTAAGGGGCTGAGGCGGGTGGATCACTTGAGGTCAGGAGTTCAAGACCAGCTTGGCCAACATGGTGAAACCCCGTCTGTACTAAAAATAAAAAAAAATAGCTGGGTGTGGTGGTGGGTGCCTGTAGTCCCAGCTACTTGGGAGGCTGAGACAGGGGAATCATTTGAACCTGGGAGGCGGAGGTTGCAGTGAGCCAAGATCATGCTGCTGCACTCTAGTCTGGGTGACAAGAGCGAAACTCCAACTCAGACGAAACAAAACAAAACAAAACAAAAAACCCAGTTTCCCCAATTCAAAACTATAGGATCTTGGGCAAAATTCTTGTGTATATTTGAAAATCATCCCCCATCTCTTGGTTATCATAAGGATTCAAAAATGGAAGCACATCAGGCACCTAGCAGCACACCTGGGACACAGTAGATGCTCAATAAATGTGAGCTCCTTTCTCCCCATCTCTAAAATAACCATCTATCAAGCAAACTACTTCTATAACTAACACTTTTTTCCCCATTGACTTTTTTTCTTTCCAAAGCTAGAGACATGTTTCTATAAAAAAAAGTTCAAATCTAGGAGAAAATTAACTTTTAATTAAGAAATCAGCAAGGCCGGGCGAGGTGGCTCACTCCTGTAATCCCAGCACTTTGGGAGGCCAAGGCAGGCAGATCGCAAGGTCAAGAGATCGAGACCATCATGGCCAACATGGTGAAACCCTGTCTCTACTAAAAATACAAAAATTTGCTGGGCATGGTGGTGGATGTCTATAATCCCAGCTACTAGGGAGGCTAAGGCAGGAGAATTGCTTGAACCCGGGAGGCGGAGGTGGCAGTGAGCTGAGATTGCACCACTGCACTCCAGCCTGGTGACAGAGCGAGACTCCATCTGATTAAATAAATAAATAAATAAATCAGCAAAGCAAATCACCTCTAAATGATATATTTTTTTAAATAAAGTCTCATAAATATTAATTGCTGCAAACAGCTAGGGGGCCACACAGCTAAAAATGGTTTTGGAGAAAATCTGTATCAGAGCACACTGGACTTACTTAACAGTAACAGCTCCTGTGATCTCTGATGTTCTATGGGGGGTCAATACATGTTGACTTCTTGATCCCCTGGGACTCCGAATCCAAGCACCTGGGGAAACTACCAGGATTTTAGACATTCACCAGATGACATGAGCTAAATTAGAACCAGGCCAGCTGGGCACAGTGGCTCACGCCTGTAATCCAAATAACTTGGGAGGCTGAGACAGGAGGATGGCTTGATCTCAGGAGTTCAAGACCAGCTTGAGTAACATACTGGGACCCCATCTCTATAAAATATTTAAAAACTAGGCTGGGCACGGTGGTTCACACCTATAACCCCAGCACTTTGGGAGGCCCAGGTGGGCAGATCACTCAAGCTCAGGTGTTCAAGACGAGCCTAGGCAACATAGTGAAATCCTGTGTGTACAAAAAATACAAAATTTAGCTGGGCATAGTGGCATGTGCCTTTAGTCCCAGCTATTTGACAGACTCAGGCGGGAGGATAGCTTGAGCCCAGGAGTTCAAGGCTGCAGTGATCCATGATTGGGCCACTGTACTCCAGCCTGGATGACAGCAACACCCTGCCTCAATCAATCAATCATCAATAAAGCAGAAACCCAGAAACCCAGCAGGGACCATGCTTCAGTGCTCATTGGCAATAGAGTACATAAGAGAATTATTTGGGACAAATCCTTTCTTCTAACCATGAAGGAAACTCACTTAAACACATCACCAAATGGAGCTGATGCTTTTCTAAAGTGACCCTCCAGTTCCTGGGTATTAAATTAGTTCCCTGTTCTCTTTGTAAATGCTGCAGTGGCAAGCTCCTGAACACTGAGTTTCTTTCCAACAAAGTATAAATCCAATTAAAAGATCATTATTACAAGAAATTTCTGCAGCAGGGTTCATTCTGCCAAGCATTCCACTAATTTACTCTTCTGCTCTTTGCCCAGAGAATACAGTTTGACAGTTTACTCCATTTCCCCAGCAGATCTTCTCTTAAGTAAATAAATCTAGAGACACAAGTTCACTGTTCCAGGAACAATCTAGGCAGCTGCAAATTTCTCTTGCCATGGCAGAACCACTTTGGCCATAAGTTTTCAACCTTGGTCTGAAAGGATTCCAAAACTCTTGACATTCTCTTCCATAATAAACCAGACCATGTTTGGGTTTTCACTGCCACGCTGTCTTGCAAATAAATACACACAGTAGATCACCATTTAGCCAACAGAATGTCTGAGAGTTAAAAGAGCTGACCTCACCGTCAGACGACTGCCATCCCCCACCCTTTATTTCATACTCTAATCACTTTTGCATATTAGGTTTATGTGTCTGTTTTCATTTGAACAAAAAGTTTTACAACTCAAAACACACTAATGCGGTCCAGCCCCACCTCCCCCACCACCTCATTTTATAGACTGAGAAGCAAAAATCCAGAAGATAGAATGACCTATCCAAGATGGTGCAGCTAATGAATCACTGGATGGACCCAATACTGGGACCTGTATGGGAGGTCAGCTGTCCTCACCAGGGCCATGTCTGCAGAATCCCAGGGCTCCTGGGAACATAGTTAGAAAACCGATGGGCCCTTCCATTCCATGGTCTCCTGGGCTAAGATCTCCCTTATATCATATGCCATGAAATACATTAACAATTGACACTATTACAGAAGAGCATGGAGTTTTCAGGGATGGGTCAGAAAGTATGCCAAGATGGAGCTGCTTTTTATAGCCATGGGTATTGGTTTTCCAGCTATGGTGCTCTAGATAAAGAGCAATTCCTTCTTGCCTTTTTGCTCACCTTCTGTCCCCATAAGTGGAATAGAAGATCCTTCTATCTGAGATACCTGCTCTCTATCTGTCATAAGTTTTTATTTTCCCCAAAAATGTTGGTTTGAATTTTTCTAAGACTTCCTGACTGTCTTTCGAGTTTAAGGCTTTTGGCTATGGCACCCCACCCTTTTCAAATCCATCTTGACTGATATCAGTATAGACAGATCTTGATGAGACAGCATTTGCAAACTCCACTCACCCAGTGGCATCTCTCTTTTCCAAGTCACTATCCCCAGCCTCCAATATGACTGAGCAGACAGGGATAGCCCTTAGGCTGAGGGCACTTCCGCAACTCAGGGTCCCCTGCTCAGGGGACACACTAAGTAATGAATTCCTAAGCCATCTCAGCTCAGTTACGACCCATGGGCGCGGTGGCTCATGCCCGTAATACCAGCACTTTGGGAGGCCAAGGCAGGCAGATTGCTTGAGCTCAGGAGTTCAAGACCAGCCTGGGCAACATGGTGAAATCCCGTCTCCACAAAAAATACAAAAATTAGGCCAGGCATGGCAACTCACACCAGCACTTTGGGAGGACGAGGTGGGCAGATCACAAAGTCAGGAGTTCGAGATCAGCCTGGCCAACATGGTGAAACCCTGTCTCTACTAAAGATACAAACAATTAGCCTGGAGTGGTGGTGCGCACCTGTAATCCCAGCTACTTGGGAGGCTGAGGCAGGAGAATTACTTGAACCCAGGAGGTGGAGGTTGCAGTGAGCCGAGATGGCACCACTGCACTCCAGCCTGGGTGACAGGGCAAGACTCTGTCTCAAACAAAACAAAATAAAACAAAAACAAACAAACCAAAAAAACCACAAAAATTAGCTGGTCATGGTGGTATGGGCCTGTAGGCCCAGCTATTCAGGAGGCTGAGGTGGAAGGATCACTCGAGCCCAGGAAGCAGAAACTACAGTGAGCCGATATTGCGCCACTGCACTCCAGCCTGGGTGACAGAGCCAGACGCTGTCTCAAAAAAAAAAAAAAAAAAAAAATCATAAAAAAAGAAAAGAGGCCGGGTGCAGCGGCTCACACCTATAATCCCAGCACTTTAGGAGGCTGAGGCAGACAGATCACGAGGTCAGTTCAAAACCTGCCTGGCCAACATGGAATACAAAAATTAGCCGGGCGTGGTGGCACACGCCTGTAATCCTAGCTACTCAGGAGGCTGAGGCAGGAGAACTGTTTGAACCCGGGAGGCGGAAGTTGCAGTGAGTTGAGATTGCGCCACTGCACTCCAGCCTGGGTGACAGAGAGAGACTCCGTCTTAGGGAAAAAAAGTTAAAAAAAAAAAAGAAAAAAATGTTAACAACCAAGGTGGAAGGGGAAGCAGGTTAAAGTAAGTAAGTAAATACATACATACATACATATATACATACATACATACATAAATGTTACAACCAGTCCAGTAATATTAGAAGAAATAAATACTCTTTCTCAATAGCAAAGCAGGTTTACCTCTGAACTTAAGAATAAAGCAAAACCAAGATTTCCCAGCTGCCCAACTTCTGGTACCTGGATCCACAAAGTTGCAACATACTTCTATCCCTTTTCATTGATAAAAGTTTCCATTTCAGACAGATTACACAAGAAAGCAGGACTGACATGAATAGGTGGAAAAAATGTCAAGCATGTTCTCCAGCAGCTTCACGATCTCTCCAGCTAGGGAAGACCTGCTTGTGATATTTGTTTGTTTCAATTTTATCATGCTGTTTTATTTTTGTTGTCATTGTTTACTTCAGCTGTAAAACATTTTTGCAGTGAATAAAAGTTTTTGGTGTTTCATTTTGTTTTCTTAGCTCCTGGGCTCTTTAAATCATTTTAGATCTTCAAATTTTTTGCATGCAAAATATGTATTTTTCAGCAAATTTATTTTCAGACTACTCTGTCATTAGCTAATAATAATGTTAATACTTCAAATGGGCCAGGCATGGTGGCTCACACCTGTAATCCCAGCACTTTGGGAGGCCGAGGTGGGTGGATCACTTGAGGCCAGGCATTCAAGACCAGCCTGGGGAACATGGCAAAACCACGTCTCTACAAAAAATACAAAAATTAGCCGGGTATGGTGGTGCACTCCTGTAATCCCCAGCTACACGGGAGGCTGAGACAGGAGGATCACTTGAACCCAGGAGGCGGAGGTTGCAGTGAGCTGAGATCACACCACTGCACTCCAGCCTGAGCAACAAAACAAGAATCTGTCTTAAAATAAATAAATTAATTAATAAAAAGGCCAGGCACTGTGGCTCATGTCTGTAATCCCAGCACTTTGGGAGGCCGAGGCAGGCGGATCACGACGTCAGGAGTTCAAGACCAGCCTGAACAATATGATGAAACCCTGTCTCTACTAAAATTACAAAAATTAGCCAGGCATGGTAGCACATGCCTATAGTCTCAGCTACTCGGGAGGCTGAGGCAGAAGAATTGCTTGAACCCAGGAGGCGGAGGTTGCAGTCAGCCGAGATCGTGCCACTACACTCCAGCCTGGGTGACAGAGCGAGACTCTGTCTCAAAAAAAAAAAAAAAAGGTTGGCGCGGTGGCTCACGCCTGTAATCCCAGCACTTTGGGAGGCCGAGGCAGGCAGATCACGAGGTCAAGAGATCGAAACCATCCTGGCCAACATGATGAAACCCCATCGATACTAAAAATACAAAAAATTAGCCAGGTGTGGTGGTGCACGCCTGTAGTTCCAGCTACTCGGGAGGCTGAAGCAGGAGGATTGCTTGAACCTGGGAGGCGGAGGTTGCAGTGAGCCGAGATCAAGCCACTGCACTCCAGCCTGGTGACAGAGCAAGACTCTGTCTCAAAAAAATAAAAAGAAAAAAGAAAAACTTGCAAATGATTTACAGTGTGCTGGGTACCGTTCCAAGCTTTTACCTGAATTAAATCATTCAGTTCTCACAATAACCTACTGACGTGGTTAGTATTATTTCCACTTTGCAGATGAAGAAACTGAGGCACAGTAACTTACAAGGGTCCCAGCTAGAAAATGGGAAATCACAGCCCAAACCCAGGTACTCCTGCTCCAGAGTACACGCTCTTTACCAAGGGCTCTACTGCCATTTTTAGCTTTTATATCTGCTGATCTTTATACTCACAGTGGCCAGAACACAACAGCCTTTAAGAGACCAAGAACAATCACACTTTGGGGAAAAAACAGAAAACTGTTAAGAGTCCAATCCATGCAGGAAAAAAAAAAAAAAAAAGTCACATAGGACCAGGTGGAATCATCCAGCACACAAACACAATGTATATGCGTTTTCCATTTATGATTATGCTGTCCTATGTGGCTTCTGGCGTCAGTAAAAGCCATTATTTCAAGGATGGGTGAAGCATCACGGTGCAGATGGCTGGGGCTGGTTCCTTGCAGTTTATTTTATGATGCATTATTTATAGATGCTATGATGTCATATCTAACAGAGACCTTCTCCAGACATTAATTCCTTGGAAATCCATACTCAAAAGGCATCTGTAACACTCATCGGAGATGAATGCTCACAGCATGGATTTCTGCTGTTAATTTGCAGGAAGGTCTGTGTAATCATCCTGCATAGACAATTTCTCCAAGTCAAATAATATTTTAGTAATATCTCACTATCCAGTTTCCTCAACAGCAGAGTCAACTTACATCCTCAGAAGGTTTGTCCTAAGTACTCCCCCAAACTCACAGGCTATTAAACATTCAAGTCCAGGAAAACGCAGAGATATTAACCCTAAATTCCAAAGTGGTTTGGTACAACTCACATGCACAGGCGTGCACACACACACTGTACACAAATACTCTACTTTGTAATGAAGTTTCAAAGAAAGTACACACCCCACAAAACTTATTTAAAACCTCTTGTCACCTATACCACATCAAGTGTATTACATTTTTTAAAAAGTCCTCCCAATTTAGAATCAGAGAGTCATTTTGTTACAACTGGTGATCTGTGTAAGGCTCCAGAGAAACTGGGTCATGGAAACATCGTATCTAAATATTACTTAAGTGTTTATCGGCTCCAGTATCTAGCTGCTGAGAATAACTACCCCACCTGCATGCAATTCCCCTGCCAGGGAGATCTGATTGAACTGCAGTTAGCAGGAAATAACATCAAAAGTGAAAAAAGTTTTTCAATAATCATAGTAATAGCCAGCATCCAAGTCAGGAGCAGGAAAGCTGGTGGCAGAGGGTTGGCTCCACTCAGAAAGGGCATCGTGGCGTTTTCACACGAGGGTTCGGGACTCACAGAAAGCCAAGTGCTCCTACTGGCCCTTCCACAGTCACCTGTGCACCTCTGTGTCCTCACAGCACACTCTTCCCAGCCCCTGCCCCGCCCAGGGCCAAGGCGACAGGCAAACTGCGGACATGGAAAGGGGTGGGGGCGATTCCTTACGTTCCATGCTCTGGTGTCCACCTGAGAAGTTCCACGCAGACCAACAATCCACTGCCTTCCCAGAGACGCCTTGTGTGAGAAAGGCAGAGACTGGAGGGCTCCCGAGCACCCTTGGGTCCGAAGAAAAAACAAGTCTCAACATCCTCTTTTAAGTGGACTAAACAACAGATGGCCACTGGTTTCCAGTTTCTACTAGAGGGAAGGAAATAAGAACGCCAAACTGTTATTTGTAGCCTCCTTAGACTCTCCACTTTCTAGGCAAAGGCCAGAAAAAAGAAAATGGCCCAGCAGCCCTAGCCTGAAAACAAAGACCCTGTCATCGATTTTCTCCACTTCCAGAAGCCCCTGTGTGTCCTCTGGGGCCTGACATTTCTGCGTAAAGCTGCCCTCACCCTCCTACTCTGCCTCAATCTGTCCCGCACCCTCCCTCGAGGCAAAGTAAATGACTTTTTCCTCCAGGGTCAGTCAGGTGGATGGTGCATTTCTTGAAAGCAAGGGCTGCATCTTCCTCAGGGTCAGCATGATGTCTGGCACTCAAGTATATATTTTACAGTGATAAACATTTTCTAAGGAATGAGCAAAGCCAGGCACCAGGCTAAGGGTAGAGGGCACAGAAAGGAGGACGGATAGCTATTAAAAATAGTTGAGGCCAGGCGTGGTGGCTCACGCCTGTAATCCCAGCACTTTGGGAGGCCGAGGCAGGCAGATCACCTGAGGTCGGGAGTTTGAGACCAGCCCGACCAATGTGGAGAAACCTAAAAACTCAAAATTAGCCAGGCGTGGTGGTGCATGCGTGCAATCCCAGCTACTCAGGAGGCTGAGGCAGGAGAATGGCTTGAACCCCAGAGGTAGAGGTTGCCGTGAGCCGAGATTGCGCCATTGCACTCCAGCGTGGGCAACAAGAGTGAAACTCCGTCTCAAAAAAAAAAAAAAAGAAAAAGAAAAGTTGACATTTACTGAGCACTTACTATATCCCATCGAAACTTTGCAACAATCCTTGCAAGCTAGTTTCCTCAAGGGCCCCATTTTACAGATCAGGAAACTGAGGCACAGAGATGATAAATAATTTGCTACAAAGAAGCAAGCAAGGAAGTGGATGAGCTGGGATGCAACCCCAGGTTGTCTGGCTGGAGAGAAAAACACAGAGAAAGATGCCAGAAATGAAAGGTGGGGCCTATTTTCTCACAGAACTTAAAATGAATTGAGGAGAGGAGGCCAGGGGTTCCCAGGTGGCCGCCTGCCCACAGTGCCACGGGCTGGTAGGAGGTTTTCTTCACTAGTCCCCAAATAAACGAGAAGGAAGACTAGGAAATATTTACCAAGTGAACTGTGCTGGTAGAGGAAAGACAGTCTTGGGTTGCTTGTTTTGCTTTTGCTTTGAAATAGATCACTACATTTCTTTACATGGGGCACAGTGCGGGACATACAAAAGGGAGTGTGGTATAATAGTCTTCCTCACACCTCTGTCCCTCAGGTGCCCAGTGTCTCTCCCCAGGAGCGACAACCTCTAGAAGATTCTGTGGATCAGGACAGCTCTTTACCTGAGATTATATCTTTCCTACTATTGGGGGTGTTAGAATGTCCTTTTCTGTGTGAAATGATAAAGGTGTTTGATGATGGCTTTGTTTGTTTCTAATGTCCTGACTACAGAAAAGAAGGAAGGGAGGGAAGGAGGGAGGGAAGAAGGAAGGGAGGGAGGGAGTGGAGGAGAGAGGGATGGAGGAAGGGAGGAAAGTTGTCAGCTCCACATTCATTCTCTAAATATATTTTAGCAAAGTCACTAAATGGTTGTTGTGTTTAGGTGGCCGTGGACTTGGGTCCAAGACTTGAGTTCTCTGCCCCTTCAGAAATGGGTGCCTCCGGACAAGTCCCTGCCCCTTAGTGGCCTCTGCAGCCCTTGAGGGAGAAATGAAATGATTCCCTCCTGCTCAGACAAGCTGCTCTGTCAAGCACGGAGGGTGGGAGGCAGCGAGGCCTAGAAGGGTGTGTCTGTTGGAGCAGGGGGACCCAGGCTTTGGGACAGGACAAAGGACACCTGGGGGAGCAAAGGCACAGAGGGAGTATTGTCCAGTCCCTCCAGGGGTAGAGTAGGGAGCAGGAAAAATGGGGCTGGGAAGGACTCAGTCAGATAAGGGGTCCCCCACCAGGCAGCGGGGCAGCAAGGTGGACCTGAGGGTGCTTAGCAGGGCTCTTGACAGATGGGAACTTGCTTGGAAGGGAAATTTGTCCCCACAAGTCTGCAAGGGACTGTCTCACTCCAGCGGATGCCGCCTGACAGCTCTTATCAAGGGGCCACTGCTGCTGCCTGCTGGGGCCCCCTCCGCTCCTGCTGCCACCCGCAGGCTGCTGCAGCAAAGAGCTATCTGGGGGAAGCAGAAGAAACTTGGGGGCATAAATTTAGTGCAGTTTAAGCAACAGGTTCCCAGAGCCCAGCATCCGGGGACTCACTCCACCCAGGGAGGGAAGTGACTCAGTTCACCCAGGAAGCCCTAGGAAATGGCCATGCCAGGCATCTACATTTTCTAACCACGAAGAAAGGAGACATCACATCAAATACAAATCAGCCAACACAGATAAAACACAGTGAGCACCTCACACCCACCAGGCTACGGGCTGCACTAGGTGGTGACCAGAGCAGGTCCCAGAGGCTCAACTGGCTCATAAGCTGACCACACCTATAGAAAACAAGGCCCTTCGGCCGGCCCCTCTGTCCCCGCAGGCCTAGGCCAGTGATATTCTGCAGAGAAAGTTGCCCCAGCTGCCAAGGCTACCCTGCTGCCGAGTTGTTAAAACAAAGACATTAAATTGCTGTGCAAACTGTCATCTTTAAATAAAACAAGCCCAGCCATAAACTTAAAACTGTTCCCAAGGGTTTAATCGGATCCTGTATGACAGGCCCGAGGGGACGGCCGAAACCTGCCCGGCAGGGTGGGAATTCCCCTGAGAGGTCACCCCTGGGTGCAGCTGCAGGGGTAGGGAGTCGGATGGCTTCAGCTTGGCATCTCAGATGGGCATATTTCAGCTATCAACAATGCAAGGTTGATAACTGGGCAGGGTGAGTGGACAGAATCCCGTTGGGGGACCCTCACATTTCACTGGCCTGAGAATTCTCTGGGGTGCTTGTCAAAGACAAGCCCCACCTACAGTCCCCAACACTGAATCAGTCTGGGCAAGGCCTGAGAAGCTGCACTTTATCAAAGCCCTCCTGAACCCACAGGACGGGTGGAACACACTTTGAGAAACCTCAGGAAGAATAAGGAAATCCCACTCTGAACCTTGGAAGGAGGGGTTAGGAACTCAAAATCCTCCGCGGAAAGACAGTGTCTCCAGTGAGATTTTGCTGAAAGGCAGGAAAAGTGTAAAATAGAAGGTACTGGGGGAGACAGGACCACAGCCAGGTCCAAATCAGGGGTCCTGCAGGAGCAGCTCTGGCTTTTGTGGAGCCTGAAGTTTATACAATTTGAGGATCCTCTTTAAGAAAAATAATTCAAAATTACAAAAAAAAAAAAAAAAAAAAAAAAATTCAGTACAGGGTCCCAAAAATCACTTGGCTGTCTTCTCAGTACCTCGGCCCCCAGGCCCAAATGACCCCTTTCTCACTAGGCTTCTTCTTTTCACACGGCTGGGTGGTGATGACCAGTCAGGCAAGAACTTACGTTATTTTCCATAATGGGGAAAGACCCTACACCTACAATTCCAAAGAAAATCAGGCTATTGGAGTTGAGGCATCCAGTACCAATCCATGACGTTTAGTGGCTGATCTTCCTTCCTTCCTTCCTTCTTTCTTCCTTCCTTCCTTCCTTCCTTCTTTCCTTTTCTTTGGATCTCACTCTGTCACCCAGGGTGAAGTGCAGTGGCACGATCTAAGCTCACTGCAGCCTCAACCTCCCAGGCTCAAGCCATCCTTTCACTTCAGCCGTCTAAGGAGCTGGGACTACAGGCACGCCCACCATGCCTGGCTAATTTTTTAATTTTTTTGCAGAGATGGGGTTTTGCCATGTTTCCCAGGCTTATCTGGAACTCCTGGGCTCAAGCAATCCTCCTGCCTCAGCCTCCCAAAGTGCTGGGATCACAGGTGTGAGCCACTGAGCCCGGCCTGAGACTGACTTTTCTATCAGTGATGTAACCACATTTTATGAGGTTTAAAATTTGTTGCCCTGAAACAATTTGTTCCCTAAAACTGCCTTCAGCCTTTTTGGGGTGCAACCTGGCTACATGCAAAATCACCCCAAATCCATGTATCTCCCAGGATACAATGGTTCTATCTGTCAGTCTTCAACCCAAAAGCAATCTAAAGTAATAAGTAATGTGTACAGGGCTATTCATAGCAGCTCTATTTATAACAGGCAAAAGGGAGAAAAGCTACTAATTATTACACTTTTATTATGTGCCACACATTGTACTAGGGGCTTCATATGGTTTTGAGTATTTAATCCCATAACCCTGTGAAACCCACTTTGCAGGTGGAGAAAGGTGCTGGAACATCAGCTCTCCTGAGTCAAAATGAAGCCTTCATTTTTAGCTTTGTTGATTTTCATGATGTAAATATCCCATCATAACTACTTTCAAGCTACCTATGGTTTACAACCAGTTTCCAAACTTTTTGAATATTTGGCAACTGGCTCTTGCCAGCCAGTTTGAGCCAGCTCCAGCACATCACTGAAACGGAGGCACAGAGAGATCAAGTAATTTGCCCAGTGTTGCTGAATGACAGAGTCAAGGTTAGAACCAAGAGTTTAATTCGAGTCCAGGCTCTGAGCAGCGCTCCACAGGCCTGTGCCAACCATAGAGAATGGTTAACATTAACACCCACAAGGGAATTCTTTGACTCACATGCAACACAAAAAGGTTTACATGACCACTAACGCTAATGGAGCACTTAGTACTTGCCGGGCAACAATGTAAGATCATTACAACAACCCTATGAAATCCTACATATTAAATACAATAATTTGCAAAACCTGATGGATGGGAGACAGGTTCCAATTAAGTACTTTAAAAGGCGAGTAGCTACTGTTATTCCCATTTTGCAGACCCTCATTCTGCAGAAAGGTCCCACGGCTGGTGAATATGGCGAAGGTGAGATTCGGATCCAGCCAGTCTGGTCCCAGTCTCTAAACCACAATGTCCCTCATAAAACACCAGGAGCAGAAAGGAAATGCACCAACGCGTTGGGACTCTGAGCGCCAAGCAAAAGTGAATCTTGGCGTGGGAAGCCCGGCAAAGCCCCCGAACTTCAGAGTCAGGGGAACCTGGGTTTGAAAGCCTCCCCGTCACCTGCGGAGCGTGACTGGGGCAAGTTACCTAACAGCGCCTGGCTTCCGCTCCCTCCTCACTCACCGGGTTGTCCTAGGGGTGAAGGGAGAGTTCACCCAACGCGGTGGACAAAGCCCTTGGCGCACCCAAAGGCCTGCACAGGTCGTAGCTATTGTGATGAGTAAAAGGGTGGAAGGACCGGAATCAAGGGCATAGCTCCACCTTCACCGTGGGGTCTTTGTCCTATCAAGTTGCCCCAGATCGTGGCTCAGGCTGGCCCAAAGTGACAGCCAAGGCGAATCCTTCGTAACGTCAGAACTTCGCTGGCTCGGACCGCAGAAGTGCCCTTCTCCATCCTGGGGTTCCGCCACCCTCGCGATCCCACCTTTTGGCTCCTCGCGGCAGAAGCGAAGGCTCCCGACGCCCCAGGCCCAGGGGCCCAGTCGGATGCCCGGGTCCAGCCGTGCTCCCCCGGGCGCTCGGCATCCTTCCACCCACGCCCGCAGCGGAGGCGGAGAGCGTCACGGAGGGAGAAGCCCGCGCGCCGTTCTGCTTTCGGAATCTGGAGCCCCATGTCACCTCCAATGTTTGGAGATTTGGGGCGCTCCTTTTTCTCCCAGACCATCACTAAAAAGAAAACTGCGGCTGTTCCTCTTTCAGCCAAACTTCCTCCCCTGGGCTCCCGGAGGAGCTCTGCGCTCCCGTCGCGGCTGGGACCGCGAAGGTGCGGTACCCAGCGGGGAGAAGTGGTGCCGTCGGCCGGGGCTCCAGTCTGGGAGGTACCACCGAGCCGCGCCCGAGCACAAGAGGGAGGGCAGGAGGCCGGGCGGGCGAAACGGCGCCCCGACCCCGAGCCCGCGGGCCCCCGGAGCCGCTTACCTGACGGCGGCCGCTTCCTGCTCAGCCGGCTCACGGCGCGGTTGAACATCGCCGCGGGCGCCCAAGGAGGAAGAAGGAGCAGCCCGGCGGCGCGGCGGCTGAGCCGGAGGAAGGCGAGGAGGAGGAGGAGGGCGAGGAGGAGGAGGAGGAGGAGAGCAAGGAGGAGGAGGAGGAGGAGGGCAAGGAGGAGGAGCGGGCTCAGCACCGCCCCGGAGCTCTAGGTCCCCGCCCGCCGCCCTCCTCCTAGCCAGGCGCCGCGTGGCGCGCTCAGTGCGCCCTGCCCGCCCCCACCGGTGGGGACTCGCGGTTCCGCTCCGGGGTGCCCGGGCGGGGCAGGGCAGGGCAGCCCCGGGTGACCCTCGATCGCCCAGGGTCTGCCCCGCGCCTGGGATAGGGTGCACTGGCCCAGAGGGAGCCCGCGCCGCCGGGAACTTAGTAGCCCCGCGGAGGCGGTTAGCGCGTCCCGGGGTCCCTGGCCCTCGCCTGAGATGCCGCCCCGGCCCGCCCCGCCCAGCTTCAAGCTCCCGCGCCCATCGCGGTCTCCCGCCTTCTCCCTGTAGCCCCGGAGAAACTGGCACGGCGCCGCGGGCGCACCGCGCTTCAGGGCTCTCAGCGAGCCTTCGCAGGTGGCGGGCGGGCGGGCTCCCCTCCCGGGTCACAGGCTGGGAAGCCTAGGCCTCGCGGTTCTGCAGAGTCCGGGCGCGGCCCAGCCTGTGGCCTTTGCCTCCTCGTCACCAGGATCCCCGCCTGCTGGGGCCTGGCTGCTCCTCAACTTCGTGGGCGCTGCGCCTTCCCGCCCCGCGAATGCGGGTGGGGCGTCCCCAGGGCGCGTGCGCTGAGCTAGCCGAGCCGCCGCGGGTGGGCGCCCTCTCCCCGGCCGTGCCGCGCGGGCGCCAGGACTCGGGGAGATCTGAGAGGATTCTGCAGGAACCCCCCGGTTCCTGCGCCGGGCGGTGCTCTGTCCCGCACACCGCGCTCTCGGGACACTTTTCTAACTTTGGGGACACGTGGGCACTGCCTCTGGCAGGGCCTTCAGGCTCCACTACCGGGACCACTCAAGCCCCCACGGCGTCACCTGCTGGGCGCTGAGCGCTCTACGGTCTCCTATTATTTCATTTCTTCTATGGAGCAGCCCCAGAGGGGATGTCATTAGCCCCCGTTTTCTTGAACATTTGGTTTGCAAGAAATTGTCTTTCTGGCGAGTTTTATTTTTCTCCTTGTGTATCTGGCTTTGTCTCTAAATTGGTCTTTATTTTTAGCTGTACTAATTGCTATTTTTCCAAACCGTTCCCCAGTCGCCCTCCCCCCCCATCCCCCCGTCCTTTTGCAGTTTTTTTTTTTTTTTCACTACTTGGCACTTTCTTTTGTATCTTCTATTCTGAGCTTCCAGTTCTGCTCACTTTCCCTCTCCCTCTACCCACCCCACAGCCCCAGTTGCACCCCAAGTGTGTCCGGTGGTTGCTTCTTGTTTCCCTCCCCGCTATTCCCCCTCCAAAAGTCGTTTTCCTCCGAGCATTTCCAAGCACTCTCCCCCTTCTGCTGCCAAAAGAGGATTTCCAGGCTCCTGAAGCGAACGCGGTGACCAAGAACAGGGTTAGACCCAGCGCGGGGAGTTCTGCTTTTAAAACTGCTGTTGTTGGCCTTCTCCGGGCCCAGACAAACTTCCATCTCATTGTAATGGGATCAAGCTGTGATACTTAACTATAGGCAAGAATTTCACCTTTCGTAAGAGCAGGATTTTAAATGCTGGCAGAGTCCTGGATCCAAGTGAGGTCACTGCATTCTTATAACAATAACAAGGGAATTGGTGCAACGCACCCACCCAGAAAACTTCCCCGAGACCAAATTACAAGTAATCCTAGCACAGGAAATAAGCACACTGGCACACAGGGGTAAAAAGTTAGGCACAGCAGCTCAGTGTTATGCTAGTTGCCAAGTCCACCCTAGCGTGTCCTGAAAAACACTGTTGTGGCTTAAGACATGCTATGAATCCCTCCTGAGCTAAGAACCCCAGGCATCTCTTAAATAAAGGGAAAATATAACAGCCTTAAATCACTTTTACTGTCCTGTTAGCACATCAGAGAGTAAGCACAAAAATTAAGATGCATAGTTAGGGCCAGGCGCTGTGGCTCACGTCTGTAATCCCAGCACTTTGGGAGGCAGAGGCAGGCGGATTACCTGAGGTCAGGAGTTCAAGACCAGCCTGGCTAACATGGTGAAGCCCCATCTGTACTAAAAATACAAAAATTAGCCAGGCCTGGTGGCAGGTGCCTGTAATCCCAGCTACTCAGGAGGCTGACACAGAAGAATCACTTGAGCCTGGGAGGAGGAGGTTGCAGTGAGCCAAGATCTGAAGGAGGAGGTTGCAGTGAGCTGAGATCTCACCACTGCACTCCAGCCTGGGCCACAGAGCAAGACTCTGTCTCCAAAAAAAGGAAAAAAAGGCCGGGTGCGGTGGTTCACACCTGTAATCCCAGCACTTTGGGAGGCCAAGGCGGGCGGATCACCTGAGGTTGGGAGTTCGAGACCAGCCTGACGAACATGGTGAAACCTCATCTCTACTAAAAATACAAAATTAGCCAGGCGCAGTGGCAGGCATCTGTAATCCCAGCTACTCGGGAGGCTGAGGCAGGAGAATCGCTTGAACCCGGGAGGCAGAGTTTACAGTGAACTGAGATCGAGCCATTGCACTCCAGCCTGGGTGACTGAGCAAGACTCCATCTCAAAAAAAAAAAAAAAAAAAATGCATGGTTAACGTTTAAGTACACAGTTTAAAATTTTTGCCTGGGACATTGAAATTGCTATAAATACCTGTTTTAAGTGTCTGAAGGTTCAAAAGCCACTTTTCAAAGTGCATTGTGCAAAAGACCACGTATAAAAGTATAAAGCCTCCTAACTCCTAAAACTCGCCAAATGCACACACACATACACACACACACACACACACACACGATTAAGTTCCAACCGTGGTTTGCATTGGATTGAAGGTGCTCACCATCCCAATGGCATTTTTCCTGTAAGTCCAGCATGCACTTTCTGAAGCTTTTCTTTTTTTTTTTTTTTTTTGAGACAGGGGTTTCACTATGTTGTCCAGGCTGATTTCTGACTTCTGGGCTCTCAAGTGATCCTCCCTCCTTAGCCTCCTAAGTCAAGCCTTCACAAACAAACTGTGGTAGCTAGTGTGGGGAAGAAGAGGATGAGCGGTTTAGCCCCTTTCTTCCCCTGCTGGTCTCACTTTTGGTTCAAGGATGTTCACATCAGGCAAGAAGCAAGAGCCCCGGATGTCTTCTGGTAACACAAGATTTCAGAGGGATTACTGGCTTTGGAGTTCAATATTTTCATTCTACCCAGAAACTAAAAAATTGGTAAGCTGTGAATACATTTTAGAGCCTCTCATCACCAGAATTTATGTAACAAGACTATTCTAGGCCAGTTGAGGCAGACAAGGTATAGTAAAATGAATAAGTGGCCAACTTAAAGTCAAGAGACCTGGGTACTAATCTGACCAAACAGCAACCAGCTGTGTGGACACACCAGATGTGTCCTCAAACACATTGTAGCCTCAAGGGATAGGGCAAGGAGAGGTCCACCTACACTCCGAGCAAGTGGTGTTCAATAGCAATAAACAAAAAAGCATCTGGCATAGTGCCCAGCACATGTAGGCACACAAAAAATTACTGGAATTTTAATTACTCTTACTCCCCCTACAATGATGTTTTAATAAATGATAAACTTTATGGTACAGCCAGTCAAAAGTGGATTTCTTTTCAATTATAGGAAATTGGCAGGGTTAGTAACACTGTGATGTTCACATTGTTACTACACTGTGAAGGAGGGAAAGTAAATTGTTACAACCTCTCTAGAAGGAAGAGAAGCAGATGTGTTAATATATGTATTTGACAACACATGTAAGAGTCTTCAAAATGTTTATACCTCTTGGACTAGTGAATAATTCTATAATTGGTAATTTGTGCCAAAAGAAAATAAATGATGCGAACATTTACGTGTACAATTAAACATAACACTTCCTTTTATCAGGGTTATTTACAGTAGCTAAAAATGCCCACTAAGAGAATGACTAAGGTATAACATATTCTCGTGATAGAATATTTAAAGTTATAAAAAACTGTGAAGAATCTTTGGAACTTGGTGGAAAAAACTAGTGCAAAGAGAAAAATGAAAGAATCTTAGATGAAGCTCTCGTTGAAAAATCAGGATACAAATATAGAGAAAATTTTCAGTGTGGAGGAAGAGGAGAATATGGTATGTTTATACCTAGAAAGCTAGCAGTTAATTACACCTAAATATTACTAGACTGTATCTCTAGATAATAGGATAATGGGTTCTTTTTTCTTCATTACATTTTCCTGTTTTGCAAACTTCTGCAGTGTATGTGCTTTTAAATCAGGGAGAAAAATCACTAATTAGAGACTTAGTTGAGATCTCTACTGGGTTTAATGCCACAAAAATACATAAGGCTTCACTTCTGTTGCAGTTTTGTGTTTTGTTTTTTAGAGACAGGGACTTGTTCTGTCGCCCACGCTGGAGCGTGGTGCTGCGATCATAGCTCACCGCAGCCTTGAACTCCTGAGCTCAGGCAGTCCCCCTACCTCAGCCTCCTGAGTAGCTAGGGCTACAGGAGTGCACCACCATACCCTGCTACTTATGTATGTACGTACGTATGTATTTATTTATTCATTCATTTTTTTATTTTTAATTTTATTTATTTATTTATTTATTTGAGATGGAGTCTCGCTCTGTCCCCCAGGCTGGAGTGCGGTGGTGCGATCTCGGCTCATGGTAACCTCTGCCTCCCGGGTTCAAGCGGTTCTCTTACCTTAGCCTCCTGAGTAGCTGGGATTACAGGTGTGTGCCACCACATCCGGATAATTTTTGTATTTTTAGTAGAGACGGGGTTTCACCATGTTGGCGAGGCTGGTCTCAAAATCCTGACCTCGTGATCCACCTGCCTCAGCCTCCCAAAGTGCTGGGATTACAGGTGTGAGCCAATGTGCCCAGCCGTCATTCATTTATTTTTGTAGAGCTGGGGTCTTGTTATGCTGCCCAGGATGGTCACAAACTCTTGACCTCCTACCTTGGCCTCCCAAAGTGCTGGGATTACAGGTGTGAGCTACAGTATCTGGTCCCCACCCGCCCCCACTTTTTTTAAGAGTCAGGGTCTCACCTGGCATGGCTTCTCACGCCTGTAATCCCAGCACTTTGGGAGGCTGAGGGGGGCAGATCACGAGGTCAGGAGATCAACATCATCCTGGCCAACATAGTGAAACTCTGTCTCTACTAAAAATACAAAAATTAGCTGGGCGTGGTGGCACATGCCTGTAGTCCCTGGTCTCAGGAGGCTGAGGCAGGAGAATCGCTTGAACCAGGGAGTCAGAGATTGCAGTGAGCCGAGATCACGCCACTGCCCTCCAACCTGGTGACAGAGTGAGACTCTGTCTCAAAAATCAAAAACAAAAAGAGTCAGGGTCTCCATCTGTCATCCGGGCTAGAGTGCAGTGGTACAATCATAGCTCACTGCTACCTACTCCTGGGTAAGCCTTCATTTTTACAACATTAGTTTTGCTTTCTTAAAACTCTTAATTTCCCATTGAAGGAGCAAGCAGACACTGGCTGCATTTCCCATCTTTGATCTCTCTTGCACTTCAAGTCCCACATTCCTGGCATATCACAGCTGGAGGGATCCTTGGAGATCAGCATATTATGCTGCAGATCAGGAAACTGAGGCTCAGACAGCCGCTGAACTTGTGTTTAGCTACGATGTGATACTAGGTTTCCCGACTCCTAGGCAGGCAGTTTTCCTGGTACAGCACTCTTTATCTGGTTTGTTTGTTTGTTTGTTTGTTTGAGACAGAGTCTCGTAATGTCACCCAGGCTGGAATGCAGTGGTGCAATCACAGCTTACTGCAGCCTCCACCTCCCAGGCTCAAGCAATCCTCTCCTCCCACCTCAGCCCTCTTCCGTAGCTGGGACCACAGGCGTGCACTACCACGCCTAGCGAATTTTATTTATTTATTTATTTATTTATTTATTTATTTATTTATTTATTTATTTATTTATTGCAGAGATGGGGGTCTGTCTCCCTTTGTTGCCCAGGCTCATCTGGAATTTCTGGGTTCAAGTGATCCTCCCTCCTTAGCCTTCTAAGTAGCTGGGACTACAGGCACATGCCACTATGCATGGCTACTTTTTTTTTATTATTATTATTATTTTTTTTTTTTGAGACAGAGTTTCGCTCTTGTTGCCCAGGCTGGGGTGCTGCAATGGTGCAATCTCGGCCCGTCGCAACCTCTGCCTCCCGGGTTCAAGCAATTCCCCTGCCTCAGCCTCCCGAGTAGCTGGGATTACAGGCATGCGGCACCACACCTGGCTAATTTTGTATTTTTTAGTAAAGACAGGGTTTCTCCATGTTGGTCAGGCTGGTCTCAAACTCCCAACCTCAGGTGATCCGTCCTCCTAGGCCTCCCAAAGGGTTGGGATTACAGGCTTGAGCCACCACGTCCAGCTGGCTAGGTTTTTTTAATACAATTTTTTAAAGTAAATTTTATTATATATTATTATTATTATTATTTTATTTTTATTTTTTTGAGACCGAGTCTCACTCTGTCGCCAGGCTGGAATGCAGTGGCACAATCTTGGCTTACTGCAACCTCCGTCTCCCGGGTTCAAGCAATTCCCCTGCCTCAGCCTCCCAAGTAGCTGGGACTACAGGTGCGTGCCACCACACCTGGCTAAATTTTTGTATTTTAGTAGAGATGGGATTTCACCATGTTGGCCAGGCTGGTCTCCATCTCCTGATCTCATGATCTGCCCACCTCGGCCTCCCAGAGGGCTGGGATTACGTGAGCCACCACACCCGGCAAAAGTAAATTTTATTTTTAGAGCAATTTTAGGTTCACAGCAAAATTGAACAGAAAGTAGAGTTCCACATGCCTCCTGCCCCAAACACGCATAGCCTCTTATAGCATATGACCTCCCACACCAGAGAGGTACCTTTGTGCAATCAAGGAACCTACACTGACACATCGTTATCATCCAAAGTTCATATCAAATACCCTTTTCCCATCTCAGGACTCCCACCTTTTTTGGAGGGCGTGGGGCTAAGGAGCAGAAAGTTTAATAGGCAGGAGTAAGAGAAAGGAGAACAGTTCTCTCTCTAGGGAGAGAGAGGGGCTTCCGAAAGGAAAGACCAACAATGGTCGGGGTTCACTGGATTTTATAGGCAGGCTTGAGAAGGCGGTGAATGATTTACATAGGGCCCACAGATTGGTTGGATCAGATGTGACGTTTACAAAGCGCCCAGGGAAGGCTGGCCACCCCACCCTAATCTTATTACACAAATGAGTTTTCCACTTGACTGGTGACATCTTGTCTGCTCCTTATATACATGTGGCTGGCAAAGACAAGGGAAGATGGAGCCGTCATTCTGAACATGCCTAGTCCCAAGTAGCTTTTTTTCTGCCGGCATTCACCCGTGCAAGCATCCAGCTTGCTTGTCTATGTCTGCAGCCGGGCGTGGTGGCACATGCCTGTAATACCAGCTACTCGGGAGGCTGAGGCAGGAGAATCGCTTGATCCTGGGAGGCGGAGGTTGCGGTGGGCCGAGACTGTGCCATTGCACTCCAGCCTGGGCAACAAGAGCGAAACTCCATCTCAAAAAAAAAAAAGAAAGAAAGAAAGAAAGAAAAGAAAAAGGAGACAACAATGGGAGAGAGATTTCAGCCAATCAGAAAGGAGATGGAGAAGCAGAAACACTTAACAAGAGGAAGGAGCTACAACCTAAATGCAGGCAGGGCGTGCCAGTTAGAACAAGCCAATTCACCCTGCAGAGCCTCAGAGGAGCTCCTGACCCAAAGGCACAGACCACAGAGAAGAGGACAGGCAAGGACTGAAAAGGGGGGATTGATAGAAGTCTATATAAGGAGACTTCAGTTCCCCTGCCACCTACCTTAGGAAATAATTATCTTGGGAAATAGTGAAGTACAGAAGCTCTGGACTTATGAACTACTGGCTGAGCTAAAGGTGCAGATGAGCTGTGGGCGTCAAAGAGAGTGTTAAGCCTAGGTCTGTACACAGGATTGGGAGGCCCTTCTTCCTCAGCCCCTTCCCCAGCAGCCAGATGTACTAGAAAAATTTACTCTCTCCAAAACAAATAAAAAACAAAACAAAAACAATGGAAATTAACATTTAACGTTCTCCAGAGTTAGCACTGGCCAACTACACAGACATACACAATCCACATGTCTCTTTCACACACACAGTTCCAAAGAGCTTTGGACACCTCCTTCTCAAGGATGAGGACTATGCAAAGACCACAGATATTTAAGGAACGTCTCTAATGAGAGAGACAGAGAGAAATAGAAAATAGGAATTCAGGTGAAAGACAAGAGAGAATAGGCATGAATCTTTTAAAATACTATAACTAGCTCAGAGAGGGAGAGAGAGAAGCTATTTCATCCATTCATAAAAGAAGAAAGATTGGAATATAAAAATGAAGTAGAAACAAAACATTTCAATAAAGGAGTTTGAAGATAAAGGTGAAGAAATCTCCTGAAAATTAGAGCAGATGAAGAAATGTACAACAGGAGAGAAAGAAAGAAAGATTGGAGAATCAATCCAAGTAATAGGAGTTCCAGAAAGACATTACAGAGAAAATGTTAGAGAGAAAATTAAAGATATAATTCAAGAAAATTGCCCAGACTGAGATGGGCATGGTGGTGTGACCTGTAGTCCCAGCTACTCAGGAGGCTGGGGCAGCTGGACTGCTTAAGCTCAGGAGTTTGAGGCTGTAGTGTGCTGTGATCTCACCTATGAATAGTCATAGCACTCCAGCCTGGGCAACATAGCAAGACTCCATCTCTTCAAAAAAAAAAAAAAAAAAGAATGAATGAAAATTTCCCAGACTGAAGAAAATTCATCTCCAAATGGAAAGAGTCCATAACGGGCACAATGTGAGACCTACAACAAGGTACACCTGCATAAAATTTCAAAACAAAGATAATTTCCAAAAAAAACTTAGAAAGAGCACATTGGTGGTGGGAATACTAAATGGTACAGCCACTCTCAAAGGTGACTTGGAAGTTTCTTAAAAAGTTAAATACATACCTATCATATCATCCAAACATTCCACTCTTAGGTATTTAACCCAAGAAAAGTGAAAACGTGTCCATACAAAAACTCTTACATGAGTGTTCACGCCAGCTTTAGTTGTCATAACCTGGAAACAACCCAATGTCTGTCAGCAGCTGCATGGATAAACAAATTGTGGTATAAACATACAAAAGAATGAATTATTGACACATTCAAAAACATAGGTAAATATCAAAATAATTACTCTCAATGAAAAAAAAACAGACCAAAAAAGATATATACTGTATGATTTCATTTATGTAAAATTCTAGAAAATGCAAACTAAACTATAGTAACAGAAACAGATCAGTGGTTGTTTGGGGAAGAATAGGGAGTAGGGGTAGGGGAGTGATGGAAAGGATGGATTTCTTTTTGTTTTTTTGAGACAGAGTCTCGTTCTGTCACCCAGGCTGGGGTGCAGTGCCGGTGGCTCAATCTCAGCTCACTGCAAACTCTGCCTCCCAGGTTCAAGCAATTCTCCTGCCTCAGCATCCTGAGTAGCTGGGATTACAGGCATATGCCACCATGCCCAGCTAGTTGCTTTTTTTTTTTTTTCTTGAGACAGGGTCTCACTCTGTTGCCCAGGCTGGAGTGCAGTGGCATGATCTTGGCTCACTGCAATCTCGCCTCCCTGGTTCAAGCGATTCTCCTGCCTCAGCCTCCCGAGTAGCCAGGATTATAGGTGCGCGCCACTATGCCTGGCTAATTTTTCTGTTTTTAGTAGAGACGGGGTTTCACCATGTTGGCCAGGCTGGTCTCAAACTCCTGACCTCAAGTGATCCGTCTGCCTTGACCTCCCAAAGTGCTGGGATTACAAGCGTGAGCCATCGTGCCCGGCCCAGCTAATTTTTGTATTTTTAAGAGACAGGGTTTCGCCATGTTGGCCAGGGTGGTCTCGAACTCCTGGCCTCAAGTGATCTGCCCGCCTCAGCCTCTCAAAGTGCTGGGATTACAGGCATGAGCCACTGCACCCAGCTGAAAGGATGGATTTCAAAGGGGCATGAAGTTTATTTTGAGTTGACATGTTCACTATCTTGACTGTGGTGATGGTTTTGTAAGTGTACACATGTCAAAACTTATATAGTTTATATATGTGCATTCCACTGTATGTAATTTTATCTCAATAAAGCTGTTTGTAAAAGTATGTATGTGCTGAGAATGTAAAATGATGCAGCCCCTTTGGAAAACAGTTGGGCAGTTCCTCAAAAAGCTCCATGTGGAGTTACCATATCACTCAGCAATTCCACTTCTGCATGTCTACTCTAGAGAAATGAAAACATACGT